>NC_064248.1:70063750-71455000 GCF_003254725.2 Canis lupus dingo | reverse complement strand
TTCTGAAATTAATTACATTGTGCTTGGATGTTAGCTTAACAATTTTTATTTTTTAACCTATATCATAAATCTGTATTTTATCAGCTCCTACTTTCACTTTTTTTTTCTAATTACCATTGATAAATTATGCAGTGCAGATAAAACCCATTTTTACCCGAAGTATCTATTATTTGCAATCAATATATAGTTTCTAAAATGCTTAACCATATGCCTATATTTTAGACAATGTCTTATTTTGCATTTATTACAATAAATGCAGAATTTTTGTTGATTTTTGTTCTAATCCCTGCTTGCTTCTCTAAAACACACTGACTGGTTTTTACTTGTTTCATTTCTTTGCCACAAATGCACAAACATCTTCATAGAGGTTAGTTATTCATTATTGAATCTTAACACAACCCTCCTTCAGTTGTGTTTTTCTTAGGGAAGAGATACCTATGCAATGTACAGGTTGCACTTCTTTGATGACTGGTGGGAACTGTATTCCTTATTGTTACATTTTCCCTCCAAAGTTCACTCTTTAAGATATAAAAATAAACTGTTAAGTGGCTACCACAAAATTCATTTGCTCAAGTTTAATGAAACAAGTGTTCTTAAATGCTTAGACATTTTAGAGTCTCCTTATAATGTGTCTAATGATTTACACAGCTAAAACAAACTTGAGTACTTTTCCATTTAGCCCATAAAAGCTAGGATTTCCCATATATATAGGTAACTTTACTACTCAAGAAGCCTGCCTTGAAATTGTTCCACATATTGTCCTGGATGATGCTACCAGAATTTTTATTAAAAAGTCTTGCCTTTTTTTTCTCCTTGTAGGTACATCTGCTATAATTCATAGCCATAAACCTTTTTCCTAATGAGAGAAAATACCTTTTCTGAATGACAAAAATCTAAAACTGCTTAAATGGATCTGAGGATAAGATACTCTTTCATTTTATGGGTAAGAGAAAAGAGATTGCCTTTATCGCACACTTTGCGTCTTTCTGTGTTGACTAAAGCAACACAATTGTTGCTAATTGTATTACAGGCAGTGACAAAATGTGGGTGCTAACATTACCATATTCATAATATTTGGTGCTTATAATTCACCCTACAGAATCTATTTCCTAACACTAGGGGTCATTTTAGCTTGTGTTAATATTCTAAAATATTTAGTTTTAATAAAACAGAAGGTTAGGAATATGACACTTCCTAGAAGAGTGCTATCCTTGAAAAACATTTTCCTGGGCTCAGATCCCTACATTTTTTGCCTAGTTGGACCATGAATAGATTGTTACTTTATCTAACTTTAAAACTATAAAATAAAAGTATGCTTTGAGTTTCCCATCTAAAGTTCATTTTTGTTAATTCTTCTAAAATACTCAGGCTACTTCGAGGGCATGGTGCTTCATCTTGTGGTTTTGTCTATGGTCACTAAATTTTGCCAATTCGGGGGTTTGCTAGTCCTTTTCTTTCAGCTTTTACATTCTGATCCTCCTTAGCCACAGTGAAATCTTACTTATTTTTCGCTAATTTTCAAACATCTGTGAAGTATAGCGAATGCATCCGTTAGAACAGGGCTTTTCCTTCCTATAACAAAATGAATACCTCCCATTATAATATCTGATTTCCCACTCTTAAAAGTTCTTAAATTCCAAGTTCCTTCCTAAAAATACTTTGTTTTTTTGTCTCTGGGACTTAATAATATCAATTCTTTATTTGTTTAAAAAAAATCACTTTCAGGTCATGGTGGTGGACATGAGAGATGACATAAGGGAATTTTTTTTCAGAGTAGCATTATATACTTTAGAATGTGCTATAGATTATGTAATATGAATTACGATCCTGTTTATATTGAATGGAGTGGGTAATTGCAAGCTATAAATCATTTCTGGGTATCTGAAAAATTTAGCCTTCTTACTCTAGTTACACACACAAATAAAGATAGTTATATTTGTTTTTCTAAACCCAATTTTTAGATCTGCTTAAAATCTGTTGTGCTTCAGAAAGCAGCGTATTATGTTCGACTTTTTCATTTTAAAATCGAAATATTTCCTTTGATTCAAAAACTAGATACATTTTCTATATCTATTATTTGCTAGACATGAAAAATACCAAAAGAAACTTATTTTTTCCATTAAAAATGAGTATATAATTAAAAAAATGTTCATTATGCTTACATTGATTCAAATGACAGGGAGTACTACTTTTTTTCTAACTTAGATTCAGAATTACCACCTGATTTTCCAGGCAGGTCGGTTGCCTTGTGTACAGATACAACTGTAGAGACCCGAAGTCCACCCACAGAATTCTGTCGGTTGCCTACCTGAAAAGAAAAATGAAAGAACAATATTGTGTTTTGGTTCTGGTACTCATTGTCTAATCTACTGTGGGCAACTGGTCTTATTTTGGAAAATAAAAGAGAAGAAAATATGTTTTCCATAGGTGACATGTTAATCGTTTCATACCTAAGGACAAAAGTGTTCTAAGCTACAGAGAAGTTTTATTACAAGGTTAATGGAAAGTGGTCAAACATGCAGAAACAGTGGTCTTGCTCACAAAAGCATATTCTCTTACAAAAATCACCGATGTCTATACTAGATGAGGCTAACATGTCACATTCCTAAAAAATAAGAAAAATAAAACCCTGCATAATTTAAAGTCATTTGGAAGAATGGATATAGTGTAAAAGGTGTGATGATGGGAGTAAGGATACCCAGGTTTTAATTTAAACTGTCATTTACTAGCTGCATAACCTTTAGGAAGTCACTACTCTTACCAGCCTGTGTTTCCTCATTTGAATAATAATTAAGAGGCTGAATAGGGTGGTCTCCACTCTCTTTTCTACCTCTGTGATTCAATATACTCTCTCTGCTAACTCTTATCAATGAATTTTCTTTTGCAGAAAGCAGCATGGTCCTGACCGCTTTCATACAATATTACATTAGACATGTATGATACATATGCTCAGCTGTTTTGTGAAGAGAATATTATCTATGCACACATATGTGTGTGGGTGTTTTGCTCAGTAGAAAATAATTACATTAATCTCCAAACTAGTACCTATGCCATATATATATTTCATTCTCATGTAAAAGTATAAAAATAAGAGTGTAGAAGGTGACTATACATATATTACAATATTTCTAGTAACAGAAACCTTCCCTGAACCAAGTCCACCAGCACTGTAATACTGAAGGAAAAACCCAGTGGAGCATTTAACAGTACTGTTTTTTTTCTTTAACGAAGTCAAATTCTCCAAAAGGTCAAAATCCCTTCTAAAACAGTGATACTCAAGGACACTCACTCAAACATATTTGGGGATATTGTAGGTAAATGTGTACAGAAGAAGTGACACCTCCACTTCCTCCCTTTTCCTTTGGAGACCCATAATGTTGACCACATTAAAATACATACCGTGGCATGAAAATACCACCATTAAAAAAAACATATTTCCAATATATATTAGTTGCTATTCTAGCATGGAAGCAATGGGATTTGATGTCATGAAAATGGTAGCCCACAAGAGAAACATGTTACAAAAGCAACTCCTTTCTATCTGCCTCCCCTCCCCCTGAAATAATAACAATTTGCTAAATTGTTGGGAAGTTGTTATAATTCCTTTTCCAAATTATTACTCGCCCTTTAGATTAGAAATGAGGCCAGGGTTAGCAATCAGCTATAAATGGTAGGATTTTTCAAGTAAGAAGCACTTGTCTGATTGTGAAGTGGAGGCCATTACTGCCTTGATTGGGCCTTTTTTTTTTTTTTTTTTTCAGTTCCCTTGATTTGTGGTTGAGAGCGCATATTCACTCCTGTACTGCGAGCAATCAGAGCCTCTCCTCTCTCATTTTTGCTCAGCGATTTAGGGTCCACTACTTTGGCACAGCTGCCACCTTTTAGCCTCCATCACGCAGAATATATCCTTTAAAAAAAAAAAAGAGAGAGAGAGGGAGTGGAGGATGGGAGCAGGTAACTAATGTACATTCGACTTCTTAATGTGCCTATTTTATATTTTCAGAGAAAACTTTTACACTCAAAATAACAATCGTGTTGGAAGTTGGACCTCTACACTTCATAAATAAGTTTGGACAGAGACTTGAAGGTTGTTAGAGCATACTTTTCATTTCTTTCTTTATCCTATCAGAAAAAAAAAAAAACAGTGTAGGAGTACAAGCTGACACTAAGGCATTCAGCTTTTTTGAGCACTAGCATAGTCTTTGTTATCTGGGAAATGAGATAGAAACAGGAACTTTCTTCCTTGCTTTTTGTTCTGGAAGGCACTTCACCAGTTTTTCACCAAATTTAAGGTCTATAGGAAGATGCTAATAAAAAAGCTCTTGAAATTCAAGTCCTACTTTGTCTGCTTTAAAATTACTTAATACATCCTCTAATGTAAGACAATCTATTCTTGTTGTCAACGGTCGGGAAATATTTTTGTCAGGAGTCAAGTTCAGTACATCTTTCTCCTTGGAACTCATTAAAGAATCCCTGGAAGAAACTGGAGTTTCAAAGTTGGAATTAGCTGGTCACCTGGGGCATCTTCCTGGATCCTGTCAGTCATCATCAAATAACAAGGCCATGCAACAGCATGCGTCCTTTCACCCCAGTTCTGCTCCTGTTTCCTCAACCAAATGCCCAGGTAACTTCCGTAAGATAAATAGCAAACTTGCATTTTTCTAAACACACTGACCAAGTCTGGGCCCTAATAAACCTATAAAATAAAATGAAGCCCACCTGGTAAGTGGTAGCTTCCCTCAAGTTCTGGGTTAGAACTCATAATAATTTTTTTTCATCAGCTTTATTGAGATATAGTTTATCAACCATAAAATTCACTCATTGTAATGTACAATTCAATGAATTTTTGTGAATTCATAGAATCTGATTGTAGAATGTGGTCATCATCCTCAAAGGAAACATTGTCCCTGGCTACAATCACCTTCACTCTCACACTCAGTCCTATGCACCAATAATTTACTTTTCACCTTTAAATATTTGCCTTTTTTTTGACACTTCATATAGAAAAATATGTGCTCTTTTATGTCAGGCTTCTTCACTGAGATGTTTTTGAGATTTAAAGGTTCATCCATGTTGTAGGATGTTATCCATTCTTTGATGAATAGTATTCTGTTGTGTGGATACACTACATTTTACCTACACTACATTTTGTCTCTCATGAGATATACTTGAGTTGTTTTGACTTTTTGGATGTTGTGATCGATGCTGCTACAAACATTTGTGTACAAGTTTGTGTACGGATGCGTTTTTAATTTTTGTAAGGAGTAGAATTACTGATCCATATGGTAAATCTATGATTAACTTAAGAAACTGCCAAACTGTTTTTTGCAAAATGGCTCTGTCACTTCACATTCCCACCAGCAATGCATGAGTTCCAATTTCACCACATTCTTGCTAACACTTGTTACTGTCTGTCTTTTTTGTTATAGCCATTCTACTGGGTGAAAAACTGGTCTCACTGTGGTTTTTATTTGTATTTACCTACTGACCAATGATGATGACAATCTTTTTATGTGCTTATAGGGAATTTGCATATCTTTTTGCAGAAATGTCTACTCAAATCCTTTACTCATTTTTAAAATCAGGTTGTTTTCTATAAAGCGACCCATAAGAGTTGTTTATGTATTCTGGATACAAATCCCTTATTGGATATATGACTTGTGAATATTTTCTTTTGGTCTGTGGGTTGACTTTTCATTTTCTTTCCTTTTTTTTTTTTAATTTTTATTTATTTATGATAGTCACAGAGAGAGAGAGAGGCAGAGACACAGGCAGAGGGAGAAGCAGGCTCCATGCACCGGGAGCCCGATGTGGGATTTGATCCCGGGTCTCCAGGATCGCGCCCTGGGCCAAAGGCAGGCGCCAAACCGCTGCGCCACCCAGGGATCCCTCTTTCCTTTTTTTTAAAAAAAAAGATGTTATTTATTTATTCATGAGAGACACACAGAGAGAGGCAGAGACACAGGCAGAGGGAGAAGCAGGCTCCATGCAGGGAGCCCGACAAGGGACTAATCCCAGGACCCTGGGATCAAGACCTGAGCCAAAGGCAGATGCTCAACCACTGAGCCACCCAGGCATCCCTGAAAACTACTTTTTAAAAAAGGTAATACAAGTGTTTGTAATAAATCCAGTGGAGTTGAAATGTAATGCTAATAAGTAATTAATTAAGGTAGAAAAGGTCTATTAAGTATAGGTAATTTTCACCAGAAATAAAAATAGGTGAGCTGAGTGAGAATAAGACATGGTCTAGATAAATGTCAGGTGACTAAAAACAGCTCCTAGTAGCTTTTATAAAACAAAAATAGAAAAGGCCTAGCCTCACACAACAAGCACTGCTCTGGATAAAAGGAACACCCAACAAAAAGAGAGAAAGACTGTGGATTTCTTCTGAGAACAAATGGAAACGTTAGTAGGACACCTGTGGTTTAGATCAATAGGACCCACACTAAAACAAGGTGAATATTCTTTGAACTCTTAAGTGAACGTGTCATATCCACTGAGCAACTTTATACACAGAAGGAAATAAGCCACTTGCCCTGCTATGAAAGTTCTGGAAGAAAGGAAATTGGTTTGTTATAATCTATGAAAACCTGAGCTCAAGCAGGCCTCATCAACCTGTTTTATGGCTGGCGTAATCTTAACAGTAATAATCCAGGTATCATGGCTTTGTGTCTCCCTGTGTTCTGCAGGACCTCGGAGACCTGCGAAGTCCTCATGCAGGCTCTTGGAAGTCCCCAGAATGTATTTTCATGAATAAAGTGAGTGAGTGATCTTGAGGTATTTGCTGTTCTACTGTTCCCGTGTGGGGTTAGCACATTCACTGACTTTCACTTCCTGCTTCCTCCTCCTTCTTCTTTCTACCTTACAGCCTCCTCTGCATTGGGATTGTTGGGGCGGAGCTCTAGGTGCCAAGCACCATACATACGGTCCTCAGATTTGCTCCTCTATCCCAGTTGTGGCTCTATTTTATAGTTTCTGTGTCTGTGCTTACAATTCTCATCTCTTCGTGCATGTCTTTCACCTTTGCCATTGGATCCTTTAGTATCTGTATCATTGTTACGTAAAGTTCTGGTCTGGTAATTCCAACAACTGGCTCATCTCCGAGTCTGCTTTTACTGACTGCTTCCTCTCTCATGTACATTTTCTTGCTTCTGTGTGTGTCTTGTAAAATTCCGTTGTATTCCAGATACTTTTTACTAAAAGAATGTAGGAAATAATATTTGCCTCCAGAAAAGAGCACACACCCCTTTTCCTGCCAAAATGCTTGAGTGAGGAGGGGGTGCGGAGTGATTCTGGGTTGTAGTCAAGGAGGATCTGGTCTTTGCAGCATTAGTTTGATTCAATTCACAAGTGGCTTTAAAAGTTTTGATAATGGGATTGATATTTTTCCTTCAGTAGGAGACAGGCTCTGAGCACAGATGAGACTCCTGAGACCTCTTGGTGCCCTACAGCAATGCCTTCAGCTTTCTGAACTCTCTCTCTGCTTATAGTGAGGATGTCAGATTTTGGAATTGCTAGGAAGTCCTCTACTCTCTCGTCCTGCTTCAAGATTTATGCACTTGAAATCTCTCTCCTCCCTGTTGCCCTGTTGCCAACTTCAAAACATAGCTGCTTATACTCTCTGATGTTCTAGAAGGCCCTGGAAGGCTTTCTCTTAGTTCTCCTGCCTCGTTCGAACATCCATCCTGAAACTGCAGAATGCCTTCAGTGGGTTTCTTCAGCATTCCTGCCCTATCCTTTGCGCTTTCCCAGCTCTCCTGCTCTGCCCTCAGGCTCTATACAGGACCCCAAGCATCGCCTGAAGACCTCAGAGAAGAGGGGGTGGGTGGATGCCCATTTGTTTACAGCTATGGTTCCATAGAATTCTAATCTGTGATTCCTGCCCATTTGTAGCCACTAAAAATTCTTTAAAAGTTTGGTTGTCTTTTCCTTATCATTATCTCTGGTAAATTCTTCCTCCCCCTGCTTTCCAAAAGGCATGAGAATGGCCATGTGTCTCTTCTCTTCTAGGAAGGCATGTCATTTTCTGGAATATGGTTAATTTAGGCTTCTTTGTGTTCTCGGCTCTACAGTGGTTTCTAAATCTTATCCAGCTTGTCTTTGGTAATTAGGTAGAGAGCAATGGTTTCTTACAACCTTTTATATCCAAACCAGAGATCTCCCCACCTTGGTTTTCAGAGGAAGAAAAATGCTCCTTTACTTTCATACTTTGTAGGTTTATATAATAGTCAATTAAGTTAGATGATTGCTGTAACTGTATAGTTGTCATGATCGGTTTGGAGACAAAACTAAATCGGAGTAAACACGATAGTTAACTGGTAGAAAAAGAAATGCAAGAGCACTATTAGCTTCAAGTATTTATGTGAGCATGTGCAAAAAGATTTTAAATTGGGTTATGGAGAACTCTCAAATAGCCAAAATGAAACAAAAAGAACACGCACTAGATTCTTCTGTATTACCTTTTTACTTTTTTAAATTTATTTATGATAGTCACACACAGAGAGAGAGAGGCAGAGGCATAGGCAGAGGGAGAAGCAGGCTCCATGCACCGGGAGCCCGACGTGGGATTCGATCCCGGGTCTCCAGGATCGCGCCCTGGGCCAAAGGCAGGCGCTAAACCGCTGCGCCACCCAGGGATCCCTACCTCTATTACCTATACCTATACCTATACCTTTCTACAGAAAATACTGGTTTATACTTTCGATTTTGCTCAGTCATTCTATTGGGGTCCTCTACTGTTAGGAAATTGATTATCCATATGTTGGATTATCTTTCTCTGTCTTGCATACTTATTAATTGGCCCCTCCTAATTGCTTTAATCTCTTTTTTATTTGTATTTTCTTAATCATCTTAAATAATTATATTATGTTAGCAACTTAATTTTCAGCAATTATCATTCTGTTCATTGTCCTTTATAATTATCCATTGATTTCACAATGATGTTTTAATTATCAATTTGTTTCTTTAGGTACTGAGTAACTCCCTTTTGCCCTCATTCTTTGAGTTCATGACAAACTCACTCTCATGACACACACACATTCATGGATATAAACACACACACATGTGTATATTCTGATGCTTATCAAAATTTATATCTCTAGCCCAGACCACTTACAAATCCAACTGCTTACTTGACTTAACAACTCAACTTAAATATCTAATAGGGGTCTCAAGCATAACATGTCCAAAGCTCAGCTTCTTATCTCTCCCAAACACCTACCTAAACCTGCTCTCCTATAACCCTCCCTAACTCAACTAGTGGCAATTCCATATTTTCAGTTCTTCACACCAAAAGAAATTGGGATTATCCTTAACTGCATTGCTTCTCTCGTACATCCAATTTTGTAGGCTCTACCTTCAAATTATATCCAAAATTTAATCATCACTGCTACCATCCATCATGTTGACCCTGATCTATCTATCTATCTATCTCTCTCTCTCTCTCTCTCTCTCTCTCTCTCTCTCTCTCTCTCTCTCCTGTTATATTTGACCATTAGCTCTTTTCTGGGATCTTATCAAATGCCTTCCATAGGGTTTGCAAAACTACTTGGAGTGGTGGTGGTGGGATTTGCTATTCAGGTGTGAGAGATACCCTCAGGCTTTGGCCAATTTTAATTTAGTTACCTAACTGGTCTTTAAACAGGGTGGGAGGGTGGTTGTTTGGGAGCCAAGGCTTTTCAGAATTCAGTTCCTATACGTTGTTGCTAGTTGTTTTTTTATTATTATTTTAAAGACTTTATTTATCTATTTATGAGAGACACAGAGAGAGGCAGAGACACAGGGAGAGGGAGAAACAGACTCCCTGCAGGGATCCTGATGCCCACATCGATCCCAAGATTCTGGGATTACGCCCTGAGCCAAAGGTAGACACTCAAACACTGAGCCACTCAGGTGCCCCCACAGTTACTAGATTTTGAAGTTTACGGACCATTTTGATATTTGGTTGTTGTGGTGAATTTTTTTTTTCCATAAAGGACACATTTCTCTGGTCCAGTTTTAATCTGCCCTCCTAGACTTGTAATCTACCTTTGCCACACACTTTGCATGTACTATCCTTTGAAACTTCACAGCAACCTTATGAGATAAATAGTATTATTTTCCTTTGTGAATGAAAAATTAGGTTCAGAGAAGACCCAGTTAGCTCTTCTGACCCTGAACAAGAGGATTTTTTTTTTTTTTTGCTTTTGCCATTTCTCCATACTGCACGCATGTCTAAACCCTCCTTTAAAGGACCAGCTGTCTTCAGTGTCGTAAGATACCTGATACGCAAGCTGTAGATCCCAATAATTCTTTGTTGGTCATAAGGGAAGAATATGTTCCTCAGTATGGGGGTGGGTCCGAGAAAAATGACTCTTTTGAACATGTTACAAGTTTGGTTCAGACAGAAGGTGAGATGGAGAGGGGAATGATATCCCAATGTAACATCTTGTCATTCCTAGAGGAAAAAGGAGAATGAAGTTGTCAGAAATATGGTAGATCATAAAACTCGATACTGTATGAAGTCAATAATATAAATTGAGAACCATCACTTCAGGTGAATAATGGTGAATTTAATATACACAGTTGCATTCAATTCTTCCCTGAAACCTATTGAGTTGTTTGTATTTAAATAGACAAATTACAAAGACAGAGAGAACGGGAAAGAAATTAAGTGAAGGCAGTTAGATTAGATCCCCAAATGCTAACAACGGAAGAAGGGGCATGAAAGGGCCCAATGAGATCACCTTGCAGGGAAGGATCCAGTAGGCAAATCCCACCACAATTACAGAGCTGCCACTCAGCTTTTTAATTCATACTCTTAAATATAAGTCAGTAGTTAACAATCACTACTGAGGCAAGACCTAATATGGAAGATTGAGACCCCCCCAAAAAAAACAGATAAAAGAAACTTAGAAAAACCAAAAGCTATGCAGGCAGGAGAAACATTGAAAAATACAACAAATGCTAAAATGCTTTGAGATAGAAGGAGATAATATATCCATAATACATTCTATTAAAAAGGAGAAGGAATATTCAATGAAAAAAGGCCCTTGGATATTAAAAATAAGATGGAAACATTCTGCAATCATATTTTAATTAAAAATTTTAAAAATTCATTTAACATTTAATTAGAAATTAGTGTAACTTAATTTTTTAAAAGCTTCAATCATATGCTTAATATCCAAGGCCCCTTTTTATTCTTTCTTTTTTTTTTTTATTTATTTATGATAGTCACAGAGAGAGAGAGAGAGAGAGAGGCAGAGACATAGGCAGAGGGAGAAGCAGGCTCCATGCACTGGGAGCCTGACGTGGGATTCGATCCCGGGTCTCCAGGATCGCGCCCTGGGCCAAAGGCAGGCGCCAAACTGCTGCGCCACCCAGGGATCCCCCCCTTTTTATTCTTTGAATGTCTTTTCCCTTTTTATAAAGTTCTGTACATATATTATTTGGAAAACATCATGGATATTTTCTATTTTTCCTTTCATTTCCATTTTCTCTTGCCATCCCATAGTGGGCAGACCCTAGGTTGACCACCCTCAGTGCTTCGCACCCTATATGACCCCCCTCTTTGAGTGTGAGTGGGATGTTGACCTGCTTCTTAACAAACAGAATATGGCAAAGGTGATGGGAAATTACTCCTATGATTAGAATACATCATGTGGCAAGGATGATGGGCTGACACTTCCAGAAGTAAGTTAAGTAATATGGTAAAGGTGAGAAGAAGTCACTTCTACGTTACCTTGATAATTTGACGTTACTTTATGATATGCAATCACATATCTGTCTTAATCTTGCTAGCATGCACTAGAGACACTCTTCCTGCTTACCTTGAAGAAACAAGCTTCCATGTTATGAATTGCCTATGGAAAGGCTGACATGACAAGGAATTGCAGCTAGTACCCCTTGGACCAGAGAGGCTTACACCAGCCAGAAGCCAGATCCTTCTGTCATACGGTTGTAAAGAAACTCAGCCAACATACCTGAAAGCCTAGAAGTGAATTCTTCCCTAGTCCAGCCTCCACACCACCGGCCTTTATTGTAGCCTGCTGAGACCCTGAGAATCCAGCCAAGGACCAGCATGACCCCTGATCCACAGAAACCCTGAGATAATAAGATAGTTGTTGTTTTAATCCTTGATGTTTTGGTAATTTGTCCTGCAGCAATATAAAACTAAGGAAGCTTTTTACAGACCTGCCTCAGTGGTTAAGATGCTAGTCTCTGGGAAGAACTGCCTGGGTTCAAAATTCAGTTTTACCACTCCTTTGAAACAAGGTACTCAACCTCCTTGTTCCTCAGTTTCATCATGTGTAAAATAGGGATAATAATAGTACTTATCTCTTTGAATAACTTTAAACATTAAATGAAGAGATATATGTAAAGCACTAGAATAGTGCCTGGCACATAATAAGATGTTTGCTACTATAATAATTATAAACTAATAAATAAGCAATATAAATTAAAATAATAAAATGAAAGTAAATAAACATAATTAAATAGTTGTGATAAATAATACAAAATAAAAAACAATGAATTACTATCATTATATCAATTAGGATGGATGAGGTGACATTGCAAAAACAAAAATCTCAACATCTCACTGACTATAAACATAAATATTTATTTCTTGCTTATATTAAATGTCCACTGCTGACAGCACAGTCATTTTTTTTTTTTTTGGTTTATTCTAATCTGCACACTGAAAAACATTGAATGCCTAGGGTGTTTTTGTTTTTGCTTTTATTTTATTTTGTTTTTTTAATAAATTTATTTTTTATTGGTGTTCAATTTGTCAACATATAGAATAACACCCAGTTCTCATCCCGTCAAGTGCCCCCCTCAGTGCCCGTCACCCAGTCACCCCCACCCGACAGCGCAGTCTTTGTTGTATTCTCATGGAGCAGCTACCATATTAAATGTTGCCAGGCACTGTGTCATAGTGAATAAAGCTCTGGAGAGCCTCAGTTTCATAATTAAATGCTCCAGCCTGCAAGGGACACACCCCATTTCTGCTTAAAACTCATTGGTTCCACCTGACTTTTAAGGGAACCCAAAGCATGCAATCCTGTCATGCACTTGAAAGTGTGGAGAACCAGAAACGTTTGGCAAAAGGACTACCACTTTCGTTATTGTTGGTGTTTGACCCTTTATTTGATGAACATGTTTTGAGAAATATAAAAACTAAAATTAAGAAAGAACATAATGTGCCATCTAGACTCAAAAAGGGTTCATCTTAATTATTGTCATCCAAAGTTGTTTCAGAAATTGGACTCCTCTAGGCCTCATTTGGATGTAAGTTATTGGAAAACAAATCACTGATTTTCAATATACTTCACATAAAGATACTTCTGCCTCTTAATACTACGGACATTTTATTGAATAGATGTATTCTTAAAAAAAATAAACCATTGCAATTCTATTTGTTCTGCTGCACTCTAAAAAAAAAAAGAGAGAGAGATTTTTATTTCTTCAAGATAGAGACAACAAACATAAAAAACTACAAGGGCCATCATGTGGAAATCTTCATTGTCCCTGACTGAGACTCCCAAACCGTATAGTCACACTCTATTTCTGGAGCTTGACAATTGCTCCTCCTCCTGCTCCAAGAAACGAGGCCTAAGAACAAGGCATATATTGGTTTGAGAGAGATCCTCAGAGGCCAGGAGTAGACTAAAGTAAGCAGACTTCATTGCAGTTTCATGGTCTTCTGTGATTAACATTGGATCTTCACAATGCTATTGTTTAAGAAAAAGTTATGTCCCTACTTGATACTGGATACATAAATAATTCCAGACTAAGTAACTTTTTAAATATATATAAATAGATGAATATATATATATACATATATATATGTATGTATATATATATAAATAGATGATGGTAAATGCTTTTCTAAACTTAACTCTAAATAAAATAAACTCATTTGGGGATCCCTGGGTGGCTCAGTGGTTTAGCGCCTGCCTTCAGCCCAGGGCGTGATCCTGGAATCACAGGATCGACTCCCAAATCGGGCTCCCTGTGTGGAGCCTGCTTCTCCCTCTACCTGTGTCTCTGCCTCTCTCTCTCTCTCCCTTTCTCTCTCTCCCTCTCTCTCTCTCTGTGTCTCATGAATAAATAAAAATCTTAAAAAAAAATAATAAACTCATTTGGCGATGTAAAAACACTAAAAGGCAAGTCACAATTGAGAAAGTTTTGTTTTCTAAGAATAATGAAAACAAACAAACAAAAAAGAATAATGAAAACAGAAACAGTGTCAATATAAGTGAAAAAGAAGATACCTTCTACACCATAAATGAGAGAAAAAGGTTAGCATCATTCTACATAAAGATAACATATAAATATATTCAGTAGAACAGGATACTATCCCAGAAAACAAGCAAAGAAAAGGAAAATTTCCAAAAGAAGAAATACAAATGACTAATATAATGTATAATCTACTTAAAATTGAAATGAAAATTAAAATGATATTTTGTTTTGACTCTTTGCTAAAAGATAAAATGGTTCATTATAGTCATCATCTGTGAGCTTGTGAAAAAAGGAACACTAATGCTTTTGATAAGAGTAATGTAACTTGGTTCAACTTTTCTGGAAGGTAATTTTCGATCTGCATCAAAACCTCTAAAATTATGCATATTCTTCAGCTTGGCAATTGTATTTCTATAAATTTCCATATGGAAATGACCACAAGTGAATTGAAAACAACCTAGAAGGTTCTGTGTGGGAAGGCTAACCTCACTTAGAGTGCAGAGCTGAGAGTCCAGCAGTGGTCCCTTGGTGGTCTTCAAATCCTTTGGTCTTTCTTTTAGTCAAGATGAATGATAAGCCAGACTTGTCTGAAGTAGAGAAGTCTGACAGGTCCAAAGTGAAGAGAGTAAAACTGAGGGAAAACAAAACAAAACAAAACAAAACAAAACAAAACAAAACAAAACCAAACCCCTTCCCTTCAAAGGAAACTATCCAGCAGGGGAAAGTGTGGTCAAGCACTACAAAATGGGAATCTTCCCCCAAGAGCAAATTTCAGCATTGCCGCCTGAGTATTTTGGTTTTGTTCTTGGTTGTTTTTTTGTTTGTTTGGTTGGTTTTTTTTTTGTAAACCCTTGTATTTGTAGAGATTTCAGGCATCTTCTGTTGTCTTCTCACTCATACTACCTGGCTAAGAGGTCAGAAATAGCTAATGTTCTCTTATGTTCATTTTTAAACTTTCCTTTGGTGCATAAACTCCACCTGGCAAATGCTGTCAATAATATCACCATTGATAACCTCTGTGTGAGAAATCCTTTCACCCCCTACAGAATAAGCCACTTTTTTTTTTTTTTTTTTTTTTTTTTTTTTAAGTAACCTCTACACCCATCATGGAGCTTGAACTCATGAACTGGAGATCAAGAGACCCATTGAGCCAGCCAGGCAGGTGCTCCTAGATAACATAAGCCACCTTTAACCTTCCGCAGTTGCTCCCTAATCTTTATGAAGTGGCTTGTGTTTCCACCTTCTTACAGTTTATTTTCATTTCTAATGCAGCAATAAAATAATAAATATAATTTTTTTAAAAAAAGAAAACAACCTAAATGTTCTCAAGTAAGAGATTGGTTAAATAAATTGTTATAATTCAAATAAACACTAGCAGACATTTTACATTATTTAGTAATAAAAACATTAAATGAAATGAAAAAATGAGTATGCTTTTTTATTTTTTATTTTTAAAGATTTATTTGTTCATGAGAGACACAGAGAGAAGGAGCAGAGACACAGGCAGAGGGAGAAGCAGGCTCCTTGAAGGGAGCCCATTATGGGACTTGATCCCGGATCCCAGGATCACGCTCTGAGCCAAAGGCAGACGCTTAACTGCTGAGCCACCCAGGCGTCCCAAATTATCATGCTTATTGAATGATTAAAAAAAACCAAAACTACAAAATATTAAGAATAGTAGGATCAGATTCACTAAAATAATAAATAATACAATAATAGTTAAATATACATATTTAAATATATTATTTATATATATATCTCAAAGCTGGAAAGCTATAAATCAAGGTTAGCAGTGGTGACATATCTCTAGATGAACTCACAAATGACTTTTGTTCTCTTAACTTACAAAAATTGTATTAATTTTGAAACAGTCTCAGATTTACAGAAAAGGTATAGGTGCTGTTCAAAAAAATATTTATTTCCTGGATCATTTAAGAGTCACTTGCCAATATTATGGCAACAATATATGTTGCCCCAACAGCCAAGAATACTTTAGGGTGTATTTCCTACAAATGAGAATATTCTTATACGTGGCTACAATAAAACTATCAAAATCATAAGAATAACATTGATACTGCCATCTAATCTTCAACCCCATTCAATTTCCACTAAATATCCCCAAAATGCACAGTATAGTAAAATAAATCTAGTTCAGAATCACATGTCACATTTAATTTGCATGTCCCTTTAGTCTCCTTTGTTCTGGAATAGTTCTTTATTCCTTCCTTAACTTTCGAGATCTTGACACTCTTGAAATTTATAAGCCAAGTTTATAAGCCAAGCCAACTTAAAGTTTATGAGTTTACAAGATTTTTGCAGTGTCCTTCTATTAGTGATTGTCTGGTATTCCCTCATGATTACATTCTGACTAAGCATCAGTGGCAGGAATATCTAAGAGTGGTCGTGTGTTCTTCTTATTGCCTCATATCAGGTAGCTGATCATTTTGGTTTGCCAGCATTACAATGATGCTCATTCTAATCATTTCATTCAAGTTTGGTCCAGTGTAAAGTTACTCTTTTCTCATTTGTGATTAAGAAGTATTTTTGTAAAAAAAAAAAAAAAAAAAAGCATTTTTGTAGGGAGATATTTTGGGGGCTACGTATATGTATAGCCTTCATTTTTTAAAATTTATATCACTAAGGACTCAGTTTCCTATTTTATTTTATTATAATTCATTAATAATATTATTTATTTGGGTGCTTAGTTTGTCTCCTATTTGAGCAGTAGAAGCATATTAAAAATGGTATCTGTGTGTGTTATGGCACGCTCCCGTAATTCATGGAGTACTTCTTTTACTTCTGGCACAATGTGCCCTGGGCTCACTTTTGCTTTCTTTGCCTCAGTCCTAGGATCAGACATTTCTCCAAGAAGGCCTGGTTCCTTTTCGTGGAGAACAGTGTGCAAAGCCAAGATCTCGGGGGGAGATGGTCTCGTTGTTGTTGGTGTGTCACCGCTCTCAGGCCCTCTCAGAGATGCGGAACACATGCATTTTCATCTCTATCTACTTGTATATCTAATCCACAGTTATGGAGATCTATGAGTGTTACGCGGTATGTATCTAGAAATGAAATCTGAGAGGGTGAGATGATGGAGAACTTTGTAAAGATACAGCAAAAGAGTTTGGATTTTATGACAGCTATTGGATATCTACTAATTTAAAAATGGGAGGTGAGGAAGACTAACATGGCAGTGATTCAGGGAGTGAACAAATGAACTTAAAGCTAAGAGCTAGGAAAAAAAAAAAAAAAGCTAAGCCCTAGGAAGTGTTTGCTAGGGCCTAGCTATGGTACTAGAAGCAATTGGGTCCGATACAGATGAAGGAGGAAGAGTCAGTGGATCTGTATAAGCAACACACGAAGGAAGACATACAGTGGGGAGAAGAGAAAGGAGTAGGAGGAAGGGAAAGGCGGCAAGGATTTTGCTAGATTCATTTACATTACAAATTGCCAAAAATATCGTCAACAGGCTGTAGCCACTCACACTGAAATTTTAAAAATAACCAAGTGTAAACTGAACATCAACGCTTTTTGCATCAAGGAAATGAAGCGGGAAAGATTTGCCTATGACAAATTAGTTTACTACATCAATTTAAAAGCCTCAAAGGCCAAAGAAGGAAACACCTGAAGGTTTTGGCCAAGAAATGTGTTTAATATGGTATCAACGTCATAATGAAGAGTTTGCATCTGTCTCTTGCTACCTTACTTCCCGGGGATCTAGGAGTGTTGGCCAGTCTTCACAACATCTTGATACCTTCCCCGTTGTTTTTCCAGCTTCGTATGTTCGTGAACTTCAAAGCTCCTTGGCATCACTGGTCCATGATTGTAGCTTGTTGGTGAGAAATTGCTCAAGATAAAAAGTTTGTTATTTACCTTTTCAGAACGATTCTGAAGACTGTCGCAAAAGTCTCAATGAGCCTAAAACTGGGTGAGGAACTTTTGGCTCATCCAAAGAAATCTGTTGTAACCATGGCATGAGCTGGTTTTTAATGTCAGCCAAAACATTAGTTGTGGATCCCAGGCAAACATAACTGTCATAATGTGGTGACATAACACTTTGAAAAAATAAATTGTGTGTTCTTTCTTCTCTCTGGCTTTCTTGGAGGAGCATGGCTCTACCATGGAATCTATACTATGGAATTAATTGTCAAAATAGGACCATAACATGACAGATACTTTTTTTTTATACTTAAAGACAGAGTCTAGGTGTGAGGAAGAAAGTGTCAGAAGTAGAAGCAGAAGTGGTTTTTTCCTGCTCCTAAGTCTCTAATATTGGCTCCTCTATTTATTTTTTATTATTTTTTTATTTATTATTTATTATTTTTTATTTATTTTATTTTATTTTATTTTATTTTTAGAACAAGACATCGTTTCTTATTCCTGCTGTATTACAGGCATGGAGCACAGTGCCCAGCAATGGTAGCTGCTAAACAAATGAAGAAGTCATTTACTCTACCTGGATCCATTCTCAAGTTTCTAACTAACATCCTTATTTTAATTTGATGGCCTTATAAAATGGATTTGAGAGTGTTCCCTCCTTTTTAATTTTTTGGAGGAGTTTGAGAAGGATTGGTGTTAATTCTTTTTTAAACGTTTGGTAAAATTCACCAGTGAAGTTGTCTGGTCGTGGGCTTTTCTTCATTGAGGGATTTTTAATTACTGATTTAAAATCCTTACTACTATAGAAACTAGTTTATTCAGATTTTCTATTTCTTCCTTATTCAGTATTGACAAGTTGTCCATTTCTAAGAATTTTTCATTTCTCCTGTGTTGTCCAGTTTGTTAGCCTAGAGTTATTCATAACAACTTACGATCTTTTGAATTTCTGTTGTAATGCCTCCTTTTTCATTTATAATTTTATTCACTTGGGTCCTGTCTCTTTTTTTCCTGGTTAGTCTAGCTAAACATTTGTCAATTTTGTTGATCTTTTCAAGGAACTCTTAGTTTGGTTACTCCTATTGTTTTTCTGTTCTTTATTTCATTTGTATCTGTTCTGATCCTATTTCTTTTTCTTCACCAACTTTGGGCTCAGTTTGTTTTTTTCTCTTCCTCGTTCCTTAAGGCATTGGAGTTAGGTTGTTTATTTGAGATCACTTTGCTCCCTAAGGTAGATGTTTATTGCTACGAACTTCCTCTTTTGTTGTATCCCACAAGTTCTAGTATATTGTTTCCATTTTTGTTAATCTCAAGAAACTTTTATTTCCCCTCTAATTTGCTCTTTGATCCATTAGTTGTTCAGAAGAGTGTTGTTTAGTTTCCATGTTTTTATGAATTTTCCAGTTTTCCTCTTTTGTTATTGGTTTCTAGTTTCATACCATTGTGTTCAGAGAAGATATTTGGTGTGATTTTCAATCTTCTTGAATTTGCTAAGACTTGTTTTGTGACCTATCATGCTCTATCCCAGAAAATGGTCCATGAGCATTTGAGAATAATGTGTATTTTGCTGTTACTGGATAGAATCTTCGTCATTTATCTGTTAACTACATCTGATCTATAGCATTATTCAAATCCACTGTTTTCTTCTGATTCTCTGTCTGGATGATCCATCTGTTGTTGAGAATGGGGTATTATAGTCCTCAACTATTATTGTATTACTATTTATTTCTCCTTTTAGTTCTGTTAGGTTTTGCTCTTTATATTTAGGTGCTCCAATGCTGGGTGCAAAAATATTCACAATGTTATATCTTCTTGATGTATTGAGCTCTTTATTATTATATAATGATCTTTTACTGTGTCTTTTTTATTATTTTTAGTTTAAAGTCTATGTTTTCTGATGTAAGTGTAGCTACCTCTGCTATTTTGGAGAGGTGGGGGGTGCGGCACCATTTCCATCCCCTCATGCACAATCTATGTGTGATTTTAAGGCTAAAGTGAGTCTCTTACAGACACCATATGATTGGATCTTGTTTGTTATCCATTCAACCATTCTGTCTTTTTTTTTTTATTTTTTTAATTTTTATTTTATTTATGATAGTCACAGAGAGAGAGAGAGAGACAGAGACACAGGCAGAGGGAGAAGCAGGCTCCATGCACCGGGAGCCCGATGTGGGATTCGATCCCGGGTCCCCAGGATCACGCCCTGGGCCAAAGGCAGGCGCCAAACCGCTGCGCCACCCAGGGATCCCCCATTCTGTCTTTAAATTGGAGAATTAATTGGAGAATTTAATGTTTATGTTAAAAGTAATTATTGAGAGGGGAAGATTTACTATGACTATTTTTGTTTTTTAAATATTATATTTATTTATTCATGAGAGACACACAGAAAAAGGCAGAAACACAGGCAGAGGAAGAAGCGGACTTCCTTCAGGGAGCCCGATACAGGACTCGGTCCTAGGATCCTGGGATCATGGCCCAAGCCAAAAGCAGAGGTTCAATCACTGCGCCACCCAAGTGTCCCTACTATTACCATTTTATTAGCTGTTTTCTGCTCTGTTCTGTCAATCTATGTTCCTTGTTTCTTATCCTGCTGTCTTTTTTGCATTTTGATGTCTTAGTATGCTTTGATTTCTTTATTGTGTTCTCTTGTGTAATTACTACAGGATTGTCCCTCATGGTTACCATTGAGGCTTACACAAAATATCTTAAACTTAGAATTCCTTGTTTTAAACTAGTAACAACATAACTTCAATAAATTCATAAACATTACACTTTTACCTCTCTTCCCTCTCACATTTTAGGTTATTTCTATTACAGTTTACACATTTTTAAAAATATTGTATAACTAATAACAGATTATTGTAGTCATGGCTATTTTCACTATCTTTTTAAAAATTTTTCAAACTAGAGCTATGTACCACATTACCATATTACAGAATCTAATGTATACTTATCATTATCAGTGAGATTTATGCTTTTTTATGTTTTTATCATATTCGTGTTCTTTAATTTCTACTAAAAAAAACCTCCTTGTAGCATTTCTTATAAGGCAGGTCTGGTAGCAATGAACTCACTCAGCTGTTTTCTTTTGGGGGGGAGCTTCATCTCTCCTTTGTTTCTAGAGGACAGCTTTATTGGATATAATATTTTTGGTTGACATTTATTTTCCTTCAGAAGTTTGAATATACATCCCATTCTCTCCTGATCTGAAAAGTTTCTGTTGAGAAATCTGTAATTGCCTTATGGTGGTTCCCTGGTACATAACCTCTATTTTCTCTTGCTGCTCTTAAAATTCTTTGTCTTTGACTTTTGACAGTTTAATTATAAAGTATCTTGCTGTAGCTCTACTTGGGTTCAACCTATTTGGGATCCTCTGGGACGTGTGGATCTGGATGCCCATTTTTAGGTTCAGGAAGTTTTCAGCCATTATCTTTTAAAATATACTTTTGTCCCTTTCTATTTCTCTTTTGCTTCTGGAATCTTTGTAACATGAATATTATTGTGTCATACTTCTCATAGGCTTTCTCTATTCTTTACCTTTTTTCTTTTTGTTTGCCCAACTGGGTAATTTCTAATGTCTTATCCTCCAGGTCACTTATTATTTCTTCTACATGGTTAAGTCTACTTTTGAAACTATTTATTGAATTCTTCAGTTCATTTGTTTTATTTTTCAACTTTCAGGGTTTTTTTGTTTTGTTGTTTTGTTTTTTGATGGTTACTATTTCCTTGCCAAACTTCTCACTTTGTTCATACATCATTTTCCTAATTTTGTTTAGTTGTCTATCTGTGTTTTCTTGTAGTTCACTAAACTTCTTTAAGACAGTTATTCTGAATTCCTTGTCAGTTCATAGATCTCCATTTCTTTGGCAGAAATTATTGGAGCTTTATTATTTTCCTTTGGTAGTGTCATATTTACCTGATTTTTCATGATCCTTGATTCCTTACATTGGTACCTGCACATTTGAGTAATTGGGCTCCTGTTTCAGACTTTACAGATTTGCTTTGGCAGAGACAGTTCTTCAGTCAGCTCAGTTTGGTCTCTGGATATATCAGCTGGTAATGTCCTTAGGCAAGTAGAGCCTAATGTTTCCTTTGGGGTGAGGCAACTGGTCAAGCTCTGAGAACAGGGATGCAAATGGCGGTGCCACTGGCTGAGAGTAGTTGGATAGGACTACTAGCTTTCTTCTCTACCAAAAAGTGAGGATGTATGATGGGTCTGCAGTTGCCTGGATTCTGCGGTCAGTCTTACTAGATGATGAGGACTGGGTATTACATTCAGTAGCAGATGTAGCTATGAATTAGCTTCACTGTCAACCAGGGCAGCAGGATGGGACTCAGAACCTGCAGAGTTCATTGTTTGGGGAGCAAATCAGGCCACAGTGTGCACTGAAGTCCCTGGTTAGGTAAGACGACCAATTTTGCTCCACAGATGGGGGAAGCTACAGGCTGTGCTTTCTCTTTAAGTGCTACTTTATGTAGAGCTTTTGACTGGTCTATGTGGCTTTCCATGTATTCTAGTTAGGTTCCCTGGTCAGACAGGCTGAAGGCTGTATTCAACAAAGAGCAAGGCTATGAATTAGGTTCCTTGTCTGAGTGCAGTAGGAGAAGCAACTCTAAAGCCAGTCAGCTCTTTGTTGTCTTCACTTAAGTCAACCTGCACCTCAAGTTTCCTAACTGAACAGGGCCACTAACTGCTCTGCAAACCATCAGCTCTGCCCACCTACCTCATGGCTCAAGTGTCACTGAGCCACACTGCTTCTATGAGTTGTTGCCAGTCCTTCTGGTCAGATAGGGCTGGGAGACACTTTCCACAGTGGGTGGGGCTGCGATTCTGCTTCTTGCCTGGGTGTGGGCAAACTGGGCTCTTAAGTTGGCAAACTCCTCATTTGAGGATCCAAATCAGGCAGATATGCACCCTGCTGAATTTCCTGGTCAGAATGCATTCCCAACTTGGTTCTGCAGATGAATAGAACCACTGGTTGGGATTGCTACTTGGGCTCTTACAGGTATGAACTCAATCTGCCAAGATCTGTGTGTGTAGTTTTTGTAAATCCTTCCTCTCTTCTCTGTCAAAGTCAGATTCCCAGTGTTTGACGGAGAAGATTCCCCTGCAACCTCTATGGTTGGAGAATGGAATAGGGGCTCTTAGAAAGTGACCCACAATGCTGGGGGAGGGGGCATGGTGCCGGTTGTCCTCTCTGGGTTCTTTGTCCCCACTGAAGGAGCCAGAGGCTCAGGGGAGACTTGTCTACGAGTCGCTGCACTGGCCTTGGTGAGAGTCAATGTAGTCAACATTAGCTGCTTCTCTTACCCTTCTGCTAATGCAGTCTCTCTTGGTCTCTGAAGCAGAAGGGTTCTTCAGCCATGCGGTCTCTCTTGGTCTCTGAAGCAGGAGGGTTCTTCAGCCTCATCCCTGTGTTCTAGAATTCTCTCAGTGGTGTCTTGTTTTTGAATAGTTGTTAGCTGTTCTTCCTGTGAAGGGGAGTGAAGTCAGGAACAACCTATGTCGCCATCTATGAAGAGATAAAATGTGCTCGATCAATATTAAGTCAAGAGTGATGTTGACTTAATGTGATGAATAGAAAATGGTACCGTGATATCCCCAGAATTCTCTGCACATTGCTTCTTTTACTCAGAAAAAAATCTGGACCCTTGACGATCCAGAGGAAACAGAATCAGAATGTATAAAATTCTGGAAGCAAATCTTTTTCTATTTCTCTAATTTAGAGAAAGAATGATGTTCAGGTCCCAAGATAGCCCCAGACCCAAAGTTCTTCTGGATGGAAGAAAGATGAAGGACACAAAAGGAGAAGGGTTGAAGCATTCAGTTTTCTGTGACAGAAGAGGCCATTAAAATTCTTCAGGAAAGGTAGGGGGAAGAATGCTAATGGAATGGCTCAGGCGCTTGCTTTGATGCTTAAATATAACAAGGAAGAGAGCCCTATTCCCAGCCCTATACTACAACTCCTTGTAGCTTATTATACATACTTCCTCTTTAATAAAGTTCTAATTCAAGTGTCTATGTCAGATGGGGATGATTTGGAAACATTTTAGGGACCTGAGGCTTATCAAAGTACTTAAATGGCCATGGAATGATTAAAAGGAATGTGTGTGTTCAAATACAAATGAAGAGTGATTTGAAGGTTGGGCACAGGGATAGCAGATGGTAACTATTAATTATTAGCCGATTACCAAGGCTTCAGTCTAGTAAGAAAGAAGGTATTCTATGTCTGACTCATCATCATCTAACCCTTGTAATGCTTTGATTTCTTGTAAGAACAGTAAAGGAAGACATTTCCTCCTCTGTTGATACCAAGAAATCTCTCTGATGTTCAAACGAGTACAATTGTGTGGTCATTGATAGAATAATATCACATTAAATTCCTGAACATATGTATCAAGGGCTCAATAGACCAAAAAAAAAAAAAAAAGTCAGAAACATTATTACCAATGCATCAGTTCTTGAAAAATTATTTGGCATTTCTTGTTCTTAATTAATGCAGTTCTACAAGACTAAGCTGGGCACACAGGGATTTAAGAACCCCCCCACTCTCAGCCTTGAATGCATTTAGGTAGCACATAATAAGCATGTAGTCAGTTTGTGCCCTAGTCAAGAGGTTTTAATAAATCCCTACAAGCATTTCAGATCTGAAGCCAGCAAGGGTGTGCGTGGGGTAAGGCTAGACGCGAGTTGAGCCCAACTTTATGAATGAAGTGCCTACATGTCATTAATGTTTCAATAGGTCCCTTAACAGGAGTAATTGGGCCTCCAGGGAGCTTCTCTAAGTCTCCAGGTTCAATCTGCCAATGATGAGGATGCTCAAGCCTTGAAGGTAAGCGGAACCATTCCTGTTTTACCCTGAACTCAAGGGTCAAACAGGCCTAAGGGAAATAGTTTGCAACTGTCATCTAACATTATCACCGACATACACTGTGTTTCCAAGCAGCCTGCAAAGGGAGCCAGCCAGCGGCATGCGTGCCTGCCCCGAGCTGCAGGGTGGTAGCATGTCACATGTCTGCTAACAGAAGGGGATAACCATCCCAGTACAAACTTGACATATATAAATTGATTACATAAGTGGGCAGTGGTGGTCCTTTCAAGTACACTCCTTTTGTTTGAGCTTTACAGTAAAATTACCAGCAGCAGTTTACAATTAAGGGGAATAATAATAACTGAATATGCTTTCATCTGCACATACAATTACAATGAACTGCATGCCTTAATAGGATTGTGAAAAATCTGCGTTTGACCCATACAAAAAAGTAAACATTCTTGTTCTGGATACTATATCATTATCACAACAAAGAGAAACTCCTGAAATCTGATGATTTAAACATCTGGAGAATGTTAATCACTTCAAAATGACGGATGTTTTTTATTTCAGCTTTTGACAGACACACTCCTTTCATAGATAGATGATTATTTACATAAATTACATCATCAATGTGAAAAAAATCAGAATAACTTCAAAGGACAAAATGCTTAATTAAAAAGAGACTTGTATTTCTATTTTTCTCCCTTTCTCTGTTTTTCCTTTAAAGGAGGAGTAAAATGCCCCCACTGACTTGGAAAAGCCACCAGACCCTTTGTAGGTAAATAAGAAGGAAATTGTCTTTTTGAATTGCTTCGTGGAGAAGGCAATCACCTTTAAGAATAAATCGCTCTGTTTTTAGTGCCCTGAAACCTATTAATTGCTTTGAGTTCCACTTCGAACGTTTAAAGTTTCCCCTTTGGTAAAAATGACAATTGGGTGTTTACTCCACTACGCCAGGGGATGAAACCGAACAGATTCAAGCTCAAGTTGAGTCTGAGACTCACCCTCATTTCCCATTCAGACTCCCCAATTAGCCTGAGTCAACGGAGGGGGATAAAGTGCTTGCAAAACAACTCAGCTCTGAACCATTTTATTGCTGACTGGGGGTGGGGTGAGGGTGGGGGTGGGAGATAAGATTCAAGAGGAACCTGGAGAGGCCGGTTTGCAAGGCTGCTCTTGAGGGAGCAGCGGGGCTGCAAGGCCTGCAAGGACTGTGGTCCCCCAGGGCGGCCTCTGACTTGCGGCGTGCTGCCTGGGGCTGGTGGGTAGGCCCGTGCAATTTGGCTGATCCACTACAATTTCCTCCTACACTCGGAGCTGCTCTGCAGGCTGACCTTAGACAATTTGTCTTCTTTCAGGGAGAAATGTCACCCGAAAGGAAGCTATTAAGTCAAGAAGGTAATTCTCTCAGAACGGTCCACTGTATAAACAGAACTTGACCTCAGGTAATTTATTGCTGGTCCCTAACAAAGAGACTTAAGATATAGGCCTGATATAGTGGAGATCTGAATCTGTCAATAAAAAGGGCAAACCAGAACCTAAGAAGGTTTCTTTTGAGCGGCCGTATTTAGAGTAGAAGCCACATGAATAAATTCTTCAAATAAAGAAGAGTGGCATTTGGTCTTTTGGAATGAAAAGTTTGTTTTATCAACAAATCGGAAGTGTGTGTTTGCACTGTGAAGCCTCTATTTGTCTTGTTCTTTGACATATTCTCACTCATTTGATTGTGAGGCTAACATCTAAATGTGATAGAGAGGTTACATTTTTCCTAAAAACAGTGAGTTGGATTCGGTGCTCAAGATCCAGGTATGCCCCCAGATTGCCCCAGATTTCTGTTTTCACAGAACCTAAGTGGAATGAATGGTGCTCCTTGGGGTCTGAGGGAACCATGGGCGACAGACAGCATCTCATGGGCTGTGAACTCAGAAGGTGAGGCTACTGCGCTGTCTCTAGACAGTGTGTCCTGGACCGTCTTGAATGGAGAGTAGGGAGGCTTTTGCAAAAAAGAGGAGAGGAAGGAAGAGGAGAAGCAGCCGGGGAAGTGGGGGAGGAACAAAAATATCAGGAGAGCAGGTAACTCACTTTGAAACTCCTTGCTTTGTGGTTACTAAGGTGAAAACTTCCATTTCCAGTGCCCCAAGGAGATTTCCTGCGTGTTCTATTACAACAGTAAATACCAGTGTCTTAAGTGGGTGTTGCAGGAGTACAATTGTGTTAATCTGTTTGTCAGGTGTCGTATTAATTGAGAACATTGCTCAGGCTCTTCTGGAACCTCCAGTTATATCTCCTTGTCAGTTACATCTTGGTAAATTTTCTCTTATTTCATTTTTATGATTTCAGTTTTTTTTAATAGTTTGTTTTACGCCTTCTGCTCTAGGGCCCAGATTTTCCACTCCGACATCAAGCTGCATCAGGGAAAACCTTCCCTACCTCCAGCCCACTGCCCACAGCCCTTTCTTTCCTGGCCTGTCCCCTTCTGCGGTCCCATCCCATCCACCAGCCAGCTCCACTAGGGTCTGCAGCCTGGAGACCACCCACAGCCCACAAATGGAGACCTGCTAAAAACCTGTCAACCACAGCTGACACCGAACCCATCAGGTTAGATTCTAATGCTGTGAAAAGGTCTATGAAATTTTTCCACAGAGTACTGCTTGGTGTGGACATTCTAGGCCGGAGAGTAGCAACTTAGCCTCTGCTTCTTGGCTGGCACTGACCTTCAAAATGATGGGTGTACAGAATTCTGAAACCCTCTGGAATCTCCATTTGTCCAGTCTATAAAATGGAGCTAATGCCACGACTGGATTCCCTGGACAAATTGCAACGCTTCCCTTGAACGCACGAAGTGCTTTGAGATCCTCATGGGAAAATCCTAAAGGAGGAATTGGAAAGCATAATGATGTTTTTTTAAATTGAAAGTGACAACCAGCATTTAGTGGGGGAATCAGAAGATAGAACTGAGAGCAGGAAGCCTTACATTCATTACAACAGATGGTTTAGTTTTCACTGAATGATGAGGATGAAGCTGAGCGAACGAACAGCGCTATGTCCTTAAAAGATTCAGCAGCCACCCAATTACCCAGGAACAATCTAGCAGTTACTCAAGATGTGGACTGGTCTGTATTATGCTCAGCGAAGCATCCCTACTGGGTTTGACTTCAGCTGGTGGGAGTCATAGGCACGGTGTTCCGCTATTAAATAACACTGGCATAATTACCCCTGGCATGGCTTTAAAAAATAAGATTTCATTCAAATTCCTAGCACAGAAAGAAGTCACATAGCAATCCGCAATAAAGGCCTGTTGAAAAAAAAAAAATAGTGAATGATTTTCAGTTCAAAGAATTGCTTTTTTTCCCACTGCATGGTCTTTCTCTTAACTCTTGCCCACTTCTGTCTCCCCCCTCCTTATAAATAATAATAATAAATTATGAAACATTTCATATGAAATACAAGGCAGGAAAGTACAGACCCCTTTTCCACCACCAAGATGGAGCGGACGTTACCATTTTTAAATACGTGTTTTGATCTCTCTCTCTTTTGTCGACAAACAATGGTATATAAATATTTCTTCATGGGGATTCCCGGGTAGCTCAGCGGTTCAGTGCCTGCCTTTGGCGTGATCCTGGGGTCCTGGGGTCGAGTCCCATGTCAGGTTCCCGGCATGGAGCCTGCTTCTCCCTCTGCCTGGGTCTCTCACTCTCTCTCTATCATGAATAAATAAATAAATAAATCTTTAAAAATAAACAAATAAATAAATAAATATTTAAAAAATTATTTCATCACCCCTTATCTGCACATTTCCTCAGAGGTAAAAACTTATCTGAAATTGTTTTCCGTCGCTTTTGGGCCTATGTTTATACTTTTGCTACAGAAGTATGTGTTCCTGAACAGTATGAGCCATCATTTCATCGAACTATTTTCATACATGTCATTATGCTGTATTTATCCTTTTGCAGTTTTCTAATTAACATGTTTTTAAGACTTATTCATATCGATACATGTAGATTTAGCCATGCGTGCAGCAGTTAATAGAACATTCCTTCCTGTGTACCTAACCCATTCCGCTGCTCAGGAAATGCTAGTTCCAGTCCTCAGCAACTGTTGGCTGGCCCCGTTTGATAGGCTGGCAGGTGGTTGTTTTTTTTCTAATCCAACATTTTTAATAGCATACATGATATGTATGAGAGTTCACTGAAAAATGTGACTCCTGATGGCAGGTTTTTGCTTCTTTGTTTTTTACTATTACAAACAATACTGAAATGAACTCTTGGTATGTGCAGCCTTGACGGGAAATCTAGGAGTCAAATTGCCAGATCCTATAGAATGATCATCTTTGCTTTATCTGGTATGGCCAAATTGTTCTCTAAAAATGGTTGTGATGGTTTACATTGCCATCAGCAATAAATAAGAATTGCTATTTCTTTACATTATCATTAACCCTTGGTGTCATCCTGCTAATTACTGTCAATTTAATGGTCATGAATTTATATCTCATCGAGATTTTAATTATTTCCCCTTTTACTAATGATATTGAGAATATTTTTTATCAACTGCACTCCTTCTGTGAGTTGTCTGTTTATATCATTTACCCATTTCCTTTTGGCTTACATGTCTTTTTCTTCTTACTGATTTTTAAGATACAGCTTGCAAAACAACAATGTCATGTCAGTTTTTTTGCTTTATTTGTGATGTCTTTTTCATGAAAATTGCTTTCATGTTTGTGGTGCTCAGACTTACCGATCTTTGCTTTTATGGTTTTTGTCTTTCATATTCTGTTAAAGAAATGCTTTAAAATGCCATAAAAGTATTCTCTAATATTTTCTTTGAAAAGATTTAGCTTCTCCTTTCATAATATTTGAAAAACTTATTTGTGCATAAAATCTAATATGGGAATCTGTTTACAGCTTGCCCCTTTGCCAAGTATCAAATAATTGATCCCATCCCCTATTATTTGTAAGTCTTCTTTCTGATAGAAGGCCTAAGGCTTCCAGGAAAAGCTAAAGGCCTAAGCTTCTAAACATACGTGATTTTTTTTTTCTAGATCTCTATCCTTATAGACCTATACCAATACCACACTGTCTGATATAACGTAACTTAAAATTTGATATGTGGTTTGGAAGGCAGAAAGATGCCTCCCCAAAGGGAATTTTTGTTCATATCCTAATCCCTGGAACCTGTGAATGTGTTACAATGCATGGCAAAGGAACTTGGCAGATGTGATTAAATTAAAGCCCTTGATATGGAGAGATTATTCTGGATTATCCAGATGGGCCCAATCTAATGTCCAGTCCTTGAAAGGGGAGAAACCTTCCCAGCTGAGATCAAAGTGAGAAAAAGATCTGGCTACAGGAGACTGGGAAGATACAGGTAACATTCTTGATTTGAAGATGGAGGAAGAAGGCCATGAGCCAGGGATGCCAACAGTCTTTAGAAGCGGGCAAAAGTAAGGAAATTACTCCTCTAGAGCCCTCCAGACATGAAGACAGCCCTGCTGACACATTGATTTTAGTCTAGTGAGACCTGTGTTGGTTCTAATCTATAGAAATGTAAGAAAATAAACGCATACACATAATATACAACATTTTATATCTGTCTATATTTATATCCATATCTATATCTATAGATAACCTATTGGCACTATTTCTTTGGAGAACCTAACACACATGCCATATTTCCATAACTGTTTGGGTCATCCTTTCTAACGTTTCTCCATATAAATCTTTCTTTTACACTTTTGATTAGATTTAGTCTTGATTGCCATACAGGTTTATTGGTATCATAAACAGTATCTTTTAGATTTCGTTTTATGGTTTGATGCTTGAGTATAGACATTACCAAAATGGATATTTTGAACACTGATCTCACTTTCAGCGATTTAACTGAGTTCTGCTATGGCTTGGAATACTTTGTCCATTCTCTTGGATGTTCCATATAGACCACCAGGTCAGCAAAAATTAACCCCTTTGTTTCACTTTCTTATCCCTATGCTCCATTCTCAATGTTATAAAGTGTTGGTAGTGTGTATTTGTGAAAGTAGGCTCAATGATATAATAAATGGACCATTTCAGTGGCTATGTAGAGAAAGAGAGGGCCCCACAGGGTTATATGGAAGGTTTCCTTATAGCTCAGGTCCTCAGGTGGTGAACATCACTTATTCCCACATTTCATTACCCAGAATCCAGTCACATGAGTCTACTTAACCACAAGGGAGATTTGAACGTGACCAAAGTGCGCGTTACCAAACAGGACAATGATCTATAGCTTCTAGCTCAATTTTTTCCAGTCTCCCCTGCTATTGGAGCTCTGTGGGTTAGTCAGATGAGGAAATATATGAAAGCAGGGATCCCTGGGTGGCTCAGCGGTTTGGCACCTGCCTTCAGGCCAGGGTGTGATCTTGGGGTCCCGGGATCAAGTCCTGCATCGGGCTCCCTGCATGGAGCCTGCTTCTCCCTCTGCCTGTGTCTCTGCCTCAATCTCTCTCTCTCTCTGTCTCTCATGAATAAATAAATAAAGTCTTTTTTTTTAAGGAAAGCTATGAAAGCATCAGAAAAGGGTAATTTTGCCATCCTATGGCAAAACGCACTGTAGAAAAACATCTTCCTTCTGAGAAACATGGTGGTTTAGCCAACACATTGCTAACTGAAATTCCTACCTGTGAGAAGGGGTAGCAAATTTGCTAACCAGAATTGCAAAGAAGGTAGAAACAAAGCAGTAACTGATTCTGAAAGGCTAATTTAAAAAGTTGGCTCTGGGGAGGGGCCTGGGTGGCTTAGTCAGTTAAGCAGCCAGCTCTTGATTTCAGCTTGGTCATGATCTCAGTGTCCTGGGATTGAGCCCCGTATCAGGGTCCACACTCAGCAGGGAGTCCACTTGAGAGTCTCTCTCCCTCTGCCCCTCTACTCACTCATGTTCTCTCTCTAAAATAGATAAATAAGTCTTTAAGAAAAATTATAAATAAAAATAAATAAATAAGTAAATAAATAAAGGTAAATATTGGGGAAAATGAGAGAAATACAAGACTATAAGACAGAGGCAGAATTGAAAGCAAATAGGGAAAAGAAAAGAGATAAAGGACTCACTCCTCACTTTTCCTGTGAGGAAAGCCTAAGCAGATTTTTAGGGTATTAGCATAGCATGCTTTTAATTTAGTATTTATTTATTGATAAGGCTACAGTCCTATCAGATTAGAGCTATACCCTTATGACCTCATTTAACCTTAAGTAACTTCTAAAGATCCTACCCCAGATCCAGTCACATTGGAGATTAAGATTGTCTATTGCATCATCTCTTAAAATAATTGACTTTAAATACCTACTATTGATACATTTGCAAAAAGTCATCAGGAATTGTATTTCTATAGTGCTAACTTTGGTAATTTCTGAATAGTAAGAATTTTTGTTTTGGGTTTTCCTCTTTGCACTTTTCTACATATTGCTTCAATGTTTTCATAAAGCTACTTTTTAAAATTATAAATTGAAAAGACCATGTCTTTTCAACAGTACCCTAATTTATTGGCTATCATGTTGGATTGAGAGCGAGGAAACTTTTTCATTGTCAGGAAGACTGACTCTCACTTAGTGCTTCTCAAATTTTCTCACCAAACGCTCCTTTGAATACAAGAGATGAGGAAGAACTAGGCAGTGGGAGGAATTTCTGAAGGTATAACTATCCTATCTCAAGTATGAAATTTCTTTAAAATCTTATAGACTTTAGACTGATATAATATTTAGTCTTTAGATTGATTTGATTTTTTACATTTTATCCTGTAATAGCTGTTTGTTTCTATATAAAACTAACACTTAAAATTACTTACCCTTGAGGAGAATTCATGTTGAAGGAAAATATACCATCATCTATCCTAAGGGAATAAGTGTCCCTTGATCCAACCAGCTTACATCTGGAGGCACTAATATCCCCATTTGAGAGGTGTAAACTTAATTTAACTATAAAACTATGATTTGCCTGGATCCTACAAATTGTAAACTATTTTCTGCATAAATTATGTCACCAGGCCTCTCAGCATCCTCTTTTCTAGGCTTGGCCTACTTCACCTAATCTTTCAATACCAGAATCCCTCCAGACTCAGTCCTAGGTCCCTTTCCCTTCTAGCTTTATATTTCCTCCCTAGATAATTTTTTTTATTATTTAAAAAAAGATTTTATTTATTTATTCACGAGAGACACGCACAGAAAGAGAGGCAGAGACACAGGCAGAGGGAGAAGCAGTCTCCATGTAGGGAGCCTGATGTGGGACTCGATTCTGGGTCTCCAGGATCATGCCCTGGGCTGAAGGAAGTGCTAAACTGCTGAGTTGCCCAGGCTGCCTGATAATCTTTTCTTTAAGATAATTATTATTTTTTTTAACCATGGTTTCAATTACCTTGTACATTTCAGTGATGCTCAAATTTAAATCCTTAGAACCATCTATCTATAGGACTGCCTGATTGACACCACATCTTGAGTGTCTCCCAAGCATTTTAAACTTCCTTCAAATCTTGGCCTACTTCATTCAAAAGTACCACCATCCATCTAGCTATGCAAGCTAGAAACTGGTATCATCTATGACATTTTAGCATCCCTCACATCAACGTCCAATATATTACCAATGTTTACCAACTTCTAACAATGCCTCCAGCTTGTCTATTTCTCACAAGTTCACCATCACCATCCCAGTTCAAGCTACCATAATTTTTTTCCTACTAAAATAGACCTTTATATTTATATTCTGATATTGGGTAGGCATCTCATAATTAAGATGTCCTAACAGAACACTTGACTGGTTTTTTTTTGTTGTTGTTGTTGTTGTTGTTTTTGTTTGTTTGTTTGTTTGTTGTTGTTTTTTGACTGTTGATTCTAACCTGTCCTTTGCCCGTCTTCTTTATGGGAAATGGCACCATGATATTGATATACCCAGTTTCTCAGGTGAAAATTAAGAGATATTTATAGATTCCTCACCTTCTCTCATACCCTATACTCAATTTCCATTGTGTTCTGCCAATTATATCTTCAAAACACATGTCAGTTTCATCTCTTATCTTCATTTCCTCTGTCAATGTCCTATTCTAAACCACCATCATCTATCAACTGGATTCCTACAAAAACTTCCTAACAGACCTTTCTCTTTCTACTCTAGTCTCCCAGCATTCTGCTCCCACTGAAATTCTTTTTAATACTGTAAGATAATGGTGCATAAGTGAGTAAAAAAATAAATGAACAACCTTATCAGTTATATAGGACTGACATTAATGTATACCTATTTGACAAATAAGTAAAGACTTATTTGACAAGTAAGTAAACCAATGTTCACCGCAGGTTTTATACAACATTGACTTATTCCAAAGAAAATAGAAACTGCTTACGTGACTGAGCTCTTACTAAATGCTAAGAATCCTTCTAAGCACTAGGCATGTATTGTGTCATTAATCCTCCCAACACTCTTACGAGGTAGGTACTATTATTATCCTCATTTACTGATGAGAGATCTGTACAACTGAGTAATTAGGAAACTAACCCAAACTTACCAAGCTAGTAAAGAATGGATCAACATGTGAACCTATGATCCAATTTAAGCGTATGCACTTAAATACTACATTAAATCTATTAAGTTAATTAATAAAGGTAAACCATTAGACAGTGTCTAGCACATGTGTTATGTTAACTAGATATTATATTATTATGTTGCTTTGTTGGTGAATATTTAAATTGGTGAATATTGTTGGTGCTTGTTTAAATATTTGCTCATGTTTTATTAGTTCTACCAGTTTGTGGTTTGCCTTTTAGTTGCTTAGTGATTTTCAAAGAGCAAATGACAAAGTACAATTTATCACATATTTTCTTTTGTATTTTGTATTTCTTTGTCTTATCTAATAAACCTTGCAATGCCGTAGCACAAAGATTTTCTGTTTTTCTTTCCTAGAAATTCTAGAGATTTAAATCAATGCTCATTTTTTCCGTTGAAGTTATTGGGTCAACCCAGTACCATTTATCGAAAAGGCTTTCCATTCCTCCATTGAATTACCTTGGCTCCTTTCTGGAAAATCAGTTGACCAAATATACATCAATCTATTTCTAGACTTCTATGTATCCCGTTGATATATAAGCCTTTCTTTCTGATAATAGCAAACTGTCCTGATTAATATAGCCTCTTACAGTATGTCTGTATTATTCAAAATAGCAGTCACTAATCTAGGTATTTAAATTGAAATTGATTAAAATAGAATTAAATTAAAATTTCAGTTCTGTAGGTGGAGTTATATTTAAAATGCTTAACAGCCACATGTAACCAGTGAGTACTACATAGTTGGCAGAACCTGCCAACTATCACTGAAAATTTTATTAAACAGTGCTGTAGGAAGTCTTGAAATTGGATAGAAGTTTGTTCTTTTAAAAATTGCTTTGGTTAACAGTTTTATATACCTATAAAATTGTAAATATCTATGCATCCAAAATGGAAGCACCTAAATACATAAAGTAACTATTAACAAACATAAAGGATGAAATTGGCAGTAATACAATAACAGTAGGGGATTTAACACCCTACCTACATCAATGAATAGATCATCCAGAGAGAAAAGGCAACAAAGAAATAGTGGCTTTGAAAGAAACATTAGACCAGATTGCCCAACAGATATATTTAGAACACCCCATCCCAAAACAGCAGATTACACATTATTTTCAAGTGCACACAGGACATTCTCCAGAATAGATTTCATGTTAGGCCACAAAATAAGTCAATAAATTAAAAAAGACTGAACTCATATCATGCATCTTTTCGAGTTACAACATTATAAAACTATAAATCAATCATAGGAAAAAATCTTGAAAGAACACAACTATATGGAGGCTAAATAACATGCTACTGAACAATGAATGACTCAACCAAGAAATCAAAAAAGAGATTAAAAAATGTGTAGAGACAAATGAAAATGAAAACACAATGGTCCAAAATCTTTGGGATGCAGCGAAAGCTGTTCTACAGGGAAGTGTATAGCAATACAGGCCTACCTCAAGAGGCAAGAAAAATCTCAAACAACCTAACCTTATACCTATAGACCTAGAAAAAGAATAACAAAGCCTGAAACCAGTAGAAGGGAATAATAAGGAATAGAGTAGAAATAAACAAAATAGAAACAAATAAACAAAAAACACAATAGGACAGATCAATGAAACCAGGAACTGGCTCTTTGAAAAGCTCAACAAAATTGATAAACCGTTAGTCAGATTCATCAAGAAAAAAGAGAGGGGACTCAAAATCAGAAATGAAGGAGGAGAAATAACAACCAACACAACAGAAATACAAAGAATTATAAGCAAATATCATTAAAAATTATATGCCAACAAACTGAACAACATAGAAGAAATGGATCGATTACTAGAAACATATAACCTTCCAGAACTGAAGCAGGAATAATAAAATTTGAACAGACCAATTATTAGCAGAATTGAATCAGTAATGAAAAAGCAACCTACAAACAAAAAATTCACGGGTGAATTTACCAAAAATTTAAAGAAGAGTTAATAACCATTTTTCTCAAACTATTCCAAAAAATAGAAGAGAAAGCTTCCAAATTCATTCCACAAGGCCAGAATTCCCCTGATACCAAAAACAGATAAGGAAAGATACTACAAAAAAAGAAAACTGCGGGCCAATACCTCTGATGAACACACATGCAAAAATCCTCCACAAAGTGGGGCCCCTGGGTAGCTCAGGGGTTAAGTGGCTGGCTCTTGATTTCTGCTCAGGTCATGATTTCAGGGTCCTGGGATGGAGACCTGTGTTGGGCTCTGCACTCAGGAGGGAGTCTGTTTACAGATTCTTTCTCCTTTTCCCTCTCCTTCCTCCACTTGTTCTCTCTCTCTCTCTCTCTCAAATAAATAAATAAATAAATAAATAAATAAATAAATAAATAAGACTTTATTTATTTATTTGAAAGAGAGACAGGGAGAGCCTGAGTGGGAGGAGAGGCAAAGAGAGAGGGAGAGGGACAAGCAGACTCCCCGCTGAGCAGGGAACCCATCCCCACTGCAGGACCTCGAGATCATGACCTGAGCTTAAGTCAGATGCATCACTGCCTGAGCCCACCCAGGGACCTCAAATAAATACATCTTCTAAAAAAAAAATCCTCAGCAAAGTATTAGCAAACTGAATCCAACAGCACATTAAAAATGTCATTCAACATGATTAAGTGGAATTTATTTCAGGGATGCAGAGGTGGTTCAATATTCACAAATCAATCAACATCACAGTAACAAGAGAAAAGATAAAAAATCATATGACTAGCTCAAAAAAATGCTTTCGTTATTCTGGGCTCTTTGTACTTCCATATGAATTTTGGAATCAATTGCTACAACAAAGCTACTAGAATTTTGTTTGGGATTGCCTTGAACCTATCGATCAATTTTGGCAGATATGCAATGTTAGTGAGTCTTCCAATTCACAAATACATCTCCCCATTTATAGAGGTCTTCTTTAACTTCTCTCAGCAGTGTGTTGTTGGTTTTAGTATATAGGACTGGAACATCTTTGGTTAGATTTACTACTGGATATATTGTTTTTTGGCATGATTGTAAATAAAAGCTTTAATATTTTATTTCCAATTGTTTGCTGTTCACATGTAAGAATTCATTTTTTAAAGTAATTGGTTGTATCTAAATGAGATATTAATAGATGGATATTAACTAAACTTATTGTGGTAACCAGTTTCCAATATATGTAAGCCAAGTTAACATGCTGTACACTGGACATTTAAACAGTGCTACATGTCAATTATATCTCAATAAAGCTGAAAGGAAAGACTTTGTCGTTGTTTTGAAGTATAACTGACATACAATGTTACCTTAGTTTCAGGTGTGTGACAGTGATTTGACAACTGTATCCATATGCTATGCTCACCACAAGTGTAGCCACCATACAATGCTATTACAATACCGCTCACAATGTTCGTCATTTGTACCTTTCATCCTCATGACTTATTATATATATATTTATATAGTTATTTTATATAATGTTTATTTTTGTATGTTAATACATTATCCTTTGAACTTGTTAAATTCATTTATTAGTTCTAGTAACTGTTCTATAGATTTCCTAGTATCTTCTACATAAATAACATGTCAACTGTAAATAAGGAGAGTTTTGTGGCTTCCTTCCTTCCTATGCTTTATGTTTTTTAAATCTTTTCCTTGCCTTATTACAAAGCTGATGCCTCCAGTACAATGTACAATAGAGGTAAGCAAGTGGGCCTTCTTGTTTGTTCTCAGTTTCAGGGGGAAATGCCCTTTCAGGTAGTTTAAGGGAAGTTTCCTTACTTTTCCTATTTTGCTAAGGGTTTTTACAATGAACAAGTGTTGATGCTTTTTCTGAAAATCTTGAAGTAAGCATGTGGGCTTTTTCTCCTCTATTTTGTTAAATAATTAATTATACTGATTTTTACACATAAAAGCAACCTTGAATTCCTTCTGGGATAGCCCTACTTGATCACATGTCTTATCTTTTTAATATATTGCTGAATTTGTTTTTGGTAATATTTTGTTAAAATTGTTTACATCTGTATTATTGAGAAATATTGGCCTATAACTTCCAGCTTTTTGTAATATCTTGTCAAGTTTTAGTATTATGCTGGCCTCATAAATGAGTTAGGTTGTGATCCTCCATCTTCTATTTCCTGTTAAGACTGGACTTCTTACTCCCTTAAATGTTTGATAGAATTCACCAGTGAAACAATCTTAGGCCAGAATTTTCTTTTAGGGAAGGGTTTTGATAATAAATTCAATTGATTAAATAAATAAAAGCCCATTCAAATTTTTCTATATTTCCCTTGTGTCAGTATTAGTAAGTTGATTATTCAGGAAAATATTTTATAACTGATCAAATTTGTTGCAATGAAGTTATTCAGAGCATTCACTTATTAATCCTTCTAATGTCTTCAGGATCTATGGTAATAATTCCTTTATCATTCCCGATATTGGTAAATTATGTTCTCTTTTATCTTGCTCATTCTAGGTAGAGAGTTGTCAATTTTGTTGATCTTCACAAAGAATTATCTTTTGACTCTGTTAATGTTTTCTATGCTCTATTCTCATTTTGTTGATTATTTTTATTACTTCCTTCACTCTTCTCTTTGAAATAACTCTGTTGACTTTCATCTGGCTTCTTATAGGGAACTTCAGGCCATCAACTTTAAATCTTCTTTTTAAGTATATGCATTTAAAGTGATGTTTTCTTCTAAATACTGCTTTAGCTATATCAAGCGAATTTTAATATGCTGTATTTTTGGTTGTCATTCAGTACAAAGCATATTGTAATTTCCTTTATGATTTTCTCCTTGACTCATGAATTATTGAGAAATGGGTGATGTATTTTCAATATATTTGGTGTTTTCCTGGATACTTCTTATTATTTATAAATACCTGATTTATTGTCAGAGAATACAGTCTACATAACTTTGATACCTAAATATTACTGACACCTGTTTATGGCACAACACATGGTTTATCTTGCATTTATCACAGGCCCCAGAGAAGACTGTGTATTCTTCAGTTGTTGGATATAGTATTCCATAAATGTCAATTAGTTTGCTTCTGATTGTGTGGTTCACATCTTCTGTGTCTTTACTGATATTTCTTCTTTGTGGTTTGCATTTTCCTGATGACTAAAGACATTAATTCTTTTCCTGTACTTACTGGTTATATATAATTTTTAAATGTATGATATGCAGTAAGGATTGAGGTTCTATGGTTTTCCCATATACCTATTAAACTTCTCCAGCACAACTTGTTGAAAAGACTTTCATTTCTTGATTGAATTACACTGGCGACATGTAGAACATCAACTGATTTTATGTGGGGTTTAGTTCTGGATTATCCATTCTGTGCTATTGATCTGTATTTTTGTCCATGTGCCAATACCACACTGTGTTGATTGCTATAGCTTTACAGTATGTCTTGAGATCAGATAATGTATGTGTACTTAACCATATTCTTATTCTTATTTTAGATATTCTAAGTTGCTTGCATTCCCATATCAATTTAAAAGAAATTTCTCAACTTCTATCAAAAACACTTGCTAGGATTTTGACTGAGCTTGTGTTAAATCTATAGATGAATCTGGGGAGAAGTGACACCAATACTGAGTTCTTTAATTCACAAACAAGGTACATCTTTAAATTGGTTTAGGTCTTCGATTTCATTCATGTTTGTTAATTTTCAGTTTATAGGATTTGTACTATTTTATTAGATATAGCTCTATTATTCCTTATTGTTATGGTATTATAAATGGTACTTTTTCATGTTTAAATTTTTAATTTCCAGGTTTTTTTTAATGCTTGTATATAGGAATACAACTGGTTTCTGTATACTGACTTTGTATCCCATGGCCTTGCTAAACTCATTAATAAGTTACAGTAGCTTTTCTTTAGGTTTCTTCGAATTTTCTGTGTACTCAATCATGGTGTCTACAATAGATAGCTTTATTTCTTTCCAATCTGCATGCCTTTCCTTTTTTTAACTTGTCTTAGAATATTAAGTAGCAACTCTAGTACTACGCTGAACAGAACCCTGGAGGAAAACATTCAGTCTTTCACTCTTAAGTATGATATTACCTATAAGTTCTCTCTAAGTACACTTTGTCAAACTCAGAGACTTCCTAGTTTGAGGAGACATGCATTTGTTTTGTTTTGTTTTTTTTAGACTTTATTTATTTGAGAGAGAACAAAAGCAGAAAGGGAAGGGGCAGAGGGAGAGTGAGAAGCAGACTCCCCGTTGAGCAGGGAGCCTGATGTGGGGCTTGAACCCAGGACCCTGAGATCATGACCTGAGCCAAAGGCATGTGCTTAACTGACTAAGCCCCCAGGCATCCCCTGTATTTGTTTTTAAATCAGTCATGGAAACAGGATTTTGTCAAATGCTTTTTCTGTATTTATTAAAACTATGTTTTCTCCTTTTAAAATTCAGCTAATAAGATGAATTATATGGATTGATTTTCAAATGTTAAGCCAACTTTCCATAATTATAATAAAACCAACCCAATCATGATATAGTTTTTTTATGTATAAGTTTTTAATTTGCTAATATTTGTTAAGGTTTTTTTGAGTCTTTGTTCACAAGAGATATTGCTTTATACTGTTTGGATCTTTGCCTCATTTCAGATTCAAGATAATATGGGTTTCCAAAATTGAGTTAGGAAATATTCACTCCCCTTTGATTTTCTAAGAGTTTGTGTAAGATTGGTATTATTTTTTCCTTAAATATTTGATACTGGGGTATTGTTTTAACAGATATCAGAAACCAATATAATGAAATACATACTATATAAACATTTAGGTGAAAAACAACGTTCCAATTATATTATATAAAATGTATGGGGAACCTGAGTGGCTCAGTTGGTTCAGTGTCTGCCTTTGGCTCAGGTCTTGATCTCAGGGTCCTGGGATGGAGCCTACATCAAGCTCCCTATTCTGAGGGGAGCCTGCTTCTCCCACTCTCTCTGCTTGCTGCTCCCTCTGCTTGTGCTCTTTCTCTCTCTGTCAAATAAATAAATAAATAAATTCTTTAAAAATAATAATAATAAAGTATAGATCTTATATCTCTTAATATATTAAAATAATTTATATTCTTATCAGATATTTTCTTAGATCATAATACAACTTGTTCCAATTTCTCCTATAATTGGAGGAGGCTGCTCCACTAATACCAAGTTCAAGTCTGGTGAAGGTGTCCTAACTCTAGCTCCTCATCATGCCTCCTATTTTAAATATATCAAACCTATATAAACTGAAAGGTTAGTATTTGTCAACATTAATAATGAAGGCAGAACCAAGGATACAAAAAAGGATGAACATATGATCAATATTTGTTATAGGTGATTCTTTTTATATCTTATGCAGAAAATGAAGGAGTGTATAGAGAAATTACATAGGCTATATATTTGGGGTCATCATTCAAAGAAAGGAATATTTATTATTATGGTTTATTATACTAGTTTCTATTTCATAGTTTAATACTTTTGCTAATATTTTTTTAGTTAAGTATTGAATATCTAGCAAATTATGTCCATATAATCAAGGCTGCCATCAATAGAGAATGGTATTGGGGATAATGTGTTCTTGAAGAATATTTTAAAATTCCAAACAAAAAGAACACTGGCTATTATTATCAGTTTTATTTTCTTCCTTTCCTAGTATCTACAACTAAAAATTTCTTACAGTTTTTTTTGGGGGGGTTGGAGGGGGAATAGTGAGATAGTGATGTAACTTTTATTAAAAAGAGATCGTGAACAATAAACCCAACTTCAAAGCTTCCTGTCAATGCTGAGGCCTCCAGTAGGCTTCAGCTTCATACGGTTTGCTTGAAAGAAACTGACGTGCCAGTTTTCAGAGCTTTAGAGTTGGCAAAGTGCTCAAATGGCAAATTTCATGTAGAAAACTTACATCTGATTTCTGCCTGGTGTCCTGCCCTTTACAATACATTAAAACACAAAAGTCAGGGGGATCCCTGGGTGGCTCAGTCGTTTAGCACCTGCCTTCAGCCCAGGGCGTGATCCTGGAGTCCTGGGATTGAGTCCCACATCAAGCTCCCTGCATGGAGCCTGCTTCTCCCTCTGCCTCTCTCTGTCTCTGTCTCTCTCTGTGTCTCTCATGAATAAATAAATAAAATCTTACAAAAAAAAAAAAAAGAAAGAAAGAAAACACAGAAGTCATGCAACTAGTTGGGCCAGCAGCTCTGGAAAACAGATACTGTCTTATAAAACAGTACACCCTGTATGCTTTGATTGTCATCCTTTAATATGGTTTCCAGTGAGAGTGACATTTCCATCTGATGCAGAGCTGAAAGCAGATCCTACATGAAATCCCTTTCCCATTCTGCACCTGGTTTCCCCTCCCCCTTCCCTGCCAGCCCCTCCACAGTGAAGGGCGGCCCAGGCCTGGTTCCTGTCACTAGCCAGGCTACAGCCTCAAATCCCAAGTCTGTGTTCTGGTTTCCCTCTGGGTCTTACTAGAAGTTTATCGACAAAACACAGGCTCCTCATAATCTGTTTGAAAAGCCCACTGCGTTCAACAGGAAGATATGATCATCCTTTAGCGGTGAACACCATTCTGTGTGTTGTCATTGTGGAGAAAATGTTCCACAAGTGTGTGTATGGAGAGAAGTGGAATTGGGGAGGTGGGATGTTTTCACTCTACCAGTGAAACAACCTCATCTCTGCCAAAAACCTAAGATCCGGTCCCCTTTGGGGAACTCTCTCTCTAGGTTTTACTTTGGAAACCATCTGCTCTCTCCGTGAGTATTGGCTCCCCGGGGAAATCCAGGCCTCTCAAAGTTTTGGCCTCATGTCTGGGGGAATTCCATACCCAAGCCAGCCAAGACTTGGCTTGTCCTTCTTGGAGAGAAAATTCTGTGGATCTAGCATTTGCATGTGCTTATCCTTTGGGCCAAAAATTATCCAGAGATGTAACTGAGCTTTCTAATTATGCAAATAAATACCAAATATTCTCTTTCTCTCTCATGCACTCTCTTTTTATTCAAAGAAAGTCATTATCATAGAGGGTAAACAGTACCCGAGTTTGTTTCAGTTCTGCTAATTACCACATAACTTGGGACAAGTTGTAGATGAAATCTAAATACTGAATGGGCCAAATTCAATAGGATATGAGCAAAAACAACAACAACAAACCAAACAAAATGAGTTATTCTTGTTCACTACTGTCTCTTTAAACTTATTCTTGGGCTGTATCCTCCTGACTGCAACAATAAAACCTTTCCAGTATACTCAGATAATGCAAGTCATTTTAACGCATAATCAGAGTCCCATCACAGGCCTAAAAATGTCATAGTCACTGCTCCTTATTCTTATTCTTATTACTACAACCAGACTTTATCCTACTCTGCTTGCTATTGCTCTAGGCCTGGAAGTCTAGAATGGTGGGAGAGAACTCATTTTACCTTATTTTTCTCCTCCTTTCACTATTTTTAGGCCTTCTCTGGGTCCATCAGGGTTGAAGGTGGAGAGTAAGGAGAGCAGGTAAGTGACAGGAAAGGTCTTACTTCATTGGCATGGACATAATCTGTGATGAAACCCTCTGAGAGTGGCAGTGTTCCACAGCTGATTCTTCCTCTAATGGGATGTTTCTGTGTGTTCTTCAGTGATACCCCACTGGATCTCTCCAATTGCAACTTCCTTGATGCTTACTTGTTGCTTGCTGGCTGCTTAAAATTCTTCCCTCAGCCCCTGAAGCATGTAGCAGTCTTTTCTTTCACTGGGCTCACACCTCCATCCAGGCAGTTTCTTCTGGGTGGGAGGTTAAATTCAAAGTAGCTTCAGGGGAATCCCTGGGTGGCTCCGCAGTTTAGCGCCTGCCTTCAGCCCAGCGCATGATCCTGGAGTCCCGGGATCGAGTCCCACATCGGGCTCCCTGCATGGAGCCTGCTTCTCCCTCTCCCTGTGTCTCTCATTAATAAAGAAAATCTTAAAAAACAAAACAAAAAAAAAAAACAAAGTAGCTTCATATTGCCTCTCTCCCTTGTGGCCCATATCTGATCTACAAGAAAAACTTATCCAATCTTGTCCTGTCATGCTGTTGGTGGAAGAGCTTTTTGTTCTCAAGGTAGTCCTCTTTCACTCTGTTCTACTGTATTAGGCCAATCTATCTCCAGTTTCTCTTGCCATCCTTATGTCTCCAGTCTGCAGAATAATAGGTCAAACCCACCAAATAATTCCCCTGAAGCCATCTTTCTTATTTAGATTAATAGGGAGGAGAAAGCGCCCTTTCTACCCCAAAGAGGTGGAATTTCAAAACATACCAACAACTATCTCCAGAATAATCCTCTTTCCCAGCCATTTCAGCTTTGACTCTTTGTATCTTTAAGGTGAATGATGACTCAAAATCTGAAAATCAGGTCCATGAAACTCCAAGTCCTGTGCTCTGAATAAGTAGGTAATATATATTACATCATTAAAGATTAATAGAACTCATAGCTCTCAAAAGGGAAATTAGAATTGATGGGGGAACAAAGCCTTATGAATAGATTCAGGTTAGGTGTTTTTGGCAGGTAGACCACAGGGGCAATATTGTAGCCTTTTCATTGCATCATATCAATGCAAATAGGCAAATGATATCTATTTTCTCTACTATTAGGGAGGTTAACTTTAAGTACTAAGTAATGTAGCCAGGTTTCTTCACTATAAAATTACTATTTCTCCCTTATAATTAATGCATCTCATGTGAAAGATATTTTGAAACTATGTAAATATTCAATTTTTTGTCAAACTTTGACTCACTAATTTCAGAATCTACTAATGATTCTTGCCTAAAGCAATTATTTCTATATTAGTTGCCAAATAATAGTAAATTCATGTTTTTAATAAAATTAGCACATAAAGTAAAGAAGTGACAACATCTTTACTCTTTTTCAAGAGAAACTGAAAAAAAAAATACCAGGAAGATTTTAAAAAGAATCAAAGAGAATGACCAGAAATTAAAGACAGCATCATTAAAATTAACAAATCAATGGACGAATTACATACAAATTAAACACAGCTGAAAAGGGAGAATTAACATGGACCTATAAATTTATCCAGATTCCACTCTACTGAGTTAAAGAGATGGAAAATTTAACAGCAGATTAAGGAGACATGGAGGGTAGAGTAAGAAGCTACAACCTAAGTTTAGTAGATGTTTCAGAAGGAAATAAGGAAAGAGATATAATTTTCACACAGACAATGGCTAAGAATTTTCCAAAATGATGTGAATCCTTAGACTCAGGAAAATACAAGAAGCAAAATAAATAAAATTAAACCCACACTAGATAGACCTTAGATAAGTTGCAGGATATCAAAAACTAAAACTAAATTTAAAGGAGAAAAAACTACTAAAGTTTGGCTATAAATACTGAAAATTCAACCGACAGCAGACTTACAGGCAACCACAGAAATCAGAAGTCAATAGAATAATATTTTCCACCTGACAGAAAATCACTGCCAACACAGAGCTCTATATCCAGCTAAACAACAACAAAGTAAGAAGTTATGTTATATAAAGTATTTAAGGAAGAAGTGAAGTTATATAAAGACTTTAAGACAAAAAATATTACAGATTTTACTATTTATAATTTCTCCTTTAAAAAACCTTTAAAAGTCCATGGTAAGCAGAATTGTAAAGATGGTCCCCTGACACCCTGACACTCACCCCTGTTGTAAACATATCTTCTGTAAACTGCTGTGAAAAGATTTTGCTGATACAGTGACCTTTCAAAATCAGTTCATCTTAAAATAGGGGGATTATCACATGAGTCGTTTAAATCTGGGCCTAGCGGCCAGAGATGGTGGAAGTCAGACAGAGTCAAAGTATGTGAAAGTATATAGAGAAGGCCACATGGCAAGCGATGGTAGACAGCTTCAAGGTGCTGAGGGTGACCCCCATCAACATCTACCAATGGAATTGGAATCTAAGTCCTATAACCAAAAGAACTGGATTCTACTAATATAGTGAATGACCTTAGAAGCAGATTCTTTCATAGAGCCTGCAGAAAATAGTGCAGCCCTGATTTCAAACTTGTGAGAAACTGAACGGAGGCCCAAGCTTTGACCTATATTTGGATTCCTAATCTACTGAAACAGATAACAGCGGTATGTTGTTTTAAATCACTAAGTTTATAGTGATCTGTTACACTGCTATGAAATAACAATCAGTGTACTTTAAGAAGATGGAAACTCAAGATATAAATAGAAAGCAGTGAGTGACTCTACACAAGCACCGCAGAGTGCTTAATTAAAAACTATAATAACAGTACACAAAGACATTGGAAACAAAATATTAGCAAAAATTATATTTGAAACAAAAAGATGGATCAGAGTCAAAAGTTGGAACTTGTTTTGGGAGAGGCTAAGGTTTAACTTCAGATTATGTAAAATCAGGTATTTGTGTCAAAAATATAAGGTAGCCACTAAAAATAATAAATGGAATATGTAACTTTTCTTTCTGCTGCATTCTAGGTAATTTCTTAGACTTATTTTTCATACTACACAGTCTTTCTTTAGCAGAGTCTAATCTGCTTCTTATCCTTATCGAGGTTTATTTTATCTTGTTCACATTTTTTCTTTGCATCATCTAATGTATTTACCAAAAGAAGGATGTAGAGTGTGTTTATTATTGCTCTATTGTGATGTTTAACGTAGAAAATTATGGATCAGAGAAAATCACAAATGATTACTACAATTTCATCACTATTAGCATTATCCTGTGTTGGCATACATACACATATATATCATATATAAGCACATATCCTTATAATAGTTATAGAAGTCATACTTTTGTTAGGTAGTATAATGTAATAGTTAAAAACATAAACTTTGAAGTCAGAGAGACTTGAGTTCAAGTCTACTTCACCATTTATAAGCTGGGTGTACTTGGGTGAATTATTTAGCCTTTTGAGCCTTAATTTCTTTATCTGTTATATGAACAGGATGATGACAGTACTTTCCCCATAGAATGGCCATTAGCTATTAAATTTCAGTGACTATTTTTAATTCCTAAAGTGTCTTTTTTTCCAAATAATTTTGTTCTTATATAGTGCCTTGTAATTTCATAAAAATCCCCATTTCCTTATTTTGTTTCTTTAATCATTTTAAATATACTTAGTTTATAGGGTCTTTTGGGTAGTTCTGACTTCTCAGGTTCTTGGGCTGCAGATTCTTGTTTTGTTATTTCTCGACCCTCTGATGGATAGTTTCTTTGTGTAGTCTGCATTTTTTTTTTCATGAGTCGATTTTAGGTTCCTTATCTAAGTGCTAAATCCTGCTGATCCACAGCTTCATGGGCTCACATGAGTATCATTATGGCTACTGTTCACTCCTAATTCTAGCATAATTAGGTTTCTTTTCTTGCTTGCTTGGCTGTATATTTATTTTATCCTCATCTCTATGTATTTGTGTTATCAAAACAATCAGAAGTCATCTCTATTAGTAAAATTTTAGACATGGTTGCCAAAATTGACCTTGAAGCCACTAAAAATAATAAATGGAATATGTAACTTTTTATCATCCCCTCACATGATATCATGTAAGCACCAATTGTTTCTATCAAAGTGAAAGGCTGGCCTTGATTCACAAACATGCTAAATCATCAGCTCCCCTTTCCTGAATGAAAGCATACATGTCACTCTGTTAATTAAGCAATGCATTCTCATTTATTATATGAGCTGCAGGGAATAATAAGGAAGGGATTCAAGATGTTTGTGGAGCACAGGAGAGAAAGTATAGAGCACGAGCCGGCTATTGTTATAGAGTTCTGAGTAAATCAAGAACTTGTGGGTAAATGTGCCTTTGAGCTTTAACATATGACATATTTCCCCTGACTTTTCCCCAGAGAGCAATATTTAGTGAGTTGCTAAGAGAAATGATCAAAAGTATTAGAATCACTTTGTGACAACATGCAACTTTACAAGATATTTTTGTGCTAGAAATGTGTACAAGTGTAATAATGTGTGTATTACACTATGTGCTAAAGAACAACCCAACTGTTGACCAATAACAAATCTTTCTGTGATCTAAAAACAAAAAAAGTAACACAACCCACATGCACTAGATAGTTGTGACATCACAATAAAGACAAATTGCTAAAAAATCATAAATCATAAATCTGAAAATTATAGTGCAAATCGAACCGACATTTCGGGCTTACCCTGAGCCTGAGATAGTCCCTAAAGGTGGTATTTTGTTCTTCAGTTTGCAAACACATCTCATCGCATCATTGCCGCATGCACGTTTCAAGTGAGAAGCCCTTATCTGGAACACAAAAATTACACTGATGACTTTAGACGATGAATCCCAGACATCCCATAAAGGCCTTCTCTTAGGCAACATTAACATTAGATGCAATTACATAGAATCTAATTTACCCTCTAGTAAGACTGGGAAATGAGCTGCCTTGGTGGAAAACTTGGCTGTTAACGGGCATACTACACTTAGCTGTATTCCCTAAAGGGCCTTACAGGGAGGTCACACAGGAACGAGACACATATTTTACCACCATGCTAAGAGATCACTCCTTCCTCCCCTCCTGGTCTGCCAAGATTCAAACCCCAACTAATACTGGCACATTACTCCATGCCTGTTTCCTCATCTAAAAATGTGAATATTACCCTATGTCATGGGCTAACTGTGAGGAATCTCTGAGCTAAACTATAGTTTGTTATTATTAGTATATACTCTGATATTATCACTTTTATCATTTTAGATCCTCTGGAAAAAAATTGAAATGATAGTGATGATAATGAAAAATTATAAGAGACTTTCTATGAGCTGCATCTATTGGGTACGTAGGTTGTGCCAGGCAATTTATACTCATTGTATCTTGTTTTCCTAACAACATTCGAGGGGAAGCACTTTGATCCCCATTTTATGCATGATGAAGATGTAATTCAGAGAAGTGAATAACTGAACTCTGAGCACACAGCCAGCATGTTGACGTGAAACAAAATTCTTCTGTCGCCCAAAGGCCAAACAGCTTTGTACTGTTTCTACGAATCCAAGGACAAGACAAACTGAATGTGGAAGGGATCCTGGTCACTTCTGTTTCCCTGAATGGAAAGCAAGTCTAGTTGGTGGGGAGCAGGGGGCCTACATACAGCTATTTTTTGGAAAGGGGACTAGAAGGATCTCAGCTCCTCCCCCGACAGGCTGTGTGGTTTTTATGGTATTTCACCTCTCTGATCCTCACTTCCTTCTTGGTGGAAAGAGGAGCTTGGGCTAGACTAGTGCACCTATCCATTTAATTACTCTGCTTCTCAGTTTCCTTGTCTATGAAACAGGACTATAACCTTGGCTGCCCAGGGACGTTTGGGAGATAAAAGTGATTTTTAAACTGTGTTCTAGTTACCTAGCACTGCAGAAAAACACACAAAAATAATGACTTCAACCAATAACTGCTAATTATTTTGATAATGAATTTGGGCTTTGATAAGACCCAGTTAGACCATTTTTCCTCAGGGTCTGTCTTGGAGTTGAAGTCAGACAGTGACCAGGGCTGCGCTCACCTCTGAAGCCTCTTCACTCACAGTGCCTGGGCTGGAATGAGTCAAACATCTGGTGAGTGGAGGCCACGGGGCTGTTTCTTTCTTTCCATGTGTCATCACTCCATGTAGATGCTCCACAAGGCAGCCTTGGGATAGCCAGGCTTTCTACGTGGGAGCTTAAGCTCCAATAGTTAGTTGGTATCCTAAGAAAAATTATCAGAAGAGGCACAGCCATTTCTAATCTAAACCCCAAAGTCACACAGCATCAGTTCCGCTGCACTGTGTTCATTAAAGCAGTTACCAAGTCCTCCCCGGGTTCCTAGCAAGGGACATGGACTCCATCTCTTCATGGAAGGGGTGTCAAAGAATTGCAGACATCCTTTAAAACCACCACAAATTGCTATAAAGCATAGGTATTGTTATTACTAATTTTATCCAGCTGCAGCTCATTCTCTCGGGGGATTATTAACAGCAAATGTAAAACATTTCATATCAAGTGCATTCTAAAGCTGCCTTTTCCAAATGTGAAATTTTGTGTTCTCAGGAAACATCCACCAACTTTTATATTAGCCAGAGTAAAACACAACCTGGAAAGAAAATTCTCATAAAAATGCTACTAAGTGTGATGCTATTTAAAGCCAAGTATATTTTTTAAAGCCCATCTGCTTAAAAAAGATTATTCTCTATTTTTTTTTTGCTGTCTGTTAACATGGATAATAAAGAAGTTACCATAATAAGCATATTGGGGCATTTTGGTTACTTTTGCAAATGTTAGCAGTACTTTGGTCTATGCTCAGTGATGCAGGACTTTTTATCTAGAAGGTATGTATCCTGTGGAGCAAGAAGGTGGGATGTCTGATTTCTTGGAGGCTAACAGCAGTCTTAGAATAATAGTAATCCCACCACGCATTAAAGATGAAGTCCTGCTTAGAAGTCTAAATGACTAGCTCAGGCTTTCAGGGAGTTATCCACTTATCCAATAATGAAATCCAGGTCTTTTAACTCATTTCAGGTATCTCAGGTATGTTCATTCTGGCATCATACAGTTTCTCAAGATCGCTGTGAAACTTGTGTGGTTTTTCTACTTGGGTATAAAACGCATTGAGAAGTTGAATAATTCTGGATTTCGATTATATAATAAGTGCTATGCTGGCCCATTCCTATCAAACTGACATATCATTTCAATAGTGGTAAGTTCTTTTATCTTAGAAGTAAATAAATCAGTAAATAAATAAATAAATAAATAAATATCCCCCAATTCCCTTCATTCACTGCTATAATTTCCTTTATCCACAATTCATAGTTTTTTTAAAGATTTAATTAATTTATTTTTTAAAGTAACATTTATTTTTTTTAAATTTTTATTTATTTTATTTTTTTTAATTTATTTATGATAGTCACAGAGAGAGAGAGAGAGAGAGGCAGAGGCATAGGCACAGGGAGAAGCAGGCTCCATGCACCGGGAGCCAGATGTGGGATTCGATCCCGGGCCTCCAGGATCGCGCCCTGGGCCAAAGGCAGGTGCTAAACCGCTGCGCCACCCAGGGATCCCAAGATTTAATTTATTTATTCATGAGAGACACAGAGAGAGAAGCAGAGACACAGGCAGAGGGAGAAGTGGGCCCCCCAATGTGGGACTCAATTTGATCCCAGAAATTCCAGGATCCCTCCCTGAACGAAAGGCAGGTGCTCAACCACTGAGCCACCCAGGCATCCCCACAATTCGTAAATGAATTTAAACCCTTCTTGAATCTACAGTTGACTCTTAAAAACATGGGGGTTAGGGGCCTCAACTGCCCACATGGTTGAAAATCTGCGTATAACTTTTGGCAGGGGCGGGAGTTTCCCCCACAACTGAATTACTAAAAGCCTAAAAGCTACTGTTTACTGGAAACACTGCCAATAACATAAGCTGCCAATTAACACATATTTTGTATATGTATTATATACTATATTTTACAGTAAAGTGAGCTAGAGAAAAGGAAATGTTAAGAAAATCATAAGAGAAAATACAGTATTGTATGTATTGAAAAGAATTCACACATAAGTGAACTCGTGTAGTTCATATCCACGTTGTTCAGGGGTCAACTGTATGTATTTTTATTTTTATTTTTTTATTTTTATTTTTTAAATATTTTATTTATTATAAGAGACACAGAGAAAGAGAGAGAGAGGCAGAGACATAGGCAGAGAGAGAAGTGGCTCCCTGCAGGGAGCCCGACATGGGACTCGACTTCGGGACCCCAGGATCACGCCCCGAGCCAGAAGGCAGACGCCCAACCGCTGAGCCACCCAGGTGTCCCTGTATTTATTTTTTTAAACGTGTATATAAATTCTGGGGACAATTACCAATTGTAAAACTCCATGTTCTTTAACCTAAAATGAACTACTTAAAGCTACAAGTTACCTATGAATTTTTGATGGCTCACTCAGATTTTCCTTTTCTATAACATAGAGATAATATAAAAAGGTATAAATTTTTAAATTAGAGATTCTGTGTCCTTGGATATTTTTGCAATCCATTCCAGCTATAAGTTTCCTTTTTACATACATCCTGTGCAGAAATGTATTTTCATGTTCTACTTTCATTTATATTGTGATGCATGTAGAGACAGCTCTACCTTGCACAGGTATCACTCCCCTCCCTTTCTCTGCTCCATCATGTAGCCCAAACATTGCCTCACAATGCTTCTCAACATGGTGCCCTAGGTATCCACTACTAGGTGACTAGCATAGGCCGATAAAATGAAGCCCCTTTGAGACCTCTGTAGCAGTTCTATACAGTAATAACATGTTAATATCCACGGTCTTTGAGACCCTGAGCAAATAACAATAAAGTAATTTTTTAAAAAATTCAACAGAATGATACTACAAGGATAGAATAATGGTACAAAAGCCATGGGTAGCTGAAACTTGCCAATAAAGTTTTTGGAAAACAGAATATGGAGAAGTGGTATCTGAGTAAGCAGAGTAGGTGAAGTGATAGCCTAGAGTACACAGAGACAGATGGACAACGAGAAAGCAAGTCCATCTTCCCCCAGAACTCTGGAGAGACTCATGACCTGGATAAAGGTATGGTGTCTTTAACCTTCTATACCCCCATGGCATAGAACTCCTAGAAGCTAACCACTGCTTTCTCATTCCTTTATGTTCATTTTGTGAAATTCAGAGCACCAAGAATAAAGATCCTGAAAATTTCCAGAGATAAGCAAAAGAAAACTACAAACAATATGGAACGAGACTGGCATCAGAATTCTCATCAGAAGCAACAGATACAGAATATATTGGAGAAGGCCTTTAAAAATATATTTCCAGACACAATTCGGGTCCAAAAGAACCAACACAACAAGGGGCGCCTGGGTGGCTCAGTCAGTTAAGTGTCTGCTTTCATGATCAGGTCATGATCTTGGGGTCCTAGGATGGAGTCCCGCATCAGGCTCTTCCATCAGGGCAGATTCTGTTTCTCCCTCTCTCTCTCTACTCCTCCCCCCGTTTGTGCTCTCTCTCTTTCAATTAAATAAATAAAATCTAAAAAAATAATAATAATAAACCAACACAACAGAATCATAAAACAACAGACGAAAAATTACTCTCAACCTAGAATTCTTTATTTGACTACATCAAGCGCTAGATTTGAATAAAACAGTTAAAATTCAAAATATCTACTTACCAATTACCTTATCTTAAGAAGATATCATGTTCAGTTAAGTTGCAGGATACAAAACCTATAAACAAAACTCAGTTGTGTTTCTATATGCTAATGATAAACTATCGGGGGAATTTAAAAATACCATTTACAATTGCATCAAAAAGAATTAAATACTTAGGAACAAATTTAACCAAGGAGGTGCACTGTGTACTGAAAACTATGACATTTATAAAAGAAATTGAGTATACAAATAAATGGAAAAATACTGTGTGCTCATGGACTGGAAGAACTGATCTTGTTAAAATGTCCCTACCCACCCAGAGCAACCACAGTGCAATGCAATCCCTACCAAAATTCCAGTGGCATTTTTCACAGAAATTTAAAAATTCCTGAAATGTGTATGGAATCACAAAAGACCTTGAATAGCCAAATTAATCCTTAGAAGAACAAAGCTGGAAGCGTAACACTTTCTGATTTTAGACTGTATTACAAAACTATAGTAAATAAAGCAGTATGGTATTGGCAGAAAAACAGACATATACATCAGTGGGATGGAATAGAAAGACTATAAATACACCCCAACATATATTATGATCAATTAATTTATGACAAAAGAGAATGGACAGTGGGGAAAGATAGTTTCTTAAATAAATTGTGTTGGGAGGCGCACCTGGGTGGCTCAGTTTATTTGGCATCTGCCGTAGGCTCAGGTCATGATCTCAGGGTCCTCAGATAGAGCCCTGTGTCAGGCTCCCTGCTCACTGGGGAATCTGCTTCTCCCTATCCCTCTGCCTCCTCTCCCCTGCTCATGCTCTCAAATAAATAAATAAGATCATTTAAAAATAAACAAATAAATTGTGTTAGGAAAACTGGAGAGCCACATGCCAAAAAAAAAAAAAAAAAAAGACACTGGACTATTGTCTTACACCCTATACAAAAATCAACTCAAAAGAGAGTGAAGAGTTGAACATAAAACCCTAAAACCATAAGATGCTAGAAGAAAACAAAAGTGGTAAGCTCCTTGACACAGGTTTTGGTGATAAACTTTTGGATATGATACGAAAAGCAAAGGCGACAAAACCAAAAATTAAACAAGTGGTACTACATCCAACTAAAAAGCTGCTCCACAGCAAAGGAAATCATCAACAAAACGAAAAGCAACCTATAGAATAGGAGAAAATATTTGAAATAATAATCCAAGGTTAATATCCTAAATATGTAAAGAACTCATACAACTCAATCATAGAAACAAAACAAAAAATAAAAAACCCCCACCAAACAATCTGATTAAAAATTGACTAGAAAAACTGAATAGACCTTTTCCTGAAGAAGATATACAAATGGCCAACAGATACATGAAAAGATGCTCAGCATCACTAATCATTAGAGAAATGCAAATCAAAACCATAATGAAATATCTACCTGTTAGGGTGGTTATTATTAAAAAGAAAAAGTAAGTGTTGGCAAGGATGTGCAAAAAAGAGAACTCTTGTGCACTGTTGGGAATGTAAATTGATGCAGCCACTATGGGAAACAGCATGTCGGATCCTCAAGAAATTAAAAATAGAACTATGACATGGTCCAGCCATCCCACTTCTGGGTATTTATCCCAAGGAAATAAAAACAAAATATTGAAGAGATATCTGTACTCCCATGTTCACTGTAGCATTATTGACTACAAAGATAGAAAGAAACCTTTTGTTCCCGTCCTCAACATTAATAAACTTGATTAACTCTGGGCTCTAGATCATTCTGATGAGTGAAGATTTCCACATTTTGTAGAGGAACATGGATTTCACATGGATATTGCAGAGCATTAAATTTGGTAAAGAAATAAAGGCATATAAAATTATTTGACCAGTCTGTCTTTTGATATTTTGGCATTTCTATCCCATTGTGATCAAAAGAATAAAAATAGGATCTGTCCATATAGGGTAATTCCCTAAGTGTGGCAAATCCAACAACACACAAGGAAGTAGAGAAATGAAAGGTGAAAAATTATTCATACAACCCAACAAATTTCACCAAACAAACCCCACCAAACACCTTTTCTAGAGCAAAGAATGGGGTTTTCACTACATTCATTAAACCACCTAGGTTTGTGTTCATTTCTCAGTGTTGGAATATATAATATGTAGAGTGTTACCTCTGACATGAGTGGGAAAGGCTTCATTCCAAGTTTTCGAAAACTCTGATGTCTTTTGTGGAAAGAACTAAAAAAATCATGCTCTCTTCTGTGCCGGGCATAGGGAATAGTGGCCCTCACTCCTCATCATGTGCTGAAGGCTGAAATTAATCACTTCTCAGATCTACAAAGCTTGTCCAGCACTTAGACAGCCTTGCCCTGCACATATATGCACTTAATAAATATTTCTGGATGATGTTTAAAGCTCCTAAAATAAAGTGCTAAATAACAACAATCATAGACCTTGGCAGTGTGCCCTATTAGCACATCTTCAACTGTTACATGAGCAGCCCTAAGTGAAAATTAGCTCATGAGGCCCCTCTAAATACTCTGCTAAAAATAAGCTTCATCATCTCTCATTTCAGTGTTCATGAGGTCACAAGCATCTCCTACACCCCATCCGAGGGCCGGTCATGTCAATTCCTTTGAGCTCAGGAAGTTGGCATCTAAAATAAAATGCCAATATTTAGATCCTAATGAATTCCAGGAAATACATTAGGTTTTCCCTTCAGGACTGAGAAACACATGGAGCTTTCAGCTTTTTATGCAAAATCCGTGTATGAATCAATATAGTAGGAAGTGTTTAGCAATGATTTTTCTCTCCTGATTTTTTTTTTTTTTAGTTGCTTACCTGCTTGAGGACTTAGGATGGAGCCTTGTGTTTGACAGAGGTTTAACACAGATTTGTTGTTATTGCTTATAAAAGCCAGAGTCCATAGCCAAAAAATCAGAAAGGGTCTAAGATATGCCCATCTCATAGTATAGTTTTGAGAGTTAACAGAAGTAAAATAAGTAGAGTACAAAGCATAGCACATTATAAATTTCAAAATGTTAGCTGTGAGTACTATTATCTGTCATCTGCCTAAAACACTCATCTCATACTGATGCCTTTGCAGTATTTTGGTTTCTTGAAACATTTTTTTTTTCCCTCAAGAGTAGGTCATTAACTTTCTCCAAGGAGAACACGTTAGCTTCCCTCTAAAGTCTAAATGACTAGGCCTGAATTAAACTTCCTTTCCTTTTTTTCTTAGATCATGCTGCCACTATGGGGAGGGCATGTAGAATCAGCCCTCAGCAACCCCTGCCAAATGCCAACCTGACTCCTTGGATGATAAGTAGACATCACTGGCACGTCAGAACTCATGTATGGTCACAGGTCAGCATCAAGTTCCACTGTTTGATGCCAAAGGCTTTCCAAAAAGGGAATTAGTGTGCCTCATCTGATTCATTCCAACCATGTCACCTTCTTTCATTAAAATGTCCTGAGGACTTCAGTACCTTCTTTTCCATTATTAATGACCCATGATTCATCAGGCTCCAAGACCTGTTACTAAATTAATCTGAATTAAGTTAGATGCCCTTACTTAACGGAGGTCCCGTGGGTCAAGAGCTGGTTTGAGAAAAAGTAAAATTTCAATTCCACATTCTTATAAATATTCAGGTTCACATATTTTCATCTACAGTTCATCTTGTTAATGTCAGCCCTCATAATTTATTGACCATGTAAAAATATTTTAGCATGGAAAGTGGAGAAAATGAGTGAGAATAAATCATTCAGTGCTCTTCCATAAGCCATAGCACAGTCCAGAAGACCTTCGTTTTTAATTTTGTATTCAAGTGCCAGTTGAGACAAATTGGTTAACAGTTCATCACGGGAGCAATTCCAGAGCTCATTCATTTAGACCCTAGGGACTTTTCAGCATCACCAAAGGCAGCCAGCACATAGTTGATGACCTCAGGAAGAACACAATACTTGAAGATTTAGAAAAACTACAATATATGCTTCAGTCCTTAAAATTCATCATCTAATTTCCTCTATCTCCTTTCCACTGGGTAAGAAACATCTGTCAACACATGTGCCATTGGCCTGTTATTCTTCCTAATGTGGTTATTGAGTTTGACTCTCTACACCCCAAAAGAGAGGAAGGACATTCTGACATATACGCAGGCACCATGGGGTAATGTAAAATATGCAAGGGTTAAAGAATCACTTCCCCCTTCCCCCATCTCTACGAATCCACCTAGAGGAAAAACTATGCCTTGTTGTAAATAATACTACCCTTTCCCATAATCCTGTATACTAGGAATTTACATTATAAAAGTTCGCTTTATTATTTTTTTTTCTAACAGAACAACATATGTTATGCTTACATTTGAAAGCAATCTCGGAAAATGGGCCTGCATGTGAATGCAATTGGCTGCGAGTTCACATTTCCCTTAGACGAAACTGTGAGCAAAACACATGTTTTTCCATCTAAGTTAGAAGATGGAAACGATGCATTATTTTTTAGGCTTTTGTGGCATGCACTTTAAAATCAATGCATATTTCTCCATGCACATTTTCACAAATGTCAATGTTGATACATCCATCAGATCCGATGTGTTCAATCCCTTCAGCACCTGGAGAACTTGCACTCTTGGAAATATTTTTTCCTCCTAACTTTTCAATTTGCTCCTGAGAATTGTAATTCTTTTTGACTAGTGATAAGTGAGAAACAGAACCCTCCATCTTGGTTTCCTACAAAGGAGTAAGAACATTCTTACATGCTTGCTCTTAATTCCAGGTAAATCAGAGAATGGCTGTTTCACTCACTGGTACACAACAACAATCTCTCCAGGTCCTCATAAAACTCAAGAAAAAAACTGAACCTAACTTGCCTCTAACATGTTATAGGTGACTTCAGACAATGTGGTACAAGCAGGAATGGCCGAATCACAAATACATTGCAAATAAATGAGAAGAGATCTTTACTTAGTCAGAAAAGTACTTTTGTGCCTTGTGGTCAGTAAAAAAGGGAAAGCTTTTTAAAATAAAATTTAGCTAGAAGAGGGAAATTGCCGGCCCTTGTTTTAGCTATACACATTTAAGAATAAGGTTACCGGGAAGCCAATCAGACACTGATTGGAAAGGAGAGAAAAGAGGACATGCCCCACGAGTAAAGTAATCTATTCAATATTAGGAATGGCAGGATGCCAACAATAGATGCATATAGAGAGTGACTTCCCTCAATTTATGAAGAAGGGGTAGAGGTAAGCAGGCCGTATGCTTTTTGCTGTAAGTGAGATGTGTGAAGTTTTATCTTTACTTCTTTCAAGTACATGATTGATTTTATTTTATTTATTTATTTATTTATTTTTTATTTATGATAGTCACAGAGAGAGAGAGAGAGAGGCAGAGACATAGGCAGAGGGAGAAGCAGGCTCCATGCACCAGGAGCCCGATGTGGGATTCGATCCCGGGTCTCCAGGATCGCGCCCTGGGCCAAAGGCAGGCGCCAAACCGCTGCGCCACCCAGGGATCCCTTTTTTTTTTTTTTTTTTTTTTTTTAATTTAACATGATTGATTTTAAAATGGGATGGGCAAAAAAAAAAAAAAAAAAAAAAAAAAAAAACCTATCCACCGAGCTGAAAATATAAAGAAAGTTGGGGCATTCCTTTCACTTAATATCTGAGTAATTTAAGAAGCAGTGGCTCTTAAAATCAAGAGCAAAATTTTATTTTATAATACGCTGTCAGAATCAATGTGCCTTTAGTCAGCTCTTTCTGCATATCATTTCTCATGCCTTTGGCTAAGACCAAATGTAGCATTTGTAAGCTAAATGACTTTATACACGTTAGCAAGCAACTTCGCTTAGAGAGATAGGTATTATCTTGAGGCTACAGCAACAGGGTAAAGTCTCTTGACCTAAAAATATATGAAAATTTGTTCCTTCTCTACTTCAGATTAAAGGATGGATGTACTTTCCTTTAACCACAAAATAGTATAATGCATATAAAGTAGGTAAATAAATTAAACTCTATTTTAAAATCTATTATAACTAAAAAGAGCACTAACATAATTAAGTCTCAGTAGTGCAGAGAAATAAGTAGGTTGCATAAATATAAATATTTACTCCAATGAGCAGCTCAGTCATCAGCATTTACTCCAGAGTTTTCAGAGCATGAAGTAAAATGAAGTTGGTGGTAAACTAGCATTTCAAATGATAAAGTCAATGTTAATCCTTTTTTGAGCATGAATATAGAGACTGAATATAGAGGCAAAGTTCAAATGGGATCAAGTATCTCTGTCTAACAATCCCTAAAGGGGTTCTTTTAGCTTGAACATGTGTAACAAAAACAAAAAGATTAATTCAAATGACTTGAATCCTTGCTACAGAGTGAGTACTATACAGTTCACTAACATTTAACTTCAGTATAAACAATCACAATAAATTATAAATCACAGATAGGCACACATTTGGCGTGTCTATAGATCAATCTTCACTAGCACTTGGTGAGGCTCCAAGCCTGGGGCGATGGAATGTTCTAATTCTGCATCTAGGAGAGTTTCATTGTCATCGTGCTCTTGTTATATTCTCAGAAGAGTCATGGTTTCTATTATAGACTTTATAACTACACTAGCTAGGACCTGGGTGGTTGATATGGCGTCTCTTAGTATGAATTTTCTTATTTCCTTCTTTTCTATATGTCCTGTCTCTAGTTGGCCATACTAGTCTGGCCCTCCTCAGTAGCAATATTAATATACTCAATACACTTAGTATACTCAATAAAGAGAATGAGAAGTTCTCTGTGTATGGTTGTTTGAAGCCCAATCCTTCAAAACGTCTTTACTCCTTTCCCACAAAGAGATCAGCAAGTACAGGTCTTAGGTTCTTACTATTTCTGTTACTAATTGCTATCACTTAGATGTGTGTAGCCTAATTTCTTCCAGATTTGAAAACCCATGCAAGGCATTTGAAGCTTCCATGATTTGAGGCTGCATTCACCTGCCTGCGGACTCTCCACCATCGCTCAAGATATCTTTCTTCTATTTGTGCTTTTGTTTGCAATTGTACCCCATTCTAGGGCTTCGGGCAGCTATATAATTATATATAATTAAAATTGAACTTGAAGGATACAGTACAAAGCTACCTGTTCAGGATAGATTGCTACATAGATGAGGCCTCTGCTATTTATTTCCTCCTGCCCATGGTGGGTTAGTTACACCTGGGGGTCAGAGAGAAGATATTTGGAGGCTAAAGTAATCCCTTGGACACCATGAATAAGGCTTTTGGGTAGACAGAATCGATTTGAGGGGCTCATGTCCAATTCTTGGAAATGGACTCATTCAGGGACACTGAATATGTTCATATACAATCCTGAGAGGTGTCTCTCATACAATATGTACCCACTCAGCCTTTGGAAACTCCTCAGCAGAGCCCTGAAACCTAGAGTTGGCTAGCTCTGTAATTACCGTGAGGAGAGGTTTCCCTGGCAGAGAAGATCCAGGTGGTGGAAATACCAGGAGTCATCGCGATAAAGGCAGCAGCAAGAAGTGAAGTCATGATGACAAATGCCATCAGCAAAGCTGACAGCCATAGCACCTGAGGCATCAGAGCTGGTCATTTCTGACAGGCTCTGACAGCAGCAACAGCTGCTACAGAATGCAGTAGCCAGGGGTGGATGGAATGAAGACTCCACCAGCAATAGTAGCCAGAAATCATCGACTTCACTAGTGATGGGAAGATGGCACGGGATGGAGAGTTAGGAGGATAGAACTTGGAGTTGAAAACCACTGTGTCAGTTCCCTATACTCTGTGGTCACCAAGCTTGGTGTGACCTATAGAAATAAGGATAATTGGGATAATGACCAGTTACCTATTTCGCTTACAGCTTTTAGACAGAAACAAGCTTTTGGACGCTCACAGTAGCAAGGACACCCCACACATGGTAGCCAAGAGAATCATATGTTTCTATCTCATGATGGTTAAGCAACAATTGAAGGGAAAAATAACATCTGTTGAAAGGCTTCCCATAATTATGTAATTTAATCCTTACACCAACACTGCAAGTTCTGTAATCACGAAACCCATTTTATAGATGACTAAAATGGGTCTCGGAAAGATGTGAATGATTTGCCCAAATACATGCAAATAAGGACATAGCTGAGATGTGAACGCAGATCTGACTAACTCCAAAGCCAATGCTCTTTCCATTAGACTCTGCTGCCTCTGTGGGAGCCTGAGACAAACAATGGAAACAATCACCACAGACACCCAGCCCCACTCCCATCCAGTCTACCTCCCACCCCCTGCAGAGGGAAGCAGATGTGGAGCAAAATATCCATGGGCTCTGAAAACCTCCATTTCTGAAACAGAAATCCAAAAGCTGAGAAGTTGCTGACATTGCTGCTGCGCCCTGCCAAGTCCCTTGCTCTGAGGGCAGTTTGGTGTAAAGAATGTTGATAATCACTGCAAACGGAGGAGTATGACTCTCAGCCTGGGCCATGAGGGGAGTGCATAAATAGTTTTGGCAGCAGCATCTATAATGTGGTACTGGGAGGTACACGCTTCTCACATAGAAAAAAAAATAAAAATAAACAGATTGTCTGGAACTCTTCCAGCACCCCCTTCATCTGACCCCCAGGACTTATAACCCAGTGTTCTGCCCCCAGTGTGGTTTTCCCTGTTAAATGCTTGCAGAAACCAGGTGAGGTATTCGTTGCATGGGTAGATAGTGATTATATCCTGAGAGGATTGGTGGGACACCAGGGAATGATGGGATTTGGGTTGCTACAAATCCAAAGTGGAAAGCAGGGCTCTTTTGGAGGCAAACAGCACCAGCAGTTTCTCAGGGAAGATGGGTATCCCAAAGAGAGCTAGGCTTTCATGGAAAGGAAGATATAGCGGGAAGTCTCCTGAAGCTCCTCACTGACGTCAAACAATGAAGGAAAATTTGGAAGAATCATGAGCGGGGGTGGGGGTGGGGATGGGGGTTGGGGGTGGTCAGTTGCACTCTTTAGTGGGCAGATAATTCTTTTAGATATTTGAATGGCATCAGGGTGGTTTTCTCTAATATCAACATGAACAAAGCCTGACTTGTTCTTAAAATGTCGTTACACCGAAACCACAGAGAATATTCCTAACAAGTGGGAATCCATTTCTTGTGTATTTTTTTTTGGGGGGGGGGAGGGGTATCTTTCCATAGTTAATTCTGTGAAAAAAAGAAAGTATTTCCATGTTTGCACTCACATTTATTGAGCATCTATTCCTTTCTGTTCTCTATGTTGGGCTTTAAATGTATTATCTCAGTTACTCTTCGTAAAATAACTGCAAAGAATTTTACAGATTGTAGTTGACACATACTGAGCAGCTTGCTCTCACCAGTATGTGTCATTTATGTGTGTTTTTTTTTTACCTAATCCTCTTTAATCATGTAAGGTACACGTGATTTCCTCCATTTTATAGACTGCAATAGAAATAATAAGGAAGAAGTTTAGATATAAAAATATGCAGGGGCCCATGGGTGGCCTAGTCGGGGTTGAGCGTCGCACTCTTGGTTTCGGCTTAGGTCGTGATATCAGGGTCTTGAGACCAGCCCCTGCATCAGGTTCCACGCTCAGCTCAGAGTCTGCTTGAGACTTTCTCTCCCTCTCTCTCTGCCCTTTCACTCCACGCTTGAGCTCTTTCTCTCCCTAAAATAAATAAATCAACCTTTTAAAATAATAACCTAAAAATTGCTCTATGACAGGTACTGTTCTAAATGCTTTTCACGCATTAAATCACTCAGTGAAGCAAGTACTATTGTTATACCCACTTCACACTTAAAGAATTTGGCTGAGAGAGTTTAATTTGCCACAGATTGTACAGCCACTGAGGATCAAAATCCAGTCTGTTGGATTTCAACATCCATCATTTTAACCTCTGCATGATATTTCCCCACAACTTAGTAAGGTTAGACTCAAGAGGAGTTCAGGATCCTACATCAGATGGTACAGTCACCAAGGATAGACTGAGCCAAGTCCCAGGGTTTTTGTATGTTTGTTTTTGTTTTTTGTTTTTGTTTTTTTACTTCAAAGCCCATATTTTTCCACTTCATCACCAGGGCTGCCTTTGCAAGTAGTATTTCTTTGGCAGTGTGACTCTACCGCAAGGCCCACAACACAAACTCTTAATTATTAACACCCATTGAGCTCTTTTTGGGAGACATTCCTGGATGTGAAGACTTTGCCTGTCAGGCACACGGAAAGGTTGGGGACGGTACTTCAAAGTCAAACAACGAAACTGTGGAAGGCGTTACAAACAGTAAAAATAAAATCTACACGTTGGGCTCAGGCAATGATAATATAGCTTGAAATAGTTCCCCTCCCTTTTCTTTAAGTCTAAATTTCACTGACGGGCTATGAAAACAAAATCTGGTTTTCTCTAAGAAACAGTATTTTCTCAGTCAGCGATACATCTGAGCAGCCAAGTATTTGATCCATCCTGAAGTAAATTTTCAAGTGATTTATTCCAGGTATGTATTCCTAATGATGGCAAAATGAGGGATCTGTTCTTGCACATATTAATATGCTCATATTCATGGTCCTGGGATAGATCCAGAAAAATATATCCATTTGTATTTCTTTAACGACATTCCTAAATGGGACTTTTAAATCAAAGTAGGCAACATACTGTATCACTTACACATTTTGTTTTGGCATGAATCCACAAGTCATCTTTTATTAGGAGAAGCATATTCTGAAGTTTTATTGATTATTTACATCTCTGAAAACTGATGAGCAACTTTTCAATGTAACTGATATACCTTTATCATTTTCCTTTCAGTCCTTCCATATTATTACCTGTGCTGAGCTACAGCCAAATGTAAGCGTAATTTCATACAGAATACGTAAGCCAGGCCCTCACCCTATCATGACACAGATACAATACCAAACCTCCAAAATGAATGCTAAACTAAGTTTTATTTTAAAGAATTTTATTTATTGACTTTTGTCTGAGAGCCAGAGAGAAAGACCACAAGCCAGGGGGAGGGACAGATGGGGGGCTCCTTCCCAGGGCTCTGGGATCATCACCTGAGCTGAAGGCAGATGCTTAACTGACTGAGTCACCCAAGTGCCCCCTAAATTTTATATGAAATGAAAGTAGCCTTACTAACTCTGAATTTCAATCTAGGCTAGAGCCAAGTGTGAAATATTACATGTATGTCTTCAGAACCCTACCTTCCTATCACACTATCTGTAATCGACACTGAGATGGTTCAGAGGGGGGAAAACCATATTGTGAGAGAATGAATCCCATCTTTACTAGGATCTGAATATTCTGTATGCTTCTTACCTGCTGTGTCACTCTTAATCCATTTCCCAAGTATTTACAGGCAAGCACTTACCCAGGATTATCTAGGGCAAACAAAAGATTTTAGTCATATGTACAACTACCATACGCTGCATTATATTGTAATTATGTGTGTATATATGCTTATATTCCTTATTAAATTTTAAGATCTCCAAGGGCAGAGATCCTATCTTAAGCAACTTTGTATCTTACATGGTACCCAGTACAGCACTTTGTACACAGTAGGTCTTCAAATGCATATTAAATTACTGGATGGCATTCACTATTTGGAATTGGATTTGACTGGATATAATAAAAAATCTAAAATTAACAGTGGCCTAAAAAATAAAAATAAAGAATAGATAAAAATAAAAACAACAGTGGCCTGAAGGAGATAGATGCATAGATCTTATTCAAGTTATAAAGAGTACCTAGGTAAGCAGTCCAAGTATACTATAGTAGCTCTGCAATGTCTTGCTTCCCCTGTCTTATTCCTTTATTATTTATAGTGCCTTGCCTCAAGAGCTGGAGTGGTTGCCTGAATTCTGTTTTCCAAGAAGCAGAAAGAAAAAAAGGGAGAAAATATCACGACCTCCTTTTTAAGGAGGCTTCCAAGTAGTCCTGCACCACACTTTCATTTAGATCTTACCGAGTAGAACTTAATCATGTGACCACACCTAACTACAAGGGAAGCTGGCAAATATAGCCTAATAGCTAGATGGATTAGCGTCTCAAATAAGTTTGATTGACAAATTAATAAAATGACTAAGATAGAATCTTAAGGGAGACATCTATCAATATGTCACAAGTACCCATCAAAGACGAACAAAACCATTTCTAATGGAATATAATATTAGGACTTGGAATATATTCTCAAATATTTACATAAAAACTTATTTCAGTTTATGGCATTTCAGTGCCAACTTACCAACCACACACTATATAACAGGCACTCTTCTTGGCACTGGAAATTCTTCTTTTGAGGAATTTATAATTAGAATAATCAAAAATTTTTCTGTTGACACTGATAGAAACCCCATTCAAATTAATGTTTGTTGCCATTTTTTAAATCTATCTATTCATCTCTCCAATTTATCTATATACCTCCCTATTGACTTATTTTTAAAGCAAAGAAGGGAACAGTTTCTGAGTCAAATGTGTGATTATGAGCTATTAATGTGCAAGAATGGATCACTTTTTTGTCATTATTATGAATTCATGCTTACATACCTGGAATAAACTATCTGAAAATTTAATTCAGGATGAATCAAATATTTGGGCATTTAATTGTGTTGCTGACTTAGAAAATAGTATTTCTTAAAGTAAACAAGATTTCATTTTCATTTCCTAGATAGAGGTAAGTAGGTAGAGAGGGAGGTTGATAAGTACATATTTTTTAAAAATATCATGCATCATATGATATAAGCACAGTTCTAAGTTCTTGGTTTTATATTATCTCATTTAAATTCACAACAACCCTATCAAGTAAGCACTGCTATTCATACTTTATAACTGAGGAAATAAGAACAAAAAGATTAGTAAGTAAGGAACCTAGCATCAAATTCAGATAGTCTGGCTCCAGAGTTCTCCTTTGGAATAATATGTTATCCCACTTCTTGGAATTAATGCCTTCGAAGCAACATATATTTAAAGAAAAAAACTCATTAAAAATAATTCCAAATATAAAATAAAATGTAAACAAAGGCTATTATAATCATCTTTCTTTTTTTATCATCTTTCTTTTATAAATTACTTTTTATACACTTTTTAACTTGCTTCTTATAGGCAACATTATCAATGCTTGTCCAATCCTAGATTTTACTTGTTTTGATTAATCATAATTATTATTCTCTTTGTGATTCTCAGATCGACTGATGGGAGCCCCCCATGTGGCTCCTTTATATTTTTAACAACTGCTTCCAAAATCATTTCACATACACTTGTTTTTGAGAAGAGGATATTCTAGATCCATCCTGAATTTTCCCACCTTTCTATTAAATGGAATAGGAACTTGATGGCTAGAGCTTAAGCAGCCATCTTTTACCATGAAGTATAAACTTATCTTGAGGATGGAGAGAGAATAAACTAGAAATCTTAGTTTTTGTCAGCAGCTGCCAAACAAATCTTAGTCTGCTTGTCATTAGACTTAATTTATGTGAAGAGAGAGAGACATTGACCTTGTTTATGCCACTGTTATTCTGACTTTCCATAATTTGCAGCTTTATCTAATTCTGTTATATTGGATCAGAGCACTTGGAATTCATATTATAATGCAGCTCCTAAGACCTGGCCTTTCTTCAGGGCTGAATGTTAGGAGCAAGTACCAAAGAAGGACTTTTGGATGAATCCGTTGCTTCTAAAAATCGACTATATAAAATGATGTAGCATGAAGTGTCTGATCTTGATCAAGCATCAATGAGGCTATTATCCAGATTAAGTATATGTCAGGTAGGTCCAAGGCAGGATTCAGAAACTACTCTGATTGTTGTACCCTGTGTTTCTATTCTGGCATATATATATATATTGTGCCCTGCCAATAGAGGAATGGAATATAATATATATAATATATATATAACATACATGGATTATATCTATAACAGCTAATGAACCAAGAGTTGGCTAGTTTATATTACTACTGATTCATTCATTCATAATTCATTCACCAAAAATGTATTTATGGTGCACCAAACACCATTTCAAGGATGCAGCAGTAAGAATAATTGACAAAAAATTCTTGCCCTCATGGGCTTGTATTACAGTGGAGGGAGACAGAGACTACTCAATCAAAATAAGTAAAATATATGTATGTCAGAAGGTGATAAGTACAAAGAGAAAAATAATAAAGAAGGGAAGGAGGATAGGGAGTGTCAGGTGGGTGACAATTTTAGATGGCACAAGTGAGAGGCTCTCTAAGACAACAGCATTCGAAGGAAGCAGATGACGTAGCAAGTCATTTGCTATTTCTGTTAGAGCATTCTAGGTAGAGAGAAGAGTAAGTTCCCAAGCCCTTTTGCCTGCAGTGCTGTAAAGGCAAGGGCAGGAAACACAGAATAGTTCATGCAGGAGAGAAGTGGTGGTGTCTGGAACAGGGCGAGATTATTATTACCCTGGAGGTAACGAGGAGTAGTAATAGCTAAAGTCCAGGTACCTTTCAAAGACAGTACTGACAGAAACTGCTCTCAGGAGTTGGATGCAATTTATGAATGGAAGTGAGAAATAGAGAACGACTTCAAGGTTTTTGGCCTGGGCAACTGTAAGGGTGGTGATATCATTTACTGAGATGGTAAAGACTATATGAAAAAAAGGCATTGGGAAGAAAATCCCAGTGTCTGGGGGAATCTAGAATGTTTTCAACTTCTCTGTTGATACTCCAATTTCTTTCTAAAGCCAACAGTCAAGTTGACCACTTAGACCCCTTCACTGTGCCCATCCTTCAGGTGGCCCTGACTTGGCCCTCCTCTGGCCACACCACTCTTCACAGGATAAGGCTTTCATAGAACTAAGAGGATGTGTCACTCAGCCTCTTCTAGATCATGCTTCATGTAGGACTTTGGGATTCCCTGTCAAGTGCCCTAATCCCAATTCCATAGTCTATGCAGACGTCCATCTTTCCAAGAGTGGGCCAGACTATCAGCATATGCACTTCTAGGCCAAATGCATAGCTAAGAGATGGCTGATGGCTGAATGTGAGTAGGAGAGGTTGTGGGTAGAGCTTGGTACGAGGCACCCACTCTAGAGGGGACCCTGAGAAGTAGGGTCAGGCCTGCATTGCTGTACATATCATAACTTTCTCTTTTGTAATAACCAACATGGATTTATTCTTTCATATAAGACCTTAAAAGAAGTACTCCTTGAATATGCTCTCACAGTCCTTAGCTCGGTCTTGACAGCCTGCATCACGTGTTGGAAAACCAATGATCCTCTCCATTCTTTGTTTCTACACCTGTAAAATGGGGCAAACACCTCAAAAGAAGGAGGAAAAAGTGGACAAGTGAAATGTAAAGTAAATAAGTGAAACGCTAAGTCTACTGCCTCATGCATAACAACATTTAAATGATTGTTGCTCTGTTCTGTCTAAAGAATATCTTACATTTCCATGCATTCTTAAATTCTCAAAAAATATAAGTTAAGTGCAGAGGCAATGGAAGAATTTATTTAAGTGTTTTTCTAATGCTCACTGAATTCCCTTTCCGCTTGAAACCATGGGACAACATTTAGATGCAGATCAGTGACTTGTGTTCTGTTTCAGGAGCTAATAATGCTGAGCTTACTTCTTGAGTCAAATACAGAATTCCCATTAGTGTTGATGGTAATTACCCCTGCAGAACAAAGCAAGATGAGTGGAGCCCCTGCTGAGGAATTATTTTAATGACTTTGAACTTTGAGAAATAAACTTAAGAAAGCTACACAAGATGACAACCTCAGGGCCTGAACTCCTGCTGCCTCCCAAGCTACTATTTTCAATCTGTGGTTCTGAGAGGGTCACTTCTGGGACATGTTGTTCTCTATGACAAAATAGTGAGATGCATATTACAGACAAAGTGCTTTGGATTTGTAACTGAACATTTGATGGCTCATAGTGGTACAGACTCATTGCCTACCATAAGAAGTCCCAGCTATTAACTCAAAAGTCAATCTATATTATCACGTGGTATTAGTGATAACGGTAGTGGTTGTAGTAGTAACTGTATTAACAGCATCCACCTATATTACCATCACTATAAATTTCTGATCATTGGCCGTTTTCTTGGGGCCTCAATGCTACCTGGTATTTTTGGTATGATTTTACTATGTTTCTATTATGACCTCATTCTCCTGCTCACAGTAAAAGTATTTCCATCTTTTATACTGTTCATAGCTTTTGTTGAACCACACCGGGAAACAGATCATACAGGTATGCAAACAGATTCCCAATACATTAAGTTAAATTATACTAAATAAAACTTTTCATCAAAATTAAAAATAGGATTACCATATCATCCGCCAATCCACTTCTGGGTGTATGTCCAAAAGAATTGAAAGCAGAATCTTGTGTTTTCACAGTCATGTTCATAGAAGCACCATTCACAATAGTCAACAGGTGGAAGCCACCCAAATGTCAGTCATTGGGTAAATGTGGTCTATATAGACAATGGAATATTATTCAGCCTTAAAAAGGAGGAAATCCTTCATATGCTACAACATGGATAAACCTTGATGACATTATGCTAAATGAACTAAGCCAGTTAGAGAAAGGCAGATACTGTATAATTCCACTTACACGGGGTGTCTAAAGTAGTCCAATTCAAGAAACAGAAAGTCTAATGGTGGGTAAAAGAGTCAGGTGGGAGCAGGGGAAAGGGGAGTTGTTTAATTACCATAGAGCTTCAGATTTGCAAGATGAAAGAGTTCTGGAGATCTGTTTCATAACAATGTGAATATTGTGGATACTATTCAACTATACACTTAAAAATGGTGATGATGGTAGATTTCATAAATGTCTTTACCACAGTTAAAAAAACTAAAAAACAAGCAAACAAACAAAAAACCTCCCAAAACCCAAAAAGTGAAAACAAAAGCCACACACAGAGAAAACAAAACAAAAAACAAAACAAAACAAAAACTCCATTTTTTCATGTCGTATTATAGTTGTTCAACAAATATGCTCATCTGCCTACTACATATCATACCCTGTGAAGGTTCAAAATTTTGACAGTACAGTTTTCTCTTCCTTTCTGAAAATACAGTGTTCCTATGAAATCTTGTATAAGCTGAAATGGGGCATAGAGTATTCCTTGCTTTCAGAAAGTGTGTGTTTCACCACCTTACTTTTATGAAAGACCTTTGTTCATTAGTACAGTAATAGCTCTTTTTGTCAAACCAAAAAGTCTCAGTTTCTTTTGGTACTAATGTAGGTCTTTCATAAAAGTGAAATGGCTTAAGGAAAAACTTTGAAAAAGCGGGGGATATCTGTATTTATTTGGCGATCAATATTAGGAAAAAATATTAGGGAGTTGAGAGTATGGTAGTATAATAAAGCTGAGAAATGTAGCAATATAAATCTGGGTATTTATCCCCTAAAAATATTATATGAATATTATGAAATGCTCTCTATTGTGGGGAAATCTGGTGCTGATTTCTTCCCCTGTCCTTTAGGCCCACCCTCAGTTTAAACACCTTTCTTGACTCTACAAGGCCAAAGCATCTACAAGAAGCACCAACTATATTGCAAGAGAGATTTTAAGCAGCCTCACAGTCATTCCTTGGCCTGAGGTCTCCTGGACAATTTCTAATAGGAAAAACCAATTTAGTGTTTACCTATGTACAAGAGCAGATGTGTTCCTAAAAAATTGCTTTAAATGCAAAATTTTGAGTAGCAAAGTTATTTTCTCGCTTATATTTAAAAATTGGAAAATTGTTTTTCTAGAAAACATACCCATACCAAGACATAAGTAGTGTTCTAATTACATCAACATAGGCAGTTTTTCAAGAATGCATCTACTCTTTTGGCAGAGTTCCTCACAGAAAGGCACCAACTTAAAAATTCTGTCAGCAAATTTGTTGGAAAAGTCATAGGATGACTGGCAAAATTCCTGTCGGGCCTAAAGAGTTACCAGTGAAGCCAGACACTCAAAATTCCTTAATTTGGACTTCAGATAATCTCACCAGTGTGTGTGTGTGTGTGTGTGTGTGTGTGTGTTTAATTGTTGTTTTCTTTTTTTCTTCATTTTTCTACCCCCCCCCCATAAAAAGATGCCATGAATCAGGGTTGACAGATATTTTCCTAATAGGCCAGATAGTAAACATTTTAGGCTTTCCAGGACATACAGTCTCTGTTGCAACTACTAAATTCTCCCACTGTAGCCCTAAATCAGCTGTAAACAATAAGTAGAAGAATGGGCATGACTGTGTTCCAATAAAACTTTATTTATAAAAACAGATGTCAGGCTGGATTTGGCCTGCAAGCTCTAGTTTGCTCACCCCTGTTTTAGGTCATAGTCAGGAAGGTGGATTTTATTTTAATGGCAGGGAAAGCCCTTGCGTAGTTTTAAAATAGAGAACTAATAGGATCTTATTTGGCCTTTAGAAATATCACTTTGGCTACTGAAGAGTGAATGGATGGAAGAGAGTGGAGAGAATGGAAGCAAGGTTTCGGGCAATATATAAGGGTGGCTTGAATATATAAGTGTGGCAGTGAAAGCGAGTTGTAGCTGAGTTCAGGGGAGAGAGCAGGGTTGGTAACACAATTTTGGAGTCAGCAGGATACTAACAGTATTTAAAGCATCCAGTTTTGATCACAAATACTTAACTCAGTCATTGTAGCTCAAAAGCAGCCACAGACAATACATAAAAAAGTGAATGTGGCTGAGTCCCAATAAAAGTTATTTATAAGTACAGATGACTGATATTCTGGCTATAGCTTGCCAATCTATAACCTAAAATATTAATCTTGTTCTGGAATTCCTTTTTTGTGTCCCTCCCTCTTGTTGGTCAAGTTAGTTATTCAATGAAAATTGTTATAAGTGGGACGCAAAGAAAAAAGAAACTGACAATATTTTTAACTGCCAAAATGGGTTCTTGAGAATTAAAACAGAAGTTTCAAGGGAAGAAAAGCAAAGAGCTTATGCCATAATACCAGAAATAGGAAGAGAATCGAAAAACAGCCTACAATTTCATACATACCTTTTTCATCGCCCCTTACCTACTCTCACCCTTACTCCTCAAGGAAATAAATGATAATCACTGGAACTGAGATCATTAGGGAATTAGAGATGTAGTATCACCTTGGTCAGGAGGCTGGAAATAATAAAACAACAAGGATAAATACAAAGAGAAGACAGGAGTGAACATTAGGAAGCTCTGACTATAGCCCAGGGCTAAGGCCAAGGAGACCAACAAAATCTGGGCCAATATCTACACCATGAATCACCATTTGTGCAAGCACCATTATCTACTCACTTCATCCTGTGGGGTATGGGGCTTATGTTGACAGCCTCTGGTATATTATTATTATTATTCAATGGGATATTTACCCACTTGTAGCCTTTGCTGTGCCCTATCTCGTCTGCTGCATGTGAATTTTCTCTTTCTTTAACAGCCTGGCAAAATGGACAGTAGATCCTTGTCACTGGGTAAAGAGTTGGTGGCATGAAAAGGAGCCCCAATAGATGGTTTGGGAGAAAATTGGAACCGTCGAGACCCAGCTCTATTACGTAAAACTGTCCCAAATATATCCTCCAAATTTAGTAAAAATATTTTTTTTGAGTGAAGTAGTACCTGCCAAAGCTTCAGTTATGTCCCACAGAATTTTTGCCAGAATTTCAAGCTGGGATGAGGAAATACTCTTAACCAGTTGTGTGATCCAGAACTGCTGATTTAGGGATTCAATTTTCTTAATCCTTCAGTGTATTTAATTTTCTGGTTGTATAAAGCTCTTTGCTATTTGTGTGACTCTGATTCTACTGGTTAGCATTTTATTTACTTATGATTTAGTTATCTATTTTCGAGAGAGAGACAGTGAGCAGGGGGAGGGGCAGAGGGAGAGAGAGAGAGAATCTCAAGCAGACTCCCCACTGACCATGGAACCCAACTCAGAACTCGATCTCACGACTCTGAGATCATGACCTGAGCTGAACCCAAAAGTCAGGTGCTCAACTGACTGAGCCACCCAGGCACCCCTCCCCTACTAGTTAGCATTTTAATCTACATAATTAAATATTATCATCTAGTCATCCCACAGATTTTTTATTCTATGTCAGTCACCTGGGATGGCACCTTTGGAGCACTGCTATTCATAGAGTGATGAGATTATTGGAGCAGCAAGGGGATGGAAACTCATCAGTACCAACTTCCATATCTTACAGATGAGGATGTTGAGGCCCAAGGGAGAGAAGTAGCATATCGAACATGACATGTGTGGAACTAAGACTAAAACTAGAGGTTTTTCTGACCCCCGTTCATGTCTTTCCATGATTCTATGTCACTGGTGATGTCATGTAGTTCAATGCTGAAATAATTCTCAATAATTATTTGAGATTTCCTAGGTGGAGGAACCCGTCTTTCAGCACGAAATAATTTTGCTAAATAAATATAAAAATAATCAGTGGCCAACTGTGACATTCAACCACCCTATTCAAATGTCACCAAAGGCAGTATAACTCAATATTCTTTTTCTTCACAGTCAGGTAACTTGGATTGATTTTTAAAAAAATGACCTTAGTAAAGAGAAATTTATTATGAAGAATTAAGGATAGTCCCAAAACCCCAGGGCAAGAAATTCAGCTCACACTTTATCAAGAACTCTCTAGAATGCTGTCGTTTCTTCTTTCTCCCATTTATCACATCTGCCTTGATTCTTCTGTTCTGTTTCTGTTGTTGTTTGTTTTAATTAGGTGGATCTGTCAGCACTTGCTCTTCAATATAAGCAGCACAAAAATTGCTGCTGAGAAACAGCAGCGCTGGTCCCCAAGTCTACATCCCTTACAGATAAAGCACCTCTTCTAAAAAATTTGTGGGTGCGTAATAAGTCATTAAAATTTTAATGTAACTGAGTATAGAAATAATACTGTAAAAACTCCTTATGTAGGTATAAAATAGAATTTTTTAAATGCTTCCACATTCTCTTATGTTTACCTCACCTTAATCCCATAGAGGAGGCAGCCGATTGTCATTAATCTCATTTTACAGCTGGAAAAACAAACTCAGAGACTTTCAGTCTCTTATCCAAGCAACAAAGTCGGATCTTGAATCCAGCTTTCTTGGCTTCTAGGCCATTTGCCCTTTCAATACCCACATCCATGGCTTATGAAAGGAAGAAATAGTGGTGATGCTGTGGAGGTAATGACAGGGCAAAGATTGGTGAACTGAGTAGCCACCTGAGTATTTTAAATCTAGCTTCAGAGTTCCGTCATTCTATAAACTGATTATTATTCTTGGACCCAACCATACCTTTCTTTTTTCCTGCTCTTCCATGTGAACACACCAAATTATTTTAATGTTTGTTTTCAAATTTTGCTTAACATTTAACTTCCTGTAGTCTGACTCCTCTTCTGATAGTGAACCAGAAGTGACCTGAAGTACTGGCACAAAATAATGTGGATGATGATAATAATGGCAATAACAAGGCCAGGCATCTATAGGATTAGAGTTTCTTCTGAACCTGAGGAACAGCACACACACACACACACACACACACACACACACACACACAAATGTGAAAGCAAATGTTAAATATCTGTCACTAGATGAAAGGATTCCATATTCAGTGATTGGTATGAAGTCTGAGGAACTAACTCCATGTGTTAAAACAGAGCGGAAAACGTGAGTACAAAGGTATTATGCAAACAAAGCACAGCATTTCCATGTGTATGAGTTTAACTGGGTCTGGCTGCTCTAAGCTCTGGGGCACCTTCCCTAACACAGACAAGGGCATCTGCGATTTGTATCTAAAACATTTTGCATGGTTAGATCATTGTTTACACAAAAGTAAGGTGGTAGTTTCCAGTAGGGTATCCCGAGTGAGAATCTGCTAGTGAAGAAAATATGGGCACAAATTTTAAATGTTTTCAAGACATATAAACAAACACAATGTCAATACCCGATGATAGCATCAGGCTACAACAAGTGAAGCAGATAACATCTCCGTGTAAGGCTTGCTCCTCCCAGAAGTGTGCTATCTGAGAACACCAGGGATCAAATCTCGAAGAATCAAATTTACATTCTAAACTTAAAGCAGAAAAATCTACTCAAATGGCTCATACACCCAGCCCAAAAGAAAACTGTAGGATTTTTATTCAAGTGGAAACTACAGCTGATGTTGCTTGCTGCAATGTTCATTCACACACCTTTAATTGATCACTATACAATGGATGTGTGCTTTGCACTTTTTACAAGATGCCTACAGTCATGGGTAATGCCAATTATTATGCTAGCACACGAGAAAAAAAAGTAATGTCTCCTTATATGTGAGAAATGAACATCCTTACAACTGTTAGCCTTCCCTTCATTTAAAACCTCTTTCACTCAGTACACACAACTCCTCCCACTCCTGTCACTATTTCACCAAGTCTCTGATCTCCCATATTTGCCGCTCCCTAGGCTGACACACGAGACTGTCCGATTAATGGGAAACAATGGAAGAAACAACCAGACCAAGCTGTGAGGATGCAGGAAAAATACTGGCTAACAGAAACCCCGTCCTTAAACCCTGAAATCTCAAGGTTTAGAATCTGAAAAGAAACGGGAGGAAAGCAGTGAATCCTATGGAAGAAAGCAGTGAATTGCGCAGGTGACAGGCAATGAAACGAAGCATGGCCCTGTCCCTCCTTTACCATAAGGATCTCTACAGCATGTGACCAAGTCACTTAGTCTTTTTTTGAAAGCCAGTTGTGTCATTTGCAAAACCAATACAGATGGGCCCCGACTCACGATGTTCCAACTTATGATTTTTTTCACTTTGTGATGGTGCAAAAGTGAGTGATATGCATTCAGTAGAAGCTATGCTTTGAAGTCTGAATTTTGATCTTTTCCCAGGCTGGCAATGTGGCCCAATAATGCCCTGTAGCGAGCCCCAGCTCCCAGTCAGTCATGTGGTCACTGGGGTAAACAACTGATACACTGACAAGCATCCTGTGTCTCACTTTCAGTATTCAATAAATTACATGAACTATTCAACATGGTGTTATAAAATCAGTTTTGTGTTAGATGATTTTGCCTGGGTTCTGAGCAGGCTAAGCAATGATGTTCAGTAGATTAGGTGTATTAAATGCATTTCTGGCTCACCATATTTTCAACTTACAGTGGGTTTATTAGGACATAACCCCATCGTAAGTAAAGGAGGGTCCGTGCTTAATCCTGCCTCATTCAAAGGGCTGTTGAAGAAATATATCAACCTAAATAAAGGTTATTTAAGAATTTGTTTCGCCCTGTAAAGCACTACATAAATACGAATGTAAATATAAAGGGATCATAGAAAATTTTTGCTGCTGTTTATGACTCTTTTCAGATCCTCACTCTTTCATTTTAACTTCTCATTAACCTTTTTCCTTCTTTCTTTAGTCTGCATTTAACTCTAGAATCTGAAGGATTTTTATTACAATTCATACATAGTTGAAACCACTTGGCCTGACACAGTACTTCAACTGCCAGAAGGGGTGAGTTCTGCTCACGCTGGCGAGCGCAGGGTCAGATCTGCACCAGGGGCCAGCTCAGCCTGTCCTTCACCATGCCTAGCACATGTGGCCAGTCAAGGAGAGGTGGTGCGTTTAGGCCCCTTTTGTTCTGGCTTTGGTTGGTGCTCAAAACCAACTAAAACTCCCCCTGGTACTACATAAAGTACAGTTAAATCTGGAAAAAAGTGGAAACAATTATGGTTTTGGGGGTCATGTTAAAAATACAAACATCTTTTCTATTATTTTCCTTTTCTTTCAAATAACCCAGAAGTAATGAGACTTCCCAGGGATTAACTTGCTCATCTGACCAAATCTGGCTCAACATCCTGACAATGTCTGGTTAAAAGATGTGACTACCACAAATATAGCTTCTCATCCCCTACACCATGTTTTACTCATTACCTGGCAAAGGTACAAGCCAAAATTCTCGTAAACCTCCTGATTTCCCGCTCATAATTTGGGGAAGTAAACCATGGCTGAGAAACCACATGAAGCTCCATTAAATGAACCTAAATAAATGATATCTCTGCAAATGAATCACTGCTTACCCAAATTCCATGCACAGCAGAGAGACAGGAATGGTCAATAAATACCAGACTCCCAATAACCACAATGCACAGACTCTATCTCAGGGACAACTCCTTCTCAACTGCATATAAAGAAGAAAAAAATATCCACCATTCCTGGTCACAGCTCCAAGTGTACAGCCCCCATGTGTTTGTGTAACAACTGTCTTACCATACAGGATAAATTAGAGCATTTGGATAGATGCTGATTTTAGATAGGAGCAAAGAAGAAAAGATTTTAAAGGCTGAGGACTGCTTTGAAAGAATGCACAAAAAAGTAACTTGAACTGTGCAACTTTTGCAGGTTCACAATGAGGCTATTTTCTTGACAAAGTTTATGAGATTGCCCTTTCTTCCTAAAACAAATGTTTCTGGAGTTCTTATTATGTTTCAGGGACTATGCTACGTCTGGGGACATAACAATCAACAAATTATATTTCCTACTATTGTGGGCCAAATCCAATCCACTGCCTGTTTTTCATAAATAAAGTTTTATTAGAACACAATCATTTGATCATGTTTCGTCTATAGTTTGTTATGGGTATGCTACAATGATAGCATCAAGTCATTGTGACAGTGACCATATGACCCACACAGCCCAAAATATTTACTATCTGTCCCTATACAGAAAATGTTTGCCAACCCTTGGAGTGGAGGGAGAAATGGACAAAAATATATGAATTTATAATAATGTTTACTAAGAGCTATGATGTGGGAATTTTGCAGTTCTAAACCAAGATCTGAAGAATCAAGGAGTACTGCAGAGATAACGTTTAAATGGAGACCTAAAAATGCACAAGCAGCTAAGGAGTTGATGAGTAGAGAAAGTATCCCAAGAGGAGGTCACATGCAATGACCAGGAAGCAAAAGAGAGCGTGTCTCATTCAGGGAACTGAAAGTACAGTTTGTCAACTTAGCCGGAACAAGGAGAGTGAAGGGGGCAGGGAGAGAAATGATGTCAAAGAGAGAATCAGGACCCAGATCATAAATGTTCCTCTATATCAGCCTAAAAAAATTTTAAATTATTATAGGGTTTAAGCTGTGGGATGAAATAATCAAGCCGTACACATCTGTATAAATTGGTGTTTATATAAGATTGATGATAAGCCTTGTTTCTCACATAGCTACCAGGAAAACAAAAGCAATGAATTCTGAAATTGAGATTCATCAGGAAACGCTAACATTCAAATTAATCCATCCCTTCAACTCCTACCAACCCATGGCTCATAAATTAAGTGGCTGTGTACAGCATACTACGGGCATACCTTGCTGTATGACACTTCACAGATAATGCATTTTTTACAAATTGAAGGTTTGTGGCAACCCTATGTTGAGCAAGTCCATTGGCACCGTTTTTCCAACAGCATTTGCTCACTTTGTGTCTCTGTACCACACTTTGATAATTCTGTCCATATTCAACCTTTTTCATTTTATTTATGGTAAATCTGTGACCAGTGATCTCTGATGTTCCTATTATAACTGTTTTAGGGAACCATGGACTGCACCCAGATAAGACAGCAACTTTATCAGTAAATTCTATGTGTGTTCTGAACGTCCCACCAACTGGCTGTCCCCTGTTGCTCATCCTCTCCTCAGGCTTCCCTATTCCCTGAGACCATGACAATATTGACAATAGGTGAATTAATAAACTTACAATGGCCTCTAAGTGTTCAAGTGAAAGAATTGTATATCTCTCACTTTAAATCAAAAGCTAGAAATGATTATCTTAATGAAAAAATCACGTCGAAAGCTGAGATAGACTGTAAACCTTCAGCTAGGCCTCTTGCTCCACATAGTTAGCCAAGTTGTAGATGAAAAAAAAAAAGTTCTTAGAAGAAATTTCAAATACTACTCCAGTGAACATAAGAATGATAAGAAAGTAAAACAGCTTTACTGCTGATTTGGAGAAAGTTTTAGTGGTCTGGATAGAAGATCAACATTTCCTTAAGCCAAAGCCTAATCCAGAGGAGACCCCTAACTCTCTTCAAGTCTGTGAAGGCTGAGAGAAGTGAGAAAGCAGCAGAAGAAAAGTCTGAAGTTAGCAGAGGTTGTTTATGAGGTTTAAGAAAATAAATAATTTCTGTAACATAAAAGTGCAAGGTGAAGCAGCAAGTGCTAAGGTAGAGCTACAGCAAGTTGTCCAGAAGATCTAGCTAAGATAACTAACGAGATGGCTACACTAAACAACAGATTTTCAATGTAGACAAAACTGCCTTATATTGGAAGATGCCATCTAGGATTTTCATAGCTAGAGAGGAAAAGTCAGGCTTCAAAGCTTTATGGGACAGGCTGGCTATCTCATCAGAAGCTAATGAACCTGGTGACTTTAAGTTGAAGTCAATGCTCATTTACCATTCTGAAAATCCTAGGCCCTTTAGAATCATGCTAATCTACTCCACCCATGCTCTAAAAATGGATCAACAAAGCCTGTATGACAGTGCATCTGTTTACAACATGGTTTACTGAATAGTTTAAGCCCACTGTTGAGAATTACTGCTCAGAAAAAAAATATATTCCTTTTAAAATATGATTGGTCATTGACAATATAACTGGTCACCAAAGAACTCTGATGAAGATGATGTACAATGAGATTAGTATTTTCATGGCTGCTAACAGAACATCCACTCTTCAGCCAAAGGATCAAGGGATAACTGATTTTTATGTCATATTATTTAAGAAATATGTTTCATAAAGCTATAGCTGCCATAAATAGTGATTTCTCTGATGGATCTGGGAAGAGTCAGTTGAAAATCTTCTGAGAAGGATTCACCACTCTAGATGTCATTAAAAAAATTTGTGATTCACGAAAAGAGTCCAAAATAGCAACATCACCAGGAGTTTGGAAGAAGTTGATTCCAATTCTCATGAATGACTCTGAGGGATTAAGACTTCAGTGGAGGAAGTAGCTGCAGATGTGGTGGAAACAGCAAGAGAACTAGAATTAGAAGTGGATCCTGAATATATGACTGAATGGTTGCAATCTCATGATAAAACTTTCATGGAGAAGTTGCTCCTCATGGATGAGCAAAGAAAGTGGTTTCTTGAGATGGAATCTACTCCTAGTGAAGTTCCCATGAAGACTGTTGAAATGACAAGAAAGGATTTAGAATGTTACATAAATTTGGTTGATAAAGCATTGGCAGGGTTTGAGAGGACTGACTTCAATTTTAAAAGAGGTTTCATTGTGGGCAAAATGCTATCAAACAGCAATGCATGCTTCAGAGAAATTGTTGCTGAAAAGAAGAGTCAATCAATGTGGCAAACTTCATTGTTGTCTTATTTTAAGAAATTGCTGCAGGCACCCCAACTTGCAGTAGCCACCACCCTGATCAGTTAGTAGCCATAACATTGAGGCCAGGTTCTAGAGGCACCAGCAAAAAGATTATGATTTGCTAAAAGCTCAGATGATGGTTGGCATTTTTTAGCAATAAAATATTTTTCAAAAGATTTTATTTATTTTAGAGAGAGAGAGTGTGTTAAAGTGTGTTTGGGGGGGGGGATACAGAAGGAGAGAGAATATCAAGCAGACTCCCTGCTGAGAGTGAAGCCCACCACAGGGCTCCATCTCACAACCCTGAGATCATGACCTGAGCTGAAATCAAGAGTTGGATGCTTAATCAACTGAGCCACCCAGGAGCCTTGAGCATAAAATATTTTTAGATTAAGGTATGTACATTTGTATTTTAGACACAATGCCATTGCATACTTAGTGGACTATAATATAGTGTAAACATAACTTTTATATGCACTGGGAAACCAAAATATTCTTTTGACTTGATTTTTCACAATATTTACTATGAGGTGGTCTGGGACCAAACCCGCAATATCTCTGAGATATGCCCGTACTTAAATTTCCTCTAACATTTAGGTCAGTGCTTCACTCCAGTTTGTGCTGACATTACAACCAGGCACATCTAAAAAGATGGTCAGTGATGGCAAGGAGGAAGCCAACCTTCCCTGTCTGAAAACTGAGACAACTGAAGCAAGTTAGGTCCGATTTCTGCCTTTCCTACAAAATGGCTATGTTAATCAACCATAGTTTTCACTCTATCTCATTGGTTGCCCTACCTCAGTCTTATTTGTTCTTCCCCTTCTCCTAGGCCTCTTCAGACTGGCATGCCCCAGCACTCAATCTTTAGACTTATTCCCTAACACTAACTCACTTAGCAACTGGATCCAGTCTGATTGTCTGAAATACCATCCATAAGCCAGTGATGCCCAAATGTATATCCTTAGCATAGGCTTTTCTCCTGAACATCACTCTTGGGTATCCTCTTGTCTTGACAACCCCACTTGAATGTCTGTCTAGAAGGCATCTCACACTCAATATGTCCCTCATCAAACTTCTTCCTCTCAAATCTACTCAGCCTATAGTGATTTCCAAATTACTTGACAGTAACCACATCATTTCCACTATTCAGACCAAACATGTGGAAGTCATCCTTGACTCTCTCTTTTCTTCACACCCCTCATCCAATCTGTCAGGAAACCCTCTTGGTCTTGACATCAAAATATACATAAAATTTAATCTTCCTCACCACCTCCACTGTGGCCACTCATTTCCACTATCTCCTATTGGGACTACTGAAACAGCTTTTAAACTGCTTTGCCTGGTTCCATTATTTCCCTTCAAATCTATTTTCAACACAGGAATCAGAGATTTGTTTAAAATATAAGTCAAATTTTGTCATTCTTCTGCTCATAACCTTGTATTGACTTCCCATCTTCCTCAAATGGTTGTGCTCTCCCCACACTGTTCTCCATTACTCCTCCAATCTTAACTCCTACTACTCTCCTTCTCACTCACTGCATTGTAGACCTACTGGTCTCCTTGTTGTTTCTTTAATATACCAGGGATGTACCAGGGATGTTCTTACTTGGGATTTATGTACTGGCAGTTCACTTGAGATGCTATCCCCCCAGATAGGCACATGGCCAATTACTTCACCAACTGTAGTGCATTGAATTATTGACCTCAATTCTTTAAACTTCCCAACATCACACTCTTACCTTATGATGAGTACTGGGTATTTCTCTATCCCTCGACTTGAGACTTGGTCATTTGACTTCCTTTTGCCACTCGCATATGGGCAGAAACAACAATAGGTCATTTTTAAACCTAGCCCTGAAGAGTCTGCTTTCTTCAATTTTCGTCACCATGAAAAGTCTTTCCCCTACCAGATGGAACTACACAGGTTATGCCCTACAGTAAATACACATGGAACAGAACTGCTTCAGCCAACCTACAGATCATTAACCAAGAATAAATTATTGCTCTTTTAAACCAGGGATTGGCAAACTTTTCCTGTAAAGAGCCATATCATCTCTACCATCTCAACAACACCATTGTTGCCTGAAGGCAGCTACAGACAATATGCAAATGAACATGAAATATGTGTTTGCTCCAATAGAACTTAGAGTAACAAGCAATGGTGAATTAGGATTTGAGCTGTGTCTCTCTGATTCTGAAGTATTCTTACTGTCCACTGTGTCCATTTAGGCCAGGTGTCTGGAGAAACCCAGGATATTTTGTTTAGGAAATAAAAACAACAATGATCTATAAATATGGTTGATAAAATATACTTCTAGCTAATTCGACTATTACTTCATCTTTTATTATTTATTTATTTATTTATTTATTTATTTATTTATTTATTTTTGCTTGACAGTCATGTAGGATCACTCAACTGCTTATTCCTTTATATCTTGGCATATGATTGTTAATTTTGCCAAATCTTTCTTAATTAAATAAGGTCTTTTGGCATGCTTCTTACCCATGTTCCTGACTCAATCTATTCTTGCCTTGAAGCTCTTAGACCAAATATCCCTAAGTTAATCCAATATATGTAAGTTCTAGCTGGTATTTGGACTTTCTTGGCCAGCTACTCTACTTGATTTTGCACTTGAATTACATCAGCATGTACTCAATCATTGCTAGTACTCAAGAGTCCCATTTCTCTATAACTAATGCCCTTATTTTGCTCTGGTCCAGCCTTGGACAATATGCAATGAACTATCAAGCTCTCAATATTTTGAGTGTTCACTTTCACAAGTTAGAATTAGAACACTGCCAGTCAGTATTAGTTCCCATCCCCTTCCCTTTTATAGTAAACTAAAAAACTTTAACCTTTAGCTTCCAGAAAACAGAACTTTGGACATTCCTTGCAGACATTCAGATGTGCCTGACAGACCTGTATATACCATTCATACTTGGAGGCTACCAACGTCCTTCAATGAAAGCCTATTCTATGCAGGCAGGTAGATCTGCCTTTATATTTATGTATGTATGTATGTATGTATTTATTTATTTATTTATTTATTATAGTCACAGAGAGAGAGAGAATGGCAGAGACACAGGCAGAGGGAGAAGCAGGCTCCATGCACCGGGAGCCCGATGTGGGATTTGATCCCGGGTCTCCAGGATCGTGCCCTGGGCCAAAGGCAGGCGCTAAACTGCTGCGCCACCCAGGGATCCCTAGATCTGCCTTTAGATACTGGTTTCACCATTAAATTGGTCTGTACATTTGGCTGAGTTACTTAATGTCCTGTTTCTTTATCTCCATGATGTTTTAATGAAATTCACTTCATAGTTTTTTTTTCTCCCTGTATTTTCTACTTTAATTTACTTTCAGGATTGTCGATGATACCTCTATGTCCATTATTGGAGGGAGAGACATGTTGGGGGTGAAAACAGAAAGATCTTATAAGGATGATTGGTTTTTGCTTTAAAAAAAAAAAAAACTAGGGAAAGGAGTTCATGAGTATAGTTAGAATATCTTGAAGTTACATGAAAGCAAAATGGTTTTCGGCATAAAATATAAGGATTCCCATGTGCTAGGGAAAGAGAAATAAGGAAAAAGTCTCTGAATCTCAAAGCTAAACAGGATGTATATCCTGCTTCTGGCAGTACCACTGAAATTTGGCAAGATCCCAAGATATTGCATATGCCTAGTACGTCAGGTTCATGAAGGATTATAATGAGAAAAAAAAAATCTAGGCAGATAGCTTGGGGTCAGATTTTGCCATCTTATAGAGTTTACACTTTAACCGAGAGCGACACATTTCAAGAGGAGGTGAGACTTCATTCAAGAGCTATTTTAGAAAGATTAATCTGAAGGAAGTCAGAATTGAAGAAGAGAGAAATTGGTGGCAGAGAGATTAGAGGAAGAGATAGGAATTAGGGTTTATTGTAATAGCTAGAGCCTGAGGCGATAAAAATCTTAAATTTGTATTGTGTGAACCTCCCAATTCTTAGACTTTAAAAGCTGGGTGAAGAAAGCACGTTGGCCAAGATTTCAAGATGCTCTTGGCCTTGCCAGAAACAATTACAGCCACCTGTAAGCTAAGCTGGAGCTTGAACACAAAAGTGATAGGAATCCCGTTTAACCTGGCTTCTCTATGCTAGGCATATTATGGGATGGACCTTTTGTCTTCTCTCAGCAATTCACTTAGGATAACCAGGTCTGAGAGGTAGAAAATTGGATGCTACTGAAAAGGGCTACCGAGAGAAGATTGAGCAGCTCACTGATTGTAATGGCTCCAAAATCAGGCCTGCTGCACTCTGAAAGTCAAAGGGGGTATGTGCATGGTGTTTTCTTTTACACAGCACTCCAGAAACTTCTTACCTATTTTAAAGATCATTATTGCCATTTAATGGCACTTGGACTCTCACTGGCATTAAATAACATATATCACTAAGCTTTGACAGATGCCGGTTAGGCTTAGAGAAGCTTTTCACTGTTTTTGGAGCTATTTTCTCTTACTACGAGAAAGAATTTCCCTGGTTACAGTAAAGCATTAACAGTAATACACTTACTGACTGCCTAAATATTTATAACTGTCGAATACGGAAATATCACCTGATCCGTTATCCAGTAACTACAGAAAGTAGTGCTGACCTAACGATTACTTACCTAATCTCTATTGTGCCTTGGAAGGAAACAAAGAAACAAAGAAACAAAGAAAGAAAAAGAAAAAAGGAAGGAAGGAAGGAAGGAAGGAAGGAAGGAAGGAAGGAAGGAAGGAAGGAGAGAGAGAGAGATGGAGGGGGAAGGAAGGAAGAAAGAGAGAAGGAAGGGAAGAAAAGCCCTTCGTATGCAAGCTATGTTACATCAGCTACGTCATTGCTATCAGTCCCATGCTATAGATGTAGAAATTAAAGAGCTGGAATTGAACCTGTAACTGCCAAACTTCTGCTGTCTGACACTGCATAGAAACATGGAATGCTGGAATAAAAAGGTACCTTATCTCATCCAACATCTTTGTTGAACAGATGAGTGAGTAGAGGCCAACAGAACTTACTGTGATTTGTCCAAAAGCAAACAAGTTTTGAGTAATCGAGAGTTGTGTCTGCTTCTGAGGTTCTTACTGAAGCACCAAGGCCCATTGTCTTCCTAAATTGTGAGGGCTGTCACTCAAGGTTTATCCCTGCTGAATTTTCACCAAGGGTCTGTCATCTTCAGGGTTCCTCCTTTGCTACCCCTAATGCCTGTCTTTCACTATATCTTTCTTCTCAACCTCTCTAGAACAAATGATCCCTAACTTCAGGTTTTCAATACTCAGTTTTGTTGAAAGTGCTCCCGTTCCATTCTTCTCCAATTCTGTGCATCATGTGCCTCCATCTACTGGTTGTTCATGATAGAAAGTGGAAGCCATTCTCAATAACTCTTTCTATTTCATCAGCTCATCCAATCCTTCTCATGGTCAATTTATACTGCCTTCATAATATATGTACCACTTCATTTTGTCTCCACTGCCTGCCATTAACTTGGTCCAAATCACCACCATCTCTCACCTAGCCCTATGCAGTAATCTTAGAATGGATATCCCTCACTTTTTTTTTTTTTTTTGGGAAATCAATTTTCTACACAACCAGAAGTCATAGAATCTTTTAAAAATACAAATCATATATTTTTAGATCTGTTTAAAACCCTTCAATGACTTCCAGTGCACTTAAGATCAAATTTTAAAACTGTAACACGGCCCTCAGGTGTTTTGTCATCCACCTGTCCTACCTCTTGGTTTTGGCTGGTTCCACTCTTTGCTTCCACCACTAATTCTTCAGACACATTGACAATCTCTCATTTCTTACACACCTTCAGCTCATCTTTCCAGTATTTTTACCAGTTCAATTGTAATTTCCAGTGAAGCTTATCCTTCCTGTTCTCTCAATCTAAACTAGGCATTCGTTTAATTTTCAATCATAGAGGGATCCCTGGGTGGCTCAGCAATTTAGCCCCTGCCTTTGACCCAGGGCATAATCCTGGAGACCCGGGATTGAGTCCCACATCAGGCTCCCTGCATGGAGCCTGCTTCTCCCTCTGCCTGTGTCTCTGCATCCCTCTCTCTCTGTGTCTCTCATGAATAAATACATTAAAAAAATCTAAAAAAAAAATTTCAATCTTAGAAATCTATATTTTTCTTCATTGCACTTATCTCAATTTCTAAATACCTGCTTATTTTTGTAGCTAGTTGTTTACTGTTTTTCTTGCTGTCTAATTAAAGAGTCTAAAGGAAGGAACTAGGTCTATTTTGTTCTCTGCTAAATCCTCTGCCTTATTAAAGTGACTGACACATAGTAGAAGCTCATGAAAATTTGGTGAAAAGATGAAAGCCTAAACACTCAAGAGTGACCCAATCATTTTAAGTTTGTAATGAGATTTTCTCAAAATAAATTTATTTAAATAGATTTATTTTATTATTTTATTTTATTTTATTTTTATTTTATTATTTTAAATCAAAGTACTGCACTTGATAGTGGCAGGGAGAGAATGAAAGAAGTATGAGAAACATCTAACTATAGATAGAAATGAATATGTTTTATATATCTCAAATGCTAAGGAATTAACTTTAAATATGTTTTGCTTCCTGAAAGGGACTTAATGAATGACCACTTTGTTTGCCTGGTCCAAGTTCCATTTCTTTTAAAATAATGAAAAGTAAGAAAGATCTGGCCTTAATCAATTGCTCCCCCGCCATCTTGCTGTTCTCTGATTAAACTTAGTCCTGGAGATGATAAAATATCCACAAAGTGAAAAAGGATTCCTGGCTTACATGAATAAGGGCGGACGTAGTAACGTAGTCAGAACAAAGGATATATGTATATACACAACAAGATGTGACATCAGACTGGCTTTATATACATAAAACAGAATGTACTGATTCATCAAAGGTATCTGCCAAAGAAATACATGACAGCAAAGAAATTAGAAGTTCTGGTCAAGCATTTACTGACTGACAGGCCTCATAATTCAGTTGTATGCTGATGGAATATCCCCGACAAAATGGCCTGACAAATTTTTTTCTGCTATTTTTCTTTCAATGAATGAACCACTAATACTGAGCACAGTAAATAGGAAACCATGAAATCCAGGTAATTCAAGAAAAATCATATATACACATATTTATATGTCAGTGCTACTGAAACAAAAGAATTGTCTGTAGCATCTTAAATTACACGCATATTTTTCATGTACTTTTTTCTCTGTATAGACGGAGCCCCAAACATATATTGTCTTACAGAAACTTGACTCAAAGAATACAACTAAATCAACACTTAGAGCTAATTTCACTATGATTTTGACAGCTTTCCAAGCAATAGACTCGCTCTCAATCATCTCTCCTACTAACTCTCCCAATTCTTTTGTGGAATGAGGCAGAGTAGAAGCATTTAAATAAATAAAATAACCTGCTAACTTTATCTTGCTTTATGAACATTATAAATGGGGTCTCCACTGAAATGCATAAATCATTCTCCCTTGTGAGTCCCAACCAGGCTTCTGTTTACCAGATGGAAGTAAAAAGTGACAGTACAGGCAACATGTGCTCCAAATCCTGCTGTCAAGACTTTCAAAAAATGATACGTCTCTAAACATCCCACCATAGTCCAGATGTGTTGGGCCTGATCTGAAGAAAGTAAAATAAAATAAAATAAAATTAAACAGCTACAGGTACAGGCAGGAATCTGTTCCAGCTTCTTCATGAAGGATGCTTGGAACTTCTTAGTGATGGTTAAAAGAAGAGGCTGCTCAGGGCACAGCCAGAGGACATCAGGACCTGCCCTGTGCTTGGAAATGGCAGGTCACTCAGCTTCAATCACTGGCTCCTGAAGCCCCGTGAAAGAAAAAGCACATTCTTTAGGTTACAGGAAACCTCCTGGCCAGCAGAGGGCAAATCAAGAAAGCCAGGTAGATTGCCCTTTACATTAATCATTAACAAAGTACTTTCACATACTTGGGGCTATGGTTTGAATGTTTTCCCCCAAAATTCATAGTTGGAATCCGAACTCTCAAAGTGATAGTATTAAGAGGTGGGGCTTTGGGAGGCTCCACCCTGGTGAGATTTAGGGCTTCTCCTAATAAAGGAGGACCAAAGCGTCCCCTAGCCCCTTCTCAATTCAGGGTACAGTGAGAAGTCTGTGCCTGGAAGAGGGCTGTCACCTGACCATGCTGGTTCCCCGGTCTGGCTCTCCCAGCTTTCAGAACTATGAGAAGTAGATTTCTGTTGTTGTTGTTGTTGTTTTAAGATTTTATTTATTTATTTATTCATGAGAGACACACAGAGAGAGAGAGAGAGAGGCAGAGACACAGGCAGAGGGAGAAGCAGGCTCCATGCAGGGAGCCCGACGTGGGACTCAATCCCGACGTGGGACCCCAGGATCATGACCTGAGCCGAAGGCAGATGCTCAATGCTGAGCCCCCCAGGCATCCCAATTTCTTCTGTCTGCAATCCCGGACAGGCTACCTTGTCCATGGCATTTTGTTGCAGCAGCCCCAACAGACTAAGACACCTTCTTCAATCTCTGCAGGTATTACTGCTCCACTTTGCAGATGAGGAAAATAAGACCCTGAAAACTTACTTGACTTGCCTGGTATCATCACTGCTGCTAACTGATAGAGTTGGCTTCCGTATGCCACACGAATTGCATTTCTTAGTTCAGATCGAGTTCAAGCGTGTCTTTTAAAACTACAGCAGTGTGAGTGGTGGGCAGCACTGGTGCCTGATAACTAATGGAACTGTCCCTTGCAGCAGCTGCAGCCCTGAGACACTGCCAGGATGGGAAGGTGGCTTTGAATGAGCAAGTGTTATCTCCTGAGCCCTTCCAGGCAGATATGATTTTGATTTCATTTTGTTGAATTCTCTTTTTTTCTTTGACTCTCATAGGCCTGCTCTCTTTTTGCTCTTTTCCTTATTAAAACCTAACCTACTGTCTAGAAAGACAACTCAAAACAAAGTAAAATTAAAACCCATATATTAGCTAATAGTAATCCACGTTATTTTATTTTATTTTATTTTATTTTATTGTCACAGTCTTTATTTTAATCTGTCCTCTAGGAGTCAGATGCAGTCTCAGATACGTCACAAAACCTATTCCCAGAACTCTGATCTTCCAAGGATTAAGGAGAAAAAAAACCCACCCATCTCTCCCTAAAGAATGCAAACCTTGGAATCAATTGAGTATAACACTGTTGCACAAGAGAAAATATTCTTTTCTCATTACGTCTTCTAACATGTCTTGCATTATATACCATTGTATTTATTATTATATTTATATGTATATTTATATTTTTTTATATTAAGAAATTTTTCCAAAGCTTAAATAAAAAGGAGACCATAGATTCTTCCAAGGTCAAACGGCAGCATTGTCAAGCAGGTCCCCCAGGAATTATTTGGCTATCAAAGGGCATGTAGTATTATTTGTGGGCCAAGAGGCCAAATATTAAAGTTTCATGTTAATTTGCAGATTTTTTCCATTCTATAGCTGGAAGTTTGTACCTCTTAATCCCTATCACCTACTTCACTCATCCCCAACCCCTTTCCCTCTGGCAACCACCAGTTTGTTCTTTGTATTTATGATTCTGTTTCTGTTTATTTATTTTTTTTGTTTTGTTTTTTTAGATTCCACATATGAGTGAAATAATATGGTATGGTATTTATCTTTCTCTGTCTGACTTATCTCACTTAGCATAATATCCTCTAGATTAACCCATGTTGTCATAAATGGCAAGATTTCATTCATTTTTATGGTTGAGTAGTATTCCACTTTATATACACACACACACGTGCACACACACATCCATCACATCTTCCTCATGTGTTCAACTATCTGTGGATACTTAGTGCTTCCATATCTTGACTTTTGTAAATAATGCTGCAATAAACATAGGGATATACATTTCTTTTCAAGTTAATGTTTTCATTTTCTTTGCGTAAATTCTCAGTAGTGGAATTATTGGGTCATATGGTAGTCTTATTTTTAATTTTTTGAGCAAGCCTCCATATTGATTTCCACAATGGTCGCACCAATTTGCATTCTCATTTTCTTTGAGATGGGGCCAAAGAGAAGCAGAAGAAGAGTGAATATCCATAAACAAGGTACTCTTTGTTACTATAGGTTCATATAACATGAACTATTCATTCAAATATTCATTCAACAAATATTTATTTATTGAGCACCTACAAAGTGTCAAGTCCTTGTTGATTGGGGAGGGTAAGCAATCAGTGGTAAAACAATAAATCAGGCACAGATTCTATTCCTAAGGAATTGTACTCATGAATAAAAATCATTTGAGAGCATCTCCTACTCTATTTGCCTTGAGGCCATCTCATTACTGACCTTTATTCCTATTTAGCTTAGTTACCACAAGAAACTAAGGATTCTATCTAATTCATCCTGTATCCCTCAGACTTTCAACCCTTTTGGCTTGTTAATTTTTATATCTGGCCCTCTTTCATACCTTGGAAAGGCTCTGGAGACACTTGGTAAAGTAAGTGATAGTAACTAAGAATGGCAGTATAAAAACAGAATTTGAGTTAGAAAAAAGTTAGAAAAATTGGTCAATAAAAAGCTCAGAAGCAAATCCACACACACACGAAAATAGATATATTACAGAGGTGTCCTTGTAGGTACATCATTAAGGTAGTTATTAACATTATTCACTAAATATTTCCCTTCGTTTTCCTTCTAGGTACATGAAAGAATTGCAGTTTCCCTCTCTCTTTGATGGTAGGTGTGAACTTGTGACTTGTGATGGTTAAAAAAAATGTGAGTATAAGTACATCACTTCTTTGAAAAAGCTTAAAAGCCAGTCACTAAGTTGTCTTTCTCTTCCTATTGCAAAGTAATTCTAGAAATTTATGTCAGAACAGAACTTCCATCAGCATGGGCACCTGAGGGGCTATGATAAGCAGTCTGTGTGACTTGTGTCACACATATAACATGAACTGAGAAACAGACTATTACTATGTTATTTCACAGGAATTTTTGGATTGTTTGTTACAACAGCATAACTGAGTTTGCCTGACTGATGCAGTTGAGACAGGATGAATTGTTTAATAAATTATTCTTGGTCAAGCGAGTATTCATATAGAAAAAAAATAAAGTGGGTTCCTTACCCCACAGCATACACAAAAATCAATTCCATACGAACAAAAAATTTAAATCAAAAGATTTAAAACTTTTGATGACATATTTAACAAAAACATAAGATGATATATTTATGACACCAGACTTGGGATTACATCTTAAACCAAACACAAAAAGTCTTAGCCGTAAAAGAAACAAGGGTAAATTTGGCATTAAAATTTATAGATACAACACCAAAATCCTGAAGCATAAAAGAAAAAATAATAAGTTGGACTTTATCAAAGTTAAAAACTTCTACTTTATGATAGAAAAAATATAAGCCATAAAATGGGAGAAAATATTTGCAAATCATCCACTTGATAAAAGACTTATATCCACAACATACACATAACTTTCAAAATTCAATTCTAAGGAAACAACACACAGTGGGAGGGCATTATTTACAATAGTCAAGATATGGAAGCAACCTAAGTGTCCAACTGGATAAGGAAGATGTGATATAATTCATATAATATATATATATAATGGAGCATTACTCAATTGTGAAAAAGAATGAGACCTTGCCATTTGCGACATCATGAATGGACCAAGAGGGTATCATGCTAAGTCAGACAGAGAGAGCCAAATTCCATTATGATTTCAATTATATGTGGAATCCACAAAAACAAAAGGACAAAAAAAAAAAAAAACAGAAACAGAGTCATAAATACAGAAAACAAACTGGTCGTTGCCAGAGTGAAAGGGGTATGGGATGGGAAAAATGGGTGAAGGAGAATGGGAGGTATGGGCTTCCAGTTATGGACTGAATGAATGTCACGGGAATAAAAAGTACAGCGTAGGGAATAATCGATGGTACTATAACAGCATTATATGGGGACAGATGTTAGCTACAATTGTGGTGAGCATAACACAACATACAGAGTTGTTGAGTCACTATGTTGTACACCTGAAACTAATATAACACTGCTTATCAAGTGTACCTCAATGAAATAAGCAAATACATACAATAAAATAAGGAAACAATACTACTCAATGTTTTTAATGGCAATTTTTTTTTTAGATTTTATTTATTTATTCATGAGAGACAGAGAGAAAAAGAGGCAGAGACACGGGCAGAGGGAGAAGCAAGCTCTCACAGGAGCCTGATGTGGGACTCGATCCTGGACCCCACGGTCACGCCCTGAGTCAAAAGCAGACACTCAACCACTGAGCCACCCAGGGGTCCCAAATGGGCAAATTTTTGAATAGACACTTCACCAAAGAAGATACATGGATTGCAAATAAGGCATGAAAAAGTGCTCAGCATTAATTATTATTAGTAGTAGCTATTACTTGTTATTGGAAATTAAAACCAAATTGAGATGCCATTACACATTGGTTACAATAGATAAAATTGAAAAACTCACATCATATTAAGTGCTGGCAAGAATGTGTGACAACTAGAACTCTCCCTCATTACCAGGGGGAATGTAAAATGGGAGAACGACTTGGACAGTTCATCAGTCTTGTGAAGTTAAACACATCTACCGTGCGATTCAGTCATTCCATCATTGGGTACCTACCCAGGAAAAATGAAAGCATATGTCCACACAAAGCCCTGTACATGAATGCTAACAGCAGCTTTATTTGTAAGCAGTAAAATTCGGCAACAACACAAATGCATCAACATGCAAATAGATCAATAAACTAGTATATTGATAAAATACTGCTCAGGAATAAAAAGAATAGTTGTTAACATGTACAATACGGTTGACTCTCAAAATAATTATGCTGAGTGAAAGAACCTAGAATTCCACTCTCTAAACTGAATATGTAGTTTTTATCCCATTTATATACAACTCTGGAAAATGCAAACTAGTCTATAATGGCAGAAAATAGAAGTTGGGACGCCTGGTGGCTCAGTGGTTGAGCGTCTGCCTTGGGCTCAGGGCGTGACCCTGGGGTCCAGGATCGAGTCCCGCATCCGGCTCCTCGCATGGGGCCTGCTTCTCCTTCTGCCTGTGTCTCGGCCTCTCTCTGTGTCTCTCATGAATAAATAAATAAAATATTAAAAAAAAAAACATAAAATAGATAGATGTGGTTGCCTGGCAGCGGAAGGTGAATGAAGGGGTAGGGAGGAAAATTTCAAAGCTACAGGAGGAAACACTTGGGGGGGATTAATTAATTGTCTCAGCTGTGGTAATGTTTCACAGAAATACATAAGTCAAAATGTATCAAATTGGATACTTTCTGGATCCATCAAAATGGATTATTTTCTTTCTGTCAATTATATATCCATACAGGTTTTTAAAAAGAGTTAAATTCATCTGAAGGAAACCACAGAGTCTCCCCTTGCTTGCATGTTCTATAGTAGCAGCATCTAGTTCTCCCTCTGTCCGCAGAGGCACATGTGACCTTCCTGCTGCCGGGCCCAGGCTACTCCTGATTGCTCACCTCCTCTGGACACCATCCTCCTAATCAACTGCTATGAGGTATACACTGACGGGGAGTCTCTATCCTCCAAGGAGTGAAGAGTGAAGCCTAACTCCTCATCAGCGCTCTCCTGGATAAGACTCCCAAGAGGTAAGCCTTCTCAAGTCAAACATACACCATGCAAGAGTTAGCTCAGGACACGCCAACCTGATGCTCCTGGAGATTTCAGGCTTCAGTGCGTGAAATCAGAAAGTGCTGAAGCTCCAAGAGAGATGCTACTGGAGGCATGGCATGAGGTGCCCCTCTGCCAAGGCATTCCTGATCTGGCAGCAGAGAAACACCTTACACCAAAAGAATGTGGACACTTTGGTGGCCATATGATGAAGCAAAACTATGGACACAGTGAAACAGATCATAAATCCCAAAAAGTCATAAAATATTGGTCTCAGATATTAAAGCCAATGCTGCTAAAGCAAGAACAAAGACGTTTAGGGCAATTTTGAAAACAGTAGGCAACCCTTTGATGCTGCCCAGGGGTAGTGGCCCTACCTATGCTGTTTTCTGTCCCTGCCTCCAGTATATGTTATTAACACACTTGAGGAAGGGAGGTCAGAAGAAAGATCCACTTGAGCTCTACAGAAAATTTCATTTGGAGAAGAAAGGAAACAAAATTGACCTTCAATATGATGATGGGTGAAGGTGTAAAGCCACCTTTCTCTAACGAAAAGTTGGGAATTAACTATAATACATATTAGGAAGTGTCTTTCATGCTATAACTGGTGAGGAAAATATATTATCTACTTTCACCCCTTTCCCCAAAAAATAAAGAAAAAAATACAAGCAGTAATACAATGGAGAGTAAAGATGTCTTTAACAGCTATGATCAACAAAGGATTAAGAGTTAGTATATATTTAAAATAGAATCTTTCAACACTAAAAAAGCCCCACAAAACCCATTATATAAATGCGCAAAATACAGACACATGTGTCTCATACAGAGGAAACATAACCGGCAAGTAAGTATCTGGTAAAAAGCTTAATCTCATTAGTAATCTTGGAAACTAAATTAAGACAACAGTAAGGTGTTTTTACCTACTAGACTGGCAAAACAAAACAAAAGTAAAAAACAAATAAGTCTGACAATATTATTTGGGTTAAAAGAGGAAACAACAGGAACTTTTCCATATTACTAGCTGGAGTGTTTTGGTTCAATCACTTTGGAAAACAATTTGGAATTTTCTCAAGTTCAACACGGGCAATTTCACTTCTTAGTGCCTTCTCTAGAGACTCTCTTGCATCTGTGTACCAGCAAATGTGGATTAAAATATTCACAGCAGCATTAACTGCAACAGAAAAATAAAACCCCACAAAATAATCCAATAGCAGAATGGCATGATAAATGTTTCTACAATGGGATAGTATATAACAGTGAAAATAAATGAACTATACCTTCAACATAGATTCACTTTAGAAACCAAATTTTAGATTTTAGCACTAGGAAGTCAAAGACTTAGTATGACATCACCGTATAAAGCTGAAAATTTATACAAAACTAAAAAATTATGTATTAAAACATTTTTTTAAAGCAAGGAGAAGATGATCCAGGAAGCTGGTTATCTCAGGGAGTGGGAGAGGGACAAGAGAAGGGAAGAGCAAAGTTTGATTCTGTAGCATGATCAGCATCTAGTTCTTTAGCAGGGTAGTGTATTTATGGATGCTCATCTTTAGCATTTTAGTATAAATAAAATGCAAATATTAGATAGGAGAAAATATTTTTTAAAAAAGCAATAGCTGAGAGTTTTCCGTAACATGAAATAAATTCCTCAGATTAAAAAATGTACTCTCCAGAGACAGCAGTGAAGACCAATGAGTTGGTCATAACGGCAGGTAAAGAAATTAATGAAAACTATCCAGTACAAATCATGAATATTGAGGTGCCTGGGTGGCTCAGTTAAATGGCTCAGGAGTCAGTTAAATGGCTGACTCTTGGTTTCAGCTCCGGTCATGGTCTCAGGTCATGATCCTGGGATCAAACCTTGCATCAGGCTCTGTGCTCAGCTGGAAGTTTGTTCAAGGATTCTCTCTCCCTCTCCCTCTGCCAATCCCCACCCCCAACCCCCACTCATGTGCTCATGCATGCTCTCTCTCTTTCTCTCTCTCTCTCTCTCAAATAAATAAATCTTTTAAAAAAATCATGTGTATTTATCTACATTTGAGAATTCCATCGGTGCTGTGGATAAGATGCTGACGACCACAATGTCTGTTTCCAGAAATGAGTTGTTGCAGAAGTTGGATCTCCTTGAACAAGCAAAAGTGGATTTAGTTCCTGCTTACACATTAAATTCAATGTTTTGGGTTTCCAGTAAAGCAGGAATGGGAAAGAATCAGAGTATACATGAACAGGGTCAAGGAAGTAACAGACAAGTAAACAACGGCTGGCAAGCTGGACAAAGATGCAGCTTCAAGATTTGTGAAAAATGCCCTCTGGGAATCAAAACCTAAAAATGCATCCAAAGTTGCCAAAAAAGGAAAAGCAAATGTTAAAAAAATGCACTCTCCAAAAGCAACAAAAGTAAAAATAAACAAGTAAATACACACGCATATAATGAAACATGTGATTTCTTAGAAGCTTCTAAACAGAAAAGACAAACTTTCTAAAAGACACTCTTCAGGCAGAAGATGAAAGATGTGGGGCACCTGGCTGGCTCAGTCGGTAGAGCATGGGACTCTTGATCTCAGGGTTATGAGGGTTGATCTCAGGGCTGTCAAGTCCCATGTTGGGCATGGAGCCTACTCAAAAAAAAAAAAAAAAAAGATGAAAGATGAGGTATGCAAGAAAGAATGAAAAATAAAGTAGGAAATATGAGGTAACTGACTATATAAAATAATTATAATAGCATGTGGACATTTTAAAAATTGAAAATTCAGAACACTAATGAATTACAACAGTAATAAACAAGTTGAGAGTGAGATATTGAAGTGAAAGTGTCGTAAGGTCCTACAGCTCTCTAGGAGAATAATAAAAGTACTAACTTTAAACACTGATAAGTTAAGAATTCATGTAATAACTTCCATGGGAACCACTAAATGACTGGACACATTGTGTGTAGCTTCTAAACTAGCCAAAGCCAATATGGAGTGAATTTTTAAGTATCTAATCCAAAGACAGCAAGAAAAGTAAATAGAAGAAACAAGAGAAGCAAATACTATTTATGAAAAGTCTCTCTAATAGATGGAGGCATGGGAAAATTGAAAGTCTAAGTGTGAATCAAAGTCTATCGTAGCAACATTCATGAATAGAAAGCTGGTTATATCTATGTTATTATCAGTTAAATAGACTTTAAGTAAAAAAACTTTCCCAGAGTATAAAGAAAGCTACGCAGCAGTTCTCAATTCTTATATACTGAACATCGCCTCAAAATAAATAAAGGGGAAAATATGACAAAACAAAAGAAAGGACTTCATAATTATAGTGGGAGACTGTAAAACATTTTTTTCAATTATTGAAAGAATAAGACAAAAATTAGTAAAGATGCGGATTTCAATGAAATAATAAGTAAAAGTGACCTAAGGGGCAAATATTGGATATTACACAAAAGAAGTGTAAAATTTACATTCTTTTCAAACATTTGCAGAAATTAACCACTTCATGGGATATAAGACACATCGCAAGTCATTTCAAAGGAATAAATTATATAGATTGTGTTATTTGTAACTAAACAGAAATAGATTTTTAAGAAGTAGAAAAAAGAAACCTATGTTTGAAAAAAAAATAATAATAAAAAAAAATAAAAAAAAAAAAAAAAAGAAACCTATGTTTGGAAATTAAGATACACACTTCTAGATAACGCATTACTAAAAGAAAGAATTATAAGAAAATGTTTTGAATTGAGCAGTAATAAAATTACTGGATGCTAAAATGTGTGAGATGCAGTTAATTAAATACATATATTACATAAGATGAAGTACTGATAATTAACGAGCACAGTATGTATTATAAGAAGTTTGAAAGGTTCATGAGTATTTTAGGGCCTCTATAATTCATTCACTTTCATTGCCATAGAATAACACACTGTTTGAAGATACCAAAAATATAGTTACCTATTCTCTGTCAGGGAACATTTGAGATTTTCCAAGCTTTTTCTGTTATGATGTAGCTACAGACTTTACTGTAAATATTTCTGCAGTGAAAGCTTGAGTTTCTCTCGGGTAAATATTTTAAGAATGGAATTGTTGAAATGTCGAGTTTGTGAACAACTGAAGTTGTTATCCCAATTTATATTCCAACAATGAGTAAGAGATATCCCACATCCTCTCCAACACTTAGGTTATTGGACGTCTTAGTATTTGCTGTTCAAGTGAACGTGAAATGTGAACGTGAAACGGCATCTCACTGGGGCTTTGAATTGCATTTCCTTGTCACCCCTGAGGTTAAATACCTCTTTATGTGTTTATCAGCCATGCTTTTTCTGTTTATGGTTTTTGCTCATTTTTCTATTGAGTGGTTTATCCTTTCCTTATAGATCTTTCTTTAAAAAAAATTTTTTTTTATTTGTTTGAGAGAGAGAATGCAAGCAGCAGGAAGTGCAGATGGAGAGGGAGAAGCTTGCTCCCTCCTGAGCAGGGAGCCCTATGCCAGGGGCTCCATCCCAGGACCCTGGGATCATGACCTGAGCTGAAGGCAGGAGCTTAACTGACTGAGCCTCCCAGGCGCCCCTAGTTCTTTTATATTCTTGAGTTACTATAAATACTATCTCCTAGTTCATACCATGCATTTTTTTAATATTTTGGTAAATTATACATAGCAACCATTTTTAGGTGTACAATGCAGGAGCATTACATACATTCACACTGTTGCGCCAGCATCACCACTGTTCATCTCCAGGACTTTTCCATTACCTCAAACTGAAATTCTGTGCTTGTTAAACAGTAACACCTCATGCTCTCCTCCCCTCTGCCTCTCCTAACCATTGTTCTTTCTGTCACTATGAAGCTGTCTATAAATTTATCTCATATGAGTGGAATCAAATTTTTCTTTTTGCCTGGCCTATTTCACTTGACATGTTTTCAAGGCTCAACCACACTGTACCGTAATATTCCATCATACGTACAGACCACATTTTGTTTATCCATTCATCTGTTGATGGCCATTTTCCACCTTTTAGCTATTTTGAATAATGCTGCTACGACCATTGGCATACAAATATCTGTTCAAGTCCCTACTTTCTGTAATATGCTGTTTTTACTATATGAAAAGTTTCTTTGATGAAAAGAGATACTACTTTTATATATTCTTGCCAAAGAACATTCCCTACACCAAGATCAATAATTCTCCCATGTTTTATTTCTTTTTTAAAAAAAAGATTTTATTTATTTACTGATGAGAGACACAGAGAGAGGCAGAGACACAGGCAGAGGGAGAAGCAGGACTCCCGTGGGGAACCCGATCGCAGGACCCCAGGATCACGCCCTGAGCTGAAGGCAGATGCTCTACCTCTGAGCCACCCAGGCGTCCCTCTCATGTTTTATTTCTGTGGCAATAAAAATGAAGTAATGCAATATTGGTTAAAGTCCCAGAATATTATATACAATATAATATCTCTTATACAATTAAAAGAAATTAAAATATTCTCTTGAAGGAATATATACATATGATAAAACATTATTTTAAAACATGAAATAAATTATTAAAAGCAAGATGCAGGAGAGTGGTAGTCTGAGAGAGGGAAGGGGCAGAGAGATAGATTAAAACAAGACACAGAAAGGTATATGTTAAAGGGATTGGCATGACCTTGTAAGATAATTTTTAAAAATCTAAAAAATTGTCAGAATTAATTAGCATTTACAAGGTTAGTAGATGAAGAAATCTATAAACAAAAACCAATTAGGTTTTACACTGGCAATAAAGTTAGAAAATGATATTTTTAAAATATACCACTTAGCACAGTACAAAAATATGACATACATAGGAAAATGTGCAAGACCTTTATAGAAAAATTAAGAACTTTACTGAAAAACAATAAAAAGACTCTAAATAAATGAAAAGAATACTGTGGTCATGGACTGGAAACGTCATTATTTTATTTTATTTTATTTTATTTATTTATTTATTTTACGTCATTATTTTAAAGATGTCGATTCTCTCCCAATTGATCTATAGACTCAAAGGGGTCCTAGTCAAAATCTTAAACAGACTGTGTGTATGTGTGTGTGTGTGCACATGAACACACAAATGCAGGACTAGAATAGTATATTCAATAGTGTATAGAAATTCAGAAGGCCAACAACAGTCAACATCTACCGAAAATCTATTATAAAGCTATAAGTAAGACTGTATAGGATTATTGCTTAAGCAGTTAATTATATGTTAAGAGATGACACAAGAAATACAAGCTATTCAACTTCTGTCTTATTTCTATATGCTCCTTAATATAATCTTGATTTTTCATATGGCGTTCAGCTATTTTCCTGTTTAAGAATGATTAAACAAGTAAGACAAAAAGTGTTGATGGATTATCAACTTGAAAGGAAGTTATGCTGTAGGACTCTGTCCCTGTGCTTTTTACACGTAATATTCTTAATAAACAACATGAAATGATGAAAGTCTTAGGTTTCAAAATTATCTCAGTATTTTCTTTAAATTTGCATGTATGTGCATTTTCTAAAATAGATTTTATAGACAGTACTATATTTAATCTTTATAGTAAACCTATGAAATAGAGAATGTAATTTTGGGTGGAATAAGTTGGAACCCATTATTGCCTAAAGCCAACAAGATTTAAAGGCCTGAATTAATTTTTTGAAATGACTTCTGCAAATATGGATGGAGGGGATCTAGTTTAATGGCAGTTTTTAAACGGAGTTGAAAAGGAGTCTTAGTACTAAGAGATAATACTAAACAGAAATGAAAATGCTTTAGTCAGTTTAATAGTAGCAAAATATAATTTCAAGGGAAGTAATGGCAAGTTGTACTCTGCGTTGGTCAGATAATACTAGGAATGCTGTATTCGGTTCTAGATGCCATATTTTGAAAGACATTATAAACTAGAGAACATCTGCTGAGGAAAGACTGAGATGATTAAAAAATTAAAACTGTCATGAGAGGAATGGTTGAGATTCGCCTGGAACATGAAAGCTCTCATCAAATATTTTAAAAAGCATCCTGTAAAAAAAAAAAAGAAAAAAGAATTATTCAAAGTTGGCTCAGAAAACAGATATATGGCCAACAGATGAAAATTATAGGAATGCATATTTCAACTAAGTATAGGAAGAACTTTTCTAATTATTCAAAATGTTCAATTTAACCTCAAGGTTTGGTGACGTGCAGATTAAATTCCGGCTCCGTGCCTGATTTTTGTTTTTATTTATTGAGGCATAATCTGCCTAGAATAAAGTTCACTGATCTTAGGTTTTTTTTTTAAGATTTATTTATTTATTTTAGAGAGTGGAAAGAACAGCAGAGGGAGAGGGAGAGTCTTATGCAGACTCTGTGCAGAGCTCGGAGCTTGATACAGGGCTTAATCCCAGGACCCTGAAATCACGAACTGAGCCAAAACCAAGAGTATGACACTTAACTGACTGTGCCACCCAGGTGCCCCTTTTTAAAATTTTTATGTAGGTAAACCACCATCCAGATCAAGACAGAGTACGTTTCCCAGAATCCTGGAGATAAGGGCTAGGTTGTTCTGGAGTTTACAACCTAGAGAAGCCAAACATTTGAGAATAGTCTAGGGTGACAATGGGGAAGTTCTGAAGGTGCCCTGAGAGCATTGAATGGGGAGTGGAATTACCTGATCTAGGGGTAAAATATCTCAAGGATATGACATTAACAGAGACTGGAGATAAGGAGAAGGTAACTTGACAAAGGATGAGTTTGTTGGGAAGATTTCTGTAAGGCGTACAGTATGTGCAAAGTTCCACCTTTCAAAAAGCAAGAGAGAACATGGAGTATTCAAGAAACACAGACAAATATGAAGGGGAACAAAATAAAATTCAGATAAGCAAGCACCAAGCAACTGCATTACTTCCCTTTAGCTGACCCTAAATAGCTTCTATCATCTTCATAGAATATTGATGAGAGATAAACCAATTGACTCTAACAAGCGAACAAAAGAGTATGATGATTTCTCTCCTTCTATCTGAGCTTCCCAGAACCTGCTGTTTAGACCAACGTCCCCTTTCCTAACTCTGTCCTCTTAACTCCAGCCCAGGCTTTCCATGTTTTATTTCTTACATCTCATGGTACCCAGTCTTTCCAGCTGCTTATTACATAAATATTTCTTTTGGGATTCAGTATGTTTTAAGGAAAAAGACTTGACTCTTACTTCTTTAAAAATGAGAAAGAAGATGAAAGAAGAAATTGATATTTTGTTAGGAAACATCTTTATGGGATAAAAATTACTTACATAATTTACATACATTACATACAAAATTACATTAAAAATTACATTAAAAAATTTATACCATAAATTATATCATGTGACCCAATCTGGAAAAAAGTCTCATTAAAGTGCTACTAACTATAAAACAAAAAAGTCCTTATTAAGAAAAATATTAATAATTACTATAAATTAATACCTCAAAATTTGGGGGTAGTTTTTTCAATTATATCCATGCTTTTTGAGGCATGCCCTGATTATAACTTGCTGTGAATTATAATAATAGCTAAATTCATTGAAAGCCTACTCTGTTCTAAGATTTTTACATGCTTATTTATGTGATTCCTACAACAACATATGAGGTAGCTACTATTAGTATGACCATTTAACAGATGAGGAAATTGTCCAGAGTCACATAGCTAGTAAGAACAGAGTTCTAAGCCAGGCAATCTGGCTTCAGATCCTCCAACCCTAAAAGAGTGCTTGTTAATGATGATGATGAATAAGTTGTAACTGTAGGAAATACCTGATTGCCAGATCCTCCTACATATCCCTGAGGCCACTCACAGACAGAGTACTGGTAGAGTGCCCTATATTTTTTCTTGCCTAAATAAGTCCCATAGAGAATTTCTAGAAAAGGAAAAAAAAAATCTAAATCCCCTTTCTCAACAAACCTGTATTTCCCAACATAGTAGAACAATATTTAGAAAATACCATGGAGCCCCTTAGGAGCTGTTGCAGGAGGAGAGTTATTCCCATAGACATGAGCATTCTTAAAGAGTAAGGTTGGTCATAGAATTTCTACTTCTGTCTTTGCTACCTTGAGTCTTTTTGATTAGTACATCCCTCTCCTCAACCCCTCCCCTCCCCAACCCTGGGCGCCCAGTGTGCTTGATGGTCTCCCTTTTCACTTTGACCTAAAGCACCTTTGCAACCCTCTCCCAATGCTGACCCACTAACCTGCCAAACAATCCTGTGTATTGACTAGTGAGCCCGTAGTCTCTTCTGTCCTTCCTGGAATGTAATAATAAAAGCATTAAATTTGGAGCCAGAGGCTTCCATCTGCCATTAGCCATATGACCCTGAGTGAGTTATATAATTTCTCTGAGCCTCAGTTCCTCATTGCTCATAGGAAAATGACAACAGACCACAGAATTGTCTATAAAGAACTTTGTAAATTATAAAGTACTAGGGGAAATACTAAATTATTGACATGTGAATCAAAAGCTCTTTAAGGGAACTTTATTTCTGGATATAATGTTTTAACTCATAGGGAGGATTTTTATGATAATGTCAGGTGATGCAGATAACTGATACAGGAGTTTGTTTGAGAGTGGAAAGGATCTTTCTGTGTCCTTTGAACAAACCTCAAAAGCAGGTGTCTCATCTTCCCACATAACTCCATGTAGCACTCGGGTGCACAATTTAAAGTATATGTATCTCCCATAACAAACACTTATCCTCCAGTCTATTAGCAATCTACTAGCAGAGTGAATTACTGGGACATGCAAAGGACTAGGCTATTCGTGACTGCTTTAGTTTAGTACTATCCTAACCAGATCCCTGAACAGTAAATTGTTCTGCATGCACATCCTAATGAGCACCAAGCTTCAAAGAGGTCCCACAGACATTTCAGCAAGAGGCCTTCATTTGGTACAAACTCCAGATTACTGCTGGAAGGCTGTTTTGTGTTTTTGAATGGCTGGAAAATATACTACCTTTTAAAACTGTAATTAACTATTGTTTTCTTAAGCATAAGTCATTGAATTTGGTCATATGCCACCTCTGGATTTGTTGATATAAATTTGTATTGGGGAATATTAATAGCAAAATATAATCTACAATCCTTGTCCACACAAATTGCAGTAAATTACAGTTCACCAAATTGCTGTACTAAGAGGAAAATAGAAATGGTTGTGGATTTCAGAAAGCAAACATAGTATTCCAAAAATAATTACAGAGTTGTCACCTTAAAATATCCAGTTGTTTCTCAAAAGTGATCAGTATTAAGTAAAGACACTTTCATCCATGTTAGATTTCATTGACTTTACAGTTACCAATCCCTCCCCTCGTCATCTATTTTTTGGTATTTATTTTAGAAACGTTACTTCTTTTTCTTTATTTCTCTGAGGAGAAAAAGGTAATGTATACAAAAGAATATGAAGACATTTATATGGATACACACATTTTATTGGCAGACAATTATATGCCACTGAAGTTTGTGATTTTTAGCTAATAACATAATTAATTAACTATAGAGAATTTGCTGTATTTTAAGATCCTAGGAAACAAAGTCAGGTTTTTGTTTTGTTTTGTTTTGTTTTGCTTCTGAAGTCATGCTCTTTAGAGTAAACTGAAGTTATTAGGAAAGAGGTCTTTGCAGCTTCCACTGTCCTGTGCAAACTTTAGTTTTAAGAAAATTACTTTATGTATATACAAAGTATATGTAAATGCTCACATAATACACAAGTTTCCTATAAGGTTTGTATTGGGGAAAAAAAGAAACACATCCATTTCTCAACGTAAAGCTGAAAAAAAAAACCAAAAAACCTTTAAAATCTATGTTTAGTCCTAAATAACCCTGAAAAAGAAAAAAAGAAAAAGATGACTGAGAAGATCTTGGAAGCCAACAAGTACACAAACATGGAAACTAAGAATTGTCCTCTAAAATAAAATTGTAATTAGAATGTTTATCAATAAAAGTCTACAGGTCTCTATGTTTTAATAACTTTCAGAGCTAAGGAGAAGTGATTCAAGTTTGATTCCAAATCTTTTATAACCATTCTATACCATTATACAACCAAATTAAAAGTTCACCAAAAATGATGAATCCTAGAGCATACTCAATTGTTTTATGTAAGCTCATCTCAGAGGGGAAAAGTCACAAGGGGTTGATTTTTAATGCTAATTTTGATTTCTAATGCTTACAATAAATTAAGTCAACCACCTTCTAAGTTCCGGACTGCCACACATGCTCTAAACTGCTCTGTGGGGATAAAACACTTTAGAAGCTTATAATTCCTACAGAGTGTTTTGATTATTTTATACAAACTAAACTCCAACAGCAAAAAATTTCACAAGGGAAATTGTTGTGTGGTTTAAGGCCACATAATCTGGTTTCAACCCTTGTCTTTGCCTTGAGTAAAAGTCATACTCATTAACTTGAAACAATAAACTCAAACCTTAACATTTCTGGAAAGAATTCAATTCAGGACTTTGGCAGTATCAATGGTAAATATTACACACAGGCTCAATGTGATCTTATACAGATATACAGGACATGTAGGTAATGGAGGCAATGCCAAAGTTTTAAATGAGCAACAGATATATTACATATCACTGCCTTATATATAGGCATTGACCCTTCACACACACATGCAAAATTTCCTAGCTTTCTCAATACTGAATTAGAAGCTGTGGTAATAACTTAAGTATTTATTTAGAGAAGAAATATACAATGGAACTGGAGTGGTATTAATTATATATGCATTAAGAAAAGCTGATCAATAAAATATTTTAAAAAAGAAAAAAAAAGGTTGGACCATGTAAAAATAGACTAAAAATTAACTACCCCTTTGGGGTTTATAGTTGAAAAGTAATGACACCTGAAGTAAGCAATCTCCTAAAACCTTAGCTAAATGTGATGGAATTGAATTCGGCATTAATACAAGAGAAAAGAGAAAAAACAGATTTTTTAAAATGGGAAATAGCATTCTTTTCTTTGTATAAAACTAATGTGAGTTAAATTTAAGTGGAGAGACAATAGAATGCAGCATATCAAAAAGAGAAGGAAACATTGTAAGAATAAGTAGAGGAAAAAAGAAAAGACCTAGAAAGCAGAGTCTCAGGAAGGAAGAAATTATGTACATATGACATAACAGTCTACAGCTTAGCACATATTTCACTCAGGAGTGTCTAAAACATAATCAGATAGTTTAACTCACTCAAACATAAAACAAGACTATGAACAGGCAAGAGAATAATGAAATGTGGTGGTTCCAGGCAGTTTTTCAAAATTATAACTCTCCCACACTAGCTATACATTTGCCTTTGTAATAGCAAGGCTGGAAATCACCAATTTAAGTGAAAGTTAATTTCTAACTTATGTCCTATGCCTTCGTAAAATCTTATCAGTTATTAAAAGAGTCTTTATATACTCCTTTAGCTTAATTAAATCTTTTCATGGCACATTCTGCTTTAAACTTTTGCTATTCTGGTCATTATCTCAATGTTTTTTATCCATCTAAAAAAATTTACCATTGTCCTTTGCCTTTTTAATTTAATTAATTAATTAATTATTTATTTATTTATTTATTTACTAATGCTTAAAGGAAGATTACTTATTTATTTATTTGAGAGACAGACAGAGACAAAAAGCAGGGGAAAAGAGCAGAGAGAGAATCTTAAGCACGCTGCATGCCCAGTATGGAACCTGTCACAGGGCTTGATCTCACAATCCTGAGGTCATGACCTGAGCCAGAATCAAGAGTTGTTTGCTTAACGGATGGAGCCACCCAGGTACCCCCTTTTGGCTTTTTAAAAAAAGTCATATCTAACATTTATCAAATGCTTACTGAGAGCTGGTCACTCATTCTATGTATCGTACCCTTTTTATCTCTATAATCTCTTGACTACTTTCTGAGACAGGTAATATTACTGTCTTCATCTCACAGATGAGAAGACTGAGGCTTAGAGTATTTCAGTAATTTACTTATGGTCAGCTAGCTGGTCAGTTGTAGAGCCAACACTCGTATCTGGGTCTCATTTGAATCCTCGGCCTGCATTCTTGGCTACTATCATCTCATGCCTTCTTCTCTTTTGTTACTTCAAAGCCCCGGGTAACCCCATCTCCACCACATATATCCTTTCTGCCAAAGTTGAAGTGTTCTTCCAGGCACAAGAAGAAAATCACACTTTTCAACTATATACCAAGACCAAGTGGGATTTAATCCAGGCATGTAAGGTTGCTTCAACATTCAAAAATTTATGTAACCCATTAACTTAACAGGCTAAAGAAGAAAAATCACATGATCATATCTCACATGCTTGTAGATGCAAAAAATAAAAAAATAAAAATAAAACAAAACAAGAACTTTCAGCAAACTTGAAATAGAGGAGAACTGCCTCAACTTGATAGAAACATCTCAGAAAACCTACTGCTAACATCATGTCTAATGGTGAAAAATTAGAAGCTTTCCCACTACGACCAAGAACAAGGCAAGGATGTCCCCTCTTACCACTGCTTTTCAACAGTACTGGAAGTTATGGAAGTCCTAGCTAATGTAATTAGAGAAGAAAAGAAGAAAAAAAAGTCATAGAATTAAGAAGAAAGAAATAAAACTTTTTTTTCACACATGATATGACTGTCAGTGTGGAAAAGCCCAAAGAATCAACAACAACAACAAAAAACTCCTGGAACTAATAAGCAATTACAGCAAGGTGGCAAGATACCAAGTTAACATATATAAATCATTCATTTTCTTATATACTAGCCATGAGCAATTGGAATTTGAAATTAAAAACACAATATCATTATCAGTCCCCAAAATGAAATAGATTTAGGCATAAATCTAACAAAATATATACAATATCTATATAAGGAAGACTGCAAAGCTGTTATGCAAGAGATCAAAGGACTAAAACTTGGATAGATATTTCATATTCATGAATAAGAAGACTCAATATTATCACAATGTCATAATTCTTCCTAAATTCATAGATTAAACACAGTTCCAATAAAAATCCCAGCAAATTATTTTATGAATATCTGATTTATGACACCAAATAAACAACACAATATTAAGGGAGAACAAATTCAGAAGACACACTCCAACTTCAAGACCTACTATAAAGTTACAGATATCAGTGCAGTATGATATTCGTGAAAATAGGCAAATGAACTAGTGGAACAGAATAGAGAGCCCAGAAATAGACCCTCACAAATATAGTCAACTGCTCCTTAACAAAGGAGCAAATGCACAACACAAAATGCGGCAAACATTCTCTTTATAACACATGGTGTTGGAACAACTGGACAACCACATGCAAAAAATGAATTTAGACCCAGACCTTGCACTCTTGACAAAGATCAATTCAAAATGGATGATAGGTCCACATGCAAAATGCAAAACTGTAAAACTCCTAGAAGATAACACAGGAGAAAATCTAGATGACCTTGGGTTTGCTGATGACTTTTTTAGATACAACCCCAAATGCAGGATCCATGAAAGAAATAATTAATGAACTAGACATCATTAAAATTAAAAACTTCTGCTCTGTGAGACACAGTTAGGAGAATGAAAAGACAAGCCACGGAGTGGGAGAAAATATTTGCAAACAGAGTCTGATAATGAACTGATATGAAAATATACAAAAATTCTTAAAACTCAACATGAAGAAAAAAAACTATTTAAAAATCAGAGCTTAATAGAAACCATACCAAAGAACAAAAATAGATGCCAAATAAGCATATGAAAAGATACTCCACATCACATGTCATCAGGGAAATGCAAATTAAAACAACAATGACGTATCGCTACACACCTATTAGAATGGCCCAAATCCAAAACACTGACAAAACCAAACCCTGTTGAGGATTTGGAGCAACGGAATTGTCATTCATTGCTGGTGGAAATGCAAAATGAAACAGCCACTTTGGAAGACAGTTTGGTAGCTTCTTATAAAATTAAACATACTCTCTTACCATACATCCCAGCAACGTGTCCTTGCTATTTACCCAAACGAGCCGACAACTTTGTACACAGAAAAGCCTGCACATCGCTGTGTATAGACGTTTTCTCACAACTGCCACAATTTGAAAGCAACCAAAATGTCCCTCAGTAGGTGAATGGATAAATGAACTGATTTATCCATATGATGGACTATTATTCAATAGTGAAAAGAAATGGGCTGAGTCTGAAAAATATACGGAAGAATCTTAGATGCATATTCTAAGTGGAAAAAGCCAATGTGACACATTCCACACAACGCCAATTATGTGACATTCCGGAAAAGGCAAATAACATGGAGATTACAAAGATCAGTGTTTGCCAGAGGTTGGAGGATGGAGGGTTAATAGGCAGAGGACAGGGGATTTTTAGGGCACTGAAACCATTCCATGGGATACTACAGTGGTGGAGAGATGTCATTGAACATTTATTAGAACCTGAAAAGGTATGACTCAAGAGTGAACTCCAGTGTAAACTACGGACTTTGGGTGATCATGACGTGTCAATGTAGATTCACCAATTATAGCAAACGCACCAGTGGTATGTGGTACATTGAGTTTTGGGGGAGTTGTGAGTGTGGGGCGGGGGGGGCATATGAAAACTCTGTCCTTTCTACTTAATTTTGCTGTGAACGTAAAACTGCTCTAAGAAGTAAAGCAAGGAGCTGAATTATTCAATGAAGAGAGGGATCTTCTCTCAATTGCTTATAAAAATGCTGTAGGAGCCCATAGGTCATCTTGGAGGGTCGTCTCAAGTATTGGGCAAAAGATGGAAGGTGCTGAGAATGACAGCAGATGGCTCAAGAATCCAGAGAGAAAATTGAGACTGAGCTACAAGATGTCTGCCATGATGGACGGTCTCTTTTGGAAAAGTGTTTGATCCCCAGTGCTTCACAAGCGAGCTGTCTTCTATTTGAATATGAAAGGAGACACTACTATGACTTGGCCAGGGTTTCCACTGGTGAGGGTATGAAGGAGATTGTGGATGAGTCACAAGAAGCACACCAAGAAGCTTTTGAAATCAGCAAAAAGGAAATACCAACACATCCTATCAGATTGCGTCTGGCCCTTAACTTCTCTATGTCCTAGTATGAGGTTCTGAACTCCCTGGAGAAAGCCTGCTGTCTTGCAAAGACAGCTTTTGATGGAGCCGTTGCTCAACTTGACACATTGAGTGAAAAGCCATACCAAGATGGCATGCTTGGGGTGCCTGGGTGGCTCAGTCGGCTAATCATCTGACTTTGGCTCAATTCATAACCTTGGGGTCCTGGAATCGAGCCCTGCATCAGGATCCTCACTCAGCAGGAAGTCTGCTTGCTCCCCCTCCCTCTGCCCCTTCCCCTGCTTGTGCTCTCTCTTTCCCTCTTTATCCCTCTCAAATAAATAAAATCTTTAAATAATAATAATTTTAAAAAGACAGCATGCTAAGAATGTAATTACTGAGAGACAACTTGACATCATGGACATCGGATACCCAAGAAGATGGAGTTGAATTGAAGCAAGAGAAGGATGGGAAAATTAACCAGCCTTCTAACTTTTGTCTGCCTCATTCTAAAATTTACACACTAGACCGTTTGTCATCTATGTGGTCCCACAAATAGCTTTTTTGTTTATGATTTATGACAGATTTATGTTATTTCTATTTGAATTTCTTTTCTTCTCAAGTAGTTTTTAGGTTTCATATTAAGGTTGTAGAGCCAGTGAACAGTTAGGGAGTTCCCTGTTTTCATCTTGAGGTCCCCAATATGGGATGTGGAACTTGTATACTGGTTATAAGTGTTTGGCATCGTCCTGTTGGTACATTGTGGCTTCGCAAAGGCCGGTGTTGAAACTGCTTCCACTTCTAAGCAGAGAAAACTGCCTATGTGTTGGTTTGTCCTGGTAGGAATAAAAAGGAATACCTGGTTCTAGACACTGTAACTAAAGTTTGGAGCATTTACAAGGCTGTAGTAGAAATAGGTATCCCATGGATATTAGTGTTGAACCACATGAACCTGTTGAATACTCATTCTCATTGGGCACACCTTTGACTACAATTGCAGAAGTGTTCCTTTCACTGTGACCCAATCAACTCTGGATAAGGGCAGAAATGGTTCATTTTTCATTATTTGTAAAATTCCCTGCTGTTTGCTTGTATTATTTTTGCTACATTCATTTGATTTGTATTTAAATGTTTTAGGCAACCTAAGAACAAATGTACAAGTAAAAATGTAGTAAAACTGAATTGCTTAATATCAATTACTTTATTACTTTTTGTTGTGTATCAAGCACAACAGCAAAACAAAAATCTCATGGATTTAACATTTTTTTTAGTTATTTGTTTTCAGATTTTTTTTTTTTGCTTTCTTGATTTTTTTTTATACTTGCCTAATAATATGCATGTGGTGTACAAATACTTAACAGGGAAATAACTAGCTTTGTTTAATGTCTTATGAAATTTTCATGAACAAGCCAAGTATAATTGTAGAGAACACATATATTAAGTCCCTTTAAGTGGAATAAAAGTTTATGAGTGGACTTTTCAACTACTTTCTCTACAGATTTTCATGTAAATCAGTCTTTCAGTTCCTAAATTTCTCTAAAGGAAATTGTACATTTTTGGAAATTTATTCCTTATTCTCTGTTGGCAGCTAATGGACTTCTACCAAGTTTAAATATAAAGTTTATTATAACAACAAGATATAAACTCTTCAGGACAAAGAGAACAGGAAAGGAAACTAAGTTTTGAAAGATACAAAAAAATGGAATAAATAGCAACTGACTCAGTAAGTTAGAGAAAGTTGACATCCGACTACCTGGAAAGAAAGATGTCAATGAAAAAATTAGCACATTTGTTCTACTAGACTCTAGAAGGATTCAGGTATTAGAAGTGACTTCAGGTGACTTTGAAGACTAAGGGCAAAGTAGGGTAAGCACAAGAGGTTTGAGTCTTGTGTGATACAAAAGGAGGCACAGAGAGGATAGGAAACTAGCTGCTAATCACAAAGTATTTAAGAGGCATAAATAGGGCATAAACCTACTTATTTCAAATTCAACTCAAAGCCTCCCTTTGTATAGTGAGTCTGTAATGGGAGCATTCAGAGTTTAGATGTTCTCTCCCAGCCTACATCCCCTCCCACCAAGGTGAAATAAGACAGTGCTGTAGGAGGAGATTGACTCAGAAAGGCTCTGTGAGGGACACACTGAGAAAAACGTGCAATCCAGGATATAGAAAGTCTAAAACAAAAGAAAGTATCCCCAGGATAAAGATAAAGACAGATCCCAAGAAAACTATTGTATAATTGATTCAGAAAGCAGTCAATTAATACAAGTTTAGATATTATATTGATTTTATTTTATTTTATTTATTTATTTTTTTTAGATATTATATTGATTTTAATATTTGTCATATTGATTTAATACAGATTAGAAAGATAAAAAATCCAAGAGAGATGCTTCTAAGGGAAAAAAGTAGATCTATTACCTATGAGGTTTAACAGTAACAAGACGAGAATCAGTGCTTAGAAAGAAAGCTTGGGCCAAACTGTGGAAGGAGCCTCGGTGTCCAACGAAAGATGAATGGATAAAGAAGATGTGGTTTATGTATACAATGGAATATTACTCAGCTATTAGAAATGACAAATACCCACCATTTGCTTCAACATGGATGGAACTGGAGGGTATTATGCTGAGTGAAGTAAGTCAGTCGGAGAAGGACAAACATTATATGTTCTCATTCATTTGGGGAATATAAATAATAGTGAAAGGGAATATAAGGGAAGGGAGAAGAAATGTGTGGGAAATATCAGAAAGGGAGACAGAACGTAAAGACTGCTAACTCTGGGAAACGAACTAGGGGTGGTAGAAGGGGAGGGGGGTGGGGGGTGGGAGTGAATGGGTGACGGGCACTGGGTGTTATTCTGTATGTTAGTAAATTGAACACCAATAAAAAAAAATAAAATAAATAAAAAAAATAAATAAATAAATAAAAAATTTTTAACCCCCCCAAAAAAAATAATAAAAATAAAATAAATAAATGAGCAACATGTACACAGAAAAGTAGGCAAAACTAAAAAACATGATAGGTAACTCGAGGAAAACCAGTGAGTTGTTTTGTTAAATGCAACAAACTATTGTAGGTGGATCAATTGTGATTAAATGTATACAGTCCTAATAATTAAATATAAAATTATTTAACAAAAAAAATAGGAGAGTGAAAAAAATTTTAATCATAAAGTTTAAGAAAGCTAAAGTCTCATATTCCATAGTAAAAATCAATGACTAATATAAAAATCAATATAGTGATAAATTAAAGCAATATAAATATCTGAATCAATATGATAGAGGAACCTGGGTGGCTCCATTGGTTAAGCATCTGCCTTCAGTTCAGGTCACGATCTCAGGATCCTCAGCTGGAGCCCCACATCGGACTCCCTGCTCAGTGGGAAGTCTGCTTCTCCCTCTCCTTTTGCTTCCTCCCCTGTCCATTCTCTTTCTCTCTTTCAAATAAATAAATAAAATCTTTAAAAAAAATAAATCAATATGATAAATATCAAAATCAATATCTAAGATTGGAACATCAAAAATTTACAGGATGCTATTTGGATAGTTAGTTCTCAATACAATTCCTGAAAAAGGAGCTCACAAATATAAAATACAAAATGAAAACCCAAAAAAGCAGCAAAAAGAGTAAATTTGCCTCTAAGGCGCAGGAATTAGGGAGCAAGAGATACTGAAAACAAGAATGTTCTTTTTCATCATAAATCAGGTAACCATATATCCCGTTTTTCTCTGAAATGTCCTGTTTTATTCCTGTTTTCCCAGTGTCCTATCCAATTAGCAACCCTCTTTCATTTTCAAAAGTGTATAACAAATTAAATGTTCACCCTAATTACAAGATTTGTAGAATTACTTTACTTCTAAACTATGCACATTTATTACTATTATAAATACATTTTAAGTGAGGCTTTGAGTTGAAGTTGAAATAAGTAGGTTTATGTCCTATTTAAGCCTCTCAAATACTTTGTGATTAGCGGCTAGTTTCTTAATCTCTCTATGCCTCCTTTTGTATCACATCTGCAAAATAAGGATTATAAAAGTTCCTATGACATAGATTTGATATAAAGATTGAATAGGCCACTTTGCACAGTGTTTTGCACTTAACCGATGCTCAATAAACCTATTATTGTGTTAAATGTCTATGAAATTTGAGTGGATTCAGAATGAATCTATTTCCTCATAGTGGATTTTCATCTAGGCCTTTAATGTTATAATTGGAAATTAGTGAAAAGTTTAAAGTTACATTCTTTTTCTTAAGTTTATGGAACATATTGAATAAGGTCTCTCTCTGTAGGAGTGTTTGAAGAAATGGCCAAATTTGGAACTTTTTATTACAAAGTAAAGAACCAATAAAACTACAGCCATTTAGTTCATTCAGATGTTTTTTTTTTTAAATCTTCAGATCATAATTAGAGAAATAAATATGTTGCTTATTTTCAGAGCATAATTTTCCCTATACATTTGTCTATTAATCTTCATTTACTACTTGGGAGCACTTTTTGGACAAATAACGGTGTATAATCACAGACTGCTAGCTATTTTGGAAGTCTGGCTGACTTTCCACATTCTGTGGGAACCTGGGACTACAGCACTCTAAGAGATCTATATTCTATGGGTTAATCAGACATGTAAACAGTCTCAAGAAAACGCATCTAAATATCCTAGGCAATGTTTCCAACATTATTTCATAAGTCTCCTATCAAGAGCTAGCATTTTTTTATAGGTCAACAAGGATTAAATAGGTCATTTTTACGACATTAGAGGACTTTTATAACATCGCCCAATATCCTTATAGTTATTTCGGTAAATTGCTTGATTTAAAGGCAATGTTTAATTAAGCTGCTCCTGTGCTTTAAACCTTACATTCTAATTTTTCATGTTCCATTTTCCCAAATTTTATTCATTTGAAGTCTCACTTCCCAATAGTCTTTTGCAAGAATTCCAGTTTATATTCCAGTCTCCCTTCCTTAAACTCAACTGCCATTTTAACAGTTGGGGACTTTTTTTTTTTTTTTTGGTTATATAATAGATTCTTTATAAATTTTTTTCCAGTTATACTGAACCATAACTTACAAATAAGGTCGTAATATATTGAAGTGTACAAAGTGATGATTTGATATATGTCTACATTAGGAAACCATTTTCACAATCACGTTAATTAACAAATGCACTACTTCACACAGTTACCTATTTTTTTTTGGTACAAATTCTTTTTTTTTTTTTAATTTTTAAGATTTATTTATTCGAGAGAGAGAAAGCACAAGACAGGGAGGTGTAAAGGGAGAGGAAGAGAGAAACTTCAGCAGACTCCACACTTAACACTGGCCTGATGTGGGGCTGACCTCATGACCCTGAGATCACAATCTGAGTCAAAACCAAAAGTCAGATACTTAACTGACTGTGCCACCCAAGTGCCCCTTTTTAAAATTTAAAATCAGTGACCTTATATTCATAGCATTACCATAAAATCATGCAACTTTTTTTTTTGAAGAAGCATTCAAAAACTTAATACACACAGATGAAAGTTAATCTCTTGAAAGTAGTCACTTTGGGATTCAGTCCCTGTTCAACATTGCTGCCATCTTTAGTACTATACAACCAATAATACATTTTTTTTGCATAGTGACAGTAATCGTGAATTCTTTTTCTCCAATGATGAAATTTATTTTGCAAATCAGTACTTATTTGTCACCGAATCTAGTACCAAAGCAAGTGAGTAAGCAGAAAAGTATCCGGACTATTTTATAGCTTAGTTTTTAATACAATTGCTGAAAAGGGAGCTCCTCAATTTTTTTAAATGTAGTAAGTTTAAGTCCACTACTGTTTTGACATTGTTGCAGTCCTTACTTATTTTTTATATCATTTTAGGATTGTTTGTTGGTTTTAGTCTCATATCTGCCCCCTACACTTCTCAGTACTATGTAAAATGAAGACACATGATGGGCACTCAACCAATGTCTATAATATTGAAACTTCTCTGCCCTTCTTTCTGTAGGAGGCAACCAGCAATCAGAAAGAGACATAATAAAAACCACCTGGCAACTCCAACCAACTCAGAGCCCCCAGGTTGAAATTAGTGGTTCCATTTCCATCAAAAAATTCTTTTTTGTTTGTTTCTTTTCTTCCATTTTTAGAAGCAAAGACACCCATTCAAATACCTGGTAAAAAAAAATTCTAGACAGGTCTAGGTTTCCAGTTCCAGAAAACTAAGATACAGCTGCTGGAACATTACGGCCAGATTCTCTTGGCTTTACCTCCTGTACAAATAAATCCATCTACTGCTGTGCTTGGCGAGGCGACAAAAACAGCTGCAGAGGGGGGCAAAACCTATCCTGGCACAGGCTCTGGGCTGATTTCTTCGTTAAAGACTCTCATCTTTCTAGGATGTGGGCCCTCCTAGGCTGACAGGACAAGGCAAGGTAGCAAGGGTGGAAGGAGAGGAGAGTCGTTCCCTGACCCTTGATTGAGCTCTGCTTGCAGCTGTCCCCAACTTCTGTAATATGGTAACCTTTTCCACTCTTGCCCCAGAGATTCCTGTGGGAATGGGACTTCCTGAGCCATAATCCTACAAATGGGAAGAGACGTTACAGGCTCAAGTAACTCAGAAATGGGAGGGAGGAAGAGAAGAGAAAAGAGAAGAGAAAGAGGTGAAGAAAAATGAAAAGAAAAAGCCAGATAAAGGAGGTCTATCAGGGCAGATCTGAGAAGATCAGATAACTAGAAACTAGGTGTGCGTTTGTTTTGTTTTGTTTTGTTTTAATTGGGAAAATGTCTGAAAATTCAGGTGAATTAAGCCAGTCATAAGAGGATTTTTCCAACCACCTTATATCCTAGCTACACTCAACATAGTGTGTCCACACCTCTGCCTAGGTCAGGGCTTAGGAGCATGGACATTCTCTAAGTCTACTACTTCCTAGATGTATGACAATTACTTCTCTGCTTGTAATTTTCCTATCTGTAAAATGGGGATGATTACAGTGCCAACCATACAGGATTATTGTGAAAATTAAATAGGTGAATGCATGTAAAACAAGAGTTTTCTGTCGTATATGACACAGAGTGTACACTCCAGTTTTCCTTGCTCTATTTTGACGGTACCAGTGAATAGCTTCTGACAATTAAGTCACTCGGTAGAGATGACCCAACTCACCAGGCATATTCATTTATTTATAAATATTCATTATAAGTATTCACTTATATGTATTGCTCACACTTCTCCTATCTTCAAATACCTAGGTTTACCTCTTTATCTCAACCTATCAAAACCTATCATTCTTCAAGCACCTATCAGTTTCATAAACGCTTGTTCCATCTCCTCCATAAAAACCATCCCTGATCTCACCTGGGAATTCTTAGAACATTTAATATCTGTAAGTTTGGCACTTAGTGGTTCACATACCAGCATAGTCTACGTGGTATCGTTTGCAAAGCAGTGACAGCTGACTACTACCAGTTACTGATGAGCTTCTCAGAGCCTGTCTCATATTAGGAGGGAAAAAGAGAATGGCCAAAGAATATACGTAGCGACTCCATGCCAAAGTATTTCTTATATCTTTGTCTAATACAAAGTATGCAGGCCTTCAGTGCTGAAAGACCCTCCTTTTTTGTTTTGTTTTGTTTTGTTTTGTTTTGAGAATCCCTTGAAGGATGAAGTCTCTGAATGGTGGTAGGAAGAGGAATAAGTGATCTCGCACAAATTGCCAAAGGAGGTAGAAATACCCAGAATAACTCAACTGGATCCTCAGTCTACAATTATAGCTGTTAAAAGATGTCACTAAATGGGCTTTGAAGTCAGACAGAACAGGGAATCTTCCTTGGCCTTCTATTTACTAGCTGTGCAATTCCAGAAAATATGACATTCACTTTCCTCATTTGTAAGGTTAGGGTAACAAAGTCTTCTTCATAAGGTAGCTGTGACATTTGCAGAACTTGCTGCGGTGCCTAGTCAAGTATTCATTCTACAAATGTCATTTCCTTCCCTCTTTCCAAGAATCAGTCAAGGCAGAAAACACCAAACCATTTTAAATGAAGTCTTATCAACCACTTCATAGCCAGTTTTTCAGTGTGTCTTTTAAATTCAAAGAGCCACAAAAAGTCACATTACACATAGCTGTGATTAAATTAGATGCTATTCTGAAGGATCATGCTCCCAAGAGCATGTCTAAGCATGCACAATTTAAAAACACACCCACAATAGGTTGGAGGAATAAAAGGAATAGGTCACAAATAGTTTTATTTTCTCTTTTTAGCGTTGTTGTCATTGTTTGTTTGCTTACTTGCTTTCTAATAGTTTCCCAGGCCTTCAATGAGTTTGGTCAATTTTCACATAATCTTTTTGCTGTGTGCATCTTAAGTATAATGGAAGGAAAATAAAGAATTTGAAGTTCTAAAATATATATGTATATTTTTAAATGGGAAGTTCCTTCTTAGCTGGGATTTATTTATCAAGTCATTTACTGGAAGGGACTTGTGAACTAGAGGAACAGAGGCAACCCTTTAACTATAGTGTCAATGTTTCCTGTGGAAATACTCGTCATTGTAATTTTCTGTCAGGAGGGTAATACTTTATTGCCCAAAATGAGGGTGGTCTTTTCCATCTGTTAGATAGACAAAATTAATGCTTCTGGGTCAAACTCAGAGAAAACTGTGATTAATAAAACTAGTAAGATTCAAGATATGTGAAAGTCAGTGCATGGCTAGCATAGCCCTGGAATCAGACGGACAAGTATGACCCCTCTAGCCAGATGGTCAATGTGAGCAGAATGAAACATAGTTAAATGATTGAGACAGTGACCAGGCAAAGGTCCCTTAGAAGGGACCTGTGATCTATGCTTATGGGGTATGTAACTAAAAAACATACAACCTTGATAGTGGACGGGAATAAAAAGGGTCCTGTAAACATAATGCATAAATGTGTAGATATGGAGAAAAATGAAAAAAGCATAAGTAAATGCAGGCCAGAAACATGAGCATCCACCACAAGCGCTGCAGGAACAGAAAAGACTCAGAAAAGTGTTGGCCCTATAAGAAGAGAATTTTCACTCCCTCATTCATTCATTCAAGTATGTATTGAGCATCAAGCATATGTTAGGTAAATAAAGCTACAAAGGTGAAAAGACAATCCTTGCCGATAGTGAGGAGAGAAACACACCTAGTAAGGATTAGGAGGAAGGAACTCTAGTCTGCCTAGGATAATGTTGTATTTTTACAGAAACCAGCTGTCTGAAGAGTTTTCTTAGCAGATGTAGGAGAGGTGGGCTCTAGCAAAAAGGAACAATATGTTCAAAGTTTCAATAATGTAAAAAAAAAAGTAATCAATTTGAGGGGAACCTAAGTTGGTACATAATAGCTAGGATATGATATTCAAAGGAAGCTATCTAGATAATAAGGCCAGACTGAAACATAAGGGCTACAATCTGAAGAGCCTTGAATGTCAAGCAGAGAAGTTTAGGTTTTATGTTATCGGTATTGAGGAACAATTAAAGTTTTCAAGCATAAGAGTAATCAGGTCAGATTTTTATGGTAGAAATGTCATTCTGATAGAAATGGAGATGAAGAAGGGCGAGGAGGCCAGCGAGGAAGTTATAACAATAGTAATGGGATGCTAGGTATACGGAGGTTAAGAGTTGAACCCAATAAAAAGTAAAGGGCTGAGAATGAAAAGGACAGATTTTAGGCAACAGTATTGATAGTATATATGTGTGGAGGAGAATGAAGGACCCCCCACAAAAGTCCATATTCAGGCATGGGCAACTGGTGGTAGCTGGGGCTGTTCACCGAAGTAGGAAAAACTGGAGAAAAAGCATGTTTCAAGAAAGACAACATACAAGCTTAGTTTTCAATAGATTATATTTATTTATATATCATATATATTTATAATATCATATATATTATATATTTATTTATATATTATATGTATTTATAATATATATTTATATATTAATTATATATTTATAATTAGGTCTATGCAAAAAGAATTCTACAAGCCCCCTACATGATAGAGGGGTGAGAACTGAAAGAAACCAGATAATGAAGATATTAAAGATTGAAAAGAGGATAGAAACAGACCTATCTGTACTAAAGTCAGAGTTCTTATTAAAAATGAAACAAAATGAATGAACAAAACCAAAATTCACTAAATGCGCTCTGACTAGATAACACTGATGGGGGACTTCATATAGGAGATGAAATGCAGGATTCTCATGGCTAAGGAACAAAGCCCGCCAGCTTCTGCATCAAGCTCCACCAGCGCCAAGAACTTGACTTTGCTTACATTCACTGGCACCACCATTGCCAGTGCTACTCACGCCTGCAAAACACATCCTGGAAAATCATCACCACTCCTGCTCCTACCACCTTCACCAGCAAAACTGGAAACTTCATTTACGGCATCTCTCTCAAGAGCCTAAGTCAAAGGTAACTTAAATGCAAGGGAAACTTGGAATTTTAGTTCTGACATATCCCTTGGAGAAGAGGGGGAGGGGGAAAGAGGCTCAACTTAGACCAAAGTGAACAACAGAACGAATGGATCAGAGAGGTAAAAACGGGATTGTAACTCTGAGACTAGAAACAGATTTTTAACTCTGTGGAGAGAAATTAGCAAATATAACAATAAAAACAATCTATTCCATCTGATTCAATCTAATCAAATCTATCATGAGTTTAGCGACTATTCGATGCCGCACGCTGTATATACACTATTTCTAAACGTCATAATAACCCTCTATGGCACGTATAACTATCTTCATGTTATAAATGACAAAATAAGATTCACAAAAGTGAAATAACCAATATCACAGAGCTGGTATCTGGCTAAGCCAAGGCCTGTGTGCAAGTCAGCCTAATTCCTCATCCTCTCCATGCTCTTCTTTCAGAACACCATCAACATAGAATATCGGCAGTTAGGTAGACATTTCTATGGGAGTAGTATAAAAAATGTATTTATATTTTAACTGTAAAGTTTAGGGTTTTTTCTGAATAATTGCTTTGATTCTAAAAACCGCACTCAATGACATCTGTCTCAGGCACTGCTATAAAAATGTCTAAGCTCAAGTGCACGCTCATGGATAAGAAGCCAAGAAATGTTACCCGGCCCACAGGGTAGCAAACATTAAACAGGCGACTCTAGACATGAAAAGCATAGCCCAGGAAGGCTATGGATGTATATCCCCCAATGAATGGGAACAGTGGGTCAAGCCATCATCCTACTCTTTTGTTCTCCTACAACAAAGAAGTCTTTCTGACCAAGGAAGGCCCTGCTAATAATATACAATAAAGTGGCCCTGCCATTTTTAACGCTTCCAATAAGTTCACAATCAGGATATATTTTTACCTTGTGAACTTGCATTAGTGTCTTTCTTCCAAAGAGTTAAAAAATACACTTCTGTGTTTGGCTGAAATATGATTTTGGGAAGGTTTATGAAAGGCCATGAGAGTGAATCCACATGTGGAACAATATGAAGGCAGCAAGATAATTCCTTTGTCTGATTCTGATACACTTAAATTTTTTTCTTTTTTTTTTTTTTTACAGTTAAATTTTTCTAATCATCCTCGAAGATTTCAATAATGTGGACTTATTTCTGTATAATGTGTGTGTGGCATAAATGATTCTGGTTCCCATGAACAATCCTTTCTTTATTATCAAAATAAAAGCATACTGGATTCACCTCCACGTTTACTGCAGCATTATTTACAAAAGCCAAATTATGGAAACAGTGCAAGTGTCCACTGACTGCAGAGTAGATAAGGAAGATGTGGTATATATATATGTATATATAAAATGGAATATTACTCAGCCATAAAAAATGAGATCTTAACATTTGCAACAATATGGATGGATCTAGAGAGTATAATCCTAAGCAAAATAAGCCAATCGGAGAAAGACAAAAACCTATGATTTAATTCATATGTGGAATTTATGAAACAAAGGGAAAAGAAGACAAAAAATAGACTCTTTTTTTTTAAAGATGTGTTCATCTATTAGAAAGAGAGAGAGGGAACGTGTATGAACAGGGGGAGGAGCAAAGGGAGAGGGAGAAGCAGACTCCCTGCTGAGTGGGAAGCCTGAAGCAGGGCTCAATCCCAAGACTCTGAGATCATGACGTAAGTTGAAACCAAGAGTCGGATGCTCAACCAACTAAGCCACACAGCCACCCTGCAAAAATAGACTTAAAAAAAAAAAAGATTTTATTTATTTACTCATGAGAGACACACAGAGAGAGGCAGAGACACAGGCAGAGGGAGAAGCAGGCTCCATGGAGGAAGCCCGATGTGGGACTCGACCCCAGGACCCTGGGATCATGACCTGAGCTGAAGTCAGACACTCCACCACTGAACCACCCAGGGGCCCCTAGACTCTTAACTATAGAGGAAAACAGATGGTTCCCAGAGGGAAGGTTGGTGGGGGGAATGGGTGACATAGGTGAAGGGGGTTAGGAGTACACTTATCTTGATGAGCACTGAGTAATATATTGAAGTGTTGAATCACTATATTGTACACCTGAAACTAATATAATATTGTATGTTAACTACACTGGAATTAAAATAAAAATAGTAATATTTTAAAAAGGTAAATTGGATCATGTGGTTCCCTGCTTAAATCCCTCCCATTCCTTTTTTAAGAGAATCCAAACTCCTTGCCTCCATGAAGAAGCCCCTGCATGGTCCGGCTCCTGCTGACCTCCCTAACCTCTTCTATCATCACACCTCGCGTTAGCTATGTGGGTCTCCTTCTGATGTCCCAAATGGACCAAGCCCTTCCCCACTCTAGGCTCTTACACTTATTGTCCCTCTGCTTAGAGCACTCTTATCCACTTCTCTGCACAGCTGCCTTCTTCTTCGCCTTTGGGATTCATCTCAGATGCTGCCTCCTGGAAAAGCCCTTCCCTGATCACCCTATCCCTAGTGATCTTAGATTCCTCTGATTCTCTCCACCACCTAAACACTTCAACAGTACCTGGATGTTTCCCCAGCAGGACTTATCTCAAGAAGTGTATTCATTGTATATTTATTGTGTATATCTATTATATGTTTATGTGTTTATCATCCGTCTCTGCCAGTAGAATATGGATCCATGATGACAGGGATATCATGTGTCTGTACTGCTGGATCCTCAGTATGCCTGGCAGGTAGCAGTCACTCAATAAATGCTTACTAATGAAATGAATAAAGCAGTGGTAAAATAGGATCAGCATGACCTGTGCCACCCACCCTTCCTTAAAGTTTTATAGCTTTTTACTCCATGTCCCAGCTTGTGGTCCTAGGCACATATAACAAATGCTCTTGTAGTTCTTGGTTGCTCTTTATGTCCTGCTTCTCTAGGCAACAAGAACATCTTTACCTGGTTTGACTCCCATTTCTTTAAGGCTTTTACCTTAAAAGCTACTGAGTCTCTATGCTATCCTCAGTTGTTCAGAGAATTTGAAGCTTATTCTATGGCCTCCCTTTTATACCAGCTAGAATTTAATGCCCTCTGTGATGTGATCTGTTATTTCATTGTGGCTGTTTTTGGCCATTGGCAAAGCAGTACGACTTCCCCAAACTCATTTCATGTGTAGCCTTGGTGCCAGAAATATGTCTCAGGAGTGCTGAGGAATGAATGATTTTAGAGGCTCCTGAACACCACAGATTTGGGAGCACCTTGTTTGTTTATTCTGAATCAATTAGTTCCTTAGGATATGAAATCACTGAACAATGAAAATACAGATTCATTCATAAGGATTTAAAAAAAAAATAGCCAGGCAAGAAATTTCATTTCATAAGTCCCACTCCCTTAAAAATTAACCACTGTGCCCACAATACCAACTGTGAAAATTCCCATCAGGTAATTATAGCTTAAAAAAAAAAATGTGATGAGAGAGTAGCTTAACAGTGCAGAGCAGAGAGTGGCGAGTGTTTGAGCATTCTTGTGCATGTGCTTAAAGGCACTTAGGGACCTTGCTTTTCATGTAGCATAAAGCTTATTTTCAAAAATAATTTCTTTAATTGTGCTTCTACTTGAAGGGATAAATTATATTTGATAAATGATCTTCTTGTGCAAAAATCCCAGGATAGATATTCAATATCCTATAGCACCCACTCTCACGGCATACACTCTTTACAAAATAGACCAAAACAGTATTTGAAAGAAACACTTCCTCATCATGGCTGAGAGTGATTTTAAAATGGCTATCAGATAACTAAAATCTCTCCTTTCCAAAGAAACTCAGTGTTTTCTACATTAATCTATAAGACAAACACAAAAAGTGGGATAATGAGAAGATAGGTGTTCTTCAAGGACATAAAATCCTCATTTTTTACTTAAGTATGTTTGTAGTGGATAATAAGTGTTATATATTTTACTGTCAAGATATACAAAAATGATTTCCAGTACTGTAACATCAAAACATCCCCGTCCTTACTCTAGCTTCCGTGGAAACACAACATTCACCTAGTCTAAAAACTAAAAATGCCCTAAGGCCTTTTGTTCCTCAACTCCCACATGTCCCCAATCATTTACTGACCCCTTAATCTTCCAAATGCAGTTGCAATTCACAACAGTGTGTGTTTGTGTGCGTGTGTGTGTGTGTGTGTGTGTGGTGTGGCTGGCTGGATAATGATGAGCTAAGCTTAATTACATCATTAGGCAGGAGGCCGCAGATCTCCTGCTGCCTTAAGGGACTGATTGGAATTTTAAAATATTATTTTCACTTAGTGGAATCTAAATTAAATAAATAGGCTCCATTAAAGAAGAGCCATGGTACATTTGCTGTTGATTTTTGTCCGTTTACAATTGTGCTAGAGGCTGAGGTGCCCAAAGGGGTATACAGTCATCTTCTTGCAAACTTCTAATTAGACCATGTAAAATATAACTGACAAGACTTTTTCTGTTGTACCAGAATATTCTCATTTTTTAAAGTATCTTCTCTTTTTTGCACCTCTAATAGATTTCCCTAACATTATTCTGTACTTCCCATATTAGTGTTTAATGTAAGTCATTATTATGTGATAAATAGGTTTATGTTTTTTTTTACATTTTTATATGTTTATTTCATGGTGCCATTTGTAGCTCCACCCAGCCAACCATTGCAATCTGAGGGACACAGAGAGCTAACCTGTTTTGCTCTAAGTTTCTCCTAGCTGAGCTATGAGAAAGGTGAAAAGACAGGAGAACTTAGAAATCTGATTTTTGGTCCTGAAAAGCCGAAAGCATAAGATAAGTTCCCTTAGTACTCCTATTCAGAGTCAGACTACTTCTCCTTCATGTAAGCAAGGTTATAAAATTGTCTCTATCCTTCCTAATTAAAGACCTGAGAAACATGAATTTTAGGTTACTGAGAGAGTCAGGGTCGGGCTTGAGGCACCACAGGCCACCCAAGGAAAATCCAGCTGCATCGCATTTGAAGCTGTCCTATCATAGTCTGGAAAAAATGCTCCAATCTTAAAAATATGTCTAGACCACTTTATTTCACTCCTATGTGACTCTTAGGTGAAGTGGGGGGTGAGGTGGGGGTTGATGGGTAAGACGAGGGTGGCAAATGAGCATTCTACATGAAAACTCTTTTCTAAAAAGAACCCATCAGGAAGCTGATTTACAGTAAAAAAAAAACTGACATTACAGACCCCGTGTGTAAGCCCTTCATCATTCTGCGGTAGAGAGTTTCAGGCACTGCCTACAAATAAAGAGCATGCAAAAGGTCCTCCTGTATCTCAGGGACTCAGGAATGGCTCCAGGCATATTAGGGGCAGAAAGTCTTTAAATGGCCTCACTTCCCTGCAGACATGCCCCTCCTTTTCAATCCTTATTCTCCCACGATCCCCAGATCTACAGATTCTAGGGTGCAGCAGTTTGCCTGGGTCTGGTCTCCACAGCAAAACCACCCACGATTTAGGATATATCCATTCTCTATGATCTCTTATGAAAAATTAACTGCATTCACTTGTGGCCCTACTTAGATAAATTTTTAACCTTTTTATTTAGGGGCAAAAACGGGTCTTGGCTAAAAACACCTTTAGAATCTTGGATTTTTGAGGAATGGGGACTCAAAGTTTATTTTACAGATGATGAAGCTAAATTCCCGGAGAAGGTGACTAATTTCCACAAGGTCACACAGCTACTTCATAATTTAGCTGGGACTAACATCTGTTTCTCAATTCCTGATCCATTGTTTTTAATCCATGGCACCAAGCTGCTTGATGTTTCAGTCTTCTAAGGAGAGTTTATCACCTAGACAGCTTTTCTAATCCCTTGACCGAATGAATAAGTGAGATGGGAGATTTAGGCTCTGAAACACACTCTTAGGAGGTAACATGACCAATCCTCTGAGAATTGTCTTTCTTAAACAAATCTTCACACCCCACAACTTATTTAGATGAATTGTTATTCCTGCTCATCTGTGGCTGGCAATGCCATCCCTTAATCACCAGAGAGGAGGGACTGCAGGAGCTTCTTCTAGAAAGACTGGCAAAAAGTCACTCCCCTGAAAAGCAGGGAAGAAACACTGACTCTGGTCTTTGGTTAAGTGGGTCCCTTAATGGAAGAGGTAGGGACTGCCTAGATATCCCCTTATGCCATCCCATTAACACACAAGAGTGTGCATGAGTGCAGGAGGGTGTCATTAGGGTAAATGAACGGGGTTTGGGGATTAATGTTGTTAACACTGCTGCCTGCTGATAGTAAAAGAAGGCAATCTCAACCTGTTAAACAGCCTACCACCTGGGAAGTTGAACTGCCCACAGTCAGCAGAGACCGGAATGGAATTGAGAATGAGTTTCAAAAAAAATTCTGAGCCACAGGGATACCACAAAGAAAGGGATGCAGCGAGATTTTTAAAGGAAGAAAGAAAAGATGGGAAAACCAAATCAACCTCCCCAAGGAAGTATTGGGTACAGATATGAAGTATTTTGGCTTTTCTAATATTTTTATTATGTGATTTGCCAAGGTCACCTTGTTTAGGGGTTTCAAGTAGTTTTTAATTGGCAATGTATTCCAAAATATCTTTGTACTACCATTCTTATGAATATATTCATAAAATACTTCGGTGTCTTCCCAACAAGATAGTACACCAGCAGAGTGTGAGCTCCCCTCCCCAGGATCAACTCTGGAGAAACTGCAGAGCCAAACATGGGTCAGAGTAAGTATTATAAAAACAATGAGGAAACTCCTAGGGAGAAAGCTATAGAAACTAGTGTATAGGGTTGCAGCAGCCTGGGGCAAAGGCTACTGTGTCACAGCATTAAGGACTGGTTTAGGGAGAGTTTTAAAACTGTTCTTATCTTTGGATCATCATCATCTGCCCCGTCACCAAAGAATCCACAACAACAGTTCAGGTCACTGCCATGGGGTAATATCAGGGCAAGATAAAAGTCCTGCTGGAATGAAACTATATTCCCACCAACCAGTCACATGCCACAAATCACTCCCCTACTCCTTCCCTGTCTAAACTCCCTAGGGGATTACCCCTGCCCACGAATATAAAGCAGATGCATGGTGCAGTGCCAGTGAACCAAAATGTTCGGTAAAAATAAGACCTAATATAATAGTGATTACAATAAATTTAGGTGGGGTCGATACTACTTAAGAGACAAGAGATTCTCATACTGGTTTTTTAATTACAAAAAGGATTTAATAACTTGCTGTTTATAAGAAGGACCATTTAAACAAAATATATAAAAAGGATGGCAAAAGGTGATCTGGCAATTGTGCAAAATTCCAAAGAAAGCTGGAATTGGACTCTTAACATTATTAACAAGATAAGAATTCATGGGGGAAAAAAACACAACAAAAAGGGTAATTATACCTTGATGTGGGGAATAACAGAGAAAGAAGATTTAGTCATCATGAACATAAATGCACCTAACAGTATAGGTTAGATAGGACTGGGGGGGAAAATAGGTATATAAAAAATTGTAGCTGGAGACTTTAACACACATCTCCTGAAACTGATAGATAAAAAAAATAAGATTAACTTCTAGCTTCTTTTTCAGATTGCAAAAACAAAAACAAAAACAAAACTAAGTTAATAAAATTTTCAATCCCATATGTCATAAATTTACAAAATATATACTAAATAGCCTGTGGAAATCATAAGAGAAATGACAATGTATTTAGAATTGAACAATGGAATTCATATTGTATGTCAAAATTTGTGGGGCACATTTGAAGCAGTATTTATGGAGAAATCTATAACTCTGAATGCACTTATTAGGGCATAAGAAAGACTGAAGAAAAATATAGCTAACCAAAATGAAAGAAAGAAGATATCTTCCAAGAGAAAAGAAACTTTTTTTTTTTTTATAAAAGAGCAGAATTCAACTAAATAGAAAATTTAAAAGAAAATAGAGTAGGTCACAACACTGAAACTCATTATTTTAAAAAATCAATGATGATCTTCCTCAGCCAGGGCTAATTGAAAAAGTAAAAAATAAAAAGATGAGATACCAATAAATAATATACAACATTTAAAAAGAGAACTAAAAAACCAACACAGATGTTTAACAATAATAATGAAATAGTATGATGAAAATGCAAAAATCTCAATAGAATGGATATGTTTCTGAAGAAATATAAAATGCAAAAGTATATACAAGAAGAAATAGAAAATGTGAGTAGACAAATTGGCATTAAAGAAATGTGAGTGGTGAGCAAAGACTTTCCAAAAAAGTCTCAGGCCCACATTTACAGTTGAGTTCTGCCAAACTTTCAAAGATTAGTTATCCTATAAATAGAAAGGGAAAGAAGACTGATCAGTTCATTTTATGAAGCAAGTGTAATTTTCATTCAAAAACTGGGTAAGAATAATATAAGAAAAGAAAATTATAGATTTATATACATAAACCACATTAAAAGACTAAAAGATACAATCATCAATTTTTAAATAAAGAAAAATGAAGGTTCAACACTTTGAAAAAGGAATGAGCAGAGACTTCCTAAACTAGGTATAGGGTATGTACATAAGCCCTTCAATATTCAACACATTCCCTTGAAGCTTAGAACAAAGACCAAAATACTTATTGTCTCTGCTCTTGTTTAACATAGTAAAGTATTGAAAGGGAAGAGATAAAACTCCCATTATTTGAAGATTTTCTGGACAGTAATAACAACAAAATCAACATATAAATAATACTATTGAGAGATTTCAGCAAGATGGCCAGATTCAAATTCAATCTACATGGGCAGCCGGGGTGGCTCAGCGGTTTAGCACCACCTTCGGCCCAGGGCCTGATCCTGGAAACCCAGGACCAAGTGTTGGGCTCCCTGGGTGGACCCTGCTTCTCCCTCTGCCTGTGTCTCCGCCTCTCTCTCTGTGTCTCTCATGAATAAATAAATGAGCTCTTAAAAAAAAAAATTCAATCTACACAAAATCAATAGCATTTTTCTATATCAGAAATAAGCATCTAGAAAATATAATAAAATGAAGACACCACGAAAGTAATAAAAACTATAAAATTTCTATGGATTAAAAAGTACTGAAGATTTTTGTAGAGATAAATTTAGACTTTATTGAAAGCCATAAAAAATAGACATTCTATATACTTAGAAGAGATAATAAAGATCGAGTTCTCTTTCATAATAATTCATAAATTCAATATGACTCCAGTCAAAATTTCAAGTAGATTTTTTAAAGTGAGACACTTCTTTTTTATTTTATTTATTTATTAATGAGCCACAGAGAGAGACAGAGGCAGAGACATAGGCAGAGGGAGAAGTGGGCTCCTGGAAGGGAGCCTGATGCGGAATTCGATCCCAGGACCCGAGAATCACACCCTGAGCCAAAGGCAGATGCTCAACTGCTGAGCCACCCAGGTGCCCTAAAGTAAAACACGTTAAAATTGGTTTCAAGGAATAAAAGCTTATGATTAGTTTAAGGCAACTTTGAAAAATCAGATTAAATAAAAAAGTATAGTACAGTATGGGACAAATAGAGCAACGGAATATAATAGAGAACTCAAGACAGACACATACAAAGAGGAGAACATTATATATGATAAAGTTGACCCTACAAACTATGGTTATAAAAATGCATAGATCAGAATTCTTGTTGCAGAAACATAGTTGATTGATGACCCCGGATGCTCTCCCTCTGCATCTACAACCAAATTCATACCAAGGCTACTTCCTGTAGGGTGTTCCCAGCCAATGACTACATACATGGGGGTACTAATTCCCACAAGACGTGATACTCCCAGGACAGGCAACTTTGGTTTGAGGACTCCCTATTGGCCTGGCCAAAACTTTCTTAGAACTGCACTATAGTTTGCGACTCCTCTTACCCAATCCACCTTCTATCTGTCTCTCCTTCACAGGTGTCAGACACAGAGGAGTAGTCTTCTAGTCACCCTCCCTATTATCCCCCAATTAATCCCTTACACATCTAAATCCATTTTAACTTCTGCTTTTAGGAGGACCTGAACTAACATACAAAAAATGATGAAAAGTTAGGTTGCTGCATAGATGTTATTGGGGAAAATTGCCTCCTATATAAAGAAAAAATATAATTGCATCCCTCTCTCATACCATAATTGCAGGTGAATTCCAAATAGATTTAAAATTATATAAGAAACAAATAACTAAAATGTAAAAGAGGACAGTCATCCAGTGATAGTGAAAGATGACTTAAACAAAACTCCAAAAGCACAAATAAGGCAAAAGTAATACTTGAAATATTGAAATTTAGGATTTCTGTTCATTGAAGGCCAATGTGGTATGGACTGCTGTCTCCCAAATTCACTCTCCTGTCTCTAAACCTAACAGAATTCCTTAATTTTGGGTGGGAGGATGGTCACCTAGGTAAAAAATGATGTTGTTTAGCCTTCCTTATAGCTAAATATGGCCCTGTGACTACTTTCTAGCCAATGAAATGTGAGGAAACTTCCAACAAATGTGTGTGGCATCTATGTCATGCCCTTAAAACAAAGGGACTTACTACCCTCTTATCCTTCTTTTCTCCTACACAACAGGCTGATTTGAACCACCTTGCATCATGCTGAGAAAGGCGGTACCCTAGAAACGGTGGAACAGTAAGACAAAAGGATCACCTCCTCCAGACTGTTACTTGAAAGAGAAATAAACCTCTTTCTTGTCGGAGCCATTGTTACTATGGGGCTCTATTACTAATGCCGAAGTTGCCTCCTAATTAATATAAATACCACAGACAAAGTTAGTGGACAGAGGACAGATAGGGAAAATATATTGGCAATATCTAAGACCAAAAAAGGCATAATAACTAAAATATGAAAAAAACCCTCATTTAAACAAGCCAACGAAAAATGAAAATCAGAAATATTCAAAGCTATTAACATGTAATAAGGAGGGGAAACCCAAAAGACTAAAAAGCACATTAGGAGATGCCACCTTTTTTAGTAATGAGAGAAATTAAAATTTAAATAACAACATACAGCTCACACTCATCACACTGGCCAATACCAAGCAATGCCAAGAATTAAGGAGATAGGTATGTAAAGTCAGGATATACGGGTTTTCTTACACTCTTGGTAGGAATGTAAATATGCCCATTCTGAAAAAGCAGTTTGGCACATCAACCTTGCTACTGGGTAGGTATCCCAAGAAATCCTCATGTAGATCTAGAAAAAATACCATTCGGTTGCGGCTATTTCTGGTGATAGGGAAATGGAGGCCTTGGAGCTCTCCTAAAGCCAATAGAAACAAGGGATATCCGATACGTACAGCACATGGCTATCAAAAGCAGAGTGCTGAATAAAACAAGCAAGAAACAGGATGAAATTTATAGCACTAGATCATTAAATAAACACGTTTGAACATGAAAATAATAATATATACATTTATAATAATAAATATATATTTTACAAACACATGCACACAGAACAAACCGCATGAGCGTGCTTAAGGAATAAGGATGAAGGGGAAAGTAAATAATGTAAGAGAGAGAGTCAATGTGTAGACTGCGGATGACAGTGTACCATGTACTAATACAACTAACTCAGTCTTCTGCACTCTAATTACCAAAACACAATAATAAAAAAATATAAAATGTTTACAAATATTTTGCTACGAAATTAAGTCCGCCTTTCTTTATTGGGTACGTTATTGCTACCTTTGTATACTCTTCGAGGTATTTTTCTAATATAATAAGCAATCTTGTGAATCTTGCGCAAATTAATCTTTTCACAGTTCTATAATCTAGAAGTTGACCAGAGGGTAGGGGTAGTAGGAATATGCTGGCTATAGAGGAAGGAATTTTAAATGTTATCCATGTTACCTCTGAAAATTCAAGTTACCCTAAATACTAGATCCTGGTATTATCTTGCTTCATCACCTTAGGCTCAGTAGTACAAATCTATGTTCCTAGTGAACCTCTCCCTATTCACAATTATGAAGCCAAAAAAAAAAAAAAAAAAAGAAAGAAAGAAAAAGAAAGAAAGAAAGAAAGAAAGAGAAAGAAAGAAAGAAAGAAAGAAAGAAAAGAAAGAAAGAAAGAAAGAAAGAAAGAAAGAAAGAAAGAAAGAAAGAAAGAAAGAAAGAAAAGAAATGGAAAGGAAGTGGGGATCCCTGGGTGGCTCAGTGGTTTAGCACCTGCCTTTGGCCCAGGGCGTGATCCTGGAGTCCTGGGATCAAGTCCCACATCAGGCTCCCTACATAGAGCCTGATTCTCCCTCTGCCTGGGTCTCTGCCTCTCTCTCCTTCTCTCTGTGTCTCTCATGAATAAATAAATAAAAATCTTAAAAAAAAAAAAAAAAGAAATGGAAAGGAGGTTGGGAGGAGAATCAGAAGAGGTGGAAAAAAATATGACTAGCAATATAAGTATCAGCCTCTTCCATTCACCGTCAACTCCTATGTGCTCAGGGTTAAGAGAATGAAAGGGAAGAACGGAGTGCAGAGCTTGGTCTTTATGTCCACGAGACACCTAACCATTTATCAGAATCCCTTTATGTTCCATCACCGTAGCCACCTAACTCTTCTGCTGTAAGTTCTCAACGGCTGCAGGCCTAAATTGCTTGACTTCCTCCATGTTCAACACCTGAACCTGTTTCCTTCCAGAAATGAGTCCACAGTCGTATTTTCAAAAATAGATTCGGTCTCACTTGCATCTCACTTTGGCAACTCCTTACTCTAGAAAAACTGAGCGTTGGCCAGCGGACAGGACACCCTCTAGGGGCTCTCTGTTCTCCTACAGCAGAACTCAGACCTCCGACAGTGAAAACTGTCCCATCAGCCGTCTTGTAAAAAGAAACTAACTACCCCTTGCTTCAGGTGACCAAGCACTAACGTTTCACTCTCCTAGAGCGAATGTGAAAAAGTAAACGGCTATAGCAATAGGAGATGCTTTGGGAAAGAGGGCTAAGGCCACAGGGTGGATATAAAGGTCTAGAATATCTTCTTTAATAAAATACATCCTACATCCAGGACCAGTATCATGGACGTGCGCCTACTGCAATCTTACAGGGTCTCATGCTCAGAAGGGCCCTGCTTGGGTTGAATGTTCTGTGCTTGGGCTGAATGCTCTTGGGGTGGCTATCTTGAAACTCTCCCAGCTCTGGCCCTCCACCACTGCCACCCTCTGTGTGGGGCACAGTCTGAATTGGCTGAAGAAGGTCACATCCCCCTCATCCAACCACCCTCTCTGCTCCCTTGTGTGGAGTTAGGGTCAGGGAGGGCCCGGGTCACAGGGGCACCTGCTGAGTCCCGGGCTGGCAATGAGGCAGTGCCTTTAGTGGGTGGCCCCACGGGATCTCTTTCCCAATCCTACAGAGGTATCAAGGAGGCCTGGTGCGAGACCCCAACTGCAATAAATTTGGCAGCGGCAGGTCTGTGTGAAGGGGAGATGGACTTTCCTGCCCCTGGCCAGGGCCCCACATTTTCATTTTGCCATTTTTCCTGGGCCCTGCAACGTACAGAGCCAGCTTTGCCTAAATCTTTCCAGGATCAGTACCGAAAAGAAACGTTCCTGGCGGGAAAAAGCAGCTTACCGAGTAACATGACTCTGTTCCTCTCTGTCTGACCCTTGGTGAGGGTCTCTCTCTAGGGGTCCAGATGCCACCATCACACTGGCCTTGGGGGGCACTCCTCCCTTAACTACTCTGCAGATACAAGTATTCCTTTTTATGCCACTTTAGGCAACTGAACCAAGCTAGATATTTCAGTTAGGATTTATTAAATAGTGAAGAAAACAAGAAGGAAAATAAACATATGGCATACAAGGTATAATTAACATCCATCCTGGTCCTAGGATAACAGACTTATTCTTAGGAAGCCCATGACTCAACCATTCCAGTCCTTTCTACTCCCTTTACCTACCAAATTTTCCCTTTAAATAGTTTTTACTTCTTTCAGATAGCCTCAGTTTCCTTTTAGAGAGACCTACCTCTTCCCTAGATGACTAATACCAGGAATTAAGTCATACTTGAAAGGAAATGCTGCCTTTTCCCCCCAAAAAAAAAGAAAAAAAGGAGTTTTAGCTTTGTAGGCCTACCAGAATAGCTAAATCTTAATAAAGTATATAAAATTATTTCATTCCTACACCAGGAAACAAGTGATATAGAAGCAAGAACACCCTTCTCGAATGTTGGAAATGTCAGGATATATTTTTGTTTTCATTTTAAATCCTTTCTATTCAAACAACAATGTGTTCTGTAGGTTCCACTAAACAACACGGATATTAGTGATGATGGAAAGAAAGCAACATGTTTAAGCTTCTCCCTAGAGCTCTGACATTCACTTTTTCTAAAAATTTCATCTTATTGTTTTAATTCCTGAATTTTTTCCTAAAATGTATGACATAATTGTAAGAGTATTTGATGATTTGTTTTCTTTTGGGTGTCACAGCTTGCTAATCTCCACCTCCGTATTTCTTCCCCATGCAATTGGTTGACCTGCAGCTATAACAGACTTTTTGTACCAGCTTAGGGAATAAAAGAAAAGTTTTGCTGACTAATTTCTAAATTCTCTTAAGCTAGCAGATGTGTAACTCTTGGATGTCACAGGATACTTTTAAAGTGAAAGTGAAATCCATAAATGATTGCCAATTTTTTTTTATATTCTCAAATAAAGATCTTTAAAAGTAAAACCTACCAACCGTATTATTTCATAAAAGAAAGGACATTTTCATTCTGAAGAAAGTCATTCACCTGAACAAACTGAGGTATGAACTCACTACCTTCTCCTTTCTCTTCAGGCCACCTAAGAACATCAAGATCATTTCCAGGGAATCTCCTGAATCAGAGGTTGGCAACATTTTAGAATTCTTCATAAATACTTCCCTGCAAAATTTCCGACTATTTTCAGTATTTCTATATGTTTTATGAACTTTTATATATGACAATATATTGAGATTCAACAGTATGCACTCTGTGGCTTTTCAAAGTCACCCTAAATTTAAAATGCTTTGAAACAAGCATTTCATTATGCCTTTTTTTTTAATTACTAAGAAAACTAAACAGAAACCATTGTAAAGTGCCATTGTCTTCTCCTGAATTACCCTTTACACCCAATCTTTCATTTATAAAACAATAGAATGCCACATATTACATGGCTGAGATATACCATGGGTTGTTTTTAACACCAAGGACATTATTTTATAACTGATAGCCTGATTTGACAAAGTAGGCCTGCAGTCTTGTCACTTGATATCAATATAAGCATCTTTACTCTTAAGAGGCTTTCTTCTATATCTAATTCCTCTGGGAAAACATACTTTAGGTACATTCACATAGATAAAAATGTGTTAGGAATTTAAAAAATTCTGATGAGGATCTTTGCTTAATAAATGTTGCATTCCTGCATGTAGTTTAAGCATGGCTGTTTAGAATTTTTTCATTACCTGCATAGAAAACAGAGCACTATATAGAATCAATAAACTCTAACTTGACCCTCACCCTTCATTGCATAATCAATGTAAGGATGTTCATGTTATAAGGAAGTATTTATCATATTAAAACAAAGGATTTCATTCTGATAGCTGTTGAGTCTAAAATATAACATTTGACTTTCAAAGCAAGTAAATCAGCAGAGCTCCAAATCGGGGGGACTCAACCAACAAAGGATCATAAAGTTAAAAAGTCTCTGTTAATCAATGACAAATTTAGTACTTGTTGCTACAATTACAAAGATAATAGTTCCTTTATGTCAGTGCCTTTGGTTTTGCAGCTGTAAAATAGCTTTGAAATTCAGCATTTCAAGGAATAGAAATTAATAGGAGGTCATTTCTACCAGAGAAATTTTAGGGGCCCATCCTCTCTAATCATCATTAAAAACTAAATCCGTAGGAGAAGAGGCACTTTACTGATTGTCAAGTGGAAGCTATTATTCATTTGATGAAGCTCTTGGCACCGTGCCATTGATTCTGCACTACAGCCTGCTGCTTGTTCTCCTTCATCTCTGCAATCAGAGTTGTTTCTGCCTGCCAGGAGCTATTTATAGAGCAGGGGGGGGGGGTAGGGGGGGAGAAAAGCTGATATGTTCTCCTTCTTGAAAAACAACTTTCAAACTTTATAAGTACAAATCTGTTTTTCTTGTCATCAAGACTGTCTGCTTTTTCTGTCAATGCAGAAGATAAGGAAGCTGACTTCAAGACAACTGCCCTTCCTAATAATGACTGTGAATTTGGTGGAGTCACAGGCTATAATCACATGGCATCTGACTCCCTTGGATTAATAATCCTCAAAACTACATACACCGTCATATGTCTATAGTGTATGTAATTCTCTTATTTCTACATTTCTAAGTCCATTCTTGTTCTGTATCATAAAAATTTCTAAAATATACTCCCTGCTTTCTTATACTTCTTAAAAGCAAATATACCTTGCCAAAAAAAAAAAAAGAACAACCCTCAAAATAGAAGTGTAGGAAAATATGTGGGGGCTCAATTATTTAGGAGTTGGTTCAAACTGAATTAATAGCTAAGTGTTGGTGAAATTGTTTTTCCTGTAATTGCAAAAGAAGTTGAATTTCCATGAATTTTACTTTAGAGATTGGTCATCTCAACACAATATAAATCTTCATGTTAAAAATTATCCTCGTGATATGAACATGGCATTCTCAAAATTATCTGGAACTTTCTATGCCTTGAGTTGCTGTTGTAAACAATTTCAAAACCCAAACTATTCAGAATCTTTATCTTTGGAAAAGTTTCAGGCTTTATTTCAGCAGTTGCAAAGCCCACTTAAAATGTATTATCCTCTAAAATAATAAATAGAGAAAATAAAAACAAAATAATAGCATGTATTTAAAATACTTAAGGATAGCAATAGCAATACTTCTTACTGCTAAAATTTGATATAATGGAAAAGAATTCTATTTTTTGGAATACAAACAACAGAACCTAAACCTAAACCTTAAAAACAATATATGGAAATAAAATCATATGGCTGTGAATTGCCTGATGTAACTTTTTAGAGAAATTTAGTTCATGATCCCATCAAATGTTGTTTTAACAAACTGCAATATTAAAAAAGTAGCCATAAAGCTAGAGCATTGCCAGTAAATATTTGGTTATAAATAGAATATCAAAATACAACTGCAATAAAAAATGCAAATGTAGTCATTTGAAAATACAATAAAAGATCAGTTACAATAGTTATTTAGCAGAACAACTTGAGTTAGCAGAGTGGAAAACAGCCCATGGATTTGTTTGTTTTGTTTTCCTTTAACTTCATAGAAGACCTATATTTCAGCATCCCTTTTGGATTGTGGTATTTCAGAGCCCTGGTTTGCAGCAGGAACCAGAAAGGTATACTTACCAGGGAGTTTATTGTATTTTTTCTTCTGAAACCTACATACCTTATCACCAAGACATTTACCCAGAAGAAGCTAAGATTAGAGGAAATGCTCTGTTTCAGACTAAGCTATAGAATATGAAGTGAAATTAAGTATCATGGATCCAAGGATTTTAGAAAGTCAAGTGGAATAAGAAAATTAAAAGTCTATTTGATTCTGAATTGCCAAGAGTAACTCTACATAGTCTGAACTTCTAGATAATTTCCAGCTCTTCCCCTCCTTCACTTTTAGTTCTCAAAACTTTATTCTTAATGGTTTTTCACTCCAAACAATGAAAAAATTAGGCATTTGTAGAATAGTATTTTGAAATCTCTACCATGAATTCAACAGATTACCACTGGGCTCAGAAGGTTAGGTTTGTGGAGCTAATCCCCATCTTAAACATTTAATTGTTCACTCAACAGATATTTATTGAATACCTATTATATGCTGGCATCATTCTAGTTGTCAAGATACATTGGAGGAACAAGAAACACATAAAGTTCCTATCTTTATTTATTTTGTGTTCCAATGGAGCTTCAGCCAAAACAAGATTGATTAAAAAAAAGTCTTTCTTTCATGAATATAGCCCTATATTTCTCAAAATTGCACAACATTAAATTGAAAGGCAACAACCTCATAACAGCTACAAATTCAATCTTTTGAGCACTTGACCATATATGCCAGATACTGTGATGAACACTTTTTCATTCATTAGTCCCATTTAGTTGGTGCCTATTAATCTTAATATTCGAAAAATAATCCCCATAATCCAGATAAAGAAATGAATACTTAGGTTAAGTAACTTATTAAGTTTATACAGATAAAAAGTGGCAAATTAAACACAGGTCTCACCCAACTATAAAAATAGTAATTTCAGCCAAGTCTTCTACTGAGGACTTAGTAGCATCCATCCATCCATCCATCCATCCATCCATCCATCCATTCATTGATTCAGCATTTATTCAACAAACATTAAGAGTGTCTCATATGTGCCAGGCATTGTTTTAAATACATAGAATACATTAATGAGCCAAAGAGGCAAAGATCCCTGCCTTCGGGATCTTCTTAGGCAAAGATCCCTGCCTAAATCTTAGTGGGAGGAGACAGACAATAGAAATAAACATAATAAGTAAGCAAATACATAATATATTAGAAGGTTAACATCAATCCATTGGAAAAAAAAAGATAAAGTCTAAGATTTATCCTAACAATTCGAATTCTTCTTCTTTTTTTTTTAACAATTCGAATTCTTAAACTAGAGGTAAAAAACAACTTTTAAAATTTAAAAAAAAAGGAGCTCAGGAGACCAATGACAAGCACCCCAAAAAGGAAATGCTACAGCAGAACAGTGTTGAAGAAAATGTCTTCATACTGGGGAAAATGACACCTGTTTGCCACCACTGTAGAAAGTTGAACTTTGTTGTAAGTCTTTGTTATTTTGATCATGAGATGCTTGGAAATAAAGGGCAGAGCAGGGCATCAGTAATTGCCCATCTGGAGTACAACAAACACACGTAAATCACTGGAAAATCACGTGCGGTTTGATGACATTTATCCACTTTGGTTTCCACTGACTGGTATGCCAAACCCCAGACACCAAAATGACTAAGGTTGGGGAATAAATACCCATCATTAAATTTCCAGTGGTTTAATAATTATCCCTCTTCCTGGGGACATGATTAAACCTCACACAGCAGCAAAACAAGAAACTAAGTTGCTGGGCATCAGAGGTGAAGAGAAAGTAAATGAGAAAAAGAGAGAGAGTGAGAGTAACAAGGGAAATGAGAAAAGAGAGGGGGAGAGGGAAAGAGCACACAAGGGAAAAAAATCTCTTTGGTGGTTACTCTCAACCATCCCTGGGCTTAAGACAACCACCCACAGGCACTAAACAAGTGATTAAACTACAGTGTGGATGTGTACCTCATTCTCATAATTCCAGAGGATGGGGCATGTTGCTCCAGTGGGAGCAGAAAGTGCAGTAACACAGGAAACATAATCCCACCCCAGGCCATGCTTTTCTGCTAGGGCCATGGCTGAGCTAGATCCCTTTAACACAAAAATGGGGAATCTTCTCTCTTCTTGGAGTACTAACTGGCTTTGGTCAATATTGCTTTCTTAAGAGGGGAAAAAAACCCGGAATCTTTCTTTTAATAACATGTTAAGTGGTCCCAGAGTTATAAGTGACTGAAACCTCATTCCAAGTTCCTTGCAATGGTTGAAAAACCCAGCATACCTTCCTATCCATGGAGTTTCCAGGCACGGCCTAAGGAAAAATTCTTAATTACTGACTGGAACTAAGAAAAGTAAATTGGCTACAAGATGATGATAAATCCCATTTGAGATATAATACCAAGATTATATATTAACTGAGATCAAACTCAGTACTCCTTAAAGTAGTTTCCTTCCTAATTTTTCCTATTTAAAAATCTGAAAATATCCTAGCAGGCCAACTCCAGGAACCATGTCTATATTACTCACCATTGTATCTCTAGTACCTGTATGGTACTTAGCAAATAATAGCACTAAATAAATATTTTGACCAAAAAATGCAGATAAATGAATATATTAATATTATTGTTTTTTAACTGAAGGATAATTGACAATGTTACATTAGTTTCAGGTGTACAACAGTGATTTGACAACTCTACATCATGCTGTGCTTACAAGTGTAGCTACCATCTGTCGCCATACGAGGCCAGTTGGAATAAGACTGACTATCTTCCCTGTGCTGTATCTTTCATCCCCATGAACTATTCATTCCATGACTGGAAGCCTGTATCTCCCACTCCCCTTCCCCCTTTGCCCATCCCCCACGCTTGTCCCCTCTGACAACCATCAGTTTATACTCTACATTTATGGGTCTGCTTCTGCTTTTTTTTGGTTTGTTCATTTGTTTTGTTTTGTTTTGTTTTTTTGATTCCACATACAAGTGAAACTATATGGTATATGTCTTTCTCTGTCTGACTTATTTCACTTATCACAATACCCTCCAGTTTCTCCCTATAGTGTTGTAAATTGCAAGATCTCATTATTTTTTATGGCTGAGTAATATTCCATTGTATATTTAAATACCACTTCTTTTTTTTAAGATTTTTATTTATTTATTCAAGAGAGAGACAGAGAGAGAGGCAGAGATACAGGCAGAGGGAGAAGCAGGCTCCATGCAGGAAGCCCGATGGTGGACTTGATCCCAGGATCCCGGGATCACACCCTGGGCCAAAGGCTCAACCGCTGAGCCACCCAGGCGTCCCTACCACTTCTTTATCCATTCATCTTTTGATGGGCGCTTGGGTTCCTTTCATAGCGTGGCTATTGTAAAATAATGCTGCAGTAAACATAGAAGTGCATATATCTTTACTAATTAATATTTTTTGTCTCTCTGGGTAAGTATCCAATAGTGCAATTACTGGATCAGATGGCATTTCTATTTTTAATTTCTTTTTAGGAACCCTCAATCTGTCTTCCACAGTGGCTGCACCAAGTTACATCCCCACCAAGAATGCACAAGCGTTCCTTTTCCTGCACACCTTTGCCAGCACTTGTTATTTCTTGTCTTTTTGATACTAGACATTCTGACTGGTGTGAGGTGATATCTCATTGTGGCTTTGATTTGCATTTCCCTAATGATTAGTGATGTTGAGCATCTTTTCCTGTGTCTGCTGGCCATCTGTATGTCTTCTTTGGAAAAATGTCTGTTTGTTTTTCAGTTTCGAGTTATATAAGTTCTTGATATATTTTGGATATTAACCCCTGATTGGACAAATCACTTGCAAATATCATCTCCCATTCAGTAGGTTGCCTTGTCATTTTGTTGATGTGTTTCCTTTGCTGTGAAAAGAAACACATAGTCTCAATAGTTTGATTTTGCTTTTGCTCCTATTTTTCTATCTTACAAGAACACGGTAGCAATCTATATAAAATTATTGGGTTTCCTGAAATAATTACGTAGCCTACAAAGTACAAAGTGACTCTTAAAATGTATTATATTTGTATGCCTCATTCTTTACTTGTATATATTATTTTATTTTATCCTATGAAGCCAAAATACAAAATTACTCTCTGGCCAACATATGACAGGAAGGAAAAGTAACTAAATTTATTAAGGATTCATTAAAATTGGCATGTGCTACATGTCTTCATTTGCATGGTCTCATTTATTTTTTAAGGTGTTCTGATAAATTAGACATTATTAATCTCCTTTAATAGGGAAAGAGGTATAGGCTTGGAAAGGTTAATAAATTTTCCCAAGGTCATACAATCAGTAAGAAAGCAGATTCAAATCTAGGCCCTTTTGACTCCTTCTTTCTATTATATGAAACTGCCAAAGGAAAACATGTTCAAACTGCAAAGGCAAGCATCTATCTGTCAAAAGATAAAGAACCTTCTCTTCTACTTGGGATGTGCCTGTGCTAGCATAGTATGTTTTCACTTATGAAAAACAATCTCAATAAAGGAGAAAAGTGTTAATAGAATCCAAACACCAAAATACCTTTTCTTAGGGATTTTATTTTATAGTAATAGGTTAAGAAGTTATTCTTCTTTCTAAGGAGTTATTTCGTGAAAACGTATTTATTTCCCTCATGTGTTTTAGTTTGACTTACCTTGAGTCAGATCAATCAGGAGAAAAGTAATTCAAAGAAAATCAGAGATGGAAGCAAAAAAACACGGAAGAGAATTGGAGAGACCTGAGCATCCTGATAAACTCACTGATGTCCACCAGGAAAGACATGAAAAGCAAACCTTTCTTGATGAATACCAGTTTCCTGAAAGGGGGCAAGTATGCTCTTCTCTTCTAGAAAGTTACTTAGAAAAGCCAGCATGACCTCTGTGTAAGTCTACTGTAAATAAACTCTGGAAGGCATCCATGGAAGTATAATCCTATATAAAATGGAGCAATCCCATGGCAATTATATTGATAGTGAATTTGGTCTTAAGGGAAAGGGTCCTACATTCGTAAGTGAAGTAAACATTATTGGTGTCTTAACCACTCATATCACCTGCACATGTACACTGCACACGCCACTGAATTAATAATTACCAGAGTTCAGAACTAAAGACTTTAGTCTGTGTATGTCTGTGCATCACTCGAAGAGAGAAAAACAATCCTTAGGGGAAAAAAGATGGCTCATTTTTCAACTGATTTAATATGGAAAACTCCCTGTAGTAAACATGTGTTGAGTTAAATAGGAAATCATTCAGCAACATTTATAAAGAAAAATCAGTTTCTTAAACTTCTGGCAGCCTCAAATTCAAAGTGCTCTGATTATCTGATCAAACTTTCAGAACTGACTATTGGAAATCTCTATAAGTCAGGCTGTCAAAAGCAGATATTAGGTCATAAACATTAATAATCAGAATCATAACCTACCAAAAGTTGGCTTATATTTTCATGTACTATACTGTACCTCGGTATCCCTTCACTCTAAAATAGTTTGTAACAGGTCATTTCTGTAAAAAAGAAAATATAACAGCTTCAGTTCTATGCATGAGAACTGATTATGCATGCTCTTATCTTGCATGTGCATAATCAGTTCTTGTGCATATCCTTATTTTAAAGGAGAGCAAAAGGTCCACATGTTCCCAAAATGTATCATTCTTCCTCACACAATACTGGTCTCAAACTAAGAAATTTACCATTTACCATCACACTTCTTTGGACTAGAACATAATAATAAATTAATTATCCATACACATACATACCCTTTCCTTTAAAAATAGAGTTCGAAGGAATAGATGGAAATCAGGTTCATTTCATAGGGAAAAGAGAACAATTTGGAATATCCATGGAAAAAACCAGACCACTAAATGCCAATAAACACAGATGCTGAAAGGTATGACAATAGAAAGTTAGAGTGAAGGTAAATTTTCCTAACATAATTTATCTAGCTCACCTTACTCAGGAAGATTAAATAATGTATGCAGAGCTCTCTGAACTCCTTGAAAAAGAAGCACAGACATACAGAGAATAATTATAGCTGCATTTTCTAGTGCCTAAACAAGTCTTGGCTGAATGCCCCATTAGGTCATGCATATCATCAGACTACCATTAAGTAAGCCAAAAGAAAAACTCCTACATGCTAGACAGGGAGCCAAAGAGTAAAATGCAGCCTTCAACAGCTCTGATTCCAACTAGAATTCAACTTGGGCTCTAAGTATAAGAATCTGGTTCACATATTTTTAATGGGCATCTTTCAGATACTTAAGGAAGAAAGAAATTAATAAATTCTCCCCAAACCTTATCCCTAACATGCAAGGAATGAAGACTGCCACCTGTCTAGGATTTGAGTTTCATAGGCATTTTCACTACATCAAAGCATCAAGGGACAGGCTTTGAGTAAAGGCAGACAAGATCAAGAGACTTGCATATTTTAAATAAGACACAAAAATTACAGCATAAAAAAAAGATCAGAACCCTTCTTTATTCATTCAGAAATCTGAGGGCCTTACTGAGTTAGGCTTAAGTTTACTATATGTCCTAGAAAAGGCACCTTGTTTAAAAGGAAATTTAAGGGGGAGCAAATGTATTTCATGGGGTTTTATAAATTAATAAAAGTATTCTGCAAGGTGCTTTGAGATTCAGAGATTAAAGAAAACTATGAAGTGATATAAAGCATTCATTTTCCCTGATGCTGTGAGAATATGAGTAGCTTTTCTCAGCTGTTGTCAAAGAATTTTTCCATATTTATTCTTTCCTGATGCTCTCTATACCAAGAACAATAACATCTTACATTTCACTAGGCTTTAAAGATTAAAAAGGAATATTAAATATGGATTTTTTTGATTCTTAGATATATTCTGGAGCAGTTATCCTTATCTCAATTTTATAGGTAATGCAACTAAGATTGAAAAGGTAATGAGTGATTTAGTGAAGGCCACACAAGAGCGAAGTAGTAGAACTGAGTGTCAAATCCATGTCTTTGGACTCCAAATCCATGACATTTCCTCCCACCAACCTAGATTTTCCTACCAACTAATGATATAGACAATTCTTGTGGGGTTTTTTTTTTCCACTACTAATTTCACAAGGAAGACCTTCTAGTCAGACCTGTTAAAAATAGTTAATCTTATTATTAGGGAAAAATTATAGTAATTTTCATCACTGAGAGCATAGTGATAGTGCAAACCACAACTCTTTTATATGATCCACACTAAACAAATAGACTGGAGACTTCAAATTGTTCTTGGATCAACCTAAGGGTGGCCATCTTGCTAATGCAAGGGGATTTTTTTATTCTGGACCTTAACTTGTGAAACTGAGTCTTCTAAGAGTTGATGCAATCCACATACAGTGTTACGAAAGTCGGCCTGAACCACGGCCCCAGGGGCAGGTGGTTTGTTTGATCTTTATGGTTGTAAAGGAAACATTTGGTAATCAGGCTGAAAAAGTGCCTTAGAGAAAAACAGGAAGGCATTTGTACAGTGACATGGAATTCTTCTATTTCTGCCTAAATCTCATTCTGCCAGCAGTAAAGGAATCTGAAGGAGTAACCTAGGAGAATAGAAAGAACTTTAGAAGCAATTGTTAGAGTGGTTCTGGCAACAGCAACAAAAAAATAGAGGAAAAGGAAAAAAATCAAGAATAGCTGTTTTTTGTCAGAGCTTATTACATAACAGTACAAATACATAATAAGTACTTACTAGATTATAGTGTATTTCGGTTAGACTTTGCTGAGTAACAAACCGCCCCTACACTAAATGGCTTAATTTATTATTTTTTTTTTCACTCTTCTTAGGTGGTTCCTCTTCTGACCTTACCTGCACTTACTCATGTGCTGTATTCACCTAGAGAGTCAGCTATAATCCAGGCGGGGAAGCAGAACCCATCTGTTGATGGGAGAAGTCCACTGCAAAAGTTTATGGAAGCATAATTCTGTAGGGTCCATTACAATCCTAATAAATTATTCTGGGGTCTTTAATCCCAGTTGTACATAGAACCATCTGAGATATTTTTAAACAAATACAATTGACTAGGTCTCACTTCTAGACATTCTGATTTAAGTGGTCAGAGGTAAAACCCGGTCATCAGCATTTTTTAAAAGCTCTCCAGGTGATTAAAATTAAGCAAGATTTAAGAATAACTATTTGGGAGTCTCTGGGTAGTTCAGCTGGTTAAGCATCTGACTCTCGATTTCAGTTCAGGTCATGATCTCATGGGTCATGAGATTGAGCCCTGCATAGGACTCCATCCTCTATGTGGAGTCTGCTTGAGATGCTCTCCCTCTGCCCCTCCCCCAACTCATGCACATGTGTGCTTTTCTATTTCAATGATTGAATTACAGTAGTTGCAGAATGAGTAAGTGAGAATATTTCATAATAAGAATTTCATACTAAGGTAAATGATAAGAGGTAATATAAAATAGAAAATAAAAACAGAAGACAGAAAAGCATTGGATCACAGTCACTAACAGAGCCAGAACAAAGACACTAACTTAGTCAAAACTAGCTGTGGGATTTTACCAATACTTTAATGAAGGGAGACTTATAATACCAGAAAAAAAAAAAACTGTTGAACTATATAACTGTGTTTTTTTTTAAAGATTTTATTTATTTATTCATGAGAGACACACAACACAGAAAGAGAGAGAGAGACAGAGGTAGAGACACAGGCAGAGGGAGAAGCAGGCTCCACGCAGGGAGCCTGACATGGGACTCGATCCTGGATCTCCAGGATCAGGCCCTGGGCTGAAGGCGGCACTAAACCGCTGAGCCACCTGAGCTGCCCTATAACTGTGTTAAATCTGTAATTTGTCGTATGCATATTTATAGACATGCTTAACTATTTAAAACTCAGTACACAGTTTATTTGTTGGTATTGTTTTAGTTTTCCCCAATTGACTCTTTGTATTTTCTTTCTAACAAACTGGTTCTCAACACAAGTTGATGCTAGGATAGTTTAAAAGAACACTGATGCAAAAGCCCAAACACAAGTATTCTGATTTAATTCCCCTAGGACAGGACCAGGCATCAGATACTCCAGTGATTGTAATGTGAAACCAAGCTTGAGAACTGTTGCTCTAAGATATAATTTTGTGTATGTATATATGTGTTTTAATAAGATATAATTTTAAACAAAACTTTTCAAGTATTGTTAAGGAAAGTTTGGCATGAACTCTAATGGGACCAGTCAATACAGTAGTTTCCCTTAGGACTGCAAATAATTCTGAGGGCAAGACCTACATCTTGTTCAACTTTGTGTATCAACAGCTTGGCACATGTGTGGCATAAGACATAAACTGGTAACTCTCTTACAGAATGAGGCACCCCAACCTACTGTTCTGTGAATTTGGGTGAAAGCTAAATGTACTACAGTTTCTAGGAACATCAAACATTTGAATTCAGTTAAAAAATGCAAATACACAGTGGAAAAGCACTGTGCCAAATACTTAATGTATATGTTCATTGTATTAATGCCAGGCCATTGAAAATATTTTTTAATACAATTGACAGTTACATATAGAATAAGCTAGCAGCTAGAAAACCTCATATTGTTTGAATATCCAAGGATTAACTGAAATATGAAATAGTCCTCTCCATCAGAGACATATCTTAAAATGGAGCCAATTAACAGCCAGTATTCCTACACTCCAGAATCTCTAATACAATAGATTGGCAACCCCAGAGACAACAGACTTGGCACCTGTATCTAATACTAGACAATTATCTTTTAAACTTCTGATACTTCCTGTCTCCACTCATTGCTCTTCACTCTCCATTCTGTTCCTGCATTTATTCAACTCCCAAATTTTCCTGGCTTAACTTTCTTTCCTGACTAAACACTTAGTCTTTGGACTTTGACTTTTCTAGTTTCAACCCTTCATCCTCTCTAGAATACAACTTACACTGTCTCTGACTTTTCTTATTCTCAGCCAATACTGAAAAATCATGTCAATGGAGCTTCAGCCATGGGGCATCATCATGATGCCCCATGTAGGTTTCTCCCTCCATCCCATTCCACATGCTTTCATGTCAACCACACACTGGGACTGGCCATCATTCTATTGGTTGGCTGTCAAAACCCAATTTAGGATATATGGACTCAGGAGACTTCAGAAATCAGAGATCATAAACTAATATTGGGCCCTTTCTAGAGGAAAAAATATATATATAAATATGAGAAATGCTGGATTTAGCAAAATCAAGTAGATTTCTTTAGGGGAAGTCTTCATAGGGCTTCTATGTACATGGAATTTCTACCACTGGCAAATTCAAAAATTCTGATAATTCTCACTAATTCTCACCACCCCAAATTTAGAAGAAGTAAATTGAGAGGAGGGGTATCATCTTATCTCAATTTATAGGATGATACCCCTCCTCTCATTCTATCTCTCTTTTCAAGATTCATTTATTTCAGTAATCTCTATACCTAACATGGGGCTCAAACTCATGACCCCAAAACCAAGAGTCACATGCTGTACCAACTGAGCCAGCCAGGCACCTCTTTTCTCTCATTTCTGATTAACTTGTAAGAATGGACAGGAAGTAGGTATGGAGAAGGACGGATTAAAGCCTGGTGAAATTGAAGAAATTTTTAGGTCTATCTATTGGAAACAAAGGCTCTGGAGCTCTATGCTGAATTAAGAGAGTTACTTAATGCCCTAAGTTATCTCCTCACCATGGGAATTGGATATGTTCATGATAAGGTAAAGTGAATTTTGATACACCATAGTTTACAGTGTCCTAGGAGAGCAAAGCTTAGATTATTAGCGTAAAATTTCATACAAGTTTGTCTCAGCTCTAACTAATTCCAGAAGCACTCCCATACTCTCAAGCTACAGAAAAGTAGATGGAATACAAATTGCCCAGGCCAAAAATTTAGCTTTGAGGGGATGATGAACCAAATCAAGGGAAATGCATCCATATTATGTCAAAGCAAAGAGAATGTCTGGAAAGGTAATACCTAAAAATGTTAAACATAAGCCACATTTTAGAGAGAAAAATGGCATAGCAACTACAGATACTTCCCTATAGAAGTAAAACAGTGGACAATAGTAAGGGTATGCAAAATGGAATACAATAGCCTGTTTTGAAACAAAAATGTAAATAATAGAAAAGTTCATTATGAATGGATTGTATAGAAGAGCATAAAAAATATTAAATTTAATAAAGTAAGCTCTTCATCAACCTAAAAATAAGGTTAAAAAAAAAAGCTGTGAAAAAAAAATAATAAATAAAAAAATAAAAAAAAAGCTGTGAGATGAGATGAAATAGGAGATTGCGGCATAAGAAAAAAATAGTATTTTAAGAGACCTTTCAAAAACTAAAAATAAATTAGAAATAAAAATAAATAAAAGAATTTCTAAGTATGTTAGAGGAAGCAAGAAACAAAATAGATTTACTAATATAGAGGAAACACATGAAGGAATTATAGCAAGCCCAGAGAAAAAGCCAAAACAACAAAAGTCATTAGAGAAAAGATAATGGATATGAAGGACAAACTGTAACAACAATAAAGATAAAATGAGTGGTTTTGAGTTCTATAATGCCAGTAATAAAGAACAAAATAAACTCAAAGATATAATACAACTATCCACAGATAAAGGACAACCTAAATTTGTATATCAAAAAACATTCTGCTCCAGAAAATAAAGCAAATACAATAATCAGCAAAAATATATAACTGGTAGTTACTGAATTTTGAAAATAAAGAAAAAATTCTTCAGGAATTCCCTGTAGGGGGGAAAAAAAAGTCACACTGAATTCAGATTTCCCCAAAACAATGATTTCCAAAAACTGTTGGAGCAATGTCTGTGAAGTTCTAAGAGAAAAAAAGTATTATCTAAGAATAGTGTCCAGCTAAGATATCTTTCAAAAATTAAAAAGATAAATATTTCAAAAATGAAAAACTCAATACAGCAACCATGAAATATTTGTTTAAAAAACACAAAAAGCTTTTAGGTCTGGACTTAGGAAGCACTGGTTTGGTGGAAGGAACCATAGCTCTCAGTGGCAGAATGAAGCTGCTATCTGAAGTTGTTGAGATGCAAAGGAAAATTCCAGAACACGTGAGAGTATTTGCTGGGAAATTACTTGGTCAAAACCTGACAATCTTAACTCAGCTTCCTGGAGAGTGATAATAATGGACCTAAAGATGTCACTGACTAGCAACCTCATTTTAAATGTGGAGTCGCTGTCTGCCCATGGAAAGAGGCCAGTTTGCTGGAACCTTCTTAAGGTGTAACCCATTTCTGGCTAATGCCAAGAGATTTGCTTGTATGAAAAACTGCTGAAGAACAGCTTATTTTACTGATTGAAAGAAAACCTACAAATCAAGACAATATATTGATTTTCTTATTTTTGTAAACAGATTATAAAGCAGCATCAGATCTGATGTATACATAAGAATTAAGCAATTCCTGGGTGGCTCAGTCAGTTGTCTGCCTTCAGTTCAGGTCATGATCCCAAGGCCCTGAGATCAAGTCACACATCAGGCTCCATGTCCAAGGGGAGTCTGCTTCTCCCTCTCCCCCCTCCCTCTGCTTGTTCTCTGTCAAATAAAATCTTTTTAAAGTAATAAATAAATAAATAAACAAATAAACCACAAAAAAATCTAGATCATTAGTAGATAGAAATATTAGACAATAAATAATAAATAAATAAATAAACTAAATAAACTAAATAAATAAATAGAAATATTTATTTGAAGTTGAAGGGCAACAACATACCGTTGTACAGAATTTTCATTGCCCAAATTCAGGGAGCAGCATTCATTTTATAAACTGAACAACTGAATGTGTGTAGTGATTCTAGAGTTCCAATTTAGAATTCTTTTATGAAAGTCAATAAGGCCAAATTAAATCACCCTATTTATTAAGACCTTGAAATTTATGACCATTATATTTATCAAATTATTTCTGCCTGTCTGTGTCTTTATCAATACATATGCATAGAGAGAGACCTTTATATTCACCTACTCTTAAAGACTATTAAAGAATAGTTGGATTTAACTATTCAACAACAATTAATCACACATAGACATGTAGCAATTTATAAGTAATACATGGTAGCAAAGAGAAATTATGTGATTGTTCTAGTCCTGGATTTCATAACATGAAATCCTTTTTATTTTATAACATATCCTGATTATTTATCATCCATTTTACCCATTTAACATTTTATTCTGTCCACGTATGTCTTAATCCTAGGGAATAACCCAGCCTAGGAAGGTGCTCTGAAGATATCAGGTCCCACACATTTTTTTTTTTTAAGATTTTATTTATTTATTCACAAGAAACACAGAGGGAGAGGCAGAGACACAGGCAGAGGGAGAAGCAGGCTCCATGCAGGGAGCCTGATGTGGGACTTAACCCCAGGACTCCAAGATCACACCCTGAGCCAAAGGCAGACTCGCTTAACCCCTGAGCCACCAGGCGTCCCTAGGTCCCACACATCTAATTCCTTTTTCTGCATTTAATTTCCTTCTCAGAGGGCCTAGAAGGAGCATCCCTACTTGCCATTTGACCCTACCACCACGGCCGCATCTTGTTAGAGAAGAATGGCCACCAGTTCCCAGACCAATTCTTTGCTTAGCCACAAATAAATGAAGAATAAATCGTGACTATAATAATTAGTGGTAGGATTTGAATTAGACACTCAGGGCCGGGACAGTTATATTGGACCTGCCAATAAGAGATAAACCTGGTTGCTACAGAGAGGAAACCATTAATTAGACATGTTTAGAGAAGTAAATAAAAGTATATGCCTTTGCTCTAGGAAGAAAAATTTCACCTTCAGTTTGGGGGAAAGGCAAAAGGAGTAGGTAAGGATTTGGGAAACAGGTAAGGATTTAAGAAAAGGCAGCAAGGGGCCTCATGTTGGCTTTAGCTGCAACCATGTGCCCTAGCTCAACCTGTATTTGGGGGTCCATAGTACGTAGAGAGAAATCAATATATTCATACTTTATTCCTCACTGAAGTGCTACTAACTCTGTATAATTCCTTTAAAGAGAAGAATAAATGAACAATAGGCTTCAGGTAACTGAATCCTTTTTTACTTTTTAAAAAGATTTTATTTATTCATGAGAGACACAGAGAGAGATGCAGAGACATAGGCAGAGGGAGAAGGAGACTCCCCATGGAGAGCCTGATGTGGGACTCAATCCTGGGACCCCGGGGAACACGACCTGAGCCAAAGGCAGATGCTCAACCAATGACCCACCCTGGTGCCCCAGGTAACTGAATCCTTAAATAAATAATAGCATGTCTCCTCCCTTTAATGGGCCTAAAACTTGAATGCAGAAAATTAAACCTGTCCTAAAAAAAAAAAAAAAAAAGTCTATAGTATAAGAAAGAGGAAAAGGGGAGCCCAAGTGGCTCAGCCAGTTAAGCCTCTGCCTTTGGCTCAGGTTGTGATCCTGGAATCCCCTGATTGAGCCCTGCATCGGGCTCGTGGCTGAGCAGGAAGTCTGCTTCTCCCTCTCTCCCTTCCCCTGCTTATGTGCTCATTCTCTCTCATAAATAAAAATATAAATAAATAAATAAATAAATAAATAAATAAATAAATAAAATCTTTAAAGCATTAATCAATACAGTTTACGGTGGTGTTTGGGTTCTAGAAAGGCCTGCAATGATTAGGATTACCACTAAAGACAGTGAGGAATAGGTAAAACAGAGATGTGAATCCATGCAAAAGATTTTAGAAAGTGTGAAGATTAAACCAGGAAAACCAAGATGAGTAGACATGTTTCAAGTGCAAGGATAGGCTTGAATATGGAAGTTAAAGAGTTGGACTGGGACTGGGCAAAACTGAGGTACACTTATGGCAATAGAGCTGACCAGGCTGCTTAGGTCAACCTTACTGACGAGAACAACTAGAAAAGAAGGAAATAATGTTTACTATCCGTTAGTGTGGAGACTTCCAGTGTCTAGTTCCAGATGTAAAGCATGTGGAACTTGCCACTCTGCCCTAACAATAAAAGGCTGAACAGATTGAAAAATCAACAACATCTCAGATCCACAGAGAGGGAAAACACAGAACAAACTGCTGTCCTAAGACCGAAGAGACAGGCAACTACAGGCAGTCACAGTTTACCAGGACAGAACTCACATGCAGCAACTGCCTCAGGAACCAGGGTCAGGGTTGGAAACCTGAACTGTAATTGATGAATTACTGGGGACTCACTGGGGACAACTCTGAGGGTTAAAAACTCAGGGGAACCCAGTCATGGGAGGGCCCCTGCAATATTGAGATTTACCTCCAAGAGCTCAACCAGATTCCCACAGTAAATATCAGAGAAAAATTCCCTCGGGTTTCTGGTGGGGGAAAGGGAAAAGAAACCATTTTGGAATACACTGGATCTTTGTTCTCGACGGGTCCTGCCCTCTGGAAACTAGTTAACCAGAGCCTAACCCGCTGGGGTATTACCAAACCTGATTGACCTGGGAGAAGGGAAATACCCAACTTTTGTCAGCTCCAGCCCTCCACATGGAAGAGGGGAAATGTCCAACTCCAGTCTACGGTAACCATCCTGTCCTACCTAACGGGGAAGAGAAAAAGCAGAAACGTGTGATGTTCACAGTCCAGAAGCACAGAATCATTGAAAGATTGAGACTCAATCATAGGACTATAGAATGCTTCTTCCCACCCAGCCCCCACCCCCCGCCAACACACACCTCACCACTAAATTACTAAAGGCCTCTTTATGGAGGTTCCTTTTACCTGATACATAATGTCTGGCTATCCAGAAGAAATTACAAGGTCTATCAAAGGGCAAAAGACAGTTGCAAGAGACAGGGCAAGCATCAGAAGCAGACATAGCAAGATGTTGGAATTAACAGAATTTAAGCAACTACGATTAATATGCTAAAGGCTCTAATGTATAAAGTACACAGCATGCAAAAACAGATGGGCAATATAAACAGAGAAATAGAAATGCTACGAAAGAACCAAAAAGAAATGCTAGAAAGAAAAAAAGACTATAACAGAAATGAAGAATGCCTCTGATGAGCTTATTAGTAAACTGGACATGTTATGAGGAAAGAACCTCTGAGCTTGAGGATATATAAACGGAAATCTCCAAAAACAAGAATCAAACAGAACAGAGGATAAATGTAAAAACAAAACAAACAAAAACTACACCTAAGAATAAAATTTTCAAACTATACAAAACCAAAGAAAAAGTCCTTAGATTAGCCAGAGGAAAATAAACAGTAAACAGCTTACCTATAGTAGAACAAAGATAAAAATAATATCCAATCTCTCAGAAACTAAACAAGCAAGAAGAAAATGGAGTGAAATATTTAAAGTGTGGAGAGGAAGAAACACCACTAGCTTAGAAACCTTTATTCTGCAAATTTATCCTTTAAAATTGAAGGAGAAATAAAGACTTTCTCAAACAGACAGAAACTGAGGAAATCTGTTGCCAGTAGACCTGCCTTTCAAGAAACGCTAAAGGAAGTTCTTTAGAGAGAAGGAAAATAATATAGATCAGACACTCCAATCTGTATAAAGGAAGAACATCAGAAAAGGAATGACGAATGAAAGTAAAAGAAAAATTTATTTCTCTTATTCTTAATAGATCTGACAAATAAGTTTGTTCAGAATAACAGCAACAGTGTATTTGATTATGTATGCATATATGTGTGCGCAGATCCATGTGTATATATATATACACACACACATCGATGTATGCATGTGAACATATCTACATCCTATAGATGGATACAGGGAGGGATATATGCAATGATACAATGGCAGGAGGGAGGAATTGGGATTATTTTGTTAATAAGGTATTACACTACCCACTAAATGGTATACTGTTATTCAAAAATGTCATTGGATTGGTTGTAAATATATATTTTAAATTCTATGGCAGGGGCACCTGGGGGGCTCAGCGGTTGAGGGGTTGAGTGTCTCCCTTCAGCCCAGGGCAAGATCCTGGAGTCCCGGGATGGAGTCCTGCATCAGGCTCCCTGCATGGAGCCTGCTTCTCCCTCTGCCTGTGTCTCTGCCTCTCTCACTCTTTGTCTCTCATGAATAAGTAAATAAAATCTTTAAGAATAAATAAATAAATTCTAGGGCAACCACTAAAAAGGGTTTAAAAAAATAAAAGAAGTGATATGCTAAGAGATAGGATAACTGATATACTAAGAAGAGAAAATAGAATCACATTAAATTCTCAACTAAATATTAATTAGACAGTATTAAAAAATAAATATTAATTAGACAGTATTAAGGACCAAGACAGTAAGGATTTGTGGAACAATATCAAGAAGAAGAGGGAAGCCAAGTAAAGGGAGCACAAATATGAGAGCCACGTATTGCTTGAGGTGAATATTAATATCAAAAAGCAGCACAGTGGCTGAGAGGCTGAGAAGCTGAGCAAAGCCTACAGCAGTTTCATGATTCAGAGGGCCAAATAATAGTTTGGGGACTTTCAGAGAAGTAGAACACTGTTAAAACACCTCTAGCATTTGGTTGGGAATTTGAAGGGCCACCTGGTAAAGAGTAAGAAGTAGATCAGTCGTCAAAAAAAGTGAAACTCAGCTTTGAATCATTTCAGTTTTTACTGGGTTATGTTGGTCTTCCCTGAATTTGATTGTCTGTCAGAAGCAAATTTAAATCCTTTCTGAAAGAAGATATAATCTAGAGCTTAAACTATGTTAATTTTTCATGCACAAACAACAAACAGAAAATAGGAACATATCTACAGGATATCTAGATACTGATATTTTAGATACATGCTATAAAATCACTGTGATTAATATGGTCACATATTAATATGATTAATGATTAATATGGTCAAGTAATTGACTAACACAGTGGAGAATTCCATGAAATAGATGGAAATTATGAAAAAAATAATTAAAATTCTAGAATAAAAATTAAGTTATTGGAACACTTGGTGATGGGCTTCCACATAGATAAAGGGAGAATCAGTGAATGACATGACATAGCATAAGAAAAAAATCCAGTCTGAAACACTGAGGGAAAAAGAGAGACAAGAAACACAGTGTAAAAGTTTAATATATATGTGATTGAAACCTCAGAAGAAGAGAAAAGGAGAGAATGAGAGTAAGTGAGAGTGGAGACAGGGAAGAGATATAAGCAACATTTCTAGACATAATGTGCAGGAATTTTTTCAAAATTGATTAAAGATATCAAATTACAGATTCAAGAACCATCCAAACTCTATCCAGAATAAAGAGTAAATAAAAAATAACATCCAAAGCTATGTTACTAAAACTGCCAAAAAAGAAGAAAATATTAAAGGCAGATAGGGGGAAAAAAAATTATTACTTTAAGCAGCAACCAAAAGACTTACAATAGAACTTTTAAGTCGAAATAATGTTCAGTTGTTTGTAATTTCTTGCAATTCACAGGATTTCTTTAAGTGGAATATTCTGGATTCTCTGGTAGACTATTCATATATCTCCATTTCTTTAGGGTCTGTCATTGAAATTTTATTAGTTTCCTTTGTTGATGTTACCTTTCTTCTGTAATTCATTATCCTTGTAGCCTAAGGCCACAGGAGCCAGCCTAAAGTCTAAGTCTGTAGGCCTGGGCTGGGGCTTGCCAGAAGACTGAGGCCACATCAACCAGCTGGGTGCTAGGGGGGTCAGGAGCCCACAATAGCTAGTTTGGAGTGTGGGTCCATAAGGGCCAGCTTAGTGCTAGAGGGGGCTGGAAGCCTGAGCCCTGAAAGCTGCCAAGGGCTGCAGGAGGCAGTCAAGCACTGGTATGGATCAATACTCTCAGGCACTTATTTTCCATGGAGAGGTCATTCCTCTCCATGCTGGGCTGCTCGTGCTTGGCCAAAGGGTGATGGGGTATTAGGAAACTGTCTTTCCGACCCTCTTCAAATATCTTATTTCTGTGTTCCATCAAGGTTTGGTTAACCCTCACCTGGAATCCTTAGCTCTTGTAAAGGTATTTTCATGCCTGAAGAGTTGTTCGAATGGATGTTTCTCAGAGGGGAAGAGCTCTAGAAACTCCTATGCCATCATGTTTCTGATGTCACTCTCAATGACTAAATAACTAGGACACAATTCTAGAGGAAGAGGTTCACTAAAATCCAATGCGGAAGTTAGAATCTCCAGCTTCCTGGCTAGGATCTAGGTAGACTTCATATTCCATGAAAGAAGCAAAGGGCAAGTTGGTGGAATATCCAAGTCCCAGAGCCTGAGCAAGGGTCAATTAAGCAGACTAGTCATACGTGACGGAGATTACAGAAGGTACTGAAATACAAGACAGTGACTTCTAATGCATTAATCACTCTCCAGGTCCTTATATAACTATAAAAAAAAGGTGGAATAGTCTCTTTTGAGATCCTATTTGTAAGAGAGAGAAAGAGAGAGAGAGAGAGAGAGAGAGAGCAACTCTAAATCTCACTGGACTGTGAACAGTCTGCAAATGACACACGTAATTATAGACCATGGGTGGAAGTAGGGCAGGCAGGTCCTGACCAAAGTAGTATTTCTTCTGAGCTAAGTGCTACCTGGAAGACTTTCTCCTCAGAACTTGAAATTCTTTTTTCTAAGGTGGTTTCTTGTCTCTTATTTTCAAGTTTTTCTTAACCACCTCATCCCCAGCTGAGGTCCCTTCTTTTTAACCACTTCATTCCCACAATTTATAGGATACAGAATCTGTTTATGTTAAAGCAGAGAATGGAGGGGGAAAAGAGGGCTGAGCAGGCTGTAAGCATAAGAATACAGAGCCCAGAAGGAAATGCAGAGTAATCAGGCATAAGAATCAGATAGAAAGAAAAATAAGAAGTGACCACAAGGGGATCAGGTGGTGGAAAACTTGACCATGGAAAGGTGACAGATACCAGAGATATAAGTGCAAATCATAAGCTCTAAGAATTTAGCAACTGGTGGTTTATTTTGGAAGAATGATCAAGAAAAGGAAAAAATGTGAAAGTTGGCTGGACTTATACCAGTAAGTCTAATAAGAATCAAGAACTTTCACATGCTATTTAGACATCCATGGTTATGTGGTTAGAGAAATCTTAAAATGCTACATGTCAGTCATGTGAAATTTTGGATAAATTTTTCCTGTGGGTAGGGAATTTAAGTTCAAGCTGAACTTTTATGAGGAGAAATTGGCTGGAATTCTTTACCCTGCAGCCAAGAGAGGAACTTCGGATATGCTAGTCAGTGATGTATTTGTGAAAAATATGAATCTAAAGATAGAGCTTAGCCTGAGCAAAAAGGTGAGAGTTTGTGTTTTACAACCTCCCATTTTTTGTATGTCTGCACCTATCTCTCATTACCTTTCTTCTCTATCCTGGAGACCCAGGCTCTTCATATTTCAGTTCAAAGCTGAATTCTGTAAAGGCCTAAATTCTTTCCAAGTGTCCTATATACTTAGCATCTTATCTCTGTTTTTCAGGTTAAAAAGAATGCTCAGAGTGGTTAGTGACTAACTCAAGAAATTATAGATTAAAGGTCAGAGAGCTAATTTCCAGATATTTCAGCTTCTTTCCATCTTTGGTGAATCCATTAATTCATTTATTCATTTCCTTAACAAATATTTACAGAGAGTACTCGATGCACAAAACACCTAACTTTTACACAGAATGTCCTAACTTTTTCTTTTTGCTTTTTTATTTTTTATTTATTTTTTCATTTTTTAACTTTTTCATATATATTTTTCACTTAATCTCTACCATAAATCTCTAAGAGAAGTTATTAATACCATTTTATAGATGATGTGGTTAAGGTTCCAAAAGGTCAAGAAATATGTCTTAATTCACCAGGTTTATTAAGAGCCAGAGCTGTGACTTGCATTAGGGTCCTCTGATAGAAAGTTCAGTGAACTAATTCCCCTTAAACAGTGCTAATGACACAAAGATGATAAAAACATATTTTTTCCTACCTTCACACATTTTACCTAGTTGAAAATAAAAGACAGATTAAATAACAACATAAAGCAGTATAGTTACTACAAAACAGTGTTTAAAGTGCCAGCTAAACTATGTAGGCACTAGGTGCCAAAGACGCAGAGAAGGATTGCTGATAACTGAGGAATCCTGGAAAGGTTCACAGCAGGGGCAGATGCTGAGAGGGCCTTGAAAGTTTAAGAGGATTTCAGGCCTCTGCAGAAATTTTCTCAGACCACTTCAGGTCCCTTCCTACAGGGAACCAGCAAGGACCTTGCTAGCATCACACGCGCCATCCCTGCACTCTCTTGTGGACGCACCCCTCTAATATGTCATTGGTGGAGGCCATCCAAAGCAGTGCCATAAGCCTAGCAGTGTGCAACCAGGTATTACAGTGGCCAGCACAACTGCAAAGTCACTCCTGCCCTGAGGAGAAGGGAAGATAACCACAAGCACCAGCCCAACTGAAGCCCTTACAACATGCCAGGGGCAGACATAGGATCTGACTGCAGCCCCTGTGCCACCAACAAAAGCTTCTCAGGAGACAATACAGGAAACATGCCCTGCAGTTCCATGGTGCTGTATTTCTGTCAAATGCATGGTCTGATTCAACTCAAGCCCAAGGTGGCACCAGACTGGCCTACTAACCAAACCCTGCCCACAATAGGCAAAGAGAGCCATTGCAGACAACTGGACAAAAGCCAAACATGGCTCAGCTACAACAGTAAGGCATATACAACACATACAGGAGACACCCCTGAAGCACCAGGTTCTGGTGAATAGGACATTGTAGTGCACGGCATGACAAGACCTCTTCTTCATGAAGTCATTACTTTCAAGAGCAAGAGACATAGCTGACTTTCCTAACACATTGAAAGAGACACAGAGAGTTACACAAAATGAGGAGACAGAGGAAATTTGTCCCAAATAAAGGAATGGGAAAAAATTATAGCAAGAGAGCTAACTAAAATGGAGATAAGAAATATATAATATATATAGAGATAGAGAATTTAAAGTAATGGTCATAAAAGTACTCACTGGATATGAAAAAAGTGAAGAATTTCAGTGAGCCCTCAACAAAGAGACAGAAAACATTAAGAAAAAAAAAACAATCAGAGATGAAGAATAGTCAAAATTAAAAATACACTAGAGGAAATAAGTAGTAGGCTAGAGGAGGGATACCTGGATGGCTCAGTCAGTTAAGCGTCCAACTCTTGATTTCAGCACAGGTCATGATCTCAGGGTTGTGAGTTCAAGCCCCATGTCAGGCTCCATGCTTAGTGGGGAGTCTGCTTGAGATTCTCTCCCCCTGCCTCCACCTCCTCCCTCTCTCTCTCTGTCCCTCCATCTAAAAGACATAAATAAATCTTTTTAAAAATGACAGATAAGGAGAAGCAAAATAATGGATCAGTGAACTGGAGCCCAGAGTAAAAGAAAGCAATCAAGGTGAATAGAAGAGACAAAAAACAATAATGAAAACAGACTAAGAGAACTCAGTGACACCATCAAGCCTAATAATATTTGCATTATAGGGACCCCAGAAAAAGAAAAGAGAGGAACTGGGCAGAAATTTTATTTGAAGATATCACATTTGAAAACTTCCTGAATCTGGAGAAGAAAACAGAAATCTAAATATAGGAGACACAAAGAGCCCTTACTGAAATCAACCCAAGGAGATTACACCAACATATACAGTAATTAAAATGGCAAAAAGTGGTGATAAAGAATTTTAAAGGGCAGCCCCGGTGGTGCAGCAGTTTAGTGCCACCTGCAGCCTAGGGTGTGATCCTGGAGACCTGGGATCGAGTCCCACGTTGGGCTCCCTGCATGGAGCCTGCTCCTCCCTCTGCCTGGGTCTCTGCCTCTCTCTCTCTGTGTCTCTCATGAATAAATAAATAGAATCTTTAAAAAAAAAAAGAATTTTAAAGTTTGCAAGAGAAAAGAAGGTACTTACATACAAGGGAAGCCCAATAAGGTTATCACCTGATTTTTCAACAGAGCTTTTGCAGGACAAAAGAAAGTGACATGATATATTCAATAGGCTGAAAAACAACAACAACAAAAAACCCTGCAACCGAAAATACCTATCTAGCAAGGGTATCATTTAGAATAGGAGAGAAAAAGAGTTTGCCAGACAAACAAATGCTAAAGGACCACTACATCAGCCCTTCAAGAAATGTTAAAGAGGACTCTTTGAATGGAAAGGAAAGACCGTAAGAGGAGTAAGAGAAGTAGGAAGCATAAAGCAGTAAAACTAAATATATCTATAAAAACCAGTCACAGCATCCACAAAATGAAAGGATGTAAATTTAAAAATACCTAAAATGTGAGGAGGAGAGGAGTAAAGCATGGTTTTAAACTTAAGTGATCAAGTTAATATACACTGCTATATGCATAAGACATTATAAACCTACTGGCATATACCTAATGGTAACCACAAAAAATGTTAAAGATATGAAAAAATAGGGAGTCCTGGGTGGCTCAGCGATTTAGCGCCTGCCTTTGGCCCAGGGCATGATCCTGGAGTCTGGGGATTGAGTCCCACATCAGGCTCTCTGCATGGAGCCTGCTTCTCCCTCTGCCTGTGTCTCTGCCTCTCTCTCTCTCTCTCTCTCTCTCTCTCTCTGTGTGTGTGTCTCTCATGAATAAATAAATAAAATCCTAAAAAAAAAAAAAAGAAAGAAATCAGAGTCTTTTTTCCAAAGAAGGCCAACACACCATAAAAGAAGAGTGCAAAAGAAGAAAGGGACCAAGAACCACAAAAATAACCATAAAACAAGTGATAAAATGGAAATTAGTACATACCTATCAATAATTACTTTGAATGTAAATGGACTAAATGCTCCAATCAAAAGACATAGGATGAAGGAATGGATTTAGAAAGCAAGACCCATCTATTTGCTGCCTACAAGGGACTCATTTCAGACCTAAAGACACATGCAGATTGAAAGGAAGGTATGGAAAAGCAGTCATCATGCAAATGTAAATGAAAAGAAAGCCAGGGTATCAATACTTATATCAAACAAAATAGACTTCCTAAAAGCCTATATCAAGAGAGAAAGAAGGAGACTATATAATAATAAGACCAATAATCCAACAAGAAGATATAGCAATTGTAAATATTTATGCACCCAACTTGGGAGCACTCAAATCCAGAAAGCAGCTAATAACAAATGTAAAGGAAATAATCACTACTAATACTATAACAATAGGGAACTTTAACACCCCAGTTACAGCAATGGATAGATAATTCAAACAGAAAATCAACAAGGAAACAGTGGCTGTGAATGACACATTAGACCAGATGGATCTAACAGATTTATTCAGAACATTCCATCCTAAAAGAGCAGAATACATATTCTTCCCAAGTTCACACGGAACATTCTCCAGAATAGATCACATATTCAGCCACAAAATAAGTCTCAACAACTTCAAAAAGATTGAAGTCATACCATGCATCTTTTCCAACCACAACACTATGAAACTGGAAATAAACCAAGAAAAAATCTGGAAAGAAAACAAATACATAGAACTTAGATAATACAATCCAGCAAGTGGGTCAACCAAGAAATCAAAGAGGAAATAACGAAATTCATGGAGACAAATGAAAATGAAAGCACAATGGCCCAGAATCTTTGGGATGCAGCAAAAGCTGTTTGAGGAGGCAAGTTTATAGCAATATAGGCCTACCTTCAGAAGTGAGAAAAATCTCAAATAAACAACCTAACTTTACACCTAAAAGAGCTAGAAAAAGAAAAAGCCCCAAAGTAAAGGAAGTAATAAAGATTATATCAGAAAAAAAAACCAGAATGAAAATTAAACAACAACAACAATAGAACAGATCAGTGAAACCAGGAGCTGGTTCTTTGAAAAGATCAGCAAAATGGATTCATTTTGGATTTAGCCAGACTTACCCCAAAAAGTGAAAAGACTTAAGCAAAATCACAAATGAAGAGGAGAAATAACAGCCGACATCACATAAATACAAAGAATTATAAGAGAATATTATGAAAAATTATACTCCAACAATTTGGACAACCAAAAGAAATGGATAAATTCCTAGAAATATATAACTCCCAAAACTAAATTAGGAAGAAATAGAAATTTTGAACATACCGATTATCAGCAATGAAAATGAACCAGTCATCAAAAAACTCTCAACAAATAAAAGTCCAGAACCAGAGAGCTTCACAGGTGAATTCTAGCAAACATTTAAAGCAAAGTTAATACCTATTCTTCTCAAACTATTCCAAAAAATAGAAGAGGAAGGAAAGCTTCCAAATTCATTCTATGAAGCCAACATTACCTATTACCAAAACCAGAAAGAGAACTGTTGGCCAATATCTCTGAAGAACGTAGATGCAAAAATCCTTAGCAAAGTATTAACAAATCAAATCCAACAGTACATTTAAAAATTCATTCACCATGATCAAGTGGAATTTATTCCTGAGATGCAAGTCTGGTCCAATATTTGCAAATCAATCAACATGATACACCACATCAAGAGAAAAACATCAAAACCATATCATCATTTCAAATAGATTCAGAAAGAGCATTTGACAACGTACAACATGCATTCATGATAAAAATCCTCAATAATGTAGGCTTAAAGGGAATATATCTCAACACAATAAATTCCTAGACTACGGAATTCATATAGGATATATGAAAAACCCACAGCTAACATTATACTCAATGGTGAAAAACTGAGAGCTTTTCCTCTAATATCAGGAACAAGACAGGGACATCCACCCTTAGAACTTTTATTGAACATAGTGTTGGAAGTCTAGCCAAAGCAATCAGACAAGAAAAAGAAATGAAAAGCATTCAAATTGGGAAATTTTCACTATATGCAGACGACATGATACTCTATATAGAATATCCTGAAGACTACCAAAAAATTAGTAGAACTAATAAATGGATTCAGTAAGGTGATAGGATACACAATCAATATACAGAAATCTGATATATTTTTATACACTAATAATGAAGTAGCAGAAATTAAGAAAACAATCCCATTTTAAATTACACCAAAAATAATAAAATGCCTAGGAATAAAATTAACCAAGGAAATGAAAGACCTGTAGTGAGAAAAAAAAAGAAAGAAAAGATTAAGAGGATTTGAATAGAAAAGGAGAAAGGACTCCTGGGATAGTGGATGATATGAATATTAGCAAGAAAGTAGAAATATGCATAATGTGTTTAGAGGCAATAAATAGATCATTAATATAATAGTTGCCATTTATTGAAAGGTTACATGGTTTAGTGATTAAAAGCATGGCCTCTGAAGACAGACTTCTCGTGTTTGAAATATACTACCACTTATTAGCTGTTAACATAGTAAGTTAATTAATTTCCCTAATCTCAGTGTTCTGTTCTCTAAAATTAAGATAATGATATTATCTATTTTAGAGGCTTGTTACAAGGACCACATGAGTTTACAAAATATTTAGAACAGTGTCCAAACACTATGTAAGTTGAGTTAGCTAAATGAAGTACTGAAAGTATTGTAAATATACTGTACTCCCGGCACTGTTCTAAGCATATAATGTTATTTCGCTTAATCTTCATCATTTTATAAGGTACACATTATTATCTCTGTGTTACTGGTGAGAAAACTAGAACTAAAAGAGTTAAGCTTCTTAATATCACACAGCTGGTAGTTTGTAAAGCTAGGATTCAAACACAAATACAAAGTCTGTGCTCTTAACCATTAAACTATACTTTCTGAGTTTAGGAAACAGTGGGAAAAGAAAGAAAAGCAGGGTGAGGCTAAATTATGGAGACCTTGAAATCATCAGGCTAAAACAATTAAATCATGTACTAGAGGCATAAGAAGCTACTGAAGGCTTCTGGGCAGTGATGTGTTTAAGAAAGATTTATCTGGCCACAGAATTCTGGATGGATTAGAAATCTCTGGGCTATAGGAGCATCAGGTAGACATAAATATACAGCAAGCGAACTTGCAGAAGGTAGGCCAATTTTTTTTTTTTTTGTCATTCAAACTCACCCTTAGAGATTCATCCATCTATGTAACCCCATTTGATCTCTAAACCATAATCAAAAACAGCTTCAGCACCAAATAACCAAAGAAAAGTTGGGACCTCTATGGCTGATTCCTAAATCCACCCAAACCCCAAAATGGTATTCCATTCTACCGCCTAAATGTAGGTGCAGACATTCATATATATTCGTGGTCTCTTTGTAAACTACAACTGAAAGGTATTTAACGACTAGAAAATGAATCACATGTGTAATGCCTCTTGATTTAATAGCCCAACTCATCCCCCCACCCAGATGCTATCCCCAACTCTAAGGCATTGCTGGCGAAAATCGCACAGCCAGGGGTGCTGCTACTGCAAATTCATGATCTTCAACCTTAGCTGGGCCTGAAAGGCTGCCAGGCAGCTCTAGTCAGACATCTCTCCTATTCCCCTCAGTGGTTGTTCCAAGCTTTCACCACTCTTAAGCTTTTTACACCTCACTGCTGTCCTACCGTCACCAACGCCTTCTATTCCACACACACATGCTCAACAGATGATTAATTCTGTATTTTGCTGAAAAAATAAATTTGAATGCAATAATGTAGGAATTCCTCAGCTCCTCACTTGCCACCATCATGAATTTGTCTGTGAATCTCCTTATTTCTATGTCTTTCCCTCCTCAATCAGTGAGAAGGTGTCCTTCTCTGTATCCAGAGAGAATTGTTTCACTTGTCCTCTGGGCTCCCTGCCAACTCATTGATATCACTCCACCAACCCAGTCCTCTCATTTCTAGATGTTCAATCTTCCTTCTCTACTAGTTTTTCCTTTTCTACTGGCTCTTTCCCTTACAATCCTGTAAGCAGCTCTATTATTATTTAAAATTCTCTTTTAACCTAAGTCCTCTCTGCCACATCCCCTTACTCTTTGTCCTTTCAAAGTCATACTACTTGAAAGAAGAGCTTTATGTGCCTTGAGTTCTTTCCTCTCTTCATCCATTCTTTTCATTTGTTTCTTGAACCACATGTTCATAGAATGGGATTAATCATAACCCTTGGTTCATGGCACAGTCATTACTGCTTCATGCATGGTCCATTTTTTAATAGGTTAGTAGGTCAGACTACCTGGTCTCTACCTGCTACACAATTTCCCTCACAGATTTTTCCCGAAAAAGAGCATTCCCTTAATGAATCTCATATCCTGAATCTCACCTAAGACTCAGCCTCTAGGAAACCTGGCCAAAGACACTAAGGATGATAGACCAGAAAGATAAAAAAAAAAAAAAAAAAAAAAAAAAAGACCCCCAAATCCCAGTAAAACCATGGAACTACCACACTAGTCCTGAACTACTTAACTCTGGGCTCTTATTACTTAAAAAAAAATCTATTTGGTTAAACTCTTGTAGCTGAGCTTGTTAGACTTGCACTTGAGAATGGTCCCTAAATGATCCACTCCTAAACTTAGCTTCTCCAGTCCAGATCACTCTTTCCAGATACACACATCTAAGAACTTTAATAACATCTCCATTTAGTACCTCAATCCTAACCTGTGCAAAACTGGACTTCTAAATTTTTTTCAAAATAGGCACTTCTTTCAAACGGAGAATGTCACCTCCAACTGTTCATTTATCCCAAAAAAAATCCTGAATGACAAAAAGAGCCCTGCATCCTCTACCAATCTTTTCACACCTCTCCACTATCATGTTCCCCTGTACCACTGCCCCAGAGTGATTCAGTCACCGAGTCCGGTCTGACGGATTCTCTCTCTTAAAAACAACTCAAATATATTCTTTTCTCATCATTCTTACTGGCAATGCCATTGCCTTACCTCAGGTCTTCAGCATTTTGCTCTTCGACAATAGCCTCCTACCGGGCCTATTTGCCTCCTATCTGGGTCTCCAATTTACTACATACCCACACTTCCACCAGATGGACTTCGTTTCTATTGGAGGCAAAAACTATTCTCCTGTCTTCCCACAAGTAGTCTTCCTGGTAGACTAGAATAAATTTGAAGTGGTTGTTCCTTGAAAGAGAAGAGAAACAAAAAGGAAAAAAGGAACTAAGATCTACATCTGGTTTTACACAATATAGATTAAGGAAATGTGCAGGATAAGGAGAGAATCCATACACATTAAACTAGCTCAGCAGACGCAGATGCTTTGAACCAGAAGGGCCTACGAAATCCAACAACGCCCTTCTTTTCCCTGCTCTTCAACCAAATCTGTAGAGATTGGGAAAAACACTTGTGACTTGAACTTCAAGCAAAGTTCATTTTACTCTCAAACGTCCTTGTACTTCGCTGACTGCTGAGTTATTGCCGAAATCTGGTATCATTCCTCTTAGAATTTTTCAATGATTTTCTCCCACTATCAGGAAAAATGTGAACATCTAAGTCAAATCCTTTTATCTGGCTATAGTAAATTACCCAAAGTTTGCTACACCAAACTACTCGAGTAGCTATTTCGTGCTTCCATGCCTTTTTACAATACTGGTCCTCTTACCTGTCACATCATTTTGTTCTACCCTTTCTTCTTTACTGTTAGGTTCTACTTATCCTACATGATGCAGTTTAAGCCTTTCCTAACCTACTAAGTCTAAATACCCTTCAACTGGACTTCAATAATACTGTAGGTGAACTTTTGTTGAAGCATTTCTAAAACTAACTATATAATAATAGTCATCGATGAACTACTTAGGGGAGGAAGATATTACAAGTCTGCAACCCCAGAGTGAATCTGCGCCTCATACATCAAAGCATCTCCTCCTCAAAGTTTGTTTAACATGGTGTTTTGTTGTTCTGTTGTTGTTGTGGTTGCCACCATTAACTAAGAACCTTTTTTAGGTTCTGCAATAGGGCATATGTGTGCATATTTTAAATGCTCCTCAAACTCTATGAATTATGTCCTATTATTAATCTCTGTTTTATAGAAGAGGAATATGCACATGTTGAGCTTTAGTGATATATCCAAGTTCACGTAGCTAGTGACTAAGCATGTGTTGGTATTCTACATCTCTATTAATAATAAGCATTTATGAATGCTTTGAAGTAGAAATGGCTATACAAGGATACATACATGTAAGCTAAAACTATGCTCTTTCATTTATTCAATAAATACTTAATGAGGAAAGAGGTAGGAGTTGGAGAGTCATGCAACTATACTTCAGTTTCTCTAAGCAAATGTCTTATTCATTTAAAACCAATTCACAAAATAAGTAATATTATTAAGCTCCTTTTCCCCCCTCTAACCCCATTTTTCCCTTCCCTTCCCATCCCTTCCCATTCCTTCCCTCCCTTTCCTTCTTTCTTCTTTTCTTCTTTGTAGAGTATGTTGCCAAATTTCCTTTGGGCTACATGATTTTTCTCAGTCTTTGGGCATACAGGTGAAAGACAATGCACATATATTAATTGAAGTTCTGCATGATTTTATTGGAAATCAGATAGTTTTATTTATTTAAGAAAATTAAGATACTTGGTCAAGAAAAGAGGAAAAACAGAAAAAGTTCATCATGCATGAAATATTTGGAAAAAATAAGTAACCATGTTAGTTTACTAACAAGGAAAACTTGAATAAATTAAAACTGAAAATAATTGTACCACAATAAAAACCAATTGTACCAAAAAAAAAAAAAAAAAAAAAGTAAAGTGGAAGCTTCAGGACCCTAAATCCACTACTCAAAATAGCCCATCATGAACTGAAATGGATGTCCAGTCCAAATATACAGCAAGAAGTAGGTGTATTCAAATAGCATTTAGTCTAAAGCTGGGTGTTCATTTGCCAGGCAGACAGGCCATTAAAAACCTGTGGCTTTGGGTGTTTTCAACTGAACCTGAATGTTCAGATGTATAAATTAGTTTACCTCCTTGGAAAGAGACATGCTTTCCTGTTTCCAGGAGAAATGCAGGCTTCTAAAAGCTTATTTAAAAGGTTCAAAAGGCTACTTAGGCATCAAATAACTATTAAAAACAATATTTTGACTATTTAAGTGTAAACGAATCAGAAACATATGGATTAAATTTCCCTTAAATTGCACATGCTCCAAACTGAAGAGTATAGCATGGGTGAAACCTGTTTTGGATTTCAGTGAGCCCAAAACATTTGAAAAATCATCTGAGATGTTCAGTGAACTCAAGAGTACAGCTGGATTCACCCATCCCTAATTCATCCCTATCCTATGCTTCTGGTCTTAATATAAGAAAGGGTGTAAGTACACAAGTAGCGTGCAGGTAAAATGTCTAGATCTAAATTTAGAGGGGATTAAGAAATATCTTTTAAAACCTTTTAAAATCCTGTGTTTTAAAAGAAAGTCTTTGGGATCCCTGGGTGGCTCAGCGGTTTAGCACCTGCCTTCGGCCCAGGATGTGATCCTGGGAGTCCCGGGATCGAGTCCGGCATCGGGCTCCCTGCATGGAGCCTGCTTCTCCCTCTGCCTGTGTCTCTGCCTCTTTCTCTCTCTGTGTGTCTCTCATGAATAAATAAAATCTTTAAAAAAAAAAAAAGAAAAGAAAATCTTCCACTTTTAAAGAAAATCTGAACTACTCTTTAGACTCTTCCTATAATTTTCTCTTGAGTCTCTTCCTAATTAAAGACAATTTATATGACTCTAGGATTGAGAATAAAATAAACTAAAATTTTTTGAGCTCCCACTATGTGCCAGGCACTGTGCTTGGTATTTTTGCACATGCATTATTTCTTTATCCAATCCCTCAAACCAGTTTCAGGTGCCTATGCCCAGAGACAAGGCAGCTGTATTCACTCAGTTTTATTCTCTTCACCTTGATCAATCAGCCTGTTTACAATAAACAGTCTGAGTCTAATAAGTCAACTGAAAAAATATTATATTTTCTCATCAAATTAAACTGAAAATATTAAGAATTAAAGTCCTTAGCTATAAGATGAACTACATAAAAGTGGGAGACAGCAGAAAAAGTGATTAAGGGCACATGTTTTTGGATAAAAATTACTTTGTCTTTTTGTACCTTCTTTGTATAATTGGGGTAATAATACCTGCCTTATAAGATCATTGTGAATATAGAGTAGGAAGTTGTATGTAATATGCCAGATTTCATCATTCACCCAGTAGATAATGAAGAATCCCCATATATCCTGAAGAGGTTGCTCAGAACCACCTCTATCACAAGTTACAACTGTTCACAACATGGGTGGACCTGGAGCGTACTGTGCTAAGTGAAATAAACCAGACAGAAAAATATAAATACCATATGATTTCACTTATATGGGGAGTCCAAAAAAAAAAAACCAACTAAATAAACAAGCAAACAGAAATAGACCCACAAATACAAAGAACAAACTGGTGGTTGCCAGAAGGGAGGGAGTTGGAAGGATGGGTGAAATAGGTGAAGGGGATAAAGAGGTACTAATGTCCAATTATAAAATAAATAAGTCGCAAGGGTGAAAAGCACAGTACAAGGAATATAGTCAATAATACCGTAAAAGCTCTGCATGGCGACAGAGCCACACTTAGTGAGGTACATAATTGTTAAATCACTACGTTACGCACCTGAAATGAATACAATATTGTATGTGAACTATACTTCAATAAAAAGTAAAACAAATAAACAAAACAAACAAGTTACAAGCTCTCCACCTCATGCGCCCTGTAAAATGCCATACTGGCTACTTGAGGATTGAGGCGATCCCCACACCTACCAGAAGTTAAATAGCATAGCAGAGCCTGCTATGACCCAGTCCCTGCTAACCGAGGCATATCACACTGTTACGGGAGCCTCTCTTTCTGCATGAAAATCCAGCTGGCTCCCCTACCGTTAGTTCAGGGAGTTTACTGGGTTCCAAGAAATCATGGCTCTTTCTTTTGTATAAGTCAGCTCCAGCCCTCTGGTCAACCTCTCTGCCACTGCTGGAGGAGCTAGCACAGTCCAGTATGCAGACATACTCAGTGTAGCAGCAGTGCTCACATACACTATCTTTTGACAGGCTCCTCCCTATCCACCCCTCCTGCTTTCTTATCCGGGGGTCATGCCTTTCCTCCCGATGACTTCAACTTTTGCTCAGAGGAATGGAAATGGAGTGGCTAGGAAAAGTTCCCAGAACCATACCACTGTTCCACATAGAAAAATGATCATAAGGCGTTTTTATTTGACTGCTCCCCCCTCCTCTGACACCTTGTTGCATACTTTTTTTTTTTTTTTTTTGGCCTTGGAAAATGGTCTGATTCCCCAGTATAGCAGCCTATGAGGTTTTTAAAAGGTCCCTGTGCAGATTTTAAACTTCTGAGTTATATCAAACCTTGTCAGATTTGCTGGTTAGTCAACTTCCCATTGTCTGTCAGCAGCAAAAACCTGACCAGAAGAGGTGTCCTGGCCAGCAGGGATCTTTGAGTCACTTATCTCCATGAGGTTTTAATGAGCTGCATTAAGTCAAGCACTCTGACAAATCTGTACATAAAGTAATCGGTTTTAAATGCTTTGTGAGAGGCTGCACATGGAGCAAAGGTGTTGAATGTTGTGTCCTCACCACGGGTAAGAATTTTAAGAGGCAATCTAATGGCTTAAGAGTCTTCTAATTCTCATTAGGTCTCTCCTTGGTTCGGTTGCTCTTTGTTTCAAATTTATAGGACCAAGAACCAGCTTCAGACCATAGCTAAGAAAGTGAAAGTGACCAGTACTTAATAGAAGGTTCGCCGTTCTCTAAGTGCTTTCTGGGAGAGGAAGAAAGGGAAATAATGAGAAACTACAGTAGCCTTTCCCTATCTGCAGTTTTGCTTTCCACAGTTTCAGTTACTCACGGCCAACTGCAGTCCAGAAGCAGATGACTCTCCTTCTGACAAATCAGAAGGTTAATAGTATCCCAATGCTCATCACAATGCCTACATCATGCACCCCATTTCATCTCATCCCATAGGCATTTCACCACCTCACATCATCATTATCATAAGAAGAAAGGTGAGTACAGAACAATAAGATATTTTGGAGAGAAACTACATTCATATAACTTTTATTACAATATATTATAACTACAATTTCTCTATTTGATTATTAGCCATTGTCATTAATCTCTTACTGTGCTGAATTTATAAATTAAACTTTGTCATAGTTAGGTGTGCATAGGAAAAAAACTTAGTATGTATAGAGTTCAGTGCTATCCATAGTTTCAAGCATCCACTGGGGGTCTTGGAATATATCACTTGGAGATACAGAGGACTTCCTTCTTGCAGCTCCAGTGATATTCCATTTTAGTTCATCTGTCAAAGGCAGGAACAGGGCTGGCAAAGTAGAATTTGGGGTGCTGCTTAGTTTCCATGCCCTTTTATCCACAGTGTTATCATAACTCAGGCCAGTTTGGGACAAGGCTGCAGGGTTGTTGGCAACATTAGATTACCAAGGAAGGAAAAAAATCATTATTAGAGCTGCTGGTCTGGTAATAGAAGGTGACTGAGTGAAGACCTAGGTCAAGGTCATGCAACATCAGGCATAAGACTGTCAGTACCAGGGGTACATTTGTCAGACTTAGTATTGCAGAAAGGGGTCTCAGCAGGAATTTGCAATGATGTCCTGGTGTATTGCAACTATGATTCAAGGAGTTCTGTCCATATTGGAGAAGTCTCCAGCCATTGGAGGTGGGGACTGTGGGCTTGTTTCTAGGGGCACAGTTCTAGCCCTCAAGGAGACAAATGAGATTGTCAGAACTCAGCAATAGTCAGAGTTCAGGAGGGATGCTAGATCTCGAGGAAGCCTGACTAGAATACTAGGAATGATCACCACACAGTTCACCAAGTGGGAAATGAAGGCTCCCAGACACCTCTCTTTCCCATATTTCCTCCTCTTGGCACTAGCCCTAATATCTCACTCAAATGCCCAAGTCAGAAACCTAGGTACCATACATTATAGCTCCCTCTCCCACCCCTTCATATCCAAATCAAATACCAATCCGTTGTTCCACATCAAGGTCTTTTGTATTTGTCACTTCTCTATCCCCACTGTCATACCTTAGTTCAGGATACCATCATCTTTCATCTAGGTTATTATAGTAGCCCCCTAACTATTCTTGCTTCCTGCCAATCCCTATTTCCTACTACTACATCCTTTACAGTCATGCTCTGGCCCTCCCCAATTATTTGTAGCTCCTTACATGTGTCAAGCTGTCTCTTATTTCTAGGCTTTGTACATCTTCATTTGGCTAAGTCTTACTTTCACTTTGTCAAAGAGGGCTCCCAATTCCCCCTGGGTTCAGTGCCCCATCCCCATGCTACTACAGAACCCTGTAGGGACACCTGACGGCTCAGTGGTTGAGCGTCCACCTTTGGCTCAGGTTCTGTTCCCGGGGCCCTGGGATCAAGTCCTGCATCAGGCTCCACACAGGCAGCCTGCTTCTCCCTCTGCCTATGTCTCTGCCTCTCTCTCTGTCTCTCTCATAAATAAATAGATAAAATCTTAAAAAAAAAAAAAAGAACCCTGTAGTAAGGGCTATGAATACCATATTGCAGTGTCTCATTTCTTGCTTTTGTTTTTTTGATCAACTTTGTACTCCCAGCTCTTAGCGCATTGCCTAAAACACAGTGTGCAATCAGTGAATCTTTAATTAGTGGATTGGATTCTGTAACTTGGGAGCTACACTCCTGACATACCTGATCATGAATCTAAATGATATTATAAAAAAGAATTAGACAAAAAATTAAAAATAGAACTACCATATGATCCAGTAATTATATATATATATGTATATATACATCTCCCCCAAGAAAATTAAATCACTATTTTGGAGCTACCTGCACTCCCATGTTCACTGCAGCATAGTCACTATAGCCAAGATGTGAAAACAACCTGTGTCCATTGTCATATTAATAGATAAGAAAGATGCAGTGTTTATGCAATAGAATATGATTTATCCATAAAAAAGAAGGGAATCTTACCATTTGCAACAACACAGATGGCCTTTGAAGGCATTATGCCAAGAAAACTAAGTCACACCGAAAAAGATAAATACTGCATAATATCACTTATCTGTGAAATCCTAAAAGTCAAACTCATAGAAAAAAAAAATAGCAGGAGGTTGCCAAAGGTTAGGGGTGGGGGAAAATGAGAGGATGTTGGTCAAAGGGTATAAACTTCCATTTAAATGGGGGAGGGTTAAAAATTTTAAACAGACATCTAAGGGACCTACTAGATTCCAGGAATTGCAGCTGTGCCTCCAGATTCTGAATCTGAAGACTGTGACTATATCTAGTAAAGACATTAATTTTCTATTAAGTTTGGTAAAGGGGTTGGATGCCTGGGTGGCTCAGTAGTTAAGCATCTGCCTTTGGCTCAGGTTGTGATCCTGGGGTCCTGGGATCCCTGTGGGTAGTCTTCTCTCTCTGCCTGTATCTCTGCCTCAATCTGTGTCTCTCATGAATGAATGAATGAATGAATGAATGAATGAATGAATAAATAAATAAATAAATAAATAAATAAATAAATAAATAATTTGATAGAGGGGCAACATGGGTATTTCACTGATCCTACGGTGAACAACTGAAAGCAAAGAAAAAAGCAAAATAAAACCAAACCACCAGGCAGAGGTAAGAATACCTCCTCATCTAAAAAGCGTTCCTTTAACTTCCTTTGGTGGCAAGACACAGGAATTTTTCAGGAAAATCCTCCGGTTAGTCACTCCAACACTGAGTCTAGACCAATATTTGCTCCAAGCTGATCATAAATTCTCTTTGCTTTCCCACTTCCATGTACAAACCCCACCTATCCCAAATTGAAGCTATCTCAGACACAAGAAACACCAATACCCAACCTTGATAACAAGTATTAAGGTCTTAGCTTGCTAAAATGAAACCAAACCTTTCTTGCACCTACCCTCTTTTATACAGAATAGTGAAGAAGTTGAAATGAAACAGCAATTTTACATGATGATGTGAAAAAGGATATTCAGGGTATAATAATGTTGCATCTAAGATTGGTCAGAGAGTAAAGCTTCCTGATTCTGTTTTCATTAGTTAGCTAATCAAAATGCTTTCTGTTGATGTACTTGATACTCTCACCCACTGAGATTTGCCAAAATCTGCTAATAATCATGGTCAACTTTGTGTACTTTCTGTAAAGCCTGGGCAACTATCCTGCATGGCTGTGGAGGTTGCTCACTAGGTAAAAATGACCACCTAAAACAACGAATGGTTTCTGAAATAAAGCTTGAACTCTGCTCAATGCGCTTTGTGCCCTCACTTGGGACTTGCATCACCAAGAGGACAGGATACCTTTTCCTAATCCACACAAAAGCACTATATGGGTAGTAGGGATCCTGCTTGAAAGGGTTAAGACTCGGCATTGTCACGGCTCTCAAGTAACCCTAGAAGATCAAACTTTTGAATTATATGTTCCAGAGATCCCAAAGGCCTTCATCAATCCCAGGATATATCATTCTGTCCTCTAATCATGACGACTTTGAGCCTGAACCATTAAATGAATCCACTCAACTTCTGCCCATCAGACCTTTGCTTATAGTAGAAACTGCCAGGCCTTTAAACCATGCAGAACAAACAGCAAAGGCTATAAAAGTCAGCTTGAGGCTAAGGAGTAAGCAAAATCCAGCCTTCTGTTTATATTTCAGACCTGCTTGATTCCAAGTTCTTTGAGCACACTTGCGTCTTTGGCTAGTAGTACCATATATCAACTTTCTGGAAACCCCATCTTTCCTGAGACTCAGCCCCTTAGACATCAGTCTTCCGACTGACTTCCTAGATAGGGTGTAGGCCCCTGCCTCAGCTTTTCTAATCCTACTCTCCTCTGAATCTGACCACCCTTTACACTAGTGATACATGTGATCCCAGGCCCAGGATTCAGCCTAAAATAGATAATGATATGGCCCATGATGGGGTTAACAATATAGTATATTCCATGGGCTCCAAAAATACCAAAATTCACAAAAGTGGGAGTTTCCCACGTATTATTTCATTGTCTTCCTTCATGCTCATCATAAGAATCTCATCCAGTGAGACCCAAAGGGTTAATCTTATCCTTATCTTTATCAACAATAAAAACAATAGCAAATATCCACTCTGGAGAAGACCACAGAGCTAAGTTCTAGAGAATAAGTTTATGAAATCCAGACCATATTCTTGAATGTTGCCCATCAATACCATAATGTGTCACAGAATAGCTCTCATTGGTGGAAAGTTCTGTCAATAACCAAGATGCCAGAGGAACTGCAGGAGGACAGCAAGATTGAGAAAGCAGGCATAGGCCTCCTGGTACCTGCTGAGAGCAGGATACCAGACCAATTCTTTCCTTAGCCCCCGGTTTTTCTGAAGGCTGGCTCTGTTGCTTAAATCCCTTCCTCTCATAGTAGATCCCACCTAAAATCAACCGAATCTCCTTCTGACTGTCTGTAGTCTTCCCTCACCCATATGTCTCCATATTCTCCTCTAAATGCCATATATTTGGTTTCTGTGCCTACCTTTAAACTCACCCTTTTTCACTATGACTCTCACTATGACTCTCTTCCTTTATTTAGGATCAGAATCTAAAATTTCTACAAGCTTTTTGGGGACCCCCTAACAAACTAAAAGTTTTCTAGAGATGATGACTGACACTCCCTGAATTCTTATTACAAGTACAGGCTCGTACTACTCTGGTGATGCCCAGGAAGACCTGAGTTTCCTGCACTATAGCCCTGCTGTCCTTCCAAACCTAGGCTAACATTGGCTGATGTGTTTCTGGAAACCAAAATTCATGCTGACCTGACTTACTTTTCTTGACATTGCTATTTTTGGCTGTGATCTGCACGTTCATATCATTCATCTCGCCCTCTATGTTTCTATTGGTCTCCTACCTCAGTGAGTTTTTGTTGTCTGAGGGAGGAGAATGAGGAAGGTAGAAATAGTTTTAGAACAGAGTTGATGCTGTGGACAACAAAGTGAAAAGAAGGAAAAAACCTGGGTCTTTGATGACTTTTTTTTTATTGTGGTAAAATACACATAAAACAAAACTGGCCGTTTTAACTATTCTTAAGTGTCCGATTCAGTGGCATTAACTATATTCACGATGTTGTGCCACCATCACCGCTATTTCCAAAACTTTCTCATCACCCCCCACACACAGAGACTTTGCAACCATTCAGCAACAGTTCCCGTTCTGCAGTCTCCCCTGCCCCTGTGACCTCTAATCTACTTACTGCCTTAATAAATTTGTCTATTCCAGAAATTTCAAATAAGTGGAATCACATAATATTTGTCCTCTTGTGTCTGGCTTATTTTGCTTGGCATAACGTTTTCAAGGTTGAAGGCTTGTGAAGTACAGTACCCATTATCAACAGTATATTCATGATTCAATTCATATTCTGTGTGTATAAGTTTTATACAGCATTTATCTTGATGCTTAATATAAATACACTTGATTTGACTATACACGCACATCTCATTTTATTGCACTTGTCTTTATTGCACTTCACAGATATTACATTTTTTACAAATTGAAAGTTGGTGGCAACCCTGTGTCAAGCAAGTCTTTTGGCATCATTTTTTCTAACAGCATTTGCTCACTTCATCTCTCTGTGTCACATTTTGATAATTCTCACAATATTTCGAATGTTGTCATTATTCTGATGCTTACATTGCTGCAACCTCATGATAAAACTTTAATAAGTGGGGATGCTTCTCATGGATGAGCAAAGAAAGTGGTTTCTAGCTATGAAATCTACTGGTGAAGATGCTGTAAAGATTGTTGAAATGGCAAAGGATTAGAATATTAGTTGATAGAACAGTGGTGAGGTTTGGGAAGATTGACTCCATTTTTGAAATATGGTCTACTGGGCTATCAAATAGCATCACATGACACAGAGAAATAATCTGTGAAAAGATAGAGTCAATCAATGTGGCAAACTTCATTGTTATTTCATGAAATTGCTGCAGCCACTCCCAACCTTCAGCAACCACACCCTGGACAGTCAGCAGCCATCAACACTGAAGCAAGACCCCCCGACCAACAAAAAGGTTACAACTCACTGAAAATTCAGATGATAGTCAGCAATTTTTAGCAATAAAGTATTTTCTAATTCAGGTACATACATAGTTTTTTTAGAAATAATGCTATTGCATACTTACTGAACTATAATATATATTGTGAAAACATAATTTTTGTATGTGCTTGGAAACCAAAAATTCATTTGATTCACTCTATTGCAATATTCACTTTATTGTGGTGATCTGGTACTGAACCTGCATTATCACCAAGGTAAATCTGTAATGTATGTGGTATGTGTGTGTGGTGTGTGCACACTTTAGTTTCATGAACCTTGGGAAACTGATTCTACAAACTTTATTAGATAAATGTATAGGCCAAGTGATACACTCCTCTTATTTATTTAATCACTGGCATCCATGTTATGTAGAGCTATTTGTAGATGAATTTCAGAAAAGAATTAAAATATCAGCTCAATAAATACTTATATAAAAAACTTCAGAATTACATTTATTTTTCATTATTGAATAGTATTCCATTGTACATATACACACATATACACAACATTCGTTTATCCATTCATCTGTTGATGAAAACTTGGGTTATTTGCACCTTTTGGCTCCTGTGAATAATGCTGCAATGAATATTGACATACAAAGTATCTGAGTCCCTGCTCTCTATTCTTCTGATTATATACTTAGGAGTAGAATTGCTGACTTTTGGTAATTCTATCAAGCTTTTGGAGGAACTGCCAAACTTTTCCACAGGGGCTGCATTTTACATCCCCCAGCAATGTAAGAAGATTCCAATTTCTCTACATCCTTGCCAATGTTAGCTATTTTCTTTAAGAAGTATATTATGGTCCTCCTGGTAAGCATAAGGTGATATTTCATTATAGTTTTGGTATACATGTCCCTAATTCCTAATGATGTTGGTATTTCCCTATGCTGAGCATTTTTTCATGTACTTTTTGGTCATTTGTACCTCTTCTTTGAAAAAAATGTCCATTCAAATCCTTGCTCGTGTTTTAATTAAGTTGTTTGTCTTTATGTTGTTGCATTCTAGTAGCTCTTTATATATTCTGGATATATATTCTAGACTTTTATCACAGATATGATTTACAAATATTTTTAGGTGGTCTTTTCACTTTCCTAACAATGTCCTTTGATGCACAAAAGTTTTTAATTTTGGTGTGGTCCAGTTTATCCAACTTTTCCTCTTGTTATCCTTGCTTTTGGTGTCACATCTAAGAATCTATTGCCAAATCCACAGGTCCCTATGTTTTCTCCTAAAAGTTTTATAGCTTTAGCTCTGATATTTAGCTTGTTGATCCAGTTTGAGTTATTTTTGTATATGATGTGAGATAGAGATCCAACTCATTCCTCAGATGTGGAAATCCAGTTGCTCTAGCACTTCCATTGAAGAGAAAATTCTTTCTCCATTGAATGAACTTGGTACTCAAATCAAAAATCAACTGGCCATAAATATATGAGCTTGCTTATTAATTTCAGTTCCATTCTATTGGTGTATATGTCTTTCTTTACACCTTTCATGACTTTTTGAGTTGCTTAATTAATACACTGAAGGTTACATCATTTTCTATTGCTGCTATAACAAATTACTACAAATTTGGTAGCTTTAGCAAAAAAAAAAATATATATATATATATTATTATCTTATAGTTCTAGAGGACAGAGTTCTACAATGCATTCCAGCAGAGCTGCATTTTTTTTCTGGCAACTCTAGGGAAGAATCCATTTCCTTTTCCAGATTCTAGAAGCCATCCACATTCCTTAGCCCATGGCCGCCTTCCATCTTCAAAGACAGCAGTGGGCGGTTGAGTCCTTCTCACATTGAATCACCCTGACTTTTGCTTCATTATCATGTTTCTGTCTCTGACTCCTTTCGCCTCCCTCTTCTAGTCTTGCAATTATATCAGGCCCACCCCAACAACCCAAGATAATCACCCTATTTTAAGTTAAGCTGATTAGCGAATTAAATTTCCCTTTGCCATGTAATATATTCACCAGTTTCAGGAATTAGGACATGAACACCTTTACAGAGCTAAAACTGGAACAGCCATTCCAGTTCTGGACTTGTAGTCATTTGATACATTTCCCTATAGTTAAATCCTATATAATTTGAGGCTGGGCCTGATGTACTCACCAGATTCTCCCTATCACCACTCAACACAGTGCCTGGAATATAGTATAGAATTGATAAATACTATTGAAAAATATATTTATTGATTTCAAATATATTTATTGATATATTTAGTGCCCAGATCCTTTATGCCAATGATTTTCAAACTAAGTAAAATTCTAAAGTTTCATTCCTGTGCTTTAGGTATCACTTAAGGTGGGAAGGAGAAACTGCTGGGGAAGAAGCTGAGCCTACTCCAATCCAAGCAGTTTGCCTTTGTCTATTTCATATTTTGAGATTCTGTGCAAAATTTTATTTATAAGATGTCTACTGATACAGGAAGTTAAAAAAGAAAACAGTGGGATTAGGTCATTGACAATATAGCACAATTCCAAAATGTTTGCTTCATGAAGATGTTGATTTTATAAGATAAACCGAACCAGCTGTCTAGGTGAGTTACACTCGTAGCCAGAGGATGTGCTTCACGTGGTACCCAGCTGAAACTGGGTTGAGTAGAACCGGAGCATGAGACTCTGTCTTTACAACTCAGCATTCTAAATATACTTTCCTGTTCAATCCCCCAAATATTTTCTTCCAATTAAGCAATTCCCTTGGCTCTATAATTTCAGAAAACTCCTTGGAACCCATTTGGAAATGAAGAACTGCCTTTACCAAGCTACCAAGAGAAGAAAAGCAATAGTGAGCGTTATTAAGTGCTTACTCACTCTGTGTCGGGCACCATGATAAACAATTTATACACATTATTCCTCGTGTGTATGCAACCTTTGCCATAATCTTACAAAGTACACAATATTTCCATTTTACTGATAAGAAAATTGGGACAAATAAATATTAATATGCCCAAGGCCACAAAACTTCATAGATCTTTTTTTTTTTTTTTTTATTTATGATAGTCACAGAGAGAGAGAGAGAGAGAGGCAGAGACACAGGCAGAGGGAGAAGCAGGCTCCATGCACCGGGAGCCTGACATGGGATCCGATCCCGGGTCTCCAGGATTGTGCCCTGGGCCAAAGGCAGGCGCCAAACCACTGCGCCACCCAGGGATCCCCGATCTTTTAGTATTTTCTTCATACATGGGTCTCAAAGACATTCATAAGAAAAGGGGTCCTCCTCCTTGCTGTCCTTAAATGACCCTTTCATTTATACAACATCCAAGGCATTCACAGAGATTTCAGACCTAGAGTTATGTTTAAGTGAAAAGTAAGCTATGTGCAATGGGAAATCTATGTTAAGACCATGCATGCCTTCACTAAGGTATAAAATTTCTGGTTGATTTAGGAATAACTAAGAAGTTATTTGTTGAAATCTCCACAAAAAGTCTAATATACTTCCTGAGTGAAGCACAGTAAGCAGATGAGTAGAGGTAGTTTAGCAGAGATTAATGCTTCTCTGAAGGCAGCCAAACTTGGGTTTGGTTTTGAATTCTGACTTCAACTGACCATGTGACTGTGGGCAATTCTTCACTCTACTAAGCTTATGTGTTCTCTTACATTAAATAAGGGTGATACTAGAAGCACAGAGAGGATTAAGCAGGATAATGATAATGGAAAGAGTTTGAAATCATCCCATGCATAGAGTGAACAGTAAATACTGGCTATTGGTACAACTGAGGGATTTATAAGCTTTTGGATATGAATTTTATATATCAGTTCTCATGTAATAGCAAAAATAATTAGCAGCAATGATAATGAATCAGTAAAACAGCAATAATAACTGTTGCCTCTCCTCCCTGATGGTCTATTTTCCCTCTAAGGAATGATCCCATCAACAACAAATCGGCTGTAATATGCCATCTTAAAAAACAACTTTCCTGTATATCACATTTTCCTCTAGCTATCACCCAACTTTTATACTCTCATGTAAACAAAAATTTTCAAAATCATGTTGATACTCATTGTCTGCACTTCCTTTTCTTCTACCCTCCTTGAAAATCACACTCATAAAGGTCTTCTTTCCAACACCTCTTTGAAACCGCTTTTGTCAAGATCACCAATGACCTCTCATTGCCAAATCCAATCCTCATCTTATTTGTCCTATAAGCAGTGTGTGACACAGATTATCACTTCTTCCTTTTTGAATCATTTTCTTCACTTGGCAACCATATCAACACTGTGTTCCTTCTATTCTCTCAGTTATTCTCTTCAGTCTTCTCTTCTGGTATCTTCCAGAACCTCTTTTACTAGAATACCCTTGGCCTCAGATTTCTCCATCCTTTAGCTAACCTCACTTTCCAGTAATCTTACCCAGTTCTATGCTTTAAATACCAATATAGGCTAACAGCTCTTAAATGTATTTCTCTAACAGCAGCCTCCTCTTTGATTTCCAGATTCATATTCCAATTGCCCACTGGACATTTCCATTTGGATGCTTAGTAGGTATCTCATATATAACATTTCCAATCTGAATTCCTATTTTCCTATTTCTACCTACTGCCTCCATCCTTCCTTAACTCTATAAATGGCAACTCCATTTTTTTCCAGTTACTTAGGTCAAAAGCTTTTTTGACAACCTCCCCACCACTCCCAGCCACATCCAATCGAGGCAAGTTTGATTTCTTCTAACCTTCAATCTGACTTCAGTCTAATAATTTACCCTAAAATCTAATAAACAACCAGAGTGTAACTTATTTTAAAATTTATACCAGGTAGTGTCACTCCTTTGCTTAAACATCCTATAATGGCTTCCCATCTCATCCAGGATAAAATCTGAAGTTCTTACTATGGTCTACAAGGCCTTTCATGATGTTACTCCTATTCCTCTGATTTTATCCTGCAGTATTTTCCTTCTGGCTCACTCTTCTCTAGCCAAACAGAATGCCTTCGTGTTCCTGAATATCTCAAGGCTTTGCACTAACTTTTCTCTCTGCTTGAAACATTCTTCCCACTTATTTCTATGTATCTTGCTTCTTCATTTACCCAAGTGTCTGTTCAAATGTCACTTTATCAGAGAAACTTTGAAATAGTCATCCCATCTCTATCACTATCTATTCCTTACCTTGCTTCATTTTTCTTCTTAGCAGTCATAACTACTTAGAATACTAAATTCTTAAAATGTGTTTTCCTCATTGTAATATGGTTTTCATAAGTCCATGGACTTTGTCTTTATTATTCATTGTTATACCTTAATGAATAGAACAGTACACAGCACATTGCAGAAGCATTCCTAAATATTTGTTGAATCTTATCTTAAACAATCCTTACAACCAATCACGTGATGCTAAATGCTTGGGTGTTATATTAGAATGTCACAAGTCTGATGTTCGACAAGTTGTATCAATTTGGACAAATTACTTTGCCTCCCTAAACCTGTTTGCTCATTTGCATAATAGGAAATAATATCTATTTCAAGGTATATTGTGAAGATTTAAAGGAATAATATGTGATGAGCTTTGCACAATGTCTAAAAGTTATCTAATATTAATATAGATAAGAAAAGTAAGAATCTGAAAGGTTAAAATCTACATAGGTTATAAAATCCACAGATAGGTTATAAAAATAGAAGAAGAGGGTTGGATACGGAATCTAGAGCGCCAATGCTGGAAAATTTGCTTATTTGTGTTTGTTTTACTGTTCTTGAAACTAAATCTAGACAAACAGCTTTTCCCCCTCCATTTGTTCCTAAATCTAAAGAGCAAAGTGAAGCCTTTGTTTTCAAGTGTTATGAGATCCTGATGAGGTGTCCTATTTTCTGTAATAAGTACTAACATTTTTCTTTTTTTATTTATTCACACAACAAACATGAATCAGAATTTATAATCTACTTGAGAACATAAGCCACATGTTTTGATGACAAGGAAGTTAGGAGAACTGAGAGAGTGCTAAAAAAATTCAGGAGTAAGAGGCATACCTCTCATTTCTTTGTAGGTTAGGACACTGTCCTATTCCTTCCCCCACTCCCAATCCATAGAGTACTTTCTTCGTAAACTCCCTGCTATGGAAATACAATTCATGAGAATGACTGACATACATACCTACTTTCTCCTAAGTGTTAAGGATTCCTGTTTACATTCCTAATACCAATTTCTTGAAACAAAAATGCACAGATAAATTTGGGGGGAAGTTAACCTAAGTGTTTTCCATTCATTTCATCTGGTTTGCACACATTAGTGGTGCCTCTGGGTACACCATAAAAAGAGCTTTAATTAAGAGCAAACACACTTGGATTTTACTTATCTTGGGTCCACGAATCAGATTCAAGATAAAGAATTCCTTGCAGGGAGAGGGTTGTGAAGCAGATACGTGTTTTTCCTAAAACTTTCTGTCTACTCCTGCAGTTTTATATATATATTTTTTAAAAGCCACATATATTGTGCAGGATTATTTACAACCTCTAGAGAAAATGAACATGAATCATTAGTGTGCATGGATACTGTCATGTGTTAAAAGAAACACACTTGTAGTGGGCCTGTCACTACAGAATTCTGAGGTTGAATTTCAGGGTTTATTGGGGTATGGGAGTGATTCATAGAGATGTTGATATTTTAGCATTTTCTATTCAACGTGGGAATTTAGAGATTATCCTAGGAGAAATGAAGGGGAAAGTTATATGTCTCAACTCTTACTTTTAATGAGGGTGAATTTGCAGGGATGTTAAAAATTGGATAGTCCATCTGCCAAATGTCTGTTTTACATATGCACTTTTTTTTTTTGCCATCTTATTCCTGTCAAAAGGTGTTGCCAAGAATCATTCCTGTCATGGTGTTTAGTGCCAGCACCGTCCAAATAAGAAGCTGTTCAATGTGAGAAATAACTGGCTTCAGAGACACAGATGCTGTATTAGTGTTGGAAGTATTTCTGTGTGGAAGCTTCTCTGCTTAACACTGAATAAAACTGATATTTACCACTGTTTAATCCAGAGACCCCCCTCCCTCCTTCTACTTATAGTAACTGCACTGTGTTGTTATTGTTTTTTTTTTAACTACATCTGGACTGCAAATATAAAAAATGTATCATCTATGAGTAGAGTTGTGACAATAAGACAAAATTTTTCCCGTTACTGCTTTCACTCAAAGCCCTGAAACTCTTGCTTGTGATTCTATCTCCCAAAGTGAAACTCCTAACCAAACCTCTCTAAGCCTCAGCATCCACATTAGAAAATTAGGAATTATAATACCTACCACACACACAAAAAAGTTGCCAAGATTGAAAATTATAACCTTCATATGCCATTCAGCAGATACAGCACAGAAGACATAAACAATAAATGCTATTGGAAGAGAAGTAGAGTGCAGAGGTTTGTCAGCAAACATCTAATTTCTACTCTGCTTTACTACTTATAAACTGTGTAACCTTAACCATAAACTGGCCAATGTAATTTCTCTGAATGAATCAGAATGAATCAGAATGATCTATTACCTATCTCATGGATGTGGGATGATGAAATGTGATAATACATCTAAAGTGCTCACCACAGTGCCTGATATATTCCAAATTCTCTGAACATAACTGATTATTATTAATTTATTATTTCTTGAATGCTTGTATAAATAACATATTTTAGCATACTTTCAGAAAAATCTTTGTAAAATAAGTTCATTCATGAAGGCTGACATGGGACCCTCTCTCTATATAAGTAGAGAATTATACAGCCCTAAAAAATACTAAATTACATAGTACTCCTAAATTGATTAGATCATTTAAAAATCTCCATCTAGATATATCCATCCTCCCGTAGAGGTATACATACATTCCTGGTCCAAGTCCTACTGAGAATCACAAGCTCTCTGAGCTTTCAGCCATGTCTCCTGGAACAAGCTAGATATCCAAAGAAGTAGCTCTTATCTGGCCTCCTGGGCTCCTGGACTCAGCTAAACTGATCTCCTAAATCAGGTCTTTTGGCTCCTTGTTCAACAGCTCTCTGGACCCCAAATTTCATGAACTGACATCTCCTGCTGGAGCTAGGCTTTTGATTTCTAGTTCTCCTGGAATCTAGAGTCATTTTGTCTTATATACATGCTTGTTTTCCTATTTCCAGTTAACTCTGAATAAACAATTGCAAACACACAAAAAGTATCCATCATTCAATACAAATACACAAAGACACTCCCACCAAAGATACCCATTACATGCGGTCAAAGAAATGAGAAGGAAGTCAATAAAAATGCAGTTGGAATGCTAAATCTTCTAGCACCAAGGGGGTTTTATGGTTGTTTCTATGTTCACTGAAGGATGTGACACTCTAAAATTAAAAATATGTGTGTGTGTGTGTGAATACATTAGCACGTGAAAATCAATTCAGAAATATTTAAGTTCTAAAAAAGGAAATATTTAACTTCTAAAAAGTTGTTAAAAGACATGCGGTTCATTAATTCACTTTTTCAACAAATGTATGGAAAAGTAAGAACAATGGCTAACATTTATTGAACACTTTCTATGTCCGATACTTTTCTAGGCACTAAAAAATGATAATCATAATAGGAAGTTGATAATCATAAGATCTCCACCTTACTAAGTAAACTGAGGCACAGAGGAGTTAAATAATTTGCCCAAAGTTACAATGGCTAGTAAGTGATAAAACCAGGTACTTACCATGTGCAAGGCACTTTACTAGAGGCAGAGCATACAAAAGTAATAGTATCTAGTCTCTGCTTCCACAAAGTATATGTTCAAGTGAAAAAGTCAGACATGAAGAGTAAACAAAATAATTTCAAATAAGTACTATAAAAGGATTTATAGAAAATAGAAAATAGGATTTATGCTATGTTATGAACTGAATTGTGTTTCCTTCTAACCAAGACCATTCCAATTTCGTATAAAAGGCTCTCGTAATCATAAGGCCACATCTCACAGGGAAAGGCAGACTAAGAGCTGAGAAATTATAAACCAGGTGGCGTTCCTCTTCACTTCTTCATGTTTCACATCCCAACCCCCACACCCTCCTCTGATTGTCCTCAATAATTATGGTGTTATATTATGAGTTTTATTGGTTTTTAAAATGTTTTCGTGAATAAGATATTTTAATTGCTTTAATTCCCCCCTTCACTTAGACTGGGTAGACCCATGAATTCTCTTCAAAATGGCTTTGAGTTTAACTGTAGCCTTTGCAAAATGGAACCTCAACAACTACCTACAGTGCTTGCCAGCAGGACATGGGGAAGTAGTGCAGGCAAGGGAGATTTCCATATAACACATGTGTTCTAAGTACAAAATTACAATAATTAGAGATGGCAAAGACTGAGAAGTCTATCTCCAGGAAGGTCAATGAAAGATTATAAAAATGTTTAGTCTAGGCTGGTCCCATTCTCCTAATGGTACATAAAGTGAGCAAATCATACATGCTTTCTCTAGCAGACGATTACATGATCTAATCAAATATAGTTTTAGCATATTTGTATAATGTCATGACCCGTAACTCTATCATATTTCACAATCAGTTTTTCCCACTGAATCCTGTGGGAATCTGAAAGTATAAGCAAAACACACTGATTGTCTATTAAAAGCTATTCAATAGATATTTTTGAGGATCCGTTTTGGAGAAGGCACTCCCTGAGTACTGCAAAAGTCATAAAAATAGTTAAGATAAGGCTAGCTTATGAAACAAATGTAAATTAACAGAAAGGTGTCATCCTTACTTATACCTATATTTCAAAAGTGGAATTTGTAAATGGTGCAGAAAGGATTGAGAAGGGGAAAGAGGAATTCACATCTACTATGAACATTAGGGAGCTCTTCATGGAAGACAAAGTACTCAAACTGGGATTTCAACTGGTATAGATGATAAAGGGTCAACGATAAAGGGTCAGCTTTCAGGTAAAGGAAGAAAAACGTAAGCAGAAATAAGAAAATGCAAAGCCAGGGGCACCTGGATGACTCAGTTGGTTAAGTATCCATCTCTTGATTTCAGCTCAGGTCATGATCTCAGGATGGTGGAGCCTTCTTAATATTCTCTCTCTCCCTCTCTCTCTACCCCCTCCCCAACTTCTAAAAAAAAAAAAAAAAGGAAAGCCATTTCAGGGGACAATTTGATGAGAGCTGGCATATCAGGCTGATTTTTTGTAAACAATATAGAGCCAGCACAGACATTTAAATAAGGGGAAGTCTAACAGCAAATGCCTACCATGTACCAGGCACCATGTCTGGCCTATGAGTTTAAACTTTAGTCTCCACAATCCAAACACAACACACTAAGGAGGAGAAACTGAGGCTTAGGAGGTTTAAACACAGAATCAGCAATGGGAATGACATGAACAGAACTATGCTTCAGATGATGAGTCTTGCAACCATTTAGGAAGAACACCTACTTATTATCAGAAACCAGGAAGTGAGGAAAAGGTGATTTAGGATCAAGATAGTGCCAAGCTGACTTTGAAGTGAGGAAAAGACAGGTAAGTGGAGATTTCCAAATAGTAATTTTAAACATAAGGATGGAATTGATTTGAGAGGTCGGATCTAGATAGATTTGAAAATCATTCCTACAAAGATGATAATTTAAGTCATGGAAGGCATGAGATAGCAAAAGGAAAAATACAGAGATGATGAAAGACAGAACCTGGGGAAACACCACTATTTAGGGGGCAAGAAGAAGAAGGCATGTGAGTGAAGCAGAGAAAAATGGAAAAGTGAAAGAAATATTAAGATGGAGAAGGCAAAGCTCAAACTCTTACTATATTATAATCATAAATCTATTCACAAAAGTTGGAGATGAAGATGGAGGGGATGAAAGAAGAGGAGAGTGGAGTAAGGACCTTGAAAAGAACACAGAAGATTTGGAAAAGGTGTGGCAAATGCAACAGGGAGTCAATCTGACAGGAATGAACATAATGTAAAAGCAGCAATAAAGTCTAGCTAATGTTAAAGCAAGGATTTGTGGTGGAGTCAGAAAAAGGGATGCTGGGACTTTGTCTAGGAATACTGATAACCTATGAACAAAAACAAGTTGTAAAATAACCAGAAGTCAAAAAGAAAAGAGAATAGATGGTTGTAGAACTCATCATGGAGCCCAGAGTGAGAAGAGAGACAAGCAAATGTTTTTTTCCTTTGTCTCTAACATTCCCTATTGTGGCTGAGATGATTCTTTTAAATGCAAGGATCAATGACACTCAAACTTTAAATATTCAAAATGATCATCTAAACCAACTTTTTTTCCTTTGGGAACACAGGTACATCAGTCATACTAAAGGAAATAAAAGGGGATCCCTGGGTGGCTCAGCGGTTTGGTGCCTGCCTTCGGCCCAGGGTGTGATCCTGGGGTCCCAGGATCGAGTCCTGTGTTGGGTTCCTTGTGTGTAGCCTGCTTCTCCATCTGCCTGTGTCTCTGCCTCTCTTTCTCTCTCTCATGAATAAATGAATAAAAAATCTTTTAAAAAATAAATAAAGGAAATAAAATAGGTACATTGTTTAACAATGTTGGATTTGACTAAATTTCCCCCCATGATTACCAAGCTATAAACCAAATTCTGACTTTCTATAAGGCCTAGAGGCCTTCACATTTTTCTGTGTGGAAGGTGGTGTGGTCAGGTAGGAAGAACTCAAGATTGGGATGCCTGGGTGGTTCAGTCAGTTAAGCATCTTGCCTTGGGCTCAGGTCATGATTTAGAGGTCCTGGGATGGAGCCCTGCACTGGGCTCTCTGCTCTGCAGGGAGTGGGCTTCTCCCTCTCCCTTCGTGCTCTCACTGTCTCACTCTTTCATTCTTGCTCTCACTCAAGTAAATAAATAAAATCTTTAAAAAAAAAAAAAGAAGAAGAAAGAACTCAAGTTTGGAGTCAGAGACCCATAAGGAGAATCTTTGCATCATCATTTACTAGTAGTATGAGGAAGTTACGTTTCCACTGTGAGTTCATTTACGTAGAGATAGGATTATTATGTGCACTCACTGAGATATGATATGTATACCAAATATTTATTCTAATGATACTGATTAAGTGCTTTTAATATGCCAGGTTGACGTGAGATACTGGGATTAAAAAAGATGAATAAGACACCAAAGAACAGTTCTATATACAAGTAACCAGCAGTTTAGAGGAGAGAACAGGCATTTAAATAAACACAACGCAAAACAATAAAAGTATGCAAAAGATGCAGATGAAATATAGAGGCGGGAATGAATATCTACTTCCAAAGGTTTGCAGGAGGACAGGTGTTTAGGAAAAACTTCCCAGAGAAAGTGACAGCTAATATTTCCAAGTGCTCCACAGATAAATGTTCCCTCCGCCTTATATATGTATTTATAGATACACCTTGGAAACTCTAAAGACCACTACTTCCAAAAGATTATTTTCAGTTGCTTAAAAACTGATCACAATCTCCATGTGTTTTTCTCCTCTTTAATCTCCTCTAGACTCCTAGAATTTTAAAGGTGGAAAGATCCATAGAGATCTCAATCCAAGTCTCTAATTTCATAGGCAAGGAAATGAAAGCCCAGAGAGCTCCAGTGACATATCTGTCCATAATCACGCAGCCGGTGGAGCTGAGCCCAAACTAAGATCTTTCTTGTTTCCATTTCATAAACCCAGAATCAAGTGCCAAAAAAATCCCTTTAGAAATATTTTGACATTGAATGACAATGATCTTTGGAGTAGCGATAGTCCTGTTCCTCCCTCTCCTAAGGGTTAGCCAGGCCTTTCTTTTACTAAAATCTTGTTATTGTCCACTCCCAATGACATCTCATCTACTCTGAACTCCTTTCCTTTGTCACTTATCCCTCAATTTCCTGAGAAATTAAGTTAATACCAATAGGAAATGACACATTATCAATCTTTGTTAATACTAATGATAACTACTGTCTTCAGATTACTTTACTTTTTTATATATATAAATTCTAAACATGTTCTAGGCAGTTCAGCAAATGGCACAAACAATACTTTGACCTATAACCGACAGACATAAGGAGCAATGAAAGCATTTTCCATGCAACATTCATACATTGTTAAAACACGGGAAAGTGTTGAAACCACTTGGATTTATTATTATTATTATTATTATTATTCATGATAGACATAGAGAAAGAGAGAGAGAGAGAGAGGCAGAGACACAGGAGGAGGGAGAAGCAGGCTCCATGCTGGGAGCCCGATGCGGGACTCGATCCTGGGTCACCAGGCCCTGGGCCAAAGGCAGGCGCCAAACCGCTGAGCCACCTAGGGATCCCCAGCCACTTGGATTTTGAAGGCTGACACATGAGGAAATGATTCTGTCAATCGTTTGATATCTTAGATACCTATCTCATTAAAATCCAGGCTTCTTTGATGTTCCTACTGACTGAGTGAAAACACACTCATGATACTCTGAGGGAATTATTAAGTACCAAGAATGTTTTATATTTTGTCTTTAAACTTCTCTTTTTGGATATGCAAAATATCTTTCTTAAAAATCTTCTTACTGTTGTCATCTTCTTTAAGCACAGTCTTTAATGAAAATAGAAAAAGGCTTATTCTGATTCTGCAAATAGACCTGAGGAAATCAGGTAAAAGAACTCTAGAATTTGAATTAGAGTTAAATCAAGTGTGTGTTTTTTGGCTTGTTTGAATGGCTAAGGTTTTTGGTTTTGTTTTTTAACTTGGCCAACACTGGTTTTGATTGTCTGCCAAGCCCAATTTTTCTAGATATTTGCTAACTCCACAATTCACTTGATGTAATAAATATTTAGCTAAAAACACACATGTAAGTATTCTGATATTTGCATGATAAATGTATTTTTGAACAGTGTAGATTCATGATTGGAAAAAAAGAAGAGAGATGCCTAGGTGGCTCAGTGGTTGAGTGTCTGTCTTTGGCTCAGGTTGTGATCCCGGGGTCCTGGGATCGAGTCCCCATGGGGAGCCTGCTTCTCCCTCTGCCTGTATCTCTGTCTCTCTCTGTGTCTCTCATGAATAAATAAATAAAATCTTTAAAAAAAAGAAAAAGAAAAAAAGAAGAAACGACTTGTGCTCACATTGGTTAACTGGTTAACAGCTCTCCATTTTTCTATAAGAAAGGCCTGAAAACTTGAATATCCACCTTTTACTTACCTCAAAAGTTATTTTAGAATAGCTATTTATAAATTCCCTAGTACAAAGAATAAACAAATTCATATATTTCCAAAAGGGATGGAAAGGATCATAAAATGGTTTTGCATGTTTGTAAATACTTTTTCATAATTGCATATGTCAAACAGTAGTAGAAGCATTATAATAAAGCACTTCTTTGTCTATCTTATAGGGGATGATAGCTGTTTACCATAACCCATGTTTCCAAACATTCCACCAGTTTGCCATCCAGTAATTCACTAAAAAGAATTAATGGAGAAGAAAAAATCTGGTACTCGGTTACTCAAAACACAAGCTACATTATCAAGAATGATGAAAGATAGTTAGGATAAAGTAAGACATTCAAATGTCCTCTATTAGTACAAAGGAAAAGGAATGCATATTTCCTCAATAAGAGGGGCAGTCAGCTATACCCAGTACTGTCTAATTCAGGCTATCTGAACTTTTTTGGTCCTTTTTCTTACTCTCATCCCACTTCTGGAAAAGAATCTATTCATGGTGAGGATAAAGGTTACTGAATAAGACTATTATAGAAGGTATATAATTTAGAGTCATTATATCCTACATCTATGTAATTTCGATAACTGTTTAGTATAAATAATAGAAAACACTTCAGTATGTTGGCTCTGTGTGTTTCCCCATTATACCATTTGTAAGTTACAATCACTCATTTTTAGCCTAAACTTTTCTTTGTACGTGGTATTAAAAGCCACAGTCAAGTTAGATCGTTGGGATATATTTTATGCAAGGGTCATCTAGAAGATTAAGTACGCAAATACAACCAACCCTCAGAAGCTTACTCATGTAATTATGACTTCTCTAGCTTCCATAACTTGTTACTGACATGCTATTTCTTATCTCAAAATTCGTGCTAAAATTACTTGTTTAGCAACAAGAAAATCTAACAGATGTTTTATGTTCTGCTATTGTACTGTTCACATTCCCTTTCCTCAAAGAGAGATCTACAGCCAATGAAGTTTAAATATACTGTGAAAAGCCTAGCAGTGTGGAATGTGATTCGTCACCGTTACATTCCACATGACAGGCAAGCTGACTCCATGGTGAATTTTGCATCAGCCATGCAAGAGACTAATTGAGGGAATACTTCGAGGTTTAAAAGTCTACTACAAATGCATATGTTTATCAGTCATATCCTAAATGGAGCTTAACTTAAAGAGAATGACATGGCTATTAGACTCTATTGGGCTGGATTACATAATGCAAAGAGAGCTGGAACTGCAGCCTAAATAATTAAGTTTGGTCCCTTTCCATCGATGTGCTGTGTGGCCTAAAGTAAGACTTAACTCTGAACCTCTCTGTATCCTAATTTCTCATCTCTTCTTTTTTATTATCGAATGAAACTAACTTACAAATAAGGTAGGTGGAGAGCATTTGGAAAATTTTGAAGCACCATATATACACAGATAATTGGTATTGTTATTATCCAGACATTTCAAGAAAAGGTTTCTTGGCTTGTGCTGTAGCTATTAGCTGCATATGTATTTATAGACAATTCAATAATTTGCTCATTAGGGGTTTGGAGTTTGAATCATCTGGATAAATGGCAGACCTTGACTCTTCTAAGACCAGTCTGTGCAACACAAAACAGGATGGAGCATTTATAGGTGGAATATGTAGATGGTCGAACTCAAGCCAACCTAGAAAATCTCACTGTCAATTAATAATGTCTCTGAAATCTTAACTTTCTGGATCATTGCTTTAAATATCCCATTAGTTTAAGAAACCTGGCCATAATTGTTCTGGTAATTCTCATCCTGATTCATTTATTTTTTATTTTTTTAAAGATTTATTTATTTATTTTTATTTATGATAGACACACAGAGAGAGAGAGAAAGAGGCAGAGACACAGGAGGAGGGAGAAGCAGGCTCCATGCTGGGAGCCCGACGTGGGACCGGATCCGGGACTCCAGGATCGTGCCCTGGGCCAAAGGCAGGCGCCAAATCACTGAGCCACCCAGGGATCCCCCTGATTCATTTATTAATGAAAAACTTGCTATTGTCTTAGTCCATTCAGGTTTCTATAACTAAATGCCACAGACCAAGTGATTTATGAACAGTAAAAGCTTATTTCTCGTAGTTCTGGAGACTGGAAGTCCAAGATCGGGGTGCCAGTGTGGTCAGGTTATGGCAAAAGAACTCTTCTGGGCTGCAGATCACTGACTTCTCTCTGTATCCTCATGTGGTAGAAGAGGCTAGAGGGCTCTGTGGAGTTTCTCCTATATGAACACAAATCCCATTCATGAGGGCTCCACCCTCAAGACCTAATCACTTCCCAAAGTCCCCACCTCCTAAACCATCACAGTGGGCATAAGTATTTCAATATATGATTTTTTTTGGGGGGGGGAGACACAAACATTTAGGCCACAGCACCTTCCAAATAAACCGTAGTCATAACCCAAAGAAAAAAACCGAAGGTCAAAATTTATAAAAATTAAGTAACTTAGAACAAGAGACTCATCTAAAGATGCTGTCCCCTCTTTTTCCTATTCCTAATGTCACTCACTAGCCAATTATTTCAAAAATTCAACGTCTGCTCATATTCCATCATCCAACCTACCCAGCAGAGAAAACATCTGCTATGGTTTTAGAAATACAATACAAAGGAAAATTAAGAGATTGTAACTAGCCAAAATATCTTATTAGAAACAGAAAACATTTTGATATCCCAAGAGGTTCTTCTTCACTATAGAATAAACCACAATGATAGCCCCATATTACTAGGTATGTATATAAAATTACTGGTAGGTCATCAGTGGAAGCTCTATATATGATGAAAACCCAAGAGAATTATGATGCCTCAGTGCCAGTATAATATCAAAGCACTTCTTCAAAAGCTAAGACCAAAAGAATGTTAGAAGTAAGCTAATTGGCTTCTCACACAAGCCTAAAAAAAAAAATGGTTACAAACTCTTGTAGAACAGCAACAGCATGCTGCTGCTTCCGCCTGTCTCTTTATACCTAACCTGGAGATATATTACAAATATATCAAAAGGCTATTGCTATGATCTGAATGTTTGTGTCCCCCAAAATTCACACAGTAGAATCCTAATGCCCAATGTGATGTTAGGAGGTGGGGCCTTTGGGAGGTGATAAGGTAACTAAGGTATCATCCTTATAAATGGGATTAGTGTTCTTATAAAAAAGACCCCAGAGAGCTCTTCAATCCCTCCCACCATGTGAAGCTATACGAGAACCCTGCAACCCAGACTGGAGCCCCCCACTTGACACCCACATCTCAAACTTCCAGCCTCCAGAACACAGGATCAATTTGGGATTTTTTTTAATAAGCTATCTAGGCTGTGACGTTCATTACAGCAGCCCAAATAGACTAAGATGGCTATTGTTCCAATAAAGGATACCATAGCAAGATTTCAGAAACTAGAATTTATATATACTAGAATTAATGTCATCTGGAATGGAATATTCTGATTAATCAACAGCTTGGATAAAAAGTCAGGGGCGTCCCATACAATGAATACCATTTGTTAAATCTTTAGAATATGTTAGAACTTCCCAGAACAAACTGGATTTTTATTTGCCAGATACTATGTTAAGCCCTTTGTATTCATTAACTAGCTCAAACCTTTTTACAACCTGTGAAGGAGATACTACTATCCCTGTTTACATATGAGAAAACTAGTCATAGCGCTTATAGGTGTTAAAAGAAGGATTCACATCCAGACTGGTCTAACTCCACAGCTGATAATTTCTAACTATTACACTATAACCTCCTGCCTTTATGAACCAATGTCTCCAAATACCAATTACTATTTCAATGTCTTGAAATGCACAGCAGAAAAACACCTGCAGTTGACGGAATGCTGAGGGAGTAAGCTTTACTGTTCCAAAGTCCGTGTCCCCAGAATTCAAAGGCTGGTGCAACACCCAGAGGAAAAATCTCTGGTGAAATCTGGCTAAATGAGGCAAAGCCTGAAGCACCTGACAGGGCTGCAATCCAGAAAAATGTTGATCCAGTAACCTGCCTGTCTGTAGCAGCTCATCTTCCAGCAGGATTAGACTGCTCTGATGTGAAGCAGCTGTATTAAGGCTGCTTCTGGGTAGCCAGATTTCTATTATCTCCCTTTTATGGAGGGAGGCAGTAAACTGCCCCATGCCCTAAGGTCAGCAGCAGTTCTCAAAGACCTATCCAGCCACTTCCAGGCCAATTGGCTGGGGACACATGAGTAAGAGTGCAAACTAAGCAACTCGAACACAGGTGTAAGAGCTAGAGTGTGTTGCTTAAAAGAATGCACGTCCACCCGACTTCCAAAACAGATGTGCGAGCACGAGACCGTAACACAAGGATTGTTTCCCTCTGTTCTGCGTGGTGGTGGCCAGTCAGAAAAGCATGATCGCCAACAACAAACCAGCTCCCATAGGTGAGTGTCCAGTGACTCTAATCTCAAGAAATACTTGAGAACATTTTTCTCACTGTTTGGTTCTTTTCCATCAGTTATTTAGAAGCTTCTTGGCTAAATTTTCATCGGTGCCTTAAAGAAAATGTTATGAATATCTTCAGCCATAGCAAGCTGAACATGACCTTAAAATCTCTATAAAATGAATGTAAGCTTTACTTCCACTGGAAGGAAAAATAAGGACATCAATAGAATAAAAAGATTCAATTCAGAATACCACTCTTTCAAATGTTAAATACAGCTACAAGACATCAATACTCTCACTAATGAAGAAAATTTAAGTTTGTATGTCTCAATAATGTCAGTGTATACATATTATATAATAAGAAATAAAATTTGCAATTTTTTTTTTTACTTTCTTAAGCTTGGCAACTATGTTTCAATTCATGTTTTCTCCAAACTATATAACTTTATATCTTTATCTTTTTAACTTTATGTCTTTAAATAAAAAGAATATCATATGACATAAATATTTTTATATGATTCCCACAGTATAGCATTTTTACCTCCAATATTATGATTGCATTTAACACTATAATTCCGAATTGAGAAATTAATAATATCACTAAGAAAATCATAATTTTCTTAGGGAAAATAAACTACTCTGTTATAATAATTACAACAAAAATCAAGAAAAACACATTTACCTCGATTTTTTAAAATTATTTAAAATAATCCTTATAAATTCCCTATAAAATATTTTTCTTTCACCCAGATACTATTATGTAAAAGGCATATACTTGGCATTTTAATTCTCTTTATCCAAAAGTCACTATAATTATTCTATCCAACAGAAATACTCTCAGTCTACAAATTCCTCTCACTTTCATCTTTACATTTAAACTAAAAAATAATCTAATACAACATTCTGTGTCTCCAAAATGTCTGATTTCCCTCTAACTGGTCAGCTTAACAAAGCAGCTTCCAAGATTTCTTACAGCAGTACTGAATAAAGGATCAGCAAAGGTGAAGAAGGATATACACTCATAGTACCAAAAATGTCTCCATCAAGAGAGTCCCTCAAGATTAATCAGTCTGCCTCCACATTCTAAACTCTCCTAAATCCTCATATCTCTGTGAAATAGAGATCAGCAGAATGTAGTCATCACACATGTCTCCACAAGGAGACTTTCTGGACACCAGGTTTACTACTTACTAGCTAGGTGACCTTTGACAAATTGCTTGACCTTTCCAATTTCAGTTTCCTCTGCCGTAAAATGGGGCTAACAAAAGTATGAACAACATAAAATTTTTGTGAACATCAAATAAAATAATGCATGTAAAGCACTAATAAAATTGCTGACAAGTAGTAAATAGTGACTACACTTAGATTTTATTATTTCTGTAAGATAATGCAGGTGGGTTGAGGAAGGCATATTTACATTAGTAGAAGTAAAGCAGATGGGAGGGCTAGGATTTAGTCACAAGTTTTAATGTTGTTTCTAATTACAGAGAGTAAGTACTCTTGAATAATGCCATACACATATGAATTCAAAATAAAATTCTCTGCTCACAAGAAGACAATCTGATGTTCAGATCCACAGATTTTAACAGCATTTCTGGAAAAAAAGTGATGTGAGGAAAATGGGGCTAGGAATCCTCAGGGGAGTGTATTTTTCCATTAGTCTTGGTAAAACTTAGTAGGAAATAATACAAAAGAAGCACTTCTGGAATGGTGAGGAAAGGACCTCATAAAATCCACTGCCCTGTAAAAGTAATGCAAACACTGGCAACAATTGCCAAAATCAACTTTTTCAGAACTCTGAATGTTAACCAAAGTCTTGTAACAATTCAAGGAGAGTTAATTTTTGAAAAAGACAAAACTGGATTTCCTTGAGTGTTAACCCAACTAAACAGAGATGCCAGTGGCCACTTATAATAAATAAAACAAATTTTAGAGAATTAATTTCAGAAAGTCACTTTGCAAATAGAGATAATAACAACCAACAGCAACAACAGTCCTGGAGAGGAGAGACTCTGATCTCTAGAATTGTCACATTATATTATTTTAAATATCTAGTTCTGGGGCAGCCCAGTGGCTCAGTGGTTTAGTGCCACCTTCATCCCAGGGCGTGACCCTGGAGACCCCGGATCGAGTCCCACGTCGGGCTCCCTGCATGGAGCCTACTTCTCCCTCCACCTGTGTCTGTGCCTCTGCCTCTCTCTCTGTCTCCTCTCTGTGTATTCTTATGAATAAATAATAAAATATTTTAAAAAATAATAAAAAAATAAATATCTAGTTCTGAGGGAAAAAATGGAGTATGCAAAGAAACAGGAAAGTTTGGACCATACAAAATCTATCAATAGGACTATGTCTGAGGAAGTACAGATGTTGGACTTACTGAAAAAAGACTTTTAAAAAACAGCCATAAATATATTCAAGGATCTAAAGGAATGTTGCTAAAAGAATTAAAGAACAACCCCTTACAAATAGGGAATATCAGCAAAGAGATATAAATTGTTTACAAGAAGAAAATAGAAATTCTGGAGTTTAAAAGTATAACTGAAATTTAAAAATCCATTAGAGAGTCTCAATAAAAGACCAAGCATACTAGTAACAGAAAGAATCAGCAAACTTGAAGACATATCAGTTGAGATTATCCAGTCTGAAGAACAAAATGAAAAAGAATGATGAAAATGAACAGAACCTCAGAGACACACCAAAATATGTATAATGGGAGGAGAGACAGACAGCAATAGAAAGAATATTTGAAGGAAAAGTGCCCAAAATTCCCAATTTTGATTTAAAAATAAATTATCTACACAACCAAGAAGCTCAATGAAGTCCAATAAAATAAACTCAAAGAGATTTGTGCCTAAATTCATCACAGTCGAAATATTGAAAACTGAAAGAAAAAAAAAAAAGGAGAGAGAGACTATTCAAAGCAACATATTCAAGGGATATTCAACTATTCAATTCATCATATTCAAGGGATTCCCAACAAAATTAACAGCTGACTTCTCATCAGTAGTTATGTAACTCAGTAAGCCAAGATGGACATATTCAAAGTGTTGAATGAAAAGGAATGCCAATCCAAAATTCTATAAACACCAAAGCTATCATTCAAAATGCAGAAGAAATTAAGATACTCCAGATTAAGAGAAAAAATATATTTTGTCACCAGCCCTACAAGAAATAGTAAAAAGAATGTTTGGGGCTAAAATAAATGGATGCTAGACAGTAACTCAGATGCACACAAAGAAATAAAGTACATCAGTAAAGGTTAACTACATAGGTAAACATAAAAGACCATAAAAATGTACAGTTATAACTCTCTCCTTCTCTTACTCAAAAGACAACTGTATTAAGCAATAGTTATGTACCGACTAGCTTACATATAAAAATGTAATTTGTATGAGAAATAGCACAAAGGAGCATGAGAGAATGGAGCACTATTAGAAGTTTTTGTATTTTATGAAAATTAAGTTTGTATTTGTCTGAACTAGATTGTCTTAAGTTAAAATGAGAATTATAATCTCCAGGGCAACAACTACAGTAATAACTTAAAAATACATAAATAAAAGAAATGGGTAAATTAAACTGGAATACTAAAAAAAAAAAAATCTATTTAACACAAAAGAAGGCACAAATAGAAAAATAGAAAAATTAAAGAGGACACAAAACATAGAATACAAATAGCAAAATGTCAGGCATAAATACTACCTTAGCATAAATTACATTAAGCATATGTAATTGGATTAAACACTCTATAATCAAAAGGCAGAGATCGGCATATGGTTTTTAAAAATCCAAATACATCCTGCTCAGAAGAGACATTCTTTAAATTTATAGACACAAATAAATTGCTTCTAAAATGATTGAAAATCATATAACACTCAACAATAACCAAAAGAGAGCTAGAGTGACTAAGCCAAGATCAGACAAAACAGAGTTTTAGATAAAAATGGAATTTAAACTATCTCTACTTGCAGATTTTTAACAACAAAAAAAAAATATCCTTATAGATGCATTAAAAAAAACCAATTAGAACTAATAAGAGATTTTAGTAAGGTACTAGATATACAATCAATAAATAAAAATCCTAAATTTCAAAACAATAGCAATAAAAAGTCCAAACATGAAATTCAGAAAACAATTCCATTTACAATAGCAACAAAAGGAATTAAATACTTAAGAACAGATTTAATAATGAAGTGTAAGATTTGTATACTAAAAACCATTGAAAGAAATTAAAGAAAATCTAAAGAAATGGGAAGTCAGCTATGTTCATGGATCTGAGGATTTATTTTTTAATATTTTGCTTATTTATTCATGACAGAGAGAGTCAGAGACATAGGCAGAGGGAGAAGCAGGCTCCCTGAGAGAAGCCCAATGAGGAACTTGATCCCAGGGTCCTGGGATCATGCCCTGAGCCCAAGGCAGATGCTCAACCGCTGAGCCACCCAAGCATCCCAGATCTGAGGATTTAATATTATAATGGCAATATTCAGTGAATTGATCTATAAATTGATCTGTCAAAATCTCAGCTAATTTTTTTTGCACAAATTAGCAAAAAAATCCTAAAATTTATATGGAAATTCAAGAGACCCCAAATAGCCAAAACAATCTTAAATAGGAACCAAGTTAGAGAATTTATACTTCTCAGTTTCAAAACTTACTACAAAGCTACAGAAACTGAGACATCATGGTACCGACAAAGGCACAGATATTAGACTAACAAAATGGAATTGAGAGTTAAGAAATAAACCCAGACATTATGGTCAACGGATATTTGACAAGGGTGCCAACCTATTCAATGAGGGGAAAGAACAGTCTTTTCAACAAATGACGCTGGGGCAACTGCTTTCCAGATTCAAAAGAATAAAGTTGAACTCCTACCACATACCATATGTAAAAATTAACTGAAGATGGATTATAGACCTAAATGCATGAGATAAACCTATAAAATCCTTAGAAGAAAACTTAGAAGTGTATCTTCATGACTTCATGTTAGGCAATGGTTTCTTAAAAAGAAAAAATAAACACTTTTCTCTGAAGACACTACCAAGAAAACAAAATTACATATATTAGATATATAACAAAATTATATATTTAATAAGGAATTTATATCAAGAATGTATAAAGAACTCCTACAAATCAATATAAACAACCCAAGTTAAAAAAAATAGACAAAAGATTTAAACACTTCTCTCAAGAAGACATGTAAATGGCCAAAAAAGCACATGACAGGATACTCAACATCATTCGTCATTTGGGAAATGAATGCCGAAACCATGATGAGAAAGTTCTACACATCAACTAGAATGGCTAAAATAAAAACTGAAAAAGACATACAGGTGCTTAAAATGACTATAGAAAAAATTGAAACCTTTGTGCATTGCTGGTGGGATTATAAAACAATCCAGCCTCTCTGGAGAACAGTTTGACAGTAGCTCAAAATGTTAAACATGGAGTTACCATAAGACCCAACAATTCCAGTCCTAGGCATATATCCAAGAGAAGTAAAAATATATGTCCACACAAAAACTTGCACATAAATGTTCATAGTAACAATATTCATAAAAACCAAAAAAACAGATTAGCCAAATGGCCATCAGTTGATAAAAGGATAAACAAAATTTGATATATCCATACAAAGTAATAATATTCAGCAATAAAAACAAATGAGTACATGTTATGATGCATGCTACCACTTACATGCTACAATATGAAATATGCATGCTGCAACATGGATGAACTTTGAAAACATTATGCCAAGTGAAAAAAGTCAATCATAAAACACCATATATCGTATAATCTATGTATATGAAATATCCAGAATAGATAAATCCATAAAGACAGAAGTAGATCACTGGTTGCCTGGGGCTGGAGGGAGAATATGAGAAGTGACTGCTAATGGATGCTGGTTTCTTTTCAGACTGACGAAAATATTCTAAAGTTTGATGGTGGCAATGGTTGTACAACTTTGGGAATATACTAAAAACAATAGATTATACAATTTAAGAGTGTGAATTTTATAGGATATACATTATTTAAGGCTTAATAAAACTATTATAAAAAATAATACAAAAAGGGGCAGCCCCGGTGGCTCAATGGTTAACACCTGCCTTTGGCCCAGGGAGTGATCCTGGAGTCCCAGGATCTAGTCCAACGTCAGGCTCCCTGCGTGGAGCCTGCTGCTCCTTCTGCCTATGTCTCTGCCTCTGTGTGTGTGTATGTGTGTGTGTGTGTGTGTGTGTGTCTCATGAATAAATAAATAAAATCTTTAAAAATAAATAAAAATAATTAAAAAATAAAAATAATACAAAAAAGAAATGCAGCTGTCATAATAATTGCTTTAAAAAGCAAATAGGCACAATAAGATATCACCTCACACCTATTAGAATGGTTGTTATCAAAAATATAAGAAATAACAAGTGTTGGCAAGGATGTGGAGAAAAGGGAATCTTTGTGCACTATCAGTGGGAATGATAAATTGGTGCAACCACTACTGAAAATAATTGGAAGCTTCTCAACAAATTAAAAATAGAACCATCATATAATCTAGCAATTCCACTTCTCAGTTATCTGAAGTAAAAAAACTAACTCAAAAGGATACCTGCACCCCTATGTTCACGGCAGCATTATTTATAATAGCCAAGACATGAAAACAACTTGTGTCCAGTGATGGATGAACGAAGAAAGAAAATTTGGTATACATAGATATCTATATATACCTATCTACTAAAAAGTGTGTGTGTGTATGTGTATGTTGTGCAATTGTTTTTTTTAGAAGAAATAAATAGATAAATTAGTCATCACTTTTCTTCAAAGGACAATACTAGAAAAAATAATGCAGCCTATATCATATATACAATGGGATATTATCCAACCATAAAAAAGAATGAAATTTTGCCATTTGCACCAACATGAATGGACCTGGAGGTCATCATGCTAAGTGAAATAAGTCAGTCAGAGAAAGACAGATACCATATGACCTTACTTACATGCAGTATTTAAAAATACATCAAGCTCATAGATACAGAGAACAGATTGGTGGTTGCCGGAGATGGGAGGTGGGGGTGGGAAAAATGGGTGAAGAGGGTCGAAAGATACAAACTTCTTGTTATAAAATAAGTAAGTCGTGGGTATATAATGTATAGCATGGTGACTATAGTTAATAATATGCTGTATATATGAAAGTTGCTAAGATCTTTTTTTTTAAACATTTTTTTAATTTTTATTTATTTATGATAGTCACAGAGAGAGAGAGGCAGAGACATAGGCAGAGGGAGAAGCAGGCTCCATGCACCGAGAGCCCGATGTGGGATTCGATCCCGGGTCTCCAGGATCGTGCCCTGGGCCAAAGGCAGGCGCTAAACCTCTGTGCCACCCAGGGATCCCAGTTGCTAAGATCTTAAAAGTTCTCAAAAAATTGTCTTAAAAGTCTCAAAAACAAGAAAAAAAATTTGTGATATGTTAACTAGAATTATTGTGGTGATAATCTTAGCATGTACACAAATATGGAACTATTATGTTGTGCACTTGAAATTACTATAACACTATATATCCATTATACCCCAGTTTAAAAAAAAAAAGTGAATAGAGTGTGGTTTACCAGTGGAAGTGTGAATAGATGCCACCGTTTGTTTTCATTCTTGGCGCTCTCGGACAAATAGTCAGACCTATGTAAGTCAGATCCCAACTTGACAAAAACAAGCGGGGGAAAGGAAAGTCGGAAGGTTGCACTTGAGTGAACTGCCAAAAGCATCTCTAGCCAAAATCTCAATCACTGGGAGCACTCAACAGATTCAGAAAACAATCTCTGGATCCATCCAAAAACCTGGAACTGTCACGAGAACAATTTATACCCTTTACCTTTTCGTTTTGAACACAAGAAAACCAGATTGTTCCATACCAGAATAGGTAAACAGACTGTCCTAAAAAAACAGGATTGAAGGCAGCTCTAAGAACAGATCCAAGTTGTCGTGAAAGGTTTAAGTGCTGCCGCTAACTACAAGTACACTTAGCATCCACTTTCCAATTTGTACTTATTGAATTCTCTTGTCTCAGCTCTGTTGGTGGAAAGAGATAGAAAAGCTGGTGGGCTTGCAACCCTGAATCTACCACACATAGCTGTGTGACTGAGGGAAGTCTTTCAACCTCTCTGAACCTCAATTTCTTCATTCCTAAAAAACAAAACAACAAAAAAAAATACACAGGTCTGGTCTGCCTATGAAAGCAGTGGTTTAAAATCAAAAGCCAATGTATAAGCAAGAACTCGGTAAATTGTACAATTCCACATAAAGTAATTAATATGCATCGTGAAATTAGACTGTAGCTAAGGTATCTTGTGAAACTCTGCACTTTGCTTTAGTAAACAAAGGGAAGAAGAAGAAGAAGAAGGAACGTTTGCTAATTCTGAAAGAAAGAGAAATAGAAGAGAGAGAAGAAGGCAGCAGGGAAGCTCCTCATGGAATTCTTTGTTACCACTGACCTCTGGCGTAAAAATTTCCCCCCAAGATTCAAAAGTCATACTCTTCCCTTCCAAGAGTCTGGATGTTTAACTGTACATCTTTGAATTCCTTTATATTAGTAGGGAGCCTATGAATCTAAAATATTAATGATTGATTTAGAGTTTCTAAGTCTATGTTTTCATAGACTATCTGGCCAGCCAAAATGGACTGCATCGTCCTTTAGACTCCTGCATGTATCTGTACCTGTGACCGTGTCGTGTCTCATTTTACAGTGAGATGTTCTGAGAAGCAGAAGATCATGGTTGAAAGAACCTGGACTAGATGTTGAAACGAGACATGGAACTCTGCTCATAATTTGCTCTCCAACCTTGGGTGAATCAATCAGCTCTTTGAGTGGCGTTACTTATAAAACAGTCATAATTCTCTCTGCCTTATCTGCCTCACAAAGTAAGGGTAAAATCTATGTGAGATTTTACATGAAAACAAGTTCTCTAGAAGAGATAAATCATTACACAAATGCAATGGACTAGTATTGTGGGTCCAGAAGTGAATGAATGAGTGAGTGAATGAATGAATGAATGAATGAAATAGCAAATAAACATCACTCTGTATAAGTTCTACCCACGCATTCCTTCCAGACCAATACAAAATATGATATTCTCCACGTGGTAGCTTTTTATTTACTTACTGTTCAGACATTTATTAAGACATGTAAGATATGTTCCTTTATAGAAAATGGAGACAATGAGCTTTGAGGGAGAAGCACCCCCAGTGAGTTGGAATTCCAGATGTGCCACTGTGTGACTTGGAACAAATAACAGAATGTCTTTAACCGTTACTTCTACTGAAAAGTGGAAGGAACACTACCCATTTTGCAAGACTGTTGTTGCATCTTAAAGGAGACACTACATACAAAATTGTCTAGTAGAGCACGGGCCCATAGAACAGTTCACTAAAAGTGGTTCTTTCTATTATTATTTAAGGCATATTTTCACATATCCTCCAAGTCAAAAAGTCTTCATCTAGATTCCATGAACCATAGATCTTTTGCAATTCCATACAAAATTTTACATACATATGCAATGTGCATTCTTTCAGGAGAAAGTTCATAACTCTCATCAAATTCTCAAAATAGTAAAAACAGTTGGTACAATGTAACCCTTAAATGGTGATGTCCAGCATAAAACACAATATTGCAGAAGGTGGCCTATCAGTGGGCAAGGTTGATGTCATTATCTCTCTTTGTACTTCTCCTTCCCACATTCATATATATAATGCTAATCAATGACTAAATCATTTTCCACTAGCCCCAAAGCAGATTTACAATTCTCAAAATAATAGCTCTAGGCAGATACTATAATTTTACCAGAAGAATCTCTAAAGGTGAAATCAACCTGACATCTGGATCTGGAATCCACCTAGACTTTCCCCCTCTTTTCTTTCATTTGACTCATTTTGAACTTATAAGTCATCTAAAACCCTTGTGACTTTATAAGGAATTGCCATGCCTTATAGCCCCCCTATACTCATCCTTCATCCTATTACTTGGAATTAACTTTTTAAACACTTATTAAAATGTCAAGGTTGGCTTGAGTCTTTTGAGATCTTCTTCAATGGTAAATATAGTTATCCATTCACTTAACTATTCACGCAACAAATATTTACAAGAATACCTACTGGGTGCCAATACTCACTGTGTCACTGTTAGCCAGCTCTTCCAGCTTTGAGTCATACATAAATTTGATTTATATGCCCCCAAATCATTGATAAAAATAATATTAATATGAAAATACTTCTTGTAATCAGTAGATGGGTGTGAAGCAAGACATCCCCAAAATTTCTCATTCAGGTTACTTCCTCAATGTAGAAATAACAGAAATAAATACGTTATGGTTGGTGTTCCAGTTACCAATTTATTTATTATCTCTCAGGTCCAAATCCACCCTTCACTATCTACTCTGCAACCTGTAAATATTTCTCTTTTGCTAGCCGGCACAGTGTGAAACTGTCAGCAGGAGACATTAACGTAGTTTCTGTATCTAGTTCCTTCTTTTGGAAGGCTCTGCAGTGTGCAGTATGAGCAGCCACTGTAGCTCATAACTGCACCAGACACTAGAACTATATGACACATCCCTGTGAATAGCTTCCTTCAGGGCCCTGTAGGGTGATTTCCACAAGGCTTAGCTCCCAAAGGACATAGGCTCAGCAAATATTTGAAGCCAACAGCACCTGGTACCACCTATAATGGCTACTACCCCCAGGTGCCTCCTCAGATGGTTTTATAATGATTTCTAAAGTATGACACATTTCTTTGGAAGTCTTCTTTGATATCTTTTGGGAAGCTCTGCAGTAGGTTCTGAGGTGCACCACCCCTCCACAGATAGCTTTTTCCAACACCTAGAAAGCATATCCTCGGTGTGAACTGCTGGCACAGGACCTCAGCAAAATCCTCCACCATCCAGTGAACCGCATCCTTTCTAATAAGATTTGGAGTGGTGGTGGGCGGGGGGGCTGTTTACTGATGTTTCTACCTCAGTTTTAGAGGTAGTAGCTAGTCCCTAGGCCTGCTCTTCTATTATTTTTTAGAGTTCTCTTTACTGAATTCTAGTCATTACTCTAATTACCTGTTAGAGTTAATAATTCTTTACATGAAATGTCACCTGTTCAAATTACCATGTGGTTTTGGTCTCCTGACTAGACACTGCCTGATAGAGAACTGAAATCACAATTGATCCAAGAGATAAACTTACAAAGATGAGTCTTTTTTTTTTTTTTAATCTCCTATAGCTCGTAATGAATAGACACAATACTTGGCAGGTTACCTTCAGTTTTGGAGGTAATATGTCCCACATTTGGTTGTGATTTTCTAACCCAGTTACCAAATAACCCATAAGGTTGCCAAGTTTGAGTAGGTGCCTTAGCCCATCCAGGCTGAGTGCAAATATCTCAACCATTTTTATTTATTTCTATTAATTCTATATTGAGGAAATAACCTGAATTAAAAATTTAAGCCACTTGGACTTTTTGGCTCCACAGATCCAATGGTATCTGAAGTAACTATGTAAGATACATATACATATATTTTATTCTAAGTCAGAAATTTAAACAGGGCATAACAGGAATGGCTGATTTCTGCTCCACTTTATGTCTTTTGGGGCAACATGTCCAAGATGACTTCTAGACACATATTATCTGGTGTCTCAGCTGGAATGATTCATACAGACTGGGAGTAGATAGAATGACTCAAGTGAGATTATTTGACTGGGGCCATGGTTCTCACAATCATCTAAGGTAATCTGTTTTTTTCTTGTAGTCTCAGGACCTCTTCTTCCCCATGAGATCTCACCGATGGGGCATCTAAAATCTCTTACTCGAGGCTCCCAAAAAATTAGAAAATGGGGACTGCCAAATCTTAATGACTAAACTCAGAAGTCCTAGACTTTAAGCAAGTCCATAGACAAAAGTGTGAATACCAGATGGCCTGGTCCATCGCTGACCAACAATGCAACACACTACTAACTCAACGTCCATCCGCTAATGATTCCAATTCCTCCCACAAGTAAAATACACTGACTTACTTCTATTACCTCAAAAATCTCATGCCCTTACAGAATTGAGCTCTGATTTGAAGTCCATGATCTTATTATTTAAATCAGGTCCAGGGATGAACAAGGATCCTCACATACAATTCTTCTTTCAATCTGAAGACCTAGAAACTTAAAAAAAATATTATCTTTCTTTGTATACCTGTATATCCTCCTTTATATATATGTATACACCCATATATGAGAGAGAGAGAGAGTGAAACATAGGATGAACACCACAGACAGTCCTATTCAAAAAAAGAGGATAAAAATGAGAGGTATAGGACTTTCGGTTTCCAATTCCACATGTAAAGTGATTAGAAGTAGCCACTCCATCCTAACAAGAAGTAAAAGCTTTTTGAATGCCTAGGAGAGTGAAGACACAGGGAAAACTGCTGCCCTGAGATCAGAGAGACAGGCAGATACAGGCAGGCACAGCTCACCAGAACAAAGACTCATAGACAGAAACCACCACAGGAACCAGCTCCAGGGTAGGAAAACCTGAACATCCATTGATTAATTTCTGGATGCTCACTGTACACAACCCTGAGAAGTAAAAACTCGAGAGGAACCCAATCATATAGAGGCGGCCCCACAATATTATAAGATTTTCCTCCAGGAAATATCAGAAAAAAAATTCCCTTAGGTATTCGGCAGGGGAGAGGGGAAAAGGAGCCATTCTGAAATGTCCCAGATTACTCTTTTCTTAACAAAGCCTGGCCTCAGTGGAAACTAGTAACCAGAGCCTAACCTGCTTGGGTATTATCAGAGCCTAACTGGCCTGGGAGAAAGGAAATACCCAACTTTTCTCAGCTCTAACCTCTTTGCATAGATGAAGGGAAATACCTAACTGAAATCCATTCTACCATCCTGTCCTTCTTAAGTGGGGGGAGAACAAAAACAGAAGCATGTGTAAGGTTCACAGTCCAGAAGCACAGAACCACTAAAAGACTGAGACCTAATCCTAGGACTATAGAACATTTCTCTCCCCCCACATCGTACCACTACATTACTAAAGGCCTATTTACAGCAGTTCCTTTTACCCATCTATCATATCTGGCTATCCAGAAGAAATTACAAGGTCTATCAAAAGGCAAAAGACATAGTTGCAAGAGACAGAGCAAGCATCAGAACCAGACATGGCAGGATGTTGGAATTATCAGGCTGAGGATTTGATCAATTATGATTAATATGCTAAAAGTTGCCGTGTATAAAGTAGACAGCATGCAAAAACAGATGGGTAGTATAAGTAGAGAGATGGAAATCCTAAGAACCAAAAAGAAATGCTAGAGATAAAAAATACTATGACAGAAATGAAGAATGACTCTGATAGACTTATTAGTAAACTGGACACAGCTGAGGAAAGAATCTCTGACCTTGAGGGAGGTATCACAGAAACCTCCAAAACCAAAAATCAAAGAGAACAAAGACTAAAAAAAAAAAAAAAAAAAACCAGAACAGAATATCCAGGGACTATAAGGACAACTACAAAAAAGGTGTAACATACACATAATGGAAAATACCAGGAGAAGAAAGAGAGAAAGGAACAGAAGAAATATTTGAAATAATAATGACTGAGAATTTCCCCTTAATTAATCTCTGACACCAACCTATAGTTCCAGAAAGCTCAGAGAAAACCAAGCAGGATAAATGCCAACAAAAACCAAACCTAGACATATCATTTGCAAATTACAGAAATTCGAAGATAAAAAAATCCTGAAAGGAGCCAGAGGAAAAATAATACCTTACCTATAGAGGAACAAAGATAAAAATTACATACAACTTCTCCTCAGAAACCATGCAAGCAAGTAAAGAACAGCATGAAATACTTAACGTGTTGAAAGAGAAAAACCCACCAACCTAGAATTATGTCTCCTGTGAAAGTATCCTTCAAAAGGAGAGAAGGAAAGATAAAGGTTTTCTTACACAAAAATTGAAGGAAAGGTCCCCGGGTGGTCAGTGGTTTAACGCCTGCCTTCAGCCCAGGGCATGATCCTGGAGTCCCGGAATCGAGTCCCACGTAGGGTTTCCTGCATGGAGCCTGCTTCTCCCTCTCTCTCTCTCTCTCTCTCTCTCTAATAAAATCTTAAAACAAATTTAAAAAAAAAATTGAAGGAGTCTGTTGCTAGTAGTCCTGCCTTTCGAGAAATATTAAAAGTTCTTCAGAGAAAAAGAAAATAATATAGATCAGAAACTCAGATCTACATAAAGAGCATCAAAGACGGAATAAGTAAAGGTAAACACTTTTATAAAAGTAAAAACTTTTATTTATCTTTATATAATTGGTCTAACAGATAACAGTTTGTTCAAAATAATAATAGCAATAATGTATTTGGTTAGATATGTTTATATATGTACATATATATCTTATGTATGTATGTGTTTATGTGTATATGCTTTTGTATGCTTCTATATAAGTGAAATGAATGACAGCAGTGATACAAATGATGGAAGGAAGGAATTAAGATTATTTTGTAGATAAAATACCCTACCAATTAAGTGGTATAATGTTATTTCAAAATGGACTTAGATTTGTTGTAAATGTGTACCAAAAACTATAGGGTAACCTCCAAAAAGAATTTTAAAAAGAAGTATAACCAGTGTGCTAAGAAAGGAGAGAAAATGGAATCATATGAAATATTACATTAAAGCCACAAAAAGCAGAAAATGAGTAGAAGACATAAATAGGAAAAAACAAGAGCAACAAATAGAGAACAGTAATGAATATGATAGATACTAACACAATCCAAATATATTAATCATCACTTTGAATGCTAAGTAAAATAAATCAGAGAAAGACAAATACCATATGATTTCATTCATATGTGGCACTTAAGAAACGAAACAAATGAACAAAGGAAAAAAAAAGGCATACCAAAAAAAAAAAAAAACAAAAAAAACAAAACCAGACCGTTAACTCTAGAGAACACACTGATGGTTGCCAGAGGGGAGGTGGGTAGGGTGGAGGGACGGGTGAAATAGATGAAGGGGATGAAGAGTACAGTTATCATGATGAGCACTGAGTAATGTACAGAATTGCTGAGTCACTCTATCATACACCTGAGACAAATATAACACTCTATGTCAACTATAGTGGAATTAAAAACAATTTTTATACATATGGATAATTAATTTATGATAGAGGTGACATTATGAGTCAGCGAGAAAGGGATGGACAAATAGCTATCCACGTGAAAAAAAAAAGATAAATCTTCGTGTATGCAATTTGCCCCAAAATAAGGTAAATTTTGGATGGACAAATATCTATATATTAAAAATAGAACTATTATAAAAGCCTACAGAAGACGTTCTTCATGGCAGAAAGATACTGTATTAGTCAGGGTCTCAATCAGAGAAGCATTAGAAGATACACACACACACATACACACACAGAGCAATCTTTGCTACAAAAATTTGACCTTAGGTAATCGTGGAAGATGGGTTAGCCAGTTTGGGTAAGCCTGCTATCTTCCCATGTGACGTTGGAGCTTCAAGCTGGAAGGCAACGTAAATGTGATGGGGAACAGCAAGATCAACCTGGAACTCAAAAACATGAGCTGGAACCAACATAGATGGGTTAAAATCTCTTTCGGTTCTTGCTGCCCCTGACCTTGTTGGAAAGAAACCAGGGCTCTTCTTCATGGACCTAAAACACACACACCTCCGGCCAAGGTGTTAGAGAAGCTAAAGAAGGATCCAGGGAAAAGTAAAGCAATTGTAGCCTGACAGCTGCTTCTGGCCAATGAAGTGATCTATCAGATAAATGATAAAAATGTATGAGCTACAAAATGCCTATTGCTTAACTTCAGCCTGTAAATCTCACGTGGGAATCTCTCTCTTGGCCTACCTAGCCAGGAGCCTGCAGAAGGAAATTCTGTTAAGTGTAGTTCAGCCTAGCCGAACTGAGGCATCAGAAAGCCACAACTGGGAAAGAATTTCCTATGACCACCAAAGAAGGGCATAACTCACGTGAGAAAAGACAGATCAGCATGAAAATCATAAGCTCCATACGTCAATAGGTATAATCAACAAAACGAAAAGACAATCCTCATCCTGGTAAAAGGAACCTTAAATCTTTTCAATGACAAAAATATTCATATCCGGAATATTTTAAAAGTTCCTTCAAATCAGTAAGAAAAACTCAAGCCACCCAATAGATAGACAATTCAGAAAAGGAAAATCTATGATGGACAGTGTAAAGATGACCAACCTCACTAATATACCAGAAAATAAAAATTAAATAATAATACTCTCCCCATGTGCAAAATGTGGTAAATCTGAAAACACCACATATTAGTGATGACTCAGGGAAAGTATAGTTCTTATAGGTTGCTGTTAAAGTATATATACTAGTAGAAGCAGTTTGAAGAGGTTGTAATTTAATAATATGTAGTATATGGGAAGGTACATATGCCACAGAGTGGAGCAATTTCATGTCCATTTTTCTAAAAAAGAAGCTTGCACACAAACGCAACAAGATGAAAAGGGATGTTTCTTGGGATATTTTATACAACAAAAAAGTGAGATCAATCTAATTAGTCTCTCAGTGAGGGACAGAAAATAAATTGTATTTATTCATACAACGAGATACTACCGTTAAATTAATGAAGCAAGGAGACCATTAGGCTGAAGTGGCTTTAGCAACCTACTAAAAGCACATCAAAACCTGAGCCTAAAATGCTTCAAGGTTAAGAAATTTAAAAAGGACAACAAATCACAGTCAAGTCAACCCTCCCAAGTAAGGCAACCACTCAAGCTATAGCCAATCAAGTAATTTCCTTGCTTTGCCACTGCCTCTTCTCTGCAAAAGTCTTTCCCCTCGCACCTGCTGGTGGAGAGCTCCTGACCGCCTCTGGCTTGGGGCCGCCTGAGTAAAATCAATTTTTGCCTTAATAAACTCGTAACAATTTTAATGTGCCTCAGTTTATCTTTTTACGCTATAGAGCAATCAAAATAAGCTAACTATCTAGTGTATCACTATAGATCATCTTTTAAATAATATGAATAAAGTTTCTTTTTTTATGAATAAAGTTTCAAAAGTATATAGAGAACAGAATGCTATAAAATTCTGGGTATGTATGTATCGTTAGCATATATATGCATGATATCTGCAACGTAGGCATATATATTCTGGATATATATGTACATGGTAAAAAAAAAAAAGTATGCATAGAAATGATAAATCCCAACCTCAGAATAGTACAGTGGTTTCCTTTGGGGCAAGAGAGAAAAAGAAAGTGCTAGAGGAGGAGAACTTTCTGCCTGGTTCCCTCACTGAATGAGTTAGATATTTAATACATGTTCATTTTTATATCTATAGGAACCATAATTTTATTTTTGTTAATTATCTTTTAGGAGAGTAAAAGGATGACAGGGGTATGTCAAAAGATCAGCAGAGATCATTCCTTTAGGGCAAACTTCACGTACTGTAATATTTTACTTTATAGGAAGATTTCTTGCCCTCCTATTCCAAGGAACATTCTAACAGTGTAGAAAGCTCAGGTGTCAAGTCCAAGGGCTCCTTTTTCTGTTTCGTTTTTTTTTTTTTTTTTAAATATAACAACATGAATGAAGGGGAGATATCTGAGCAGCAATCTGGAGAATAATCACAATTAAAATTCAAAATCTTTTCTCTTGGCTACAGGGGCATTGCCTAGTTGACCCAAACACTAGTTATATAATATTCACAGGCACGACCTAAAAGCATGTTTTCTTTCTGAATTCTGAAATCTTAACAGCATTTGTTTTCTTTTAAGATTTTTGAAACCTTGGCTCATTTCTAGGAAGTTCCTTCCAGATCAGCTTTGGCTGCACAGCTTAACATCCATTCAAAGGATTTGGGGGGCAGGTTGTGAATAGCCGACTTTCCAACAGGGAAATTTTATGTATGCCACCAAATACCCTCGGCCTACACTTCCCACCCAAGCCACCACCCCCACCCCCACCGCTAAATTCAAGAATCTTGTTTCTATACCAAGGGAATAACAAAGCCACGTGGTGTTTCTTTGGATTCATACTACTATGGCAGCGTGACAAAGAAACCTATTTCCATAAACATCATTAACTAAGCCACAATTTTATTCAACACTCACCTAGCTGCTTAAGAGAGCAAAAGATACCTCATCATAATTCTTAAAGAATATATATAAACAATGCTAGTACCTAGTTTTCCCAAAGCAAGTATCTAATTAAAGCTTTTTGAGACTCTGTTCTACATTCCCACCCCAAACCTGCTTTCTAGTTACTTTTAACCACAGAGCTTTCACAGCGAACAGAAAAGAGAAAAGAAGAGAGAATTTGTAAATAGCCACAGAACTCTGAGCTCATCCTCAATGACTCCTGGACACACTCCTGGAGAGGGGCTGGGCCTAATTAAGGTGATTGTGGAGGTCATAATCACTAAGAGCTTGTTGGGAAGTTCATGTGAATATTTGAATATCAATGCATATAATGTATGCAGAATGAATTTTCAGGAGCCAGACTACATTGTTTACATAGCACTAGAAATCTCCTCACTGCCTAGCTTGTGTGCACGCAGTTCTGAATTCAGAAACAAAGGGAACAGTTAAGATCATATGTAATAGGGTCCAAAAAGCAAATTTTTAATGTGAAGTAGCCATGATTTTTTTTAAAAAGTAGCAATTTTGCTTTTGGCAAAAATAATATTTTTCTCTTCTAGATTCTCTTTTTCTCCCCTTTTAGCTACTCATTCTCAAAGATCATTTGGTTTTTTTTAAGTTATATTTATTTATTTATTTATTTATGAATGAGATCTGGGTTTTTTTTTAATATTTATTTATTCATGAAATACACACACACACACACACACACACACACACACACACACACAGGCAGAGACACAGGCAGAGGAAGAAGCAGGCTCCATGGAGGGAGCCCGACGACGTGGGACTCCAGGATCAGGCCCTGGGCTGAAGGCGGCGCTAAACCGCTGAACCCCCCGGGCTGCCCCTAGTTGTTGTTCTTTTTAAAGCTAAACAAAATTAAGCTGATACCAGGAGTATCAGATGCTTTCACATTTTACTCACTTCATGTTTCAGACGGGAAAACTGACCCAGAGAAGGTAGATCAATGGTTGGTCCAAAGTCACAAATAACAAGGGTAAGGTGTGAATCCACATATCCTGTCTTCGTTTTGTCTGTCAGTTCTCGAAAGTAATTTTGCTGAAATATCTTAATATCTTTAGTATTCTCCTTTTAAAGGTACTTGTATTTAGAGACTCTAGCCCATTGTAGTTTGACATCTTTCCATGCCTACACACAGGCAGCTACATATTGCTCCAAAATACTTCTCAAATTACCCTAGTTCAAGATAAAATCATCTCACCTGAACTACTGCAACAGATTTCCAACTAGTCTCTCTGTTTTACTCTCCCCTTCATGGTTTTTTCCTTTTACCGTAAATTGGATTCTATAGTGTTATTGATAAATTCCTTCATTGATTTCCCATGGCACTGAAAATAAAATTCAAATTCATGGCCATGACTTACGTGACTTGACTCTTGGCCCATTTCTCCCATATTACACCCTACTTTGTATTACTCCCACCAGCTATTTATACTGTAGTCATGCTGGCCTTCCTTCTACTCGTCAAATACATTAAATCAATTCTGTCTTTGCACCGGCTGTTTCAATTTCTTGCCAATTCAAGTTTTAGGTCAAATGTCACCTCGTGTAAGCCTTTCTACCAGAGTCCCTTATTTTAGCTTCTTCATAGTGCTTATTACTAGGAAATCTCATTCATTTGTCCCTAACTGATTTTCTGTCCTCCTCTTTCAGAAATATATCTTCACTGTATCCCTTGCTTATGAAAAATTCAATAAATATTTATTGAATATATAAATGTGTGAATGAATGAAATGAAGTTGCCATGGCCCAACTGGTGAACATTGCACAAATAGTCACGTCTGTTGGTGGGGGATGGACATCACAGAAGATATTTTTATTCTTAACAAGGAGAGTGGCTTGTCAGAACCTTCCGGGAATCTGCTTATACACAAAATTTTCACAAGCAATTCCCTGAATTCCCTCATCCTGACTCCCTACAAGGCCGTGGAACCCAAGTTTATACATCCCGTTTCAGTGTACAGTTCAAATACAATATCTTGGCTTATATGATGCTGAAAATTTTGACTTTTGTTTAATTCCCCTCTTCCTTCAAGCCATACTGGATTAGTTTTAGTTCTAGACTCTTACTAGGATTGCACTTGCTCTCTATCTGGAATCATCTCCAAACTCACAACTCTCACTTTCATCTAACTTTCACTCATTTTCTAGATCACTACGTAGATGTCATTTTCTGGGAAGTCCTCCCTACATTCAGTAGGAGTTGAGAGCCTTAGGGAGCTCCCACAGCTTATTCTGTACTTCTCTTATGGAAACACTTCTACAAACTACTATGATTATTGGTTTATATTATGCATACCTGTAAGTTCAGGATATATGTCTATTTTATTCACCACGGTATCAATAGTGCCCAGTAGAATACCTCACATGATGAAAAGCCCAATTAATATCAGGGTAAAATAAACTCATTTTTCTTGACCTCCTATTTAGTTCTTATAAATGGTGGTTGTGTAATATCAGAAAAATAGATGTTACTGTTATCAATCACATTTTCTAGGACCTTCAAATTAGAGGTTCTAAATTTACTCACAAATTTTCCTTCTGACTTCAAGGAAAATCTTTTCAGAGACTAATATAGGCTGTGTCAAGGTTTAAATTGTGTCTTTCGAATGTTTTGAAATAGGAAAATATAAGGTAGTAAAACAAGTACTATGCGTAGTTGCAATAGAACCTAAGTTTCTCCCCTATCACATTCATGTTAATATCAAATTTGCCTGCCTGTGGGATACTTATTGCCATTTAACAAACACCTGAGAGGCTTTATAAGTTATTCAGTCTGCTTCTAAACTCAACTAGCTTACAGATTTTTGTGGGAAAGGTAACATAAAGCAATAATATAGCATGAATGTGTACTGGGGGAGACCAGTGAACCTGATGAATTAACAGTGCACTCAGAAGGTGGAACTAGCAAGGAATTTAGGGTAATAGTAAATTTCAATACTAATCTTCTCTACATGGCTTCCTCTGTATTTTCATAGCAGCAAAAACACTTTTAAAGGCAAAGGATTTTTTAATACTCTACTAAGAAAAACTCCTAATAATTCTACTCTCTTCTAGCCCCATTCATCTCCAGAGGGGTGTAAATATACTTCCCTTCTCTCGTTTCATATATATATGGGGACCTCAACCAAAGAGTGGCTCTGTACTCACAATTCCCAACGCAACAGTGCTAGTATTATGGAGGAGAACCATCATTTTGGAAAACATGTGTGATTCCTAAAACAACTCATTTTTTAGTTTATATGAGAACCAGAGTTGAAATATGAATATGCGCAAAATAAGCAGAATCACAATTCAGAGATATGGCTTGGAAAAACAAAATAAAAGGACATGTTTACATAAATTATAAGCACTCCAGGGCTGGGATATTATTCTTTCTCCAGCACTGTCAACCATGTATATAGCATTGTGTACACTTGTGGCAATATAGAATGAATAATAATAATTAATACAGTATGTTTATCCTGAATCCCACAGACTTTTTCTTATCGGATTCTTGCAGCCTACTTTTTAAAAGTCAATTCATAATTGACCATATGTATTTCCCAATCCTTGCCTGTTAGGCTTCTTTCTCTCTTATAAACCCACTAGTGATTATTTTGGACGAATATCTGCTATATCATTACTAGCAAGGCATGGACTTCAAAGAGTTCAACTTGGATAGTGTTGAAATGATTGGAATGTTGGCCAAGAGCTTTAACCTCAAAGGGGTGTGATTTCAGTGATTTCTGGTTTCAGATGGCTCAGAAAGAGAGAAAAGAAAATGGAGAATGGGGTAGGGGAGTCAGGAGAAAGAGAGGTTTAGAGAAATTAATCATGAAGCCATACCAAATACCAAGAGATCAAAATTCAAAGGTATCTGTTTTGACCTTAGGCATGTATCTGTTGAAGGAATCAACAAATGGATGTGGAGAGTCCCTAATGAAATAGCTTTCTAGCGGGTTTCCTGACCAAAACCTTTTTTTCCCCCTCTTCAATCTATCCCACACGCTTCTGCCAGAATAATCTTCCAAAAGTACAGTTCTAGCAATAATCTTCCTTTAATTTTTGAAGAAAATCAAGCTAATCACTGCCTGTACAGTAACTCCTTGGCATGACCTTCAGACTCATCCAGCCCGATCTCCTTCCACTGTCCTCCACACATCCTATGTGCCCACAATCTTAATCCTCCCAAGTTCCCTCAGACATCCTGGGCTCCTCAATATCCAGCGCCTCTGTCTCTATTACTTTATGACACTCTTCCTAACTTTGCAAACCTGGAAAACACAGCCCTTAAGATGCAGAATAAATGTCACTACCTCCGTGTCACTATCTTTCCTGACTCTCCTCTTCCTAAGATAGTGGCTTCCTCCTTATCAAGGAGGTATCATGTTCTAAGCCCCGAAGTACATTTGCATGTTATTTGCTTCATGTGGAGTCTCCTTCAGTAGACCAAGTTCAGGGGCGGAGATCCTCTTTTTGAGCCCTGAGTAGAGACGATCTTATTCAGCCCTGGGTCACGCATAGTGTCCACACATGGTAAGTACTCAGTAAATATCTGTTTAATAAAAACACTGAAATAAAACATGAAAATTATATTTTCTTAGCAGGTCGCACAATGAAATTTCTGGCAATGCAAAGCCCCCACTGCCCTTAGCTTTTCCCTCTAATCAGAATAATAAACAAGAAATGTCTGGTAGAAACAATTAGCCTATAAGGCAGGTGCCAGCTCAACCCCTCCACATGTTCTCTACAGAGGTTTCATTCTGGGTTTCATTTAGTTTGGGAAGCCCAGAAATGGGCCGCCACCCCCACTGCAGCGGTAAGCATAAACAATACCAAGAGCTAAATCCAGCAGCCTCTAAGTGCACTTAAGTCTCATTCAAAGTCAAGGGAAATTATGCATACATGAGAAGTGGAAGGGGAGGGGAGGTAAGAAAGATGGCTTGCTGCTTCTTGGAAAACAGTCAGGAAAAAGCCCACAAAGGTTCAGTTCCCGAGAAAATTGTCACCTATTTGCTGTTGCTTTTTCATCTTCATAGGAATTTATTGGATTAGGAAAGACCTTTGCTACTCCACATTATCCCAAGCTCCCAGTTGCCTTTGCATTAGTTAATGTCTGAGCTTCCTGGTTAATTGTGGCAGGCGAGCAGCAGGCTGCACAGATGTCAGATGTCATACTCTATCAGATGAAGAGGTTCCTGCCTCAGGCTGTTTATATATGACCTACCAGGATTTCCTGCTGCATGATGAAATAATTAGGGGGCCGCCATGCAGGGAATAATGTTGCAGCTAAGTTGTAACAGCGTTACATTAAAAAATGAAAATGAAACATTTGTCCTTTATCTGCATCAGAATCTTCCTAAGGTTTGTTGTGAACATGTTGTTCCTTATTTTTATAATATTCACATGGGTGCTAATTGTAATGTTCATTGGGGGAACTCAAGGACTCTAGCGAGGCTTTCTTTAATGCTTGTGCTGCAATTTGAGTCAAGGATAAACAGAGTTGGGAGATGTCTTTTTTTGTGTGTTTTTCTAAATAAAGTTTGTCTTTTGCCTCTTATAACAAGCCAGTTTTACAGACTTAACAAAGTCTGGATGGTCTTTAAAAGAAATAAGTAATATTTTCTAAATTAATTCTTAAGTCTCACTGAATTCTAACTTCTGACTTTCTGACACAGAAAATACGTATATATCTTGTTTATAATGTAATATTTTTAAATATTTTTATCCATAAAAGCAAACTACGTAACTCTAAGCTCTTATCCACACCCAGCTTCCATGAGTCAAGGAAATTATCGCCTATTCAAAGATGATTCAGGATTAAGAGCAAAAATTCTAGGGGCGCCTGGATGGCTCAGTCAATTCAGCCTCTGACTCTTGATTTCAGCTCAGATCATGATCTCAGGGTTGTGAGATCGAGCCCACATTGGGCTATGTGCTCAGCAAGGTGTCTGCTTGAGATTCTCTCTTCCCTCGCCTTTTACCCCTCACTCCTACAACCCCCCCACTCTCTTTCTCTAAAATAATAAATAAATACATCTTTTTTTAAAAAAAGAAAAAAATTCTAAGCGACACTGACTGTTAAAAGGTTATTAGCGCTCTCCTAGCAACATCTAGGTCCATTCAGACCAAGCTACATTAGCATGTTCTTCACTATCATCCTATGTATCCCTCTGCCTTAGTTCTTAACACCTTCCCTAATAAGATTGTTAATTCCTTGAGGGCTGTTTTTCTCATGCATTTTTATATCTCCTGTTCCTAATACAGTACTTAACACAAGTAAGAACTCCGTAAATTTTTGTTACCCTGAATTATATTGTAGTGAGAAAGGGACAACAAGGAATTAAGAAAAAGAGAATCATCATGATGATTCCTCACTTCTTCCTAGTTTTTCCTGTGTAGGTATAATACCATCATTCTGCTCCACAACATTCCCCTTCTGCAATGTTTCTAAAGATGTTAATGATTTTGAGCTCCCTCATCTGAGCAATGGAATTCCTACTCTCTGCTTATACGCAGAGGCATAATTCATATCATAAATTACTAAAGAAAATGGAAATCCAACTGAACCTCATTGCTTAAAGATCATATACACCTAAGGGTGGCATATGGCCCAGGGAGATTCCTGGGGAACCCATGCAACACAGTTTTAGAGCTGAAGAAAGTTTCAGCTCTAAAAGAAAAGATTTAAGAAAAATAAGAGGCTTCTGTGCAATGTATAAGAACAGCAAATAGTTTTTGTCCCAAGTGTCAACTCTGATCCATTAATAATAGCTACCATGTAAAGAGGTAGCATCCAGGTTGTGTTAGAAAGTGTAATCATTGATTAATGGTGTCTGCCTTGGTCTTGGAACAAGTGACAATATAAGTACTCTCTTTCATACCAGCACCTCTTCTTAATGACCCAGAAGGCTGTAGTTATTTTTAGGGACAACTGGGGAACAAAAAGACATTCAAACAAGGATCTTTGAAGCAAAGCAAATGTTCATTTAGGTACCACCATACCCAAGTGTTGCCCTCCTTGTCTTGTTTAATAAACACTTTTCAGGCATTTATCTGTTGAGTAATGTTCTCTAGACTCAAGGAATTAAGGGCCACTTGTAGGTGGCAGAAAAATAAATAAGAAATGTTAATACCATATGATTAATGACATAGAAATCTACAAATAACATTAAAGGAGTTCAACTCTAAGTGGCTAACCCTGGCTGAGGTGTGTGCAAGGGGAGGGATGTCAGGAAATGTTTCCCAGAGAAAGAGATGATCTGAACAAATCTTTAAGAGTAAGTAAAAATCAACCAGGCCAAAAAAGAAGGAAGAAGGAAGAAGTGGGGGAGGAGGTGGTGATGGTAATGGAAAGGCATTTTGGGCAACATATACGATGACATGCAAGTAAATGTCCTTAGTTCAGTTGCACAGCATAGTTCAAGTGCATGTAGAGGATGATTATAGATAAAGCTAGAGAGGTAAAGGTCAGAACTCAAAAGATTCTGTATGTCAACCCAAAGAGACTGGAGAATTTTGGTCAGGGCAGCAGCTTGCATCTCTTTCTTGGCCTTTATCTGCTATTCCTTCTCTACCATCTCTGTTCTCTCAATATATATCAAGATCTTTCCTCCTTAAAGAAGAAAAACGCTCTTGATTCTACGTTTCTGTATCTTATCCTCTTATCTCTCCCTCTCTTCCAAACCAAGTAGCCACGCTTGTGAAAATAAGAATCTATACTTTTGGTCTCCATTACACATTTACTGCTAAAACCTACTGCAGTATATCTCTTGTGCACCTGACTTCATGAGAAGTCTTCGATTAACTCTGTTGTCTCTTCAAACAGACATGAGCTTTGAGTCCTTAGTGACATCTGACATGGCTTATGAGCACTCCACTGGAACTATCTTTCTTGGCTTCCAGGACTCCAGACTCTCATTTTCCCCCTTACCTCTCAGATCTCATTAAGACTCCATCATGAGCTCTGCTTCCTATACACAGGCCAGATGTTGACAACCCCCAGGGTTCCAACCTCTCCCCTCTCTCAATACAGACTGTTCTTCATTGAATTTCTTCCCATTCTTTAAGATCGAAATGCCACCTCATCTATAAAGTCTGCTCCTGGAGTTCTTTGTCTACATTTATCACAACATTTTTGCATACATTGTATGTCAGTCCCTCCCAGTAAACATTAAGGCTTTTGAGGGCAAAAGCTGTACATTACCCAGTTTGTATTGATAGTATCTGACACTTAATAAGTCTACAATCTTTCCTTGTTGCAGGAAGGAAAGGAGGGTTAGTCAGTGATACCTTTTGCATAGAATTTTCATCTCTTAGACCTCTAAAGGGGAGTAACCCCTCATGTTACAAATGAGGAAACTGAGATTCAGGATGGCAAAGTAGTTGACCTAAAATTGCAGAGCTCATCAAAGACAGAATTTCAAAAATCTAGTTTCCATCTCTTTAGGGACTTATCTCCTTAAGTTTTTAAAGACTGATTGATTTGAGGGAGAGGGGCAGATGGAGAGAGAGAACCCCAAGCAGATTCCCTGCTGAGAACCCCATGCAGACTGACTGATGCCAGTTCCATCCCAGGACCCTGAGATCATGACCTGAGCCAAAATCAAGAGTCAGTTACTTAACTGCCTGAGCTACTCAGGTGTCCCTTGTCTGCTCCCTTTTAAGTAAAACATGCAAATGAGCAGTTTGAAAATTTGGAAAGAGTGTAGACTCAATCGTTCTGAATGACAGGATCACGGAGGAAATGAACACAATTATTTTGTGCAGATTGAGGTGCCTTCTGTTTCTCAGGAGTGTGAAAGCCTAGCAACATCCCACCCTGCTACAGACAACGTAAGTTTCTAGAAGGAACACTCCCAGGAGCTGCAGAAGCCTCTGAGAAATGTGTTTAATGCAGTCAGGAGATCCTCAGAAATGCAAATTGCCCACTTGAATTAAGAAGGCACCTATCGTTTAGCCTTGATTGCCTCTGCAGGCCTCCAGGCGAGGGGGGAAATCCTCGAAGGAAGAGGCAGTCTAAGTAAATGGCACACATAGAGGAAAAATAAAAATGAAGCCAAATCCAACAGGGCTTCCATTTATCATCTGCTAGGCAAGCAAGGATTATAGAGCAAAAACCATTTAGGGCTCTGAATTCTTTACAACCTCACTATCTGTGTTCCTTTTTGTTTTCCCCTATTTTCTCATAGATGTTGATAAATCCGGAATATTTAATTTGTCCTGTAGAGCCCCTACCTCGCCATCAATAAATGCAGCCCTACTTCGCCATCAATAAATGCATACAGTGAGAACAATTAGAGATATCTTTTAGGGATATAAAATACTTTATACCAAGAGCATATACTTATAGCAATGGGAGAAATCATAGCATTCACTTTTTTCCCTTCATTTAGACATGTCCTTTGTTTAGATTTTTTTTGTTGTTGTTGTTCCCAATTTGTTCCTGCAAGTTCTGTTCATTTGCTGTGTAGGAAAATATGCTGATTTTTAAATTTTATTCCTAACTCAATTTCTTTTTGTAGGAAAAGGCTTAGTCACACACACACAAAAAGCATTAAAACTTTCAAAGTCTAAGTTTAAAACATAATGAATCTTTCAGAAGAAAATAAACAAGGTGCCACTTTTTTAAAAATAATCTTCATCTAACCTGTTTACCAGCTGAGAAATAAAAGACGTGGTATTTAAATTTGGAACTTTCTTCATCCCTTTATCCCATCTCCTTTTCATCTTTATAAACAGAAGAAAGTCTATAATTACTATACTAACAAAGAATACAGCTGAACTGTACACAGGTTAAACCATTCTAAATAAAGTCGAGAATAATAAATAATAGAATAGTCAAAGGAACTAGCATAATAAACACATGAGGAGTAACACCACATCCTACAATGTAAGATGTCTCCCATTTCTATGTATTTCAGACTTCCGGAGTGGAAAGAGACCTTAAAAAGCCTAAGCCAACAGTCTATTTTCATAGAAACTAGAGAGATCCTGAAGTCCAGCTTCTTAGCTAAGTTTAAAATTCCCATTAATAATCATAATGACAGTAGTAGTGATGGAGAAGAGGGTGGCTGTGGTAGTATCAACAACTACCACTCATCATCCAGGCCCTAGGCTGACTGCCACACCCACATTATCTCATTTAATCCTTATAACAATCCAGCTGAAGGATTATTATCTTCACTTCACATGTGGGTATACAGGGACATATCTGAGTAGCGATGGGCTAGCTTCTGCTGGGGTATTTTTAGTGTTAGGAAGTTGATTAGCCGATAAGACACCCCTTTCTATTTAATCACCTTTGTGGTTGAAAAGTTTGCCGTCGTCAAGCCTCCAGTCATTCATCTTGGTACTTTCTTACAGAAATAAATGAGTTCTGTATTTGTTCCAGCTGACAACTCTTTGGATCTTTCAAAATTGCCATCACGATGTCATTTCTAAGGAGCCCGTTTGGTGTCCCTGCAGCGGGACCCTGTCCAGAGACAAAACTAGCTAAAGAGGAGAGGTGTAGAGAAGGCCACTGGCCCTTCCCCTTTATGGCAGCCTGTTAACCCTAACACTGCCCTTTCTCCAGCTTATGGCTCTGGGACCTCGGACAGATCCCCTGCCTTCATTTCATTCTGCTCTGAATCCTGGAATGATTTCTAATAGGTAATGTAAGGCGTTATTAGTCAACTCTACAGGGGAAATAATTTGAGGTATCACTCTTCAACTCTTTAAGTGGTTTCTTGCAGGGGATGCTCATAGTATCTTAAAAGAACTGCAAAATGCTCACTATTCTAAGCATTATACATCTATTAACTCATTTAATCCTAGCAACAACCCTATGAGACGGGTACTGTTATTATCACCATCTTCATCATGAAGAAACTGAAGCACAGAGAGAAGTTGACTACCTTGCCCAAAGCCCTATAGTCCTGCAGGAGTTGGAACACAAATCCAGAACACTGAATTTCAGCACATTTAATCGCCATGTTACGCTGCCTCGCAGTAGATGCTGAACTCTTCCCAGGCTGGGATCTGGGAATTGTCGCCTGTAGTTTCCCATGTCTCCTATGCTTTAGCAATTTTCCAGAGAGAAGAGAAAGAGCAGCAAAGCACTTTTCCTGGGCCTTACCACTTCCTCTTTTGTGAACTGATGCAACTTTCTACTAATAAGGGTGGTGTTGAGTGGGCTGGGAGCAAGGAGACTGACTCAGCATTCAGGAATCAGGAATGCAGGCTGACCAACAAAGGACTCCGCAGGAACTAGGCCTTCCTGAGAAGCAGAGGAGGAGGGATGCCACAGCTTCTTGTGGTACTGAAGATAGGGTTTATAATTTATACTACTGTGGCCACCACGGCCACAAACAGCTAGTCTCCGGAGTGAAAACCCATTGGTCAACTATATCTGTATTTGGTTCGGCCTGTAACGTTTCAGATCGGTCTCCTGTCAGTTCTAGGCAGCAGACTGGGTCTGCTTTGCAAACTCATCATCCTAGGTCTGAACCTATAGAAAGCCAGTTTTGCTTGGAATGGTGCCCACTTGAGTTCTACAGCTTTGTTCCAAGCCCCAAACCAGAGCTAGCATAGTTGTATAAACTGGAGATCTCAAAAAAAAAAAAAAAAAAAAAAAAAAAAAAACTGGAGATCTCTAATCTTATGGCCTTTCTTATCTCCGCTGTGAGGATACAGTATGAGAAGATAAACTGCCTTTCAGATTCAACACAGAAACTGAAGAAAAGAGAAAGGACGCTTTACAGGGATGTGTCTGTTCCCTGTAGGCAAAAGAAAAAAAAGTAAGTGAAAAATAAGACCATTTTTAAGATATCTCACCTTCTGTGTAAGTGTAATTCTGTATCACGCTCAAAAGTTCACACAATTGTAATAACACAGTGTAATCACAATCGATCTGTACGGTTAAAACTCAAAGGAAAAAAAAACGTCTGCTTTGATCAACCTAATTATAACTGAATGAGTGGTTCAGCTATCTCAAGAGAAAGTTTATAGTGAGCTATCCCACATACAGGCAATTTTAACATAAACCTTCTCTCAACTAAACAGTGGAGATACTTATTTTAGAATGGAATGAATCTTCCAGATCTTGGCTCTGTCTTTCCTTCTTGGCTCCCTCCTAACTATCTGCAGCCTGTTGTTGGTTACTCTTCCCCCCTCACATCCTTTCCTCCACTCCCACTCAACTCCAACTCCTAAAATACAAATATTTCTTATACAACAGTCTCCATTTGGCAAGCTAGATTACTGATTCAGGGTTGGGTTTGTTTTGTTTTTTTCCTGACTTAAAAAAAAAATCACTTATCAGATGTTATTTTTCTGTCCCTAGATCCCTATGCTGTGAAAGGAGACTTTATTCTCCTATTATCTTTTTAAAGAAAACCATGCCTAATTACCCTGCATGTGTATGTGCGCACACGTACACACACACACACACACACACACCCTATATCCCACAATCTGCTCAAGTTTCAGGTAAATAAAAATTTATTTCTTGAAACAAAACAAATATATCTTCACTTTAGGAAGAGAAATGGACAATGTATCCACATGTATCTTTCAAGAACATGAACTTGAAAGAATTCAAGAACTTTCTCCGTTTTTGTCACGTAATAATTCTGAGTAGTCAGGAAAGAGTGGCCTTTTCTCCATACACATCTGTATACTAGCTCTGGCTACATGTGTTCTTATAATATTTTTTTTCACTCAACATATCATCCTCCCAAATAGTTTCTCATAACCTATTAGCATCTCTCCACAAATCTTAGTAGCCTACAGCCCACAAAATATTCCTAACCATATCAGTAATTGGGTTTTCTTTTTTTTTTTCTTTTTATCTTTTTTTTTTTTTTTTTTTTTTTTTTAACCCAGTGTACACAAGGCTTACTCATCAGCATTTCGCCTTCTGGGAAACAGAAAATAGAACAATTTCTCTGACCTGTGGGATGGAATTAGGTTTATGAAGACCTGTCAAGATAAATCCACCAGCTTTATGAGGAAAGGCTCTTAGTAGGAGGAAGTATCAATATTCACCTTCCCAGCTTCTCCATTCTCTGGCATATGCAATGTAATTTGGAGATGGAGTCTGCTCTATTCAATAATCCAGAAAAAGGTTTTGTCCCTTTTTCAAAGTAGAGAGACGTGCTAGAGGGACTGACAAAATCATTATTATGGCTACAAAATAATCTTGAGACAAAGCAGGGCTTCTGCCTGTAGCTGTTCACTTTGTGCATAAAAGTGCCCAGCTAAAGGAGAAGTGGGGCTAAAATCCATCTGTATTCAGCTGGACAAGCCCTGTGCCCTCAGACTATGCCAGCTGAAAGGAGGCACTTTTTACCAATTTCTGCAAAGGTACTAATGGACTAGTCACTACTCTAGAGAAAAGACTGTATCTGCATCATCTATCCATATCCTCAGCGTTTCGAATAATGCATACCAGATAAAAGCAACTTAATAAACGTCTAAGGAATGAGGGAGGGAAAAGAAAGAATCGTCTATGTGAAGTGCCAGTAAGTGCAAAACTCAAGCAAAGAATCCGAAATAAGTGCTCCTTTCTTTGTCTCTGAAAGGTGCAGTGCTAGACCTGGGAAGTCAAAGAGAAAAGAAAAACGAGCATCATACGTCGCCACTGTGCCTTATTCATAGATCCAAAGAATCATGACAAACATAAATTGTATTGAGGTAAATTAAAACCTAATTTTTATCATCCTGACACATTTGCTAATCTAGCCAAATGTATTTTTTAATGCCAAGAGTATTTAAAAAATTTAGAACATTTTAATGTAACGAAATATCATATAACGAGACTACAAGGCATGTCATCAAAGGCACAACTGTATACTTTCCACCTGTAACCCAATACTGAAAGTAGTAGTATGACTTTTAAGTCAGGGAAGAAAATAATAATGGTGATGCTAATATCTACTCACTATATTGACAACTATAGTATAATGCTTTCAAATGTTTAGAATAAAGTTAATGAGAGATTAGGGATGAAAGGACAGGTTTTAGCTGTCCACATATATTTTAAATGGGCTAATCATGGAGCACCTGGGTGGCTCAGGCACTTAAGCATCTGACCCTTGGTTTCAGCTCAGGTCATCATCTCAGGACCCTGGAATCGAGCCCCATGCGGGCTCTGCACTCAGCAGGGAGTATGCTTGAGATTCTCTCTCTCCCTCTGCCCTCCCCCCATCCCTTACTCATGTTCGCTCTAAATCAATCAATCAATCAATCAATCAATCAATCAATGGGCTAGCTAAACTCACCAGAGGCCAATTCATGAAGCAACCCATTCATTTACAATAAGGAATATGTGTTTTTCCAGTGACCATGGACACAGGTGTCTCTTATTCAGGGAAATAGATCTTGCTGATGAAAATACCTGGAAGACTGACTTACTAGTCAGAAAGTAGCTTTGTAAGCAACGAATCTGAGCAAATTGAATTTGGAAGGATATTTTATCTAAACTATGGACTTCAAATGCATAGTAACAGTTTCTACAGATCGCTATCTCTTGATAATTCTTACTTGCCTTACATTTAGAAAGTCTTATTTTCAAGTTATAGGGGAATCCTCATTTTGCTCCAAATCCTGACTATATCTTAATTAGGTGCATTGCAATCAAATAATGGAGCTGAGGCTTTCTTATGCAAGTGTTTGGCGTTAACAATACTTCTTCAATGACCAGAACAAGTAGGTAGATTCCACTGAAGGTTAACATGAAGGCTAAAATCATCTCAACTAATCACCTCACCTAATCAATAGTTTCAATGTAAAGTTAATCTTTTATCTTTAACATTGATTCTATCAGTCACTATAAGCTTAATAAAATGAGACTAAATCTACATGTACAATAAACAGTTTTAGTAAATTCCAGAAAGTATGCAGGTGATGTAGTATGGAGTCCTCATTCTGAACCAGACCTAAATCTAATGATTCCCATATGGAAGAAAGAGGTATTGTTTCATTTTGTTTTCAAAAGGAATTATAAAATTCTATGGTTGACTTTTATAAGAATAAGAATAAAGAGACTATCCTTGTCATGTGGTCTTTTTTTAGTTTATAGAATTGTTCTTGCTCCACTCTCCTTCCCACTGGACATAACATACTTTTCCTTTTCATTATTTAAAAAGATGCCTAAGGACACTAGGGTAGCATTAGTTCAACGAATGACAGACATTGTGAAACAGTATGGAGATGGTTCACTAATTTGTTCATGAGATTTTTTTTTTCAAATTTCTATTTGAATCCTAGTTAACATACAGTGTAATATTAGTTTCAGGGGTAGAATTTAGTAATTCATCAGTTACGTAGAACATCCAGTGCTCAACACAAGTATCCTCCTTAATCCCCATCACCTATTTAGCCCAGTCTTCCCACCCACCTCCCCTCCAACAACCCTCAGTTGGTCCTCTATAGTTAAGAGTCTCTTATGGTTCGCTTCTCTCTCTCTCTTTTCCCTTCTACTATGTTCATCTGCTTTCACAAAATATTTTGAAGTGTTGAGATAAACTTTAAAAAATAAAAAGTATTGGGTTACCTCGGTGGCTCAGTCGGTTAAGCACTTACTCTTCATTTCAGTTCAGGTCATGGTCTCAGGGTCGTGGGATCAAGCCCCACGTCTGGCTCTGTACTCAGTGCAGAATCTGCTTGAGAGTCTTCCCCTCCCCCTGCCCCCTCTTCCCTCTGCTCCTCTTGAGCCCTCTCTCTCTAAAAATAAATAAATAAAATCTTTAAAAATAAATAAATAAAATAAAAAATACTATTTTCCACTGGTAATGTAAACTTGCAATTTTAATAAAGGAACGAATCCAGAAGCTAGCAAAAAAAAAAGTCATATATGCTGAATTGAGCCATATTTATTTATTCATTCATTCATTCTTCATTCAACAATTATTTATTATGTGCCATGCAATTTGCCAGGTGTTAGGGATATAATGTGCGAAAAAATATATAGCCCCTGCCTTCATGAAGTTTACAGTCTAGTAAAGTATTAAATTCAAATTCTATCAGCTTGAGGTATATCTCTATTTCCAGGTCATATTTTGGGGCTGCTTTTATGATAATAGCACAGTAAGGCAAAGTGAAGTCCTAAAGAAATAGAAAGTGGCAACGAATACTACCTGTGAGTAGCATGGATTTCAGCATATACGACATAGAGAAGGCGAGATGAAGGTAGATATTTAAGGACTGCCATGTAGAAGCAAAAGTAGATTGACTATTTGGTACTCTAACGGAGGAAATAGATGGATCACAAAATGCTACATTTTGACTCAACATAAAAAAAAAAAGAAAATTAAAAAACTAGGATTGCCCAACAACAGAAATATTCAAGTAAAAGGTACACAGTTACCAAAAAACTACAGAATTATTATATAGGATAGAAGACTTCTTAACTGCCAAAGTATCTTCAAGTTTTAATGTGCTGGGGTTCCACGGATCCGCTTTGGTTTTGTGGATAAATCAACAAAGGAAAATAGTTACTCGAAAATAATAACTTTTTGTAATATGTGTATATTCCAGATTGACTACATTATAAACCCATTTCATCTATCAGAAAATATCTTAATTCTACCTCACTTTTGTGCAAATTCATACCATGTGCATTAATTCCCTTGCTAAGGCTTTTTAAAATGACTTCAAATTCCTTTTCATGCTCAGTTTTCTGCCTGAGTTAATCTTCAACGAAGAATTTTTTTAACCCAAAGGTGAATTTTTCTTAAAATACTATTTCACTAAAATACTATAATCCAACTTAATTTCTTCACATATCATTAAGCTATTCTTCATCATTCGTGATTTAAAAAAAAAAATAGAAAGTTTACTTCCAAAAAGAATATAAACCTTGTTTTCCAAGCTACCTTACTCTTAGGTCTCAAGTCCTAAGGCCATATTTCAATGAAACTATTTTCATTCTATAGCAGTTTCGGTTCAATATCTGTCAGATTCAATTATTGTCAACATATTTCTTATGATCATTTCTATTATTCTATTAGAATTTCAGCAAAGGTGATTTATATCACTAACTAGAGTTGACCTGGGTGACTAATATGAAATTGAAGAAGTAATAGTACGTAACTTCTGATGTGAGGTCATAAAAGGCATTACAGCTTCCACGTTAGGTTTTGGCTCACTAGTTCTGGGGAAAGCCAGTCATCATGCCCTGAGAACAGTCGACCAGCCTTGTTAAAAGGACAGGAGGGGAGGAATTGAGGCCTCCCACCAATAACTAGGACTAACTTGTCAGCCTTTTTTGAGTAAGTCACCTGGGAAGTGAATACGCCCTAGTAAAAGCTTCAGACATCCTCATCAGAGCCCAAGCCAGAACCACCAAACTAAGCTGCTCATGAATTCTTGTCTGGGAGAAATCATGAGGATAATAAATGTTTATTGTTATTTTAAGCCACTGAGTTTTGGGGTAATTCATTTCATGGCAATAGATAGCTAAAATACAGTATAGTCCATATCCCACATGTATTTGTGCCCACATTGATACAGAGGATCATCACTTTTTAAAGTCTATCTTGTGGTGCTTTTTTAAGGTTTTTTTTTTTGTTGTTGTTGTTGTTGTTGTTGTTGTTATCTTTGAGTTCTTATAAAATTCAAATATTCTAAAGATTGCAAAAAAAAAAAGCAAATGACAAACACTACACACTATGAATTACTCCAAAATGTTTGCTTATGCAAAGTGGCAGGAGTACACATACTTTTCTTATATATAACAGTTAATTATTGCTACACAACAAACTATCCCCCAATTCAGGACTTAAAACAGCCATTTATTTGCTAACAATTCTGCAATATGGACTGGGTCCATTAGGCAGCTGATATCTGTTCCATGTGGTATTAACTGGGCTCACTCATGCACCTGCAGTCACCTTGCAGTTTGACAGGAGCTGAAAGATCCAAGATGGTTTTATCCACATGTCAAGGTCCTAGGTTAATATGGCTGGAAAGGCTAGGGTCTCACTGAATCTCTCTTATCTTTCTGCAATAGGACCTCTCTTTCCATAAGACCTCTCATCCTCAAATAAACTAATTCAGGCTTCTTTACATGGTGTCTCAGGGCAGCAAGAAAATGTTGCAAGGTTTCCTAGGACCTAAACCCAGAACTTGCACATGCCCACTTTTCACTATATTCTACTAGACCAACAAATCAGAAAGCCAGCCCAGATTCAATGTGAGAGAAGACCACACAGGGCTTGAACTCATGTAAGTGTGGTTCACTAGGATCCATTCTGTAACAAATTACCACATATAACATTTTTATTTTCCAAGTATTCTAAAATAAAAATACATATTATTTCAATAAAACAATAGTTTTTAAAATTTAGTTTCCATAAAGCTAACATCTTGGAAGAGGGTAACTACTGAACCTGGCTTTTAGGGGAAATAAATCTCTGATCTTCACTGCCTCACCTGGGAATAGAGTTCCTTTGGTTGATACAGACTTTGAGTTTTTGCATACTGGTTTGATATGAGATATTTAATTTGTGTTCTTACACCAATTTCATGTTTAAAATGTGTATGCCTACTTTAGGAATTTCTAGTGGTACCTTCAACTCCATTAGTATTCATTCTATAAGCTTTTTTTTTTTTTTGCCTGCAATATTTATGGATGGGTACAAACACAACAAAAGTAGGAAACCTTTGGAGTAATCTATATTGTTATAATTCTCAAAGAAAAAAAATGCTCTCATGAAAAGGTAGAGTCTTCAGGGTAAACAGAGATTTTTAAATCAATTAACTTTTATGGTAAAACTTATACATTCAAGACCCTAGCTTAGGCACCATGGGGAATGCAAAGCAATAAAAGGCAAATTCTTGCTTAAATTAACATTAAAAAAACGATAATCAGAGAAATCTGATGAGTCTTAAAAGATTGCCACTTAATAACTTTACAAAGCATTTTGTTGATTGAAAAATAATAAATATAACAATCAAATTTTCCGACTTATCTTTCTTAAATAATAGGAGTAATGAACTTATGACAGATGGCCTTTGCAACAAAAAGTATGCTGGCCCCATAGGTTGTGGTGGCTGTAATAATAGTGCTAACTCTTGGAACAGCAGAGGGATTCCTTGTGTGTGTGTGTGTGTGTGTGTGTGTGTTTAAGAGGGAGTGAGAGCGAGAACAAGTGGGGGGTGAGGGAGAGGGAGAAGCGGGCTCCCCACTGAGCAGGAGGCCCAATGCACAGGTGGATCCCAGGACCCCAGGATCATGACCTGAGCCTTAGGCAGATGCTTAACCGACTGAGCCACCCAGGTGTCCCTGAGCAGAGGGATTCTTGAGCTGCCCTTTCTTCTTCAGCAATCCTGAGCTATAGATTTGGCTTCAATAGAATAATGGCCCAGAATTCCAGCCTGATAAACTTAAGCACACCAACTTTCAGCTTCGAGTCTCTTCATTTGCCCCAAATCATGTCCCACCTTAGCTCAAAATAACTAAAGTCAATATATGGTCAAGAAACAATCACAGAAGAATTTCACATCAGAACGAAGGGGAAAAATTAGAGAGGGACAAACCATGAGAGTCTCCTAACTCTGGGAAACGAACAAAGGGTTGCAGAAGGGGAGGTGGGCGGGGGGTTGGGGTAACTGGGTGACGGACACTGAGGAGGACACTTGATGGGATGAGCACTGGGTGTTATACTATATGTTGGCAAATTGAACTACAATAAAACAAAAACAAAACAAAAAAAGAGAGAGAATGAAGCATAAAGAGGTGCCTGTGTGGCTTAGTCAGTTAAGTCCCTGACTCAACTTCGGCTCAGGTCACAATCTCGGGATTGTGAAATCAAGCCCCTCATCAGGCCCTGTGCTGGGCGTGGAGCCTGCTTGGGATTCTCTCTCTCCCCTTTTCCTCTGCTCCTCCCCATGCCATCCCAATCTCTCTCTCCCTTTCAAAAAAAAAAAAAAAAAAAGTAAATATAAAGAAATAAAGCTTATCCTTTTTTTTTTAAAATTATGCAACATTATGAATTTAAAAGCTTAGAATAATCATTAGAAATATAACAATATAGAAATATAACAGTGGCCACCATTTATTGAACTTCTGCATGTATCATTTATCAGTCTAGGCCCTGTAACTACATATCTATGAATTCTATGAGGAAGATATTACTATAACCCGTGTCCCCTTTACATGTAAGGAAACTGTTTAAATGACTTGCTCAAAGTCATCCAGGTTGTTTGTGGTACAGCTTGGATTCCAGCTTAATCAGGGCTCTTCCCACTTATGCTATATAATACCTTCTTAATTTAAATAAACAAGTCACTCAGAAAGCAACCTATTTGATACCAACTACTATTTTAGACATATAAATCAACCTGACATTCTAAATTATTCTATTGGTTTCTCGGGCATATGTAAATTGTCTTCATCATCCTGAGAAGTTCTCTACATTTCAGATAGCCTATGAAATAAACAAGTCAGCTAAGTATCTTGTATCTGCTATTTCTTGACCATCGTCAATATAGTTTGTTTTACAACTATTCCCGTAAGACAAAAGGTATCAACTGAAATGTATTGACTGAATGCATAAATTCTATCTTCAGCTTTTTAATACATAGTATCAACTTAGAGTATCTCACAAATATTAATGATTATTATGATTAATTTAAAAATGCCAAAAGAACTAATGAGGCTTGGGGAGCTTTTTCAAGTCTAAAGGTTTTTTTTTGTTGTTGTTGTTTTTGTTTTTTTTTTTAAGTCTAAAGGTTTTTGAACCTTAATTTCAAGCCTGTTACAAATATTTTTGAGTTGCTTATTGTTGAAATTTATCTATATGTTATCTTTCTATCTTTCTATTCAGAATCCCTTTTACGAAAGCTATAGGAGTCCTAAATACATTTATTTGTCCCCCAAGTCCACTTGAAATTCTTAGTCCATATTTTCTTAGTAGATTTAAATTCTTTTTCTTAAACTTCTTTACATTATGGATTTACATATTTTATTGACTGAATCTGAAGAATAATGAGTTCAAGAGATAAATTTGCTAGAAATTACCTTTAACTACTAAAAAAGTGGTGAAAGAGTCGATTCAAGAGCAAATTTCCAGGTCATAGAATTGATTTGACCAAAATGTTAGAGGAAATCTATTCCTAGTTGTCCAATTAATAAAATAAATTTAAAGACTAATACTTGATATGTCAAGGGCAGGCAGAGGGGAAAAAAAAAAACTAGCCTAGAGGGATTGAGTCCTCTTCTTTTTGTAGCCCCCTTTAAGTTATTTCTGGGAGCTCATTACATCCTAGATTTTGTTTGAGTTTGTCTCAGCTTGCTTCATTCAGTATATTTCCAAGTCTTTCCTTGATAATAATTTTATTCCCCTGCCTGCCTTCTCTTGGCAACAGCTGACCTGGCTATAAGCCCAAAACATGGTAAATGACAAATCACTACCAGATGAATCTGCAAGTTTTACATAGAGTGTTTCCTCCAGGCTCAGAACACTTTGAGGCCCAATAAAATTACTGGATGATTCAGAATCACAGTGAGATCCATTTTTTTTTTTAATTCTCTAGTTCTGCTAGATAGTAAAGCACTAATGAAGAGTCCCATTAATTTTCAAAATCATAATATAGAAGATAAGTTATAACAGACCAAGAAAAATTGTAATGATAACTAGAAAGTCACTAAATAAATTATATCATGACAAATTCTTACTTTTAATATTTTTCTAAGCAGTTTGTTTTTGTTTTAAAAAAATTACTGTAAAAAATTATGCATGATAACTTTTTACTGAAACAGTAGAAAATAACTTCTTAAAAATAAAAAAACCAAACAAAAAAATAAATAAAATAAAAAATAAAAAATAAAAAATAAAAAAACCACACAATCTGACCATTAAAATGTTTGACTATATACATTACATGTATACATTTTAAATATTTTGATGATGCAGCATTGGTATATGATTTTTATTTTTAATCTGTTTTTTCATGATATTACTTTTTAAAGTTTTACTTTTTAAGACTTTATTATTAGGTTTATGGATGAGTATTTAAGTATAATTTTTCTAAGATGTCATGAATTAAGAATAAACTAAAATAGAAAATTTAGTCTATAACTGAATCCACAATAAAACCTCCCCATTTGAATCACAAAGTAACTTCTGGATATTTATAACATATATAATGTTTCACTTCTTAGGAATCCTAAGAATCTACCTTTCTCCGTCTCGAACCATAAATTTTAGACTTAAAAATCTTACTTTATCCCACATGCCACAAAACTTGTTCTGAAAAATAGCTGGAAACCACCTCCTAAATTTACATGGTATAATTTGGGGAGAATGTTTAAAACATATTGACGGTCATGTATACAAGTAAAAAGGCAAGATCTATCAAAACTGAACACCTAAAATACTTTGTAAAAGAATGTAAAAAAGAAGTTATAAATCAATTTGTGGGTATTTAGAACAATGCATAGGCATTGTGCCTCACAGATTTATTCTCAGGCCTAATGATGCTTACAACAGGCTTAGCCTTTGGCAAATCTCAAGAAACCAGATTTCTCTATAATTCCCTTTTCACTGAGGTACTGAGGTATCCTAATCAAATTTTGATCTACTGGCAAGATCCTGCAATCAGAAGGCCTAGGTTCTAATTCTTTGCCTTTTATTAATTATGCACATTTAAGAATGTTATTAAGCAGGGGCCTCAGCTTCTATATCTTGGAAAATGGAAATTTGGTAATGGCTACTTATGATAGCCTATTTAAGAAGGATTATTTTTAGGATCAAAATTGAAGCAAGATGATAGATAGCCAAAATGCTGTTTTAAACTATGCAATAGGGGGATCCCTGGGTGGCTCAGCAGTTTGGCACCTGCCTTCAGCCCACGGTGTGATCCTGGAGTCCTGGGATTGGGTCCCACATCGGGCACCCTGCAGGGAGCCTGCTTCTCCCTCTGCCTGTGTCTCTGCCTCTCTGTGTGTGTCTCTCATGAATAAATAAATAAAATCTTTTAAAAAGGTAAATAAACTATGCAATACTTTGTATGGTAAGGAGTATTATTCCTTGCACTATCCTCTCTGGCCTTACAATATTTATGCTACACCCTCTCTTCCATTTTCACTCCCTTTTGATAGGAGTCAATCCAAAATACCCTCCTCCGAAATCTTGGGACTGAAATCAGTTATGTGATCTTAAGAGACCTAGAGCACTATCTGAAAAATATAAGTGCATTTCTTGGGACTTTCTAAAGCCCCTGTTCCCACCATGTTGGCTAAATTATTAGAAAGTTTCCCCATTGGAATTAAGGTCTTGGCAGAAGAAGTGTAAAGCCCTACTTATAAAAGACTTCTGCAAACTGACCACTTCCATATTTCCGCTTCCAACTATAACTCAGATAAAGCGGATATGAATTCAAAGTGAAGAGACCTTTCTCCTACAGCCAGAGAAACAAATGCAGGGGATTTACTGATATTAAAGCCACAAAATGGGCATGTAAAGTGAGACACTGAAGTTTATCCTATTATCAGTAAAAGAAAAAATCTAGAATTACAACGCCACTCCAACTCTACCCCCAGCTCCCCACCCCTCTCAAAAAATAGTGTGGTGGTGAGACTAACTCTTGAAAGTTGTCATTTTTTTCTAGGTGAAAGTCTAAAGGAGTTTCTGGGTTTGTTAAGATCATCATTTCTTTAATGTTGTACTCACAATAAATAAGGCAAAGATTATTCTTAACAGAGAAATATCAACCCCTTATCCACGATCTACTGTATCCATTGGAAGGAGTGGGGGTACTTTATGGGGGATGAGCATTTTTCCTAAAGTGACGATTTGTTTTGAAACTTTGCCCGATGTACTCATATCAGGGGACTTTAACTATATTGCTTTATGGGGGCAATGTAAAAAGAATAAAACCAAAACAATGCACGCTTTTTAAGTTAGTTAAGAAACTGGCTAAGCACCCTTCTTTTCTGTCATTATTGATTATTACCAGTTTTAAACTGCAAATTTGCAATGAATGCTCTGTTCCTCAGAAAAACAAAACAAAAAATTACTATTGCGTGACTGAGATAAACTCCCTTGGACCTTCCCAATTTGCAAAGCTCTCTTCCTAGCTTCTCCCTGTCCTCTTCCGTGGCCTGAAGCCATTGCCTGGGTAAGGGCCACCCAAGGCTGACACTGAATGAATTCCAGGCAAATTTCACAGGCCAGCCTGACTTTTCCTCCAGTATAGAGTACTAGGGGGAATGGTTATAATAACTAAAGCAGCATTGTCCACAGGCTCTGAGTGTTTAAGGTTGATGACCCTCCAAAATGAAATTTCAGTGAGCTGAAGATGGAAGTAGGAGAAACTTCAAAGGGTCACGCTAGACGACACCTTCCTGTCTCAGGGAATTGCCTGCAACCTCCACTCAGATGCAGATGAGAGAGAAGGAAAGCCTGTCAAACCTCATTGACCATAGGTAATGGTACAGGGTAATTTCTTCTGATAATGTCACCCAAAAAGGAAATCCTACAGACTAAACCGATTAAGACCTCAAGGGAAATATCATATGAACAAAATTGTTTTTTTTTGTTTTTTGCTTTTGGGGGATTGTGGGGAAGCAGAAAAGAGTCATGGATGAGATTTTTTTTTTTTTAATTGACCCGGGGCTTTTGTGTAGACAGAAAGAAAATGGAATTAAATTTGAGGAAAAAAAATCATTGCGATATGTAACAACAAATATGTCTTTTACCTTTTACAAGCTCCCCCATTAGATATTTATGAACTCTTAAATCTCTGGTTCCCTACAATCAGAAACCATGTGCCCTTTCTAAGACTGTTATCACTTTTAAAAGAAATGAAGTTGATTTTGGTAAAGTGAGTAATTTAAATCTTAACTATGTGTTTCTGAGATGAAACAGGAAGATATGACTGGTGATTGAACTTATTTTATGTTAATATATATTTAATATGAATACATGTTTATAGTAAACATGTATAAATCTATAAACAGAGTGACTAAAGAAATAAGTAGGAGTATTTAATTCTACTATTTTCAAATTAAGATGTCTTATGTGAGTAAATGTCTTATGGTACTGCATACTTTTATTTGAAATTGATTTTTAAAAGAAGACAAAGATCTTATGTTCTAAGTCATTTTATGTTCTCCTTTCATCCACATTTCCCTTTTAAGTCACTGTTTTCAAAGAAAAAGTGTTTTAGCTCTTTATTATGATCGCTGATGTATGTCGAAATGCATGTGTCTATTGATGGAATATTCTTGACATTCCAAGAAAATACCTGTAGTGATTCTATAGTTATAAGAGTGTGAATGGACTATGATAGGTTGATCTTGGGGCACCTGGGTGGCTCAGTCAGTTAGCCTCGGCCTTTGGCTCAGGTCAGGATCCCAGGGCCCTGGGATGGAGCTTTCTGCCAAGCAGGAAGCCTGCTTCTCCCTCTGCCTGCGGCTCCTCCTGCTTGTTCTCTCTCTCTGTCAAATAAATAAATAAAATATTTAAAAAGAGAGAAAGAAATGTTGATGTTGCCAGTCATCCTTGACTGGTTATATGGGTGGAAATAATTATTTTTGTTAAGAACATTTACATTTTTCAGACTCTACAACCTACGGTAGCTAGTCAAGGGGCGGGGGTCTATCTTCCTAACTGTTCCCCAGGGTGGGCCCCACATTATCCTGTTGTTTGGAAACAGGCTTTGGTGTACAATCCTTCTCACTCAGTTTGACACTGAAGTAGGTACCACCCATGTGTTATCCTAGGACAGGGAAAGAGCCACCTCTGCACCTTCTCCCAGGAGACGGCACTTTTCTGCACAGTAAGACTCAGATATATCTGATAGTCACAACTATTTTTAAAAGTTATCCATGATACTCTGGAACTGTGATGTAGTGAGAAGCATGAAACCACACTGTCAGGCACACGTGCTCGCTAGCCTTTTTGATTTGGTTTTCTGCTCTTCATTGAGTATATTTTAGAACAGAGTGACCCATTCTAAGAGACCATCAGTTATTAGTCACTAATGAAATTACATGCTTAACCTCTCTAATTCAGGTTAAAAGAACAGTTATAACCGCTGGTAAAAGTCTGACTGTAAACTTCAAAGCTGTTATTATTTTTTAGGTTACTACTTTTTTTTTATTTCTTAGGCTATAAAGTAATATATGTTATTAAGTAATTACTTTAAGGTCAACAAATTTTACCCAGGAGAAATCTTTTAAAAACTTGCTCATTAAAAATTCCTGTTTTCCTGATGGTAAAAGTAATTGGGGATACATTTCGAAAAACATTTGAAGAAGAAAGTAAAAATCACCAACATTTGACACTTTTTGTTCTACTGTTATTTTCTCTCCATAAGTTATTTTGCGTATGGTTAGATCATGTGTTATATACGACATTTTTAAACTTAATTATATCACAAAATTTTCTCATTTGAAAATCTCTTCAGAAAAAATAACTTTAATAATGGTAGTCTATTCTAGAAATCTACTACATCTTAATGATTCACCTATTTTGAATATCTTGTTTGCTCCAAATAGCATGTTCTTAAAAACAACAAAAAATGTTGCACTCCTTTTGCACAAATCTGAGTATTTAGGATTATTTCCTCAGGATATATTTCTAGACAGACAGCTGAGGCAAAGGGCACAGACATTTTTTTTAACCTCCTTCCTCCCTAATTTAAAAATAGGATAATGCTCTTTGGTCCGTAGTAGTAAATAAAAGAGCAGAAGGGGAAAAAATAGCCATAACTTTTCTCCTTGTTCAACCACATTCTGTCAAATTTCCTTCCAGTCTTTTTTCTCTCATTTTAACATATTTAAAGTTATTTTGTATATATGCTTTCGTATTCAGCTCTTCTCATCTAATATATCAGAAGTATTTTCATATGGCATTAAGATCATTTACATTATTATTAATGATTGCATTATGCGCCATCATTTGAGTGAAGCATGATTTACCTAATCACGTCCCTGAGAATGTAGGCTATTTACAATTTTTCTTTGTCATAAAAAAAGTCGTGCCAAACACCTTAAGGTATAAACCTTAATGAAAATTTTTCATTATTTCCTTGTATAGATTATTTAAAAAGAAATGCTGCCTTATAAACATTTTATAAAGCATTTTTGCTACATATTGTTAAAAACCGAACCAGTTTTTACTCCCAACAAGAGTATAGATGACCCTCACCCTCACCAGGATTAGTATATTTTACAGTTTACTAATCTGAGTAATGAATAATCTCATTACTCTATTATTTGTATTTTTTCAGAAACTGAAAAAATTGTGGTTGAAAAATCTTTTCATGTTTCTTAACCATTTGTAATTCCCCTAAAACAGTCATGCTTTTTGTCCATTTATTTAGGAGATTTCATATTTATCGTACTGAGTTGTAGGAGCTCTTTATAGGACAAAGTCATCAATTCTTTGTCACATTTATTCAAAATTTATTTCACCCTGCTACAAAATTTATTGTTGAAATAATCTACAAGACAAATTTTATTTAACATCTCATAGTTTATACATAAATAGTACCTAAAAATTCCCTGGAATATTTTAAATATTACTAAAATAATATTGTGCAAATTATTCATGAGTATTCTCTCTTAAGAAAGGCTAACTTCCATTTACATGCTTATCAACTCTAAATTAGCAATATTTAAATTAATAAGGCTTTTCTGAAAGTAGGTTAAGTGAACTACCTATCTTTTGTCACTTTAAAGATGAGGGATGACTATAAAATAATGATAATTTACATGTTTGTTTTTCCACATAGGAAAGTCTGTGAGTGTACAGAGCTACTACCAAATCTGAATACCCATACAGAGATTTCTTTTACAGGTATTCCTTTACCCTCTCTTTTTTTTTTTTTTTTTTTTAATTTGAGAAACTTTAGACTTGTGTACATCAAATAAAACCAATTTCTGAGGGGAAAGAAATAAAAATCCACAATAGGGAAAAAAAGAAGTTAACACTTTCTGGTTTATAAGAGAACCCAGAGATTATATTCTTTTAATTGAAAAATTCTAGGTGCTTCATAATTGGCCTTTTGATATAAAATGACCTATTTAATTAGCAATTTGTGGTTCTTGGCATTGAGGTCTGTAGGAGAAGCTAGGAAAGAGCATAAAAGTATTTTCATAAGGCAAGAAGCAATGTACATATAGCATCAACTTCAGGTCCTCCACAGCATCCTTAATTATGGAAGAGTAAAATAAGAAAACAAGTTTTCATATAATGATTTTTTAAGTGGAGAAAAACCTAAACAAATTTGGCAAAACTCTTCCTTTCATAGCATTAATAGTAGTAAATAAATTTCACAAAAATACTATTTAATTTACTCAAGATTACAAAGAAAGTTATTTTAATCAAAACCATAGATATTAGGTCAATATAGGCATTTATCATGATTCGACAAAATTCTCAAGTAACAGATTGTTTTTCTAGCTTCACAAAATCTTTTTGAATACTTTTACTTAATTATATTATACATTTTGAAAATTATTTTGTAAATTCTAGAGAGCTAATCAAATTAGATTATTATTCATGCTTATTTTGAGGCTTCGGATGGGTATAAGCAAATTTTGAGTAAAAACTTATATTTTAAAATCTACTTGAGAAAGGAGTGTGAATCATTCATTTTGTAAGTAAAATACACTTATTTCATGTTATTAGAAACTAAGTTGGACAAAGAATAAGTTTAACCAAGCATACATATTAGAACACGTTAGGCAAAACCTTCCCAAAATAATCCAGATAATATTCAGAAATAAAGCAATTCCAAATTGATTTACATCCTTTTCCTGGCTGAAAAAAAATATATATGATGAAAATTAAAGCTAATTCAGATATTCTCTATCAGTAATAAGTTGGAGGAAGGGGAATGTAATCTAATTTCAAGATATGGGTCTAATTTCTTCACAAAAGATCGGATAACTTCCATGTTTTTTCTTCACAAATATGCTTATATATTAACATTTTGTTGACTGAAAGCACAGCCATTTTTCTCATTGCCAACGAAATCAACAATATGCATTTTAAGAATCTATACTTTTCCCATAGGATACAACAAAGGAAACAAACCATCTTTAATCATTTAAAATGCAACCCAGTCTGCATGTGAGATACTGTGTGGGTTTTTTTTTTTTTGCATGTTTCATATTTTAATTTTACAGTGACTGTAATATTTGTAGTTAGAAAAATAATAATGATTTTTAATTAAGCCCAAAACATTTTTTCTGATTTACCTTCATGAAAACAAAACAAAACAAAGTTTTCTTAATATAGCACTACATGTTTATATCTATCTGAAAATCTCTTCAGAGATTTTTTTTTTTAATCTATCTATTCATGAGAGACGCAGATAGGCAGAGACACAGGCAGAGGGAGAATCAGACTCCATGCAGGAAGCCCGACGTGGGACTTGATTCCAGGACCCTGGGGTCATACCCTAGGCCAAAGGCAGGCACTAAACTGCTGAGCCACCCAGGGGTCCCCTCTTCAGAGACTTAGTACACCACTACATGTTTTATATCTATTAGGGGAGAAAATGTTAGTAGTCCTAAAAATGAAGCCATGATGTCATCATATCTACTGTTATAATTAATCAAATCAAATAGTTCACAAATGACAATCTGGCTCAAAATTATACTTTTTTTAAACAATTATTTTAACTAGGGATCCATGTATGGCTTTCTCTTCAAGCATATTTGAATTATCTAAGTACTTCACGATCACTGCTGTTCTTTCCTCCAAAGTCAAACATAAGACAAATCTACCCTGATTCACATACATATAAGAGCTGTGTGTCTAATGATTTGGATATCATGAAACTGCTGGAGCCATGCCTTGGACAAAACAGATGGAATGCAGCTAAGAAAATAAAAACTAGTTTCCAACTCTGAATACACTGTTACTTTGTCTAAACATAACTCATTATTTCAAATTATAAAATGTAAAAATATATCTACTGCTGGCATACCTTATGAAATGCAAAAGAAAACAAAATAACCTAGGCTCTTCATTGCAGTGTCTTTGTAGTTTGATTGAACACATCAATTATTTCAAAATGCCTTTGTCAAGGTTTTGGGGTTTGTGTTTTTTTCTTTGACACTGGCTTTGAACATTTTGGAGCAGATTCATTTCTTATTTGTGGTCACACAGAGGAATTCATGTAAAAGTAATGCCTAAATTGTGACCCAAAATTTTAAAGCCCAGATGTTGATAATGACCTATAATCTTCATTAATGAATATGCATTATATTATTCTGTTAACCAGATATGAATATAATTAACAAAAGATTATAAATGTTAACTATCTTTATAATTCCACCTACATTAAATATTATATAGTTTTATACAACTTAATTATAATTATTAAGTATATTAATTATGAAGAATGAAACTGCAATTCTAGTAGTTTTTTAAATATAAAGTAATAATGTAATTTTTATTATTACTTAAGAAAAGTTTAAATTTAAGAGCATCAGTTCCTTAACTGTTTAATATGTTTCTTATCAGGAGGGAAATAAACTGTTATGATTTCCACAAGGTCTTTATTTCTTTTTCTTTTTCTTTTCCAATTTCATTTTAGTAATGTCTTCAATAGTCTACACAAAATATTCAAAGGAAATATGACTATTTTTAAATGGTTGTTTTAATATCACTTTTTCCAGAAAATATTTTACTTTGCTAGCTAAGTAACAAATTAATCCTCAAGGCCTTAATATTGTATTTCCCTTCACTATAATAACAGTTTAACAGAGAATAAAGATATCAGGAAAACAACAAAAAATACTGAAGCCCCTGGCTATTTCAATACTGAGCCTTGATTAAGGCTCACTTGCCAAATTCTTTATCAAAAATAAAGAGTAAGAATGTACTTAGAACAAAGTGTCTATTAAAATCGACCTTATTTACACTGTAATTCTGATTATTTTATACATTCATAGATAATACATTCAAGATATTACCCAATCTTCTTAAAATACTATAATATCATATTTTCTACAATGTGGCTGTTTGGAAACGTTTTCCAAATAGAGTATCAATTCTTTATTTGGATAATTTAAATAAAATTTTGGTTATTCTGGCTACCATTTTAGTCATTCATAAATCTCTACTTGGCATTTCTCTTTGATAATTTGTTTTCTGAATAGTATTATTTTAAACATTTTCTTGTTTTCCAAGGCGAAGAGAAAAAGAAAAAAAGCCCTAAAATTAGAGATGCTTTATTTGAAATTTAAATTTTGCTGAAACTTTGGGCTTAGTGTTCTCTTCAAAACAAAACATAAAAAAAAAAAAAAAAACAGCCACATTTACCAACAGATACAATAGCAGGGCAGCCAAAATAAGTTATACTTGATATTAAGTGGGTTTTTTTTTTTAATTTCACCTCTCCCCCAGATACCTAGAAATCCTTTCTAAAGACAAAATGTTGATTAAACTATAATATCCTAGGTGGATCTAACAGTAGCATTGGCTAAAAGATATATAATGGCACTTCACTCACTACGTTTTTATTGAACACAAAAGATATAAACTAAGTTCTTGTGAACATTCTAAATGCATCAGAAATAATATTTACTTATAAAATGCTAGCTTTGTAATGATGCATGTTTTTACACTTAAAGATTTACAAGGAAGAAAAATGAAAGGATACTAGAGCCCTAACCTAAAAATATCAGCAAGTTAACATGTTTAAAATTGCATGTACTATACATTAACAGCTTACTTTAAAACCACCATATTTCGGAAAGTGTCTATTACTAATTACTAATACATAGGGCTTTAGTCGATTACCTATTGCCACCATGACCACTGACCATCAGAGAGATGAAAAGGTTGTCAATTGGTAACCCTTAGATGAGCAAGTAGCAAAAAAAAGAACCTGAAGTGGGGGGAAAGTGCCATATAGGACCAGGAAAGTCCTCTAACTTAACTGTGTGCTCTAGAACTCAGTCTTCATGCTAGAGAACTACAGACTTTTCCAGTTAACCCCACTATTAAAGATTTTTCAAAACCAGAGTTCAAGCCAAAAAAAGGCAAACACCTTAAGATAGAGACATTTGTTGTAAAGTTTTTAAATACATCTCCCCCACAATTAAAATAGTGAGAAAGGTCTAAATGAATGGCATATAAAATTGTTAGAAAGCTTCAACCAGGGCAGCCCTGGTAGCTCAGCGGTTTAGCGCCGCCTTCAGCCCAGGGCGTGATCCTGGAGACCCAGAATCAAGTCCCACGTAGGGCTCCCTGCATGGAGCCTGCTTCTCCCTCTGCCTGTGTCTCTGCCTTTCTCTCTCTCTCTCTGTATGTGTGTCTTATGAATAAATAAATAAAATCTTAAAAAAAAAAAAAAGAAAGCTTCAACCATCAGAGTTGAAACATAACTCATTCTAAATTTTTGGCTGGCAAATATCAATAAAATATATCTACCCCCTGGATTTCATCATTTTCAAAAGCACTCAAGTGGAGTTTTTAATTTCCTTTTGATTTTATTTAGGGCAGATGTACATGTTAAGACACATTCACAAAAATAAGAGACTACTATGCTTTACTTTAAAACACAAAAGCCCATGCCTTTTCTCTCTTTATAACACCAAAATTTATGAGCACATCACATTTATTTTAATACATCTTTTATTTCTTAAAAACTAGGAGAAAGTAACCAAGGAGGAATATTTGCCCCATGTAAATCCACAATCTGGAAAAATGTAAGCAAAAAAGTGAACAGTAACTCAACAGAGAAGCGGCGATACCCCAAAGCAAACTCTCAAAAAGCATTTCGGAGACAGTTTACAGTCTAGCAAAAAAGAAAGTCTACATTCTTTATCAGACATTGAATTAATGACTGAGTTGCATACCCAACAGCTTAAAAGTATTTTGTAAAGTAAAAAATGGTGAAATTGCGGACCGGATGAAAGTACTTTAGAAAGTACTTTCCTAAAAAATAGAAGCTTCAGATGCATCATGATAAACAAGCCAGTTGAACTATTTATTGTTCTCTCATCTAAACTACTAGATGAGCTAGTAGCCAGAAATAATTGAGAGATGTGGAAAACTTCTTTGCAAAACAACTTCGTAAATAGCATGTTTGTGCTGAAAGTGAGATAAGTAGTAAAATACTTAAGATGAAGCATTCTGAGATTTACAACTGACTCTCAAGCCAGCAACTTCTCAATAGTGTTTATTTGCCTTTGAGGTTTTTTTGGTTGTATTTTTTTTTTAATTCTTCCTGCCCTGTAGACTATGAGGTTTTGATATTGTTGTTTGTTTTTTAAACTACACTCATTAGTTCCATAAGGGTCATGGCCTGTAGGAGGGAAGTAAAAATTGCATTTTTTTCCCACTGTATTTCCACATCCTTCAGGCTCTGACCATGAATTTATTCATTTATGCAATAAATATTTATTGAATACCTACTACAAATGATATAAACAAGAATAAGAAATGATTAACAAGAAATATGATTTAATGGACTTTTTACCTTTAAAAAATCCACTAAGATTTAAATTAAAAATCTTGCGAGAGTGTTTATACTTAAACTCTCCTGGTTTTGTTTTGTTTTGTTTTGTTTAAGTTAAAAAAAATTTGGCTTTGTTCTTTATTCTTTTGCTTTTTAATTATTTGCTTTATTTACTTTGAGATATTGGAGAATTTGACTATGTCTACTTCCAGGGTTGAATTAAATTTTAAATCCTTAAACACTCAGACTTAGTAGCGACCTTGAAGAAGAAAAACAAAGAAGTACTTTAAAATTCATTTTGAGGCAAATTGAACACCAATAAAAAATAAATTTATTATTAAAAAAATAAACAAAAAAATTCATTTTGAAGGATGTAACAAAATTCGTTTGGAGACAAAAGATTGGAAAGACTGTATTACTCTACATTAGAAAACAGGTTCATAAATATTTTGGTGTTATCAATTTCCAGGTATGGGAAAAATTATTTGTAAATTGTTTAATGTCTTCATCAGCAACCTGACTGTAAGCATCAAGGGATCAGGAAGGACTATGTCCCTCCTACTATTCATCAGTGTGTCCAAAGTGTCTGCCACAGTGCTTGGCACACAGCAGGTACTCAGTAAATATTTTGATAAAATACCTGCAGGCCATTTTTTCCATTCTCTTGCTGCCAGAAGACAAGGTCTACTGCTGCTCTTGCTCATCACTTGGGTTATCTATACTCTATGTTTTTTAAAAATAAGTTCTAGGGGTGCCTGGGGTGGCTCAGACAGGTAAGCACCTGCCTTCAGCTCAGGTCATGATCCCAGGGTCCTGGGATCTAGTCTTATATAAGACGCCCTGCTTCTCCCTCTCGCTCTCTCTCTCTGCTTGCAGCTCATCCTGCCTGTGCTCACTCTCTTTCTCTCTCTGCCAAATAAATAAAATCTTTAAATACAAAACAAGAAACAAATTCTATCTATCTGTTCTCCCCTTTGGGGGAGGAAGAAACTTAGTGCCATAGCTTTTTCCTTCCCCAGAGACGTGTTTTAGGCTTTACCTTCCTAAGAGCCTGGCTGTGAGGGAAGACCAACCATCAGCACAGATTTGGGGAGGGGAAATGTAGTAATCTAATTCAAGCAGTGTCTGAATCCATTTGCTATCCCACCAGGACCTTCCAATGAGTTCTCTCTAAATAGAAGTCTTTTTGGACCTCATCTTATAAATTCTCTTTTTTTTTCACCTTATAAATTCTTTAGAAAGTCCCAAGCAGTTCCAAATCTCTAGGTTGCACACTAAGTACCACAATCAAGTCAATTAAATTTAGATTATGAATTACAATAGAAACCACTACCAGACTTCTTTGTTATATTCCTTAAGTGCAAATGAGCCCTTATCACTGTGGCTCTTTTTGTTTGTTTGCACTCAGAATGTCCTCCATAATTTATGCTTCTAGAAATTCATATGGTTACCTAAGAATTGTTTATTGCTATACATTTTTTTTAGAAATCTGATACATTATCTCATTTGATCATCAGGATGACCCTCTAAGTTAGTCAAAGAAGTTACTATTATCTTCATTTTCCAAATAAAGAACAGGCATAGAAAGGTCACAAGGCTAGTAAGTAGCAGAGCTGAGTCTTTTAACTCCAAGTTTAGATTTTTTTTTAAAGGAAGACCTAATGCGGTATCCCAAACTAGCAATCTTCATACATATCTTGACATTCAGGTTTTTTTTATGTTTAGTAATTTTTTTCTGTTTTTAATTTATTTTTTAACTTAAATTCAATTTACCAACATATAGTATAACACCCAGTGCTCATCCCATCAAGTGCCCTCCTCAGTGCCCGTCATCCAGTTACCCCATCTCCCCACCCACCTCCCTCTTTTTTTTTTTTTTTTTAAAGATTTTTAATTATTTATTCATGAGAAACACACACACAGAGAGAGGCAGAGACACAGGCAGAGGAAGAAGCAGGCTCCATGCAGGGAGCCTGATGTGGGACTCAATCCCACTCCATGCCCTGAGCCAAAGGCAGATGCTTAACCACTGAGCCACCTAGGCATCCCACCCACCTCCCCTTCTGCAAGCCTTTGTTTCTTTCCCAGAGGTAGGAGTCTCTCATGGTTTGTCTCCCTCTCGAATTTTTCCACTCAGCTTTTAAAACCAAAATTAATTCAAATTTGCATAAGTAAGGTATGTCCCAGGCCTACCATTCCCTATTGTATTTTATTATGTCCCTTCCCACATTCATGTTACTACCTGGTCATTGAAGTTATTTGTATTGAGATCCCATCAAAAAGAATAACCCTTCATTAATTCAATGACCCATCCGTTTGTTCAAAGTACAGCCACTATTTGAAACACTAGGAATCTCAAGTTTCATAAGACATGGTCACTGCCCTCAAAGTAGTGAGGGACTCAGATAAGCCTTCCTGGACAACTGGGTAGCAGATGGAGGAATGGACAAAGTGCCGGCCAAGCACAAAGATCAGGTATTTAAATCAGAATGTGGGATCAGATATTGGAAGGTAATCCAAGGTATGGCTAGTTTAAGTCTCCATTTTCTTTCTCACTTATGTTTTCAAATGGCATGCTTGAGTGCAACTTTCAAAATGTAAATTCTGAGGTTTTTTTTTTTTTTTAAGGTTTTATTTATTTATTCATGAGAGACACAGAGACAGAGAGGCAGAGACACAGGCAGAGGGAGAAGCAGGCTCCATGCAGGGAGACTGATGTGGGACTCCACCCTGGGGACTCCAGGATCACGCCCTGGGCCGAAGGGAGACGCTCAACCGCTGAGCCACCCCAGAGTCCCTCTGAGTCTTTATTAACATTCTGTCATATAGAATGAAAACTATAGACATAGCTTCTGGTTAATTTCAAATCATTACCAAATTTTGGTAATAGGTAGATAAGAGACATGCCTTATTTCTGATCAATAAAGGAAATTATATTCAATATTGTTGCTAGATTAAAGCTATTTCAAATGTTTTTTTAGCACTATGTATACCACTGTGTTCTGAGTACACATGATCTTATACCAAATTTAGGGAAGGAAAAAGCCACATAACCAAAATTTACCTAAAAGGAACATACCCAGTTTTCTGTGTATTATTACCTAATACTCGCTAAGCTCCTGGATGTAGAAAAACTGAATTATGTTTTTAAAACTATGCGTTGATTTGTTAAAGAGCTCTGGCTCAACCACAACATGAAAACTGTTTAGATTTCATGTCTTGAAATTTTTACCAAAAACCCTAATTCAGTCAAAGATCGTCATGTGATAGTTTTGTATTTGAGTCTTTAAATTCTTAGCCTCAAGAATCAGTATGTATAGAAAAAGAGCTAAAGACTGTAATAACTGTTCTTTGCTATATATACCTTGAACCATTCTCAATATACCATTTTGGATGCTCTTGGTTGAACCAAAAATATCCAACTCAAGATAAACCATGGGAGTGATGTAGAGGTATAGATTAACACAGAGGGTCTGTTTCTCACTCATTTTCTGAATTTTGCCCCATCTCTCCTCCCTGTGTCAGTTTCATCCTTAGGCATTTCCTTCATGTTCAAAAAATTAATACATTTGCTACATGCTTCCTTGTTTATACCAACAGAAAACCTACAGGGACACTCCAAAATTCTCAGGATCACACAAAATTCCCAAGGATCACTTTGATCAGACAATCTTGTTTCATTCACTCTTTCAACAAATATTTATTGATCACCTACTGTATGTCTGGGACTGTTCTTGATACTGGGTATATAGCAATGAGCAAAACATATTCCCTCTTTTTTTCGTACAGCTTAAGTTCCTATAACCATCCCTGAATCAATCACAGTGAGGACTGGTTTACCTCTCTTAGTTTGGCACTTGTGGACTAAGGTTAGGATCAATCCTAACCAAATCACTTGGCTACACATGCTGTAAGGAACCAGTGTTGGTAAGGCAGTTGCAATGTTTATCTCTCCACCTGGAAATATTTTGGCAATGATATTGAGTAGTTACTGAGATCAAGTAATACACAATTCTGTATGAGTTGAAAAATACCTATAAAGAACTACTTAATATGGAAATAACCTATACCTTGAGGAGAATGGAAGTAATCTCCTGCAGTTGTGAAATGGGTTGCAAATCCCATTCCCAGGATGATGAGACTCGTTTTACCCAAGTAATACCAAGATGTCGGCCACCTTAAAGAAAAAAACCATTAGTCATGCCAGTGTTTTTGCCACCATAATTAATGTCAAGAACTATACTGTAAAACTTTTTTTTAAATGTATATTTTTAGAAAGTAAAATAGCATCATGCTCCAGACCAAGCCTACAGTGTTCTACTTCCCCCTCCAGTTTCATCTTTGACTATAGTCCAACACCCTACATATCCAGCAAGGGGGCCTGAAGAGAGGATGGCCAAATTCATTATCACTACCAGAAAACAAACAAAAGATGCATGTCATATTCATGATGGGTGAGATGTCTTCTTGAAATAAAGGACACAAAGAAAAATATGTTAAGCTTATTAACAGATGACCTATCAGATCGTGTTACCAATTTTTAGTGTTGCATCATCGGCGTCATTAGCAGGGCTTATTTATACCAAACTCTGAGGCTGAATCACCAAAAATAAGATGCCAGAGCTACACCATTAGCAGAATCACACTCAGCTGTGCCTGTAGTGGACCCTAATTAAACCACCAAGCAACTGCCCAACTTGATGAATATGGTTGCTCAAAGAAAAACCACCTTGAATTTGAATGGAAATGCTCAAGGAGAAAGCAGCATCTAAGGTAGGATTTAAAGATTGAGAGAGATGGGACACCTGGGTGGCTCAGGGGTTGAGCATCTGCCTTTGGCCCAGAGCTGTGATCCTGGAGTCCCAGAATCAAGTCACATGTCAGGTTCCCTGCACGGAGCCTGCTTCTCCCTCTACCTGTGTCTCTGCCTCTCTCTCTCTCTCTCCCTCTCTCTCTGTCTCTCATGAATAAATAAAATCTTAAAAAAAAAATTGAGAGAGGATCAGTGGAAGAATGAAGCCTGTTTGGGAATATTTCATTTTGTTAGACCTGGATTTCATACTCTTGGCTGAAGTCAGCTAACTTTTCTTAAGTCTGCCTAGTTTTGGAGAAGGAAATGCTGCTGGTTAGAGATTAGAGTTTAGGCTCAGCTTAGATTCAGTAAATAAACTATGATATGATAGTATTCTTAAACAGAGGTATAGCCTCAAGAAAAATTTCCCCGTGGAGGACAGTCATAACTAAGATCTCAAAGCCATCCTGAGAAAAGCTCTTGAAAATCTGTGAACAGTGATTTACCATTGAAAACTAAAAGGATTTTCAATGATGTTACTGATGACCCTATTTCCTGCACCCCATCCCCCCAAAAAACTGAGATCAAGTAATACACAATTCTGTATGAGTTGAAAAATACCTATAAAGAACTACTTAATATGGAAATAACCTATACCTTGAGGAGAATGGAAGTAATTCTTGAAGTGAGGAGAAACGGGGGCTTAGAAAGTTAAGTAATTTGCCCAAGGTCATCACACAGCTAAAAATCAAAGGGGTTACAAGTTAACTAGAGGTCAGCAGACTACAACTGCAAGAGCTTTCACTTCAGCTGAAGTGGAAGCAAGGAGTTGAGGAAAAATGGTGAGAATCAGAAATGAATTGTGTGACAATACCCAGTAGGAATCAACCAATCACATAAACAGATCTGTGATTATGGTGAAGCAAAATGAGATGCAATATCCTCCAAAAGGAAAGCATAATACAGACTTACTCCAAAAATCATGATTAAACAGAAGACAATTAAAATACAATGTCTCCTCAAGGGTAAACGGCATTCAATTAATTCAATCAAATGATTGCTCCTTTCTCCCCTGATATTATTGTTCATCATGTATACAAAAGAAGAAAATTATACTCTCAAATTGTACTCTAAAAATTAATCTCTAAAAGTATTAGAGAGTAATTAAATTTAACCTGGCTTTAATTCTTGTAAGTGTAAAGAAACTTTAAATCTCCATCTTTTTACTCTGAATTCCCACCGAACCTTTTTATAACAAATCCTTTTTTAAAAGCCCGCTAAACAGTTAATCCCCAGTTTGTGTGGAAAAATAAACCCAGTCTTGTAGTTTTAAGAGAATTAATTCTCAAAGCTAGCAAATATATGTTGGAAAAAATAGCAAGTTGACTTAAATGATAGTCTTTGGAGAATCCTCCTCCGTTTTCCCAATCACCTATAAAAGTTTACAGTGATAAAAATACAAAATTATTTTATAGGAGAGAGTGAAGTGGTAAAAGAAAAAGAACCAGTTTAGATTTTAGAACTAAACAAATTAAAAGATTTTCCTAGCTCAATATAGTGCCCCACCACTATTCTTTCAGCAGATTCTACAACAGACCTAAGAAATAACTATGATATAAGACTCAAAATAATTAAGCAGATGTTTCAGGAACAGGAAGTAAATACTGTCCCCTTCCTACACCTGAAAAAGTACAGACAATGTAAGTTATCTCAGAAGCCATAGAGCCTTCTGGAGACACTTTACTTGTGTTCATTTTGTTCCACATAAATGAAAGCGTTTAAAAATATAAAACATATATAAAGTATTGTGATGAGATCATCTGATACTTTTCCAATTTAGAGCCTAAGGAGTAGATAGAGATTATTATAGAATTGCGGGGATGAGCCAGTTTATCAGTCTCCTTAATGGATTGGAAATTTTCTGAGAGCAAGGACCACCCATGTCTTATTCTTCTTTATATCTCCAGTACTGGTACATTGTAGATGTTCAAAAAGTTGAACTCACAAAGATGTGTATAGTGTTATTTCAATAACTACTGACATTCATTTGGAGATCATCTCCCTTTTATACTGATGTATGTAACTACAAAAAATATTTCAAGAAAATACACTTAATTTTTCTTCTAATCCCAGGTTTTATATAACTATGAACTAAAAATGTGTAGGAAAAGGCATCAGACCTTAAAGAAGCACACAGAAAATCGGTGGTACAAAACTCCAGAATGACTAAATCAAGTCTGTTATTTTATCCATTAAATAGTCTAAGCAGATTAATTGGAACCAGGCATATGAAGATTCATAAGGTTTACTTTTTTTGTAACGTTAGTTACTAAAAATAAAATTTATAGATTACATTTCAGTACATCTGACTTAATAATTTAAGGATAATAGAGATCTTTATAAATAACTTTCTTCAGGTGTATGTAGGCAGAAATGTTATGACACTGGTTCCCTTTTCTGCAGATTTATCTCATAGTAATAAAGTACTGAATTCCAACAGTCTTACATAAATAATGCCAATTACCTAGATCACCACAGATATATTCTATATACAAATGAAGTACACCAAAACAAAGATTTGTTTTCCTAAAGAAACAACTAGAAGGACACTGTGTACCTCTAAGCATTTATCTAATGGGCATACCTTTAATCACAGCATCTACAATAAAAGTAGTCTGTCCAGGTAACAACTAAAAGAATGTGACAACCTATTTTGGGCAGATTTCAGTCAAAGGAAACTTCTTTGTCAGTTGGAGAATACTGATTTCCCAGAATGAATGTCAGAAGTTTATTACGTCAAGGTATATATTTCCGGGCTTATAACTAAAGTATCATCAATGATTATTTGTAAGGCTTTACACCTAGATATACACATTGGGTGCAAACAAATAGGTAACGTATCAACAGAAGTATTACATTTTATAAAGATTTTCAAAACATACAGCCAGGATACACTTTTTCAAGTCAATTCCAGTCTCCTAGTTATGCCATCATCAGCTATATATGCTTAGCCACCAAATATAGATACTTGAGTATTTTTTGAATTGTCACAAATAGCTCTACTTTTAAAGAGTTCAGAAGTGGGTAAACGTCACCTGTTAGTTTTTGATAATACAGTGTAAAACTTTTATGAGTGGTCGCAGGATAAAAAGAAAAAAATACTTTAGTTAGGCTTATCTTTATGTGTTACACTTAATATATACTTGATACAGTCACAGTGCAATGGTGGTCTACTTTATTATTGAAACCAGTTTACACCCTTGGGAATAACATCAAGAATACAAAGTCCTAAATTTAATTTATATAAGGAAATATATATACATATATATTTCAGAAATACATAAATTGTCAGAACTATACATTAACTCTCAATAGCCACTTTGTCCAAATTTGTGTGTGTGTGTGTGTGTGTGTGTGTGTGTGTAGCACTCGTTTATTTGGGTGATTATTTGACTTTAATTTAATAGTTTTGTCTCCAAATATTTTTATTTTTAACATCTTTACTATTTTAATATTGTTCTTCCTATCCAACGTTTAGCTAAACTGCTGTTGACCTGCACAAATGTGTTTCTGATGTCTGTCAGCAAGTATAAAAGCATAATTTCATTAAAGTGTATTATATATGCTCAGGACTGAGAGAACATTATAAAATGAAGAAGTTTGGCTAAAGTTCAACTGGGCATCAAATAGCACTGGCAAGAATTTTCTCAAACAGATGGTGTAAAACCCTGCTAACACAATAGTGTGTGCTTAACACAGGAACAATATCAGAAACAGATGTGCCGCAAATGACCAAAGTACCAAACAGAAACAATAAACATGGATATATATTAAAAACGATGCCCTTGCCAACTGAGAGGGGAAAAAAAAAAAAGAAAGAAAAGAAAAAGAAACACACCGAACCAATGCATTTCCTTGTCAAATAAGAAATGCTACTGATATTTTTCCACACCAAGGTTGGCACACACTTATTTCTCACTTTGGCTTCCTCTTAGGCATTGATGTTTTACCTCTGTCAGGGTGGCCAAAATTAAGAACATAATTTTGTTAGACACATTAAAAAAAAAAAACTAATTGTATTAAAAGAAAATAAGAGAAATTTCGCACATCTGTGGGCTCCTAGCCATCATTTGAAACTGAAAATCTTCTCATCAGTCCAGAAAACTCTCTCACACACACACACACACACACACACCTATTGGAAGAGTGTATACAAGTGTCTGGTCAGTTAAAGGCATTCACCACGACTCAACAGTATTAAAAGAACTAAGGGCCAAGCTCTAGCCCTGGCACAGGAACTAAAGCCCAGCGGAAGAGACTGGCATCCCCCCGGGGCCTGCGAGGCCCAGGTCGAGTCCTGCCCGGTGCTCAGGCCAGGCCTAAGGCCCTAAGACTCCGGCGCCGCTCTCCTGGGCATGGGCTGCCCGGCCACCTGGGCTCCCGGCTGCTCTGGGCCCGGCCCCCGCCCCCGCCCCATCCCCACCCCCATCCCCATCCCCTCGGCGCCCTACGCCTGCCCACCTGGCCCAGCGGCCCGGCCCGGACGCACGTCCTCAGGGCCCCGCCAGGCCTCGCCCCTGCTCTCCTTGGCTGCTGCCTGGGGTGCTTGGCGCCGCCTTTCCAGCTCGGGGCTCTCCGTGGGGTACGGGGTGCACACTGGGGCTTGGGGAGCCCTGGGCGAGTGCCTACCTACCCTTCCCGGGGCGGCTGAGGGGGCCAAGGGCCGGGGCCTCGGGCCTCCCGCAGGCCTGACCGTCGGGGGAGCCTTACCATCCTCTGGGAGCCGGAGCCCAGCCGGGAGGCCGACGGTGCGCGTCTGCACCCCGCGCCCTGGGGTCGCCCGCGGGGAGGGGCGGGCCTGGGGGGGCAGCGGGGCGGCCCCGCCGCCGGCCTCCCCCTGCGCTTTGGGGCCTCGCGGATTGCGGGGCGCGGGACCCGGGGCTGACCCTCGGCGAGCGCGGAGGCCGCGGCGGGCGGGCGGGCGGGGCAGGGCCTCCGCCCCGGGCTGGGGGTTACCAAGGAAATGCAACAATATTTAGGAGCGGCGCGGTGAGAAAGTGCTTTCCCGGCACGCGATCTGCCCCCAGCTCCCCCCTCCGGCAGCGTCCCCGCGGGCAGGGGCTCCCCCAGGCAGCAGAGGCCAGGGGCTCCCCCAGGCAGCAGAGGCCAGGGGCTCCCCGAGGGCAGCAGAGGTCAGGGGCTACCCCCAAGCAGCAGAGGTCAGGGGTTCCGGGCCGTGTCCCCCCGCCCCCCTGCAGGGAGCTGCAGCCGCCAGGGCGCTGCGGGGAGACCCAGGAGCCCAGCATCCCACCAGCCAGGGGTGGGTACCTCACTTTCAGCCCCACCGAGGCTCACGCAACAGCCTCTGTATAAAGCACAATGATTAAGGCCTTGGAATAGGTTTGCGTTCCTACCCGGTCTCTAATTTGCCTGCCCAAGCGTGGGGTTCCCCATCTGTGAATTGGGCATAGGAGTACATGCCTCATAGATAACTGTGAGGTATACACACTACAACGTGTGAAATCTGGGCCATGTGAAACGATAAATGGTACTATTTAAAAAGGGTAACTAAGTATTCATCTCTAAAACTTCAAATTCTTTCTAGGGAAAAAGAGATCTCAGCTGTGATGTGGGGGCACTGTACCTAATCAGATATTATGACTTCATTTACTGCTTCCCCCCACCCCTCCCAAGCCTGACCTTTAAAAGACACATTGGCCTGGGCTGATGTGGATAGACTTGAATACTGGAGGTTTTCCCCACAATATCCCTAAAATTAATTATTGAGGCAAAGCAGAAGTATTCTGAAAGGAGGAGGAGGAGAAGCAATTGCTGCCCATTGTTTCTGGTCAGTGACTTTGAACCCCAATAAGAAAGGCAAACTATAAAGCATGGAGGCAGGTCAAGGCATTATTCTGGAAAGATGGTGCAACATGAGAGAACCCCTTTTTTAAAATAACCCTCTGAGCCCATCCAGGGGAAGAAGTGGCTACTCAAAGGAAATTGCTGGGATTACACTCTTTTAAAATGACTTTTGGCATATTGGTATGCCTGTAGCAGCTGTGACTTAGTTTGCAAACCATCTTGGTGTGTCTGGCAGGAGACTCAAGTCTACAAGATAAAGCCCTAGCATGTCCTCCCTTAGAGTCAGGGTAAATTCAAAGCCAGGAGTCCTGGTGCAACCATCCCAGGTCTAGAGACCTCTTCTAGCTCTTTGCCAGGACTCCTGGCTGGTCTCTGAGGCCCGGGCTACTGTTCCTGCTTGAAAGAGGCTGGGTCTAGGGAGAAAGTAGGCCAGGGCACCCCAGGCACCCAGGATGACCTAGCACAGAGGCCAGAGCAGTCCTGTTTAAGACTCCATCTACAGCCCATGCGTCCCCTCCATGTTCTTCTGCCTTGTTGCAGACTGAAAACAGGTGTGCATCTGCTTTCCAGGCCAGAGAAGTCTGAGGGCACTAGTATCTGGCTCTGCATGACCTCAGCTTCCATCCTGACTGTCCACCCAGACCCCCTTCTTGTTCCAGGGCAAGCCCAAACTTACGCTGACTTATGTCTGGCCAACACACACAGCATTTCCATGTGTGCAATCAGCATGGGGCCATGGAAGCTTACCAGGCCATTTTCACAGTATTCAGAAGTTTGCACAAACTGACAGGAGATGGGTGTCATGGAGACTTCTGAGGTCCAAAACATTCCTACTCCGACTCCCAATAGCCTCCTCCTCTATAACTGAGGTTCAGACCTGGATGGACTCTTAGGTACCCAGAGAAGGTTTCCAACTTAATTGCAAACATCAAGGTCTGAAGGACCCTCAAAAGGGTCAACGTGACCCATTGTGCCAGAAGATCCAGTGAATGTTGCAAGACCCTCACCCTTAAAGAAAAGTGAAGCCCAGAAATTCCCTTAAATTGTCAGGATTTTCATGCCCTTTCTTGCCTCATTCTGCTAAGGAACTAAAGTATTTGAGTTCTGGACAAGAAAGTGCCAACGTGAAGAGGTCACAGCAGGCTAAAACCCAGAATACACAGAAAGGCTGAAGCCCTCTGTACCTGCCAGCAGCACACACTCTCGGTCATTCAAAAAGCCATCTTTATTGCCGGGGGCCAGGCACTGACTAGGTTCCAGGACCCGGAGCAGCACAAGGTGCCTGCCCCAGGGCGCTCCAGCCTGCAGGAAGATCTGGTGGGGTCAATTGTATTCACTCATCTGTGTCCAGGAAAACTATTCCAGAAGGCTTCTCTGCAGTGGCGAGGGAGGGTGTGGCGAGATGACCTGCGCACAGCCAGAGCCCAGCACCATCGCCGCTGCCACGCTCGGTGCAATGACCCGAACTTTGGTCCAAGCCAAAGGAAAAGTTCCAGAAGACAGTGTGGACATTTGCAACGCAGGAGACAGAGAGAGGTGTTCACGTGTTCTGTCCAGGCTTTGATCCACTCGCTGATGATTAGTCATCGGATTCTGTAATTCGCAAGAAGAAAGAGATTTTACCGCCCAATTAAAGGCTCGGTTTGCTCCCTTTCCCCCTTTGTAACCGGTGTGATGCTCCAAATCCTTCTGCGCTATTTAATCTGGGTACAGCGAGAGTGGAGGGTGGGAAGGGGGCGCTCTTTCCCGCGGGACACCAGATGCCTTGCATCTGGGGAAAGCCTGAAGCTCTGCTAGAAGCGGGTGCTGGCAAGAGGCCGGTAGCTGCATCACCTGTGCCGGAGCAGCAACCGGGGTCAACTGGGCTACGTAAAGAACCATCCTGGGTTGGGTAAATGAATCCATTAATTGAAGGTGTCTGTTTTGAACTCCCCACAAAGAGGGCCACACCGGGGAATGGTTAAAAGGTGGCCTGGAGTCTGGCCTCTGGGTTTGAATCCAACCCACCTGGGTAAAATGCCCTCAGGCAAGTTACTGAAATAGGGCTTTACACCTTAGCACCAGTGGGGCATTTGACAGGTAATAAGCAACACCTATGATTACTGCCACTTTTACAATATTCAGAAGGTTGCACAAACCGACAGGAGTCAGGGTGCCAGGCGTGTAAATGTGTCAGGTTAACCCCCAAATAAACAAGTGACAAAAGAGGAGGAAAAGTGTTTCATTGTGCCTCCTGGGGACAAACTGCCACGGTGGAGGGGCGCCCAGCTGCGAGCACTTTCTCCGGAGTCTCTGCAGCTCTGGGAGGCTTGTTTGGCATCCGAGACCGGATTTGTTGAACTTCCAGGAATGGCCAGCTGGAAGCCGGGTTGGAGCGTTGGAGCGGAGGAGGAGCATTGGCCTATGCCCCGCACCTGGGGAACGAGGCCTTGGTGACGCCTCTGCACCTAGACTTGTCTTGGCGCATCAAAGGACGCAGGAGGAGCGCTGAGACCGGGAATCTCCTGCGCATCGGTGGACGCATCTCCACACCATCAGCGCTGCTATCTTCATTTTCTAGATGAGAAAACTGAGGTGTTAGGTTGTTACACCGCCCTGAAACCCATTTCGGGTTTGACTAATCTCAAACCTCTTGCTCTACTAGCACGTTGCCTGGCTTCCTAAACCTTGAGGTCCCACGCAGGCAGCCCGGCAAGCAGGGAGGGAGGGAGAGGGAGGGAAGGAGGGAAACACGGCCGGAGTTACAAGCATCGATGTCCTGAAACAGAAATCCACATGAAAAGTTATTTAACTTTTTAAAAATATATATATTTCAAGATTATTCCGCATACTTTTTTCTTTCTTTTTAATCATCATTTTACAGGATGCAGCGTAAAGCAGCGACGGGACGTGGCCGCGGTGCCAGGACGACCCGGGTCGGCCATGGGCGCGCTCACCCGGCTCTAAGCGGAGCTGCGTGTGCCCTTATCAAAACCGTCTAGAAGCCTCCGACCCGGGGGCTCCCCAGCTCCCCGACACCCCCACCCCTCGCTAGCCCGACACACACTCTCAGGGGCCCACGTTTTTACGCTCACATCCACTTTGGCTTTTTTTTTTTTTTTTTTGCCTCCTGGTGGGGTTTTAGTGCGCCTCTCGGGGACCCCTGGGGAAGAGGAGGGTGGAGGAGGGGAAGCGTGCGGGGCGAGGCTTTCCGGCCCTTCCAGACGAGCGAGCTCCACTCCAGCTCCGGCTGCAGTCCAGGGCTGTGTAGGAAAGCGCGGGGCGGGGGGAGGTGGGGGCTGGGGCGCGGCTGGGTTTTGCATCGTCTTAACACCCCCCACCCCACACACACACCACCACCACCACCACCACCACCACCTCCTAGTTCGGCTTTTCCAGAATTGTGTGGGCAGAGGTCTGGAGAAACAGGTTAGAATCCGGTTTCTCCCGATCCTGCCGCGATGCTTAACTCCAAACGATAAGATGCATGTAAAATTAGCAGCTCTAAACCACAGGGGTGCTTGGGGCGCAGAGTGAGGGCTCGGAAGCGTCGCCGGGGGTCAGCAGACTGTGCAGGACGGCCTGCGGGCTCCGGGGGACCCCCCGGGTCTGGCCCCGCGCGCAGCCGTCCTGTCTGCGAGGCGCGCTTCTGCGCCCTCCTGCGCAGAGGACCGGGCGGGCTGCCCCGGTGCCGGGGCGGGGAGGAGGGACGAGCGCCCCCGAACCCACGCCCTCTAGGGCGCAGAGAGTGCTCTGCGGGGCTGGGGTCCCGAGACCCGCAGGACACCGCAGCCGGCGCTGCCCACGCGGGGCGGGGGGCTCAGCCCGGGCGGTGCCCGCGCCCCAGTGCGCTCCCCGCCGTCGCGCGCGCCCGGGGGGCTCGGGGAGGAGAGACTGGGGGCCCCCAGGCGGCCGCCACCTCTGGGCGCCTCCGGCGGCGGGAGCAAGCACGCCCCTCCCTCCGCCTCGCTGCGCAGGAGCCTGGGACCGGTAAGTCCCAAGGTGAGCGCGTCCTGCGCTGCGCGGCCCGAGGAGGACGCGATCCCCTGCGGGATCTTCCCAGATGAGCGTTCAGGATGGTTCAGGATGGTTCGACGGGGTGGGCAAAAGTCAAAGGAGCGGCTCGTCGCCCGGGGCCGAGTGTGACCTTCGTGGCTTCGGGGCGCTCTGGGCCCAGTTTGCGCCTTCCCGGGTGAGGAGGCCGCCCCAAGAACCCGCCCCACGCTGCGCCCCCTCCCCACCCACACCCATCCATCCGTCCATCCATCCATCCGGCGCGGAGGCCTCCCCTGCCTCGCCCTCCGGCCGCGCGCGGGGGCCCCGGGGAGGCCGCCTGCGAGGGTCGCGGGCTCGGGGAGCGGAGCCGCACCCCGACCGGCCGCTGCTCCCTGCGCCCGTGGCCCGGGGGTCCCGCACTTTCGCCCAGGCCGCAGCTGCCCCCGCCCGGGTCCCCGCGGGTCGGCCCGGAGCGCGTCCGCGAAGGCCGGGGGGGGGGGGGGGGGGGCGCGCGGCGAGACTCCGGAGCTGCTGGGGCCCCGCGCAGACTCCATCCAGGCTCCGGCTACTCCCCGCGAGGCGCTCGGAGGCGAAGGGTTCGACAGTCAAGTTGGGGGGCGGGGGGGGGGGACTTCCCCTACTTAACAGGCGCGATTTGCTAATTCGGATCTATTGCTTTTAAATATCGAGTTCCAGGGACCTTTGTCAATGAAGGCTTAATTTCATCCTACTGATGAAGGATGTTTATAAACGGCTCCTGTGGAGGAAGCCGAGTGTGAAAATATCAGTTTTATGCCTTTTGATAAGAGTTACCGAGGTGGAAGGCTTATTAGGCGATTACAAATTTCGCAGCTGCTCCGCTGCCCAATTAGGCAGCTCCTCGCGGGGAGTGGGAACCGTGGGGGGTCAGGGCGGGCTGGGGTGCGGGCTCTGCACCCCCGGACCTCAGTCACGGCCCGGACCCCTTCCTTCCCCGACCCGCTCCGGCTTCAGGGAGACACACCCAGCGCCTCCCAACCCGCCGGGGCGCCCTCCCGAGTGTCGCTGGGTTTCTTCCCCGGGCCTCGCCTTGGCGCCCCTGTAGTCCGGGGCGGGCTGGTTATCCCCCCGGGTGGCCCTGCGGTCCCTGGTTGTCCTTCAGGGAGAGCCGGCCACCTGGAAATGTCCAGTTGGTGGGTAGGAACCGACACAGCCGGGTGAGCCCTCGCCCACCTGCACAAACAACCCCAAGATGGTATATATATATATTTTTTTTGGTACATCCTCCTCCGACTAAAAATTGGTTTCCATCGGAGCTTAGGCTAAAACCCCTTATTAGCGCGACGGAAAGGCCCCGATTTTTAGCCCAAGAGCCGCCCAATGCGGAGCAGCGAGCTCACTCTGCCTTCGCCCTAGCGGAGGAGGAGCGTGGTAGGAGCCGGGCCGCGGTCGGGAGCAGCTCTCCCGGGTGTCCACCCCCGACCCAGGGGCAGGAGGTCCCTGGGCCCAGCCCCCCGGGCCGCGCGCCCGCGCCTCCCCCCTCCGCCACCCCCGCGGCCGGGGCTCGGCGGCCCGGGGACGCGGGAACACTCACCGCCGGGAGGCCTCCGAGCGAGGCTGTGCGCGCACAATCCCGCCGCGGGGAAGGGCCGCGGCCCCAAGGCGGGGCCCCAAAGCCAAGGCCAGACCAGTCTTTGGGGTCCTCTTGGGGCTGATGGCCATTCTCCTTCCCCATCCCCAGAAGCCTCTAAAAGCGGCTCCTTTCCTCCGCCGCTGCAGAGGTGGGGGCTCCCAGACCCAGAGGAGTATTTGGAGAACCTGACTGCGAGCGGAGCCGACTGAGGAGGACGAGGGCGAGGGCGGGTGGACAGACCGCGCCACCCCCGCGCCCCCCACCCCCCGGCCTCCCCCAAGCCGCCCCGGCGCCCTCGGCAGCCCCGAACCACCCGCGCGATTAATTCTCCCGGACGCTTAGCCAAGCAGGACCCCAGGTTCATCCCGCAGACCCTAACGAGTAGAAACCGTAACTAAATCTCTGAACTGGATCTTTATTTTGAATTCCACTTTCCATCCTGCGCGCTCCGATCACCCGGATAGAGCCAATGTTCCGACGCGCGGAAGAGCCATCTCGAGACCGAGGTGTTTCATGGAAAACGCATTATGTGAATCTCCCCCCACCCCGTCCTACCCCACCCCACTCCCCCCCACCCCATGCTAATTTTTGCACTTGATGCAAAACACAAGACTTTCTGTTCTCCACGCACAGGTTAGCTTTTCGAGGAGAAGGAGGTCCGCCTCAAGCCTTCAGTTCTGTAGGAGGACACAGACCCCAAAGTCCTCGACCCCCCACTTCTTAAATTTAAGCGAGATCGCCCAGAAAGGACCGGAAGGGGGATGGCTAATATTAACGGTGTGCGCAGCTGCGCGAAAAGGAAACAATGGCAATAGGAAAATGCTCTAGGGAACCTCGTGTTTATGGGAGAAAATGTCCTTGAGGGAAAACTAAATTTGCAGGCGTTGCTCGGCCCCAGGCTGTAATACAGGCTCACTTCCTTAAGGGAAGGGCTGCCTACCTCAGCCCACTGGCCCTCCGCCTGCTGTTGACCTGTCGGGGCGGGAGCCCTCCTATCTTACTCTTCTAGACAAATCAGGCAAGGAGATAAGGATATAGAAGGTCATCTATAGGTAGGTATGTAGATACATATGTCAGTCTGAGTGAAGCAACATCACATGATTTTACTAAAGGCCTTAGGAAACAAACTCCCAAATATTCTTATGTTTTGCTTGGTTTCTTAAAAAAAAGAAAAGAAAAGGAAGGTTGGAAATAAAACATTGTTAAACAGTCTCTCACTAAATTCCCCTTTACACACTAGAGAATGAAGTAAAGTTCGCAGCATAAAAAGCTGATATTCAAGCAAACATATCCTCCAACCCTAATCAAAATTACGGTTATCCCAAGACAACCTCCTCCCTCCACAAACCCGCAGCCAACAGTTGAGGCAGGCGCTGGCCCCTCTTCTAGGGCTTAAATGTTGTCTAGGAGGAGATGAAAGAGCCATACTCTTAGCACACATACTTTTGTCTTTCTTGCAGCCTTGATTTCAAATCTAGTCGCAAATCATAAGCTTTTTTTGTGCCGCTCAGATGTTCCTTCTTTATCTTAATGAGAAAACTTTTCGCCAAGGGAGCAGGAACCGCTAGATAAGTCAGCCCCGGGGCTGCCAGCGAGCGGTGGAGTTCCTCGGCTAGACAGGAGAGCTGCACGATTCAGAAGAATGACTAAAAAGTTTAAGTCACTCAGACCTCCGCTTCCCCTTCTGCCTGCTGCAGAAAGAGATGTAACATGAATCTTTGTTTAGGTTTTGGTTGGGGAGCGAGAATTAAAAAGCCACGGCAAATGCAGAGAGAGCAGAGCTGTTTCATTTTTTTTTTTAAAGTCAAAAGTTAACAGGCCATTCCCAGTGTTTTTTTTTTTTTTTTCCTCTCTCTCTCTCTAATACTAAATCTGGAGTAAGTTGGCTTGATCTGATAAAGATCTTAACATGTACAGAAGGCGGGTTTTCCTCGAGGAGGTGAGGCTATTGCTCCAGAAGACTCCCCCTGCACACACACACGCGCGCACACCCCCTTCCCTCCCTTTATGTAAGGTTCCACCCTCTACAAAACAAAACTTTTTTTTTTTTTTTTCCTTTTCCTAGAGGGACAGACCTCAGTGAAGTTGGGATGAGAATCTAGAGAACAGTGCGCCGGACCGGACACAGGCACAGCGGCCTGTCTGGACGGGGACTCAGCCCGCGGCCTTGCTCCTGTCCGCGGTGCCCTGGGGCGGGGCGGGGTGGGAGGGGGGGCCCCCCCGGCAGGCTCGGACGGCCGCTGACCCTGCGGAGCTGGGATGTGACAAGCAGCCCCAGCAGTGCCATGTATTGGAAGAGCGATCAGATGTTTGCGTGCACCCTAGAAGGCAAGGACGTGCCGGAGCTGGCGGCGCCCCCCGAGAAGGTGAGCGCGCCGACGCCGGGCCGCACCCGCTGCGGGGCAGGCAGTTTCCCGGAGACGCGAGCTGTGCGGGCTCCTTAGGAGGTTCAGAAATTACCTGTAGCGGCCTCCCCTTCAGACCTGGCCAAAAAAAAAAAAAAAAAATTATTTATCGATTACGTCGTAGCGTTAGTCGGTAATCATTGCCTCCCCTCCCCACAAGCTCACTTAACCTGAGGCATGGAGACTGTAATTTGGGAGACGAAGCCTCGAGCCTAAGGCGAGTTCTCGGGTCCATGTGAGTCGTGCTTTTGTTCTCTCTGCCGTGGTGGTCGGGGCGAGTCGGGGCGGGGTGCGTGGGTGGGTGGTGGGGATGGGTGGTGGGTGTCAGGGTGGGACCCGAGGCTTGGCTCCAGGCGTGCGGCCCCCGCGGGCGCAGGGCGCGCATCCAGGCCTCGGGGGAACCCGGGGTGGGGGTGTCGGGGGGGGGGGGCAGGAGGGCCATTTTCCCTCAAATACCAAAAAAAAAAAAAAGCAATAAAAGCAAAAAAAGCAAAAAAAAAAAAAAAAAAAGCATAGCAGGGGCGCGCGAGTCCCGCCTCGCGTGGAGTAGCCGGGAAAGCGCAGCCGCGCTCGGCGCTGCCCGGGGCGGGACGCGTCGGGGACCCTCCCGCGGGGTTGGAAAGGCCTCCGAGGGCCCGGGGCGGGCGCGCTGACCGGGCTGCGCTCGGGCGCCGCGGGGAGGACCTGTCGGTGCCACCGCGGAGGCGGCCCCAGGCGGCGGCGCACGCTGCGGCCCGGGGAGCGCGCGGGGCCCCGCACAGGGCGGGCCGGGGCGGGAGGCGCCGGGGCTGGGCCCGGGTCGCGGGAGGCGCGGGCGCAGGTGCGCGCCCCCCGTGCCCCCCGCGCCGCTCCGCCCCGCGCCAACCCGGGCGCCCGTACCCCGCGGCAGAGAAAGCCCCATCGGCGGCTGCGTTTTCATTTAAGAACAAAACTCCAGCGAAGGCTTGGAAACCCTTGAGTAATGCGCGCTGTTGCTTTAAAACATTTTGACCGGGGGTTGGGGGAGTTCTAATGGCACAAATTAAATTCAGCTGGATATTTTCCATTATTCGTCCCGCTTTTTTTTTTTTTTTTTTTTTTTTTTTTTTTTGCGCGCCGGTTAAAAATAATCCTTTAGCAGCTCGAATGTTGACTTACTGAGCAGTAAGTGGCAATTTACACCTTAAAGAAACGAGTGTAAATCACTCGCGGCTCTAATTGCCCTAAGTTTACGAAAGAGCCGCTGGCTCGGTTTAATCTGAAGCATTTTCATTCAAATTGTCATCGGAACAAACACCAGGCTTCTCAAATCCCGCTGTAATTAGCTTTCAAGTATCCTATTAAACCTCTTCACCTTTCGGGCTATCCAATTCAAAAGAGCTCCCTTTTAAAAATATATATGTGTCTTGCTCTTTTAATTGAGGTTATTAAAGAAATCAAGTTTCTCCCCCACCCCCTCCTCCGACCCTTTTCTTCTCGCCCCCCCGCCCCCGCCCCCGCGCCCGCGTAGCCCCGCGGTCCCCGCTCCGCCGTGATTGACGTCTAGCGGGCGAGCGCTTTGTGCCGGGGATGCTGGTGGCCGACCCGTGGCGGCGGGCGGGGCGCGGGCGCGGGCGGGGGCGCGGGCGCGGGGGGCCGCCCGGCTCGGCTGAGCCCCGGCGGCGGCGGCGCTGAGCTGCGGGCCTGCGCTCCGCACCCCTGCCCGCGGCGCCCGGCCCCGAGCCCTCGGCGCCTTCATCAGGCGCGGCGCGGGGCTGCGCGGGCGGGCTCTGACCGCGGCTCCCCGCGCCCCCCCTGCTCGCGCCCGCAGCGCCGGGGGCCCATGTCGGAGGAGTGCGCGCGGATCGCAGCCCTGGCGGCCGGGAGGACGCGGAAAGGCGCCGGGGAAGAGGGACTGGTGAGTGGGGAGGAGCGGCCCGGGACCCGGGGTGCGGGGGTGGGGGTGGGTGGGGGGTGGAGGGCGAGGGCCGGCTCCCCGGGGCTGCCCGGCCGCGGGGGAGACGGTGAGAGAGGCCCGGGGCGGGAGGAGGGGGGGAAGGGGTGCGGGAAGGGGTTCGGGAGCCCGGCAGCAGGGGACAAAGTGAGAGCGGCGGGGGGAGGAGGGAAGGGGCGCAGGCAGGGGTGCGGGAAGGGGTGCGGAAGGAGTTCGGGAGCCTGGCAGCAGGGGACACGGTGAGAGCGGCCTGGGGCGGGGGAGAGAGGGGAAGGGGTACAGGAAGGGGTGCGGAAGGGGTTCAGGAGCCCGGCAGCAGGGGAGACGGTGAGAGCGGCCCGGGGCAGGGGGGGGAAGGGGTTCGGGAGCCGGCATCAGGGGACAAAGTGAGAGCGGCGCAGGAAGGGGTGCGGAAGGGGTTCAGGAGCCCGGCAGCAGGGGAGACAGACGGTGAGAGCGGCCTGGGGCGGGGGAGGAGGGCAGGGGCGCGGGAGCCCAGCCCCAGGGGAGACGGCGAGAGTGTCCCGGGGAAGGGGGAAGCGGTGCGGAAGGGGTGCGGGAAGGGTGCAGGAGCCCGGCCGCAGGGGACACGGTGAGAGCGGCGGGGGAAGGGGCAAGGGGTGCGGGGAGGGGTGCGGGAGCCTGGCATCAGGGGACGAAGTGAGAGCGGCCTGGGGCGGGGGGAGGGGAGGAGGGAAGGGGTGCGGGAGGGGTGCGGGAGCCCGGGCGGGGTGGGGGGAGCCGCTGCAACCGCGCCCCCGGCTTCCCGCAGGTGAGCCCCGAGGGAGCGGGGGACGAGGACTCGTGCTCGTCCTCGGCGCCGCTGTCCCCGTCGTCCTCGCCCCGGTCCATGGCCTCGGGCTCCGCGTGCCCCCCAGGCAAGTGTGTGTGCAACAGCTGCGGCCGCGAGATCGTGGACAAGTACCTTCTCAAGGTAGGGGAGCCGCGGGGCCGGCGAGGGCGCGCGGGGGGCCCCGCACTAGGGGAGCCTCTCCCCTCCCGCCTTCCCGGTGGTCGCCGCAGGCGGGTCGTGCAGGAGGAAGGGGGGGCCGTGGACTCTCCCCCCGTGTGGCCTCGGGCGCTGGCCCCCGGGTGGCTTGTACTGCAGCGGCCGCAGCCCGCGGAGGAGCCAAACCCGCTTAATCCTCGGCCTCCCTTGGAAACGGGGTCTTGCCTGATGGGTTTTCCCGAGCCTGGGTTGTGGTCCCTGCAGCCCCCGCTGGACCCCTACACCTGCCTGCTTCTGAGAGCCCCTAGTGGGTAAACGTTGGCCGAGGCCCCTTTTGCAGTGTCCCCTTTGGTAAGGACCGCTGTGAAGCGCCCCAAGGGATCTTTTCTGGACAGAATTTTTACATAGTTTTATGTTTAGTAACAGTTTAGTAAGGGTTTTTCAAAGTAAAAGTTTGTAGGAGCCCTTACATTAAAAAAAAAAAAAAAAGACCTTTTTAGTGCCTCCTTCCTCTTATTAATATTTAGAGGCCACCCAGGGCTTTTTTTTTTTTTTAAGTCCTCTCCCGTGCTTGTGAAAGAAATGGAAATCGCTAGATTTGTAAAGTTAGACCAAAAAAAATAAAACATAAAAATAAAAAAGAGGGGGGGGAGGAGAAGGAAGGCAGGTAGGAAGAGAAGCAAAAAGAAAGATAGAGGGATGCCTGGATGAAGTGCTTCAAGTGATAGTTTGGGAATTGACCGTCTTAATTTGTTTCACTTCTCTCAAAATATTGTGCAGGAATTTTGGAGGGGAAATTTTGGCAGACTAGTTAACCGCGTCATTGAGTGCAGGGTCATGGTCCCATGTGTCTTAATCCTAATACCATGGGTTTTCAACCTCAACAACTCTTTAAAACCACTATTTAAAATAATGATCTCTCTTACACTGAATTAGTAGCAAACCAGTTTACTTTCTGTTCCTTCCTCACCAATCACTCCCCCATCCCCTTTTTTCCAAAAGGAATGATTATGGAGAGTATGCGTTCAAAACTCAAGTTGTTGGGCTTCTTGAAATTTCTACCTCAGTGTATAAAGCTGTTTAATCTGTAAAGTGGGAATAATACCGTATACATACAACCCAGATAAAGCACCAAAAGAAGTTTTGGTGAAAAACTGAAAAGTAAATTAATTTTAATTGGTGACTGAGTTTTAAAGCCGGCAAATTGACACGGCTTTCTCTTTAAATCTGAATTCTTGAGGTATCCCTTTTCACTGTTTCTAGACCTGAGCCTTTTTGGATATCTCCAAATCATTTTTTGGATCAAAACTAGTTTATTATTTCAAGGAGCCCTCTCGATAATTAGCATAGTTTCTAAGAACGCTACTGAATGGATCTATAAAGGCTTTAACACTTCATACCAGAGAGGATTTAGAAAAAAAGAGTATTATGTAGTGACTCTTAACACACCTCTGAATTAGTTTCTAGTGTTCACTTTTATATGTTAAAAATATATTTGTGTATTAGATGTGCTTAGATACCTAAGTTATCTAAATAACTTATATAAAGCTTTTTGTTGTAGGACTGTAGTCCTCCTAGTGAAATATTCTATGTAAAGCCTTATTCTGTCTTTTTTATGTACATATTAGTGTTTAGCTCCAACTAAAGTTTGACATTATAGGATTATTTAAAAACTCTGAGGTTATTTTTTTTTTTGAATACTCATTCTAAAAGAAGTTTAAATTCAATCTGAGTGCCTGGTGAAAAATAATCGGTAGACCTAATAGAGTATTTGAGGGTACAACTGTTTAACACAGAAACTATTTGATATAGAAAAACATCATCTCCTGAAGCAAGTTGAAATTGAGCTAAAACAAAAAGTAGGAGAGGAATTAGAAGTGTCTTTTGCTTCATCTAATATTTCAGTGCCCTGTCGTTTGGATGGTTTTTCTGGCTTGGTCCTATATACATATACAGATTGGATAAATAGCAGCTATCAGGGAAGGTCTGTATTCTCTAGAATTTTGTCTAACTTGCTTTCCTCCCTGAAAAAGAGATGGAAGGTGAGGAGCATTTTTTTTCTTTTTTAAGTAAACTTGAAGGAAAGGTGGCAAACCAGGCGTTAGATTTGGCTTTAGAGAGTTGGAGGGTGGCCCTGGCTCTGCCCTGAAGTCTGAATCTGCACTTGTTTGGAGAGAGGGGTGGGAGGAAAGAGCCTGGGTAAGATCAAAATGTAGAAGTTCCTAAGCATTGAAATATTAAAGGAAGCCTGTATTTTTAAACTTTAATATTCCCATTTTAGGAAAAAATAGAAAATACATATTTGTTTCTAGGATAGTATTAAACATTGTTAATATTTTTTATCCCGATTTCCTCCGTTTGTTTCTTTCCTTCTTCCAAGTTTTCTTATGTAGCAAGAATGCAGTCCAAGCCCAAAACTTAAAATTTTTAAAATTTCATCAAAATGATACTCTCATTAATGCTTTCTTTGGAAAGAGGCCATAACTACAATTAGAAGCAAGTAAAACTTTTTCCTTCAGCTTCGAAATACCTTTTATATTTTGTATCTCACACACACAAAACATTTTGGGGAAAAAGAAGATTTTGAACAGTAGTGCTAATCTGATAGAATCTTTGGACAGATAGGGCTTTTGCTACACTGTTTCATAATAAAGACTATTTCACAATTTCCCCTTTTCACAATTTCATAATTACTACTTTAGACATTAGATCCATTTGTAGGATGTAACGGGTGTTTTTGCATCATTGCTGTTCTTTTACATGAAATGAAATCATGCTCAATTGGTTAAACATAAACTCAGTTCCTGTGTCTATTTAACAAGAGCAAACGCTGGGAGCCTGTATTAAAGGCAAGTTCAACCCAGTATACATCTTCATTCTTGAAGGCTGAAATTGTGGTGCTTCTAGAATTCTGGCAACAGTTTAAGGTGAGGGTTATTATGATTTGTTCCCTGAATTGACAATATTTCATATGCCTATTTAGAAAATATAAAGTGATGTGATTTATTAGACATGATTTTATGGCTTAGTGCTTGGAGTATAAATGGCAAACAATACTTGGGTGCCTTTTTTAGAACCACTTTTAATCAGATTAATTTTTTCTCCAGTAGCCAGATCATTTGTTAGGTTTCCAATAACTTACTCCTTGATTCCGTTATTTAATGTCAGAAAGTCTCTGTCATATCAAGATTTACATCTGTTTTTAACAATTTCTATTTGGTAAGGGAAACGGATTGCCAGACTTCTTTAAAAGGATCAGAATCTTACAAGGCTTCTTTTTCACTTTCTCTCTCTCTCATTTTAACTAGTGCACCACTTATGATTGTTTGGCCAAAAAGTAGATTGAGAAAGTGTGTGGTTTGACTTCTTTAGCTACCAGTTTTCATGGTGGAAAGAATTTGGTGAAAGAAAAAAAGTACAACAAGCCTGCATGTAGGACTTTAAAGTGAGCAAAATTTTCCGTGTCCATAGAAGTTCGATTTCAGAAAGAGAAAAGTACACACCCTGAATTCTTCAAAGGAATAAACAATTTAGCACACAGTGTAAATATGCTATTGTGCTTTTCTGGTTGGGGTCTGAAAGAGAATATATCAAGACACACATTTGTGTAAATGACATCTTTTAGATAGAAACATTCAGAGCATATGTTAAAATATTAAGGAGCCAGGTTTTAAAATTGCTTAATGCACAAAACCAGTGAATGATCCTCTGTTAGTGTGATATTAAAATAGTTTCTTATCCTGCCCCTTTTTCCTTTACAGGTGAATGACCTGTGCTGGCATGTTCGGTGTCTCTCCTGCAGTGTCTGCAGGACCTCCTTAGGAAGGCATACCAGCTGTTATATTAAAGACAAAGACATTTTCTGCAAACTTGATTATTTCAGGTACACTGTGGAAACTTTTTTCGTAGAAACTCCAAGATGTTACGCAAAGAGAATTTTGTAAACAAACTTTCTCGTCCCGCCTTACATATTGAAACCCAGTTTTTCTTATGTAATGGATTTAAAACTGAGAATGCTTCACATTTTTGAGGTATAACTTATATTAAAACAAAATAAGTCTGTTTATGTGTTTTAGGAATTAAAAATACAAAAGCTAATGTAAAATAATTATTTCCTCTTTGGGAATGAGAGTGGTGGCTATTAAAAATAGAGAAAGTTCTTGCTGAGCATAGGTAAAGTATAAAACATAAGATGACCTATTGTGACAAAGTCCGTTATTTGCAGGGGATGCTAAGATGAAATAATTATGGGGGGAAAAAAATCAAGGTTTTGTTAAGTGTTTACCAGTTTACTGTAGAATGATCTCTAATTATACCTACAAAATGTCAGCAGTTTGGAGTCTGAGTTAAACCATATAACTTAGAGGAACTGACCATTTCAATATCAGAAATATACCGAGTCGGATTATTCTACCTAAAAATCCTGTTTCTTTTTGTGTGTTCTTTGATCTTTGCTTTGTGAGATTGTATTTGCCTAAGATATTAAATGTAACATTTTCTCCATGATCTCTTTATAAATTGTTTAAATGCATAGTTTTTTCTAGGGTATAATTCAATCCTTAATAGATAGCTGCCTAGAAATTGAAATTATCCCAAAGCATGACTTTTTAAAATTATCATATTTTTATTTGCATTTCCAAATGAAGAAAAATGTTCATCGTAAAATTGGGAAATTAATACTATATAATGAAGTTTGTAATACTAATTATGTTGTTTACACTCAATTTCAAAAACTGGTTTCAAAGAGTTTAGTGATTGATTTGAATAAAATTGCTAATTAAAAGCACTTCATAAAACCCAGGATTCTTTATTTTATAAAGTGACAGAATTTTATAATTACCAAACACCTATATTTCTCATCAGGCTTTTACTCTGTTTCCTCAAGAATCATAGCAGTTTGCCTCCTCTTTGACTTAAGATATGCAAATCTTAATTTTTTAATGATAATTTAAAGCTTTTTGAAAGGTTTAGTTTCAGCGAGTTATTGAAAGTCTAATTCCTCAGGATTTCTTTTATGCTTCATATTAAATTCCAAAATTTAATTTTAAGTTTCAGTTATTCAGGTTAACTTCAAAAAAAAAAAAAAACTGGCAATACCTCTAAAGATAGACTCATGAGTAGAAACAGACACATCAATAGTTTGATGTAGGATATGCAAGGCCATGACTGATTATGATAGACATAGCAAAGAATGTCCAATTACTCAGACCAGGAGAAAAAAGAAATATTTACATGGGGCATTTTGTTACAGTTAACCTGCATTTTATGTCCAAATAGTTCTCTGAAAGCTTTAGATAATATTTTCCCACGTCCTGTGGCTAGCAATGCAGTAGCTTATTCACCAGTGGAAACAAATCTAAGTTTTCATTCCTTACTCTCAGGGTGAACAGTTTCTGTTCTACCCATCCTTTGATAATATCAATTTTTAGTGTTTAAATATTTTAACTTAAATGATATTTAAAACATTTTTGAATGATCTCAATTTGGTTTTAAGAAGTCATTATATCTTCACTGGTATGCTTCTGCCCTTTTAGGTTTCAACCTGGAGTATATGTGTGTTTGTATCTTGAATCTTTAGGTAATTTATAAATGTTCTGATACTTATTACAAAAGGGACATTGAAACTCCTATTGCATTTATTTTGAAAGAAAAAAATCCAGTCTGCCTTTAATGACAGAGGAGTTTTTGTTTTATAAACAGGTTTGAACTATGGCCTCATCTCAAGTCTTGATATTGACTTTGAGGAAAATAACTGATTCCTGTTTCATTTTCAAAAGATTTAAATACTTAGGTTAATCCAAAGAGTAACATGATGTATTAGTTTGCTCAGGCTGTTGAATATCTCACCACACATTAAAATCTTCACCTCCTGCTCTTCTATTTATGTAGAAGGTATGGAACTCGCTGCTCTCGTTGTGGGAGGCACATCCATTCTACTGACTGGGTCCGCAGGGCCAAGGGGAATGTCTATCACTTGGCGTGCTTTGCCTGCTTTTCTTGCAAAAGGCAGCTTTCCACGGGAGAGGAGTTTGCTTTGGTGGAAGAGAAAGTCCTCTGCAGAGTGCATTATGACTGTATGCTGGATAATTTAAAAAGAGAAGTGGAAAATGGTAAATATATACTTAAAATACTTTGGAGTCTTTTGGGACAGTGAATACAGGGAATAAAAATGATTTTTCCTAAGGTCATTTTAATGCATTATCTTGTGCAGTGTAATTGTGGTAAAACTCATTTAGCATTCTACTGTTAGTGATGATCTCCATGTGTTTATTTGCAGGGAAAGCCATGGCATGTGTATTAGCCTTGTACCATATTCTCAGGCAGCAGCCTTCAATTTAGGGCTCTGTTTTGCTTTTTGTAACCAGTTGTTTTCCTGTATTGGCCTCCTAAGGATGAACCTTAGATGTGTGCTCTTCTAACTTTTTACTCTTTTGAGTAAATATACAAGCCTGTAAGTGGAATATTGTTTCCACAGACTATTTCTAGTGTGTTTTAAACTTACAGATTTGGGCAATCTACAATTTCACACCAAGCCAAGAGATGCAGGAAACATTATTGCTTGATCAGTGGACCCATTTGAGTTACCATCCTGTATACTGTTGTTTTTTAAATGCAGGTAATGGGATTAGTGTTGAAGGTGCCCTCCTCACAGAGCAAGATGTTAATCATCCAAAACCAGCAAAAAGAGCTCGGACCAGCTTTACAGCAGATCAGCTCCAGGTAGACATGACAATGAATTTATGATTTTTGAGGTCCCTCCTGACCAAAACAAGCAAAAAACATAAACAAAAACCCAATTCCCCCCACCACTTCCTCCCCAAAACACCCAAAATACCCCCATGCTATCTAAAAACATTTCCATGTTTTCAAAATGGTTAGCCAGTGCTTGTAATGAATATTAACTTGGTGACTGTATGAAAACATACTTATAACCCTAAAATATTTGTTAGTATTTCCAGAGTCATGATCTGGCATGAACTAATCATTCAAGCTTTATTTCCCTGGGTTTTATTGGTATTAACATCAAAATGCAAACAAAATATTGATCTGTCCTGACTTCCTGATAAAATCAGTTCGACCCAGAAATTTATTTGCATTACTACATATAATAATGATAGAAGACAAAATATTTTAAGACTATTAACAGAAAGAGACATACAGTATGTGGGCCTAGGGGACACTAATGGGTTCACCTTTTTAACAAATTACAATGGCTAAGTTTGTACAATTTTACAAATTGGGAAGAATTGAATATGCCTTACCATAAACAACAGGAATCTAGTTATTGACTCCTCAATCCAGTAAACCTTTTCTTGTTTTTAAAAGGGGTGATTCTATAGTTTGATGCTAAAGGTTGATTATGTCTCCTGAAAAAGGAGGGATTATTTTCAGTTTAGGTGCCCTAAATATAATTGTTATAAGTTCAATTCATGTCAATTGTCAAGAAAATAATAATTACCTCTTGCTTTAAGTCTACACATATGATTCTTTCTGGCATTTTTTCAGATAAAGAAATCACGTTTTCTAAAAGATTAATGTGGATGATGTAGTTGTTTTATGTTAAGGTAAAGTAACATTTATTGAGCGCCTACCATTACTACTGGGTGCTTTATACATAGGATTTATGTTAGCTCAAACTTTAAAGGACAGTTATACGACATTAATGAATGGGTAAAAGTAATATTCTGAAAAATCACATACCGTATTCTAAGACTTGCCAGTGTTTAAGATGAATACAGTAAAAGGGTTTCAAAAGAGACTTTTAATTTGAGGAATGATGAAGAAAAAGATCTTGACATGATGCCAGTATTTCAAGGGAGTTTAGATCATATAAAGCCCTAAATTAGGAGATATGAGTACATGTGGGAGACCTGGCAGCAAAATATGCAGTAGCTAAAAGCTGTCTGAGTTAAAATAGAATTTCTAACATAAATATGTTTTCCATGAAGGGCTGGCTATAATTTTAATGATTATAAGGCTGACTGTAAAAGTTTATGTGAAATTAAAATTATTTCAATTATAATAGCAAAAAGTTGAAACAACTTTAGGTAGATATACAGTTTCATATAGGAAAATACTTACAGGTACTAATTAAATAAAGAGGGAATAATATTTGTGAAGGTTTTTGTGTCAAGTCCTATGCTAGGCATTTATCTACATTCTCTCCTTTAATTCCTAACAGTAATTCCTTGATGTAGGTAGCCTCATCCAAGAGGTGCAGGAACTCCCCTCAAGGCAGACTATCAAGGGAATGGCAGAGAAGAGATTTGGAAACTTCCCCAGTCCTCCGTTTTTTGTTTTTGTTTTTGTTTTTCATTTTGCTTGGCCACCATTCCATGAGTGGAATAAAAGCTCCACTTTATGGCAGCAGCAACTAAAACAAGAGTGAGATTCCAAATCTTGTAGATAGCTTTATAGTTTTAAATTGCAAACATGCATAAGCTATTCTCATCATCATCATGCATTATTATATGAAAATGTGATCTGAATTGTAAGTTTTAAAAGATGTATGTTGGAATAATAGGTTTTAAAAAATGAAAGTGGAAAAAAATGAAAACAAGTGATATGCTTTCAATACATATAATCACTTTTTCAATATTTATTAGTATCTTTCTTATGCCCGTGATGGCTGAAACTATTGAGCTTACAATCTTTGTCCTTAAGCGGTTCTTTCTACCTCAGGAACCTGGAAAACATAGCTGTAAATTTTTTAAGAACTCAAATCATTATATTTTGCTAGAACCTCTAATAAATCAGGCAATGTACCTTCATTGTCTAATGTCCTTTCAGAAAACTGAATATATTCAAGTAGTGCTTCAATTCAGCAAAATGATAAAATATTATAGGTGTTCAAGAAGTCAAGACTATTCATGAAGTTACTGCTTTGGACAGAGGAGAGTTAACATGGGAAGAATAACCGAGATCATTTCCCAAAATTATTTAGAAATTTACAGGAAGAAAAAATAATTTAAGGCTCACAAAAGAGAATAACATTTTGTGTTGGCAAGAGTATTTCAAATATTGCCCCATTTGTAGAAATGATATTTAAGAAGTTCCTGCCAATACTGTGGTTTGCTTATTGTAGTTAGAAACTCTTGCTCAATGATTATTAATATTAAACATGCCAAGGTTAGCACCTAATTTAATCTACTCTCAGATTGACTTGGTCAGCTGCTACTATGCAGATACCTCTCATTTCTGGGATTTCCTGGCCTTAAAATGATGAGTGTCTACAAAGGCACTGTAGGCCATGTTAAAAAGAGCACAGAAAAGAAGTGGGGTGGGTTACAACATCATTAGGGACTGGAGAACAATGAAATTAAAAGGGGCTTTTTGTGTGTGAGATTAAACATTGATGAGCATGTCTTACTTTCCCTTTAGGCTACACCGATTCTGAACCATCAGTGTTCATTTGAGTTTTGCTTTATTCCTTGATGAGAAATTGCCTTATTAAATGTAACTCGGTTCCATTATTAAACTTGTGAATTTGAAATGCATTTGTGGAAAGCATGCTGTTTTTTTTTTTTATTAGTTATCAGTAATGGCCTAATAAGCAAATACTTAAATATCTGGTTAACTTTTGTTCTTGAAAAATTAAAAAAAGCAAAGACAATTTGCTCATTCTTTTTTCTCTTTGGGATGTTACGTGCTCAACTACATATGAACACAACTATTTGTACATGATGATACTGAAGTAACACGTTTGGAGTAAGAGAAGAATGAGGTGGACTGAGTGAAATTATGAACTTTTAGGCCAATTCTGCCCATTTTTTAAAGTAAAAATACGTGTGCTGTCTTCAGTGAATGTGTGAACAGATATGGTTGGACATGAAGCCAGGAATAACTTATTCTAGAAGTCACAAACCAGAGAGAACTTAACTGAAAGAATTACACAATTTGTAAACCTCCTAAGGTTTCCTGGAATAATATTAGTCTCTTTCTCCCCACAATCTTCAGATTTTCCTCACTTTGTCAGGGTTCATTCTATTACAAACCCTTAAGAACCTACTATGTGATGGGAAAGGGTATAGCTCCAGGGGATATAAAGAATAAGGCATTCCCTTGGCCCTCAAGAAGCTTACTTTCAGCTTTGGAGAGTGACACCCAATAATGAATCCCTTTGCTGCCATGTGATGCATGTAGTGGCTGAAGGACTGTATTATATAAGGAGCATAGTGGAGAATGTAATTAATTTTGCCCACGGGAAATGGTGTTGAGGCCAGGGGTGGCATAAGGTCTTTAGGTAGGTTGATTACCCCCATCCCACACCCATAGACATGTACAGACATATTGGATGACAGTCGCCCTTCTCCCATCTTTTATAATACTTTCCTTATATTTTATACTATTTCCCTCAGTTGATTGACTTTGAAATAGTAAAATTCAAATATCCCCCTTGATTCCCATGAATTCCTCTTCAAAGGAGTCCAAAGCCCTTGGCTTATGCTTTATTCGGGTACTCCCTCCTGCTCCATGCTCTCCCCTTTACCTCGTAGTGTTGGTAGTTATCGGCATGTGCATATCATTGTCTCAAACAGTTGAGACCAGGGACAGTTTTTTCACGTATCACTGTCTCATGGCACTTAGCGCATTTTCTAACCCAAAGGTGCATATCAAACACCTGGGAGCTTTTTCAATATGCAGGTATTTAAATCCCAGAAAATTCTTACTCGGCGAAATGATTGATATCTTTTTTTAAGATCCCTGATACTGTTTTGCATAGATCAAGTGCTCAAAACAATTAATATTGGAGTTATTACAATTAAATGGAATCCAACTTTTGCACTATATACTATTTGCTGATTGGTAAAAATTGTAGTATGGGCCCATTTAGCTCAGGAGAGGCTGAAGATGCGTTTGATAGGATTTTTGTATTTTTAAAAGTTATATAATGTAAGAAATTTTTAGCAAAATGAAAAGAATAACCAATAGACTTCTACCATTTATTCATTTCATTTGTGTGTAGAAGAATGGAAGAGCAAAGGTGAGCTCATTTTTAACAGCATAGCTGAGAAAAACAAGTTTTATGTTGAAATGTATTATTTTTTAAAAGATCTTAATGTATCAATATGTAAATTTCTAACACATGCTTTCTCGTCATTTATATCTATTCCCCATATTGATTTTCAAGTAGTAAAATACAAGCGTCTTATTTTCTTGTGCATGCCTTATCGCTCTAGTCATCAAAATGCAAAAGATTGAGCTTCTTAAATCTAGCTGTTTACTATCATTATTTCTTTTTAAACAGGTTATGCAAGCACAGTTTGCTCAGGACAACAACCCAGATGCACAGACCCTCCAGAAACTGGCAGAAAGGACAGGCTTGAGCAGACGTGTGATACAGGTGATTATTTTAAAGGTTAATCAAGAGATCCCAGAGGTTCTGTTCCAGGTCTTTATGAATGTGTGTTGCGTGTGTCTATGTGTGCCAAGAAATGTCAAATCATTAGCTTTCCATTTTAGGTCTCTTCATACTCTACATCAACTTTTTTTTTTTTTTTAATCTGATAATTAGTCTGCTTGAGCTGGGCTACCAATTGTTAAATGACGTTGTTTACAAGTTACTTCATTTGGTTCTCACAGCAACCCTAAGACCCTCAAGCTAAAAAAGACAACTGTGGTTCCAAGCTAGAGCTGATACTGAAGCTAGTAATTTTTTCCCACTTTTCTGTGATTGTATATGCGAGTGAGAAGTGTGTGTGTGTGTGTGGGAGCAGATGGTCTTTGTTAAAGTTCCAAGTAGAGGAAGTGGTGTGAACAAAGCTAGGGAAGGATGAATTAGAGCAAATTCATTGAAATTTTAGTTTTGTATTTGAAAATTGTGAGAGAGAAAATTTTTAGAGCTAAACTTGTAGAGTTCTGTCCTGAGCAGGAGACAGCCATGGTAGCTGGTGGCAGTACATGGGAAGAATTAGGATTAGAAAGTCTAGATTAGAGATACACATATTAGTTGAGATGCCCAGCAAAGTAGTGTTTTTTTTGAAAAGAGACTTAAATGAGATAGTAACCTAGAATTCATTGAGAAACGTTTTATTGCTTGCATGCTGGTGGCAAGAGACACGAAAGGGACCTGGACACTGTAATGGGGAAAGAGACAAGTGAAGAATGATTCTTAAATTTGAAGTCAGAGTATCCATGGGAATAGTGCTACTGACAGGAATATTAGAGTCAAAAGAAAGATGATTTGGTAACTGGGAAGGAAATGAATTTCCTTTTAGCTCTGCCAGTCGTGCAGTGATGGTGCCAGTTGGGTATATAAACAGGTATCTTTAAAAGGTGAACAAGACTCAAAAATATCCAGTGCTATGAAATTGGATAAGATCCTTTAGAATGAGATCATAGAAGTAAAAAAGGAATGGACTTTAGGGAGAGAGGAGAGCAAGGGGTGCTATTAGAATGGGATATAGTAACAGCCAGGATGAAGGAATGAGTTTGATAGAAAAGCATCATAGAAACCAAAGGAATGTGTTCAAGGTGGAGGTGGGTGACTGTGTCAAGATCTTACAGAGAAATCAGGGAAATGGAAAATAATTTTAAATAACAGTCAAGGTTCTAAAAAATTTAAGGAATTCATGTCAGTAACCATAACCAGCAAGATGAAATTTAGTTTCGGGAGGGGAGAGTTAAAATCCAACGTAGTACATATGTTTTATTTCTTAAAAATTGGGTGGCTGATAAATAGGTGCTCATTGTTCAATTTATTCTTATTAAGCCTGAGGGATCTCATAGTTAACAAGTCATCTATGCAGAGAAGCTGTTGGGAAAGACCTGATGGTATTGCAGCTTCTTTAAACACTTACATTCCCAGTAGACTTGGCTGACTGTAAGTATAATGAGGCTCTCTGAAGGAGGTGCATCATATGACCTCAGTGCTTTTCAAATGTCCAGGGTATTATGTTTATTTCCACATGCCAAATTTTTTTTTTAAATTTTATTTATTCGAGAGAGAGAGAGAGAGAGAGGCAGAGACACAGGCAGAGGGAGAAGCAGGCTCCATACAGGGAACTCGATGTGGGACTCGATCCCAGGACTCCAGGATCACGCCATGGTCTGACGGCAGCCGCTAAACCGCTGAGCCACCCAGGGATCCCTCTGTGTGCCAAATTTTAAAAAGGAGTTTTAGCAAGAAACCAATCTGAACAGACTGTTTCCCTTAGAGACAGGCTAATAAGGTCATGAAAGAAGTAGAAATTATCTAGTTATTAGATAAATTATGTGCTAATATTAATGGCAATAGGAATATTTGTCTGGAGATGAGATAGTAAGGGAAGGGATGGTATAAACAGTGTAAGTATCTTTAAATATAGGTGGAAGGCTGTCTTGCAGATAGTAGAATCAGGTCTTCGCAAGGGAATGAAACAAGAGGCAGATTTCACTCATGATGAAGAACTTTCTTAGCATGAAAGTCTTCAAAAATGATAAGGGCTGCCATTGGAGGTAGTGAATTTCCTGTACCTGGAAATGGAGCTTCCTTTGTTGAGGTAGTAACAGACTCCATGGGCTGAGGGTTCCATCTTAGGAGCCTGTATGTTCAACGACAAGGACTACTCTAGCTAAGCCAATTCATGACTATTATGTCTTAAATTATTTTGAAGTTGGAAGCAAGGGGAAATGAAGGGTTTTCTGAAAGCTCTTCTTACTATTTGAAGAAATAAGAACCCCCAATAATGTCATGAAATCTCCAAGTGTTTAGGTCACCAGTATTACGGGCAAGTTATCTTGATTCCAAGTACTAGACCTTGGAGAATATATTGTTGGATGGTGGTTTTTAATATGTGAGAATTGAATTTAAATATTTTTGATAAAGTAGCAAAGGAAGGGATACTAGAATGTAAATATACATACTATTTGTATATACGCATATAACTCCTTTATGGTATTTTTGAAGAATCAATTTCTGTGATCTCAGTAAAATCATAACCTCTTTGTCCAGTCACTTCCTAGCATTAAGGACACTTTAGAAAAATGAAAAAGTTTTAATTACTAGGCCTTGATTCTAATGTGCAAACTCTGTTACCCAAAGATTAGGTAGAAATAATGGTCTGACACATAGAGACACTCTCACCTTTACTAGCTAAAGTCAACTTAGTGAGAAATTAGTAACAGACCAGATCATCATAGTATGGAAATCACAAAAAAAGGTGGATGATTTTACTTTTAACGCTGCGTCCAGATACAATCACCATTCACATGCCCTTTCTAATAGGTGAATTATGAGTTGTGTATTTTACAGAAACAGAATAAAACATTGCTACTTCTTCCAGTCAGTGTCCTAGGAGTACGTGTCCATATTAAGATTTATGTCATTTTTATTGCTGTACATCTTAAGCATGGCACAATTTATTTACTTTATTTCCATCTTTTCATTATCATAAAAGTGCTGTAATAAATAACACTGTATATACACCTTGCTCTTTGTTCCTTAGTTTCCAAGGAGAAATTTCTAGAATCGATGTTGAGTCGAAAGAAAAAACATGTTTAGGGCCTTTCATGACTGATTAACTGATAGTACAAAAATCACCTTCCAGAAAGTTCATACCAGTTTATTCTGCCAGGAGCTATAGATGAAAGTTTCCTTTCACCAACCATGCAAATCCTGAATACAGTTATTCTTTTACATTCTTTGCAATTTTGGTAGAAAAATCTCATTGTTTTTATTTTATATTTCTTTCCTTATCAGTGAACTTTAACATGTTTGCTTATTTTGTAATTTTAGAAATATGTTTTTAGTCCACTTTCCTATCGGATGATGATCCCTTTTCTTTCCATCTTACTGACTTTTATTCTATTTATCATGTCAAACTTCCATAGTTCATCAGTTTATTTATTTTCTTCACATAGAACTTTTATACATATATATGAAATACATATATATTTTTAAAGACTTTATTTAATTTTATTTTTCTAAGATTTTATTTATTTATTGATGAGAGACAGAGAGAGAAAGGGGGTGGGGGCAGACACAGGAGGATGGAGAAGCAGGCTCCATGCTGGGAGCCTGACGTGGGACTTGATCCCAGGATTCCAGGATCACGCCCTGATCTGAAGGCAGCGCTAAACCAGTGAGCCACCCGAGATGCCCGACTTTATTTTAGAAAGAGAGTGAGCACAAATGGGAGGAGGAGCAGAGGAGAGGGCGAGGGGAAAGGGTCTCAAGCAGACTTCTCCCCCAGCACAGGACTCCACCTGGGGGTCAGTCTCAGGACCCAGAGATCATGACCTGAGCCAAAACCAAGAGTCAGACACTTAACCAACTGATCCACCCAGGCGTCCCAGAACTTTTACATTTTTATGTGTTCAAATCTCTCAATATTTTTTTCTTATAACATCGGCCCTTTCTATGCTTCTCCACTTAGAGAGTTTATCAATATTGACTGTTGTTTTCCTTAAATGTTTTTGGTTCCAATTATTTACACCTAATCTTTAATTTGTCTGGAATTGAAGTTTGATTAAAAAGGGATTTTACCATTTCTTTTCCTTGCAAATGATTAGCCAGGTTTCTCTAAATCAGTATTATGCCATGCTTTCCCAATAATTTAAAATTCCTTCTTTTTCTTTTTTTATACTTATTTATTTATATATTTTAAAGATTTTATTTATTTATTCATGAGAGACCCAGAGAGAGAGAGAGGCAGAGACACAGGCAGAGGGAGAAGCAGGCTCCACGCAGGGAGCCTGATGTGGGACTCGATCCCGAGTCTCCAGGATCATGCCCTGGGCTGAAGGTGGCGCTAAACTACTGAGCCACCCAGGCTGCCCAATTCCAGCTTTTTCATTCAAAAAATTCTGACATTTGACTCTTCGGGCTTTCTCAAGAATGTATCTTATGGATTAGTCTTCTCTTTTGCAGAATGTCTACCTAGCCTGCTCTTAGTTTATACAGTTTACAATTTAGAACTCAAAAAATTATAAAGTATGTTGTTCAAAAGAAGTTTTAACTCTTCTTGGAGATTTGCAAAAGAGAAAGAATTTTAAGTCAGTGAGTAGCGTCAAAAGGATTTGTGTTTAAATTCTAGAGCTGAGTAGCCCTTCTGCAAGAAGTTATTCTCTGATGTCTGGAAATGTCAACTCTGTTTTTTTCTGTGCAAGTTACATGACATTTTGTGTTTACAAACCTCTCTTTGCCTGATTACCTGTTGATGATCTTTCCAAGGAGCTATTTGAGTCAGGATTAAGGTAGTGTTTCTGCTGTTTGTATGTTATGCCTTTTTCATATTATTTCCAAAGTCTGGACTTTTTTTTTAAACAACTGAATAGATTCCATCCAAAGAAACTCCGGGAACCATAGTGCCATGTCCATCAGGTTTATGTAGCCCACCAGGGTGCAGGTCTTCTGGGGACTGTTGGGGAAAAGGCTGGTGGCAGTAGTTCTCTTTTCCAAGTTGGAGAACATAGGAGTCCATCTTCTTGCCTGGGTGGGGGACAGTAGTGACACCTATGAAGGAGCCGTGAAGAGAACTATGACTGGAGACTTTGGGTTTGGTCCCTGTGTAAGTACCTGAGAGTCAAATACTCCAGAAATGGGGGAGAAGACTGTAACCCCCCACTCTTTTTCCTTAATATATGCCTTCGTCTTGTTTCCGAAACATTCCTTGGGTGCTACCTTTCAGCCACCTGTTCGGGGCTGCATACTCCATTACATAATCCATTTTTCTTACTTTAGTTTTAACTCCTAGAGTTTATACATTGCCAGCTCTCTATTTTTGAGTCCCAAAGGGCAGGATGTAGCTTTGAAAGCAGGTCAGGTTTCCCGTGTAAAACTTTTTGTAGATTCCTTCTCTTCTATATTATTCAGCCCTGATTCCCTTGTGCCATAAAATAACTACCTGCCAGCCCTGGACAGAGGCTCATGCCCCTGATCTCTCCCTGGCCTTCTTCCCTGACACTGAAATGCTCCTATTATAATTTCCTTAAAGGTTTTTATTCCTCCACTCTCTTTCTCTTCATGACAGACTTGCATGGAGTGATAACGAATAGGTGCTATGTTATTTTTTTTTAGATTTATTTATTTATTTATGATAGAGAGGCAGAGACACAGAGGGAGAAGCAGGCTCCATGCTGGGAGCCCAACGTGGGACTCGATCCCGGGTCTCCAGGATCGCGCCCTGGGCCAAAGGCAGGCGCTAAACCGCTGAGCCACCCAGGGATCCCTGTGCTACGTTATTTTAATATTTTAATAAGAGTAATACTCTGTAGTCAACTTTTATCTAATGACAGGGAGTTAAAACACAGGCATATTCATTACTGGGAGCATTCTGGGCAACCTAGCTTCACTCACCCTGACCTGGCTCAAAACCCTGTTTGCCTTGAGTTTGCTTCCTTTATTTCTGTGATAGAGTAGACAAGAGGATGATTAGCTCTTTACATTTTGCGAGCTGTTTCACCGGTGGATTTGTTTGTATTTTATTCTGCTTAAGCATTACTCATTTTTTCTTATTATAAGCCTGACCTTAACATACTTCTTAGGGAACCTAGTCTATGTATTCACTAAGAGAAATTGAACTCAGCAGGTTAAGATGTGATTGGAATAACTGGATCAAGAGGTTTGTAGAAAGCTTTAAGTTCTCAGTAGGGATTTTAGTCATTTGGAAAAGGATTTGAAATCAGTCCAGCAGGTGTCTAAGAATACATTTAGTTGAGTTTTTTGTGGTGGTTGTTAAGTTCTGATTTAAAGGGCTTTATTTCTATATTTCTTTTTGTCCCAAATGCCAGTAGTTAAAGCCAAAGAAACTTTTCTGGAATTCTTGAGCTGCTTCCCTCCCTTTTTGTTTTGGAGGATGCTGATGTAGAATGGAATTGGCTTTTAAGTAAACCACGCGATAGCTACTATTTGAGCAAAGAAAATGAGCGTTGTTATTTGTGCAAATGTTTCTCTTCTGTCTACAGAGCTGCTTAAAAAGCTTCTTAGATTTATGCTGTGCTTACATGGTAGAGAAATTGAGGACTCATTTCTTTTTAGACCGAGGAGATCATGTACACAGAAGCTGACATGTGACTGACTACATTGCTTCTCTCCTTCCTCAGGTGTGGTTTCAGAATTGTAGAGCACGCCATAAGAAGCACGTCAGTCCTAATCACTCCTCTTCTGCCCCAGTCACAGCAGTCCCACCCTCCAGGCTGTCTCCACCTATGCTAGAAGAAATGGCTTATTCTGCCTACGTGCCCCAAGACGGGACGATGCTAACTGCGCTGCATAGTTACATGGATGGTAGGTATCCCGACCTTTAGCAGCTGTTTTCGAAGTACAATAACTGATAACTGCTAATGCTAGCTGATTGGTAGGATTCATATTTTGAAATTATTAGTCATAGCTGAAAAATATTAGGGTGGGGGTGTGTAATAGGGAGCAGAAATGTGCAAACATCCTTATTTCTGTGGCTACATCTTAAGGGAGACGTTTAACACCCACTTCACAGCTAAAATACAAATATTGATGACCGTTAGCACTTGATTTTTTTTTACCTGGTGGGGGGGGACCTTTTTGTTTGATATTTAAGTAATTTATTTTCCTATGATCAAAGTGTTTACACTCTGAGTTTTATTTATTTTTTAATTTAAATGAATTAGAGTACAGTATATTATTAGTTTCAAAGGTAGAGGTCAGTGATTCATCAGTTGCATATAACACCCGGTGCTCATCACATCATGTGCCCTCCTTAATGCCCGTCACCCATTAGCCTTTCCCCCCTGCCCACCACCCCTCCAGCAACCCTCAGTTGGTTTCCTATACTTAGGAGTCTCTTACAGTTTGCCTCTCTCTCTCTCATTGCACCTTATTTTATTTTTCCCTCCCTTCCCCTATGATCCTCTGTTTTCTTAAATTCCACATGAGTGAAATCATGTATGATAATTGTCTTTCTCTGATTGACTTCGCTCAGCATAACACCCTCTAGTTCCATCCACGTCGTTGCAAATGGCACACTCAAGAGTTTTAGGTAGGAGTTAGTGAAGACATTGTTTTGTTAAAGCAAAACATACATACGGGAAAGTGCACACATAACAGGTATCCAGCTTGATGAATTACTAAAGTGAGCCTATCCATGTAAATACTGACCAGAGGAAATAGTAGAACATAATTAACACCCCAGAAACCTCTCTTATGTCCCCTTCCAATTAGTATCCTCTTCCTCCAGAGTAACATTGCCTTGATTTCTAAAATCCTATTGTAGTTTTGCCCATTTTTGAGCTTTACATAAACTGAATCATACGGAATGTATTGTGTATCTCACTTCTTTCAACTACATTGTTGTGAGATTCACTTGTATTGCTGCAACAATCAGTGATTTGCTTTATTGTTATATAGAATTCCACTGTGGGAATATACCACAATTTAACCATTTTATGGTGTTTGAGCATGTTTAGACTTCTATGAATATGCTGCTATGGACTTGATTGTACATGCTTTTTGGTGTACATTAATTCACACCTCTGTTTGGTATGTACCTGGGAGTGGAACGTGGGGTCATGGGCTACACATACACCCAACTTCAGCTGATTCTCCCAGTTTCTCACAGTGGTTGAACCAGTTTACACTTGGACCAGCATTATGTGAGAGTTCAAGGTGCTCCACACTCTTGCCAACACTTGGTATGGTGTGACTTCTTAATTTTAACTAATTTGATGGCCGGATAGTGCTCATTATTTTAATTTGCTTTTCTCTCATGACTGAAGAGATTGAGCATGTTTTCAGCAGGAATTTATATATCTTTTTTTTTTCTTTTTCTTTCTTTTTTTTAATTATTTATTTATTTGTTTATTTATTTATTTTGGTGAATATCTCCTCCTATTCAGTGACTTGCTGCCTTCTACTCTCTTAAGGGTATGTTTTGTTGAATACAGATTCCTTATCTTAATATAGTTCATTTCATCAGGTTTTTTTTCCCTTCATGGGCAGTGCTTTCTTTGTGACCTATTCAAGAATTTGTTTCTCTTCAGATAGTGAACATATTCCTCTTAGGCTACCTTCTAGAAACTTATCTTACCTTTGACATTAAGATTTACAGTCTGTCTGGAATTGAATTTTGTATGTGCTATGAGATAGGAAGCAAAGTTCTATTGTTATATTGATAAAAATACCAATTTCCCAGCTGCCACATTTCTCATAAATCAACTGTTCATTCATATAATGTAGGTGTCAATTTGTGTATATTCTATTAGACTATTTCTTTTCATCTTGCTAATTGTTTTAATTATGCAAGTCCTACAATTCTTGATATCCAGTAGAAAAAAGTCTTACTTTGTGTTGTTTGTGTTGCCTGTTCTTGACCCTTGCATTTCCATAAATTTTACCAGCTTGTCAATTTCTACCAAAAAATAGAAATTGATATAGTCTATTAGATCACTTTGTAAGAAATTGCCATCTTAGTATCACCTTCCATCCTATGAACTTTATATTTCTATTTATTCAGACCATCTTTAAGTACTTTTTTTATATTCTAGAGTTTTTGGTTCAGTAATCTTGCACATCTAAGGTTCATTCATAAGTATTTGTTTTGATGCATTTGTTAATGGTATTTCCTGTGTATGTGGAAATTTAGGTTGGGAGCTTCCCCCCAAACCCCCAGGACTTTGAAGGTAAGATAACATTGGCTTCTGGCTTCCATTATTTCCATTGTTTAGAATATGGATAGTTAATCTGATGCTACCTATTGTTGAAATCAGCTTTTGGTCTTATTCTTGCTCTTTTGAAAGTAAATGTCATTTTAGTCCTTTTATCCCAGCTTTTCTCTGTGTTTGTTTTTCAATTTTATTATAATGATATGCTTCTTGAGTATGTAGTTTGATGTATTTAATTATGGAAAAGTCTCAGTTTTTGTCTCTTCAAATGTTGTTTCTGCCCCTTATGAAAAAATTCCATATTTTCCAGGTTTGACCTTCCATGCTTTAGTCTAGGTATTTTCTTCTGACCTATCTCCAGGTCACTAAGTCTTTATCTAATATGGCATAAAACTTACCCACTGAGTTGTTAATTTAGTTATTGTATCTTCAGTTTTAGAATTCCATTTCATTCTTTAATATAGTTTGCATTCCTATGCTAAATCTTCTATTTCTACCACTTTATTCCTCAATAAAATTATTATAGTAGTTATACTAAAGTTTATGTCTAATTACAGCATCTGGATCTCTTTGTTTTTAGTCAAATCATGTCTTATTTGTCTTTTTATTTTTTTATTGCACTTCAGATGTTGGGTATGAAAAACTAGAAATAATTTGAGGCTCTGGATGGTCTCTACCAGAGAGGATTTGGTTTTGTCTCTGGCAGGAAGTTAGAATAGGGTAAGATCAACTTAATCCAATCAGGATCAGTCGCCACGAAGCCTGATACATTTCTGGGTCACTACTTGTATTTAGCCTTGTGGGATCCCAGACAGAGCCTGCATTTTGTTGTGTTTTGTTTCTGTTGTTTTAAACCAGAGCTTCTCTTCAGTGGTCCCTGATCTTTCATGTTTGTTCCGCATCTCCCAGCCAGATTCTAACTCCTGAAAGTCCACTCAAATTCTCAACCTCTCAGACATTCCTTTTCTTTGAAAATTGTCACTAAATTTGAGGAGTAGGGGGTGGGAAGTAGCCTCATTTTATTTTCCTTCTCTTCTGGGACTTGCTTTGCAAGTTGTCATTATCTTGGTATTTTTAGATGCCTTCCAACAGATTTTTTAAAAATTTTGGCCAGCTTTCCTAGTTGCTGTCAATGAGAGGTTTGATTTGAAGCATCATAGACCTTGCTGAGAGTGGAAACTTCATTTTAAGTTTTGGTTAAATAAAAATCAGAGCCTGTACCATTGTTGCTATTATATCAGCATTAGATTTGTGTGTGTTCACATGAATGAATATAGTGTTGCCTGGGTCAAGTGTGCTTTGATGTATGTTTAGGAAAGAGGCAGTTAAGCATTCATAAATGAGAATTTGGTGGTGGGGTCATCCTATAGACACCTTTATGTGGAAACTAGCAGCATTTCTGGAGACAAAGCTTTTGTGTTTTCTAGCTGCAGGGTAAAGTGCAGTGAATGGGGTATGGATGGAGGACATTACAGTGTCAAAAGCTTGTGGCCCCAAAAAAAGGTTTGGGGGGTAAAATATTGCTGGATTCTCATTTAATACTGTACTCCCTATGCTGAATAAGTTAATGCTTCTGCTGAGGTTAGTGGAATGAGTATAGCTTGGTGCCCTCAGCTATAATGAGTATTGAAAATGCATTGCCTTGGATTGTTTTTGTTTGTTTTTAAATCAGTTTTATTCCTCGCTACAAAACTGATCCACAAATTTCTTTCTATTTTATAGCTCATTCACCAACAACTCTTGGACTCCAGCCCTTGTTACCCCATTCAATGACACAACTGCCAATAAGTCATACCTAATTCCTTTTTTCAGGGATAGAAATGATTAAGGATATAATCTTGTCACTTATGTATAAAATACCATTGAAAAGATATTAATGTTAATTTTTTATTTAACACTCAAAGCATTTTCAACATCACTTTGCTGCCCAGGTATGTATCTATAGTTGGCCTGCAAGACACTTTTATTGATTATTCATTTTTTTTTGTAAAATTTATGTTTACAAGAAGAAAACAAATCGAAACTTTTTTTTTTTGTATTGTCTGGAAATAGTTCACTCTAGTGTGTATCTGTTAATTTATTTGTCATCAAAAGAGCACTTTGCCTAAAAGAAAGGACTGACAAGTGTGCAAAATGTTTACAATCCTTTGTGAAATTGTAGTTTATCATTAGTTTGTATCTGTAAGTTATTGTTCTAAATATTACCTGTATTTTTTGTTATATACAACTTTATACTTTGAAGCCTGTATCTGTGAATTTGCAACTGAAATTTATTTTGCCAATGTTTTCTGAATGAATTGAATAAAGCTTCTGTTGTAGCATGCCATGCAAACACATTATTGTGTTTGTGGTTGATGAATTATGGCTGTAAATAACACTATAGTTTAATAAGCCCACCACTCTAAGTTTATTAAACATTTTCCATTCTTGTGAAAGTTTCAACCATTTTGTCCTTTTTGTGTGTGTGTTTTCAGTATTAAGTCGACGTTAGTCTCAAATATAACAACTCTTAATTTTAGAAAGTCATTTTGAGCTGTGTTTGAGTACATTTTAATAGGAAACTTATTTGTAGATGATTACACTTCCTCAACAAAAGAACACGTGAAAACATCTAATTTGGTAAATTATCCCTTTTAAACTAGCTAACAAAATTAATGTGAAAGAAAAGGCAGAGTGCTTTTCAAAACGACCTTTTTGGGTATCCCAAGTCAGGAATAAGATATGGGCCATGAGAATATAATTCTTCCGGGGTGAAAAAGGAGAACTAAAAGTATTTGGAGTTTATGAGCAATGTTTCTAGAGCAGACTTTTTACTTTTTCTTCCTAGTGAACACTCTTTAGGGATTGTGATTCTGAGAGCTGAAATCTAAACCCCAGGACTTTATCCTATGTAGCAGTGGACGCTTGTCTTGGAATTACAAAAGTAAGTGGTGCCACCCTCCCTAATTTTTGGATTTAAAGAACTTAATCAGTACTCACTCTTTGTTTTTCATATACCAGTAAAGGGGGGGAGAAAGGTAATGCGGAAAAACAGTCTTAAGAATCTTAAGCCTTTGTTTAACTTAGCAGATTCACATCTGGCTGAGGACTGGAAGTAATAGTGGAGTATTTGTAATTCTATTCTAGTAATCATAAATGCAACCAGAAAGCAATCACGTGGGTGTAAGCAACTCACTATCTGCCTCAAACCAGAGGCAATAACCCTAAGTTTTACTATGGGAGAAAAAAGGGGAAAAAGCTTTTGTTTTTTTTAAAACCTGCTACCCTGGTTAGTTTTTTTGGGGGGTGGGGGTGGGGTGCAGAAACAAAGGACATAGCCAATAGTCAGTCTATCTGATCTTGTGAGATTGATGCTAATCTCCTTGGGTTTTTGTCTACCTGTCCCAGGCACGAAGTGGTGAGGTCAGCTTTACCTCTACCAGATGTCAGGAAAGTGCTTGTAGTGTAGCCAAGCTCTGTGCTGTTAGCAGCTTATAGCGTTCCCCAGCTGGATATAATTGGCATCATTTAGCTTGGGAGGTGCTTGATTGTGTTAGTTCTTCTCGCTCTTGTCATTTTCCTGTGCTCACCACCCTCTAACTGTTCAGAGATTTTACAAACCACATCACTGTACTTTTTAGTTCAGAAAATGCCCAAAGTTGAAGTAAAACTTCCCCAATGGAGAGTTTCAAAGCTGATAAAATGAATGAGATTTATACATCCTGCATATAAAGTCGTTAATATTAGAAATGAGATAGGAAAGTTCTAAAAAAAATTCCTTCTGATACAAACATATGCCCATGTTTTCATTTCTGTGGGTGGAAGTCAGAGGTCCTAATTTTATAACATTAGCAAAGAATTGAAGTATTTCCATATTAGTAATAGAGTATGCGTGTCAGCATGGTATTTATTTGCTTGAAATTGGGGGTGATCAAACAGCTTTTGTGAGGACTGGAGGAAGATATTTTTTTCATCATTGGATCAGCAAAGGGTAACAAGTGGTTATCTCTTAGGAATTCAGAGAGTCATCATCTGTGAGAGAGTAAGGATAATTTTTTGCTTTGTAAATCAACTGAATCACCAATTCAAACACTGAAACTGAAGTCGCACGAAATCAGTATCCCTAAGTGAATCTTGTTAGTTGGACAACGTGGTAGCATTAATATTTAGCAATACTTTTTATATAATGCAAATGTCGTTCTTAAAAATCCCACATTATGATAAATTCTATCTGTTATGAGTATCCCATAATAAACATTAGAGCCATAGTTCATGCCCTTAAAAATTGTTATGGGAACTTAAACATTGATAGTATTTCTTGACCTGGTAAATTATGTATATAATTACTCTAGTAGCATTATGACACTAGATAGTATCTTGGGACTTTGTTATGGAGTGGAGAACTTGTAAAAGAAATCCTTCTATTTTATTATTAGAAGTCATTTGGACTGCAAAACACTAAGTACCAAAAGTATGTTAGCCCAGGAAAAATTCTTATTGACCCTCACCTCACAAGGTAAAGGAACTGAAATTAGTACAGTTTGATTTTTGCCCTTGTGAAATACAACTAAATTATTAGAGACACAAATGCACTTGAATTCAAAACAAGGTTGAGTACATTAGATAATGTATAATAAATCTCTACCTGGATTCAATCACATAGTAAATAGTATTTTATAGCCTTCTTCCTTTTAATATAATAATTATCTTTCTAAGCCAAATATTTACCTACAGCATCATTTTAATTGATATAAAGCACTGCATTGCTAGGATAAAACAATTTATTAGATGTGTAGATTGTTCCTAATTGTTCATTAAAATTAACATAATCTAACATGACGAGCACTTCTTAGTATGCCCTAAGTGCCTTAGGTGCATTTTGTTAAATAGTCATAGCCACCTCACAAAACAGGTCCTGTTATCAGCTTTATTTTACAAATGTGGAAATTAAAAAGTAATATGTCTAGTATCTCAGTAGGAAATAACAAGGTAAGGATTTGAATCTAGCAGCTCAGTGACACCAGATATCATATTCTTCTGTATATTAAGTACCATTTTAAGATAAATTTCCATAGGCCCAGAGGATGTGAAGCCCCCCCTGCAGGAAATGCTCTTCTCTTTTTCTAAATTGTGTCAACATTTACAATACTTACCAAGGATCTATCTAGAATCTATAGCTGGTGGGGGCTGAGAGGAGAGGTTAGGGGTGGGCTGTGTGTGTGTGTGTGTGTGTGTGTGTGTGTGTGTGAGAGAGTGAGAGAAATAATACAGCAAGAGAAAAGGATGTTAAGAAATGCACCTGGGTGGCTCAGTGGTTGAGTGCTCAGGTTGTGATCCCAGGGTCCTGGGATCAAATTTACATCAGGCTCCCGGTCGGGAGCCTGCTTCTCCCTCTGCCTGTGTTTCTGCCCCTCTCTCTCTCTCTCTCTCTCTCATGAATAAATAAATAAATCTAAAAAAAAAAAAAAGAAAAGGATAGTGAGCACTGCGAGGGACTTGCTTTCCATTGCATTCCACAGTGTAATATGGTAAACAGTAGATAAATAATGAGGTTGAAAGGATAATAATCAGAATAATACACTTGAACATCCTAAGAAAACTTCAAATTCCAAAAGTGCTCTTCTTAAATTCTCAAAATAGCCTTCCCTTCTTTCAGCAAATGTATTTTCTATACCTGTGGCATTTTGTATATTTATATGCCACCAAATATGAGATTGGGACACCTGGATTTTAGCACCTTCTCTGACACCAGTAAAGTGAATAAAAAGTATCCACTGACCTCACTGGCTGCCAGTTTCCTCAACAGTAGAAGGAAGATTTTTATGAGGCCAAAGTGAGATGATGAATGAGAAACACATAGTAAAAACATGATCTATTAATTTAGGAGGGTGGGGCTAGTGGCGGGAGATCAGGCAAGGCCAGGCTGGGCTGCTGGAGCACCAGAAATCTGGCAAGCACTGCCCTACCCCGTGCAACCCTAGGAGGACAGTGCTCTATCCATTTCTTTAAATAAAGTCAGAGGTGGAGTATCTATGCTGGTAATGAGTTCCATGTTCTCATATGACATTCTTCTCTTATCCCAACCTCAGCACAAATGGAAAACATCGATTTGCTTTCCACATAAACTCACTCCTTGATCTTAAAGAATATCTCAGACTAGTAGAAGTGTCACTTTGTGTAATATGGGGGTCAAAAATCCCTACACAATTTAGCTCCCAGAGGTAATTTGAATGTTTGCAAATAATATATAAAAAATATATATATATATTTTTTTTAAACCCAAAGGAGTTATGATGCTATATTTGAAAATGGAAACTATTGTTACAAATTCAATTTCAAAATATTTACTTCCCGGAACCAGGGTGAAGTCTCTGGAGAACCACTACTTGTTATTAGCTCATTTCTTTCAGAAGCACTGGAATGAGTCTGCTACTTTGCCAGTATGGTTATGAACCACAAAATTTCATCTCTGGTTGAAACTCCTCTAAGCGAGACCATGTGCAATTCTCCTAGTTCATTTGTCTTTAAGAACATGGACTGGTGCGCTTTAGGGCAACTGTAAAAACATGTCTTAAGAGTCTCGGTGGGCAAAGCTGGTTTCACAGGCCCCTCAACAGAGCCTGGCACTTGCAGGCCGTCAGTCATGGAAGGTGGGAGAGGGATCAAGAAAATTCTAACAAAGACAGGAATCCCACCCTCTGGCAGGCTTGCACTGCTGTTAGGATGGAAGGAGGAAGACTGTAGTGGAACTAGATGAAGGCAGCCAGAGTCTGCAGGGAATTCATGGATTCTGAGGAGCACACCTGGCTCATACAGGGCTGGGAATGAGGTGCCACGGACAAGAGGGCAGAGTCGAGGTCAGGAGCATTCAGCTGCTAGAGTTCTACTCTAAGAGCAGATTCCTGGCTTCTGTGAAGCATGCACTTATTCTGATCTGTCAGCGACATGCATGGAAACCGCATGGTGGTACCAAGGTCGACAAAAGTCACATTACAGACAAAATCAAAACTGAAAAGACTCCGAAGTCGTACAATCTGGAGTCCTGGTTTTGCCACTTCCCACTGGTGTGATTGTTGGCAAATTACTGAACTGTGCCTTGGTTTTTTCATAAAACAGAATAACAACTGCCCCATTTCCAACTGGCTATTGTGAAGATGCAATAATATCATGTCTAGGGAATGCTTAGTAAGATGTCAGGGGCATACTAAAGCCTGAATATTACCTATTAATTATTCTTTGGTAATCTAACTTTCACCACTAGCAGGGAAAAATGCCACCAGCCTTCATACTAGCTTTCACTCTCCTTTTGCCTCCTCCCTTTTCCTGGCTAATAACTACTCATCTTCTGGGACCCACCTCAGGCATCATCTCCTCCAGGAAGCCTTCCCTGACTGCTCCCCACTTCCTACCCCACCCCAGTGTGGGTCAGTTGCTGCTTTTGTTCCCATCATTTCTTCAAAGGATACCTCTATATTTCACACATTTTTTAAAAATAATTATCTTAAATTTGTCTCAAGACTAGACTTTGAGAATCCTCAGAATAAGGATTGTGCATCGTAGAGTCTCTAGAACAGAGCAGAGGACCCTGACAGAGCAGGCTTTACCAGGGTTGACTACCTCCTGCCAGCCTGAAGGCAGGCTCCTGGGGGCAGCCTTTCCCCTGCCGACTCCTCAGCCTGGGCTGCTCCATGGCCCATGGAAGGTCTCCAACTCGGATGGACCTGTTTCTTGTACTCTTCAGCTAAGCAAAACAGACAGTTGGGCCATTATCGAGTAATTCAGGCAAGGGAAGCAGCCAAAGCACATGTTTTTATCTGAGTTACCCAAATTGGCTGACTCCCCAGCCTGCAGTTACTAGGTAATTGCTCAATCTTCCACTTGGCTTTTGCTGTGTAAATGTGGCCACAGAGTCTTTTCATTTGTTGAGTGGCTCCTCCCCTACCCTACCTAATACGGCTTAAAACATAAAATTTACCTTTCACAACAACCCTGATAGCTCTTCTAGGCTGTAGCTGATCTCCATTAATCTTCTGTTGTTGTTTTTTTTCCAAGCTTTTAATTCCCATCTACTTATTTATTTATTGAGATTGTATTTATTTATTTGAGAAAGCATGAGCAGGGTGAGGGGCCGAGGGAGAAGCAGATTCCCTGCTCAGCAAGAAGCCTGATGCGGGGCCAGATCCCTATCCTAGGACTCCCGGATCAAGACCTGAGCTGAAGGCAGATGCTTAACTGACTGAGCCCACCAGGCACCCCTGACCTCCATTAATCTTCAAAGTAGGCTGATATGTTTGGTTGGTAATTGTTTTTATCCTGCTGTCAACTCTCCTTTTTCATTTTTTCTTTGTTTTTTGCTATGAGGAGAGAAGAGCCAGGGATGTACAGGATATATACACGTGCATATGCACAAACACCAACACCTCAGCCATAAGTGTTACACACTGACAACTTTTTATATTTTGGCTTCAGGTTTGGGAAATCCCTTTCTCAGCAGCCTGTGACCATGGCTCACTGCAGTCAGGGACAGATCGTAGGGTTTGGTTTCAGATGGAGCCTTGTTCTGACCCCAGCCTAGTCTAACCTTATTACCTAAGTGACTCTGGGCATATTATTTGCCAATTCATCACATGCTGTTTGTTTCACCCTTGAAATGTTTCTGGAATCCACCTACTGCCTTACATCTGTACCACTAACAGTGCAAGCCACCGTCCCTCATCAGGGCTATTAAAATAGCTATATAATTATTTTCCTGGTTTCCACCTCTTCTCCCTTCAAATACATTCACACAGATCCATTTAAAACCTAGGTTAATACTTTTCTGCTTAAAATTCTCCAGTGGCTTCCCTTCCTATTCAGAAGAAAATCCAACATCCTCCATGGCCTTGAAAGGCACTTATCACCAGGTGGCTGCCCCCAGTTCCAGCCCATTTCTTTTTGACCTTGTCTTTTTCCCTTGTCCCCACCTACTCACTCCCTTGCTCTCTTGCTTCCAGCCACACTGACCTTCTGGGCTTCAGACATGTGGGATAAAACAGTGCTTCGAGATTTAGAAGAACACCTATCAGGGCTGCTACTTTTTGACTCTGTGACACTGGAAAAGTTGCTTGTGCTCCTGGAGCCTGTTTTCCATAAATGAGCGTGCCACTACCGACGTGGCAGGGCTGCTGTGGAGATTAAATCAACGAGAAAGGACAGATAAAGCATTAGCCCAGGATCTGGCATATTGTCAGCTCTAAGTCAGGGATGGGGTGACTAGGTGACAGACATTAATGGGGGGGCATGTGATGTAATGAGCACTGGGTGTCATATGTAACTGATGAGTCACTGACCTCTACCTCTGAAACTAATATACTATATGTTAATTCATTGAATTTAAGTAAAATTTAAAAAAATAAATAAATCAGGAACTGATGGCTCCTGGAGAGGTGGGGAGGTGAGGCAGAGGGGGAGAGGGTGCTCTGAAGCAGGAAAGCAGCACTAGAGGTTTCCCTAAATCCCGAAAAATAGGATAACCCTCTCCCTCACAACCAGGTCTTCAATTTCAAGCCCAATTTCTGCTGAAGTTCAGCCCAAGCTGCTGCTTTTGATGTTGTTAGTAGAAACATTTACACTCTTAACTATCAGTTACCCATCTAAATGCACTGTTAATCTCCTCTGTGCAGCCACCCTCCCAGCCCACAACTCACTGCCTGGTCTAAAGGAAGCCAATCCCTCCAAGAATGTAGTCTCCTGAAGCCTGATTGATCTTGATTGCCTCTCATGGCTCCTCTCCAAGTTCTCCATATCACTCTCCAGCTCTGGGTCCCATTCAACATAGGCTTCACTAATGCCGAGAGGGAGCTCCCAGTCTTTGCCAGTGAAATTGGCTCATATTTCAGGCTTTACGGTGCTTCCTTAGTTTCACTGCTGCTACATGAACCCTGGTAATCTGATACCTCTGCCAACTTCATTTTTGCTTTTTTCAGCAGACACCCTAGGGCCATACTTCTCCATTGCCGAAGGTGTGGCCAGCCTTTGCCATTCAGACTCTTACCTTTGTGCCAGCTTGTGTCCACCCTAGCCCAATGTCTCCTGCTTGCTGAATAATTTTCTCTGTTGAGCTATAAATTCAAGATTTCAGTGCTCCTGGGTCAAGGGTTTCTTTTGGATTGTTGAGTCTAAGAGTAAGTGGATTTGAGACCAAGTGTCTGTCTTCTATAGCAGTTGGAGTTTTATTAAGCTAAATGAGAAAATAATATAAAATTGTGTTTAATAGCCCAGGGAATTGGGTAAGTGCTGTCCATTGGGCCTAAATAATAGCACAGAATTACTCAGTTGGCCAGCAAATCAAGGAAAAATAAAAAGACAGCTTTCCTACAAACAACCCTGACTGACTTTTTAAACTTCCCCAAATTGACCATATTATCTAATCTTTCAGAGGACCTGTGAACCTCAGGACTCAGTGCTTTTAAATCACTGAAACATATGACCTATCTATGTCTTTACAAACCAATGACTATAAAGGATAATATGTTTTAGCTAGGGGTCTAATTCAGTAGTCCTCAAATTTTAAGGTACTCAAGTGTCATCTGGAGATGGAGAGGATGTTAGAAATGGTGATACCCACAGATCCTGAATTACCATCTCTAGGATAGGACTCAGAAATCTCTTGTGTTTTACAAGCACCCTGAGGGATCCTGCAGCAAACGGTCAAAGATGACACTTTTGAGAAACCCTGAGGCAGTTGGAGAGAATTTATTTATTTATTTTTTTGGAGAGAATTTAAACAGTTTCTTAATGAATGATTCGGCCCTGGGCAGGTGCTCATTCACAGTTGGCCCCTATTAATCTGCTATTTACTTACCCTGAGTCTGCTGTAAACTGGGAGCTTAAAGTACCTTCTGTCCCAACAATGTCACAAAGTAAGTTATTCTCATTCCCACTTTACATATGATACAGCTGAGGTTAAGGGTAGCCCTGCGTATGTCACAATCAAGATCGAGAAAAATGAGACAGGTGGCCTGAGAACAAACCAAACAAGACACACAGTCACAGCTAAATCAACTCTGGGGGTTCAGAAAATTATAACAAACATGAGTCTTATTTTGTTTATGACAAATATCCCTTTTGCTGATTTTTTTTTTTTTAATTCCACGAAATCTTTGACCGAGATGCTATTTGGCATTACACGGTTGCCAAAATGCGAGTCAGTCCTCTGGATGAGTGCACTTGGTACCCTACATCCACATATTTTCAAACATTCAGACATCTTGGTTAGTCACAGAGACACTGGCTTGAGACTAGTTTCCTAATTTTCAGGTAGGAAATCTGAGTCACTGAGTGACCAAGAAATGGGGCCATTTTTTTTTTTTTTTGCACATTTTCTGTACCCGATGAGCATGAATGTAGCCACTTCTTCCAAAGATGGTAAGGTCCCAATATGCTTGGTGTTGCTGGAGCTCATTCTCATGTGAGAATCCCTTTCCCAAAGAGGCTGACAGCTGGAGATAAAGGGAATCAGTGTTAACAGGCGTGTCCTCTGGGTCTCAAGAAAAGCTTGCCCAAGCTGGAATCATAACATTAATGGTTTGCTTTGCTTTCTACAATTATGCTATGCTTTTAAGATGGTGAAACTTGGAGTGAGCCCGAAGATAGCACTAGGGGAAGACTGCTGTCTCATCTCAGGTTTCAGTTGATGTCGTATAACATTTCGCTTCCCTTCCCTTCTTCTTTCCTCCAAAGAAAGAATGGTAAGCAGGGTGACAAAGGCCATATTGGGACTGAATGGCTGAGAGAGAGGGAGCATGGGGAGTCTGAGGCTTTCCTGAGCAACTGAATAGAGTGGCTGCAGCTCCTACGCTGAATGTGGAGTCAACATCTTGGCAGAATGATTGGTGGTTGTGTAGGTCAAGAGAGCATAGACTGGAAACTTCAGGGATGCTCTGGTAAAATAATAGCATAGAGATTTGTACAGCAGCTGCTTGTCTCATCCCTGGACTTGCCAAAGCTTCCCCCATCTTTCATCTCTTGAAGCACAAAAATTCCTCTCGTGCAACAATACTTTAATTCCATTTTAATATCCTTATCCATCAAATGGGGTTTTACAGTCTAATTTCATGGCCGTAGAGCACACAAACTATACTGCATATCACAACTATTTGGACTGCTTCTTAGAGACATGTGGGACCATTACATTAGTCCTGAGATCTTCAGACAGTCACACTTGAATATAATTTGCAAATTATTTTACCCTTGTAAGTCTGAGTCTGATAACCATTGCTGAAGCAGGAGATTTTTTAAAGAGAATAGGGATAATTTGTATGTAGCCACTGTTGCACTTGTCCATCCAAATCCTTTTAAAGCTTTCTTTGACAAAACTTAACTTCTAGCCATGGTGAAATGAGACTGGCTGGAAATAGGCCTACCTCTCTGCCAATGTACGACTTTCCCCCCAACCTTTTGTGCTTCATTTGATTTTCCATAATTCTGGGTATGAGACTCACATCATTTCCCTTACCAGGGTATTCCGAGGCTCAGCAGGAATTTGGTTGGGACATATTTTCCTGAGCATCTGCCTGAATTCCCCTGCCTTGAATATTTTTTAATCCCCTTTCTTTTAGTCATGCTCAGAGACTCAGTGCCTTGCAGAATGCTGGAACAGTCTTTAGAGATCATCTCATCCAATACCCCCATTTTACTCTCTGAATCCAAATGCCCCTCCCTTCCAGCTTCTCTGGAAATGGAAACAAAAATAATCCAGTTCAGGCCCCCTGCCTGAATCTCCAAGGAACACCCTGGGCTCTGCTAAATGATTTGTTTGCCAGTGGCGCCTCTGTGGGATCACTGAGCTGCTCCCACATCTTCACAACATTACCTGCTTGTGTACCTTAAAATAACTTAGCCAGAAACCCTAATGTCAAATTCTGAATTTGGTCACTCTGATTCTTCAGCTCATCTCTTTCTTTTGAAGAAAGGCTTCATCATTAAGAGTTGATTGTGAGCATGTTAAGCCTACTCTGGAAAGCTTTTGGGAGCCTCCATTTCCATGAGGGAAAAGAAAATCTCTAGGAAAAAAAAAAGACCATATTACTACCTGACATTTAGTGAACATTTATTATGTGCCAGGCACTGTGCCAAATGCTTACATGTGTTAACTTTCTTTTATCACTCCTATATCCCATGAGTTAGTTATGAAGATCCCTATTTCACATTTGAGGAGACCGAAGCAAAGGTCACAAAGTTTGTAACTGGCAAAGCCAGGATTTATTTTATTTTATTTTATTTATTTTTTTGAAGCTCTCAACTTCTTTTTTTTTTTATCGGTGTTCAATTTGCCAACATACAGAATAACACCCAGTGCTCATCCCGTCAAGTGCCACCCCAGTGCCCCCCACCCAGTCACCCCCACCCCCCGCCCTCCTCCCCTTCCACCACCCCTAGTTCATTTCCCAGAGTTAGGAGTCTTCCATGCTCTGTCTCCCTTTCTGATACTTCCCACCCATTTCTTCTCCCTTCCCCTCTATTCCCTTTCACTATTATTTATATTCCCCAAATGAATGAGACCATATAATGTTTGTCCTTCTCTGATTGACTTATTTCACTCAGCATAATACCCTCCAGTTCCATCCACGTCGAAGCAAATGGTAGGTATTTGTCATTTCTAATGGCTGAGGAATATTCCATTGTATACATAGACCACATCTTCTTTATCCATTCATCTTTCGATGGACACTGAGGCTCCTTCCACAGTTGAGCCAGGATTTAAATTCAGGAAGTTTAACTCCTGAATGAATACTTTTTTTTTTTTTTCCTTTTTTTTTTTTGGAGAGAGAGAGAGTGCATGAATGTGAGTTGGTGGGGAGGGGCAGAGGGAGAGAGAATCTTAAGCAGCCTCCATTCCGTGCCCAACAAGAAGACCAACATGTGGCTTGATCTCACAACCCTGAGATCATGACCTGAGCCAAAATCACAAGTTGATTGCTTAACGAACTGAGCCACCCGGGTGCCCCCAGAATATATATTCTTAATCCTTATGCTATCCTGTCTCCAAAAACCTAAGATGTAAACAAGAAACCATCCTAAGTTACCAACTCAGGGAATTAACTAAAGGACCTGATCTTTCAAATAGTCTCATGAAATAACCCTAAGACCTCCTTCTAATATCATCAAGTGTGTCTTTCTTCCTTCCTATCGTAGTAGCTTCTAGACTCCCAACTATAGTTCCTCTTTCTAAGAAGGTCTGTGTATTACTACAGTCCTGAAGAGAGAACACTTTTTGTTCTGGTGAAGACCCTGATTCTTCATGTCATATCACTGAAACATTGGTAGTCTAGTGATTTGGTCATGAACCCTCACCCACCAGCTTGGCAATTCTGGAGCCTGGTAAAACCCCTGTCCACTGAAGAAGGGCAATGACAGCAGGCCTGTTCTGTCCCTGGTGTAGCTGGGTGTTCTCCAGGTACAGAGAAAAGGATGCCTCTCTTCTGATCCCCCACCCTGGGTACACTCACTTATAGAATCTCCCTACCCGCCCCCAAGTTCTCATTTTATATGCTTGATTCTGTAGCTTCTCTATTTTATACACATATATACACACACACACACATAACACACATTCTGTAGCCATTTTCCCCAAGATCTGCAAGGCTTAGAGCCTGGACCAACTCCTTCCTCTAATTCTGTATTCTAGCCCTAAACTCCAGCTTCAAAATCCATCCCATTTCCTACTTCCCGATAATGTTTCCTCTAGAAAAATCCCCTCAATCCCACCCCCAACAACTTTTTATTTAAGGTAGGACATGATCAAGTGTTTCTCTAAATGCTGTTGGCTGATTGACCTACCCTTTACACCTCCTTTCTGAAACAGAGATACTAGATGAGTGAGGTTAGGAGGAATGCTGGGAATGCCCCTCATTCCTCTCTCACTTGGGGGCTAGCTGCCCTTAGGGAACAGGCATTCCGCTCTGCTGATATTACAACACGTGGTTTATGTGCACAAAAGCAACAGGCTTGGCCCCAGAATTACACAGATTGAGCCATTCGGTCCCTGGCAGCCTTGGAAAGCTTTAGCCCCTGCTCTATGTGGGGCTGCCCCATGCACTTTCTGCAGGGAGTAGCAATAGCTATAGTTGCCATTCATTAAAACATCCCCAAGAGCTGTGCATTATCCCATCCAGTCCTCAAAACATCCCTACAAAGAAAATACTCTTAGGGCTGCCTGTTAAAGATGAGGAAATTGGAGCTTAGATTGGTCAAATGATTTGCTAAGGTCATATGGCTAGTGTCTTATCCCAGATCTTTTGAAAACAAAAATTAGACAAAACTTATGTGCCAACACTTTGGTTTGGGGGATGCGTGTGCAATTCCAGAGGATCACCAATGAAGGAAAAGGAAAAGTGAGGCAGAAGAAGGGATAGCAAATTCCAAGTGGTGCTTTACTGTGAGCTTCTCTATAGCTGTCTGCTGGGTCACATGGGCTTTTCTAAGGAGTCTAAACATCCATGTAGAGCCGTTGTATCTCAGAACAACACATCTTGGAGAGGGAAAGCAACAGTTCTCTGTTTGCTCCTTCCTGTCTCCAGTCTTTTCAATCAATATCTATCTCAGGTGATGTTAATTTTCCTGCACTTGCAGTTTGTGTCACCTGTTCCCTCTTGGCAACCTCCCTGGGGAGACAGAGTCTCCATGAGTCATTTCAGTTGGGCCTTGGTGCTTGGGTCATTGTGACTTCTGCTATAACGTGGGCAGAGACCACATTAGGGAATGGCCTAGGCTGTGTGTGGCTGAGTTGCCAAAACGGTGCGGAGTTGAGCATAAAGGTGAGTCTGATCCAGGTAGTGAGTGGCAGGGCAGAGTCAACCCCAGAGCAGCACTTTTCCAGATAGATTATAGACTTATGGCCACTTACATTAGAGTTCATGTTCAAGGAATAGTGAACTTCTCCCAAGAAAAGTCAGTTCAGCACTGTGCTAGGTACTGCAAGAAGCACAGGATGGGCTCTCTGTCAGGGTCCTCCAGAGGAAAGGCCAGTCAGATACATAAGGTACAGAAAGAGAACTTTATTTTAAGGAATTGGCACATGTGATGGTTGGGGCAGACAAGTCTGAAATATGTACAGGAGGCCGGAAGGCTGGAAATGAAAGTAAGAGATGATGTTGTAGTCTTTGAGTCTGAAATCTATCTGCAGGGTGGGTCAGGCAGACTGGAAACTCAGGCCAGGATTTCTATGTTGAGGTCTTGAAACCAAATTTCTTCCTCTCCAGGAAACGTCAGTTTTCGCTCTTAAAGCTTTTCAAATGATTGGACGGGGCCCATCATTTACTCAAGGTCTCCCGATTAAATATTTCCCACATGCAAAAATACTTTCACAGCAACATCCAAGCTAAACAACTGGCCACTAGAACCTTTAGCCAGGTTGACATGTAAAATTAACCATCACAGGATCCATTCTTCATCTGGAAATTACAATATTGGGAATTACTCTTTGGGTGCACTAAGAGATGTTGGCAATGAGCAGACTTGAGGTGACTGCAATTTCCAAGTGGAATCCGTAACAGTTGTTAATGCTTTTATCATCATAAAGGGTTTCTTCCAATGCCTTGGAACTAGCCTGCATTCAAGTAGGGTAGGACATTACTGGGCTACAAGTAATGAGGTTTACTCAGCTTTCTGTTTAGGAAGAACTGTCCAGGTGGGCTCTTGGTGCCTGTACCCATGACAAAAGTTTCCAAAGAAACTCTCTGAGAAGTGTTAATCTCTCATTTAAGGAATAGGAGAAGGAAATGGTTTGAGAGGACCTGGTGTCCCCTTGGCACAGGTATCATCAGGGCAAAGTCCTTCAAACTAACATAGTAGAGGATGATTTCTGGGAACATTGCTCATTGACTTCCTAGGCAGCTTTGAAAGGCCATATGGCTGTGATTTCCTGAGTGCCAACAATGATTATGACATCATGTTAGGTGTTCAACATACAGGATTCGAAACATACCACCCAGTAGGTATGTAACAGATGAGAAAGTTGAGATTCACAGAATTCCAGTAACTCACCCAAGTTCCCCCAGCGAGTAAATGGCCCACCTAAAAAGAGCTCTTTTTTCATCATAATTAGAATTGAAAACAGCTGATTAGCTGTGCCAGCTTACGATCGCAGTAAACTTGTCTAGACCACTATCTTCCTTAGAGTAGGCAAATAAATGAATGAGTCATCAGTCAAGGTGTTTTCAGTGGGTAAGCCACCTTTTATTTGGCAGCATAACCCTTTTCCAATGAAATCTTGCATAAAACCTCAATATATATATCAGAAATTTAGTAGTGGAGATGGTCCAGCTGATGCCAGAGCAGCATTTGAGACATTCCTCTTTTCTTGACCTATAGCCCCTGAAGCACAGCCATAAAATTACAAAACAAGGCCAAAATAAAGTTTGGGAAGTACCAACTGACTCTAGCCCTCAACTCATCACAACAGTGTACTACCTACCTGAAAAAGTCCTCTCTTGGGTGTGAAGGCAGAGAAATTGCTGGAGGACTTGTGTGCAACATTCAGGGTGTAAAAAAGTTAAATTCTTAGAAATTGGAAAGGATCTTGTGGGAGAAAGTTTAGAGAGTCTCCTCTTTACCATCATCTCCGTTCAAGGTCCACTTACCTCTTCGAACTGACAGAAGCAGGGACCAAGGGAGGAGGAAGAGAGAAAGGCCTGACCGGCTGGAACAGAGGAAAATGCTGGTGCATTGGGAGGAGCCTGTACACTGTATGTGTATAAAACAAGCCATGGTCATGGTGGGGGCTTTGTTTAATGGCCACCCAACGGGCACTACAACCTCAGCAGAAGAGAAGCTGAAGGAAGATTGTTATAAGGGCAGAGGGCAGACGAGCAACTGTCCGACTAGATTGGATGCACCCAGGTTACGGGCACTGCAGACATGAGGCCACGTAGCAGAGGTATCGGCTCTCTTGCCCCCTTCATCTGTCCTTCCTTCCTTTGCTTCTACCTGGAATGGAAGGGTCAGAAAGCACAGTGAGCAGGCCGAGGGAGGACAAACAGCAAGAGGCAGGGACACAGAGAAGGGCCACTCACTTCAGCATCCCAGTCATGTTGTTGTGGTTGCTGTTAACAGAACTTAGCTCTTCTGTTTTATTTTCATTGTTTTATTTTTATTTTATTTTTTAAATTTTCATTGTTTTAATTTTAATATAATAAACATGCAGTGTTATATATGTTTCAGGCGGACAATATGGCGGCTCAATGGTTCTATACATTACTCAGTGCTCCTCAGAACCAGCGTGCTCTTAATTCCCTTCTCTTATCTCACCCCCCCCCCCCCAACCCACCCACCTCCTCTCTGGTAACCAGCAGTGTGTTCTCTATACTTAGTCTGGTTTTTTGGTCTCTTTTCTCCTTCGTTTTGTTTCTTAAATTCTGCATATGAATGAAATCATATGGTATTTGTCTTTCTCTGATGGACATATTTCACGGAGCAGACATCTATTGTTGCCATCTATCCATGTTGTTGCAAATGGCAAGATTTTTTTTTTTTTATGGCTGAGTAATATTCTAGAGTGTGTGTGTGTGTGTGTGTGTGTGTGTGTGTGTAATGGTATGTGTATAACACACACACACCACTACTTCTTTATTCATTCATGTGTTGATGGACTTAGGCTGTTTCTATATCTTGACTACTGTAGGTAATGCTGCAGTAAACATAGGGGTGCATATAGCTTTTCAAATCAGTGTTTTTATAGTCGTTGGGTAAATACCCAGTACTGGAATTACTGGGTAATATGATAATTCTCTTTTTAATTTTTTGAGGAACCTCCATACTGTTTTCCACGGTGGCTACAGCAGTTTGCACTCCCACCAATAGTACACAAGGGTTCCTGTTTTTCCACATCCTTGACAACACATGTTGTTTCTTGTGTTTTCAATTTTAGCTCTTCTGACAGCTGAGAGGTGATACCTCATTGTGGTTTTGATTTGTAACCCCCTGATGATCAGTGACGTTGAGGCTCTTTTCGTGGGTTTGTTAGCCATTGAACATCCTCTTTGGAAAAATGTCTATTCATGGATTCAGCCCATTTTTTATCTGGACTGTTTTTTTATTAGTAATGAGTTGCATAAGTTCTTTACATATTTTGGAGACTAATCCTTCATCAGACGTGTCGTTTGGAAATATCTTTTCTCATACAGTAGTTTGTTTTTTAATTTTGTTGGTTGTTTCCTTTACTGTGCAAAAGCTTTTCGTTTTGATGTAGTCCCAATAGATTATTTTTGCTTTTGTTTTCCTTGCTTTTGAAGACACGTCTAGAAAAATGTTACCATGGCCAGTGTTAAAGATATTACTGCCTGTGCTCTCATCTAGGATTTTTATGGTTTCAGGTATCACCTTTTGGAACTTAACCATTTTGAGCTTATTTTATATATGATGTAAGCCAGTGGTCCAGTTTCATTCTTTTGCGTGTAGCTGTCCAGTTTTCCCAACACCATTTGTTGAAGAAACTTCTGCCCATTGCATATTTTTGCCTCTTTGTTGAAGATTAATGGACCATGTAATCATGGGTTTATTTCTGGGCATGATATTATCTTTTTTTAAGATTTTATTTATTTATTCATGAGAGATGCAGAGAGAGGCAGAGACACAGGCAGAGGGAGAAGCCGGCTCCATGCAGGGAGCCCGACATGGGACTCGATCCCAGGTCTCCAGGATCACGACCCAAGCCAAAGGCAGACACTCAACCACTGAGCCACCCAGGTGTCCCTCCGGGCACACTATTCTATTTTATTGATCTGTAGGTCTATTTTGTGGCACCACCATGCTGTTTTGGTTACTACCACTTTGTAGTATATCTTGAAATCTGGGATTGTGATTCTTCCAGTTTTGTTCTTCTTTTTGAAGATTGCTTTGTCTTTTGTGGTTCCATGCAAATTTTAGAAATATTCTAGTTCTGTGAAAAATGCTGTTGGTACTTTTGATAGGGATTGTATTAAATCTATAGGTTGCTTTGGGCCATATGGGCATTTTGACAGTATTTGTTGTTCCAATCCATAAGCATGGAAGATCTTTCCACTTGTTTGTGTCATTTTCAACTTCTTTCATCAGTGTTTTATAGTATTTATAGTACAGGTCTCTCACCTCCTTGGTTAAGTTTGTCCCTTGGTTTTTTTTTTTTTTTTTTTTTGGTGCAATTGCAAATGGGATTGTTTTCTTAATTGCTCTTCCTGCTACTTAATTATTAGTATATATAAATGCAATGGATTCCTGTATATTGATTTTTGTATTCTACAAATTTAGTATCAGTTCTAATAGTCTAATAGTTGGTGGAGTTTTTAGGGTTTTCTATGTATAGTTTCATGTCATCTGCAAGTAGTGACTTTTCCTTACCAATTTGGATGCTTTTAATTTCTTTCTATTGTCTACTTTGGCTAAGATTTCCAGTACAATGTTGAATAAAAGTTGTAAGAGTGGACAACTCTGTCTTTTTCCTGACTTTTGGGGGAAAGCTCTCAGTTTTTCAAAATTGAGTATGATGTTAGCTGTGGGTTTTTCATATATGGCCTTTATTATGTTGAGGTGTATTCCCTCTAAACTTTTATTTATTTTTAAAAGATTTTTATTTATTTATTCATGAGAGACACAGAGAGAGAAAGAAAGAGAGAGGCAGAGACACAGGCAGAGGGAGAAGCAGGCTCCCTGCGGGGAGCCCGATGCGGGATTCCATCCCGGGTCTCCAGGATCACGCCCTGGGCTGAAGGCGTCACTAAACTGCTGAGCCTCCCGGGCTGCCCTGTCTTCATATATTTTTTGATTTCTTCTTTTATTGTTTGGTTGATCCATTCATTATTTAGTAGCATTTTATTTAACTTTCTTGTGTTTATGTTCCTTTCATATATTTTCTTGTGGTTGATTTCTAGTTTCATGTATTGTCGTCAGAAAAGATGGATAGCATCACTTCTAGCATTTTGAATTTGTTGAGACTTGTTTTGTGGCCTAATATGTGATCTCTTCTGGAGAATGTTCCACATGCACTTGAGAAGAATGTGTATTATGCTGTTTAGGATGCAGTGTTCTGAATATGTTAGATCCATCTGGTCTGTTGTGTCACTCAAAGCCACTGTTTCTGTGTTGATTTTCTGTTTGGATTATCTATTGATGTAAGTGGGGTGTTAAAGTCCCCTACTACTATTGTATTACTATCAATTACATACTTTGTGTTTGGTTTTTTAAAAAAATATTTTATTTATTTATTATTTATTTATTTATTTATTTATTTATTTATTTATTTATTTATTTATGTGAGAGAGAGAGAGAGAGAGGCAGAGGGAGAAGCAGGCTCCATGCAGGGAGCCTGATGTGGGACTCGATCCCGGGTCTGCAGGATCACGCCCTGGGCTGAAGGCGGCATTAAACTGCTGAGGCACCCGGGCTGCACCTACTTTGTGTTTGTTATTAGCTGTTTTACATATTTGGGTGCTCCTATGTTGGGTACATAAATATTTACAATTGTTATATCTTCTTTTTTAATTGTTCCCTTTATGATTATATAGTGTGGTTCTTTATCTTTGTTACAGTCTTTGTTAGAAAGCTTATTTTTTCTGATAAAGTATTGCTACCCTAGCTTTTTCTTCACTTCCATTTGCAAGATAACTGCTTTTCCATTCCTTCCCTTTCCATCTGCATATGTTTTTAGGTCTGAAATGAGTCTTTTATAGGCAGAGTATAGATGTGTCTTACTTTATTTCCTTTCCATTACACTATGTCTTTTGATTGGAGTTCTTAGTCCATTTATATTCAACATAATTATTGATAAGTATGTTGCTATTTTGTTACTTGTTCTATGATTGCTTTTGTGGTTCTTCTCTGTTCCTTTCTCTTCTTGCTCTCTTCTTGAATGGTTTGCTAGCTTTCTTTAGTGATATATTTGGATTCTTTTCTCTTTATTTTTTGCATATCTATTACTGGATTTTGAGTTCTGGTTACCATTAGGTTTGTATATAATATCTTATATGCATAGTAGTTTATACTAAGTTGGTGGTCATTTAAGTTTGAATTCATTCTTCATATTTCTCCCCTGCTCCCCTCCCCCCACGTTTTAGGTATATAGTGTCATACTTGACATCCTTTCATTTTGTGAGTCCCTTGACTGATTTTTATAAATATAAATATGATTTTACTGCTTTTATGATTCCTAATTTTCTTGCTCCTCCTTATGGTCTTTCCTTTCCACTCAAGGAGTCCCATTTGATATTTCTTGTATTTAGTGATCATGAATTTGTTAGACTTTGTCTGGGATTCTCTTTCTCTCTCCTTTTGTTCTGAGTAATAGCCTTGCTGCATAGCATATTCTTGATTGCAGGGTTTGTTTTTTTCTTTCGTTCAGTCCTTTGAATATATCATGGTACACCCTTCTGGCCTGCAAAGCTTTTGCTGAAAAATCAGCTGATAGTCTTCTGGGGTTCCCCTTGTCTATAACTGTCTTCTTTTCTCTTGCAACCTTTACAATTCCTCTTTATCACTATTTTTTATCATTTTAATTACCATGTGTATTGGTATAGACTTCCTTGGGTTAATTTTATTGGGGGTTCTCTGTGTTTTCTAGATCTGGGTTTCTCTTTCCCTCCCCAATTTTGGGAAGTTTTCAACTATTATTTCCTCAAATTTTCTGCTCTTTTTTCTCTATTTTCCTCCTGGGATCCCTATGGTACAAATGTTATTATGCTTGATAGTGTCACTGAGGTCCCTAAGCTTATTTTCATTTATTATTTTTTTCCTCTCTCCTGTTCAGCTTGATTGCTTTCCATTACTCTATCCTCTAGATCATTGATTCATTCCTCTGCTCCTCTAATTTACTATTTAATCCATCTATTATATTTTTAATTTCAGTTATTGAGTTCTTCATCTCTGGTTCTTTTCAATCTCTGATTATTTTTTTTAAATCTTTTTGTTAAAGGTCTTATTGGGGTCCTCCAACTCTTTCTCAAGTCCAGTGAGTATCTTTATGACTATTGTTTTAAATTCTCTATCAAGCATATTGCTTGCAAAAAAAAAAAAAAAAAAAAAAGCATATTGCTTGCTAAGTCTGTAGTAGCTGGGGGCCCCTGAAGCTGTCAGGACAAGGTAGGCCTGTTTGGAGGTGGTGGGTCTGAAGAAGTGTGCAGGGACAGGATGCATGATGTTAGCAGTTTGCATAGATCTGCTGTGGGAGGGGGCCTGGAGCTGAGACCTGGCTGAAGGGAGCTTGTCTGCAGGAGAATGCAAGGGCATGGTGCACTATTAGCAAGTTAGATAGTAAGTGTTGGTGCCACACAGGTTTATGTATGTATGTTTATGCTTGGGGGCAGGGGAGGGAAATGGTGCCCATCAACTCCTTTGTTCCTGGAGAAGTCCCCAAAGATCCTGCCCCTCCAGCACAGGCTCTGAGATTAGTAAACAAAGCTCCCTTCCATATATTTCAGGTGTTTTTCAAACTACTACTTCTATGCTGTATCTCCATAAGACTGTTTGTTGTTCTATCTTTTTAAGAGTGAGCTCTTTCTTTCCTTTCACCCTCCTGGCTCTCCCATGAGCCTACTAATTTTTAATCAGCCCCACTGATTGTAGAAACTCATGAAACTTGGCCTCTCTGGTTTTCAAAGCCAAATGTTATGGGCATTTGTCTTTCTTGAGTGGGTACCCTGGTGTCAGTCTTCTTCTTTCCACAATTCCATGCCCTCAGCATCCCTCTTTCCTGTGGACAGTCCCATGGGTCCGCTTAGCTCAGAACACCAATCTCTGTCCTTCCTACCCATTTTGATGTGGCCTCTTCTCTATGTTTATCTGTGGAGAGTCTGTTCTGCCAAACTTTAGGTAGTTTTCTGGGTTATTTATACTGATGTGGGTGTTATCTAGTTGTATACATGGGACAAGGTGAGCTTAGGGTCCTCCTACTCCATCATCTTACCTGGACCCCATCATTTCTAATTACTGGTTTGAGGCTATGTTTTTTTTTTTTTTTCTTTAAGTACCTATAGAACTTCCATTTACCTAAAAAGAGACAGAAAAGTCATTGGATTGCTCAAGTTTTCATCCAGGGTAGGGAGTGGCTACTGTCAAAGAGAAGATTTAAAGAGATAATATGAGGTGAAAGTCAACTTTCATTTGTGCTTATACCTCCACACTTTGCTTATCTAACATACTGGCTTAACTTATGTTCTGATGAATTATACGCTTTGTGACTTCTTTGTATGGCTTCTAGCCTAGCTTCCCGCAACTCACAGACCAAGACAGTATATGACAGCTCTTAAAACATTTGATGGAAGCTTGTCCTGTTTCTCCTCAACCCCTTATCTCCCTGTTCCATTTCTCATGGACCTTAGCTTCATAGTTCCCTTTTCCTGAGGCTCCCTTTTCTGGAACTGCTGCCATTTGTCTTGCCTGTCATCCAAGTGGAGCCCAGGCCTGGGTCCAGTACTGCATATGTGGAAGCTTGATTCTTCTTTGGTGACTGTGAGGAGAATTCTTAATGTTCTTCAGTGGAAGATCAACCCAGGTAAAATAACCTAGTTCCAATCATGTAAAGACTTCTGAGCTTTGCTTTCTCTTCCCTCCATCATCAAACTCAGTTCCCTAACCTCTATTATGAAAACATCTGCTACAATGTAGCACCAGTGACTGTGGCCACAGCTTTTCCACTTTCAGATAATTTTACCAGGCCCCCTCTCAACAGACTTTGTGGGCATTGCCTGCTTTTAGCCTATCTTCTGAACCTTTCCTCCATCCTTCAAAGAGGTTTTTTATGTTCCTCACTACTTATTTGCATTGACTGTCATCAGCACATATATTCCTGATGTCTTGGCCTGTCCTTTAGAAAACCCTCCTACTACACTTCAATAAGGACTACCCCCTAGAAATGGTATCACCTAGCATATGCCATTATAGACAGTACCATTGTCATTTCCCCAGATGTCTTTATGGTAAATAGCTGCCCCTTGCCTGCACCAACTGACAGGTAAATGGCATTATCAAAACATAAGCAGGCTGCCTCTTTCTTGGGATAGAGAAAAACAAAACACCAGTGAGTAAACAGAAAGGATGCTTTCTTTCCCCTTGCTTTCTTGTATTTCATCAAACCATTTTCTAAAGGGAGATTTTGCCATCAGCATTTGGCTGACTTGAATGCAAGTTACTAGATCAGACAAGCATTAGTTTATAAAAATATCATTATAAATATAACTCAAACCTTATGAAGAGAAAGGCATTAGCATCCCATTCTATTGGTGTCACTACATGCAGCACATGCAGCTGTGGGTAAAATGTAATGTGTGGATTGGGTCTCAAAGGCAAGTTTTCAACATTAAGCCTGTCGTATCTAAATCTTCCAGGGATTTTCAGGTTTTACCAGAAATGTGTACTCTACCAGAATGTGTAGAGTAAATGGTATTAGGTTGAGGTAGTTTTATTTTTTTAATTGCACTTGCATAAGTTTAATTTAGTGCCAAATTCCAGTACATAACAAAAATACAAAGTAAAGGCTCTCTGGTGGTTAAATCTTGTTTTTTTTTTTTTTTGTTTTTTCCTCCTACCTACTTTACTAACTCCCACGCTCCCTGAATGGCCTACTTTCTCCACTGAATGGCCTGTTTGAAGGCCCTCATTTATCCACTGATGCTGACAACATCAATGCTGAGATCATTTCTTTTTCTTCTTTTAAAGATTTGTTTATTTATTCATGAGACACACACACAGAGAAAGAGAGAGAGAGAGAGAGAGAGAGGCAGAGACACAGGCAGAGGGAGAAGCAGGCTTCATGCAGGGAGCCTGACATGGGACTCGATCCCAGGTCTCCAGGATCATGCTCTGGGCTGAGCCACCCAGGCTGCCCACTGAGATCATTTCTATATGATACATTCTTAAGATGAAATTTCTTTAAAACCTTGAATAATAAGGTATAATTTCCTCTGAGTATATCTGCAACAGGGATTCCTAACTCTAATTGGGCAGTCCCTTCAACTGTGTGCATTGTGGATAATGTCAAGAGGTATCTCAGAATTCTCCTGCAAGAACTCAAAGTATAAATTAAAATAGAAAACTAAATGCCATTTGGACATTCCCACTCCTCTCCTCTTTTTCCCTAATAAATTATAGTTAATTTTTTAAAAATCTAGAATCAAATTCCTTTTCCTCTCCCCATAGAGTACCTCTTTTTCCTGCATTCCTCACTTAGTTAACTGGGCCAGTGTGCCTAATAGAGAAGACACTCAATAGATATTTCCTTGCTTGATTTTGATAACTTATCTAAAATTTGTGATATCATTGTATTTTAAAATTTATAGATTTTATAATTTTTATCTAGGCCTCATAACATCATTTTTTTTAGAACTCTATCCTGAGAAGAGAAAGCTCTATTAACATTTAAGGACAGAGTTCCTTAGTGGCAGACTAAGAGGGTCATATAAAAACACCCTCTCTAATTTTTTTTTAAAGATTTTATTTATTTATTCACGAGAGACACAGAGAGAGAGAGGCAAAGACATGGCAGAGGGAGAAGCAAGCTCCATGCAGGGAGCCCGATGTGGGACTCAATCCCGGGTCCCCAGGATCAGGCCCTGGGCTGGAGGCGGTGCTAGACCGCTGAGCCACCCGGGCTGCCCCACTCTCTCTAATTTGATGATATTATTTGTTCTTCTCCCTTATCAGATTGTAAGGTCCACAAGACCAAAGACCAAGACAATTTTTTGTTCATCATTGTATTCCCAACATCTTGCTGTCCCTAACTTTGAATGAGTATGAAGATTGACCATTTAGTCAATTCCTCAATGATATTCATTCATTCATTTTTATTCACTAACAAGTGGGTTCTTTGCTAGGACTCTGTCAAAACAAGGATGGATACTAGCCATGGCCCCTTAGTCACGGAGTTCACAGCCAAGGAAGAAAACAAACTTTATAAATAGAGGCTTGACACACATGATGGTTATCTCTAGGAGATGTTTAAGCTGAACACAGCTGAGAGAATGGCTAATTCCACCCTGAAGAATCAGAAATGCTTTTCAGAGAAATATTTCTGTCATCTGGGTCTTGAAGAGTGAGAGGTGCGAAAGAGAAATGGATGGAGTATGCAAAGACTCTTCAATAAAGAAAATCTAAGGAAAAAAACATTTTTTCTCAAGAATTTAAAAGTTAAGGCTAGTAAAGTTGACTTTCTGAGCTTTTGTTTTGTCATTCAGAATTACACAGATTATTCTCCATTAATCAAATTCTTTTTTCCCCTATATTTGTTGGCTTCAAATACAAAGCTAAAAACAGATTGTTCCCCTTAGCCACATTCTCATGTGATGATTACTTTTCCCCAAATCTGGAAATTGTGATTCGAAGTGAGAGTCAAGCTTGACTACATTTGTGTCTCTTATCTTGTTTTTGCAACGTCGTTTTTTACATTATGAGATGTAAACATCATAGCTCAGCTAGATAAGATTTATCTATCTTGCCCTAAATAAGTAACTGCTCAAAGTAATAAAATCAAGATTCTTTAAAACAAATCATCCAAACACCATTCATACTAGTTGGTCCAAGAAATTTAAAGGTACACATGGGAGAATCAATCATGTTTGGCTATGAAAGTGTTAATCTTGTTCATTCATATCTGCATATTCAGGAACTAGAAGTTCCTCTTAAAGAGAAACAAAACATTGCAATGTTTAACTGTCTTGAATAACAATCTCTAGGGAAAGAAAAGCCACCAAAGCTTGTGCTAATAATAGTTTTATTATGTTATGGAGTATTAGCATGTTTGTTTAATATTTTGTTCTAAGAGTTGGAGAAAAAAAGAATTGATTATGCTGGTGGTTACATGACTATCTACATTTGTTCAAATCCACAGAATCATAAATTTAAAAGGCCAACTTTATTGTATACAAATTTATTTTTTTTTAATTTTTGAAAAGAAAAAAAAAACGATAAGAAGAAAGGGAATAAAATAACACTTTGTTTTATAATTTGGAGAAAACGAAACTTTGGGTCCTTCTCCTGACAGTGCTCTGGACTCTTTTCCAGAAGGCAAACACTTGGTACATTTCAAGCAGAATAATTAAAATCAATCACCCACACGGCCAGGCCAAGAATGAAGAGCAGAAAACTTGGGATTTGACAAGAAGGAGAGAGATCCAAGACAGGAAATTGACTTGGTCAGACGTGTGGAAAATCAAGGCAACCCACAAGGCCATTAATGAAGGTCCCCATAAGACAGCCTCTGCTTCTGCACCCCGCCCTTAGCCCAGGCTCTCTCTCCAGCTGGGAGGATTTATTTCAGGGAAGCCGTGCCAGCATCTTCCAAGGCAAACACAGTCGGAGCACGGTTACCAAACAATGCTGCAAAGGAGGCGCAGGTGGCACACTGGAAGAAACTTCCTTGGGATCGAAAGAGAGAGCCAACCACAGCCAGCACCGCTGATCTCCATCTAAGGAAACTCAACTCCACTGGACAGATATCTCCACTCCAAAGTTGAAGAGGGGAAAACCCCGTCAAGAAGGCTTTGTCCTTGGAAAACTGTAGTAGTGTCTTTTCTTGTCTCTTGTTACTGAAACACATTGAGAGGCAAACACATGAAGGTGGTCACCAGAAATGACCTGAAGATAATGGGACTGAAAGGCGTTAAAAAGGATATGGAAGTGGATTAACATCCCTGGATAGAAGCCAGCGTTAGATCAGCACTGCAGAGGGATTAACCAAAGAGGATATAGGCTAATGCGTGACCCCAACACTTCTGTTGGCTCAACGGTCTATGGGGTTAGAACTGATGCTTGCCGAAAGTTTTACAGTTTCACATGGAAAAGAAGAAAAACATGATCACGGCCTAAGCTGTGGCATGCTTGAATCCCAGCTGCACCACCCACTGGTTGTGTGACCAGGGACAGGTTATTTAATGTGTTTGTGCCTCAAATTCTCTATCTATAAAATGGGAGAGAATGTCAGTGCCTATTTCATGTAGTTGTTGCATTGAGCTTATATATATATATGTCCGTATGGCTCCTAGAATGGTCCCAGGTATATAACAAGGGCTGTATAAATGCTAGTTAGCATGATTATCATAAAATAAACATTCCAGATTAGAGCTGGTCTTGGTATGCCTATACTAAGTATGTTCTGAAATAACCCTAAAACCTGATCAAGGTCTGTGAACCGTACAAAGTGGCTGGTTTACAAAATTCCTGAAGTTTTATTGCTGAGGCATTTGCTAAGACTTCCACTAATTCTCTCCCATTCTCAGGAATGACCACTAATTCTTTCAGGATTTCTAGCCTTGAAGCCAGTTTCCGCATTCCTAGTTCCCATCTTTAGAAGTGGAATAAGGCCTGGGTTGGCAGTCAAGTGACCAGTATCTGGCTGAGGTGTTTTTCTGAGTCACTTGTCAAAATCACGTCCCGTTCCTGGGCCTACAATTCCTTCCTTTTTTTTTTTTTTTTTTTTTTTTAAGATTTTATTTCTTCATGAGACACACACACACACACACACAAAGAGAGGCAGAGACAGAAGCAGGCCCATGCAGGGAGCCTGATGCGAGACTCGATCCCAGGTCTCTAGGATCACGCCCTGGGCCAAAGGCAGGCGTTCAACCGCTGAGCCACCCGGGCGTCCCCCTACAATTCCTTCCATTGCAAGAGAGAGTTGGACTAGATAACCCAGGTGTTCCCTTTGAGTTCTGACATTTTCTTATTCGATTCCAACATTTCAGGTGATTTTTTGTTTTTTACATTTTTTTTATTTGCTGTGAAGGGACTTTGCCATCTAGTGTGCTTCTCCAACTACCTTGTGGTCATCTATACCTAGCTACTCCCTGCAGAGTCCTCCACCTGTATAAGTGAAGGCAAGATTTCCCATCATCCCATGAGCTCTTCATCCTTTCCTTCCTGAGGTTCCTGAGGATGACCCCACCATTCTCCTGGGCCCAGGGCAAAGCTTCAGATGCCCTAGATGCCCTGTGTTGCCTCTCCACATCTCTTCTCCGTCTCCTCTGCCATTTTTGAGCAGCTGCTTGTGTTCAGGCTCTCCTCAGCCCTCCTTTTGACCAGTGCTTCTTAGATTTTAATGAGCTGCCGATCACTGGGGGATCCTGTTCAAATACAGATTCTGATTCTGTAGGTCCGGGACGACCAGTTTCCACATTTCTAACAAGCTCCAGGTGGTGCCAAAGCTGCTGGTAACCTACCACGCTCTGGGCAGCAATGCACTTAGTCTTCTGGTGAGAGTCCTAGAATCCAGATGTTTTCTTTTTTAATCCAATTTTCAGGTTAGCATTCTTAAACTTTGATACTGTTCTTCCTGCTAAAATATTATGGCTTACATAATTGAATAGTAAATAAAATCTCTTCACAACAAAACCTCAACCTGTGCTGTTGCCTTAACTCCTACAATCCCCAGCCTGCATTTAACCTAATTTATCTAAGTAGCCTACATGTAGGCTGGCGGGGTGCTTTCAGGATATGTTTTTCACTTTCTGCCCTCATGCCTTGCTCAGGCTTTATGATTGCCTTAAAATGCCATCCTCCTTCTTTTATTTCTGTTACTCAAAATCTTGACACAAATACCACTCGGTCCAAAAACAAACATTTGTTTCCTTGAACGTCATCCCCTCCTTTAAATATTCATGGTGCTTTGCTTACTTTCTTTATGATGATTCACATTCTTCTCTGTAATTCCTTTTTTTTTTTTTTCCTCTCTATAATTTCTATTTAGGCATCTGCTGCGCCTCTCCCATCAGACCCAGGGCTTCTTGAGGAGATGCTTCAAAACAGGAAAGGACTGTTTAAAACAAATGAATGGAAGCGCTCTGTCACTAATTACCTAAACTCGTACAGGCTGAAAATATGAAACAAATTTAAAAAAGGCTTAGATAGCTTCATACTGCATCGCGCCGTTGGCCATTACTGAGGGTGACTAGGACTTTTGGGACATAACCTCCCGCCTCTTATTCATTTATTCTGCATCTCTGAGTGCTGTCTCTGGGCAGGACCAAGGAATAAGGCCAGCACCGTGCAAGTCGTGGTATCTGGTGGGAGCAACTGTAGGCGCCAGGCAGTTGCTTAGGCCCTTGTCTGAGGCAGGGTCCTGGGCGGAAGGAACAGTCAGTCTGCTTCATGACATAATTGTCACATTCTGAAAACCTACGACTCTGGACATAGTATACTTACTAAACTAACAAATCCATGAGGATTTGTAGAAATGTGCTTTCAGTGTAATGTCATCTCTGCTTTTGATGGCCTCCTCTCCAGCACTGATAGCTGCCACCTGTGCTTTCACCATTCGCTTTAGCGCCTCTGTCTGAGCCCGACACACTTATCTTTACCGTCTCAAGGGAAGGCAGGGAGTTTCTCACGGACTTAAGCCCTTCTGTTCACTCATGGGTCACTCTCCTAAGAAAGAGTTAATCTCATGGACATATCCATGACCTATGTGAGGAAGATCAGAAAGTATTGTCATGCTGTTCTTTTTTTTTTAATTTTTTTATTGGAGTTCAATTTGCCAACATATAACACCCAGTGCTCGTCCCACCAAGTGCCCCCCTTAGTGCCCATCACCCAGTCACCCCCACCCCCCGTCCACCTCCCTGTCCACTACCCCTTGTTCGTTTCCCGGAGTTAGGTGTCTCTCATGTTTTGTCACCCTCACTCATATTTTCACTCATTTTCTCTCCTTACCCTTTATTCCCTTTCACTAATTCTTATATTCCCCAAATGAATGCATGCTGTTCTTAAAGCTTATTGATGAGGCTAAGTGGAGACTAGTTATTTTGGAACTTCTGCCGCTCCTGAGAAATCAGATTGTTAAAAAGCTTAAATATGTAATCCCCAACCAATCCTCCTTATATCCTGAGAATTAGAGAATTTTAGAGCTTGAAAGTACTATAGAGATAAACCACCCTCTTCCCTCGGAGTTTCCTCAGTGAGGAAACTGAGGTGCATGATCACACATTAGCTTCATGGCCAAGTAAGGCTTTACACTTAAGTCTTCTGAGACTAAGAAAAATGATATTTGTATCTATATCTCTTTTATATCTGTGCCTATACCTGTATCTATACCTACCTACCTACCTACCATCTATCTCCTCTGTAATGTGTCAGGTACTGTGTGTTGGTGCCTTAGATGACTTATCACATTTAATTTTAACAGTTTAATCCCAGTTCCAAAAGTTAGGTGTCCTTCCAACTCTACTGAGAAATCCGAGTTTCAGAGAGGTAAAGTAACTTGTCTAAGAGCAAGCGTGCGGATGCTGCCCCGTGTCCTCAAGCCCCTTCCCAAGGGAAGACTTTACCTGGTGGTTAACAACAAGGGGCCCTGGCATGGGTGACACGAGAGGGAGAAAAAGGAAACAGTTGTTATCCTTGAATGATAAGGATATCCTTATTCCACCTTTTGGGTTTCTCTCTCTCTCTCTCTCTCTCTCTCTCTCTCTCTCTCTCTTTCCTGGTCACTGAATGTCATTGCTCAGTGTTTGTGGACTTCGTGCCAAGAGGCTTCCCCAACCCTCATGCCTCCTGGCTCTCATCCACTCTCTGAGATGGTATCTATTCCCGGAGCTTCCATGGTTCCCTTGCCTCGCGTACTCGTTATGCTACCCTTCAAGCCCCTGGAGTCGTTCATCAACATTGTCTGCTACACCTGCCCCACCAGTGCTCAACCCAGTGTTCAAAACGTGGAATTCATTTCCCTCTCTTTGCCTTCCTTTTGGAATTCCCGTTTTCTTTTTACCTGTAACATCTTTCTTCAGTATCTTATACCTACCCCTCAATGTCCTTTCACAGACGAGTCCTACCTTCTCCAAGAAGTCTTCTCCTACCTCATTCACTTATTAAAGAGGCATTTAGTGAGCAGCTGCAATGACGGGACCAGGAGAGAGAACAAGACAGATGCAGTCTGTGTCCTCACTGAGCTTCTAATCTGTAAATAAGTGCTTGCAATGACTGCTCTAGGGAAAGCCCAGGCAGGGACAACCTAATATACTGTCAAGTCTTCTGCATTGCTCCCATCCAGAAAGAGTTTGTCGACTATCAAGTTGAATTTTTTTTCAAGTGTGACAAAAGGTCTCGTAGCAGGATCTGTTCCTAGGCCATTTGCCTCTGGGTCCTGTGAGCACCGCTGCCGGGACTCCGGGTCTTCCAGGACTGGGACACCTCGTGGGTGCTTGATATCCGAGCGGTCAGCGCCAGGTGGGAAAAATTCTTGGAGCAGTTCTGCACGGATGTAAGCATATCCTGGATCAAGCAGCTGCCTCTTCGGGGGCTTACTGGGTGGTACTGGCAGGAATTCCAATTCTCTGGAGCTTGAATGAAATACACATGGCACACTTTAATGTGAATTCAGCTAAAAGCTGGCTGGAGAACAAATGACAGCCAAATAGCTGGCGCTGCCGTGGTTGTGAGTCTTCCCTTTGAAGAATGCGTCAGTACTGTTCTTCCCTCCAAAATCACCAGGTTATAGACCTAATGAGGGTTTTCAGTGGTTTGGGGATAGATAGTAGAACATAATAGGAAACATTTTAGAACAGCTCTTATTTCTGGTCTTAATCTTAAGCTGATTTTGGTATCTGGCTAAGCTTCTTAGATTGTTTCAGTATCTCCGTCTGAGAGGTGAGATGTACTCGTATGCTCTACTGTATGCCAGGCACACACGCCCTAGCACCCTCCCGATGCACACTTGCACATCTTGCACACGTGCAGGCATAGTGCTCTCAGGCAATCAAGGCCCATCAAGGGGCCTTCCTATTTGTGGTTTATTTTCGGCTTTTAAGTTCCATTAAGTACCATCTGAGAGTGACTATTTCATAACGGCCCACACTTGATAAAACCAGCTCAGGATTAGTTCATATGCCCAAGACAAACACGTGCAAAACAACAACAAAGACAACAGATGGTGTCAGGAGCGAACCAAAATTATTTTGGAAAGAAGTTCCAAATAGCAGCAAAAATAAAACAACTTTGTTTCAAAAAAAAAAGTCAAATTTAAAAATTCAAGAAATAATTTAATTTTAGAATTATAAATTAGGAAACTGTAGGAACATTCTTAACATTTGGTATGTTTTGTACCATAATTTTTGTTCCCTTAACATGCACTTTTTGAATGAGCTAGGAAATATTTTGTGCACAGATATCCTCTACCTCTTTCTATTGTATAAATGTTAAATCAGCAGTCCAAAAATACCCTGATACTTTAGCAAACCACATGAAAAAGTCTAATTTCCAAAATCTTTTAGTAGTTTGATTTCTCTTGATGTTATGTCCCCAAAACATCCTGGTATTTAAGGTTCCATGTTATAGATGGCAAAATGATTTGCCTATTCGTCAGTTTACATGGTGAGTGTAAATAATTGTAATTATTTAAATGACATGGCATGAGATGATTTCTAGCTTTCTTTCTTTCTTTCTTTCTTTCTTTCTTCTTTCTTTCTTTCTTTCTTTATTTATTTATTTATTTATTTTTAATGGCCACCAAAATCTAATTAGGGTCTGCCAAAAGAAAAGGAGTACTTGCTTTTAAGCATGGTTTCTTTTCAGCTGATTTTATTTAAGATTTGGGGGCCATATTGTTCTACCTCAGAAGAACAGGAGCCCTCACAGAAACCCGAAACAGTGCCCAAGAAAGGCCTAAAATTTGCAGTTTATTGAGGGCTTTTTGCTTCTTCACAGATCTACAGATACTCAAGGAGCAGCGTCATGGAGAAAAGCCACCACGCAAACATATAAAGTGCAGATCCATGGCCCCAATTTTGAAGGCTACAATGTTCAGTTGTGCAACATTAAACTGAAATCTTATTCAGTTTTCAGCATTAGCTAGAGAACAAGTAAAGGTTAAGAGACTGTAGAAATGCCATCCAATTTGCCAACTTCAAAAACCTGGCTTAATGCTGGAATTTGGAATAAAAGAGGAAGGTGATAGTGAGGAAGTATGAGTCAGAAGAGCTGAAATCTCAGTGAAATTTCCCTTGGCTACTCCAAAAGAGGCTGTCATTAGTAGCCAAGAATTCAAACTTTGTTAAGGACATCTCATGTGGGATTTGGAATGAAGCTCCAGGGAAGGATCGAGAACCACCCATGTACTAAGGACATTTACTCTGGCCTGGCTGTGGGGTTGGTGATGGGAAGAGACTCCTACTGCTATGATGCCCTTCACCAGCTTCTCAGAGAGGCCCAAGTAGGCTGCCTGCTGGATGGGGGGGTGGGGGGGTGGGAAAGTCAAATCACCAAGGGTGTGGACAGTCCTCTATCAAGAAAACATCACTAGGCAGAGTGATTCTGTGTACCAGGCCCTCTCAGTCACAGGCACGAGGCACATGATGCCACATGATGCTAAGGAAGCTTCTGAACAGTTAAAGACCTGTCCGTGGTCATGTGCGGGTAACTTGGAATCAAAGCTTGTCCGATACCTGGTTCTAAAGGTCATCTTAATAACCACTGTGCTCTACTCCTGGTCTCTGTCATTTGCCATTCCCAGTGCCCTGGTGCTCAGAACTCATCCCATGAACCTGATTCTTTATAGCACAACCCAGGCGTTTAGTGGAAGTCTTCACTGTTACTCTTCTTTTTCCTCTCCCAAGCCCATTTCTTTTCAAAGACTTTGTATCTTATAGGCAAGGGGAAATGAGAGAGAGAGAGAGTGAGTTAGAGTGAAGAGGAAAATACACCAGCTTATCATAACAGCAAAACTTTGGCTAACATACGGGAGCACAGAGAAAAAGAGGCAGATGTTTTCTAATCCCTTAACCATAAATCATGTTGGGACACCCTTCTTTTTTCTTTGTTTGCTTCGGCTAACTACATCTATGTGATCGGCTTTATTACAATGCTTCAGTGTTGTTTATAAGTAGATGGAAAATGTTTTATTATTGGTTTCTAATTTGTTACTGAGTTTCATTTTCAACAGATTTATGAATCACATTCAGGAGGCACCCCACTTTCTGTAATGTTGCCTTCTTGGATCTTATTAGAGACTTTTAAAATTTATCCTTAGCTTTTTTCTGTTCTCTCCTTGGATACCAATGTTTTTCCCAACATCTTGCCTTCATTTTCTTCTCTGTACACTCTACTACTGCAGAAGCACACATTCATCTGGATGGAAAAATATAGAGATTTCAAGGTTAATCTTACAATAAATCAAGTCTGGGCTCCCTTGAATTTACATGCAAAATGGATCATCTTCTCTTGGTAAGCTTCTCCTAACCCTTTTAAAACAGTGCTTTTTATTTTTATTTTATTTTATTTTATTTTATTTTATTTTATTATTTTATTTTATTTTATTTTTTAAAAGATGCTATTTACTTGAGAGAGAGAGAGAGAGAGAGCTAGAGCGAGCACAAGCAGCAGGGAGAGAGAGAGGGAGGGGGAGAATCAGACTCCCTAGTAAGCAGGGAACCTGACATGGGTCTCGGTCCCAGGACCCCGGGATCAAGACCTGAGCCAAATGCAGATCCTTAACTGACTGAACCACCCAGGCACCCCAAAACACACTGCTTTTCAATGGCAAAGGGCCAGAATATTAACATGCCCATATTTGCAAGCCTTCAATCGAAGGGTATTTTACTTCATTCTCAAGATTGTTTTCTCCACTTGCTTAAATTACTCCAAATCATATAGTTGATATAAAGGACTGGAAAAAAAGAAATAAGGCATTTTTTAAAAAAAGTAACTTCAAAAAGTAAAATTGAATTGATTGCTTTAACAAAATTTTTAATTATGTACAGTTAACATACAGTATGATAATAGTTTCAGGTATCCAATGTAGTGATTCAACAACTCTGTACATGACTCAGTGCTCAACAGGATGAGTGGACTCTTAATCCTCTTTACCTATTTCATCCAGCCCCCCACCTACGTCCCCTCTGGTAATCATTAGTTTTTTATTGTTTAGAGCCTGATTTTTGGGTTGTCTCTTTTTCCATTGCTTTTTTTTTTTCCCTTAAATTTCACATATGAGTGAAAGCATATAGTATTTGTCTTTCTCTGACTTATTTCACTTAGCAGTATATTGTGTGTAGAATATTACTACGCCATAAAAAGAACTAAATCTTGCCATTTGCAATGGTATGATGGATGTAGGGAGTATACTGCTAAATGAAATATATATATATATATATCCCACTTCTTTATCCATTCATTCTATTGATTGACACTTGGGCTGCTTCCATAATTTGGCTATTGTAAATAATGCTACAACAAAAATAGGGATGCATATATCTTTTCAAATTAGTGTTTTTATATTCTTTGGATAAATACCTAATAGTGGAATTCCTGGGTCACATGGTAATTCTACTTAAAAAATTTTTTGAGGAACCTCCATACTGTTCTCCACAGTGGCTGTACCAGTTTGCTTTCCCACCAACAGTGCATGATGGTTCCTATTTCTCCGCATCCTCATCAATACTTGTTTCTTGAATTTTTGATTTAAGCCATTCTCACACCTGAGGGCATCTCATTGTGGTTTTGATTTGCATTTTTCTTATGATGAGGGTGTTGAGCATCCTTTCATGTATCTGTAGGCCCTCTGTATGTTTTCTTTAGAGAAATGTCTGTTCGTATCCTCTTTCTACTTTCAAATTGGATCATTTGTTTTGAGTTGTGTAAGTTCTTTATATATTTTGGGTACTAACCCAACATTGGATATGTCATTTGCAAATATCTTCTCCCATTCAGAAGGTTGTCTTAGTTTTGTTGATTGTTTCCTTTGCTATGCAGAAACTTTTTATCTTGACGTCCCAATAGTTTATTTCTACTTTTGTTTCCCTTGACTCAGGAGACGTGTCTAGAAAAATGTTGCCATGGCCAATGTTAGAGATATTACAGCCTATGCTCTCTTCTAGCATTTTAATGGTTTTAGGTCTACATTTAATCTTTAATCCATTTTGAGTATATTTTGTGGATGGTGTAAGCCAGCGGTCCAGTTTCATTCTTCTGCATGCAGCTGTCCAGGTTTCCCAATACCATTTGTTGAAGAGACTTTTTCCCATTGAATATTATTTTTCTCAAATATTCATTGACTATATAATTGTGGGTTTATTTCTGGGCTTTTTATTCTATTCCATTGATCTGTGGGTCTATTTTTATACCAGTATCATACGGTTTTGATTACTATGGCTTTGTAGTATATCTTGAATTCTGGAATTGTGATGCTTCCAGCTTTGTTTTTCGTTTTCAAGATTGTTTTGGCTATTTGGAGTCTTTTGTGGTTCCACACATATTTTATCATTGTTTGTTCTACTTCTGTGGGAAAACTTGTTAGTATTTTGACAGAGATTGCATTAAATCTGTAGGTTGCTTTCAGTAGTCGTATGGACATTTTAACATTTGTTCTTCTAATCGATGAACATGTAACATCTTTTTACTTGTTTGTTTCTTCTTCAATATCTTTAATCAGGGATCCCTGGGTGGCGCAGTGGTTTAGGCGCCCGCCTTTGGCCCAGGGCGCGATCCTGGAGACCCGGGATCGAATCCCACATCGGGCTCCCGGTGCATGGAGTCTGCCTCTCCCTCTCCCTCTGCCTGTGTCTCTCCCTCTCTCTCTTTCTCTCTCTGTGTGGCTATCATAAATAAATAAAAATTAAAAAAAATATCTTTAATCATTGTTTTATAGTTTTCAGAGTACAGGTCTTTCACCTCCTTGGCTGAGTTTATCCCTAGGTATTTTATCGTTGTTGGTGCAATTGTAAATGGGATTGGTTTCTTAATTTCTCTTTCTGTTGTTTCATTATTAGTATATAAAAATACCACAGGTATCTTTGCCTTGTTTTTTTATCCTGAAACCTTGCTGAATTCATTTATCAATTCTAGAGTTTTGGGGTGGAGTTTTTAGGGCTTTCTGTACATACTATCGTGTTGTGTGCAAATAGTGTGAGTTTTACCTCTTACCAGTTTGGATGTCTTGTATTTCTTCTTATTATCTGGTTGTTGTGGATAGGACTTTCAATACTATGTTAAATAATAGTGGTGAGAGTAGACACCTATGTCTTGTTCTTGACCTTGGGGAAATACTCTTGGTTTTTCAACATTGAGTAGGATGTTAACCATGGGTTTTTTATATATGGCCTTTATTATGTTGAGATGTATTTACTCCAATCCCACTTTTTGAGGGTTTTTATCATGAATAGATTTTGTACTTTGTCAAGTGCTTTTTCTGCACTATTGAAATGATTATATGGTTTTTGTCCTTTTATTTTTATGATGTATCACATTGGCTTGTCAATATTGAATCATCATTGCATCCATAAATCCCACCTGGTCAGGTGGATGATTGTTTTAATATATAGTTGGATTCAGTTTGCTAATATCTATGTTCATCAAAGATATTGACTTGTATTTCTCTCTTTTTGTAGTGTCTTCATCTGATTTTGGTATCAGGGTAATCTTGGCTTTAGAATGAAAGCCTTCTTCTATTTTTTTGGAATAGTTTGTAAAGAATAGGTATTAATTCTTCCTTACATGTTTTATAGAATTCACCTGTGAAGCTTTCTGGTTCTGAACTTCTATTTGCTGGTAGTTTTGTAATTACTGATGTAATTTCATTGTTGGTAATTGATTTGTCCACACTTTGTTTATACCTGATTCAGTTTTGGGAGTTTATATATTTCTAGGACTTGATCCATTTCTTCTAGGTTACCAATTTGTTGGCATACATGTTTTCATAATACTATCTTACAATCTCTTTTTACTTCTGTGGTATCAGTTATTATTTCTCTCCTTTCAATTATGATTTTATTTATTTGAGTCCTCTTTTTTTTTTAATAGTCTGGCTAAAACATTATTGATTTTGTCAATCTTTTCAAAGAAGCAGCTCCTCGATTCATTGGCCTATTTTATTGGTTTTTTTTTGTTTTGTTTTTTAGTTTTTTAAAATATTATTTATATTAGAGAGAGTGAGAGACAGCATGAGTTGGGGGAGAAGGAGAGGGACTGAGCCAGCTCCCTGTGAAGAAGGGAGCTTGATGTGAGGCTCAATTCCAGGACTCTGGATCATGACCTGAGCCAAGGGCAGATGTCAACCAACTGAGTCACCCAGGCACCTTGTTTTTTAGTTTCTATTTTGTTTGCTTCAGCTTACATTTTTATTTTTCTCTTCCTTCTACGGGTTTTGGACTTTGTTCTTCTTTTTATAATTCCCGTATGTGTAAGATTAGGTTATTTATTTGGGATTTTTCTTGCTTTTTGAAGTAGATCTGTAATGCTATAAACTTCCTTCTTAGAATGGCCCTTGCTGCATCCCAAAGATTTGGGACTGTTGTGTTTTCTTTTTAACGATTTTATTATTTATTTGAGAGAAAGAAAGAGAACAGGAGTGGGATGAACATAAGGGGCAGAGGCAGAGAATATCGAAGCAGACTCCTGCTAAGCACAAGCCTGATGCAGGGCTTGATCTCACGACCTATGAAATCAGGATCTGAGCAGAAACCAAGCATTGTATACAACTGATCAAGCCATCCAGGTGCCCCAGGTCTGTTGTATCTTCATTTCCACTTGTCTCCATATATTTTTTTATTTCCTCTTTGATTTTTTGGTTGACCCATTCATTGTTTAATAGCATGTTATTTAATCTCCCTGTATTTGTGTGCTTCCTAGGTTTTTTCTTGTGGTTGATTTCTAGTTTCATAGTATTGTGGTCAGAAAAGATACATGGTACCCAGAAATTGCATTAGTAGGCATTTACCCCAAAGATACAGATGTAGTGACACAAAAGGGCACCTGCACCCCAATGTTCATAGCAGCAATGTCCACAATACCCAAGCTGTGGAAGGAGCCGAGATGTGCTTTGGCAGATAGATACAAAAGATGTGTCTATATACACACACAACAGGATATTACTCAGCTATCAGAAGGGTTGAATACTTGTCATTTGCATTAGTGTGGATGGAACTGGAGGGTATTATGCTAAGTGAAAATAAGTCAATTGGAGAAAGACAATTACCATATGGTTTCAGTCATATGTGGAATATGAGAAATAGAGCAAGGGCCCATAAGAGAAGGAGGGGAAACTGAATGGGGAAAAATCAGAGAGGAAGACAAACCATGGGAAACTAAGTGTTGCTGAAGGGAAGTTTATTTGGGGGATGGGGTAACTGGGTGATGTGATGAGCACTTGGTATTATACACAACTGATGAATTATTGAAAACTACATCTGAAACTAATGATGTACTTACTATATATTGTCTAATTGAATTTAAAAGATGCATGGTATGACTTTTATCTTTTTTAATTTGTTGAGACTTGCTTTGTGGCCTAACATGTGATCTCTTTGGAGAATATTCCTCATGTGCTTGAGAAGAATGGGCATTCTACTGTTTTAGGATACAGTGTTCTGAATATATGTGTTAGGTCCATCTAGTCCAATGTGTCACTCAAAGCTACAGTTTCCTTGTTGATTTTGTTTGGATGATCTATCGATTGATGTAAATGGGGTGCTAAAGTCCCTTCTTCATATTACTGTATTACTATCAATTACTTCATTTATGGTTTTTTTTAAAGATTTTATTTATTTATTCATGAGAGACAGAGAGAGAGAGAGGCAGAGACATAGGCAGAGGGAGAAGCAGGCCCCATGCAGAGAACCGGATGTGGGACTCGATTCGGGGACCCCAGGACCATGCCCTGGGCCGAAGGCAGACACTAAACCACTGAGCCACCCAGGGATCCCAATTTATGTTTGTTATAAGCTGCTTTAGGTATTTGGGTGTTCCCATGTTGGGTGCATAAAAGTTTATAATTGTTATATCTTCTTGTTGGATTGTATCCTTTATGATTATGTAGTGTCCTTCTTTGTTCCTTGTTACCATCTTTGTCTTAAAGTCTATTTTGTCCAATATAAGCATTGGTAACCCAGCTTTCTCTTCACTTCCATTTTTAGGATAAATATTTCTCTATTCCTTCACTTTCAATCTACAAGTGTCTTTTGGTCGAAATGAGTCTCCTGTAGACAGCATACAAAAGGATTTAGCTTTTTTACCCATTTTGTCACCCTCCATCTTTTGATTGGAGTATTTAGTCCATTTACATTCACAGTAATTATTGATATGTGTGTATTTATTGTCTTTTTGTTACTTGTTTTATGGTTGTTTGGTAGTTCCTCTCTGTTTCTTTCTTCTCTTGCTGTCTTCTCCCATGATTAGTTGGGAGCAAATACTTTAGCAAAATACTTGAATTCCTTACTGTTTACTTTTTGCATATCTATTACTATTTTTAATTTGTTATTATTAATTTTATGTATAACAACTTCTGTATATGACAGTCTATAGTAAGCTGATGGTCATTTAATTTTGAACTTATTTTTTTTCTCTTCTCTCCTCCAGGGTTCGGGTATTTGATGTTATATTTTACATTCTTTTGTGTTTCTCTTGACTGATTTTTAATATACTTTTTTTTTTTTTTTTTTTTTTTTTTTTTTTTTTTTTTGCTTTTGTGCTTCATATTTTTCGTACTTTTACTTCTGGCTTTTGTTTTCCACTTGTAGAATCCCTTAACATTTCTTATAGGGTTTATTTAGTGGTCATGAATTCTTTTAATTATGTTTGTCTGGGAAACTCTTTCTCTCTCCTTCTATCCTGAATGAGAGCCTCGTTGCATAGAGTATTCTTGGCTACAGATTCTTCCCTTTCAGCACTTTGAATATATCATGGCTCTCTCTTCTGGTCTGCAGTTTCTGCTGAAAGATCAGCTGATTGCTTTATGAGGTTTCCCTTGTATATAACTATTTTCTCTTACTGCTTTTAAGATTCTTTTTCACAACTTTTTGCCATTTTAATTACTCTGTGTTGGTGTGGATCTCTTTGGGTTGATTTTGTTGGGTGCTCTCTGTGCCTTTTGGATCTGGTTTCTGTTTTCTTCACCAGAATAGGGAGGATTTCAACTTTTTTTCTTGAAATACTTTTTCTTCCCCCTTGTCTCTTTTTTCTCATTTTGGGATTTGTATAATGTGAATGTTTTTAGACCTGATAGTGTCTCTGAGGTCCCTAAGTCTATTTTCATTTTCTATTGTTATTTTTTCTCTTTTTCAGCTTCATTGCATTCTATTACTTAGTCCTCTAGGTCACTGATCCATTCTTCCACTTTATTCTACTACATATTCCATTTATTATATTGTTAATTTCAGTTATTGAGTCTTCATCTCTGATTCATTCATTTTTAGGTTTTCTCTTTAAGGGTCTCACTTAGGTGTCCTGCACTCTTAAGTCCAGAAAGTATCTTTACGACCATTACTTTAAATTATCTAGCAGTCATATTACTTACCTCCATTTTGTTTAGATCTCTTGCTATAACTTTGTCCTGTTCTTTTATTTGAGACATATTCTTTTGTCTCCTCATTTTGTTTAGCTGTCTGTTTTCACATTAGGAAAGTCAGGTATGTCGGCTGCTCTTGAAAGTAGTGACCTGCAGTGCAGTGTTGCCCATTCCCCAGAACCTGGTGCTTCGGAAGTTTCTCATATGTTGTATACATCCTACTGTTATGGCTGAGCTACATTTGCCTTTAGTTGCTTACAGCAGCTTCCTTTCCCTGTTGTGGGCAGGGTTTGGATATTGTGTCATAAGTTTGCTATGGGAGGGGAATTACAGTGGCCAGGCCAAACTGCTGAGTTGGAAGGGGTGAATCTGCAGAAGTGTGCTGTGGTGGTGTACACTATTACCAAGCTGGGTAGAGAGTGTTGACACTGTGCTTATTCCTGAAGGTGTCTGTGTAACTAGACTGGGAGACAGGGAAGGGAAATGGCACCCTCCAGCAATTTTCTTCCTGAAATCTCTCAAAGATCCCTGCCCCATCCAGCACATGCTCTGAGATTAGTAAACAAATCTCTCTCCCGTATACCTTAGGCACTTTTTTTTAAAGAAACATTTTGACAGTGAGAACATGCACATGCAGAGGGAACAGCAGGCTGAGGGAGAGAGAGAAGCAGGCTCCCCTCTGAGCAGGGAGCTGGATGCTGGACTTGATCCCAGGACCCTGAGATCATGACCTGAGCTGAAGGCAGATGCTTGACTAACTGAGCCATTCAGGTGCCTCCCACCCCCAGGTATTTTTCAAACTACAGCATCTGTGGTGTATTCCTGTGGGACTATTTGTTCACTGTCTCTTCAAGGGTAGGGACTCAGATTCCTATTGCTAGCCCAGCTCTCTGAGGTGAGGCTGCTGATTTTTTAGTTTCAGGTTTTAAGCTCCACTGACTGTTAGAATTCACAAAATCTGCCCATCTGGTTTTCAAAGCCAAATGTTGTAGGGATTCCTCTTCCTTGTGCAGGTTGCCCATGCCTGGTGTGTCTGCTGTGAAGGTCTACTCCTCCCCCCCCACCCCCCCCACACACAGGGCACTCCTCCCACTGCAGATAGTTTTGTGGGTCTATTTAGGTCCCAACAGCATCTCTACCCTTCCTACCCTCTTCGATGTGGCCTTTTCTCTACATTTAGTTGTGGACAGTCTGTTATGCCAGACTTTGGGTTCTTTTCTGGATTATTTACACTGACGTAGCTGTTATTAGGTTGTATCCCTTGGAGGAGGTGAGTATAGGATCCTCCTACTCTGTCATCTTCCCTAGAACTCTTGAATTGAGTGCTTTCAAATGTGTCATGTAACAGTCCCCATTCTTCCCAGCACAGAAAACATTGCCAGATTCTGTGCTGTTTAGCTACCTTTTATCCTAAGACTCTGGAAAGTTGTAGAGTAGATAGTTAATTTGACCTGATAAATTTAAGAGGGTCCAAGCCTTGTATAATGTGGTACTCAATTTTCATGAATGAATCAATCACATTTGTTTTGTTTTCTGGGTGATGATTGACTCACTAAGGGCCAGCAGTAACTCAGTTAGGTCCTGAGAGAAGTCTTCAATATCTATGTTAGTTCTAGTAGAAAAAAACATGATATATGGAAATTTACTTTGGAAAAGTAAATTATTCTTGCTGTATCAGTAAGCTATTTCTTTTCATCTATGATTTATTGAATTCTCTTCTTACAATCATACAGCTATATTTTAAAAACAAACATTTGCAAACATTTAAGGATAATATTTGCAAGAAACTGGAAAAAATGTCAAGACACCATTTCATATACCATGGCCTGCAATAATAATTTTAGTTCAATTTTGTCCCATCTTATGCCAACAAAGACTGATTTATAAAGCATGTTCCCCAGTCCAGAACCAGATAATACTGGAGATAATTATTGTGCCTGGTTAGAGTTTAAGAGCAATTTCCTGAGGCACCACTTGTAAAAGTGAAAGAGCATATTGGAATGAGTGCTGTTAAGCTATATAGTAAAAGAAAAATACGGAATTACTGCAGAGGGCTTGTTTCCCAATATTAGTTTAAATAATAACTGCATTATGCCTGGTGATACCCCAGAACCTTTAACAGTATGATTTTAGTATATGAATTCAGAAACTGTTTAAACTTAATAGGCAACAAAGAAAAGTTATACAGTCCAACCTCAAACACTTTAGAAATATGATTCGTGTTTTATCACCTAAGAGCTAAGATCTAAAGCAGAATTTAGATTTCTTCTAGAAAGCAAACTATATTTTTTAAATATAAAAATCTATTTTATTACATCTAATTAGATTTGGAACATTTTAAAAACACTGAAAACTGCAAGAATTTTATTTTAATTTAATGAAACCCATTGAATTTTAAAGAAAAATTAAAGATTTAGCACAATTCAATTAAAAAATAGATTCTTACACATTTGTTAATGGAGAGCTGGATGTAAGAAAACTTTTAGCTTAAGGTAAACCAGTGATAGGTACACTTAATCTTGCCTTGGAAAACTATTGTCAGTGTTCACATGTTTTAGATTCTCTACATTCATCCCTGCCTTTAAAATAATCAGATTTGCTTCTTATGATGTTGGCAAAACCAAATGATGGACTGAGCAAAACTTTGACAAATTAAAAACTAACTAACTTAGGCCACTGTTCAGGTTTAAAAAAAAAAAAAAATCCATCTCTTATCCACTAAGTTTTGATTTATACACTTTATATAAATCATCAATTTCAGCTATTTGACAATGAACAGGTAAAGAAAAATGGAAAAATTTTAAAAGATAAATCTAGATATTTTGAAAAGAACCTTAGTTGATAAAGATTCTGTTACCATATGGTAGGTTTTAAAAACTAAAGCTTTTCTCCTTTCCTAGGATGAAGAAATAAAAAGACAGTTTTTTTTAATCTAAATCTTTATTAGAAGAAAAAAACAGATTTAAAATGATGAGTAACAACAAATTTCATTAAATATTAAACATTTTAGTTATCAAAGATATTTAGACAATATGTTCCTAATATTTCTGCACAGCAGAAGCACACTGATTATAGAGCTCAGACTGTCATGTGCTCATGTGAGTTTGTTTTTGGCATAAAAGAATCTCTAAAGTCACATTTAAACAAATGTGATCATAGATAAGCTAATAGTAACTTACTGTCGATTCTCAAAGCTTTCACAAATTATCATATCTGACTGACATTCCCTTGGGGTGAATACTTTAATACTGAGTAACAAACTGAATTCATTTTCTTTAAAGTTAGTAGTACTAGTAAAATTACTTAAAATTGAATTAGAAATTATGTTCCTGTTTATATTAGCACAATAAAAGTCAACATTATAAATAAGCTGATTATTTCATATCAAAAGTTAGAAAATGAAATAACATACATAGAACACTTCTTGATGATAATAAACAATCATTTAGCGATTCAGTAATGACACCCAGGAGCACCCTTTCCAGGGGTAAAGTTTCCCTTTGTAATTTCTCAAAGTGTCCCTTTCCAAACTGTGTAAAACACTGAGAAATGTAGTCTTCTATCTATTTTCAAAGATCTACTATAGAAAAGATTAGATTTTTAAACTCACTTTTAGTAAAAAACAAAAACAAACTAACAAGCATCCTTTCACTTTTTTTTTCTTGCGTGTAGTACACATTCATGAATGTCCACTAGGCGCAAGGGAAATTGTTTATGCTGCAAAACGTACTTTATCGTGAGGATATCAAACATACTGAAATGACAAGTGGTTTCCAACCAGTGAGCTAAGGAGGAAAACAAATGCAAGACGACTTGTTTCAATCACTAAACATTGCAGGTTTTTTTTTTTTTTTTTAAACAATGTTTGTAAACTTGCCCACAAAAGCTGGGTAATATTAAACAGCCAGTAAGGCACTTTGTCAGAGAGGACGAAGTAGTAAAGGCTGGATGATTGGCAATTTGCTTAATAGGAAACATTCTATACTTAAAGAGAGCAAAGTCTGGAGCAGGCAGTCCTTTTACCAATTTACTGTCAAACAGGAGTGGGGGAAACTTTAAAATTGTCTTTTTTTTTTTTTTTTTTTTTTGTGAACCAATTTTCCCTGCAGAAGTCTTTTAGCTGTAATTTAAAAATAGATTAGGAGCTATTGATTTAAACGACATTTCATCTTTTCCCATCTAATATTTAAAAGACTATGAATATATTCACTAGTGTTCTCAAAACATCCAAGCCACTCTATTTAGGACTGAATCACACAACAGAAGACCTTAGTATAAAAATGTACCATGTTATTAACAACTCCCTTGCGACTTCCGATGGCTTCACGTGTTACAGTATAAGCTTTGGTATTAAACATGCAAATAAAAGCCAACAAGGTGAATACAGTGTTCCGAACACAAAGCACTTATGAACCAGGCGTTGTGCAGACACAGATGAAGAGGAGGTAACGCACCATCAGGAGGACCCCAGTTTGCACTTCTTAGTGCTTCTTCGTTCGCACAGTTGGCTCCTTCAGAATCTTCAGCAGAGACTGGCTCATGTAATAGGGCCTTTCCGTAGAACCATCGTTTCTTTCCAGATCTTCCACTAGGAGGAAGAATGGCACAGAGTAAATATCAAAGCAAAACTGAAAGAGAAGTAACGACGCCATCTGCTGCACACTTGCTTCACAGCAGTTCAAAACTTTTTTTCTTTTTCTCTAAATAGCATAGTTTGGCATCATTATCGTAAACATACCTATCAGAAAACAAGCAGCCCTTGTTATTATGTTAGTACATGCTTCTCAGATGCATAACTGAGGAAATAACTTTTACTTCCTTTTGGAATAGCACACTTAATAAAAAAAAAAAAGGTTCATCTGGAATTTCCAAATTCACCTTCAATTTCCTGAAAGGTAGTATGCATTCAATTTGCTTTCTAATTTATTTGTTCAAAATTGCTTGTTTTACCATCAACAGTCTAGGTAGCAGTTTTAAAAAGATTTGTAGAATTTTAGTATATTTCAAGTCCTTAAAGTGCAAGTTTTAAAAAATGTTTTTGCAATTATTACGTTAATTGCTTTGTAAGATCATGGCTTCTATTTTCTCAAAAAAATTGCTTATTTTTACTCTCTTCTACACAAAGAACTAGTGGGAAATACTTTTTCTGACTAGAAATAAGTCCATAATATAATTAAAACTTCTATAGAGACTCTTCCTTTAAGTAGTAAAGAAGTTATTTAAAAATATTGAACCAAATAGCATTTCTTTTCCTGATTTTGTACCCATAGATTATATCCTTAAAATATAGCCAGCTATTGAAAGTGCCTCCATAAAGTTCAGTGAACACTTTTACTCCAGTGCAATTTTTGGTTTAATCACCAGACATAATGTTAAACACTTAATATATGGGCCTCATCTGGCCTAAGAATCTAAAAGACAGAAGAAGTTATGAATATTAGAAGTCTCTAAGTTAATCTTTGTCTTAATTTTCTAACTCCTGGAACAGCCAAGAATATAAGGAGAATATGGGCAGCCACTTTCTTGCATGTTGATTTGTATTTTATTCAAGCAACTTTCCAACTATTATAAAGTTCCCTAGTTCTGATTCTGATATAATAATTCACAAGCTGCCCCACACCCAAACATTAGGGAAGGGACACAGGTGTCTATATAAGTTCTCAGAGTGATTCTGATACAAAAAATTAGAATTGTTTTTTTTTCATTATTATGTATCATCATTCAACTACTCCTGAAGGGGATGTATTCCCTATTATTTTTTAATACTTGAGAGAGGTTACAAGGGTGCCTGGGTGGCTCAGACGGTTAAGCCTCCCACTCTTGATTTCGGTGCAGGCCATGGTCCCAGGGTAGGGAGTTCGAGCTCTGCATCAGGCTCCACACTGGGCATGGAACCTAAAAATTCTCTCTCCCTCCCTCGTGCCCCCCCCCCCCGCCCTTTCCCTGCCTCTCACACATACACACATAAACTTCTATGCTCAAAAAATAAATAAAAGAAAGAAAGAAAGAAAAAAAAAAAGAAAAAAAGGTAGCTACTAGGTCTTGGTTGTCACCTCTGTATTGTTGAATAGTAACTATCCAGAAAGAAAGATTATCTTCTCTGATTTATACTTCACGGAGGATGAGAGTGAAGGAGGCCATTTGGCACAGTGTGAAACCAAGTGACCCTTTTGACCATGACAATCTCAAGAAAATAAGCCAAGAACAAGATGGTGGCCATTATAAAGCCCACTGTTTTGAAAATCTTCCTTATTGTTTTCTTGCTAGAATATCATAGAGGCAATCTAAATCTAGGTTCCCACACTTAAGAGATCATTAAATAAGTTTGTTTTTATATTAATTTGCGACACAATGATACATTTCTAACTCTCTTCTTAAATATATGGAGCATATTTAGGTCACAATCTTAGATCAACAACGTTCCTTTGGGTCGATACATAATAATCCTTATACACAAGCTTAGTGTAAATGCCCAAAGGATACTGCTTGATTCAGTGTTCCTTTTGGGGGAAATTTTACACTGTTAGCCAAATCATCCATATGTGCACACGGGATGGACAGGCAAAGTACTTGAATGTCTGACTCCTGCTTTGCTCCACCATGCAAAAGACTAAGGCATGACTGCCAGAAACCAGCCTGTTGCTCTGGCCAGCAGGGATGCCATATAAAAATAACTCTCCTGCTACACTCTCAAGGGAAAGACTTCCTAACCCACAGTACACCCCTAATAAAGGTACCACACAAGGTACCTATGGAGTGTCAGTAGTGTATTTCTTCTGGGTAAACTGGATGTCTTACTCATCTTTTCTCCTTCCACACTTACAATTGAGCTAAAACACAACCTTTTCTAGACTGAAGCCAAACAATCTCTTTATGAACATACCTGCTTTTCTAGATTAAAGGATATAATCACCCTTCTAAAACAAATCCACTCCAATTTTCTGTAAGGTGGGAATAGGAAAATAGGAATTTGTTTCCATTTGGGTTAGAGACAACAGGCCTGAGTTAGGCAGACATTTCAGTTTCGTTCAGAATATTTTCACGGTGGCTAGAGATTCATATTGTTGGCAATGATGCGTCTAACTCAGATTCAACTTTACTATGAATATAATTTCACTAAAACAAAGTGGGTTAGGTTATAAGGTTCCACGGTAATTTTTATCTAGCAATGTTCTCTGTGGAACTCGTATAACATTAACATCTCTGTTTGTTATGGCCTTGAATCATGTACTGAAATATACCTCCTAGGGAAACATTAATACAAGTTTAATCACAGTTGAGAAAGCTGTCCACTGGCTTGAGCAGCTGCATAACCAGAGCACCATATTTACAAATTTAGTACCATATGCTGGTTAACTGCATCAATCTTTTTTTTATGGCTAATTGTACATTTATAGTGCTTTCAAAAATTGCCTGAATATCCTTTACAAATACACGTTTATAAAAAGAAAGGCTATCAAAGTGCTGCAATGGGAAACAGCACACTGAGTTATAAAAGTTTTATTTAAAACACTTTTGGCCACAGGCTTTAAAAATATGTGTGACATTTACACCTTGCTTTTCAGCTGGGAGACTATAGTCTATAAAGTAGGAGTTCACAGAGGCTACTATCATCCAATGCCTGTCACCTTAGGTGGTACCAGGTTCTGGCTTTTTAGGAATGAAGCACAGAAATTGCACATTACTCAGAAGCATCATTTTCAAGTTACAAATGATCTAATTTACAAAACTTCTATTTAAAAATGAATGTCATTGGCGCTTTTCTACTCTTTCTGCTTCTGGGGAACTAGTTGCATCTTTTTCAGAGTTCCGTGCAGGGTTGGGGCTATGAAGTACGGTTTTCCTGTGGATCCATTATTTCTTTCCATATCTTCACCTGGGTATACAGCGGCAAAAGCAGCAAGCAGCAGAATTAAGTGTATTTTTATAAATTGGAGAGTCAAATGGAAAAATCAGAGAAATCGGTGTTAGAAAGTCAAAGACAAGACAAATTATTAACGTTAAGTTGCTGATGCTGGACAAAGTAAGAAACTTTGCCCTCTGCCAGGAAGCGCTGAAAGTTCCTAAATCCCACCAATGCCCAAAGGGGTTTATTTTGATAGTTTAAAGGTCATTAAGATCTTACATGCCATTTCAAAAGTATTGTCTCTAAATCTGAGACTGTTCATTTCAGGAAGGTAAAATGCCACATCCTCAAAGATGAAGCCCAATAAAAAGTCAGTGATAAATGGAGAACAATAATTGAATTTCAGGGTTTAAAGTCACTTTTAACGGTAGTTCACACCCTTAACATTACAGATGGAGAAACGGAGACCCAGGTATGTGAAATGATTCTCCAGAAGTCAAATTGCTCTAGGGCAATCAGAAGGAGGTGAGGACCCAGCCTTTCAACACCTAGTGTGGTTCTTTTCCTACTTAACTATAAGGCATCCTGTCTTAAAGGCATCCTCCGATTGCACTAGAAAACTAGTGGCAGTGTTTCCCGATGTCATGTAATCATGAATTTACCTTCCTGCTTTGCCTAGGCTGATAATAAAATGGTGGGGTGTTCCCTGAGCACACACCTATTGGGTGATTCAGGAAAAGCACCAGAAGGATGCTGAGAAGCAAAAAGAAGTTGGCATGGAATTAAATTTCCTATGGATACAGTTTGCAGCAAATAATATCTATCAATAAGTATACAAGTATAATTTAATTCTATGTTTTCAGTAGTATATTTAAAAAGGTTTTGTTATTCATAGCCTTTATTATGACAAAGGAGAAGACATATACAAAACCATATAGGATAATCATAGATTTCTAGGATAAATCTAAATTATTTTTAATCCTTTTACGGGAGTGGGAATGTTTGGATTATTGACTTTAATTTTTACATTAGACCTCACGGTGAGCTTCCTCACAGATAAAATGAAAAGCTAAGGTGGGAATATGACAGACACTGAACATTTTTGTTCTTCCTTCCTTAATATTTCTATATTATATATAGTATTATCTATATTGTTATTACCCTTGAGGCATTATTGAGGAAGCAGGTATGGATCACATTAATAATCATCTATGACACTACTTTTTTTTCCCCCCATACTGGTACCAGAATTCTCATTGCCTTGTAGAATTAAAAAGATGCCACATTTCTATAAATGCAGTGTTTGCAAATGGTTTGTATTTTTGAAAACACCAGTTGTCTGGCAGCCAACATAATAGGTATAAAATATAATACACACACGCACACACACGGGGTCCCCACACAATGAGAATTTGGCTTCCAGCACCACTTAAGAAGAATGTTTTCCAAAGTAAGATGCCGCCCAAAAGTTTGTTCCCTGCCCAAAAGTTGGGGAGGGAAGGGAAATAGAATTTGGTTTCCCTTGTTCTTTATTTTCGAAGACAAGAGTCTCCAGAAGAAAACTGTTCATATTCAACACACCATGTATTGAATAAAGCTGAAATCACATCTGGTCTTCAAGAAGTTGGCAATTATTAATATATAAGGGTAGAAAACATTTCTTACTGCTCAAATTTAAAAATCCACATGATTTTTCCAAAGCTTCCAAAGACCAAAGCTAGTAGCTTCTCTGCATTTCTGAGATAAGTCTTGAGTAACACTGTCAGTTACAAAAACAGGAAAACCCCAGAGGGGACTCCCACTATTGCTATGATTAGATGAAAAAAAAAAAAAAAAAAAAAGATCTTTGAAAATCTGAGACCTCTGTCTCAGGCACTACTCTACATCTGTGCTCCTTCTTCCATCTCAAACCTGAGGTGAAGCTTGTTCATGTGGCATTTTGTAGATGGCTTCTCCTACTAAACCACTGACAGCGGCACTCGAGGATGACTAAACAGTTGGGTTCCATTTATAGCCAGAGAAAGAGCTAACTAGTATGCAAAGTTCTTTGTCCAGTTATTGAAAATAATTTTTAAATGTTAAAAAAAGCCTAATCATTTTCTAGGAGGTTTTCCTTGACTATGTCTCCCTACATTATCATCTCCTCTCCTGCCCTCAGTGTGAAGCTGGTGCTGTGAGTTATGCCAAAAAACAAACTGTGTTAATTTTACACAAGTGGATTGCTCAGTAATGCCCTGTCACAGAACATTTGCTTCTCTTAAGAGCAATGTCCAGAGAAATAATCTTTTAGAGAGTATTGCTGTAGGACTAACAATTTGTTCTTTTATCTGCTGAGCCTACTTTCTCTTGGCTGAAGGCAAGGGCCAGATCAAGATCCTAGGGCACCAGGTTCTCCAAGGCTTTTAAGGGGAAATACTAGTAGAAAACCTATACATTATGAGTTATACCTGCCACACAGAGGCACAGCATGTAAGGCAGTGATGAAAGCTCTTAAGAAGTATTTTAACTATTAGGATCAGAATTGATGGGGCTGTTTAATAGACATTCTCCTCGATGAATCTAGTGGGAATTGGTCATATGTGTCTCTGAAACCATTTCCAGCTTGGCTTTATCAGGATCTATAAAGGCTCTCCTTAAAGAGTTCCTGAAGTCTGGTCTCAAAGCCTAATTTTGTCCTCAATTCTGTTAATGATTGGATTCTGTTGTGCTTTATTTTTTATAAATATGAAAATACTAAGAAATTAAAAAAAAATAGTTTGATGCTAACACCATGCCATGGAGCCTAAGGTTCATTTCAGGAGCTGACTCTCCTGTACTTTGCAAACTGCATTTCTCTCACAGCTGTGAAGGTTTAAAGAGCATCTACTAAGCAATGTCTCTTTCCAAATAAACACCATTTGGTAGTTGCAGCCAGGCCGCAGCAAATCCACAAGCCAGCTAAGGACATGAGTCTTAACCTTCTTATCTTTCCGTTACTCTCCAAAGGGGGAAAACACATATACTGAAAACTTACAGAAGCAGATGAAAATTGTATCAATACACATTGCATAGACGCTGAAGAACCCATGTGCAACTAGGTAAGATCCAATAATGACTGTCTGTAAATGAGTAAAGAAAATGAAGATGTCACTTGCTTGTCCAGAAGAACAAAAATGCAGCTTTAAATGAAAGTCATGACGAGAAACTTTAAAGTACCCTATGTCAGAAAAGATTTCAATACAGAGACCAAAAAAAATCCAGTGATAACACTTTTGGGCATTTTGTACTGGGATTTAAGTGTATTCTATTATGCCTACCAAGTATATTCCAGATTTAGAATCCTGTACAACTGAGGCAGTAAAGCCCGAGAGTTAAGAGCACACACTGCCTAGGTTTGAATCCCATGTCACGCACTCACTGAACCTCACAGTGCCTCTCACCTCCTATAAAAAAAAATTATTGGTAGGTGAGGGGAGAATGTGAATAATAGTATTTATGACACACGGAATGAGTGAGTGAATTAACTGCTATAGATACTGCAGGGCTCCTCCCAGCTCCTCTCCAGCTGCTACATCTGTCCCCCAGTTGTTGGGAATGTAGGCCGTTGATGACCAAGAGGCTTCCCTCACTAGGAATTACCCTCGTTGCAGGGAACTGCCTTCCCCAAGCCTACACCCCCCAATCCAGGGGGCAACCCCTGGCCAATAGCTGCCTGATGCAGTATACAGAGGCCTAATTCTTCTTCTTTTTTTTTTTTTTTTTTTTTATTGGTTCAATTTACTAACATACAGAATAACACCCAGTGCCCGTCACCCATTCACTCCCACCCCCCGCCCTCCTCCCCTTCTACCACCCCTAGTTCGTTTCCCAGAGTTAGCAGTCTTTACGTTCTGTCTCCCTTTCTGATAGAACTTCCTGTGAATAGGTCTGAGGCCTCCCCTCTAACTGCAGCTTTCCCCTTTGCCCATGCCTGCCCTCCTCACTTCCTTGTAACAAGGGTATCTCAGGAGAGCACTTCCTAATAAACCTTCCACATGCAATCCTTGGTCTCAGAGGTTGTTTCCAAAGAATCCAACCTAAAGCAGAATAAAGCTCAGCACAAAGTAGGACCAATAACATTAGCTATTATTTTTCTTATTTCTTTTACCTTGCCATCTCTGATAAATCAGTCAATATTACCCAGTTGCTATGAATGAATTGTGTCCTCTCAAAATGCCTATGTTGAAACCTAACCCCCAATATGATGATATCTGGAAGTGAGGTTTGGGGGAGGTAATTAGGACATGGGGGTGGAGCCCTCATGAGTGGGATTAGTGCCCTTATAAGAGGAGACAGGAGAGGTGATATCTCTCTCTACCATGTTAGGATACAGCGAGAGGAGGTGTCCCTTTGCAAACCAGGAAGAGAGCTCTCACCAGGAACTGAATCTGTGGGCACCTTGATCTTGGACTTCTCAGCCTTCAGAACTGTGAGGAATAAATTCTTGTTTAAGCCACCCAATCTAAGATATTTTTGTTATAGAAGCCCGAACTAAGACACCAACTCTTACCAGCAATGGTACCCAGTAGTAATTTAAAGATGTTGGTCCTTCTATAATCGTTGGCAGTCTTTGTGTGAAGAGTAAGAAGGCCAGCATGCCTACATTAGACGGTAGAACACGTATATTATGTATTTGCAAAGGAATATTGGGGGGTTTTTTTGTAGCAAAGAAGTTTTTCAAAGTACCTTCCAAACTTATTATGATTATTATTACCTACCTATACATCCAGCAACTAGAATTTTTCCCAGGATTAGTACAAAGTCTGTAACTTTATCCATAACTGCAATTCTAAGAGTCAGAAAAAAAAAGTTTAATGCTGTATTTAGATGGTATTTGTCACTTTAAAAGTATGAAAGTAAATAATTCATGAGCTTATTTTGATATGTCTTAACTGGAAGTTTTATTTCACCTTTGTTAAATGCAAGACATGAAGGTAGACCCCAGAAATGAAGTTATGATTTATTTTTGATGAAATAAACAGAAGATGGCTTTGTGGGGCTATCAGGCACTGTTGGTTATGTCAGTCTCTATATAAAGCCTAAGACACCCCTGGATTTTGAGAATGTTACATTTCTTCTCTGGTTTTGCTCACTCAGACTCTGTCAATTTGGGGTGGGGGAAATGGTCGGCGACATAATGTTTGTATAGAGAATTTTTTGAGCAGAAGGGGTAATGAAAATCAATAAAATGCCAGAGTGTGAAGATGTAGATGGATCATGGAAGCAAGATTCTAAGATACAAAAAGAAACAGTATGAGATAAAAGGTTTAAATCAAATTGAAAGATAATATTCATGTCTAATAAGGCCACAATCAGTTTAAATAACAACATGTGAAATATGTGATGCTCAAGGTTCACCAATTTTTTTTTTTTTGCAAATTCAATCTGATTACTTACTTTAAAATATTTCTCATCAGCAGATTGAAAGCATCTCTTGCTGACCTGCAGAAGTTTTTGCCATATATTGCAATCTGAGGAAAACAATTATTATTCTGGAGTCAGTAACAGACTCTAACAAGGCCAACAGACAATTCAACGACAGGAACATGAATTAATTCTCTTAATACCCAGACAACTACTTTCATTACTCTTTCCAACATTTGGGTATGTGGGAGACTTGGGACCTGTGTAACGTCAATTCTGCATAGCTGTCAGGGGTGTTGACAATAAGGTGTGCCTCGGATGCTATATGCCTGTAAACTCCATGGGAATTCAGAGGTAGATCATCTTCTTAAATCTCAGGATATGGCTTCTGTCTTTGAAGTGTTTTGGCTAGGATTCGTTGTGAATGGATTATACGTTGCAGCATTCACATTAAAAGTTATTTTCAGGAATGTTCCCTCTATCCCCTACACTCTGAAGAGTTTTGATCAGTAATGGATGCTGTATTTTTTCAAATGCTTTCTCTACATCTATTGAGAGGATCATATGGATCTTGTTTTTTCTCTTGTTGATATGATCTATATCACATTGATTGCTTTATGAATGTTGAACCAGCCTTGCATCCCGGGAATAAATCCCACTTGGTCATGGAGGGAACATTCCTCAGCATCTTAAAAGCCATCTACGAAAAGCCCACAGCAAATATCATTCTCAATGGGGAAACGCTGAGAGCCTTTCCCCTAAGATCAGGAACGCGACAGGGATGTCCACTCTCACCACTGCTATTCAACATAGTACTAGAAGTCCTAGCCTCAGCAATCAGGCAACAAAAAGAAATAAAAGGCATTCAAACTGGCAAAGAAGTAGTCAAACTCTTCCTCTTCACAGATGGCATGATACTGTACATAATAAAACAAAAAGACTCTACCCCAAGATTGCTAGAACTCATACAGCAATTCGGCAGTGTGCCAGGATACAAAAGTCAATACCCAGAAATCAGTGGCATTTCTATGCACGAACAATGAGACTGAAGAAAGGGAAATTAAGGAGTCAATCCCATTTACAATTGCACCCAAAAGCATAAGATACCTAGGAATAAACCTAACCAAAGAGGTAAAGGATCTATACTCTAAAAACTACAGAACACTTCTGAAAGAAACTGAGGAAGACACATAGAGATGGAAAAATATTCCATGCTCAGGGATTGGAAGAATTAATATTGTGAAAATGTCTATGCTACCCAGGGCAATTTATACATTTAATGCAATCCCTATCAAAATATCATGGACTTTCTTCACAGAGTTGGAACAAATCATCTTAAGATTTGTGTGGAATCAGAAAAGACCCTACATAGCCAGGGGAATATTAAAGAAAACCAGAGCCAGAGGCATCACAATGCCAGATTTCAGGTTGTACTACAAAGCTGTGGTCATCAAGACAGTGTGGTCCTGGCACAAAAACAGACACACAGATCAATGTAACAGAATAGAGAATCCAGAAATGGACCCTCAACTCTATGGTCAACTAATATTTGACAAAGCAGGAAAGACTATCTACTGGAAAAAGGACAATCTCTTCAATAAATGTGCTGGGAAAATTGGACAGCCACATGCAGAATGAAACTAGACCGTTCCCTACACCAGACACAAACTCAAAATGGATGAAAGATCTAAATGTGAGACAAGAATCCATCAAAATCCTAGAGAACACAGGTGACACACTTTTTGAACTTGGCCACAGCAACTTCTTGCAAGATACATCTATGAAGGCAAGGAAAACAAAAGAAAAAATGAATCATTGGGATTTACACAAGATAAAAAGCTTCTGCACAGCAAAAGAAACAGTCAACAAACTAAAAGGCAACCTACAGAATGGGAGAAGATATTTGCAAATGACCTATCAGATAAAGGGCTAGTATCCAAGATCTATAGAGAACTTATTAAACTCAACAGCAAAGAAACAATCTAATCATGAAATGGGCAAAAGAACAGAAATCTCACAGAGGAAGACATAGACATGGCCAACAAGCACATGAGAAAATGCTCTGCATCACTTGCCATCAGGGAAATACAAATCAAAACCACAATGAGATCCCACCTCACACCAGTGAGAATGGGGAAAATTAACAAGACAGGAAACCACAAATGTTGGAGAAGATGCGGAAAAAAGGGAACCCTCTTACACTGTTGGTGGGAATGTGAACTGGTGCAATCACTCTGGAAAACTGTGTGGAGGTTCCTCAAAGAGTCAAAAATAGAGCTACCCTAGGACCCAGCAATTGCACTGTTGGGGATTTACCCCAAAGATAGAGATGCAGTGAAACGCCAGGACACCTGCACCCCGATGTTTATAGCAGCAACATCCACAGTGGCCAAACTGTGGAAGGAGCCTCAGTGTCCATCGACAGATGATGGATAGAGAAGATGTGGTCTATGTATAATGGAATATTCCTCAGCCATTAGAAATGACAAATACCCACCATTTGCTTCAACGTGGATGGAACTGGAGGGTATTATGCTGAGTGAAATAAGTCAACCGGAGAAGGACAAACATTATATGGTCTCATTCATTTGGGGAATATAAAAAATAGTGAAAGGGAATAAAGGGGAAAGGAGGAAAAAATGAGTGGGAAATACCAGAAAGGGAGACAGAACATGAGAGACTCCTAACTCTGGGAAATGAATTAGGGGTGGTGGAAGGGGAGGTGGGCAGGGGGTGGGGGTGACTGGGTGACGGGCACTGAAGGGGACACTTGATGGGATGAGCACTGGGTGTTCTTCTATATGTTGGCAAATTGAAAACCAATAAAAAATAAATTTATAAAAAAATCTCCATATTCCCTCTAGGAAATAAGTAAAACATTCAGTTAGGTCTTGTTGATGCCCACACATTCTCTAAAGATATGTAAATCCCAAAATTAGAAAGTTTTTTTTTCTTAGAGTGAAATATAGACTAAGCTCTTCTCCCACTAAACTATGCCAAAGCCACACAAAATCTTTTCAGTCCAGCACATTTCTAAGGTAAATAATACCTCCCTCCTTAAAAAGATATTAACGGTAATAATGAAATACAGTTAAGATTATTATCTCAACTAGGAAAGCATAGCCCTGAATCATGCATTGGATTCACAAATCCTAATATCGACATGATGATAAATTCAACTGCACGATGTAAAAAGTATTAGAGATGGAAATGTACACATGGTGTTTGGGCTTGCAAAGAAGAAATTTAGTAAATAAAAAATAATCTACTTACCATAACATAGGCATTTCTGTTAAAATACTTTATCACATTTTCCAAACACCAGAAACAGCATTTCAGGCAGCATTGTAGAAATTTAGATATGTTGTTCTGGGGGTCTATGAAAATGAAATATTCAGATCTATTAATGATTTAATTAAAAATTAATTTTAATTTTGATTATGAATAAAAAAAATTTTAAGTGGGCTTTTAAAAAAATTTGGTCAAATGTATATGTAAAACTTTTGATTTTAACCATTTCAAGTGTACAATTCAATTGTGTACAATACTGTGCAATTCAATTCAATCCATTAAGTGCATTCATAATCTTATCCAACCATTATTACTATCCGTTTCTAGAACTTTTCATCATCTCAAATAGAAACTCTGTGCCTATTAAACAATAACTCCTCATTCTCCCCTTTTCCTAGCTCCTGGTAACCTCTATTGTACTTTGTATGAATTTCATCTTCTGAATACCTCATATAAGTGGAATGATGCAATATTTATCCTGTCTTGCTTATTTCACTTAAAGTTTTCAAGGTTCATCATTTCATTCCTTTTTAGAGCTGAACAACATTCCATTACATGTATGTATATGCACATTTTGTTTATTCTTTTATCTTGGCTACTGTGAGTAACGCCAGTATGAATACTTGTGTGCAAGCATCTGCTTGAGTCCCTGTATTCAATTCTTTTGAGTATGCATCTATAGAAGTGAAATTGCTGGATCATATGGCAATCCTGTTTTTGACTTTTTGAAGAAGCACCATAATCTTCTCCACAATGATAATAGCATTTTACATTGCCACCAGCAATACACAAAGGTTCTCAATTTATCCTCATCCTATGTATACTTGTTTTTTTTTTCTTTTTTTAAACATAGAAGCCATTCTAATGGACATGAAATGGTACCATTACTACAATTTTGATTGGCAGTTCCTTAATAAATAATACTGAGCATCTTTCCATGTGCTTATTCACCATTTGTGTATCTTCTTTGGAGCAACATATATGCCAATCCTTTGTAGAAAGGACCAAGATGGTGACATAGGAGGCCCCTGAACTTCCCATCTTCCACAGATGCACCTAAAGTACAGCTACACATTGAACAATTTCCTCTGAGGAAAAACAAAACAAAACAAAAAACAAACAAAAACCAAACAAAAACAAACAAAAAAACAGAAACTAGCTGAATGACTCCTACCACATCAGGCAACTGAGAAAATAACCACAGTGAAATGGATAGGAAAGGCCGAGACAAACGAGCTGTAATTATAGTATGGCACAGAACCATACTATAAGAAAGATAACCCCAACTCTCAGCCTCTTCCTGAGGAGTAAAGGGTTTGGATAGTACCTATAGGATTCCAACTTTTAAGGCTCCCACCTAAGCGACAAGCCCCCAAAACTCTTAGCTCTGACTTCCAATGGAGTTTATAACCACAAGTCTCACAGTAGTATAGAAAACAAAGAAGCTAGTTCTTTACATGCCAGCACTCACTGTGGCTGTCCTCCTCAGGGATTAGCACAGAGGAAGCATGAAAAAAGATGTCCATCTTCCAGTCTTTTCCTGGAAGGGGTCAGACTAAATGCTTTACAACCCACTGCCTGAGCGTCTGGCTTTTCATTTGCACACTTCTAGGTGCTAGCTGCAGTCCTTCATGGAGTTGTCCAGGGGAGCCAGTGGGCACTTCTACTACTTTCTCCCTCTAGCTCACTCCAGTTTTAAAATAAGAGCACTAATTCCTCTTTGGAAGGAGATTTTACACATGCTTACTGCCCTAGCTTTTGCAGCTACTGCCTAAGGGATGGTCCACACCTTCCCTGGCTCTGATGGTAAATGAAGGTTGCACTAAAAAGTCCCACAGGGCTAAAACAAACAACTCAGTTTTTAAGTGGTGTAGGAGCACCCTCCTCCAATCCCAGCATGGCTATATACCTTGGCTCAGTGATGAAGGAATAGGCAAATATCCATTTTCCAGTTTCTCTGTAAAAAAGGCTTAACTAAACACTTTCCCAGCTGCTAAGTGTCTGGTTTCTAATCATCTTGCATACAGGTTCTGACTGTGATCCTTCCCTTTGGAACACTGAGAGGTCTTGGCACATACTCAACTATTGGGGATCATTAAGAATAACTGTGGTGGCTAGGACAATTACAAATGCTTGAGAGCCCTAAAGCTTGAGCTGGGCTAATTGATGAGATTCATCTCCTACGTGAGACCAGTCTGTCAAGACTGGGAGAAGCGACTATTTTACCTAATGCAAGGAATCCACCATGCAGTCAAGAAAAAAATGAAGAGGGGAATATGTTTCAAACAAAAACCAAAGTAAATCTCCAGAAACTGATGTTTCAGAAGTAAGTGGTCTACCTGCCGGAGTTTGAAATAATGGCTATAAAGATGCTCATCAAGGTCACAGAAGCAATGCATGAACAAAGTGAGAATTTTGACAGAGGGACAGAAAATAAGAAAATATTAAACAGAACTTGTAGAACCAAAGAATAGAACAACAGACTTAAAAAGTACAATAGAGGGTTTTAATCAAGCAAAGGAAAGGATCAAGCAGAGGAAAGGATCAACAAACTCAAATACAGGGCAGTAGAATTCATCCAATTAGAGAACTAAAAAGGAAAAAGAATTGAAAGAGCGATGGATTTATTGAACACCATCACGCAGAGCAAAATGGAGGTCCCAGGAGAAGAGAGAGAGAAAGGGGTAGTAAGTTTAACTGAAGAAATAATGGCTGAAAACCTCCCTAATCTGGAAAAACAGACACATTTAGATCCAGAAAGTCTAAAGAATTCATACTGAAACACATACAATTAAATTTTCAAAAGTCTAAAGGCAGTTAAAGGCAGAAGAGTGGCTTTTTACCTTTTTCAGGGTAAAAAAAAAAGTCACAGAAAAGTGACTTTTCTGCAGAAATGTATAGGCCAGAATAGAGTATAATGACATAGTCAAAGTGATGAAAGAAAAAAATTGCCAAGCAAGTAACTCTATGTGGCAAAACTGTCTTTAGAATTGAGAGATAAAGTTTTCCAGACAAAAGGTAAAAGAGTTCATCATCACTAGATCAGCCTTACAAGAAATGTTAAAGGGAGCTTCTAAAGCTGAAACAGAAGGGTGCTAATTAGTAACATGAAAATATGTGAAAGTATGAATTCACTAGTAAAAAAGTAAATATATAGTTAAATTCGGAATAATGGTGGCAGGTAAATCACAACTCTAGTATAAAGATGAAAATACAACATATTAAAGGTAACTATAAAATCGAACTTCAATTTAAAAAAAGGATCAGAGCATGGGGAAGTCAGAGCAAAGTGCAGTGTGGAACTCTATGTTGGGTCATGGAAGAGAAAATGGATATTAGTAGAAAAAGTTGTGAACTCCACTTAAGGTTGGTAGTTTAATTAATAATGTCACAATATTAATTTCTTGGTTTTGACACAAATACCATGGTTTCATGAGATATTAATTTAAGGGAAACAGAAGAGAGCAAAGGAACTCTCTATCTTTGCAACTCTTTTGTATATCTAAAAGTATCACAAAACAAAAAAGCTTATTTAAAAAAAAGTGAAAGGAGAGGAGCTAGAGGAAGAAAGAAAATGGAATATAATCAACTCATTTTCTGTCCATTTTTCAGAAAGGCAAAAGCACACAGCAGTAAGAACTCTGGTTTATTCTGGAGTCACAACTTTTTTGTGACCTGACAAAAGCATTTCCAAACCTCAATTCCTCTATTATTATAAAATAATAATACTTACCCTCAAAGACTCTCATGAGTTTTAAATGAAAAACAGAATGTAAAGTGCTTAAAGCAGTGACTGCCAACTGCTACACTTATACAAGTGTCATTTATAGTGTTGCAATTTATCTTTAAAATTGACTTTCCAGAAAAACAAAAATAACTACGATAATTTGTTAATAGATACAAAATATAAAAAGGTGTGAATTGTTTCATCAAAAACATTGTAACATGAATGTGGGGAAAGTGTAAAAATGTAGAGCTTTTGTACACATTTGAAATTAAATTATGAGCTTAAAATATACTGATAAAACTATAACATATTTTATGTAAGATATAAAACAGCCAGGAAACAATGAGCAAAATGGCAAACTAACTCTATATTGATAATGTAAATGAACTAAATTCTCCAACCAAAAGACAGAGTGGCTGAGTGACTTTAAAAGAAAACCTCAACTATAAACTACCTACAAGAGTCTCACTTCACCTTTTAAAAACACATATAGAATGAAAGTGAAGGATTGGAAAAAGATTTTTCATGCAAATGAAAACCAAATAAAAGTGGGAATAGTTATATCAGACAAGATAGACTAATTCAAAAACTATAACATGAAGGTCATTATACAATGATAAAGGGATCTATTCATCAAAGGATTTTAAAAATTGTAAATATTTATGTATCCAACATTGGAATACCTAAATATACAAAGAAAATATAAACAGATGTGAAAGGAGAAATACATAACAATAGTAGAGGACTTAAATACCCCACTTTCAACAATAGATCATCCAGATAGAAGATCAAAAAGTAAGTATTGGACTTAAACTATACGTTGATCTAACAGATTGGACATTTACAGTACAGTCTATCCAAATATAGAAGAAATACACATTCTTCTAAAGTGTCATATTATGGAACACTGTCTCGGATAGATCATATGCTAGATCACAAAACAGGTCTTAATAAAAGTAAGAAGACTGAAATCATATCAAGCATCTTTTCCAACCACAACAGTATGAAACTAGAAGTCAATTACAAGAAGAAAAGTGGAAAATTCACCAGTGTGTGGAGATCAAACAACATGCTATTGGACAACCAGTGAGCTAAAGAGGAAATCAAAAAGGAAATCAAAGAGTATCTTGAGACAAAACTGGAAACACAACATGCCAACATATGAAATGCAGCAAAGTAGATCTAAGAAGGAATTTCATAGCAATGAACACCTACATTAAGAAAAACAAAAGAGGGCAGCCCCGGTGGCTCAGCAGTTTAGCCCCACCTTCAGTCCAGGGCATGATCCTGGAGACCCGGGATCAAGTCCCACATCAGGCTCCTTGCATGGAGCCTGCCTCTCCCTCTGCCTGTGTCTCTGCCTCTGTGTCTCTCATGAATAAATAAATAAAATCTTAAAAAGAAGAAAAACAAAATATCTCAATTTAACTTTACACCTTAAGGAAGTAGAAAAAGAAAAACAGACGAAGCACAAAATTAGTATAAGGAAAGAAATGGCAAATATCAGAGTGGAAATGGATGAAATAGAGATTAAGAAGACCATAGGAAAGATCAGTGGAAATAACAGTTTTTTGAAAAAACAAAATTGACAAATCTTAGCTAGACTAAGGAACAAATACAGAAATGAAAGAGGAGACATTACAATCAATACCACAGAAGTACAAAGGATCATAAGAGACTACTATGAACAATTGTACACAAATCAGATAACCTGGAAGAAATGGATAAATTCCTATAGATATACAACCTACCAAGACTGAATTATGATGAAATAGAAAATCCATAAAGATTAATTACTAGTAAGGATTTTGAATCAAAAAAACTTCTTAACAAACAAAAGGCCATAGCCAGATGGCTTTACTGGTAAATTCTACCAAACGTTTAAAGAATTAATATCAATCCTTCTCAAACTCTTCCAAAAACAGAAAAGGAGAAACATTTTCAAATTCATTTTACAAGGCCAACATCACCCTGATAACCAAAGACAACGACACTACACAAAGAGAAAATTATAGGCCAATATCCCTAATGAACATAAATGTAAAATCCTCAACAAAATATCAGCAAACTGAATTCACCAGTACACTAAAATGATTATGTACTAAGATCAAGTGGATTTATCCAAGAGATGCAAGGATGGCTCAATATATGCAAATCAATAAATATGATGTACCACATTAACAAAATGAAGGATAAAAATCATGATCATCCTGGTAGATGAAGAAAATTCACTTGATAAAACCCAGCCTCCTTTCATGATAAAAAAAAAAATAAACTCAATAAATTGGTTATAGAAGGCCTCAACATAAGAAAAGCCATATATGGAAAGACCCTGGCTAACATACTCAATGGTAAAAAGCTGAAAGCTTTTCCTCTAAAATCAGAAACAAGCCAATGATGTCCACTCTTGCCATTTTTATTCAACATAGTACTAGAAGTCCTAGTCATAACAATTGGGCAAGAAAAATAAAAGGATTAAAACTGGAAAAGAAAAAGTAAAATTGTCTTTGCAGATCACATGATTTTATAGAAAGCCCCTACAGTCCACCAAAAAACAAAACAACAAAAAACAAAAAACAAAACAAAAAAAAAACAAAAAACTCTATTAGAACCAATAAATGAATTTAGTGAAGTTGCAGGAAACAAAAATCAATATACAAACTCAGTTGCATTTCTATATAGTAACAACTGACTAATGAAAACAGAAGTTAAGAAGACAACCCCAGGGAAGCCTGGGTGGCTTAGCAGTTTAGTGATGACTTCAGCCCAGGGCCTGATCCTGGAGACCCAGGATTCAGTCCCGCATCAGGCTCCCCACATGGAGCCTGCTTCTCCCTCTGCCTGTGTCTCTGCCACTCTCTCTCTCTGTCTCTCATTAACCAATCAATCAATCAAACAAATCAATCTTAAAAAAAAGGAAGACAACCCCATTTACAACTGCATCAAAAACCAGAAAATACCTAGAAACAAAATTAACTAAGGTGGAGAACTACTTGTACATTGAAAACTGTAAGCTATTGATTAAATAAATTAAAGACAAATAAAAGAAAAATACCCTATGATCATGGGTTGGAAAAATTAATGTTGTTAAATGTCCATAATACCCAAAGCATCTGCAAAATCAGTGCAATTTCTATCAAAATTCCAATGGCATTTTTCACAGAAATAGAAAAAATAGTCCTAAAATTTGTTTGGAACCACAAAAGACTCTGAATAGCCAAAGTAATTGTGAAAGAAGAACAAAGCTGAAGGTATTACACTTCCTGATTTCAAACTATAAGGCAACAGTAATCAAAATATGATAGCATTGGTAAAGAAATAGACACATAGATAAATGGAACAGAATCAAGAAGCCAATAATACACCCAATGTATATATGGTCAATTTTCAAAATAGGAGTCAGGAATATATAATAGATAAAGGTTAGTTTCTTCAACTCAATGATTCTGAGAAAACAATGTCCACATGCAAAAGAATAAAATTGGATCCCTGTCTTACATCACACAAAACTACTCAAAATGGATTAAAAGATTTGAATGGAGACCTGAAACCATAAAACTCTAGAAGAAAACACGGGGGTAAGCTCTTTGGCATTGGTCTTGGCAATGATTGTTTGGATTTGATGCCAAAAGCAAGGGCAATGAAAGGAAAATAAACAAGTGAGACTGCATCAAACTAAAAAGCTCCTGCACAGCAAAGAAAACCATCAACAAAATGAAAAGGTGACCTATGGGATGGGAGAAAATATTTGCAAACCATGTATGTGATAATGGGTGAATATCCAAAATATATAAGGCTCCTAGAACTCAATAGCAAAAATACTAATAACCCAATTTTAAAAATAGGCAAAGGACCTGCAGACATTTTTTTTTCCAAAAATAGATATACAGATGGCCCATAAGTACAGCAAATGGTGCTTGACCTTACTACTTATCAGAGAAATGCAAATCAAAACCACAGTGAGGTAGAGGAGACAAAAGATAAGGATGTGGAGGTGAAGATGTGGAGAAAAGGGAACTCTTGTATACCATCGGTGGGATGTACACTGGTGCATCCACTGTGGGAAACAGTATGGAAGTTCCTCAAAAAATTAAAAATAGAACTGCTATTTGATTCAGCAATTCCACTTCTGTGTTTATATCCAAAGAAAATGTAATTACTATCTCAAAGACCTATCTGTACTCCTGTGTTCACTGCAGCATCATTTATAATATCAGAAGTATGAAAACAACATGCATTCAAGTGGATCAATGGATAAAGAAAATGCGGTACAGATACACAATGGAACATTATTCAGCTTTTAAAAAGAAGGAAACCCTGCTTTTGCAACACAGATGAACTTGAAGGGTATGATGCTAAGAGAAATAAGCCAAACAGAAAGGCAAATAAACATGATATGATACTCCTATGTAGAATCTTTAAAAAATATTGAATAGAGAGCAGAGTGGTGGTCACTACAGGCTGGGGGGTGGGGGAAATAGGGAAAGCCTGGTAAAAAAAAAAAGTATAAATTTTAAGTTATAAGATGAATAACACCTTTGGATCCAATGTATAATGTAGTGAATATAGTTGATGCTACTATGCTGTATAATTTAAACTTGCTTGTAGAGAACTTAAGCACTCTTGTGGAAGGAAGGGAAGGGGGGGAGGAAAGGGGGGAGGGAAAAAGAAAAAAAGAAAAATATGTGAGATAATGAACAAAATAAAGTACAAAGTAGAGCTTGTAAACTATACGTTATGTGTAAAAATTTATGCTGATGACACCCACATTTATATTTTAAGCCTGACTCATCCTGAGCTCCAGACTTGAAACTGCCTGACGTCTCCACCACGCTCCTCAATATTAACACGCCAGAAACGGTTTTTCATCTCTTCTTTGAAATTTTCTTCTTCTAGTTTCTACATCTTAGTAAATGGCACTATACACTTTCTCTCTCTTTCCTTCACACCACTGCTCCTCTTCCCCTCCTCCCCTCTCCTGCCCCGTATCTCATCTCTCACAGCAAGTCCTGTTGGCTTCTCTTTCCAAACATATCCCTAAATCCAGCCACTTCCATCCTTGTTACCCTAGTCCAGCTTGCACTCGTCATCGTGTTTCCCTCAACTCCCTGCCCCACCCATTCTCTTCACAGAAGTCAGGAAGCCTGAGAAGAGATGAATTCTGGAGTCTTACCTTTAAGACGGCGGTCCAAGTACTCTAGGACTATTTTAAACATTTGAATTAATGCAAGAAGTAAAGATCCGAATGCGAGGGACCCTGTGTGATATCTGGGCAAAGATAAAACGAGAAAGTTAAAAGATCTTTACTATAACAAAAAGGATGCTACAATTTTAATAGGTAAAAGGGGTCTGCAGAAAGACAGGAAAGAATTTCTTATGCTTTCTTATTCAGGTTGATAAAGGTCCTCATAGAGGATTTTAAATGATTCACATCTCTTTTGCCCTTCATCTACAAAAATGATACCAATAGCCTTTCATCATAAAATACAACGTTTGAGCTAAGCAAGAGAGACAGAGCCACGTTAATTCTTAATTTTTATCGTGGTGCCCTCCTCTACTACTTCTCTTCAGTAAGAGAAGGCTTTTAGAAGGATATTGGCCCGGGTAGGGATTGTAAAAGCTGTGGCTCTAAAAGCAGACAGAGCCAATGGACATCCATGAATCTTAAATCATACCTTTGACCTCATTGGTAACTTCGCCACGTGAATGATAAAGGCATACGATTGAATCATAAGCACACTAAACCTAACTGGGTAGATAGAGGTACGATTCAACGTGGAACTTACCGTATGGCTCGTCCAAATGCAGTAAAAAGTGGATGTGGTGGGATGTCATCGGGTTTTCTGAAGGCCCAGTAATAAGAAGCAAAGGCACCAGCAAGGGCACACTGACCCAGTGCAATGACAAAGTTTATAAGCCAGAAAAAGACAAATAGATTGAACATCTGGAAAGTAGGGACATACTGATGGTACAGGCTCTTTCCACCATAGAAAGCAAAGTTACACTGAGCCTCAGGGCAAGCTTTGGCAATTTCAGTTGTATTAAAAATCTGTACTCAGGGGAAAAAAAAAAGACAATAGAGTTAATATGAAGTGCCATTCCAAGATAACACCTTCCCTGACTTCTCGTCTTGTGTAGCCCCAATTGCATGTCCTCCTTTTCTCCCATTAGCTTCTGCTGTTAGTCCTATTTTTTTTTTTAATATATAGGGTTTTTTTTTTTAGGATTTTATTTATTTGAGAGAGAGAGCGCGCATAAGAGAGCAAGTATGAGAGAGCACGAGTGCAATTAAGGGGAAGGGCAGAGGGAGAGGGAAGCAGACTCCCCACAGAGCAGAGAGCCCAACTCAGGGCTTGATCCCAGGACCCTAGGATCAGGGCCTCAGCCGAAATCAAGAGTTAGCCACTTAACCAACTGAGCCACCCAGGCGTCCCTGTTACTCCTATTCTTCTATCGCCACCACTTTATATCATTCCTTAATGAGCTCTAGAAAGTATTTCATTTTCCATCATATGTTCACCACTCTGCACCCACTAAAATTTCACATTTACTAGTGTTGTTGTTGAACTCGGGAAATAGTGCTTATCTTCATTCTGCCCACCATTTTCAGTGCTCTACTGCTAACACTGGACCCCCCCTTTCCTTCTCAACAGTGATCCCCATTAATGTCTCTATTTCAAAATGATTTTTACAACTGCTAGGTGAAATGTAGTAGAGTTCTATATTGAAGTGAGAGAGAGAGAGAGAGAGAGAGAGAGAGAGAGTCTTTGACTTACCTCTGGGTTACAGGTTGTATTTTCATGTTTGCATTTCCCTTCTGGGGCTATGACTTTGTATATAGGTACCCCTGACGTAGCCAAGTAACTGGGGTAACCTATTAAGGATAAACTATTTGCTGGTATATTGAAAGTAGACAGACAAAAAAAAAATAATGCAAATAACTCAAAAGTCCACGGAGAGATAACTTCAAAAAACTTCTAACCTTTTAATAATTTATACATTTTTTTCAGAGCTGGAATAACACAACATGAGTCAGCTGCACTGAGTGTCCCCTTCACAATAAAATACAAAGGAATTTTCTTAGGTTATTGCCAAGAAGAATTACCATATGTGAAAACAAAATAAAACAAAATCTACCACATGGCCTATCTGGGGTGGGGGTGGGGGGATTCAATCAGTAGACGAACTTTTTTAGAGCTCAGCAAAAAAAAAAAAAAAAAAAAACACCCAGAAAAAAAAAAAAAACAACCTTTAGGATGTTCCTAGTCTTCTCAGGATGGGAAGCACTAGACACAAACTCCTGGTTCTTTAATAGTAGTATGAACCTGAGGTTTAAAGATGTCAATTACCAAAGGATACATTGCTATCACTGCCCAGTAGGCAATACAGATGGAGATGAAAATGAAAGTTAAAATTGGATAAATTAATGTAGTAGGGATGCATCCAATGGCTCTGAAATAAAGCAAATATTTGAAATTCAAAATGATTCAGAGATATAACTTCTTAATTAAATCTTTATCTGTTAAACTAGAAATAAATTTTTAAATTGACTTTTAAATTTTACTTATGTGTTATTTTCAGGAAAAAAACATACAGAAACTTGGGAGGAACTTTGGGGGAACTTCTGACGGGAATCAAATATAAACATTAAAAGAAGGCCTCTAATTTACTAAAAACAACACAAGTAAAATTTAATAGCCAATTTAAAAATTTAAAATTCTTTAAGAATATGCTAGAATGATCAGCAAAAAAGAGCCAGTGGTAATTACCACCATTCTTAGAATGAATTCAGTCTAAAGCTTATTTCTTATACCAATTAATTCCAGCTCTTAGTTGCCCTTGAAAAAAATGATCAACCTGTCACAGTTGTATTGGCCCTTTACACACACGTGCGTGCACACACACGCAGAGGTGTAACAGTGGGGCAAGTTACAGTGAATTGCACAACATCATATTAGTTAAAAAAAAAAAACCAGCAAATCAGTAGTTTCCAGTGGCTAATGATAGGGCTGCAGTTACAGGAAGGTGAGAGAGAGTTTAACACACTGCTTGTTAACTATTTAAACCATTGGATTCAAGGGGCACTGTTATTATGGAAGACAATTTTGTTAGAATAATCCTTACAGACTACTTAAAATAATGTGGTCTTTGATCATTAAGAACTTAGTTTTTAATCATTCTAAATAGAATGCATGGTCTGTTGGCTTATAGTCGTTCTTTTCATATTTCTTCCATCCATTATTCAAAAGCTTAAAGTATTATCCTCAAGTGACCTTTTGGAATAGTTTAGAAACTAGGAGGTGTCATTACCTCTTAGCATGAGTTTTAGTGTTTATTTTATAGCATTTTTAAACGAAAATGGCTCCAGGTATAACGTGTTCTGAATTAAGAGTCTGGTGCTCCTAGCATCAATTATTCTATTAGCAAATTTTGTCACTCTAACTGACTTTATAGAATTATGAGGATTTGAGGTTTTGCAAATGATCTCAACCATCAATATTGTAGGATTCAGTATGGGAATAATACAATATATAATACAAGGTACTTTTATATAGCACTCTATCACTTACTTTCACATGTTATTCTGACATACATTTGGTGTTTAAAAAAAGTGCTAATACATGGACTACACAGTTTGAGCCTTATTTCATCCTATGATAATTGAGGTTTGGGAACACTGAAGGATTTGTCAGCATGACCTTTCTAATAAGTGGCAAAGTCTGAACTTCAGTCTTCTTGAATGGAAAGCAGATTTCTCTAACAAGTCTTAAAGGGGAAGTCTCTGGACATGTACACAATAGGCAGTGACTGATGTACATTATGTGAGTTTCTCCATCAGGGCCTTACTTGCTCCCTTCCTTCAGCAGGGTAATGGAGATGCGGATTCGTTCCCTGAGGAAGATCAGCATGAGGATGATAAACACTTCAAGAATGCAGAGTATTATCACTTTAAACAGGAAAAAAAGAATTAGTGTGTGATATACAAATCAACCCCAAAACACAATCTTTCTCTGCAAAAGTTGAGGGCTGAGTCTCATGGTTATTTCTGCCAATTCTGACACTCCACAGTTTGGGCAGTGCAACCTCTCCAAAAGTGCCAATCTTAGAAATTCACTCTCAAACCCTCCAAGAAAGGCTAAGAAATCTTGATTAAAACATTTAGCTACGGTTTGAGCAACTCAATTGGTCAGGCTTCATTTCACCTATTGAAACATTTCACAAAATTCGTACACATGAGAGAAGGACGGACGGCTGCAGGCAGCTCTATTTTAGGTGTTTTTCACTTTCACTTCATTGAGTAAGAGAATTATTACAGAAGAAACTCCTTGAGCTGTCACTGTACACAATGCCTCTTCAGTAACTGGCCTTGCTGACTGACGGGCAGGCTCTTGATGGCCACACTTTTACCCTGTGACTCTACCCATCACGGCTACCCTTGATGGAATCAGGCTGTAAACCCAACCCTGGTCTGATAAAAGTCTCAGAATTAGAACTAAGGGAATCTACTTCAGTTTTGAATTGAAGGTTATGAACCTCTTGAACTTCAAGCTCTACAAGCTTAATGAACTGTGTCAAAACCACCTTTTCGTGAGATAAGTGAATTTGCAAAGACAGAATAAGACATCTGTGAATTTAAGAAACGGAGCAGAGAGGCAATCTTGAGTTCTTTTGGCTTTCTGTGTTTTCCTGGATCCAAGTACCCTGGAAAGTCCAGCTGCTTTCCTGCCTCCCCGCCCCTCCCCCCGCTTTTTTTTTTTTTTTAGTTTGGTGAGACACTGTTATATCCTTACAATAAGTACCAATGCCTTGCTCCAGCTTATTCTAATTTTTATTTCTTTTTGGCTACCTTCAATTAGTTTCTCTTTACTTTAAGCCAGATGGTCCCACTTACTATATTTCCTCAACTCTAAGACACATTTTTAAATTAGTAATAACTTTTCAGGAAAAATAAAATCCTTCATTAAATGTCTTTTCGTCCTGATTTCAGCTATGTTAAAAAGTGAAAAGTAATGCATGCTGAAATTAAGGAAATATAGCACTGCTAATAACACAACCTGAAATTATAGAAGAAACTAAATGGAAATTTAAATTCCCACCTCTGAAAGAATCTGCTCTATTACATCCTTGCTAGATAGTTATCCTGTTCATGCCCGAGCACTTCAAGTGACAGGGCACTCAGCACACATCGGTTAACATCTCCGAGCAGAAATCAGTTAACGCAGAGATGTGAGAGGATCTTAGTAATGTATCATCTTGCCACTATGTCTTCTTTTAGTTAAATCATGTATTTATGTTATCATGCATATTTGATTCTCTTAAAACAAAATGACTGCAAAGTTATGGAGGATAGCCATGATGAGCTAAAATCATCATCTTTGGACAAACCTAAGAATACGAGATATGCCAAGAATCACTTTATATTCTGAAATTGCATTCATAAACAACATTGCATATGAAACGTAGACCTTTACAAAATTACATATCCAAGATGATTAGAGAAATTTTATTGTCTTTTGAGTTTATGTGCCTTTCTTGTATCTGAATAAAAGCAAACAATGGAAATCTATTTTTGAGACCCTGTAGAGAAGTTGGTATAACTAACTTTTCAGAGGAGGAGACTAGAATAACTAATAGCAGAAATAAGATTAGAACCATCTCCTAACACAACCCGAGACTTATAAAAACGATAATTTTTGTATGTAGAACTCTACTTATTTTAAGTGTTTTCATCAATGAGTATAATTTCACATTATGCCCTTCTGATACCTAGAATTGTGTCCAAACACAGAGCAAGTAATCAATTAATGTCTGATAAATGGATTGTGAAAGTGGGGGCACAGTTGAGGAAACATTGGCATTGCTAGACTTGAAAATAAAAGCGAATTCTATATTTTCCTTAAAGGACATCCCTTAACTTATCCAGTGGCAGATTTTGATCAATCATGTCAATGATTTTTTGTGTTGAAGGCCCTTAAGAGACAGCAGTGGAATGACCACAGAACCTGTCACTATAAGATTCACCTGAGAATAAAACTAGAGGTTTCGATATATAATGGATGAGATTCATCATCTTTATACATGATAGATAATTGCAAGTAGATTCCTGAGAAGGTATGGATGGAATCACTCAAACTCAGGAAAAATGATAAGGATACAAGTTCCAAGATGCCTGATTTTTATATAGTTAAAAAGAAGGATATGAATGAAATAATCCTTCTGCAACGTATTTGAAAAAAAAAATGTTATAGGAAGGGAACTAATCTGCATGCAAGCTGGATGTGGGAAGCCAAAGAACATGAATGTGACATTTTGATTCAGCATGGCCTGAGGAAAAGAGAAAAATCAAATGTGGTGGACAAAAGGACCCTGGTGGGGGGTGCAAGTTCTGTGCAAGTTTAGGTCATGGAGCTTGCAAGAGCTTTTAGAAAAAAAAAAAAAATCTCAAGATTATCCAAAACCTTTTGCTAAAAAGGCTTCTCATTATTCATTTTCCCCCCACATGCTTTGCTTCCAGGAAAGCAGTGTAGTAGATGGCCTAGGTCTCATTCTGGTCAAGTAGTATACTGTATCCTAGTAGTATAAACAACTAAAACAGCACACTTGTGATATGACATGAGCCTGTCCTTGAAAGCCTGATGACTTCTGGGTGAAGTGGCAAAATTGAGTTTTCACATTTATGGAGATGGGACTCATACCGGGCCCCATGATGTGCCCACAAAGATACTGCTCACCTCTGAGGCTATCTCTGGACTTCTTACCAGGCCTCCTTGAAATGTGTCTTGCTTGGCTCTCAATATGAAGAAGTTTTTTTTTAAAGCAACATGTAATTAGAGATTATTTTAAAATCTTGATTAAAGAACACAAAATGGTAAGATTATAATAAAACCATTTAAGAATATAAAATTAAAGCTATCTCTGAAATCATCTTGCTTTAAAAATTTTGCTAATATCACCCTTAACTAATTCAATAATCTGAACACTTCAAAAAACATAATTTTATTACTTATTATTCTAATTCCTGTAATAGTTTAAAAGTCTTGTTATGAAAAAATTGGTCATCCTTTTTCTGTTTTTAAAACAAGTTTGAAAAATTAAGCATTGTTTTTCCTTTTAAAACCCCTTTCTTGGATGTCAAGGTAATCGCTATAACCATCCACATCCAAACCATTTTAAGTAGAAGACAAGTAGTATGACATCATAGCAAAGTAATATTTTGTTAGATTACATCATAAATTCCCCTCAATGACCTTTCCATTTACTGAAGCTATTAAGATTATAGACACATTTACTTTAGTGACATTAATAATGAGTCTATTGAACAGGTTACACTAACCCAAGATTTTCTTTAGACAAAGATTTTCTTTCATTATTACTTCTTTAAGTAAGCCAGTTTTTAAAATCCACTCACTAAATGCGAGCCATGTTTGTTTCAGTTGGAAGTACATGCTTAGATCAGTCTGAATCCCGAGGTCATACACAGATAAGTGAGAATTTGGCCGTCCCTGGAGATTGTTGTATTCTTGGTAACAGTGCCATATTCCTTGAAAAGGAAAGAAAAACAGACTAATATAAAATGCCATTTCCTGAAATACAAGCTATACACTTAAACACATCTATGTGAAATTGAACAGCATGGTCATTTCTACAAAGGCAAGATTCATATTTACATAGTAAGCATTTTATATACTTTTGACTAGAAACAATTTCAATGCCCATCAACAGGGACTGACTAAATTATGGTGTATTTGTATAATAGAATACTAGCTTTTCACATAAAGAGAAAGTATACTGATATTCAGTGATCACTGAGCTATTTCGTTAAGTGAAAAAAGCTAAAAGTGACATAAAAAGTGTGCTATAATTCACATATGAATCACCTCTCTATATATTTTCTTGTACTTACATAAAGTGTCCCTGGAAGGATACAGAGAAATGTATTTTTTTTTTTTTTTTTTTTTTTTTACTTTCAGGGAAGGAAACTTACTGACCAAGGAAAGAATAAGTAGGAAATTTCACTGTATAAACTTTATACCTTTTGAAATTTGAACCACATAAATATACAATTAATTTTAAAAGCAGATTTTTAAGAATCATTTAAGTTGAAAAATACTTTTGAATTAAAAAAATGTTTTTGGTGAAGTAGGTCTTGATGGAATTACCTAATGCATATTCTTATTAAAGATTGTATCCAGGCAAAGTAAATATGGACTGGCTAGATTTCCCTGAGACACTGCATTTCAGACTGTAAAATGATTTTTTTTTTAAGATTTACTTATTTGAGAGAGAGAGAGAATATGAGTAGGAAGAGGGGCAGAGGGAGAGGGAGAGAATCCCAGACTCCCTGCTGAATGAGAGGCTGATGTGGGGCTCAATCTTATGACCCCAAGATCATGACCTGAGCCAAAAATCAAAAGTCAGATGCTTAACTAAGTCACCCAGGCACCCCACAGACTGCACAATGAATCTTTAGATGATCTAGATAAAGTGGGAGTAAAAAGAAAAATAGAACTAAGGAGTTTATTTTTAGGACCAATGAGTCTGGTTTAGATCCATTGGAAATGTTTTAGTAATAATGAGAAAAACTGCTTTTTAAACTCCAATTATAAACTAATACTTTTTTTTTTTCCTAGATAAAGATAAGGGGGTGAGGTATGTGGAGAAAGGCAAGACTAGACTAGAAGGGACATTTCTTAAAGAGATATAAGACAAGTATCTTTCAGGTCCCATTTTCCCCAATGTGTTTTTAAAAATGCTTTTGGTGGCACCTGGGTGGCTCAGTCAGTTAAGTGGCCAACTCTTGATTTTGGCTCCGTCAATCTCAGGGCATTGGATCAAGCTCTGTATTGGGCTCTGTGCTCAGCTGGGAGTTTGCTTGAGGATTCTCTCCCTCTCCCCTCTCCCTACTCACACTCTCTAAAATAAATAAATCTTTTAAAAAAAAAGTAAAATAAAAATGCTTTGGAATATTTAATACATACAGAATTATATGTAGTTCTGTAGTAACAGATGTAGGTTTTTTTCAGGTGTAGGTTTTAAAGTATATAGTCAAATGAAACCTATGGATGCATTACCTAGTTTAAGACTTTATGATCTTAATTTTGCTCTAATTAAGCAAAATAATTTTTTTTCTTTTACCTGAGATCTTCATCCTATCATCTGCCAATTTCCACCAAAGAACAATTATTCTGAATTTTTTGCTTATCATTATCTTAACAGAAAAATTTATTGAAATCTTTGAGATTCATAGCTTGTACAAGTTTTTAAATAATTTATCCTTATAGTTCTATGAATTTTGAATATATTTTCTTAGATGCATATAATTATGTATTAGAAGCCTGTATATTTAGAATTGGTATACCTTTTAAGCAAATTAAATCCCTTCTAACTCTAATAATGAATTTTATTTCAAAAACCATTTTGTCTGATTAATATAGCAACTGCAGCTTTCTTTTGGTTAATTACTTTAAATAAATTTATATATTTATACCTCTCACCAGTTTCTTCCAACATCTCCTCCACTACCTCCCATCTCTGGCAACTACTCATCTGTTCTCTGTATCTATGAGCTTAGTTTTTAATTTTAATTTTTAATTGAAAAACAGTTGACATACAATATAAGATTGGTATAACAGCAATGTGACAATTCTATACATTATAAAACACTTATTAGGGAAAGTATAGCTACCAACTGTCCTTGTATAAAGCTATTACTATTACTATTACACTATTATTGACTATATTTTCTATGCTGTACTTTGCATCCCCATGAGTATATTTTATAACTAGAAATTTGTACCTCTTAATGTCTTTAACCTATTTCATCCATCTCCCCACCCCTCTGGAAACCACCAATTTGTTCTCTAGGAGTTTGTTTCTGTGCCTGTTTTTTAGATTCTATGTATAAGTAACATCATATGGTATTTTTCATTGTCTCACTTCATTTAGCATACTATTTCTCTAGATTCATCCATGTTGTCACAAATGGCAAGATTTCATTCTTTTTAATCCATTTTTATCACTTTCTTTATCCATTCATCCATTAGATAGTTGTTTTCATATCTTGGCTATTGTAAATAATGTTGCAATGAACATGGGGGTGCATATATCTTTTTGAATTAGCTTTTTCATTTTTTTCAGGTAAATACCCAAAAGTGGACTTTTTGAATCAGATGGTAGTTCTAATTTTTTGAGGAACCTCCATACTATTTTCCATTATGACTGAGCCAATTTACATTCCTACCAAATATGCACAAGGATTCATTTTTCTTTACATCCTTGCTAACACCAATTTCTTGTCTTTTTGATAACAGGCATTCTAACAACAGGTATGAGATGCTATCCTATTATGGTTTTGGATCTGCATTTCCCTGATGATTAGTGATGTTGAGTACCTTTCGTGTAACTGTTGACCATCCAGTAGTCTTTGAGAAAATGTCTATTCAGATTTTCTGCCTATTTATAAATTGGGTTTGATTTATTTTACTTTTTTTGGGGGGGGGGAGGGGGGCTACTGAGTTGTGTGAGTTCTTTGTATTAGCTCCTTATCAGACATCTGGTTTGCAAATATTTTCTTCCATCCAATATGTTCCTTTTTTTGATGGATTTCTTTGCTGCTCAGAAGCTTTGTAGATTACATACTTCCACTTATTTATTTTTGCTTTTTATTGCTTGTGATTTTAGATCATATTAAAAAAAAAATCATTCCTAAGACCTGATAAAGGAGCTTACTGACTACATTTTCTTCTAGAAGTTTTATGGTTTCAGGTCTTATATTCAAGTTTTTAATCAATATTGAGTTAATTTTTGTGTAGGCTGTTAAGATAGTGGTACAGTTTCATTCTTTTGCATGTGGCTGTCCAGTTTTCCCCAACACGATTTATAGAAGAGACTGTTCTTTCCCATTGTATATCTTGGCTCCTTTGTGATAAATTAATTGAACCTATATGAGTAGTTTTATTTGGGGGCTCTCTGTTCTTTTTGTGACAGTATCATACTGTTTTTTAATCACTATAGCTTTGTAATATAGTTTGAAATCAGGGTATATGATACCTCCCAGTTTTGTTCTCCTTTCTCAAGGTTGCTTTGGCTTTTTGGTTTTGTGGGTTTTTTTTTTTTTGTGGTTCCATACAAAATTTAGGATTATATGTTTTACTTCTTTTAAAAGGGCAATTGGAATTCTGATAGGGATTTCACTGGATCTTTAGATCACTTTGGCGAGTATGCAGATCTTAATATTTATTCTCCCAATCCATGAGCATAGAATATCTTTCCATTTATTTGTGTCTTCTCCAACCTCTTTTATTAAGGTCTTACAGATTTCAGTACCTAGGTCTTTTACCCCTTGTTTAAATTTATTCCTAGTTATATTTTATTCTTCTGATGCAATTGTAAATGGGATTATAAATGAATAGACTGGCCAGACAGAAAATCAGTAAGGAAACATCAGCCTTAAACAACACATTAGACCAGGTGGACTTAACAGATCTATCTAGAACATTCCATCTTAAAACAGCAGAATACACATTCTTCTCAGGTGCACATGGAACATTATCAAGGATGGATACTATGTTAAGCCACAAAATAAGTCTTAATAAATTTAGGAGGACTGAAATCATTTTAAGTATCTTCTTTGACCACAATAGTATAAATTAGAAATTAATTACATCAGAAAAACTGGAAAATTCACAAATATGTGGAGATTAAACAACATGCTACTGAACAACCAATAGATCAAGGAAGAAATCAAAAGGAAATTAAAAAATACCTTGAGACATATGAAAATGGAAATATACCATTGCAGGATACAGTAAAAGCATTTCAAGAGGGAAATTCATAAGGACACAGGCTACCTCAAGAAATAAGAAAAGTCTCAAATAACCTAACTTTATATCTCATGGAACTAGAAAAAGCACAAATGAAGCCCAAAGTTAGAAGGAGGGAAATAAAGATTAGAGTAGAAATAACTGAGAGACTAAAAAAGACAATATAGAAGATCAATGAGACTAAGAGCTGGTTCTTTTAAAAGTTAACCAAATGGATAAGTGTTTAGCTAAACTCACCAAGAAAGAGAAAACTCAAAATCAGTAATGAAAGAGGAGAGTTTACAACTGATACTACAGAAACACAAACAATCATAAGAGACTACAGTTGATCCTTAAACAGGGGGTTTAGGAATACCTACCCCCAGTGCAAAACCCCATATATAAATTTTGACTCCTTAAAAACTTTACTAATATCTGACTGCTGACCAGAAGCCTTACTGATACCATAAGCAGTCAATTAACACTTAATATTAACACTTGATATTTAGTATATCTATTATATATCCTTATAATAAAGTAAGCTACAGAAAATATTAGGAAAATCATAAGGAAAATTCATTTATAGAACTGTATTTATCCAAAAACATCAGCATATAAGTGGATATATGCAGGTCAAACCCATGGTGTTCAAGGGTCAACTATACTATGAACAATTATGTGCCAACAAATTTAACTGCTTAGAAGAAATGGATAAATTCCTAGAAACATACAACTTACCAAGACCGAATCATGATAAAATAGGATATCTGAACAGGCTAATTACTAGTAAGAAGATTGAATTGGTAATCAAAAACCTCCCAACAAACAAAAGGCCAGGACCAGATAACTTCACTGGTGAATTCTACCAAAATTCAAAGAGTTAATACCATCCTTCTCAAGCTCTTCCAAAAAAGAGAAGTGGAGGGAACATTGTCATACTTCTTCTACAAGGTCAGCATTACCCTGATACCAAAAATCAGACAAGGACACCACAAGAAAATGGAACTACAGGCCAGTACCCCTGGTGAACATAGGTGTACAAATCCTCAAAATATTAGCAAACTGAATTCAACAGTACATTAAAAATATCATATATCATGATCAAGTGGGATTTATTCCAGGGATGCAAGGATGGCTCAGGATTCACAAATCAGTAGATGTGATGCACATTAATGAAAGATAAAAATCCTATGATAATCTCCACATGATTAAAAGACATGATAATCTCCATAGATGTAGGAAAAGCATTTGAGAAAATTCAGCATCTATTCCTGTGTAACAACTACAACCAAGACTGTTTACTGAACATTACATAGTAAGCAGCTTTCTAAGGACCTTATTTACATTATTTAAAAAATTATTCACAGAATCCTATTGTATAGTTGAAGAAACTACTAATTAGACTGTATACCTGCAAAGGATCACACAGTTAATATGCAATGAATCTGGGACTGTGCGTTTTCAATCTCCACATCCATGTCCGTAACCCCCACTGTTCTGTGGCTTCTCCTGTATAAATCTTAACTTGTTCTGGTCAATACGAATTGTTCCACTGATGTTCAAGGGCACCTGCCCACAAACAGCCTGGCTTTTTCTCTGCTCAGTAGGCTGCTTGCCCTAGTAAATAGACTGCTGTTAGTAGGAAATGGTTGGTTTCCCATGATATGGAGAAAATCGGTTGTCCAAGATAGTAGCAGAGGTCAGTTATACAGTATTATACTTCTCAATCTAGCTGGACATTTCCCCACCCAATGAGAGGCTTCAAGCTGACTTGCCACACCATTAATTGCTGAGCTAGTACTACCTAGGGAGTCAACAGGGAGCTGAAATTTGTTGTTTCGCCTGTACTTGCGATATGCCAGTGATCTTTCTCCCTCTTGCCACTGTCAACTTTGCACTATAGCCAATCTCAGATTTTTCTTTCTTCTTAAGACAAGTCAATGAAATCAATACGAGACTTTACTGTCTTTCCCTTCTTGATGACAATAAAAGAGTGACTGAATCACATGCCCAGGCTCTGTAGTGGTAAAGGGCAGAGTTTATTTTGGGCTCCAAGCAGAAACATACACAAAAGACTTTTAAACAAAAAGCTTTCTTAGGAGTCTTTGATTAAGGGCTAGTGGTTCTTATGCTCCTCAACCAGACTGACCCACCTTTTCACATGCAGCTGCACAGAAGCGGCAGATAAGGAAACCCTGAAGAGATAGGAAACTGTCTAGAAACCTATTGAGGATAACAGGGAGGACAGTAACAATAAACCAACACATGTTGAGTGTTTACTGTTTTTCAGATATTTTCAGATATAAGAGCTTTATATTCATTATCTCAGTTAATCCTCACAATCTTGTGAGATAGAAATACATACCATGACTGTGCTGATGTTACAGATAAGGAAACTGGGTCTTCTAATCATTAGGAAGCGTTTCCAAAGTTCCTCAGTTATATGTGATGGAGCTGGGATTAGAATTCAGTCTAACTACAGAACCTGGGGAATTCAACTGTATTCTTATATTGATATGTGTAAAACTCTTCCTTGAGTGGCAAAAATAGGAAATTGCTGTTCTTGGTGTCTTGGCTACCATGAAACGATTTTCAATCCAAATGGTATTGTAGGAGGATTTATTCTGGAATAGAGACCTCTCAAAAATTCATCTATTGGCCTTTATGCCTATTAGAACTATGACGGGAGCTGCCATAAATGCTATACTCTTCCTGGGGGGAAACTTTAGCTCCTTCTTTGGTGTTCACACTGCACCTGTACTGCTTTTGAGGGGACTGAGCTACTGGTTAGAATGTCAACCTTGATAGAAAGGAGCTCTCCATCCAAACGGTTGTAATTCAGAATACTTGCCTCTAGAGGGTGATGCCTCATTATGGAGTACTGGCCAATTACTAGAATGTGTGACAGTACCTGGATTAAAATTACTAAATTGAAAGAAAAATAGATCACACTTCTGTAATTATACAGACAGAAAAGTTAAAGGAATAAAATAAGTTTTCTGAAATGTTTTTCATTAACCTAACAGGTGTTGTTTTAGTTTTTTTACTTCCTTTTTAATGACGATAAGGCATGGGACCAAAGGTCAGTAAGAACTAGAGCATTTTGATAGCATCTTTTTCAAGATGAAGATAAAAGTTACAGAAATAATATATGTAAAATTAATTTTTCTCAATTAATATTTTGGGGGTGGGAAGTAAATAATTTAAATTCACTGCAAGTTAAGTGCTTTCTGGTAATTAAAAATGCCAACTGAAAAGAAAAGGACTATTTTGATATTTAGTGATTTTTAAGAGGGGTGATACCTACCATAACCTATAATTCCAATCACACCCACCATGAAGACCCAGAAGAGGATTCCAGCTATGAACCTCAGGAGTATCACAAACATACAACTAAGAAGCATGGCGATAGTCAGGCCTCTAGAGGAAAAAGCATACAACACACACAGGGGTCAAGTGTGTTAAACATAACAAAGTTAAAAGCAAGGCAACATTTTCTATCCAAAATATTTCTCATACTATTTTATCTGGCTATAGAAACACTTATAATATTAAAAAGTACAAATAATTGTTCCTATTAAGACTTTCATATGAAAAAGTAGGATCATCAGGAACTTCAAACCTGAGTCAATATTTGTGTACCTGGGTAAACTGAAGTCCGGCAGCAACCACTGTTCAAGGAAAAACACAATTCCTCCAACCTACAGTTTTGGCCTATCTGCCACAGTTGCCATGCCACATATATATTTTTTCCCCCTTCACATGTCTCACTAAGTGATAAATTATAAAACATATTCATGATACCAAGAGAAGGAAACTTTTTATAACACAACTATGTAGAAGTAAAGGAGAAGTCTTAGGGCAGAAAAGAAAAATAATTGCCCCACACAGTTCCTGAGTCCATGATTTTGTAGTCATTATTATGGTCCAATTATCTTTAATAATTTGTGATGTCTGACATCACCAGACATCTGTTTCAGGTCCCCAGTAATCTGGGGGGCCGCTAATTATAGAGAGCCATGATACAGCTTCTGTATCTCCTGGGCCATAGGACTTTATCAAGCAAACAGCAGCGTGACTATTTTTTTGTCTTAATGTTTTCCTGGAGTTTGACTGAGATACAAATATATCTAAGTTAAATCCATTATTGGATTCCACTAGGTAATTTCATTAAACAGAACTCATTAAGATTAGAAATTTGGATGATCCTTCCGTTAAGAACGGATACCTCCAGTGCTCTTTGTAAGTTTCCAAACTTAGAAACATAGACTGCAACATTTATTGAGCGTGATTGTTTCCAAGTATTATATTTTTTAAAAAGTCTTAATAATTACTGTCGCTAGATAGATGACAGCATTGTATCAGAGTAACTTCTTGGGTCACATTCTTGCAGAGCCTATGCTCTCAACTCCGGAAACCATTCCCTATTAAAATCACAGATATTTTAATGCTTAAGTATTCAATATGGTTGAAGGATTATTCTGTGGCAAGGTCCAAGAGGAATATTCAAAAAAAGGTCCGGGGGGTGGGGAAGGGAGAAAAAAATAAAGCTGTTTATTCTGTGTTTTAATTCTTGTATAAAAATCTAAATAAACTAAGTCATGGCATATTAGTCTTTGGCTTTATATTTATGAGATAAATGGAGAGCAGAAGAGTTGAAAATAAAGGGAGTGTTTATGCTCTAGTGGTATGAGCAGTGCCTGGGTAGAGAGGGTTTCAGTGTGTGTTGGGAGTGAGGTCAACAGGAAGATCTATTAATGCATAGTTTTTCAGATAATAGTCTAAAAGGACAAAATAGGGCAGCCTGGGTGGCTCAGCGGTTTAGCACTGTCTTTAGTCCAGGGCCTGATCCCGGAGACCCAGGATCAAGTCCCACGTCAGGCTCCCTGCATGGAGCCTGCTTCTCCCTCTGCCTGTGTCTCTGCCTCTCTCTCTGTGTCTCTATCATAAATAAATAAATCTTTTAAAAAATAAAATAAAAGGACAAAATAAAGAAGAAATATGGAAATTATCTAATGATGATGAGTCTGACAGTAGGGGAACCAGTATAACTACTGTCAAGTATAGACTGCAATCTCTGCTATGGAGAGATATCCTGAAATACTGATGCACAATGAAAATAATTATTGTGTTTAAGACAAGGCATTGAAATGAATAAAATCTCAAAAAAAAAAAAAAACTAGTTCTACAGCTCAAAAACTAGTCACTGGAATTTTATATACAATTTTGAGCTTATTAAGTACCACATAGTTATATATATCTATCTTGTTCCCCTAGTGGTTTTATAACTGTTCCTCGAATCCACATTTTCTATGCATCTTCTATGTTCCAAGGACCACACTGGAAGTTACAAAAAGAGAGAGGAGTTAGACGTAGTTACCACGGTAAAGAACCAGGTAAATAAAATACAAAATTCTAGGTGCTATACAAATAAGTACATATGTGTGTATAGGGGTGTGTGTGTGTGTGTGTGTGTGTGTGTGTGTGTGTGTAGGAGGAGGAGGAACACAGAGGGAAAAGCAATTATATCTGGAAGTCAAGAAAGACTTCATAAAAAAAATCAGCTTTTGTGTAATTTAACATTTTATTTATTTAAGAGAGAAGGCACGAGTAGGAGCAGGGGCAGGGTTGAGGAGCAGAGGGAAAGGGAGAAGTGGGGCTCTATCTCAGGACCCCCAGGATCATGACCTGAGCTAAAGGCAGATGCTTAACTGAGCCCCCCAGGCACCCCGAAAGCTGATTTTAAATGAGATGGAGTTGCCCAGGACATAGGAAGGGCGTGCTAGGAAGAAGAAGAGCATGTGCAAAACAGGGGTTTGACAGACCAGGGATGGGTATGCTATTTGATGTGTTTAGAATATAGGGTTAATCAAATAATATGGATGGAGATGAATCTGGGAAACTAGTTGGACCGGGTTGTAAAGGGCCGTGTAACTATCTGAAGTTTTCACTTTGCTTTCTGATCACTAGGGAACCATAGATGCTTTTAAGGCATAAGAAGGGGATATAAGAGCCAGATAGTAGCAATCGCCTTAAATATATCAAACACCTGTACCTGCTCCAGCAGTCACTGCATTTCCCCCTTACCTTTCAGGAATGCAAATTCTGTATCTAAACAATTTTAATCTCCTCCTCCTTCATATATTTTTTTCCAACTCTTCGTAACTACGGTGACCTTTGATAACAGCAAACATTATGTGGAAAGAAGGTGTTAAAAAGTAAGAGTGATCCCTTGGAGGTCGAGGGAAGGACAAATGAGAAAACAGACCCAGAGAAATAAGACTACAACCACTGTAACATAACAATAAGAAGCAAACGTACTATAGATGTTGTCCCCGCATGACTCGAAGTGTATTTATATAAGTACTTTTACTGGGAATTTAATGAATAAAGTTCAAATTTACATTATGACTTTTGTAACACTGGATATATTTCCAAATATCTTTGCCCCATCTTCATCCTATCTGAAAAAGAAAATGGCAGGAACTTTTATTCACAAATACAAATAGGGAATTTGAAGAAAGCATTCCACAAGGGTTAAATGGGGCTGGATAAGAAACACCAATGTTTGCACTTACATGAGAATCCAATACCAAGTTGTTGCATAATCTTCAAATATTTTCATTCCAACTGCCCTTGCATCAAGGATTTTATTGACACGACTGAATTGAAAGGAAAAAAAAAATCAATTATTTTGACTACCACTAAACAGAAATGCTCTCATTATGATAAAAGGGGCTTTGCAAGCTGCTGTTCACAACATACTTTCAGGAACCCCCAGCCACAATATGGAGATGTCACTTTGATAGACTACAAAGGTGGCTATAGCTACACACACAGAGAACGTGGCTTTCAAGAATGGTGAACAGATCCCTTTTCAACATATGGGACATGTCCTCAATACTGCGGAAACCTCACTGTAGGAAATGAATTCAAATAAGATCAGTTTTTAGCTTACAAAATCCCTGGAGTCAAGAATGAACATCATTCTTAATTCCCTTTTTTAATCCTCTGACTGCCGTGTAGCAGGAAGGCATCGTGGGATACATACAGGGGGGTGCACAAATCATTAGCGTCCAGTTTGATGAATTATCAAAGTGAATGCACTATGTAGCAACAACCTTGTTGTCCCTTGTCCTATGTTCCCCAGTTACAATTCCTCCTTTCTTCCCCCAAGGTAACCACAATCCTGACTTTTATGATAATAATTTTCTAGTTTTCTTTTCCAGTTTTACTCCTTACATATGCATCGCAGGATAATTTAGTTGTGCTTGTTTTTGGCCTTTTCTGTCAATGGACTTGTACTATTATTTTGTTATTTCTTTCACCTAGTTTTATATTTGGGAAATCCACCCATGGTGCTATTACATTTGAATAATCCGGACCTGAAGTATTTTGGACTGCTGAACTCTTTCAAGGAAGAGAGAGATATTTTTAGAATATCTTTATGTTTCACCTTTAATTCAACAACTGAGCTATACAAGGATATCGTGTTTGTTTGTGCACCCACGTAAGTGTATGCATCCAGGGAATTAATTATATTTCCTAATAACATGAAACATCATGATGTGTACACCAAGGGGAACAGTAAATTAACTTCCTTGTAGTAAGTACACAGACATTGATATGGTCCCGAAACAGTATTACGATGGTTATTCCTCCTTTCCGAAGGCTCTCTTCTTTTTACATTTAGCAGTTTTATTATTTTAGTCATTTTTTTGAATAGTGACTCAAAAAGCTTTTCTTTTACTGCGTTCATTCAACAAGTAAATTAAGGTCTTTCAATACGCTTACTGACCTCTCATATTTCTATACCAGTTGATAATGAAAGATTTAATAACCATTTTAGAAAACATCATTGCACTTTCTTATTCACTTCGGTTTCTCCTTTACTTGCTTTTCTTAATGAATACACACCAAGCTCTCCAATCCCCAGTGACATGTGTATTTCATAATTCTACATAATTCTTTCCCTATAACCCTTAACCTAATGGCAGCTTCAGTCTTGTGTATAATAACAGGACGCCTACAAACTCAAAATAAGAATGTAAACAAACATACTTTGCAGCTGTCCTGAGTTCTATAGCATTTCTTGTTCTTCCACTTCCATCTTCAAATGTGGTCTTATTTCCTACTGTCAACGTGCCATTGTTAGTAGCAAAGTCAGGGAAACATCTCTGGAGAACTGTAAACAAATAAAATTACAGTAATCGTTTTTTTCCTATTTCTTCCTATGGGATGGTCTCCCTTTCTTAAGCTTTCTGTTATTTATAACCAAATTCTTGTTAGACAACGTTTAAGCATATTGCTCAACACAGATAATCGCCCATTACTTGATGGTCAGAAGGTATTCTGATGGTTCTAAGACAGATGTAGGAAGCAAATATGATCATAATCTGAAACTATACTCCAAACTTGATTATTTTACACATGGTTACTCAACAAGTGGCCAATAAGTAAGATGCGCAGCACAGGTGTTAAAAGAGGAATACTGATAACATGTCTCACATGGTAAAGACATTTTAATAAAAAGGCTATTTTTGCACGTATGACTGAGCTTACTTTTTCTTTTTTAAAGATTTTAATTATTTGGGGGAGAGGGGGGAGAGGGGGGGAGGAGAGGGGGGAGAGGGGGGAGAGGGGGGAGAGGGGGGAGAGGGGGGAGAGGGGGGAGAGGGGGGAGGTGGGGGAGGTGGGGGAGGTGGGGGGGGAGGTGGGGGGGGAGGTGGGGGGGGAGGTGGGGGGGGAGGTGGGGGGGGAGGTGGGGGGGAGGAGAGGGGGGAGGAGAGAGGGGGGAGGAGAGAGGGGGGAGGAGAGAGGGGGGAGGAGAGGGGGGAGGAGAGGGGGGGAGGAGAGAGGGGGGAGGAGAGGGGGGGAGGAGAGGGGGGGGAGGAGAGGGGGGGAGGAGAGGGGGGGAGGAGAGGGGGGGAGGAGAGGGGGGGAGGAGGAGAGGGGGGGAGGAGAGGGGGGAGGGAGGAGAGGGGGGGAGGAGAGGGGGGGAGGAGAGGGGGGGAGGAGAGGGGGGGAGGAGAGGGGGGGGAGGAGAGGGGGGGGAGGAGAGAGGGGGGAGGAGAGAGGGGGGGAGGAGAGAGGGGGGAGGAGAGAGGGGGGGAGGAGAGGGGGGGAGGAGAGAGGGGGGAGGAGAGAGGGGGGAGGAGAGAGGGGGGGAGGAGAGAGGGGGGGAGGAGAGGGGGGGGAGGAGAGGGGGGGGAGGAGAGGGGGGGGAGGAGAGGGGGGGGAGGAGAGGGGGGGGAGGAGAGGGGGGGGAGGAGAGGGGGGGGAGGAGAGGGGGGGGAGGAGAGGGGGGGAGGAGAGGGGGGGGAGGAGAGAGGGGGGGAGGAGAGAGGGGGGGAGGAGAGAGGGGGGGAGGAGAGAGGGGGGGAGGAGAGAGGGGGGGAGGAGAGAGGGGGGAGGAGAGAGGGGGGAGGAGAGAGGGGGGAGGAGAGAGGGGGGAGGAGAGAGGGGGGAGGAGAGAGGGGGGAGGAGAGAGGGGGAGGAGAGAGGGGGAGGAGAGAGGGGGAGGAGAGAGGGGGAGGAGAGAGGGGGGAGGAGAGAGGGGGGGAGGAGAGAGGGGGGGAGGAGAGAGGGGGGGAGGAGAGAGGGGGGGAGGAGAGAGGGGGGAGGAGAGGGGGGGGAGGAGAGAGAACATAAATGAGCAGTGGGAGGGACAAAGGGATAGGGAGAAACAGGCTCCCCACTGAGCAGGGAACCAGATATGAGGCTGGATCCCACTGAGCCTCCCAGGCACCCCAGGTTTACTTATTCTTATTAAAAATATATCTTAGATACTCCTTGAGTGAAACATTGAAAACTGAAGATTAGTGAATAATTCCTTGAGAAATAAGAACTAGCTCAGACTTCAGGCTACTAAGACAACTGGATTTTTATTTGTGAAGTCTTAATAATTTGCCTCCCATCCAAACCATTTACATGGGTTTTTTTTGGAGGGGCTAGAAATAGAAATTCTAAGGCTATCAAAATGGCCCAGAACCTTGCAGACTAGCATCATTTCTCTGTAGAGTTACCTCACCTGTTCAATCTTCTATGCACTTATTTTGATTAAATAGAATCCTTCCCTCTTTACAAACCTGTATTACTTAAAGTATTTTAAAACCCCAATTTTAAATGAAGAGAGAACAGAAATCAGAAGTGGATCATTTTTATGTATTTTTAACAGATTTGCATGGGGTTTTGAGGAGTTTGAACCTAAAAATATTGAAGCAGTTGATATAGGGAAAGAAGGAATACATCTTTACTAAGCCTTTCCTGACTTTTCGGGCTTAAAATGACCTCTAGTCTATCTACCTCCATCTTCGGTAGCACTTAAAATATATGGCTGAGTCCTTCAGTAGCTTCCTCATCTTTCTCTGGTTCTTCCCTGGCAAATTCGACATAGTTGTCTCTACCAGCTGCTTCTATTCCCTCTCCAATCACAATCCGCCCCCACCACTCCAAAAAATTTGTCCTCCCAGTGATCCCAGTGATTTCCAAGTGGCCAAAACCTCCAAAGTTCTTTTAGTCATCATCTTGCTTGAAGCCATTTCCTAGCACAGTGCTTGGTACGTAGTAGAACTCAGTAAATATTTGCTGTTGCATTAACCATTCTGAGTCTTTGACATGTTAGTCAACCCCTGCCTTTTGAAACTCCCTTCCTTTGGCTTACATGCCCAGATTCTCTCCTGCCCTCCCTTCAGCTTTTCTGTGCATTCCTGCCCCTTGCCACTCCTTAAATAGGACTGTTTCAGCCTACAGAGGCCTCCAGAGACCTTGAAATGGGCAATTCCATCCAATCAGTTAGTTTCAATTGCTAAATATGCTCATTATATATTTGGAAAGTAGAGAAAATAAGGAAGATACAAAATAATACATAGTTCTACCATCTACAATGAACTCTATTAACATTTTAGATCAATTCCCTTCTAGTCTTTCTTCTAAAAGAAGTTTTTGAGACTCCTAACCATAAAATAAATGCACAGTTTTCCCTTGTTTCTTTTAATGTTGCTTATTTTTCCTTTCATAAACTCCTGAATAAGTAAATTTTATTAGCTGCATACTATTCCATTAAGTAGTATACTCAATCACCTACTGGGGGAATGAACACAAATTGACCGTGATGTTTACCTCAATGTCTGTGTGCCTTATTCAGTCTTGTATCTCCAGTGTACATTTTATATTGTGTAATTTAACCAAACTGTACTTGTAAGGGCAGGAATGTCTTATACTCTTCCACCTATTATACCTTCAGTGATTAAAGATTAATTTCTATCATTTTGTAACATTGTTTCTTGACTACTGACCCTTGTTGCCCAGGGCTTCCCAGCAAAACATAGTTGCTTACAAGACCTACATCTTTACTCAAGGTCCTCAATGACCCAAAAGAAAAGTGATAGGGGCGCATAAGAGGTTGTATTTGATGGAAAACTTGTACAAGTGGAAAATTTGTAAGAATGGAAATTTTTTTTAAAAGTTAGACAAAGTTTATATAAACTTTAAAATTTATAAATCTTAAAAATATAAAATATTGATTCATTTAGGAGACACATAAATATTTCAAATTTCAAATTCTAGGACAAGTCTATGTCTCACTTCACTCCCCAAGCAACTTCTGAACAAACTCTTTGACTCAGTTCAGGGGTGAGTGTGCAAGATTATAAGACTATGTCTGTGTGTGTTTACATGTGCTCATAGAGCACTAGATAATCTATTCGGGCTTTAAAAATCCTTTTTAAATTTATTTTTATTTTTAAAGATTTTATTTATTTATTCATGAGACACACAGAGAGGCACAGACACAGGCAGAGGAAGAAGCAGGCTCCTCACAGGGAACCTGATGCAGGATTTGATCCCGAGACAGGTATCACACCCTGAGCAGAAAGCAGATGCTCAACCACTGAGTCACCCAGGCAGCCTTAAAATCAGATTTTGATCTTTTCTGTGTATGTTGATGCAGCAAAACCCCAAAACTAACAGAGCTCCAGTGGAAATATCTCTGGCTGGAGTCAGGAGAATGGGCTATAGCTTTGGCTTCTTCTTAATTAACTCTGGGACATTGGGCCAGTCACACAACTATTCTAGGCTTCGGTATTTGTCAATAGTGAAATAAGGGGACTGAATTAAATAACTTCTTATAATTACAGATTCTAAGATAAGTAATAACCACTTACATGGTTTGCTTGGAAAAATCGCTGTTGGACAATCATCATCCAGTAAAAGTTGTGCAAGAGCCTAAAATGAAAGGAAGAGTATAACATTGAAAAGACTACACAATGACAACGTTTACTCTCAGTATAAAAATTGTCCTTTAAAAATTTAACTCCATAATTATCTCATTATTTCATATTACTCTAATAAGTGATTTTAATATCACACACACATGCTTATTTGACAAATGCTCTTAAATGTCCTAATTGTAATTCAATCAAATCAACTATAATAAAACCAGACCCACTGAAGCCACAACACACCTTTGGATGTGAATATCTATGACTTAATCATATTCTGAGTCTCTAATTCTTCAAACTTTTTTTTTCTGGAAAAAGAGTATCCTCTTTAAGTTAGAAGCCATTATTATCATTTAATGCAATGGAGCTTTAGAATTCCTTAATAAGTCTCAAACCTAGATAGGGTTTGAGGATTTTTTTTTTTAATGAATAATTATCAAGTTGGGTTTGGAAGTAAAATTCTTGTTACCACGTAGCCATGGATCTTCATCATTACAGTAATGAAATGGTGACATTAATAAAATGAAATGACATTAGCTCCTAGATCTTGATGGCAAAAAAATCCATCCACATAGAGAATTTGTTGGTTTCAGGGACGAGTTAAAGCTAACTTACCAGACGTAAGAGTCTTGCATAACACCCAAAGTCTACACAATGATATGCTATAAATGGTGCATATATGTTAGTATGTACATGTGCATTTGTGTTTCAGTAGAATAATCATCATCTCCTGGATGATTTAGAAGCCTGTCCATTACAAATGCTCATGTTACACTTGAAATCAAAACAAAAGTTAAATTCTTTAGTTTTAAGCTTAAACACACATACCTTTGCAGGCTTTCCAAAAGGGGTCTTGCAGAACTGGCTGTAGTATGTCGAATAATTTTGGCTTGTTTTGTGTGCAAATTCTATTTCCATGTAGGTTAAAAATTTTTCTGGGCACTTGGAGACACAGATCTGTAAAGAAAAGGAACACAGTGGTGGGGATTCAATTAAGTTGAACAAACCAAGAAAGTAAAATTAGATTTCTAGGTTATGCAACCACTATAAAGAGCAAAGCACCATTTTCCATCTAAGAAACTTACATCAATTTTCTAATTTATGTAAAAAATAAACATCTGGGTGGCTCAGTGGTTGAGTGTCTGCCTTTGGTTTGGGTTATGGTCCCAGGGTCCTGGGATCAGGTCCCACATCAGGCTCCCTGCAGGGAGCCTGCTTTTCCCTCTGCCTATGTCTCTGGCTCTCTCTGTGTCTCTCATTTAAAAATAAATAAAACCTTCAAAAGAAAAAATAAGATTTCATGTACTAGTTATCAATCTCTACTCCTTGTCTTTGATCATGATTTGGTTAAGACAATAAGATATTGTAGCAGACCTGTTCTTAACTTCTGATTTTGAGATAACTGCAGATCTACTTGCAGCTATGAGAAATAATTCATTCTGTCCAATTTTATCCAATGGTAATAACTTGCACAATTACAGAACAATATCACAACCAAAAAATTGATGTTGCCACCATCCACTAACCTTTGCAAGATTAATCTTGCTTGTATAGTTTATACATTTTCAGGGTTAAAATCTTGCCTCCTTTCCTACATATGAATTAAATGGTGAAATGCTCTGAATATTGATAACTTATGCCACTAATAACTATCAGTGCCAGTGAATTTTCGACAACTGTCAAAATATAATTGGGGATGTATGATTATAAGAAACTAACAAAATTAGGACTATTTGTGGCACTCAATCATTATTACAGTCTTTTACTAACACCAGTCAAATGTGGACAGAGAGGTCACCAATGCAATTATTTTACGTTAATGAACTTAGAGAACCTATTAATGCCAAACTAGAACACTGTGCTAGTAGTCCACAGAGCCACTGTGGAGTGACTGAAACCCAATTAGGAACTCCACAGAGAGAAAGCTGAATCTGAGAAGATGCACTTGATTTGTTTATAATTAAAAAACAAAAACAAAGATCCTATTAAGCCATGATAGTTGCAGTCCTGACACATTCTCTCCTCCGCCTTCAGTTACTCCTTATGAAAGGCTGCATCTCAGACTTCATCTCCCTGCTGTTCTTTGGTAACTTCTCACTGGCCAGATTCTAGTTCAATCCATTGACAGCTAGGTAAGACACTGCTTCTGAGCTGATCTCTTTCCCATCCTTTGGGTCATGTTTCTACTGTACACAAAAATATTTGGTATTGACCCCACAGCTAAGGTAGCAGGTGGATGACTAACTGGATACTGTAAGATGATATTAACAGATTGGAGGTGACAGCAGCAGTCTAATTTCTTTTAGAAGTTCTGACAAGGCAAACAAACTGTCTCCACATCCACACCTCCATATGCATTTTCTGTTAGTTTCTCATATGTACATAGGCATTCACGCAATCACTCATGCGCACGTGCACGCACACACACACACCCCTCTAGAGGAAATATTGAGGTTTCATAGGTATCTTTTTACTAAAGCTGAAGAACTGTTTAGGGACATTGAAAGCCTCCAACATGCGCATTTTTTGAAAGAAGGCCAAGGTTATCATTAACACAAATGTCAAAATTTCACTCTGATTGGAGCTAAGCTGAATAAACCTATAACACTGGGAGATATTTTACATTTAGACTTTGACAATTATAGGACTTTGAAAGGTAACCTCACTAGTTCCCCTATTGAGTACATTTACATGGATTTATAAAATGAATACTGAAAGTGCTAATGCTTTAGGCCTTAACTGACAGTAACAATATATATAAGAAAGTAATTAAAATAGCAAAAAGTGGTTTGTTAAAGAGAAGCACATCAAATTTCCTTCCAGACACAAATGAGCTGTTAAAAAACAATATAGCAACTGCTTTTTACTCTCTCCCTATCAGACCGATTTGTTCACTTTAAATACAGTGCTGATTAGTAGCAATCAACATATAATTGGCCAAAAATGAAGGTCACATTGAGGTAGGGTATCCTAATTGATCACAGTCTGTCCTTTAAATGCTTGTGACACACGTCTGGACCATGCTGGCAGTTAACAAACAAACAAAAAACCCCACAATGCATAAAAATATGGCTTGAATCAGTAGATACACTAATGTCTGGCAGACTAAAAGCAAGTCTCCATTACTGGCAGCTAAAATATATTCAGACTCAATCCTGATTTTTTTGTGTAACCACAAAATTCTTTAAATGTAATTCATCATTATTTTTATATCTTCAATTCATATAGGTTTAATGATCTAATACAAGTCAGAATTTGGGGAGTAGAAAAGTTATACTATAGGTTACAATACTACATTTGTTATGAAAAAAAAAAACCCATGACCTAGTAAATAATTTATGGTGTATTTAACATAACTGTAAATAACATGTATGTGGGTAAAAAAGCATAATGTACAAGGATATTTTTGTTTCATCAGGAGAATGATGGATTTGTATAGTGGAAAACTTCCGAGTGGGTGTAGGAAGATATTAATTTACTCATTCACTTATTCTTTCAACAAATACTTAGTGATCACCTACTCTGAGCCTGTTCTAGGTACTGTAAACACAATAAAACAGATAAAACCCTTCCCCTTAAGCTGTTTGCCTTCTAGCAGGGGAGAGATGGATAACAACAAGTAAAACTATTTGTTATGAGATGGTCATAAATGCTATGGGGAAAAATTAAGGCTAGAAAGGAGGTTAGAGAATAAAAGGCTGCTGAGTGGGATTCCAATTTTAAATGGGTGGTCAAGGAAGGCCTCCCTAAAAAGGCAACATTTGAGGAAAGATGTGAAGACTAGTGATCAAGCCACAGTGACTTGGAGAAAGTACTGTAGGCAGGGAGAACACCATCTAAGGCTCTGCGACAGGAGCATTCCTGGATCCTTCACAAATAGATGGGTAATATAACCTGAGTACAGTGAGCAGAGAGAGAGTAGCAGCATATGTAGTCAGAGAGTTGGACAGTGAAAGATCCAGTAAGGACATTGTTAAGACTTTGCTTTTAATCTCAGTAACTTGGGAACATATGGGGGCATGGGCTGAACAAAGGAGAGACATAAATGTGACATATTTAATAGGATCACACTGGCTGTTGGGTAGAAAAGAGACTGAAAGGAGTAGAAAGCAGGGCAAGGATAGAGTCAGAGAGACTAGTCAGGAGGTCACTGAAATGATCTAGAAAAAAAGACGATGATTCTTTAAAAAAAAAGGAAGAGATGGTGAAAAGTAGTTTGGTCCAGATATATTTTGAATGGAGACCAGAGGAATTAGCTGGCAGTTCATACATGAGTACAAAAAAAAAAAAAAAAAAGAGGAACCAAGGAGGATTCATTGATATTTGGAGCTGGCCTTAACTGAAACAGGGAAGACCGATGGGATTGGAGAATAATATTAAGGAAGAAGTCAGACATTAGGAATTGAGTTTTGGACATGTTACATTTGAGATGTCAACTAACTATCCATGTAGAGGCCTTGCGTAGGAGGTTGGATATAAAGATCAGGAGTTTAGGGAGTAGACTTATCTGGAGATATAAATTAGGGAGGGAAGCATGTAGATGATGAAACCATAAGACTAGGCAAGATTACCAAGAGAGTAAACATAGATTTTGAAAAGGACTAAGCTTGGTGATGGGAGGGAATTCCAACATTTACAAGATGTTGGAAAGATGAAGAAAAATCAGCAAAGGAGACTAACAAGGAGTAGCCAGAGATTTGGGAGGAAACCTAGAAGAATGTTGTGCGGTGGAAGCCACATCAAGAAAGTGTTTTGAGGAGGAGGCTTGAATAAACAATGTTGTTAGATCATATAAATGTGGAATGAGAATTGGCCACCGGTTTAATAATATGGAGGTCGATGGTATCATTTGGGGGCAATTGGAGTAGGAGTAAAAGCCTGAATGAGAAGAGAGGATTTAGACACACTGAACATAGACTGTTTGAGGACTTTTGCAAAACAGAGGTAAGATATGGAGCAGTACCTGGAGGTTGTGTGTGGGCAGGGAGGGTTGTGGGGTAAAGGAGAGAATTTTTTTGAGATAGAAGAAATAACAGCATGTTTGTATATTGATGGGGATGATTTACTAGTGAAAGAAAAATGGTAATAAGAAAAAAAACAACATTTCTGGAATGATGTGCTTGAGTGTGTGTGTGAGAGATAATGCACAAATAGATAGACGGGGCACCTGGGTGGCTCAGTGGTTGAGCGTCTGCCTTCAGCTCAGGATGTGATCCCAGGGTCCTAGGATGGAGTCCTGCATAGGATTTCCCACAGGGAGTCTGCTTCTCCCTCTGCCTATGTCTCTGCCTCTCTCTAGGTCTCTCATGAATAAATAAAATCTTTAAAAAAAAAAGTTAACTACAAAAAAAAAAAAAAATAGGATGACCTGAGGAGCAAGGGCAGTTCAACCACAGCATAACAAGGAGAGGTTGAACAAATACATGAACATAAATGACAACAGGTAGGCAAGAGGAGGTCACTGTAGGATCTTTCAAAATTTGTCTTTGAACGCTTACACTTTCTCAGTAAAATAGGAAGCGAAGTCAGAGGCTGACAAGGAGATTGGGAAGTTTAAGGTAAGGGGAAAAATGTATGAAATTGTTTACTAGAAGGCTAAGCTAGTGAACAAAGAGTCTGTAGCATGGTTGTGGGACAGCACTAAGGGCCCACGAGGTTAGTCGCTCTGAATTGAAAGGGCTGTTCTATATATTTTCTCCTACAACTCATGGCTGCCTGAGTTCAAGCATGGAATAGGCAGAGAGCTGCACTTAGCTAGGGATGAGGTTTTGCCAGGGAACAACAACTACGTGGGAGGGGACAAAGAAATGGAGTTTATATAAGGGAGTGGATTTTAAGAAGGACCATGAAATCTAAGTCAGACACAGAGGGAAATGAAAACATGAAGGAACTGAGGGACACTGGGGCGGGGGAGATGGTTAGCATTAAGGGTTTGTAGGTGCCAATGAGGTACAATGATTGGAGTTGGAATGTTAGAGGCATTGCAGTGGTCAGACATTGGGATGTTTGAAACTGAGATTTATGAAGGGTGGTAATTACTAGTACTGACAAGGTCAAGAATTTAATCTTGGGAGGGGGTGGCTGTGGTAGAAAACAAAGTCTTGTGGTAGAGGTAGTCACAGAACGAAGATGCCAGGGTCTGAGGTTGGCTTCAATCTCAGCAGGAAATAAGACATCAAAAGTCTATGAGAGAGAGATGAGGAAGAGAGGAAGAAAGCAGAATTACCAACTAGATCAGGGAAGATCTTGGGTATGGTTTACTGGCACATGGAACAAAAAGGAAATAGAAGTTAGAAGCCTACTACATTTTGGGGGTAGTTGTGCTGCCGCAGAATTCATGAGCTAACCTGAAAAGGCCTTTGACTGTTAAAACAGTCTTTGAGGTGCTAAATTCGCACAACAGCAAGGGAGCTTCAAAGCTCTGTTGCCATCAAAAGAGCTTATGTCTCCAGTGCTCAGCAATGATGTGGTCTGAGGCCAGCAGAGGGGAAATATCCTCCCGGGTGGTTGAGTAAAGGACCATAGGGTGAAATGGGGAATAACAATCCAGGTCTAATAAAACTGTTTCCATGCACCAGAGACCACTGTGCATTTATCACTCCTTTCTGATTTGGAGTTTGTATCCTAATAGTCCTAGCCTTGGCCCTCATTGCGTTTTCAATGGGAAGATCTGATAGAGGATATATCCCCCATAAATCCTTGGACTTTGGGTTAAAGATAGTACTACATGGAATGCTGGGCTGTCTCCCTTGGGAAGAAGAAGGGGATTCTGGAGGACAGAGGGATAGACTAGGGAAGACCTAACTAATTGCCCATTGAAGTCTATGCCTTATCCCACAAGTACATTGCTTTTGTCCTTCCTTCTTGCATCTCGTGGTGAACACATAAAAATAACATGTATGTTGTAGGAGTAGAAGTGTGATGTGTGAACATTTTTAATCCAAGGCTTTTAAGAGCAGAGACGCTTTATTCATCTTCTATTTCCCTCTGACAGGTGGATGCAGATGATGAGAAGGATGGAGGAAGGGCTGCCAGATGAAAGGAGCCTAGAGAAGAGTTGCCCACTGACCATAAACACCAGCCTGATACTGTTATATGGCCAGGAATAAACTATTATGTTAAGTCACTGAAAAACTCAAGTTTATTATAATAGCTAGCTTTACTCTTCCTAATACTGATCTTGAGAAAAATATCACTTCTCAGACCTGCAGTTTATTTTATAAAAATAGGTTGTTTGACCAAATCGCCAAGGTTCTTTAGTGATACTACAATGATTAATCCTGCTTCATTTTAATATCATTTGATTGTATCTAAACAAATAGGAGCTCATGCTTGTGTCTTCCCACCTTCCATTAGTCCATGTTAACTATGCATACACAGAATTCAAATGGAATTGAATTCTTTTATCCAAAAATGTTCAAAATTGCAAGGCTTTTTTTTTTTTTTTTTCCTTACCTGTGTGGTAGGGCACTGTAGGTTTACCACCACAGAGGGACTGGTACAGCTGAATAAGTTAAAGTAAAACAGAATGGTCTTGTTCCTGTTAAGAAAACAACATAAAGTAATCTTTAGTGACTGTGGAAATATTCCATATCATTTCAGACCCTGTATACTTTTAATATAATGACCTTTAAAAATTGGCTTCATTTTCCCTAGACAGCTACAGTATAGTCCCCAACTCCCCTTTAAGCTGCTAACATTCACAGCTCCTTTTTGTAATAGTAAAAAACTGAAATAATGAAATTGTCCATCAACAGCAGATTGGCTAAAGAATTTCACATCCACAAAGAAGACTGTGTTGCCATTGAAAAATAATAATTCCGTAAGAGCCAGATTCACTCTTTCACCACTCAAACAGCCTTATCATCTACACAGTATTCTGGTACATGTGATTTGAATTTGTACCCATGCAAATGAATAAATTATTGCATGTCATGGATCACTGGAGTTCCTTGGGATTATTTAAAACTGAATGGTAAATCTCTAGGTGTCAAGAGTCCCTCATAGGTAAAACTGATTTATAAACTGCAAAATGCTACATAAACTGAAATTATTCACCAAATTATGCTATTGTCAAGGGTAAGGCTCATACCTTATTCACTTTAATATCCCTACTTTGCCAACACAACCTAGTACTTAGCCCTTTCTAGATATTTATCAAATGTTGCAGAATGAATGAGAATAATCCCAGAATAAGTTGTTGTTGTTTAATCTTAGAATCCAATTTAGCTTTCCAGTACAAAGCCATAGTCATTCAATCACAGTCTGTTTGATATCCTTAAACTTCAGTGAACCTCATGGGGCACCTGGGTGGCTCAGTCGGTTAAGCATCTGATGCTTGATTTTGGCTCAGGTCAGTCATGATCATGAGGTCATGATCTCAGGGTCTGTGGATAGAGCCCTGTGTTGGCCTCTGCTCTCCCTCCACCCTTCCCCCCTACTCACACTCATTCTCTTTCTCTAATAATCTTAAAAAACAAAAATAAAACTTCAGTGAACCCCAGATTCCTCAGGTACAGAGTAGGTGGTGATGGTTGCAACTGAGCAATTCCATGGGAATGACTGAAGGAGTAACTACTTAACTTACACTGTATTTCCATCAAGAAACAACAAAGTAAAATCAATTGCAAACTAGTAGTTCAAAATGCTGTACCATGCACTTAAGCCTTTCTCTCCTCTTTCCTGAAACTCATGCAAATAAAAGAATGGAAGTACAAAAAGTAATAAACCTCATCAAACCAGTTGAGGGTGGGGAAAGACAAGTTCTGTTCACAACTATATGAGAGTTCAGCAATTTCTGGAAGATGGAAAGCATATGAGAGTATGCTGAGTGATGAATGCACCACAAAGGAGTATGGAAAGAGTGGGATACAACTTTCCTGTTAGAAATCATGAGATGCTGGATTCAGTTTTGAAAGTGAAAAATGTGGCTGAAAACAAGATTAATTGAAGATTTATATACAGAACTACAGTACAAACCAGCACCTCTCTTTTCTCCCATACCCCTGCACTTGGAATTCCAGCATCCAGGAAAAACATGCAAAACCTGAGGCCTCCTTTGTGGAATGAGCCTTCTGGGGTTAGCAAAGGCTTTTTACAGAATTTGGTGCCCCAGCCTACAAGCCTGTCACTTTGAAAGCTCAGACCTGACAGCCAGTTTCCCATCAGTTCATGCTGTAGTGAAATCTGACAGTGAACACGGCCTTATCACCCTATACAGGGAAGAGGTCTCACAGAAAAACAGAACTACTAACATAGCTTTGGGACAAATTCACAGAAGTGACTTAAGTTCTTTAATAATAATGGGCAATCAAGTAGAATCAGGAATGTAAGGAAGAATCAGCATATGAAAGATAAAGTGAACAAAAACTGATGCTGTATGAAATCAATTTAGGGCATAGGATGGACTTTTAAATCCAGTATTTTCAAAGTACCTCAAGCAGACTATCCATAAAATAAGAGCAGTATATAATAACAAAGAAATAGAGGGTAAGAGAATTTTTAAAGATCAAAAATATGAGGAAGATGGAAAAGTACAAAGACCCTAAGCTTACCCCATCCATGGATACAACTAGGTAACACCCATATCAGTGTAAAATGACTGAAGACTATCAGAACAAATTCTCCACAGCTAAACATAGAGAAGAGGCTAACTTGAAGAGTTTAGGAAGGGCAGAGACAAGAGTTAAACAGACCCATAGGACTCTCTCCAGGAGGGACAATGCAAGTGCAGAGATGGAAAAGAAACAGATCCTCACACCAGGAAGCCCAGGCATGGGGAAGATGAATCAACAAAACATTTGGCTTTGAAAACCAAAGGAGCTGAACTTTGTTACTTTTTACAGGCATTGGGGCTTAGTACCTGGAACTTTAAAGGTCAGCAGGCTGGACCCTGGAAAAGCTGGGAAAGCCTGGAGGGCAGGAAGAAAGAGTCCCCACCCTTAAAAAGCACAACAAACAGCCCCACTAAGATACAGCATAGAAGCAACAGTTTGGATAATATCTGGGGAATACAGGATGGAGATTTGCTTATTAATCTTGGAACAAAGGCTGGAGGGGCAGAGATTTTGGGGGGACTTCTCCAAGAACAAAAGAGCTTATAGGTGTCATTTCCCTTCTCTGCCCCACCCCACCCCCAAACTTAGAGGGACACTTGTGGGAGCCAGCACGGTGCCAACATTTGGTATCTCACTTGCCAACACTGCACTCTGCCCCCTCATTCTCCAGCAGACATGCCTTTGCACAGTCAAGCTTCCACTCTAGGTTTACCCCCAAGCAGACTTGAGCAAAGCTTCCTGACACTGTGCACCTCACCCCCGTGTTCTCCTGTGGACCTGCTCCCTTCAATACAACCTTGGAGAGACCATCCAAAGTGCTACCACAAGCCTGGCAGGGTGCAAGAAAACCTGAGAGAGGCCAGAACAACTCCAAAGTCACTCCTACCCAACAGAAAGGGACTGAGAACCATACACACCAGATTAAATTTGGCTCACAATGAATTTGGTGGGCTGGGGGCAGACATCTGGTCTAACAACAGGCCCTCCCCACCAACGAAAGCTTCTCAAGGGACAATAAAGAGAAAGAACCCTGAAGTTCAGTGCTACTGCATCTCCAGCAAACATCTGATAGGACTCAACTCAAGTGCAGGACAGAATAAATCCTGCCCACAAGAAGGAAAGAGAACCATTGCAGAGGACTGGAATAAAGGTAAAAACAGCTCAGCCACAATAGCAGGGCACACACGACATATATAAGAGACATTCCTAAAGCACCAGGTTCTGGTGAACAGGGGACATTGCAGTGTAGGGCACTATAGGACCTCTCCTTCATAAGGCCATTGCTTTCAAGAGGAGACATAGTGGACTTTCCAAACATAATAACAGAGTTACACAAAATAAGGAGACAGAGGAACTTTTTTTAGTACATGGAACTAAAAAAACAGGACAAAGTCACAGCAAGAGAGCTAAATGTAATAAAGTAATATATACATACCCGTTAGAGAATTTAAAGTAATGGTCATAAAATACTCAGACTTGAGAAAAAGGTAGAGGACCTCAGTGAGACCACAACAAAGAGAGAAAAAACAGAAAAGAGAATCAGAGATGAAGTAACAATAACTAAAATTAAAAATACACTAAATGAAATAAATTGTAGAATAGAGGAAGAAGAGAAACAGATTAATGATCTAGAGCACAGACTAATGGAAAGCAATCAACCTAAACAAGAGAGAGAAAAAAATACAAAATGAAAATAGACTTAGGGATCTCAGTGACACCATCAAGGGTACTAATATTCACATTATACAGATCCTAGAAAGTGGAGAGAGAGAAAAGGGCTAGAAAATTTGAAGAAATAGTATCCCAAATCTGGGGTAGGAAACAGAAATCCAAATCCCAGAAGCACAGACAAGCCCCAACAAAATCAACCCAGGAAGGTCCATACCAGGACACATAGTAATTAAAATGGCAAAAAAAAAAAAAAAAGGGGGGGGGGGGTGCTAAAGAGAATTTTTAAGAGCAGCAAGAGAAAAAAAAGCAGTTGCATATCAGGGAAATCACATAAGGCCATCAGCTGATTTCTCAGCAGAAATTTTGCTGGCCTGAAGAGAGTTCCATGATATATTCAAAGTACTGAAAGAAAAAAACCTGTAACCAAGAATATTCTATTTAGCAAGGCTATCATTCAGAACAGGAGAGAGAAAGAATTTTCTAGACAAACAAAAGTCAAAGGAATTCATGACCACTAAATGAGCCCTACAAGAAATGTTAAAGGGGACTCTGAGTGGAAAGGAAAGGCCACAAGCAAGATTAAGAAAAGTAGGAAGAAGAAAAAAAAAAAAGAAAAGAAAAGAAAAGTAGGAAGATCAAAAGCAGTAAAATTAAGTATATTTGTAAAAGTCAGTCAAGGGGTTCATGAAAGGATATAGAGAATCACATCATATATCTAAAATGTGGGGAGGAGAGAAGGAAAGAATGGGTTCAAAGTTTTGTGACTATCAATTTAGCATAGACTGTTATATGGATAGGTTATCTAAAAATCTAATGGTAACCAGAAAATAAAAAACTAGAAGCAGACATGCAAAAAATGAGAAAGGAATCCAAACATATCACCTAAAGAAAGCTATCAAACTGTGAGAAAAGAGAGCAAGATAAGAAAGGAACAGAGAAAACTACAAAAACCATAATAGGATAATGGCAATAAGTATATACCTGTCAATAATTACTTTGAATATAAGTGGACTAAAAACTCTAATTAAAGGTCAAAGTATGTCAGAATGAATAAAAAAACAAGACCCATCAACATGCTGCCAATAAGAGACTCATTTCAGACCTAAAGACGATATAGATTGAAAGTGAAGGATATAAAAGCAGTTATCAGGCAAATGGAAGTGAAAAAAAAAAAAAAGCAAGGGTGCCAATATTTATATCAGACAAATTAGACTTTCTAACAAGACCGTAAAAACAAGAAAGTTAGTAATAATAATAAAGGGAACAATTCAACAAGAAGATCTAACAATTGTAAATATATATGCATCCAACACAGGAGCATCCAAATACATAAAGCAGTAAACATTAAGGAAATGGCCAATAGAGAAATAATGGAAGGGGATTTTAACACCCCACTTACATCAATGGACAAATCATCCAAACAGAAAATCAGCAAGGAAACAGTGACTTTGAATAACAATTAGACCAGATGGATCTAAAAGATATATCAGAACATTCCACTGAAAAACTGCAGGCTACACATTCTTTTCAAGTGTACATGGAACATTCTCACATATTAGGCCTCAAAATAAGTCTCAACAAATTAAAAAAGATAGAAGTCATGCTATGCATCTTTTCTGATCAAAACTCTATGACACTAGAAATCACAAGAAAAAAAATCTGAAAAGAACAAATTCATAAAGAATAAATAGCATGCTATAAACAATGAATGAGCCAACCAAGAAATCAAAGAGGAAATCAAATAATATGTGGAGACAAATGAAGATAGAAAATACAATGGTCCAAAATTTGGAGGATGCAGCAAAAGCTGTTCTAAAAGGCAAATTTATAGGCATAGAGGCCTACCTCAAAAAGCAAGAAAAAAATCTCAAATAAGCAACCCAGCCTTACACATAAAGGAGCTAGAAAACAAATCACACCCAAAAGCAGTAGAAGGAAGGAAATAATAAAGATTAAAGCAGAAATAAATGAAACAGGAAGAAAAAGAAAACAAAACAATGGAACAGATCAGTGAAAGCAGGAGCTGGTTCTCTGAAAAGATTAACAAAATTGAAAACTTTAGCCAGACTCATCAAGAAAGACAGACACTTCTCAAAGAAATAGAATAATTCTTAGAAACCTATAAACTCCCAAAACTGAAACAGGGAGAAATCGAAAACTTCAACAGACCCATGGGGAATACAGCCAATAATATTGTCACTTTCTGAGATGACCGATCGTAACTACCCTTAACATGGTGAGCATATCCAAATGTATACAGTTGTCGAACCCCTATGCTGCACACACCTGCTGAAACATTATAAGTTGACATTATATATAATATTACGTGTTACATTACGTGTAAGATAACATTAGAAGTCAACCATGGGTCAGAATAAAATTTTTAAAGAAAAAACTTGTTGGCTAATATTATAAAGAATGTTAACGCTCTATGTTAAAGCAAACTGAAATGTGGAAGATACTAAGCTGCCAATAAAGCATACGATTCGACTTTGATATTAGTGACTGAGTAGACATGAAATGGAACAGCCCAGTACCGAATAAAATTTACAGAGTTATAAAGTCAAAGTCTTTTGTTTCCAACTTCTAGAATCAACCTACCAGTAGATCGTGGAAGGTTCTGTTCAAGTTGCAGAACTGAACTCCATAACCTATTTGGCTACGTAAAGCCTAAATATAGAAAGGGGAAGGGGAAATGAAAAGAAAGAGGGAGAGAAGGGCAATGGAATAGTATCCTCCTTTTATACAAAAAGGAGTCAAAACACTGACAAAAGTTGACGGAACAGGAAACAGAGGGCTTAGTTTACTATTTAAAGTCACAGAAGTAACCATTTGAAAATCTAAAGGTAATAACCTGACTATAAACAGAGAGGAGTTAGGGATCAGGGAAAGAGATAATATAAATGAATTAAATCTCTATTTTTCATAGCAGGCTGTCAGTGGATACTTATTTTTTTTTCCCCCAGTGGATATTCCTAACATTAACAAAGCACAAGGGAATAATCCTATTAAAGTCTTACAAAAAAAAAAAAAAAAAAAGTCCTACAAAAACAACAAGAGCCAAACCACCAGAAGAACGAAGACCAGTGTTACAGGCTGGATGTCTGTGTCTATCCGCGAATTCTTACGTTGAAATCTCCCCCTGCAATGGGATAGCACTGGGAGGTGGGACTTTTGGGAGGTGACTGGGTCATGAGAGTGGAGCCCTAGTGAACACACTCTCATTAGAGACCCCAGAGAGCTCTCTATCCCCTTGCTCCGTCTGAAGGTCTGCACACAGGGGAACGCCCGCACCCCCCCAGGAGCCCGAGCACACTGGCCCCCTGATGGTGGACTTCCAGTCCCCAGAACAGTAAGAAAGGAGTATCTGTCATTTCCAAGCCGCCCGGCCTATGGCACTCTGTTCTAGCACCCGAACTTACTAGGAGGGCCAGAGAGAAGAGGGGGTGCCTGTCCTAGGACAGGAGTCCTGGGAGCCCTGGGACAGGAGGCCACTGCTTTTCTTGCCCTTATAAGCTCTTCGTTAATGTCTGGCTTACTTTCACACGCACGTGATACTGATGCAGGTTTTAAAAGTTAAATCAAGGGACGCCTGGGTGGGCTCAGTGGTTGAGCATCTGCCTTCAGCTCAGGGTGTGTGATCCCAGGTCCGGGGATCCAGTCCCCCTATGGGGCTCCCCGCAGGGAGCCTGCTTCTCTCTGTGGGTCTTTCATAAATACATAAATAAAACCTTTTAAAAATAAAAATAAATAAGAGTTAAGTCAAGGAGTACATCTGGGTTTGTAGCATGTTCAAATTTGTGAGACCTCCTTGCCACGTCAGGAGAGGTTCTTCTGTAAAGGTGAGTTTTCTTGCTCGACTTAGATGCCAAATTGATGCAAAACTTAAATGGAAGGGTCTTGTCCTCTTAATCTTACCTGTTTTTGAAACTGAATGTCACACCAGGGGATGAGTATTTTACCTAATTTGGTAACTGCGCTGCATCTCTGTTCAAGCACCTCTATGAGCTGAACTTTTTAGTAGTAGCCAGAAGGTGGCATCAAAATCAATTGAGTGGAAACCCCAAAGCACAGGACCTTGCTCCAGCATCAGGAATACAACTTTCCTGAAACTCAATAGGCAGAGAAAGTTGATGACAGAGCACTCCGTTTACCTTTGTTTCCTTAGAGACAACCCCCCCGCCCCATGCTTCTCCTAGCGTCCTTTTGGCTAAGCATGGATATAAACAAACCACAAAAATGGCCAAACTCTACATTCCAAATATTATCCCACCATCTGTAAGCGTGGAACTTCTTAGTTATATGGAAGATCTTTGAGAATTGAGAATCTAAGGGTTGCTGTAAGTCCATCATGCTGCCAACAAGTACAAGTACTCTGTGACACGGCAACAACTGTTTTCTGGACTCTATTGTTCGGGGGGCCTAAATTAATTTACACATCCTGACATAGATGCATTTCATTTTACAACAGAAGTGTGCGTGTGTGTGTGTGTGTGTGTGTGTGTGTGTGTGTTAATTTAATGATTTTTTTTTACCAGTTAACGTTCAAGATTTTTAAGTCCGGTAAACATACAACATTTTATCATAGGACGGTACTGTAATTTAATTCGTCTCTATTTATAGCCATTTAGGCTGTTTCCCTTTTAGTACTACTATCTCATAGCACCCATAGCAATACAACATTAGGAAATTTTATTTAAATTTCCACTACAGAAGTTTCTAGGAGGAAAACTGCTGAATTACAAGGAATATGCAAATTTGGTAACTATTTCGCAGAAGCTCCTTTTAGACAATAGGCTTGAGCAATGGAAACTTGGTCAAGCAGAGAGAGGGGCCCAAAGGGACTCCAACCCCTGGCTAAATACAGACAGGCCCATTGGGGGACCCGCCTCAAAAGATCCGTAGGCCCTCTAATGGGCTAAGGCCCTCTAATGGGCTACTTAGCAACCGGCCACAGTTACCAAAGCAGGGGAAATTCCACACCGTCACACCTCCCTCACCTGCCCCCGTAAGGACCAGTCCCCACCCACTACCCTCCTTGCAGGTGGCCTCTCCTCTGCGGTCTGGCCTGCAGCTCCCTTGTGGTGTATTCAATAAACTTCTAACTCCGTTATTCTGCCTCCGGTGAATTCTTGCCACTGCCAGCACCCCTGGCTTCCACCAGATAGTCGCCCCACATTTGGGGGCCTCCATCCAATCAGGAGACACACCACATGTAAATGCCACAGTTTTGGTAAATATTATATTTCACTACCACAGTAGAAAATGATATGCTTTGCCCGCACCCCCCCCCCCCCGCCACTCTGATCAACACTGTAAAATTTTAAGGTTTTTGACAACCTAACAAGCAAAAAAAAAAAAAAAAAAAAAAAAAAAAGTATTAATTTGCATTTCTTTAACTATGAACAGTGTCTTGTATTATGGCCATTGGTATTTTCTGTTTGTGATTTTTGCCAACTTTGTTATTGAATTATTCTTTTCCTCTTTGAATTTTTTAACAGCAGTTCATATAATAAAGCTATCGACCCATTGTCAGATATAGACATTAAAAATATTTTTTTTCTGGATTGCTACTTTTAACTCTGTATACAGTGAGTTAAGTGGTAATATAGTAGCGATGTATTTTCAAATAAAGACTACTTTACCCCATAATTCTATAAATATAACCACGTTTTTTTCTGTTGATTTCTTATATATTTTATATACAAAATCTTCAATGTTTCAGTATTCATTTTGGTGTAAGGTAGGAGATAAATATCTTTTTTTTTTAAGATTTTATTTATTTATTCATGAGAGAGAGAAAGAGAGAGAGAGAGAGAGAGGCAGAGACAGAGGGAGAAGCAGGCTCCATTCAGGGAGCCCGATGCAGGACTCAATTCCGGATCTCCAGGATCAAGCCCTGGGCTGAAGGTGGTGCTAAATCGCTGAGCCACCCGGGCTACCCTAATTTTATTTTATATTCATGAATAGTATTTCAGTTAATTCAGTACCACTTAATAATTTATCTTTTTGCCATTGATGCAAAATCTCATCTTTATCACATTCCAAATTTATATTTATCATTGTATTTACTTCTTTCTGCCTCTTTCTATGATAGTTCCACACTGTTTAAGTGATTGAAATCTGATATTTTCATAGATATTTTCAATTACTATTAAAAACTCTAGCCATCATTTAAACTTCTTGTTAAATTTTCAAATTACTATACATTATAAGAATTAAAATAAGTGAAAAGTTTAAAATATAAATTATATATTATGTAATTGTTACATGATGATTATGGTATCAGAAATCAGTGGGGAAAAGAGCATATTATTCAACCAACTATTCTGAGGTAATTGCATCTGCAGTTGAAAAAAAAGTTTGAGAGACACCTGGGTGGGTCAGTGGTTGAGCATCTGCCTTCGGCTCAGGGTGTGATCCTGGGGTCCTAGAATCAAGTCCCACATCTCGTGGGCTTCTTGTGGGGAGTCTGCTTCTCCCTCTGCCTATGTCTCTGCCTTCTCTGTGTCTCTCATGAATAAATAAAATCTTTAAAAACAAAAGAGAAAAAAAGTTTGATTCCTACTTCAGTCCATATTCAAAGAAGGAATTCCAAGTAGATTAGAAATTTAAATATAAAAAAGAGAATCATAAAAATATTAGAGAAATACAGGTGAATGTTATTTTCAAGAGTAGGAAAGCAATTCTAATCATGACACAAAATCCAGAAAGTAGAAAGGAAAAAAAAAACAAAAAACAAAAAAACAGAATCACCTCTTGAAAATATCAACATAATTTTTAATGGCTCCATTACATTGGAGATATCATATTTACTATCATCCACATATTGAATATCTATATAGTTTCTGATATAATTATAAATAATATGCTTATGAACATATTTTCTGGTTACACTGGGATTGTCTTTGATCTTTATGTACTGAAATTTGTAGTATCCCATTTTTGTTGGAAATAAGTAGGTCATTGGCTTAGGTCTAGAAAAGTTATTGTTACAGAGGCTCTTTTAAAAATAGACTATTTTAAGAACTAGAGATTTAGACATTTGTATGATTTTCTTTTTTTACACCACCTGGTGCTTTCTTTGTCCTTCGTAGTATAAAAGTTTTGTGGGCAATGTCTAGGATTTTTCTGAGCTTAAAACAAGAATTACCACTCTCGATGAGGATTTAGTCCAGTCTCTAATAGACTACAAGGACCTTTTGTTGTAGGAGTTACTTGTCTGTCATAAACTCAATCTGTTTAAGGATTTGATCCTCACACACCCTACTGCCCAAAGTTCTAGTTTCTCTTGATCATTTGTAGCGATTCTACTCCATGAATTTTATTAACCTTTCCTGAATCTCTTTTTTTTCATTTGTATCTCTTGGATAAGCAGCTCCAAAGTTATGGGTGTGCAGCATTCTGAACACAACAAATGTTTGCACAAACACACTCACACACACACAGAAAATGTTCTGAGCCTTATGTTTTTGGTGGTAGTAAGGGCTGCCGTTTTGTCTTTTAACCATTCAATACCAGCTTTTATAGAAACTGAATTAGTTATGAAGAATCAGGAGATCTAGTAAAAACCCAGGTATGGCAAGAAATGGACCAGTGAGAAAGGAGAGGAAATTTTCTAAAAATATAGAATTCATGCTTTTGTTTTTTTAAGGTAAAGAAATAGAAAACTGGGATCCCTGGGTGGCGCAGCGGTTTGGCGCCTGCCTTTGGCCCAGGGCGCGATCCTGGAGACCCGGGATCGAATCCCACGTCGGGCTCCTGGTGCATGGAGCCTGCTTGTGTCTCTGCCTCTCTCTCTCTCTCACTGTGTGCCTATCATAAAAAAAAAAAAAAAAAAAAAAGAAATAGAAAACTTGCCTTCAGAAATTGGAGACTTTTGTTATGATTGATATTAGAAGGGAATTTGATAGAACATCCTCCCTTGTTTGTTCCAGCTAGTCAGAGTCATTGTCTACAGCAGCCAAGTAGGTTTGAAAAGCTTACCACTGACCGAGGACTTTCTGGGTGGCACACACTTTCAAAAGTGGAGTGATTTGTCAGTAGGCACCGTGGCAAGAACGATTCTAACTGCAGTGTTTAGCTTCTCAGAGCTCAGCCTTCCAAAAGCCATTTCATACAGCATTTTAAAATAGGACTTCTGATAAAAATCACTCGTCCAACTCATCCATTATGCGTATACTTTTATTAAGCAGAGTCTTCATGCATCCTAATAAAATGCTGCATAACAATGACAACTTGTCCTAAGTCATATAGTATGGAATCTCCCGATTCCTTATGAACGGTCTCTAGGAGAAAGGGCAGGGTAAGCCTCCTTTCTGAATTCCAATCTTCTTAGGAAGTCTAGTACAATTAATGTAAAAATGATGTTGTCACCAGCTAGACCCTAAGCCTGGCCATTATGGCTCACCTGCTTGTACCCACCAACATCCGCCCCACATATTCCTTAAGCTCTTCTTCCCAGCTTATCCCTTAACTCAGGCAAAGGAACTTATGGGCATAACATCCCATGATGGAGACTGAAACTACCCCTCAAGCAGTGATGACTGCCTGAGGAAGAGCGATGGTGGCCCAGACCACCCAAACCGAGTTTGAACTAAACCTCTGACCCACTTCAGATGGACCACAGAGTGATCTCTGGAGCGACCAACCTCATCATCTTTACCTCATTACACTACTTCAATCTCTGCCCATGATGGAGCAGAAGCCTCATTTACATAACCTACGACGCATGTTTCCTTAAGGTGCATGTGTGACATTATACGGACCTCTGCATGTCACGACAAGGCTTCTCTATCTAAAAATTCATCCTAACCTTAAATAAGAAGAACCCATGCAGCTTTGCTCAGGGAGTCACAACTTTAGAAGTTATTTCCTGTGATCCACTTATTTGGTGCAAATGAAGTTTCCTTTGTGTGACAACTCACCTGGTGTAGTTTCTACCTGTGACTCACCAAGGAGCGAGATCACGCTGGTTCAGTTACAGTTTCTAGGTTCCAGCTTAACAGTAAAACCAGACAAAGGAAAGGCAGCCATACTCACTCATTGGAGGTGCCCTTCTGGCCACAGAAGTGGCCCTTGCTGTCTGTAGGATAGGCCACTCTCCTGGGGTCTCCATGTATCCAGGCTACAAGAACAAGAAAGGACAAAAACGCTATCAGCAACAGCTGACTAACAGCAGTCTGATTTGAGAAATTAGAATGCACCACTGCAACACGCTAACCTCTCCCCTCAGTCACAGGAGATTATTGATTTTCTTCAAAGAGTAATTTCTTAATGAAAAGTAAAATAAAATATGGATGAATCAGTCAGAAAACACATTTCTCTTAATCTCTCAGGACTCATCTGGGTTGTAGCCAAAACCTGAGGTAATGCACTTAGAAAATGACATTTATTAGAATGTGAATTAGAGGGCACACTACAAATGCTTGGTTGGCTAGAAGTCACTTTTTTTCCTAGGGCTTAACACTAAATGACTTCATAGCAGAGCTAATAAATTTACAGTAAATATTATGATGTAATCCTTTGGGTTATATGTAAGTGAAAACCATTTACAAATTCAACCGAATGAAACTGTAATACCCTGGTCTAGGTATTAGTCCTTATTAGTCATAAGGACTAGGTCCTTATGACTTCATGTGACAGTATAAAAGGCAAACGTTAGCAACTTTAGGGGCAATAGATAATAAAGATTTGCTGTATATTTTGGGTGATAGCCTCAAAGCTTAGTATAAGTATCAAGTGTTCTCAAACTTTGCAAAAACTGAAGACTTGATTCTGTTTTCTTGGAAGATGCTGGGCTCTATCTGGTACAAACTCATCACCTTTATTTTCCAAGAATCATAAATTTGACAGGTAAAATACAGAATGACAGAAAAGAACATGCATTAGCTAAATACCACCCTCTAATTCTAACTGAATGTTTCTATTTTTTTCAGTTTGATTAGTATAGCTCCTAAAAAAATCTAGAAAATGCATTGGTCATCTAATAACGCTGTCTCTGCATATGGAAAACATAGCTCTTTGTCCTTTGCTTCCTTTAACATTTTCCCAGCTATCTCCTTACCCACATTTATTGGATTTGACAGTTCGTGTAATAATTCAATCACCCTTATGTACATGGCCTGTGTGACTCGGGAAGATAAAAAAAAAAAAATCAATTCTGAATAAGAATTTTAATATGGAAGAGAAATTTTTCTCAATAATTTTTCTCATCCATCCAAGCCTTTCCTTTTAGTATCTAAGTGCCCAGAAAAGTCTCCTTTGTCTCATTCTTTCTTCAATGTCATAGAGGCCAAATAGGTTTCATCTTCTAATACAGTCTTATAAAATCTGACTCATTCAGGCAGTCCTCTGCTGCCTTATCTTCTTGTCTTTATTTCCCAGAATAAAGAAAGTAGACTATAAAGAAAGCATTTAAATGTCAGCTAAGCAGTCAGTGGACAATGTCTCTGGATACCATTTTATTACATTCTGCTTTTATATTTATATCTTTTTCTAGTCACATTTTTGCTAAAACTAAAAGGTCCAATTTCACTTATTTTCTGAAATAGTGTTCTTTTAACTTTACCCTGAAATAGTTTATTCCCTTTCCATACAAATATTAATTTGGAAATGGCACCTGAGGAAGCATTTAGATTGCTAGGTTGGCTACTTAATATATTTATGATCCTGAGTACGTTATTTAATTGTTTCAGTTTGGGCTATTTTTTTAAATTTTTTATTTATTCAGAGAGAGAGGCAGAGACACAGGCAGAGGGAGAAGCAGGGTCACTTTGGGGAGCCTGATGCAAGACTCGATCCCAGGACCCCGGTATCATGACCTGAGCCAAAGGCAGACAATCACTGAGACACCGAAGTGCCCTGGCTTTCTAATTTGTTACTACAAAATGGGTATGATACCACCAAACCCCACATGAATGTTGAGAATATGAAAGAAGGTAATAAAGTAGAATGCCTAACATGGTGCTTAGCATGCAATATGGACTTGGTAATGTTAGATCCCATCTTATTTAGGTTTGCCCGACACCAAACCCTGAGACGAGGACTTTGCTATGGGTAGGTTACTTTAGGAGACAATTCTAGGAAGCTTAAGTGGGAGTGAAACAGGGAAGGAAGCAAGGCCAACAAAAGACATATTAACAAATGAGATACTGTTGGGGGCAGGGATGACCCCGTCCTGCTGGGGACCTTCTGAGGGAATCACACAGAACATGCTTGCTGGTGGGCACAGTGGAACAGTCTGCCGTAACTGTAAGCAAACTCAGGACTGAGGGGACATGGATCGGGACATTAGCAGAATTTGCTGTAGTTTTCTCTCCCTTTTTCATCAATCAATTAACCAAAGAATCTACTAAACAGCCACTATGTGTCCTGTACTAGAAGTCAATACCAGTATACTGGTAGACTTCTCAACTATGTGAAAAGGAGACAACAAAATTTGTAGAAGCAGGCGCCTGGCTGGCTCAGTTGGCTAAGCCACCAACTCTGGATTTCAGCTCAGGTCGTGATCTCAGGGTGCTGAGATTGAGGCTTGAGTCAGGGTCCATGCTCAATGGGGAGTCTGCTTGAGGTTCTCCTTCCCTCTGCTCCTCCCCTTGCTCGCTCGGTCGCTCTCAATTAAAAAAAAAAAAAATCTTTAAAATTTACAGAAGCCATAGAGAAAAGGTGAGACCTGACAAAGACTGAAAAATGACTAGGACTTGGACCAGGTAGCTAAGAGCAGGGTAGAAATTCTAGATTTCAGAAATTCTAGATTTCAGCTTCAGTGTGTTAATTACTCCCAATGTGTCAAGTTCTTTGCTAGATGTATTACATCCATTGTCTCATTGGAGTCTCACAATCATCCTATGAGGTAGATATTATTTTCACCCAAATTTTATAGATAAAAAAAACAAAAACAAAAACAAAACAAAACAAAAAAACAGCCTGAGCTCCAGTCAAGAGATGGGGGGAGGGACAGAGGGAAAGGGAGAGAGACAATCCTAGGACTGAGGCTTGGTTACATGTGACTTGAACCAAAAATCAAAAGTCAGATGCTGGGGCACCTGGTTGGCTCAGTTGGTTAAGTGTCTGCCTTCTGTTCAGGTCATGATCCCAGGGGAGCCTGCTTCTCCCTCTCCTCCCCACCCCCGTTCATGCTTTCTTTTCCACGCACTCTCTCTCAAATAAAATCTTAAAAAAAAAAATCAGATGCTTAACCTGCTGAGCCATCTAAGTGCCCCTCAGAGTTTTAGTCACTTCTCAAAATCACAGTTCTTCAGTGGCATAAACAGGGCTTGAACTTTGGCATGTTGCTGTGTGTAAAGCTCAAGCTTTAACCACTGGGCTAAAAAGCTGTAATGCTGCCTGCTAGAGGGTACATGAGGAATGAGCTTGTTAACAGTGGGAAACAACATGGATATTAGCTACCTGAGGATCAGCAGTATGTTGGACACATATGATAGGAAAAGGAGAGGACACAGGTAATTTTGATGCCTTTGTCATTTGAAACAAAAAATTTTGTACTTGGCAGGAGAGGGCAAGTATCTGGTTGGAAGGGATCTGGTGCCTGGGGACAAAGGAGAAAGAGTCAGATTTAATTGTCAAGGGAAGAATGCTCTTCCTTGGTTCTGTAGTTTTGAATTGTGGCAGGTGGCTGTGATTACAAAGTGGCTGCTACACCTCTCAGCAGACTCTGGCAGTTGTGTTGCAGACCACCTGTGCTTGAGCGAGAACACCAGATCTTGGAGCCGATAGCTGCGAGGGCCAGTTCAACCAAACCACCTCAGTCAAGGGTATCTCCTTTCCTTTACCTTCTCCATCAAGTCCCTATCTTGCCACACCTCCACTGGAGGAATGTGACAGGAAAGAAAAAAAAAAAAAAAAAAAGAAGAGGAGGAGGGAGATGTGCAGCAACAGCATTTTATCTGTTAATAAATCAAGGGACTAATCACGTTTTACTCCTTTTCTCAGAATTTCTCTTTTCATGGCACTTCCAGGAATGTACTGTCCATTATGGTGGCCATTAGCCATTTGTGTCCACCAAGCACTTTAATGTGGCTTACCTGAACTGAGACAGGTTATAAGTGCAAAATATACATCAGATTTTAAAGACAGTATGCAGGGAAAAAAAAAGATGTAAAAATTTCAATAATTTTTATATTGATCATACTTGATATAGCTATAGTTAAATAAAATATATTATTAAAATTAATTTTACTTGTCTCTTTATTATCTTAACTATGGCTACTGGAAAATTTGACATGACATGTGACTCACATTTCGTTCCTCCTGGATAGATCTGCTCTAGAATATTTCCCCACAAATGTCTAACACTTGTCATATAAGGTGATTAGTAGTGCCATAACCTCATAGATTTGTTGGGGGCACCTGGATGGCTCATTCAGTTATGTCCAACTCTATTTCAGTTCAGCTCATGATCTTGGGGTCATGAGATTGAGCTCCACATCAGGATCTGTCTTGGCAGGGAGCCTGTTCAAGATTCCTCTCTCTCCCTCTACCTCTCCCACTCTGGGGGCATAACTTCAGATCTGTGGGTCAGTCCTTCTCTAACCTCATCATACCTAATACATAATTTTTTTAAGATTTTATTTATTTATTCATGAGAGACACAGAGAGAGAGAGGCAGAGACACAGGCAGAAGGAGAAGTAGGCTCCATGCTGGGAACCAGACGTGGGACTCGATCCTGGTCTCCAGGATCACACCCTGGGCTGAAGGCGGTGTGAAACTGCTGGGCCACCGGGGCTGCCCTACATTCATTTTATAATAAATATTTTGCCATACTCCTTTTATAATCTTGAATACAGACAACATAACTTACCCATGTACATAATTTCTTTTAAAATATCAACATGTCCTCATGTAATATAAATAAGAGAAATAGTTTATAATTAAATGGTTTATAATTAAATGCATATCAATATGCAAATACAAGTGACTAAACCAGAAAGACCATAAATTAAGTCAGGTGTATGCACCTATAGAAAGAATCCATGAACGTAACAGCTATAACTGCAAGAAGATATAAGTGTATTATATAGGAAAAATAGTACAAGTGTGTTGTCAAGGATATGATTTTAAGTAAACAAATTTTAGTGAATACTAACAAAAAAGTACACTCTTCAAATTTCCTTGTTATTCATTGAAACCATGCAAAAATAACATTGGTCATTTTAAAACAGACTTTCTAGATTCAAATAATTAAAACTGAGTTGTCATCTACAGGAGTGGGACATGGAAAAGTCAGTCAGGAAGTGAGACAAGTCTTAGTTGTACAGAACTGTCCCAGATATTGCAAACATCTATCTTTCCTGGCTCCCATCCACTAAATGCCAGTAGTACTCCCCCTCAAACACTAGGACAACCAAAATGTCAACTCAAATTTTTTTTTTTGAAAGACTCCTTAGGCAGTGGTAATGCTTCAATTGAGATCCACTGATTTATATGTTCACTCACACTCTTAAAAATCTCAAGAAAATCATATATATATATATATATATATATATATATATATATATATGGGACAGGGACAGAGGCAGTGGATATGCTATTATGGAGTTCTTCCTTATAATTTAATGCCATTTACTTTTATTCAGCTAATTACCATCCATGGTGACTTTCAAATATGTTAATAAATTATATGCACCTTCTAGAGGTGGTACATAATTCCCCATCCCTTCAGTATGGACTAGACTTAATGACTTGCTTCTAAGGAATAGAATGTGGCAAATTACATTTGGGTGACTTCCAAAAGTAGGTCATAAAGGGCATTATAGCTTCTTTTTTGCCCTCCTTTCGATCACTTGCTCTAGGGCTGGAGATACTCAAAGTCCTATAGAAAACCCCACATAACTGTCAGCAGTTGGTGAGAACTGAAGCTTCTTGCCAACGTTCGTGTAAGTGAGCCTATCTTGAAGGTGGCTCCTCCACAGTCAAGCCTTCAGCTGACCATGGCTTTGGCTTAAATCTTGACTGCAACCTCATGAAGTCATGAACTCAGACCCAGAGCCACCTGGCTGAGCTGTTCCCAACTCTTAACCACAGAAACTGTGAAACAAAAAACATTTGTTGCCTTATGTTGTCAATTTTTGGAGTAATTTGCTGTGTAGCAATAAAGAACTAATTACTATATACAGCTTTTAAAAATATTTTATACACTTGAAGGATTCAGTTAAATCATCTTTCTCTTCTCTAATCTAAATATTAATAATTAAATCCTCTTTTCTATTTGTTATTCTCTTTAACTCACAGCTATAATTGCTAGGATTTTAGTAATTTCTGTTTCTTCACTCTAAGATTTAATACACAGAGTCCTCAACTTGATTTAGATATTCCCTAGAGCCTAACCAATTGTCAATTATCATCACTCTATCCATTTAGTCATTCATTCATTGGGCCTTACTTGTGGTAGGCACATAAAGAGTCTGAGGATATAGAGATGAACACATTCATATTTAGCATAATATTTCACAATACATTCTCCCTAAGGAAACTATATTTTATACTAATTGCCCAGTGCAAAGACACGATGGCTTCTGAAGAATGATAATGAATTATCTTTTAGCTTAACCAAGTCATGACCTTAATTTTATCTGCTCTTCAAGTTGTAGTTTCTCTACCAGAACAAATAAAAGTGGCCTCTACCACCTTGGATACAGCAGTTGATCTGACAAAAATTTTCCCCCTTTCCCAATAAGCAGAAAACACCAAGGGAATCTGCTTTCATCTGACAGAGATAGTACTGCATCCCCACCAGCTTCCTTCAAGGTCATATGACTTCCTAGCTCTTTGCCACCATTTAGTCTGCAGGGTTTTGACAATATCCTTACTCCACAGGAGACCACACAAATTCCTTATATTGATGGCATCCTGAAGATAAAATCTGGAGAATATCGGAAAGCATGTAATCTTGATGCCTCCAAAAGACTTATGTATGCTAATGGATGGGAAATAAATCTCAGGAAAATGCAAGAGTCTTCTAATACAGACCTGAGGAATCCAGTAGAGAGATCTCCTCCAAAGTGAAAGACAAGTTGCTGCAACTTGCATTCTCTGTTAAGAATGAGGCACAACTCGAATTGCCTGCCAGTTTTGAGCTCAGAGAAATAGAATGCTTTTCAAGGTAATCCAGACTACTGTATTAGATAGATCTGTAGGTCTACCAGCAGGTCTATTATGGCATAATGTCCTCAATGGTGCAAAAAGTATCTTTCAGAACAGGATGCTGTATAGGATCTATGGAAAATCCTTTTTAGAGAATCACAGCTGGTGGTCCCTAGGGTTTTGGAGAAAACTCATGTGGTTTCAAGCAAATAATTATTCTTTTGAGAAGTTGCTCCCGGACCCTGAATGATTACTCAAGGATATAAGAAGCCCATCATAAACTAAATGTTATCAGATTCATCAAGCCCAGCAGCACTCCATTATTGAGTAGAAGTGATCTATTCATACAGTGCTTGAAAAGGTCATGAAGGTACAAGAAAGTTACATAAAAAGATGGCTTACAATAATAGTGTGTTGATTCCTGAGGTGCTGTCTTAACATGTACCTATGGCTCACGAAAGGGGCCTTAGGATAGTTGACTGGGAAAGAAAAAGATTAAACTAGATTTATAGATGGCTAAACAGAATCTGTTGGCACGGGTCAGGGGAAATATTCCTGATTATCTACTTTGACTGGAAGAAGAGATGACCTGAATCATTTATTCATAAACAGAAGCCAACAATTTGGCCATGTTATCATGAACTTGAAAATAAAAACAAAAAAAGAAAAACATCAGACAATCAGTGGCAAGGAAGTTTGAGAAACAATTAGAAAGACTGAACTCCAAATGGACCTGGACTATGAAGATATTGATGTTTCATATGGTTACTTAGTAAAGACCCTTTTGCAGAGGTATCTCTCGATGATTCAATGTTAAGGCACTCAAATGATTTTGTGAAAAAGTAATCATGACCACAGGGATGAAGGTTAGGTGGGAATTTTGATAACATGGAGTTTTATTCACAAAGGTTGGCTTGGCTCCTACTAATGCTTATGTGACAAATTTGCCAGCAATGGATAACCCAACTCTGAATCAGCCAGCCTTATGGAATAGTGGAATACCCCACAGAAGATCCATTTAAAGTACTACTTAGGAAGTAATACCTTTCAAGGTTGGGTTGTTATTTTTTTTTTTTTTTTTTTTAGAATACAGCAAGATTCTAGCAGGAAACACATGTTATACGCACACAAAAACTGTAGGGAGTTCAGGAAATATTTATAAAAGTATAGGTAGGGTTATGGTAAACAAGAGCTGATGCAGAACCCAGAGGCTAGCAACAATTGGGAGCTGTTTTCACCTCCATGACTAAAGTGGCAAAGGGGCAAGAGTTTACCCAAATCCAGAAAGAGAAGCCAAATGGAAAAAGCTAACTGATAAGACTTGAAGCCTTAGAGAGAGTGGTATAGCTAACCTGAGGGGACTCACCAGCAAGAGAGCCAGAAGAATACATTTTGCAAACTCACTCTCCCACCTTCCCATCTATCATTGATACCTCCCACTGGCCAAGCCATACTGCAAGAGCCTGTTGATGTAATCCCTATAAGGTTATAGGCTAGTTTCTTAGGGGACAGAGCAGAGTGAAGAGCAAGTAGAGAAGGAACCCAGAAGAGAGAAAGAAAAATACCCAGCCTGTATTCTTAACAAGTGACCAACCTATCCAAATGTCTCTTCAACAAGACATTTAAGATTTCATTAAAAACAAAAAAGTAAACAGAATAACCAGAGGCATAAGATTTCAGATCCTCTTGTCAGAATTTACTGCCACACAGGGCAGCAAAAGAGCAGAAAGACATACCATCTGAATTTCAGAGTCTGAAATGGGAGGAGTGGGGGTAGGAAGTAAAAGAGGAAAAATGCATACTTTTAAGAAAGATTTGTCAAAAAAATAGACAAAGAATTGAAAGAAAATGGAAAAACCACCAAATATCCAAGAAAATAACCTTTTCACATCTTTGTTGTTTTCTTTATGAGCAAGACTGACTCTGTGCTGCTTCCTTTACTTTTTCTAGTTATTCTAGACAACGTTGGTCTATCACTATTCATAACCTGTTTAAGGTTTTTATTCATATTGGAAAATGGATTTTTTAAGGTAAAGAAGTAGTTGGAAATGAGGACAGAAATTTATTCATTCTTTTCTTCATTCATTCTATAAATATTTTTGAATGTCTACTATGTGTCAGCACTATGCTAGACCCCAGGTAGATAAGGGCCCTTGTTCTTCCAGAGCCTAGAGTCTAAGGGGGGGGGGGATATCTTGATGAATAAATTGCACAAACAAACATGAAATTTCAATTCTGATAAGCATTGCAAAAGGGGTAAAAATGATACAGAGAGGGATTCACAGACGTCAATGACCAAATGAGAGAGGCCAGGGAGGAGGTCTGTGAAGAAGTAATGCAGGAGCTGAGACCAAAGGAAAAAAAAAAAAAAAAAAAAATGAATGGAGGGACAAGACAATGAGGCTTCCATCAAATGGACACATGGACAAAGGCCTCGTGAGGGGTGGGGCATGATGGGTTCTGGGAAGGAAAAGGAAAGCAGTGTGGTGCATACATAGGCTGACTCATGGTTCCAGATGCAGAGAGACAGATTCTTATTCTCTATAACGAACTACAGAGAGATGGTTTTAGCATAACACGGTTGTCGGTGCCAGCATACAATCCACAGCAGAGGCTCTGTTCTCTTCCTCTTCAAATTTTCCTAGAAAAACTCAAGGTCACCACATATTCGGTGTTACTCATCTTGGTGTTTCCTTGCTTAATTGTAGTTCCATAATTGGCAACATCCCCTTACTTTATATGAAGAGCTCTCATCATTCTGGAAAACTGACGTAATTTATTACATCTAAAAATGCTACATGCAATATTAATGGATATTTACTAATAAGTACATCTCTTTTAAAAGATCCATCAAATCATTTGAAGTCTTCCTGGCCAAAAAAAAATCCCAAAGAATGAGATACTGTCTGACATTTTATTTACTCTATAGGACAAGCACTAACTGAAGGGGGGAAAAAAACAAGCCTATATTAATAGGTATCTGTTGGCATAAAAATGTGTCCCTGTCTTTAGTGGGTACTTAGAGGTTACTTTTGCAAACAACCACTGAATGTAAACAATGACACTGCAGTGAACACATACTCAGTCTCACAGGGTTAAGACTGAAGCTATTAGATTATTCATGGTTTTTGGTTGCAAAAGAATACCCAATTTCCACTGACTTCTCTGGCGCTTGCTGTTTTAAGCCCAACTCTGTGTAAGTGAAATTAGGAGGAGAAGAGGAGAGAGAGAGAGAGAGAGAGAGAGAGAGAGAGAGAAAAGCTTTAGGAGAATATCATGGGGTTCTGGTCTGCACCCTCCTTTAGTAACCTTTATTACTTAAAGAATCCTTATCTTCTTCATTAAATAGAGTCAGTGTAGTATGGTGGTTAAGAGCATAGCCTCTAGAATTAAAGTGTCTAGGTTGCATTGGTGAATAAAACTAAATGACATCAACACAAATCTAGATCAATTATCTATTCCCCTTAATTTTCTGTTTTGGAAGTAACTTTAAAAGACCACTTTAAGCAAAGCTGGTATATTCGTGTGTGTGTGTGTGTGTGTGTGTGTGTGTGTGTGTGTGTGTAAGTAAGAGAAAGAAAAGTTATTTGTAAAACACTCCTATTTGGGCCATTCATAGCAGATAAGCAAAGACTGGTAAGAGATGGGTAAAAAAAAAAAAAAAAAAAAAAAAAAAAAAAAAAAAAAAAAAACTTTGGGCAAATTATCCTTTCGCTCCTATCAAGGAAATGTAGATTACTGAAGTACCAGGAGCAAGCATTATTATCTAGTATTATCTCGCATTTTCAACATTTGCAAAGCATGTTCCTGTTGTGCTCTAGGGTTGAGTCAGAAGTTGCAGCCATTAAAAAGCCCTCTGTCAAGGAGAAAATGTGATTAGACCAACTGCTTGCACTGACACTTAAAAATTAACTGCAAATCTGTTTGGGGCAGCTAAGGCATTCCCTAAACACTTGCTAGTTGGGAATGTTGGCTTTCAAATCATTATTTTGTATCCCTTAAAGGTACATTTTAACTGTTTTAATATGTGGGAAACAGGCCTGCCAAATTGTGCTTATGGCTTTTTAACACAAGCAATTTACAAATGCAATGAAGCAGATAATAGGACACATGATACCGAATTTGAAAATCTGTGTTGATGACACTTCTGCTGTAGAAACATTTTTGGAAGCAGCCCCACATCCAGTTGCCTGGATAAGAAAAATGTTGTTTATCATTTCACAGGTGGCCTCTTCTACCCAATGGCGAGCTTAGGGTCATGTCCTTGAGTACAAATCAGTCTCTCTCGTGCTAACAATATTCTACGTAAAAAGATCTGGAATACATGCAATCAGCAAAATATAACAAACAGAAAAAAAAAAATCTCATTCAACACTAAAAAATTCTGTTCAAGCAACAGTTAAAACTAAGGGCTATCTTTCTTAAAATGAAGACTTCCAAAACAAGAGGAAGCGTAGGTATCTAATTTATAAATGCTTCTATATTTGTAAGGAATGAAAAGGTGACATTTAATATTGGGTTTGGTTAATTTAAATATAATAAGTTTTTCATTAAGAAAAGCTTACTTGATTCTGGGGAAAAGTATGGGGAGGACCCTAAGCTCGCCTTGTTCCACGGATATTACTAGATAATATCCACATCAGTGTAAACACCCAGAAAACAACCCAAAGATTGGAAGAATAGACTCTCCATAGCTACATACAGAGAAAAGCCCCCCCCTCCCCAGAGCGTAGGGAGGGTGGAAATGCAGTCAGGAGCTAAAAGACCCACAGGACTGTCCATGGGAGAGAAGGATGTCACAGGCACAGGGAGGGGAGAGAAACAGAACCTTGCACACCAGGCTCCTGGAATACAGATACCCATAATATTTGGCTTTGAAAACCAAAGGGGACTAACTTTGGAAGTCCTAATAAACATGGGGCTTAACATCTGGAACTTTAAAATCAGCAGCTTGGCTCTAGGAGAGCTGGAGGGCCACAAAACACAGAGTCCCCACCCTTAAAGAGATAGCACAAATAACAGCCCCACTGAGACAACATAGTAGCAGTTTTTTTTAAATTTTTAAGTAATGTTTACACCCAACATGGGATTTGAAAAATCCCTGAGCCAGAGCCAGGTGCCCCTAGAAGCAGCACTTTTTTAAAAAATGCCTGGGATATAGGGGGTGGACATGTATTTGCTACTCTCAGACCCTGTGGGCAGGAATCCTTGAGAGACTTCGAGAGTGAAAGAGCTGGCAGGTGCCATTTCCTTCCTCCACTCCCTACCTAAATACGCAGACACCTACAGGAACCAGTGCAACCTGAACACTTTCCACCTAGCTTGATACGGTGTGCGTGCTCCCTGTGGGCTTCTGTAGACCTGCCCCCTCCATCCCTATCAGCCTCAGCAGAAATTCTCCCAGGCAGCTGCCGGTGCACTCCGAAGTGGACCAGTGAGGACACTGCTGCCACCACACGCACGCCCACACATTCCCCCATGCACCTGTGCTTTCCAACATACCCTTGGCCGGAGAATACCTAAGGCAGTGCCACAAGCCTGGCACAGTCCTAACAGGGACCAGTACAACTCCGAAGTGACTCCTAACCCAGGAAGAGGGAAAGATAACCACGTGCACCAGACTGACTGGAACCCCAGTAAGGTGCTGGGGGCAGACATCTGATCTGACTGCAGCCCTACCCACCAATAAAAACTGCTCAGAGGACAACACAAGGAAAGCACACTGAAGTTGGGTGCCACCTTAGCTCTGGCAAACAGCTGGTCTGACTCAACTCAGGCACAAGGTGATCCCAGAATGGCCTATTAACCACACAGGTACTAAATGCTGCTCACAACAAAGAGACACTGCAGACAAGTCACATAAAGGTAAATGCAGCTCAGCTACAATAGAAGAGTGTATGCAACACACATAGGAGACAACCCTGAAGCACCAGGTTCTGGTGAACAGGGAACATCACACTGCAAGGGACTACAGAACCTCTTCTTCAAAAGCCCATGGCTTTCAAGAGCATGAAACATAGCTGACTTTCTAATACCTAGAAAGAGACACAGAGTTACATAAAATGAGTAGAATCTGTCCAAACAAAACAGCAGGACAAAATCACAACCAGAGAGCTAAATGTAAGGAGATAGTTAGTCTATATGTCTGATAAAGAATTTAAAATAAGGGTCACAAAAATACTCAGTGGACTTAAGAGTGGAGGACCTCAATGAGACCCTCAACTCAGACAGAAAACAAAGAATCAATCAGATGAAGAAACAATAGCCAAAATTAAAAATACACCAGATAGAATAAATAGTAGACTAGAGAAAACAGAGAAATGGATCAGTGACCTGGAGGACAGAGTAATGGAAAGCAATCTGACTGAACAGAAGAGAAAGAGAAAAAAAATACAAAATGAAAATAGACTAGGGAACCTCAGTGACACCATCAAGCATAATAAGATTCACATTATATGGATCCCAGAAAGAGGAGAGAGAAAAGGGGGCAGAAAATTTGAGGAAATAGGTGAAAACTTCCCAAATCTGGGGAAGGAAGCAGAAATCCAGACCCAAGAGGCACAGAGAAGCCTCAACAAAATCAACCCAAGGAGGTCCACACCAGGACACATAATTAAAGGCAAAAAAAAAAAAAAAAAGCGATAAGGAATCTCAAAGGTTGCAAGAGGGAAAGAAAAAGGACAATTATACATTAGGGGAACCCTGGAAGTCTATCAGTCTCCCTCTACTTCTGTCTCTGCCTCTCTCTCTCTACCTCAAATAAACAAATAAAGCTAGAAAAAGAAAAACAAAGCCCAAAACCAGAAGGAAATAAGATTACATAAGAAATAAACAAAATATAAACTAAAAAAATAGAACAGATCAGTGACACCAGGAACTGGTTCTTTGAAAAGATCAACAAAATGGATAAACCTTTACCCAGACTCACCCAAAGAGAGGGAGGGAGGGAGAGAAAGACAGAGGGCTTAAACATAATCAGAAGAGAAATAACCAATACCATAGAAACACAAAGGATTATAAGAAAATGTTATGAAAAAATATATACAAATTGGACAACCTAGAAGACATGGATAAATTCCTAGAAACCTATAACCTCTAAAGCTGAATGAGGAAGAAATAGAAAATCTGAATAGACTGATTACCAGCAATGAAATCAAATCAGTAATCAAAAAACTCCTAATAAACAAAGGTCCTAGACCAGATGTCTTCATGGGTGAATTCTACCAAACAGCTAAAGAAGAGGCAATACTTAATCTTCTCAAACTATTCCAAAAAACAGAAGAGGAAAGAAAGCTTCCAAATTCATTCTATGAGACCAGATTTACCCTGATACAAAGCCAGATAAAGATACTACAAAGAGAACTACCAGCTAGTCTTTCTGAGGAACATAGATGCAAAATCCTCAACAAAACATTAGCAAACCAAATCCAACAATACATTTAAAAAAATCATTCACCATGACCAAAGAGGATTTGTTCCTGGGATACAGCGTAGTTCATTATTTGCAGATCAGTCAATAGGATACACACATCACATCAAGAAAAGATAAAAACCATATGAAAACCATCATTTCAATAGATGCAGAAAAAGCATGTGATACATATAACACCCGTTTATGTAAAAACCTTCAAAGAAGTAGGTTTGGAAGGAGCATACCTCAACATAATAAAGGCCATAACTGAAAAACCCACAGCTAACATCATACTCAATGCTGAAAAACTGAGAGCTTTTCCCCTAAGATCAGGAACAAGACAAGGGTGTCCACCAAGCATTTTTATTCAACAGAGTACTAGAAGTCCAGAAATCAGACAAAGAAAAGGCATCCAAAATGATAAGGAAGAAGTAAAACTTTAGAACTGATTAATGAATTCAGTAAGGTCACAGGTTACAAAATCAATATACAAAAATTCATTGTATTTTTATACACAAATAATGAAGTTAAAAGAAATTAAGAAAACAATCCCATTTACAATTGCACCAACAATAATAAAATGCCTAGGAATAAGCTTAGCCAAACAGGTGTAAGACCTGTACTTTGAAAACTATAAAATACTGAGGAAAGACCTTGAGGACAGTAAAAACCAACGGAAAGATATTTCATGCTCATGGATTGGAACAACAGATTGTTAAAATGTCTTTACTACCCTAAACAATTGCAGATTTAATGAAATACCTATAAAACTACCAACAGTAGTTTTTACAGAACTGGAACAAACAATTCTAAAATTTGTATGTAACACAAAAGACCCCTAATACCCAAAGCAATCTTGAAAAAGAACAAAGATGGAGGTTTCACAATCCCAAATTTCAAGATATACTACAAAGTTGTAGCATCAAAACAGTGTGAGACTAGCATGAAAATAAATCATAGATCAATGAAACAGAATAGAGCACCCAGAAATAAACCCATGATCATATAGTCAAATCTTCGACAAAGGAGGCAAGAATATGCAATGAGAAAAGATAATCTCTTCAACAAATAGCTTGGGAAGACTGGTCAGCCATATGCAAAAAAAAACCAAAAAAACAAAAAAACAAAAAAACAAAAAAACAAAAAAACAAAAAAACAAAAAAACAAAAAAACAAAAAAACAAAAAAACAAAAAACAAAAAGAAACTGAATCACTTTCTTACACCATACACAAAAATAAAATGGATTAAGGACTTAAATATGAAATCCGAAACTGTAAAAATCCTAGAAGACAGCACAAACACTAATTTCTTTGACATTGGCCATAGCAACATTTTCCTAGATAGGTCTCATAAGGGAAATAAAAGCACAAATAAACTATTAGGACTATACCAAAATAAAATGCTTCTACATAGCAAAGGGGACAGTAACAAAACTAAAAAGCAACCTTTCATTCCTACTGAATGGAAGAAGATATTTGCAGATGACATATCTAATGATGGGCTAGTCACCAAAATATATAAAGAACTCACACACCTCAAAACAAATAATCCAATTAAAAATTGGGCAGAAGATAGGAACAGACTTTTTGCCAAAGAAGACCTACAGATGGCCAACAGACACATGAAAGGACGCTGAACATTGCTAATCATCAGTAAAAATGCAAATCAAAACCACAATAAGGTATCACTTCACGCCTGTCCATATGGCTAAAATCAAAAACACAAGAAACAAGTTTCTTGGGCAGGATGTGGAGAGATAGGAATGCTCATGCACTGCTCATGGGAATGCAAACGGCTGCAGTCACTGAGGAAGACAGTACGGAGGTTCGACAAAAACTTAAAAATAGAACTACCATATGATCCAGTAATTCCACTACTGGGTATTTATCCAAAGAATATGAAAACATTAGCTTGGAAAGACATATGCTCCCCTAAGTTTACTGCAGGATCATTTCCAATCGCCACATTATGGAAGCAGCCCAATTGTAATGAATGGATAAAGTGGTGTACACACACACACACACACACACACACACACACAAAACCCCACAAAATGGAATATTACTCAGCCATAAAAAAGATGAGATGTTGCCATTTGCAACATCATGAGCATAAAAAATATATTGCTAAGTAAAGTCGGAGAAAGACAAATTCAGACTCCCTCTGCTCCCAACCCCACGGTGCTAAGACCAACTAACCACCTTCCTCGCAGCCTTCTCGCCCCCAGACATTCCCTGCCTCAACCACTCCCTTCCTCCAAGGTTCTCTGCACCTTGACATATCAGCTGTCTCCTAGAAAACCAGTGTTTGGAGCAATAACATTATTTTTGCTTTATGATTTCCATCACATGTGGAATTTAAGAAAAAGAAAACAAAACCAGACTACCCAAGAAATAGACTTAACTATAAAGAACAAACTGATGGTTACCAGAGGGAAGGTGGGTGGGGGGATGGGTGAAATAAATGAAGCGGATTAAGGGTACACTTATAACGAGCCCTGAGTCATGCACAGAATTGTTGAATCACTACATTGGACTTTTGAAACCAATATAACACTGTATGTTAGCTATACTGGAATTAAAATTTTAAAAAGAAAAACTCTTTTAAAAAAGAAAAAGCTTACTAGAACAATTTTAAAAATAAAGAATTAGAGTTCTTCAAATTTCTTACTTTAGAAATGTTGTTTTGGCAAAGAAACACTATTTCTAAGCTGTGATCTGACAGGAAAGCACATTTTAGTTTCAAAGTAGACTAACATACTGGGATGTCCTGTCAGAGCTGCTGTCCATTACGTTTCCCCTTACCATGAACATTAGGATCATACCCCCAAGATCACAAACTAGAATAGGATGCCTGGTGAGGCATAACCTATTTTTTAAATTATACTTATTTATTAGTAGGGCAAACTGTTCACTCTTTCTGTATATAGACAAAATCAAAGTCACCTTGGGATTATCTTTGTCTTTCAGAAGTTCACTTGAGTGACCTCTCAGTTATAAAAACATGGTTTCTCCTTTTTTCAAATTCCTTGGGATAGGGAAGACCAATTTTCTTCATGAGAAATGGACGAGTACTCAAACTTTTATGAGATTTCAATTTAGGATAGGTAGGATTGACCTGAACTAGGTCTGAAGGCCAAGAGGAATACAAATACCCCAAAAGGAACTTGCCATGAGGGTAGAGCCTGAGCTGGTCCCTAGGCTTAATGCCACAGCCTAAGAGTAGGGGCTGCATTCATTCAGACCCTAGCAGTGCTTTGGGGAGAAATGGCTGAGCACCGCATAAAGACTCAAAAGCTATATATTTGGATCGTATTGTAGGAAGCGACTATAGGAGTAGAAGAATCCTGATGAACACTTGACTAAGAAAGGACACCAAATGGCACCACCAAAATGTTAGATCTCCAGTAGACTACAGGGTCTCGATTTCTACCTCGACACTAGAAGTGAGACTTCGCCCTTCTTGGCAGTTGGGGGTAGTTCAAGTCAGGCAAGAGGAGGATAGGCTGGATTTCCTGAAGCAATGAGTGCAAAAGCATCCATGTGTCCGTGTTACCCCACATACTTTATACCAGAAATGATGAGGTCAAGTTTGACCACATTTGGTTATTAATTAAGCTATTTTCTTTATTCTCTACCTCATCGTATGAAGGATTTATGACTGAATCATGCAAAGTCTCCTCCTTTCTGTACTTGGTACTTCCAAATCTACTGAGAAGTGCCGTTGGATTCATGATGCCCTTCCTTGAATCCTTTGCAACTGATCTATAAATCATTTGCACATCAAGGCCCTTAACTGGTCTTATTTGGCTTGGAGGAATTGGAGAAGGAATCCCAAGCTTCATCAGATTCAAGGGGAAGAGACACAGACCCATACCTCTCAGCAGAAAGAAGGGCAAAGAAGTCCCGGCCATGTGTTAAAACTACCTTAGTCCAGCCTCCGGCCACACATTTTTTACATTCCCACTGCAATCAAATATGTTTATACTCGCCCACGATCCCCGGAAGTCTCATCCAATTAAAGCATCAGGCTCAGGTTCGAAGTCTGGATATCATCACCTGAGTCAGGGCCAGGTGTGAATGGGGCTCTTCAGGCTTGGTTCCACTCCTAAGCGTGATCTTCAGCTAGATCACTGAATTCGTGAGGTAGATCTCCGACTTCCCACATTACTGTCTGCAGCAGCATTGCCAAACTGTCACCGCTATGTAGCAAGGTGCCCTTCCCTCCTGTTTCTAATTGCATTTTTCTCACTCTCCTTCAAACCCTGACAGTTTCCTCAAAATCCACCATGCTTCTGAACATGCCCTGGTTTAAAAATTCCGCTGTTTCAGGTTTTGTGAAGCAACATCCCACTTCCAGGTACAAAATTTTGTTCTGCTTATTTTTATACCTCCAAACCCACTGGCTTGATACAATCATTTTATTTTGCTCATGATTTTGGCAGTCAGAAATTTTGGGAAAGGCTCAGCTGGGGCCCATACAGTCATGTTGACAGGGACTCCAATCACCTGAAACCCTACAGAGTGAACAGTAAACACCATTGATTGCTGGGAATTCAGCGGAGATTGATGATTAGGACCCCTACATATGGCTTCTTCACATGGTCTGGGTCCCTCCTAGCACTGTGAGAGTTCTTGATTTACATTATTTTACTTTTCATTTTAATGTCCCATCACCTCAACTACTAGGGATAATTTTTTCTAAGACTGAAAAGTAAAACCCAAACCAAACTTTGGACCCTAAGTGCTTCATGCGTAAATATTCAACTGGAAATATACTTGAAAAGGATAAAATAAGGCAAATGCCATATGATTTCACTTATCTGTGGAATTTAAGAAACAAACAGGAAAAAATGAAGAGGGAAACCAGAAAGACAGACTCTTAACTATTGAGAAAAAGGATTACTAGAGGAGAGAACAGTGAGGGGATGGATGAAATAGGTGAAGCAGATTAAGAGGAGTACACTTGGGACCCCGGGTGGCTCAGTGGTTGGGCATCTGCCTTCAGTTCAGGGTAGGATCTCGGGTCTGGGGATCAAGTCTCACATTGGGCTCCCTGCAGGGAGCCTGCTTCTCCCTCTGCTTGTGTCTCTGCCTCTCTCTCGGTAGCTCTCATGAATAGGTCAAATCTTAAAAAAAAAAAAAAAAAAAGGCATACTTACGAGCACTGGGTATAGAATTGTTGAATCACTCTAATGTATACCTGAAACTCCTAACACTGTATGTTAACTATACTGGAATAATTCTTTTAAAAAGAGGAAATAAAAATCTATTAAATATTAAAATTATATTATTGCACAAGGATAACAAAGGACAATTTGCATAATAAATATTCCTATTCATTTTTCTAGTTAGTACAATAATTGGATAGCAACCATCAGTGAAGTGGGACAGAAGAGAGCTATTATCATAAACATTAGTTTGATCTTTCAAGGAGATGTGATTACCTTCTACCCAGACTCCACTTTACTCACTTGAACAGAGGTTCTGCTTTTCATTAGCCGAATGTCAAGTGCCTTTGTTGCATCCAAGTGTTACCCTAGCTGGCCATATTCCACATAAAGGGCAAAGAACAGGGTTTTTGTTTTTTTTTTTCCTCAGTAGAATTTTTAAGAAACATGGCTCTTTCGTGGTAAAACGTTTTATGAAAAGAAATGAACAAAAGACACACCTTTAGAAGGTCCTGATCTCACAAAATGGCAAAAGATGTCAAACTCCTGTGAACCTTAAAAATAAAACCATCAATTGTCTCACCAGCAAAAATGGGGCTTACCTGGGAACAATGGAGCAAACTACAGCAGAGCTGAGCAAAGGCGATGAACACACCTTTATAGAGCGAAAAAGGAAGCTGGGAGGGCTACCAAAAACAAAAAAGTCCATTGGATTCCCCTGGAATTTGAAGTACAGCGGTTTCTCCTTGGCTGAGTTATGAGTGCCTCTCATTGGCTGGGCTGTTGCTGGGGGAGAGAACTTGCCTTCCTCCCTCGGGCTCCTAAAGTAGCAGCTCAGGTGGTACTGACCTTGTTGAATCCCTATATTGTACATCTGAAACTCATATAACGCCGCATGTTAACTATACTGGAATGAAAATTTGACAATAAAATACAAACATGTATGTTTTTCAATAAATGAAGGAGTAGTGACTTGGGGGTACCTCTCCTCCTGTTGGATTTACCATCAATGGGGAGTGGCAGACGGGAGAGCTCCTCTGCTGGCTTCCCAACTCCACTTTAAACAAGCTTTCCTTTTATTGACTTTGACACTACTCACAACACATCAGTGAAACTGAGTTAGCATCATCTCTCATCAATCAGGTGAGAGTATTTATTTTCTCATATAAAAAAAAAAAGTGTTCACACTCCTGGTAACCCCTGCTAATCATTTTCCTTCACTTTCTTTTAATCCAATGTAGGCCATAACTGAAGAGTTAAGTTTATCTTAGACTAGTTAGGTTATTTGTAGTTCAGGAATGAGGGAAGTGTGTATATATGTACATTTATATACTAAATATATATATATTTTTAGTAAGTTTTGAGTTGTTCATTTTAATCAGTGATATCAGGATTAATTTGGAAGAATCACTAAATCCAATATTGAACAGTTTTTCATTGAGGAACATTTATCCTCCAGTTTCATTGAGGAACATTTATCTTCCAATTATGTGAATTAAGGTATTTATAAACCGAATCTGGAGATCTTAAAGAGGCCAAGTTCTTATCTTGCTCCGGGGGGGGGGGGGAAATGATGGGGTGCACTCTCATCCCTTTTCTCTACCGTGTCAACAGGAGAGAGAGTGACAGCGGCTTTCCCAGCTCTAGACAAGGACAGAACACGTTTCTCTGTGGATAACAACACACTGACTCTGAGAAATGGAGATCTCATATTTGTTATGCCATGAGATCTCCTGAAAAAAGATTCCAGGCACCATATGACATCCTTATGAAGTTCCTGAGTGCATTCAGACTTTAGTAACCGAAGTGATGGGTTGCCATAGAAACAATATAGCAAATTACAGGTAAAGGCAATTTATTAAAATTCAGAACTACATTACACAGTGATAGCAAATGAAATGCTGCCCAGAAGTATTATGTACCATTATCAGTGTCCCTGGATATCATTTCATTTCATTCACTCCTCACAGCAGCCCTGCAAAGTAGGTGATGTTTCCCTACTTCACAGATAAGAAAATAGAGGTTAAGAAACTAGCCCAAGTCAAACAAATAATACAAGGAAACCCTACATCAACTTGACTCCAAGTCTTCTTTTACCTGTTCATTGTTGTGAACATACCTACATAGCGAAATAAATTTTCAGCTTTCATGTTGTTTCAACATTCATAAAAAAAATTTATAGGGGATCCCTGGGTGGTTCAGTGGTTTAGTGCCTGCCTTCGGCCCGGGGTGTGATCCTGGAGACCCAGGATCGAGTCCCACATTGGGCTCCCTGCATGGAGCCTGCTTCTCCCTCTGCCTGTGTCTCTGCCTCTCTCTCTCTCTCTCTGTGTGACTATCATAAGTAAAATAATAATAATAATAATAAATAAATAAATAAATAATAAAACCTTTAAAAAAATTTACAATAAGTTATTAACATAGGAAAGGGGGCACCTGGGTGGCTCAGTCAGCTAAGCACCTGCCTTGACTCTGGTCCTGATCTCAGGACCATATTGGGCCTCACATCAGTCTCTCCACTCAACAGGGAGTCTGCGTCTCCCTCCCCCTCTGCCTGCCACTCTGACTACTTGTGCTCTCCCTCTGTCAAATAAATAAATATAATCTTAAAAAAAAAAATCCCACACATCTCCCTTAAAAAAAGTTTCAGTTCCCTGACAAAAAGTAAAAGCAATAAAAAAAATTAGAGACAAGAAAGATGTGTCCCAAATTTAAACTAAAATTCTTTTAGTTGCGTAAAAAAATTTATTATAATTTGCAATTTATAGACTGTGTATTGTGCTACATCTGCCTTCATGTTTAGAAGTTTAAATGCTTTGAAGAAATAGCAAAGGAACCTTCTGGAGATCTCAGAGAACATTATTTAGTTCTATTATTCATTATTTAGAGTTCATTATTTAGTTTAGTTTGTGGTTTATTCTCCTTTATTCTTCTCTCCCTACTTTTCTTCCTGTCTTACTTTTTTTGAGTTCTCCAATTCTGTATAGTTACTGCATGGTATTCCTGAGATGATCTTTTGGAAATTACTTTCAATTGCTCTTCTCAAAATATTTCTGTTATTGGGAGATAAAACTGAAGAACACAGAAGAGCATTTTCCACAGTTCCCAGGTAGGCACAGCCTTCTTTCTGCTTATGCTTTCTGTCCACACTAACTCTAGCCCATTCATTACTGGTACTAGAATTATTGAAGTTTTCTTGGCCCTGCTCTAATAATAATATATCAAAGTTTCCTAAGTCAGCATCTAAGGGACAGGACTTCAGTCTCAGAGGGGAAAAGAGATACATTCACATGCAATTGTGAGACCATTTTATAGAAAATATTTACTATCCTTTGGTAGGTTTTTTTAAAATGTAGATCATTTCTATGTATTTCCTCTTCATTTCCAACTTCATTGAAAAATCTTTAACCTAAAAGTAAATAACAGAATATCTCTTCCTGATAGGCAAAGACAGTAAGACTTCTTAAATGTCAATGAATTATGTGGTAAAATTCTTAATAATTGTTCCAACTTTTTAATGTGCTTATAAAAAGAAAAGTTTATGTATTAACTAATCTAGGCCCTAGTGCATACTAGTAAATAGCACATGAACAAAATTAGCTGCTTAATAGAAGGTCACAAGTAAAAATGATTTAAAAAATCATAAGTTTTTTTCTTATTTACAATCATACATACTTAAGTAATTTGGATTTGCCTTTGAATAAACTACTTTGTGTTTATTATTCTTTAAGTCTGCTACCCAATGAGTACTGGAGGGGCACATCCCCAACAGAAAAGACAATAATCCATAACAAGGCTTTGGGAAGAAAATGGTTAATGTTAAAAATCTGCCATTGACTTAGTTATCCCATTAGCAAATTTTAAATCTCTTCTATACCTGTATTTACTCACCCACAAGTCCTAAAAGGATGTAGGCAATGATGAACAGTATGAAGATGATGCAGCACAGAACATCTGTACAACTCCTAAAGACAAAAAGGAACACAGAATTAAAAGGGATCCAAAATGACATCTTACCTAGTGAACAAATAGAAGAAAGGGGGGAAAAATCATAGTGATATGCCATTTTATATCCAATAATTCTGAAAGGTGTATCAGATGTATTTCTGTAATCACAGACTTTGGTAGCATTAGAATGGTCATAGTGCCATGATTAAAGAAACTCCCTCAGAATTCTTAGTATCTATTCTCTCTTGGTTCTTTATGCATATGATTTTTTTTTTTTTTTAATTTTTTTTTTTTTAATTTTTATTTATTTATGATAGTCACAGAGAGAGAGAGAGGCAGAGACATAGGCAGAGGGAGAAGCAGGCTCCATGCACCGGGAGCCTGATGTGGGATTCGATCCCGGGTCTCCAGGATCGCGCCCTGGGCCAAAGGCAGGCGCCAAACCGCTGCGCCACCCAGGGATCCCCTGATTTTTTTTTTTTTTTAGAGACTGGAGTCCAGTAACATCAAGCAAATATTTTTTTATTTGAAATTGTAATTTAAGTTTTTTGGTTTTATGATTTTCCTCATTGTGCTTCCTCAATGTATGATATAGTAAAAAAGAAAAAAAGCCATTTTTTTCCATTTCTCCCTCCCTCCATTATCTTTCTACACACACATTTAAAGGGTGCTGTTTATTGCGGCACCTGGGTAGCTCAGTCGGTTAAGCATCTGACTCTTGGTTTCAGCTCAGGTCGTGATCTCAGGATCGTGAGATCGAGCCCAGGCTGGGTGTGAGCCTGCTAATATTCTCTCTTTCCCCCTCTCCCTCTGCACCTTCCCACCTCTCTCCTCTACAAAAAGGAGGGGGAACTATTTATTAAGTAAAGGACTGACTACATAAGCTTTCTATGTGGAGTAGACTTGCAACTATACTCACAGTAATATATATATATAATGCATTAAAAAATTAAATGGCTCAAAACTGTAACATGACCAGCCATTCTATAAACTAGTTATTGCCAAGCTAAGTTTGGAGAAAAACTGGCTTGTCAGAGGCTCAATAATTTGCTAAGGATCACAACTCAAGCTAAGATCCAGCAAGGACACTCAAGGCATTCACCTGAAGTATCGCCTGGGCCTAATATGATACCTTGTCCAGCTTGTACGTGGCCTGGATGGCCAAAACTGTATCTTAAAAAAAGTAAGAAAAAATACCACCATTCTCTATTTGAAACTTAAGGAAAAATTTATTACTAAAGAGAAAAAGATCAAACTTTTGGAGAGGATTAAAAGTTGCACGTGAGAATTTTCATAGCAAAATCTTCTTTGCTCTTGAGGGCATACAGATATATGCTCTCGTGTTTTAGCGCAGGCTGGTTGATTGAAGTCATAGACTCTTTTTTTGTGATGGCAGCAGGAATAATAATGAATAATAATTGCTCGCTAACAGACACTGTAATAGCTTACGTTGGTAAAGCTCAGCTATACTTCTACTGCTTTCATGTACCCTGTGAGTTTCTTAAGAATAGGTTTTTAGGGGCAGTAAGGTGAGGTGACTTACTTAAGATCCATGAAAGAGAGGGAGAGAGGGGGTAAAGTACACCAAATATCTAGGTCTCTAATTCCTAACTCTTTCATTTAGCAGTTGTTCTAATATTTCAATTTTCAGTAAAGCCTCACATTAGCCCTATCTAAAAAATTTCACACGCATCCCTATTACTGTTCCGCACAATAGGACATGAGGCTTCCCTAGAGACAGTTAACCATGTTCAGTCCGTAAACTATCATTTGCTTAAATCCAATTTCAACCCCAGGAATTTTAAATTTCATTTGGATTTAAGACTTATGAGAACCATAAGAAGAAGCGAAGGAAACAAGTGCTCTAGTTTTCTTTGGCTGACAATCACAGAGGAGCAAAAACCTGCTTGGAGGTGAGGAGAGGATCTGGTTCACACGCATTCTAACACAGCCTACTCGGCAGGTCCTCATCCTACCAGAGCAGTTGTTAAATTGAGAGCAGTAGTCAAATAGGGAGAAATCTAATACGAAATGCCTGGAGGTAAGGAACTAAAGGAGAGAAAACTAGAACACTGGTGTGCCTTAATTAGAAATCCTGAAGTTGTTAAAGCCCTTGTGTTTAATCAGAACCGCCAAGAAGAGATCGGGTGTGACCAGAAGCACCTGCCAGATTGGCCAGCATCCTGTAATTATATGTCTGTACTATGGTTATACCAATATATTTACATCATATGCAATATACACCAGAATTCCTGTTGATAATCACCTAATGTTATATAGCATCATAATGTTAGACATTGATAACGTTATGTAGCAAGCACAGGGAGCCGGAAACGTATACCAGAACAATGATTCAAAGAAACGTACCAATCTCAAAGGACAAGGCACAAGGAAAGCAGTAGAGTCCAAAAGGAAATTTTTTTTAAACTAAAACCCACAGTCCTCAGCTACCAGCACTGATGAATAGGCTTCAGCTGGAGCCTTGGTTCCATATGGGGTTTTACACCATGGTTTCTTTCGTGTGTGTATGTGTGTGTGTGTGCGTGCGTGTGCGCCAAGGACAGGCTGCAGCACCAGGGACTACTCCAGGCCCACACATCCATCCCCCCAGCAGTCTCTCCCCACAGTGGGATAGCATTTCTCAATAATTCACACATTGAGCTGTTTGGGGGTTATTTATTCTAGGACAAGGGAGGACGATAATGTATTCAAGTCTGCTTTGCTTTTCTGGTACGCTGCTTTGGGGAAATAGAAGACCACACCCCCTGGCCAGACCAGTTAATTTTCTATTATTTAAACACAAAAGAAGGTTGCACAAACTGCAAATCATGAATGGAATGTTCAAGAATCTCAAAAAACATGAGAGGTTTTCTTCTTTTAAATTTTATTTATCGGGATCCCTGGGTGGCGCAGTGGTTTAGCGCCTGCCTTTGGCTCAGGGCGCGATCCTGGAGACCCGGGATCGAATCCCACGTCAGGCTCCCAGTGCATGGAGCCTGCTTCTCTCTCTGCCTGTGTCTCTGCCTCTCTCTCTCTCTCTGTGACTATCATAAATAAATAAAAATTAAAAAAAAATAAATAAATTTTATTTATTCATGAGAGACCCACAGAGAGAGATACAGAGACATAGGTAGAAGGAGGAGACACAGACTCCATGCAGGGAGCCCGACGTGGGACTCGATCCCAGGCCCCAGGGTCACGCCCTGGGCCAAAGGCAGATGCTCAACTGCCGAGCCACGCAGGGGCCCTGAGGTTTTTTTAGATAAAACATTCCTATTTTGAAATTTGTTCCTGGAGTGATTTGAGCTCCTTTTGTTTTGTTGTTGTTGTTGTTGTTGCTATTGTTCTCATGGACCAATCTAAGTAATTTATTTAAGCCCTCTCCTGCCTAAGCAAAGGGATGGACAATCAGTGTACTGGTCACCACTTGATACACATAAGGGAAGTGAGCATAAGGTCCCACATACTTTTCCGGTCTGAGGGCAGAGTCATGGTCCAAACCAGAGCGGTGGTCCTCACTGGGGAGTGGGCCAGATTCTCTTTATTCATCCTCACAGCCAGTCGGAAGTGGATTCATGTGAGTTTCTCCCCAGGGAAAGGGCCTGGCCCTGATGTGGGGACGGGGGGAGGGACCTGGGTCTCTCCTGCTCTCCGTGGTGCAAGCTCGGGAAGAGGTTCAGCATGCTCACTTGCACACCAAGGAGCGCTAGAAGTAGGTGAGAGCCTTCCCCACGTGAGCTGAGCCCTCCTCCTCTTGGTGGCCACCGACCGGGACCACTGTGCCCCCACAGCAACTTAGCGGCCCTGAAACCAGGGATCCAGCTCCCGTTGCCTGTTTTGACCTGGACCTCTCTTTGTTATTTTAGAAATTTCCTCTTAAAAACAGGGGGCAGGGGATCCCTGGGTGGCACAGCGGTTTGGCGCCTGCCTTTGGCCCAGGGCGCAATCCTGGAGACCCGGGATCGAATCCCACATCGGGCTCCCGGTGCATGGAGCCTGCTTCTCCCTCTGCCTGTGTCTCTGCCTCTCTCTCTCTCTGTGACTATCATAAATAAATTAAAAAAAAAAAAACAGGGGGCAGGGTGCCTAAGTGGCACAATGGATTAAGGGTGGGACTCTTGGTCTTTTTTTAATGGCTGAGTAATTATCTAACTATCTATCTACACCTCTTCTTTATCGATTCATCAGTCAAAGGGCATTTGGGCTCTTCCCATAATTTGGTTACTGTTCATAATGCTGCTATAACATCAGGGTGCATGTATGGCTTCAAATCAGTATTTTTGCATCCTTGGGTAAAATACCTAGTAGTGCAATTGCCAGGAAACAGAGTACTTCTTTTTCTAATTATTTGAGGAACCTCCATACTGTTCTCCAGAGTGGTCGCCCCAGTGTGCATCCCACCAACAGTGCAAGAGGGTTCCCCTTTCTTTGCATCCTCGCCAACACCTGTTGTTTCCTGCGTTGTCAATTTTAGCCATTCTGACTAATCCCTGTAGTTTTGATTTGTATTTCCCTGATGATGAGTGATACTGAGCATCTGTTCTTTTTTTTTTTTTTCTTATGTCTGTTGGCCATCTGTAGGTCTCCTTTGGGGAAAAAAAAGAATATAGATTCATGTCTTCTTACCCATTTTTTAACAGGATTATTTGGGTTTTGGGTGTTGAGTTTTATAAGTTCTTTATTGGTTTTGTGTACTAACCCTTTTACCAGATAGGTCATTTGCAAATAACTAACCCATTCTGTAGGCTGCCTTTTTGTTTTGTTGATTGTTTCCTTCACTGTACAAAAGCTTTTTAACTTGATGAAGTTCCAATAGTTCATTTTTGCTTTTGTTTCTCTTGCCTCAAGAGACATGTCTAGTAAGAAGTTGCTATGGCCGATGTCAAAGAGGTTGCTGCCTGTGTTCTCCTCTAGGATTTTGATAGCTTCTTGTCTCTCATTTAGGTCTTTCATGATTTTGAATTTATTGTTGTGTCTGGTATAAGAAACTGGTCCAGGTTCATTCTTCTGCATGTGGCTGTCCAGTTTTCCCAATACCATTTGTTGAAGAGACTTTTTTTCTTTCTTTCATTGGATGTTCTTTCCTGCTTTGTCAAAGATTAGTTGACCACATAGCTGTGGGTCCATTTCTCGGTTCTCCACTCTGTTCCGTTGATCTATGTGTCTGTTTCTGTGCCAGGACCACACTGTCTTGATCACTATCGCTTTGTAATCTAGTTTGAAGTCCAGAATCCTGATGCCTTCAGTTTTGCTTTTCTTTTTCAAGATTGCTCTGGCTATTCAGGGTCTTTTCTGGTTTCACACAAATTTTAGGATTATTTGTTATAGGTTCTGTGAAAATCACTGATGGTATTTTGCTAGGGATTGCATTAAATGTGTAGATGTCTTTAGGTAGTATAGACAATCTAACAATATTTGTTCTTCCAATCCATGAGCATGGGATGGTGTTCCATTTCTTTGTCTCATCTTTAATATCTTTCATCAGTGTTTTGTACTTTGTAGAGTACAGATCTTCTACCTCTTTGGTTGGATTTATCCCTAAGTATCTTATGGTTTTTAGTGCAATTATAAGTGGGATCAATTCCTTGATTTCTTTCTGTTGTTTCATTATTATATAGAAATGCAACAGACTTCTGTATGTTGATTTTGTATCCTGAAACTTTACTAAATTTGTGTTATCAGTTCTAGCAATTTTTTGGTGGAGTCTTTTGGGTTTTCTACATAGAGTTTCCTGTCATCTGTAAAGAGTGAAAGTACGACTTCTTCCTTGCTGATTTGGATGCCCTTTATTTCTTTTTGTTGTCTGATTGCTAAGTCTAGGACTTGCAGGACAATGTTATTTATAGTGGTGAGAGTGGACATCTTGTCTTGTTCTTGACCTTAGGGAAAATGTTCTCAGTTTTTCCAGTGAGGATGATATTAGCTGTGGGTTTTTTTTTTATATGGCCTTTATAATGTTGAGGTACATTCCCTTTATCCCTACTTTGCTCAGGGGTTTTACCAAGAGTGGATGTTGTACTTTGTCAAATGCTTTTCCTGCATCTATTGAAAAAAATCATATAGTTCTTATCCCTTCTTTTATTAAGGTGGTGTATCATGTTGGCTGATTTATAAATATTGAACCACCTTGCAGCCCAGGAATAAATCCCACTTGATTGTGGTGATGATTCTTTTAATATACTGTTGGATTCCATTTGCTAGTATTTTGTTGAGAGTTTTGTATCCATGTTCACCAGGGATATTGGCCACTAGTTCTCTCTTTTAATGGAATCTTTGCCTGGTTTGGGGATCAATGTATGCTGGCCTCATAGAATGAGTTTGGAAGTTTTCCTTCCATTTCTATTTTTTGGAAGAGTTTCAGAAGAATAAGTATTAACCTTTCTTTAAATGTCTCAGAGACTTCCCCTGGGAAGCCATCTGGCCCTGGACTCTTTTCTGTTGGGAGATTTTTGATTCAACTTCTTTGCTGGTTATAGTTCTGTCCTAGTTTTCCATTTCTTACTGTGTGGATCTCCAACCCAGTTATGAAATCCCATTCTTCATATGATAGCATTATCTTCCTTTTTTAGGGCTGCATAATACTCCATTGTAGGTATATACCACATTTTTAATCTGCTCATTTGCAAGGATGTTTCAGTTGTTTATACATATTAGCTATTGTGGATAATACTGCAATGAACATGAGAGTGCAGATACCTCTTTGTGATCCTGATTTCAATTATTTTGAATGAACATGGATGAACTTGGAAGACATTGTGCTAAGTGAAATAAGCTAATCACAAAAGGACAAGTATTGCATGATTCCACTTATATGAGATATCTAAAGTAGCCAAATTCATAGAAACAGTAAGTAGAATTATGATTACCAGGGGCTAGAGGGAGAAGCAAATGGGGACCTGCTATTTAATAGGTATAAATTTCAATTACACAAGATGAATAAGTTATAGAGTTCTGTGGTACAACATTGGGCCTATATTAAACAATACTGTACTGAGCACATAAAAATTTGTTAAGGGGGTTGATTTCAGGTTAAGTGTTTTTATCATAAAAAATATAATATGGAAAACATGATAAGCATTGCTAGGCTACAATACACAGGAATTTACTTGTTCAGTGATATATGTTATTTGAATTAAAAATTGTGCTATGAATAAGCTGAATATGGGTATTACATAAGTGAACATAAATGTAAAAAAATAATTAAATGTAATTTTTTTTTTTTTTGAGACAGAGAGAGAGAAAAAAAGAGAGCACACATGAGCAGGGATGGAGGTAGAGGGAGAGGAAGAGAGAATTTTTAGCAGGCTCCATGCCTAGCACAGAATCCCATGTGGGGCTAAATATCATGTCCCTGAGGTCACGACCTGAGCTGAAATCAAGAGTCAGATGCTTAACCAACTAAGCTACCTAGGTGCCCCTAAATGTAAACTTTTTTTAAATTAAAATCCCACCCTTCAAATCAGTTCAAATATCACCTCCTTAATGAAGTTTTCAACTGGAATAGATCTCTTTAACCTTTGTAGAGTTTTGTTTGTATATTGTCAAGGCAACGTACCTTCCATTTATTATAACCTAGAACAGGGAGTTAGACTAAGTCAAATCTAGCCTACTGCCTGTTTTATATAACTTGTGAATTAAGAATGGTCTTTATATTTTGAATGGTTAAAAAACAAAAAAATAATATTTTGTGTCATACAAATTACACAAAATTCAAATATCAGTTTCCATAAATAAAGAGTTTTAGAAAATAGCCATACTCATTTTTATATATAGATAAAGATACATCTATACCTACATATATAATCTAAGGCTACTTTTTTGCTACAGTGGCTGAATGGAGTAGCTGCAGTAGAAACCATCTGGCCTGTAAAACCTAAAATATTTACTACCTGGACTTTTATAGAAACTTTGACCTAGACTGTGAAGTCCTCTATGGCAGCATTTGGTATGGGGCTTTTCACACTACAGACATAGAAGCCCATGAATGATCAGCAAGACACATCTCTTTTACTGCTGACAGGCTAAAGTAACATAAGCAGACTCTCATGAAATAAAAAGTGCTGTGGTTCAAACTTCAGGGTTTTGTGGGAGGAGGAGACCTATATAGTGAATATGTGTTTAGGGATTCAATTTTTTTGCCAAGCTTAAGTTTATCAACTGGACATACTGTCTCCAGTAAAATAAATCAATCTCTCTCTCTCTCCCTTTCTCTTTCCCTCTCCTCTCCTCCTCCATATAATCCATGAGATTAAATTAGGAAGTAATAAGAGAGTTTTGTTTGTGAAATGCATATTTCAGTTCCACACTCGTCCTTATCCTCCAACAACTGTCGTTCTGCTTCCCTTTCAGAGAGAATTTTGTCCCTTCATTCAGACACTGATTCATTTACTGGTTTTCTTTCTTTGTAGCAGGTGAAATTCCAATGATATCAACCATTCTGAAAGGTCATTAATATCAAGCATTAGAGCGAGAATGAAAGTCCTAAAAGTCATTATTCTCTGACAGATCATCCATTTGTGTTTAATGAGTCAGTTTAGGGACTGTCCACTGCCTGTAATTCTAGCTGCATGATCACCTCCCATTCTTAAGTTCTTGGTGTCACCTAGATACATCTATCTACAGCATGGCTGCATTTATAACCCATAGTTTAGAAGCATTGCTCCTCTGTGGTTCTGCTGGCACCTGCACGATGCCATTAAAGTCATCTGTTACCACTCAGATTCTTACTGCAGAAGTCTATTCCGGGAAACAGAATGACTTTCATTTCCCAGAGGCTTTATTATGGACAATGCACTTGCGGGGGCACCCTCCAAGCTTCACTGAGATACACTTGGCAACATACAGAGTATGGCTTGAATTGGACAGACCATCTGAACTGATGCCAACAAGTCAGTAAACTCAAAATTTGAGCTATTTCAGGGTAAAGTTTTATCTAAGTTAAATATATTTTACCTTTATTCCTCTACTCTTGACTATTAGTGGAGAATTTGGTAATTTTGTAAGAGACACATTCTCTATGAGCTTGTGTTTGAGGGGATTAATTATATCCTTTCTGCTTGCCCCCAGTTTCTCTTCTCCCTCCCAGACACCTTGTCTCAAAATTCTCTATTGTCTGTGTTATGTGTGCGAAAGTTGAGATTTCAGAAATAAGTTATGCTTACCATTTATATAAGGATAACAAGAGGTTAAAAGAGTATCTTGAAGAATTCCACTATTCTGGAATCAGAAACTTAACAAGAAGCTACAAATAAGTTTTTAATGACATGAACTTGTTTTTTCAGGTGTTCCATTTTAATGCAAGTTTTTCGAATCAAAAAAAATTTAAGGATGACTTGAAGTTAACATCCGTTTTAAAGTAGAATTCCATCATCCAACCATTAAAGAGTGTTAATTTTGTGATATTATTATTTTAGCACATTAAAAAATATTTTATTTATTTATTCATGAGAAACACACAGAGAGAGAAACAGAGAGACAAGCAGGTTCCCCACGTGGAGCCCAAAGCAGGACTCAATCCCAGGACCCCAGGGATCATGACCTGAGCCAAAGGCAAACACTCAACCACTGAGCCACCCAGATGCCCCTATTTTTAGCACGTTAGACTTGCTGAAAAATAAAATATATCAATAACTTGATATCCTAAGAAATTATATGATGATGTTAATGTCTTTTAAATTTATTAGATTATATAAGATGACATTTGGATATTTGGATCTTATTCTTTACAGTTAATCTTTTCTATCCTATTTGCATTTGGGTTTCCACTGTCTTGAGAGAGTAGCTTTAACTGGCTGTAGTTTATATTTTCTACTTGTAAAGGGGAAATAAAACCTCATTTTTTTATATAGAGAAGTTTAGTGATGCCCATATAAATGTCTCTTTTGTTTAAAATGGGGCAAGTTCAGGCATAATTGGTCTTACTATGTTATTCATCATGTTTGCAAAACTTGCATAATATTAAAAAGTCTGTCAGTAGGCAGAAACTACTCAATAAATTGCTAGTAAAATGAGAGCCATATCATAGTTATTGCCCATATTACGTGTGACATTATGGATAAAGGTACTACGTAGAAGAAGTGCTAGGGGATCAGCTGAGAACAGCCTTGGAACATTAGTCCAAAGTTATCAACTAATTTTAGAGGGAATCCATATCAGTTTAGGCTGCTCTTTAACCTTCTTGGAATAGGTTAGGCTTCCTTCTACATAGAAATAGAGAGTAGGTGCTCAAAATATTTGCTGAAACCATGAACGTCTGAAAATTTTCATGCCTGGGATGGCTACTGAAATTCAGCTATTAAAAAGTTTTTTTTTAAATTTCATGCCTTCTAATAATTATATGATAAATAACTTTTAGTAACCAAAGGCATGTACATGAAATAGAGAAGATTACCATCAGAAACCAAAACTTTTAATAATAAAATCATTTCTTACTGATGATGGGAGCCTTAGAAAATTGTATGCCCTTTGAGCTAGTAATTTCTTTTCTAGTAATTTATACCACAGAAACATGTATAGAAGAAGCAAGAGTTTATCTGTAAAGATATAAAATACTGCACTCTTTGTAATAAAGAAAAGATAGAAATAATTTTTAGAATAACTGTATGAAAATATATTCATAATATATTTAGTAAAAACTAGATTATCAACATCTTAGTAAGGTCATAGTATTATAAAATGTATGTAAATGCTAAACAAAAGAATATACCAAAAAAAAAAAAAAAAGCTAATGGTCATTATCTCCGGGTGTTATAGTTTTATGTGATTCTGTTTTTCCTCTTTTGCTTTATCTGTTTTTTTCAAAACTTCCACAATGGACACAAATTTCATTTGTAATAGAGACACATAGACTACATTTGACAATTACAAATAGATTGTTGACTTATCTCATTGTACTAATTGCTTTCTGACCCCCTCAAAATATGTTTAAAAATTGATCTTCAGCTTTCACCTTTTTTCTTGATCATTATTAATTAAAATTCAAAACACACACCTTTGTGTAGTCTTTAAACAAAAATTGCTACTAAAAGTGTGTGAGAGGATGAGAGATTGTTTTCTAATTAATCTTCCTTGATGCTCAAACATTCATAAGTGGGAATGAATTGAAAATATGCATCCATAAATGCCTCATTAAAACATCTTACAAATCACAGCTTCATCAACCAGTGAACATAATAATCTCATGAGCTTTCTAAGATACAGACTCTGAGTTCTTGTTTGAACCAAGGCATAAAATGAAAAGAGCTGGCCTTTAATCAAGTCTTTATGATTAGATGTTATGTCTATCTTTTGTCATTTCCTCTATGTATATTTAGCAAAGCTGAATAATAAAAACGCTTGTGTTAATTATCTTAAGATAATATTTATTCAGTGGTGATCTTCGGACTTTGCCTCTGCTTAGAATGTTTATTACCTCCACACGAACCTTTAGCAGAGTGTCCTATCCTATCCTAGTGCTTTTGGAACATGTAACAAAAATTTAGTCTGGAAATTAATTTAACCATGCAATCACCTCAGTTGTAAAACATTTTTACATTTATAATTGTTTGAGTGTCCATTAGATAAAGGAGTAAATTTAAAATAATTTTAGGTAAGACTACAGAAGGAACTGGGAATTGTAGTTGCCTCAAGAAGGGGAACTATGTGTTTGGGAAGAAATAATGGAGATCTACTTTGCACATGTGTCCTTTTGTAACTAAAGTGTATATCAAACACAAATATTACCTAATCAAAAATAATTAAATTTTAAAACAAAGTTATTTCAGTATATATTTGGTATTATCTTAGAATAGGAATAACCTGAGAAATACTGTCAACCATGAACCATTGAATGAATGGGGGAAGGGGTAGAGAAATAAACTTAATTTAATAGAAATTAAACTACAAACTACATGGCTATAAAGTCACTAGGAATATACCCCAACTACTAAAATCATTTATTGGGATTATAGATCTACTCATTCTTCTTGATTGAGAGATTGAATTTGAATTTAAATCATCCATGTAGAAAACAAGGTTTCTCCATCATAACTTTTTTTTTGCTTGTTTGTTTTGGCAATTATTTCAGTTTTCAGAAGAAAACAATACATGTAACATGATAAATTTGCCTTGAGTAATATTGGACATTATAACAGCATGTTGTTGGTAAATCTTGACTGAAATGGGAGGTGTCTGGGAATGGGGACTATGAAATTTTTAGGAAAAAAAATTAACAGATTTGTGAGATGCTATAATAAGGAATAGAGAGTTTTCATGATGCAGCCATAGAATAGATGCAAAGGCATTCAGCACATGTCTATTGAATGAATGAATCAAATGGTTACCTGAACATTTGACATTAATACATTGCAGGCATTTTCAAAAATGTGTAAAAGTGTCGTCCCTCTGTTCACAAATTGTTCAGCAAAATGGGAAATTCAGCCATTTGTCTAGAGCCTGAAGTGGTGTATAAATTGATTATTCTTTTCTGTAAATATCTGCAAATACATTTCATTCTACAAGTTCTATATACTATAACAAAGCGTTACTAGTAAGAATAGGGTCATAGTTATTCATTTTAAACAGGAATTAAATGTTTTTAGGATGTTTAAGATAAAACTAAATATTTTCTAAATGTTTATTGACTTGAAGTCATTAAATAGTCTCTGTGTAATCCAGTTTAAATTTGAACCTAAGTGTACCAGTTAAGAATGTGTTCAGTTGCAAATGCTAGGAAATGTGTACTAGAAACAATGGCTTAATTCTAAGGAATTTATTTTTCTTTTGCTCATCTCATCATGTGCCCTCCTTAATGCCCATTACCCAGTTACTCCTTTCCCCCCAACCCTTCTGTAACCCTTTGTTTGTTTCCCAGAATTAGGAGTCACTCATGGTTTGTCTTCTTCTCTAATTTTTCCCCACTCAGCTTCTCTTCTTTCTCTTAGGGTCCCATTCTCTATTTCTTATTATAATAAGAAATCCTGTATTTGGCAATCCTGAGCTGGTATTATGTGTCACTCATTGATGCCATTAGGGACCTGGCTCATTTCATCTTTCCACCCCCATCATCCTTAGCTTGTAGACATTCAGCTTCATGCTGGACCTCATGTCACAAGTTGACTGCTGCACTCAAGATGCCTCAATCTATTCAATAAAACTTTGTCTTTTTACGTAGAATTGAAGATACTTCCTGACTTCCCTTTGGCTTCTTGGCCACAACCGTGTCTCATGGCCATCTCTGCCTGGAAGGTGGTAGGGAAAATTGATTATTTAGCTTTTTAGCTTCTGTAATAGAGGAGGCAAGAGAGAAGATGATTTGGAATAGATGTTCAGGGGGACAAATTACAGAATATACTGCAGCTACTAGTGATATTTATTTAAACAACCATAAAAAATAATAATATTTTCCCATTCTAATAATTTGTAGTCAACTCAAATGGATTAGGCCAAAGGATGTGTTTTTCTCTATAAGTATTATTAAATATTAAACATATTGTATAAGATTAACAAAGAAAAAGTGGATATTGTATATTCTCACAGAATTTAAGTCAAGCCAAGATTAATTGCATAGCAAAGTATATTCTAGAGCTGATATTATTAACAGCATAATAGCAAGTTGTTAGATCTTATTTCTGAATAATTTTATATTTCATATTCAATTAATTAAATAATTCCTGACATTCATTTCAATGAAATGGGGTTTGAAATTTAAATCCAGTCATAGTAAATATATACAAATGCAGTTGTTCTAAGCTGAAAATTAAAATATAAATCTTCCTTTAGTTAATATACAACTTTTATTAATCATTGGACATAAAATATATCACCTACTATACCAGTAAGTCTCTTTTATTTCAACATAAGATATTCAGAGTAACATCTTAATAGTAAGTCTGGGATTCATTAGGCAATCTTATACTTAATTTTGTTCAAGAATGTTCCCAGTTTTCTTATAACAAAGCACTACAATGATTCATATATAATGAGTCTTCATTCCTATTACTATCCTCTATCCTGGTGCTCTGAGATGAAAGTTCATGAAGGACCCTTATTTCCCAAGGCTTCCCTAAATATAAGTCCATCCTCCTTAGGGTTTTACAAAAACCTCTCTAAGCAAGTTTTTCAGTGGCTATTTGTTAAGTGTCTATTATTTGCTACTATGGTGAGATGTGTATATGCATATGCATTTGGTACCTATTCTGTGCCAGGTACTATGGTACATTCTGTAAATACAAAAGTGAACTAGACAGACAAAATATCTACTGTCATGAAGCCCACAATTTAGTGTGGGAAGTAGGCAATACATAAGTAAAGATCAACAGATAAAATGATGATCAATTGCATGGTAAGTACTAGGAAAAAACAAATATGATACTGTGGAAGAGAATAACAAGGATAGGATGCATGGGAAAGGGCTCTCTAAAGAAGAGGTGATAACTGGGTGATGGGTACTAAGGAAGGCACTTGACAGGAGGAGCACTGAGTGCCAATATATGAGCACCATATATTGGCAAATTGAATTAAATTTAAAAAAATAAAAAAATTAAGAGGAAGTGAGCACCATTTTGTTGTGATGAAAATTCATATGGAGCCATAAAAGACTTCAAAAAGCCAAAGCAGTCTTGAGAAAAAAGAACAAATCTGGAAGCATTACACTTCCTCATTTCAAACCACATTACAAAGCTAGAGTGATCAAAACAATATGGTATTGACATGAAAACAGCCTCCTATATCAGAAGAACGGAACTGAGAGGCCAGAAATAATCCCCTACATACGTGGTCAACTAATATTTGACAGAGGAGCAAAGACTACTCAGTGCAGAAAGGATAGTCTATTTAAGAAATGGTGTTGAAAAAACTGGATATCACATACAGAAAAATGAAATTGGACCCCTATTTTGTACCACTCACATAATTGATTACTCAACTCAAAATGGACTAAAGACTTAAATGTAAGAACTGAAACTGCAGAACTCTTAGAAGAAAACATAAGAGAAAAGCTCCTTGCATTGGTCTTAGAAATGTTTTTTTATATATATTCATGACACCAAGAGTACAAACAACAAAGGCAAAAATAAGTAAGTGGAACTACATCAAACTAAAAATCTGCTGCACAGCAATAGAAACCACAAAAAAGTGAAATGCCAATTTACAGAATGGGGGAAAACATTTACAAATCATATATCTTACACAGGGTTAATATAAAAAGTTATAAAAATCTCAACACAACTCAGTAGCAACAAACAATTCAATTTAAAAATGAGCAGAGGATCTAAGTAGACGTTTTTCCAAAGGAGAGATACAGATGGCCAACATGGAGAGGCACTCAACATCACAGATAATCAGGAAATGCATCAAAGCCTCAATGAGGCATCATTTCACGACTGTTAGTATGGCTACCATCAAGAGACAAAATATAAATGTTGGCAACGAAGTGTAGAAAAGGGAATCCTTGGGGTTCCTGGGTGGCTCAGTCAGTTGAGTGTCTGACTCTTGGTTTCAGCTCAGGTCATGATCTCAGGGTTGTGACATCGAGCCCCACATCATGCTCGCACTCAGCAGGGTATCTGCAGGGATTCTCTCCCTCTTCCTCTGCCCCTCCCCCTACTCATGGATGCTCTCTCTCTCTCTCTCTCTCTCTCTCGCTCTCTGTCTGTCTCTCAAATAAATAAATACATCTTTAGTAAGGGGAATCTTTGTGTACTTTTGGTGGGAATGCAAGCTGGTACAGTTGCAGTGGAAAGCAGTATAGCGATTCCTCAAAAAAAAAAATTGAAAAACAGAACTACCACCTGATCCACAATCTCACTTCTGGGTATATATCCAAATGAAATGAAACAGGATCTTGAAGAGATATCTGTACTCCCACGTTCACTGCAGCATTATTCACAATAGGCAAGATATGGAAACAACCTAAGGGGCCATTGACACATGAATGGATAAAGATGTGAGAGATATACATATCACATACATACAAACATCAATGGAACATTCTTCAACCACCAGAAAGAAGAAAATCCTGCCATTTGCAACAACATACATGAAACTTGAAGGCATTATGCTACGTGCCATAAGTCAGAGAAAGACAAATACCATATGACATCACTTACATATGAAATATGAAAAAGCTGAACTTGTGGAAACCAAGTAGAATGGTGGTGGAAATGGGAGGTGTTGGTCAAAGAGTACAAAATTGCAGTTAGAAGATGAATGCAGAGTGTAGTGATCATAGTCAACAATATTATATTATATACTTCCAAGTAGCTAGGAAACTAGTCTTAAATGTTCTCATCGCAAAAAAAAAAAATGGTGATTACATGATGGGATGGAGGTGTCAGCTAACACTACAGTCGTAATCAGCTTGCAATACATGTGTAGCAAAAGAATACATTGCACATCCTAACTTTATGCGATGTTATACATCAATTACATCTCCATAAAGCTGCGGGGGGAGGGGAGTAAAATAAAGAGGTGGTGGGGGTTGTGTTTCAGGCAGAGGAAACAACAAATCCAAAAGATCCAGAGAATCGGTGAGACCAGGGTTTTTCTGGGAGCTGACATGTGGTCAGTGTAAACACAACATAGAGGAGAAAGGCAGATGACCATACACAAGGAGGTTGGTTGGATGGCATGACTGTGTTTGGACTTGTCTATCAGGGGAATCCAGTTACAATATTTTATACATTATAGGGCTTCCCAGTTCAAAGCTCACTTTGATATGTATTATTTCTTTAGGATCATTACCAAACTCTATCACGTTGATATGAGAGCTGTTCTAACACACCATTTTACAAATTAGGTAACTCCCAACTACAATTTCAGCTCATTATGTACTGGAAGTTCTTGAATAGAAGAGTAATGTATATCAAAAGCAGTATTTTAGTTAGATTTATTTGGCACCAGGGTGGAGAATGAATTGGGTTGAAGGGGTAAGTACAGAAGGAGGAGAATCTGGGAAATGAGGGCTGACCTAGAAGGCAGCAAGATAGAAGCGCATGAGACCAGGGCCAGTTCTGCCTTGAGGCATCACCAGCCTCCTACGCACATCTGTTCTCCTAGGTCACTAGAATATTGTGGAGATAAATGCCACAGCATGGGGACAGTTTACGACTCCACAAAGATGCCTCATGGACTGGAATGGATGTGAATGGATTTCTCCCTAATGGTTTTTAACACAGAGGGAGGAAGGGAAGCTCACACGTCTTTCAGCACCATCTTATATTTATCTCTCCTATAGTCTTCAAAGCATTCTGTTCCACTTTTTTATTTTATCAACTTGATAAAAATATATTTTATCTGAGCTTTTGGAGATCAAAGATCTTATTTTTCAGTTTTCTGCTGTGAATGTGGTTAGCTGACATCTGTCTTTTCTGTAATGGACATGAAGGGTTGCTCTTTTGTTGGTTTGAATCCCCGAGGGCCACATCAAAAGACAGCTGGCCCTGAACGCTCCTGGATGTAGACTGTCCATTACTAACAATACATGTGACAAGTTATTGGATTGTGTTGTTTCTAGCTCTTGTCAACGGTATATAAGTGGGCAGAGACAGCGTAAAGGACAGGAAGGGAGAAAGAAAAGTGACATCTGAAGGGAAGACAAAACCAAGAGAGAAATAAGCTGAAAACAGATTTAAAGAAGAAAAACAAAGAGAAAAAAGGAGGGCTCCTGATGAAAATCAGAATTAAGGTAAATCAGAAGAATTGAGAAGGAAAAAGCAAAAGAGAAGAAATCAGAGGAACAAGATCAAGAAAAGTGCAGAGAAAAGACCAATATGGCATAAGAAAAAAACAGGTAAAGAGGTCATAAGAAACCTTATTGAAATCTGTTTGGGTTTGGAGAAAATTGAAAAGCAGGTCCGCACATCCAATTACGAGAGTAATACTTTATAGGTGTGTAAAAGAAAATAATGAAGTGGATAATGGTTATTAAATTACCTGAAATTTAATTTCTCTACTTTTACTTTATAGTTTAAATAAATCTAACAATCAAATAATAAAGGTTGTACACTAGAGCAAAGTTCAAGGACATTTGTTCTTTGTGTTCAGTCTTCTCCTTAAAACACAGATAACTAATTCCTTTCTGATACAACTGTTATGTGTCAACTACCAAAAGGCCAATCAACGGGCCTATGTTTCTCTCTGTCTTTCCCATTAATTTGCTTAGAGAATCTACCTAAACTTCTTGTCTGTGCAGCCCGGTCCCCGATGGGTCGTTAACCATTTCTGGGTGACAGGAAACATGCCAGCGTCTTCTTTCATACTTTGATGTAAAGACTGCGTGCATTCAGTGGCAGTTTATTATTAAGAGCTGGAATATTTGTAGACTTTCACCCTTATGTCACCTTTGAGTTACTGGTTAAATGTGCCTAAGTGGGTGGAGGATCAGCCTGTCTTTAGATTTTAATTGACTTTGGGGTTGCAGTATCAGCAGTAAGCACAGCCGAGATACAGGCTACAGACTCAAGAAGGCCAAAATGAAATCTACTGGGTACGAAAAGGACTGGGGTTTTACTTAAATGAATGCAAGTATTTGGAAATGTAACTGGGACCCCTAGAACTCTCTTCTTGTGGAACCAGCAGATAACTGAACCATGCCCGACTCCTGAGGACCACTTCTGTCAAGCTCGCTAGCAGCATTTCAGAATTTGAATCTATCCAAATTTGATCTTGAATTTAGACAAACATTAATAGGATTGTTTCATCTGAGTTTATGTTCACCATGAGCTATCCCAGAAGAATAAAGTCTTGCTTTTAAGTAGCAAAATGGCAGCTTTTTATCATTCTTCTTGGCCTCACTTGCTGAAGGGAAGATACTCAAAATACAGTCTCTCCTCAATCTGGGCTTTCTCCTTGAGGTAAAGACTGCCTTGAGGATCACAGTTTGGGAATCTGTGCTCTATCTAATGTTAACACGTGGTGAGTCTATAAGCACCCCTTTGCTTTAGCTTTGAGTACCAAGTTATTTCTTTTTTAAACATATTATCTTTTTTAAGATTTTATTTATTTATTTGAGAGAGGGAGAGAGAGAGCATGGGGTGGGGAGGGGAGCACAGAGGAAGGAGACACCCCCCTGAGCAGGGAGCCCAATGTGGGGCTCGATCCTGGGACCCTGGAATCACGAAATGAGATGAAGGCAGATGCTTAACGGACTGAGCCACCCAGATGCAACTCAAGTTATTATTTCTATCAACAATACAGAGTGGAGGGGTAGAAGGTGAATTATGCAGTATCTGTAAAGTGTGTAGAAGTCCCGATAGAAAAAGGTGAGCTAGGAGTGTGTGCTCATGAATGTGTGTTTAGAAAAGCACATGGCGGGGGGTGCCTCACTTTACTAGACAGAAGATCACAATATATGATTACTTTCAGCATAATGCCAAACACGAATTTCCCAGGAAACCACAATTATTAACTACTCCATCCTCGAAATCCCCTTCCCTGGTCTTCCAGAAGAACTCTCTCACGTGCACACCTCTCTCACCTGCTGTGCTCCTTCTCAGTCTTCGTGGCCTGCTCTTTCTCTGCCTGCATCTTAATGTTGGCCCGATCTCAGGATTTTCTTCTGATCCACCTCCTCTTCCAACACTGTCTGCTAATCTAAGGCGATCTCGTCTCTGTCTATGTGGTTTCCAAAGCTTCAGTCATGAACAACCTTAACCTTCCTCCTGAATCCCGGCCCCTTATTTTTAAATTGAAATGTCCAAAATTGAATTCATTATCTGTTGCTCTTAGAGGGGTCCAAACATTTTCTTTCTTTTGTGTATTTCTATCACCCACTTTTTCACTTCACCCCCAAATCATGCCATTCTTGACTCCTCCTTCGTCCTCTACACCTCGTTGACTGACAGACCCTACTGACTCTCCATCCTACAATGTTCTGCTTCATTTTCTCCAATCTCACTGCCACTGGCTAGGTTGGGGCCTCCTTATCTCCTATCAAGACTCATACTACAGCCTCCAAATAGCATCTTGCTCTCTCTGACCCATCATATACACTTCATAAAGTGCAGAACCTGACCTAGAAATCCATTGGTCAAAACCTTTTAAGATTCTCAACTGCTTACAAAATAAAATATAAACTTCTTAGTCTGGCCCTGACTAAGCTGCTCAAAATTACTTTCTATCTTCTATCCACTCTCGCAAATAACCTATGCTCTCTCAATTCTTAGTGGCTTTGTATTTGGTTGAACCATATGAAATTGCTGATATTTAACTGGTTTTGACCTTAAAAATGGTAATTTCATATGACTCAACGAATAATGTTTTCTTCTCTGCCTTCAATGCCCTTTCACCTTTACCTGTCAAAACATCGAGATCCATCTCAAAAGTCACCTCCTCTGGGAAGCAATTATTGGCTACACTATGTTAAAGAGCAGACTCCTCCTCTGTGCTCCTTACCACTTTGTCATACCTCTACCACAGCACTGTGTTTTAATTATCTGTACATACTAGTCTCTGCCACTAGAATATGGGAAACTTAAGGGTAGAAACTGGGACTTAATTATATCTATATCATTACTTCCAGACAATTTTTAAATTAGGAGTCAATAAATATTTGTTGAATGAATGACTGAATTAGTGAAGTTGTTATACAAAAAAAAGCTGGTAATTTTTTTGGTTAAAAATGAGAGGAGAGATAGTGATTTAATATATTATAAATGCTCTTCCCTCTTTTTATATCACATCTCCCCCTTTTTGCTTCCTCCTGAATAATGTATTTGTTCTCACCAGATGGATTTAATGTCGCTGTGAAAGAAATGATGACACAAAACCAGACCACATGGTCACAATGAGCTCTGTTGTATGTATGTAACCCACAGGAGAGCAGACATATAAGGTTCAACCAGCAAAACTCCAGGAGGCAGCAAGCAGACATAGGCAGCAGCTATAAAACGTGAATACAATTCCTAAGCAATCCTAAGGCTGTTTCTGGTAACATTCAAACAAAAATTGTTCTCTATTCACCAAAAGCTATGGAGATCAATGAAAGCTCTCCCTGAAAATGCATGGAGGACATTCACAGGCATTGCAAAATATACAGGAGGCATTTTATAGCAGACATTTTTGCAGAGCCTATTTATATGGAAAGCAGGTACACCTTCAGCATTTTACAAATCTGTGGAATTGGTGATTAAGAAAATCCCAAATGCAATAGAAATAGAAAAAGTGAAATCTATAACTTTAAAGACTGGACTGCACATATGACTCCAAGATGAGGTCTTCTCAGACCATAGCATATTCTATACTCAAAAAGTATGATTTTAGACTGAAACCCTATGAATGCTCCTATTTTTCATCTCCAACCACAAGAAGGTAGCTACTGAGCTTGGACTGATCTAGGGATAGACAGGTGTATAGGACAAAAGCAGATCAGTGCAAGACCCAGGAAAGGCCAACACCACAGCAGAGGTAAGACTAAGGAAGGGACTTAACTGGGACTAGGATGGAGACCCTTCCCCCTGCCAGTTTTCCCATGTATTAATGAAACAGAATTGAGAATTAATATCAGAATCAGAGTGTTCTGATGCCTATGTATAGCCTGTTGCTGACATTGATAAGACTTGTTGAAAAATTATACAAAGCAAATTCCTTAGTTGGGTTCAGATACATATTCTCAATTAATGTCTCTGCTGTAATCATAAAATTCCTTTCACATACAACTAAGGATAGATTCCTAACCCAAGGGGATGCATACATCATTTTAAAACACTGTCCTTGTTGAGTACTTACTCTAAAAGTGTTTACATATATTGTATTCAGTAAAAAAGAATTGATAGTCAAAATAAAATAAAAGCACTATCCTAGTAGGCAGAGTGCATCTTGGTCAGCTCAGGCTGCTATAACAAAATACGACAGATGGGGTGGCTTAAGTAATGGACACTTATTTCTCACAGTTCTGGGGGTTGGGAAGTCTGGGTTCACAAAGCCAGTATGGCCAGGCTCTGGTGAGAGCTCTCTTCTGACTTACAGATGACTCGCTAACTTGCTGTATTCTCATATCCCCATATGGAGCAGACAGAGAGGGAGACAGAGATAGAGAGACAGAGCTGGCTTTCTCATCTCTTGTCATAAGGGCACTAATTCCATCATGAGGACCCCACCCTCCCAACCTCCTCTGAACCTAATTACCTCCAAAGTCTCTACCTACACATAGCACCAGGGGAATAGGGCTTCAACATATATATCAGGGAGTGGGGGGGGGGGGCGCATAAGCATTCAGTCCATAACATCAAGGAGCATCTCCCGTAGAGTGTGTCAGTGTGAAACCTATTCCAGATTGGGTATGCCATCTGGTTTTTTGAGACATTAAAACCTCTTTCTAAAAATAGAGCTGAAGGAGATCATTTAAATTTGCCACAGAGACCAAAAGGAAAAGCCATGTTTAAGCAGTTGACGTTTTGTTTTGTTTTTTAAACGTTTTTTTTTTTAAGATTTTATTTATTTATTCATGAAAGAGATGGAGTGAGAGGCAGAGACACAGGCAGAGGGAGAAGCAGGCTCCATGCAGGGAGTCTGATGTGGGACTCGATCTCCGGTCTCTAGGATCACGCCCTGAGCCAAAGGCAGATGCTCAACCCGCTGAGCCACCTAGCCGTCCCGCAGTTGACTTTTTGAGTGTATATTTAATTTTAATCAAATGATCTGGTCTGTTTTAACCCAAAACACAGATAACAAATTATATAAAGTGGAGTTTTATGACATGTTACATATGGGTTTCATATACTGACTTGAGGCTTCGTGTCCTTGAATCTTAGGACACATAAAACCCTGGAAGAGACTAAAGAATGCCAGATACCAGTGCCAGGTTAATCCATGTTGTCTTCTGGCTTTCGACGCAGAAGCATCATCCTGGGCTGCTTCTTTAATATTCTACTCTAAGCTTTGTTTTTAGTCCAGAGCTTTTGGCCAGCACCAGTCTTTGTGGCTCCCCTGTTACATCGTCTCCTTGTTATTCTTGGCAGCTGTCTTATATGGAAAGGTGAGCACCAGAAAAAAGTGAAGGGCAAAGCCTGCTTCCTATTCTTCAGAGCCAGTATGCAAAGTTAATCTAGCATTCTTCATTCCAAATATCCAGTCCAAATCTCACATCCAACACACATCTCCCTATTCCATATTTTCAAGGCCTTTCTGGATCTACAAATCTTTGGAGATGTGTGCTTAGTTAACAACAGCACATCGAGACTATCAAATAAGAAGTTCCCACAAAATTCTAGCCAAGCTGACATTTAGATGCTAGGCTGGTAAACAGTGCATTATGTTGATTTCTATTTAGCTCCATACGATTCTGTAGAGACTTCTGTGTGCTTTGGGATACATTAATATTTGTATAAAAGAGAAATAGCATCTTTTTTTCCCCTCTCCACCCTGAAACCCCAAGCAAATACATCCTCTCCAAATATATGAGCAGCAGACAAGAAATAGCATTTGTCCTACATGCCATATCAAGTTAGATGATAGAAAAATTTATACATAATCACTGGCTCCTAGATTTTTTTGAAATTTGTTATAAAGCGCTTTTAGTTTGGTTTTCACACAGGGTGGGCCTCAATAATACCTCTCAATCTACCTCTTTCTCAGAAGTAATACCACAAGATGAAAAAACCTTTAGCTCTATTAAAATATTTTTTATTATTGATTTATTTAAGTCATTAACCATTCTACTAAAAGCAGTAAAGGAAAAGGATCTTAGGTCCAAGACTCAAATTCTGCCCTTTATTCTCCAGAATTTTATTCTGTAGACCCCCAAAGAAGTAAGCCTACCAGTGTATTCCTGTCTCCCTGCTATCATCCTTCTGCAAGGAGAGACAAAGTTGCATCTATTCAACTCTAGTAATGGGTTCCGTTTGTACTGTCTCAGCTCATGCATGTCCTAGCTTTCTTACATTAGCGTGGACCATTGGGAATAGAATGTAAAATGATTACATATCATGAAAAGCTCAGCAGAAGGCTTTGAAAATAGAATACACAATCTACTAATACATCCTAGAGAAGGAAAGATGATAGATTTCAATAAAGGAAACAAATGATGAAATAAATGACTTAAGTTCAGAATTCACCATGAAGATCTCTCATTTCATTGTCCTAGTAAGTTGCTTAAATGCTTGGCTTTTTTGCACCTGAGTTGGAAAACCTATTATCCTTCACTTTCCAAATCTCCTCCTCTGCCTTATTTTTATTCTGGTCCTTTTCAAAAAATTTTAGATCCTTTTAGCATAAAGAAAAGATAATTACTTATAAACAGAAAACGGAAGTTAATTATTTGTAATTCAGATATGCTGGAAAGTCAGGAAAGTATGGCTTATAAGTCTCAAGTGGGATAGGGTTTACATAAAAGCTTATACTTAAATTTAGTAAAAGTTACCTACCGGCAGCTTCAAAAAGAAATAGATCTTTGAAAACAATAATAGAGAATGCTATCAAGCTATATCTGACCAGAGAAGAAAGAAACCCTAAGAGCAATCAAAGGAATTCATAGAAAGAAAACTGAACAATAAAAGACAAGGGAATTCTTCACACAAAACCCATATATAAAAGATATTTTAAAAGCATGATTTTATAACTCGTCTGCCCTGTAGCAAATATCAAAATTATGTGAGAAGTCTTTAGAGACTGAATACAACATGACATTAATTTGTATGGAAGGAAATACCAACCTTTTGTGCTCTAAGAGACTTAACATAGCCCAAGAAAAAGCCACAAAAATGTACATAGCTTTTCTCGTAAGTTGAAGGAGGTAAAATCCATTCTATATGCCTAAGGATATAAATTCATCTTTAAGTAATAGCCTAAGGGCTGAATATTAATAGTTGCCACCTTTCCCTAATGGGAGCAATATTTTGAATGACAAATAGATATTCATTAAGTAGTACAGATCATTTAATTATATGTGTGTCTTCCTCACTGTTTAATATTAGAGAGATACGCATGTGACCTAAATAATGGTTTTGGTTAGGTGACCTTGTTCTTAAGGTTCTCTTTCTGTCCAATTACCAAGCAAGCTTTTTCAAATGCACTCAGAGATTTAATTCACAAATCCCTTAAGAGCCTTCTGGTAAAAGGTTGGGGCAGCACAAATAAGCTAGTGATACATGACCTTGTTTCAGAAAATCAGGCTGGGATTCTAAGTGAGTCTGCTTGTCATTGTTGTATTACTACCACAAGGCAAAAAGCAATGAAATATGAGTTGTTTTACCATAAATGTAGAGGAGGAAATACAAATTGGAATTTAGTATTGTATTATAGTATGATGTTTATATCTTTATAATATCAGAAAAGCTTTTATTTCTCAGAAATTTCTATCTATATATAATTACATATATCTCAATTGTAATAAAGAAAGGTCACTTGCCTTTGTTCATTGGTATTTTGTCCCCAGTGAACACATGCTCCATTCTCACTAAGTTTAATTTATTCCATTCCATCATCTTAAGAACTAACAAATCCTATCTTTCCACAAGTACTAATTTGATAATTAGATGGTTTGAGGGGAAAAAGCCAGAGAGAAACAATCCTAAATAAGTGATACTACAGCCCCAAATGTATGACGAGTTCCTATCTTCCCAGTGAGAAGATTAAAAACAGGGGCAGTGGGGCCACCTGGGTGGCTCAGTCAGTTAAGCATTGGACTCTTGGTATCTGAGGTCATGATCTCAGGGTCCTGAGAGCAGAGTCCTGTGCATTGGGCTCCCTGCTCAGTGGGGAGCCTGCTTCTCCCCCTCCCTCTGCTCCTCCCTCCAGCTCTGTCTCTGTCTGTCTCTCTCTATCCCTTGTTCTTTCTCTCATAAATAAATAAAAATCTTAAAAAATAAATAAATAACAAACACGGGGAGGGGGAGGGATCAATCAAAACACAATGAAGTAGATAAAATAAAGATCCATTTACATATTTGGTTTAAAAGTTTATTTACACAGGCATATGTAAAATACACGTTAAATAAATATAAATGATATGTTAAACTTGGGTACTAGTGAGTTTTTCTTTTTAACCTTCACCAAAAAATTATTTGATTCATCTTTAACATCCATGTCTTTGTCATCACTGGACTTCTTACCCATACAGTCTACTTGTCCAGACCACACATCACCTTCACCTCTAAGATGTCTGAGATACAAAGTTTTTTAATCTATTGGTGATGCATCCACAGGAAATTTAATTTCAAATTTCCCATTTGTGGTCACAACAATATAACTACTTACTGTACCGCTTTAAAAATTGATCTTTAATAGCGTGCTTTTACAATAACATCCAATATTTCCTACGGCCAGAAGTAATAAATCTAAATTACTTGTCCACTCTCTCTTTAAAAATCTCATTTTGTCAGGTGATCTCTATAGCTATCCCAAAGTAGCTCTCTGTTACTCTGTTTGTGTCTTTCCCAAATATTACTTAATTCTTCTAAATAAAGTAATTAAGAAATCACTCAGTAATTGGGAGATATTTTTAGGACTCCAGAAGTATTTAGCAACCAGGAAAAATGAGAAATTTAGGGTATTTCTGAGGAAAATCTGGATTTAGGACTATCTTCTTAGTCTGATTAATTGCTCCAATGAAGCATAATATGTTGTGGCCATAAGTACCCTCTGATGTAAATTGCAGCTGTTGCAGGAAAAAATTCTCCTTACTGAGCAGTACAGTCTGATAGGTTGAGTTGCAGTGTTCTTCATGGTTTCTTTGAAGAACGATAGTTTCTTTTAACTCCTGGTGAAGTCTTGATCCGTCAATTTTGTTTTTTTCAGGGCCCTGTGTGAGATTTTGAAGACCAAGGCTATTTAGAGGAGGAGGATGAAAGCTAGACTTTTGATGCCAGAAGCCCTACCACTTTTTTGATGTATCAGCTTTGCCACTAACGAGTTGCATACCGTTGGTTAGTGACTTGATCTCCCCGAGTCCCAGCTCCTAGTCTGTAAATGGCAGTTAGAAATAAAAAAAACCTTGTAGAGTTGTCCTGAGGTTAAACTGTCCTGGGGGTCAAGTGTCTGATACATACCCATTGTGAAGAAGGAACCACCTTATATTTGAGTTCTGACAGATTCCAATAAATTTATTCTGCATGTGCTGTATGGCAGGCAATGTACTTGGTACTGAAGATAACAAAGGTGAACAGGCAAGCCCATAGCTCACACTTGTAGTGCTCATATTTTTAGAAAAGAGACCGAGTCAAATAATCTCACAAATAAATATGCATGGAAGTCCTTCAAGTGACAGGCTAGGTAGGCTCTTGGCCCCACCCACTCAGAGGGTTTCCTCAGCATTTTAATCATATCCATCAAAATGGGTCCAACTCTCCAATGGAGTTGAGGAATAGACATTTGCTGAAGAGATCGTGGTGGGGCAGACAGGAGGACACACTCATATGCCATATGCCAGAAACATGAAACTCTTCCCCAATGGGCATTTTTGTTCTCCAAAAGCTCCTTCCCTCTGCCACCCAGTTCAAATTCTTTCCTCTTCCTCCATCCTTTGCGTAGATACAGTTTTCCTCTCACTCTCAATTTGCTTTTCCACTCACCAAAAAAGAAAAACAAACAAAAGGTTGACAGGATGAGCACTGGGTGTTATTCTGTATGTTGGCAAATTGAACACCAATAAAAAATAAATTTATTATAAAAAAAGGCTTCCATGAAATGAAAAGTGACAGATTTACTAAAAAATGATTTCAGAGAAATACAGAGGAAAGAATTCTAGACGCATAATCTGGAGACCTGGAATCAAACCCCACCTTTGCCATAAAGTCTTCAGGTAATATTGGTTAAGCCTTTGCATTTCTCCAGGGTTTTTTTTTCCCACCCCAAAACAGAATGCTGAACCAAATAAGCTCTCAAATGGGTAATAATGGTTCTGTTTCAATAAAAGAAAAATGATACTGTATCTTTTAAATCTATAATTGAGTTCAATGGGTAATTAAATTTGTTTGGCTAATTCTTTCTGCTCTCACTTCCCTGCTTAACATATTAACATCTATGTTTATCTGGAAGATTTAGTCTTTTCACAAAATCAGGTAAGTTTAGGGGCACCTGGGTGGCTCCATCGGTTAAGTGTCTGACTCTTGATTGCAGCTCAGGTCATGATCTCAGGCTCATGAGATTGAGCCCCTCTGCGGCCAGGGCCTGGCTCCAATCTCAGCAGGGAGCCTTCTTGGATTCCCTCTCTCCCTTTCCCTCTGCTGCTCCCCCTAACTCTCACACTCACCCAGCAAATAAGTAAATAAATAAAATATTTTTTAAAAACCAACTATATTTATTTGGAGAAAAAAATGAAAAGGCTATTGAATCATTCAGTATGCTAGTATTTCAAATCAACCAGCCAACAACTGCCATTAGCATTGTCTATTTTTCATGTCAGGCTAAGAAGAATGAAATTTACTGATGTTTTCCTAACCCAAGCTTCCCTACTGTGCAAAATGAATAGTTAAGCAGAACATTAGCAGAACAGTTTCATTTGTAACTCTAGCAGTGAAGACCTCTCACCACTGTGACACAGAAGGATGCACACTTAAAGACAATACATTTATTTAGTGAATACGAACGTCTTTTGACTAGAAAAAGAAACAACAGTCATCTGCAGTACTTTAAATAGAAAACATCTGTTTTTCTTAACATACTTCAAATACTTTGAATTTCCTGATTAGTTGTTATATGAGAACCGTATTTCTGAAAGACATAATGAGGCAGTTTAAAGATGAGTCTTAAATGATCTTCAGAGCAATGTGAAGAAAAATGCTCATTCTCTGAGTAAGGACAGTTAGAGCAGACCCATAAGCTCCATAATATGAACCAATACAAAATAATTCTTTCAACTATTTGCATTTACACCAAAAGTCCTATTAAATATTGCAGGCAAAGGAGGATGATATAAATGAATGGAGCACAGTGCTATAGGGATGAAAATACAGTTCTGCTGTCTTATAGCATAGCAACAAAATCTAAGATGCTATTAAAGCAGTTTTTGCTTGACTAAGCCAAACATAAAGATTTTCAAAGTAATGACATGAAGCGTCTTTGTGAGCATTACACAAATGTGTGCATACATCACAGAGCAGGTTCAAGAACTGGATATATGCAAACACATCTATGGGTAATTACTCCAGGCTGCAGGTTGTATATTTATTTTGGCCACATCAGCTTTTCCTCAGCAATTTGTAACGCAAAATGGGGAGGATCATCCACTTTTCTCATAAAAGTTTATAAAAGAAGCATTGTATAAATATTTGCAGGTGACTTCTTCATTTTTCACCCATAATTCTTCTCCTGTTCCATGGCAAACAAACAAACAAAAAAGTAGTTATCATTGGAAAATAAGTATTTCAAATCAAATACCAGAGGATAAGAACAAGGAAATAAAAATATGGAATCTATGAACAGTGAAAGTTAAGGACTTACCTTTAAAAAAAAAATCAGGCAAATATGTATTGAGCACCTATTATGTATCACACTCTGCTGGGGAATAAGGATCCAGAGAGGAAAGAAAAGCTTCAAGGACCTCACAATCTATTCACGGATAAAAAACAGATAAAAAAGCAAACAAAAACCCCTCAATATGGTCAGGGTCATAAATAGAGTATGTATAATGTATAGAGAGGATTTAGAGAACACAGACAAAAGAGCAATTGATTCTTCCAGGGAGTAACTAGGGCTAAGAGACAAGAAACACTGGATTTGACCTTTATATGTGAGTAGAAGACAAAGAAGAGCTTTGAGGACATTATTTCTTCCAATTGTATGGATAATATAATAAAATTTTAAGAATCAAATACATTTCCTTCAAAACCTCTCTTCAAACTCCTATAACCTCTCTGCCTGTACTGATGAATTGATTCCCCAGATGTAGTGTTAGGTTAAAGACAGTAGAGGGAGGAAAAAACAGTATAGAAAGCTATTATGGCATGCTATTATTTTTTATATAAAGAAAGGGATAATCAAGATATATATGTACATAGGTATATGCATACAAATACATATATTTTTAATGTACATGCTTATTTGAAAGGCTACACAAGTCATTGATAGTATTTGTTGTCTCTGAGGCAGGATTCTGAGGTGCTAGACTCTAGGCCTTCTCTGTACTGTTGGAAACATTTATCCACATGAATTACCTACTTAAATAAATGAATAAATTTCTTATAACAAGACACGTTCTATGGCTGTTCCAACTAGTAAATAACATATTCTTATTTCACTCTATTTATTCCCCGGGGGTTGGGGGTGTAAAACAATTCAGCATGGATCATACTAACTTCTGATTTTTAAGGGAATTAAAATTGAACTCTTACACCATAAGCTTGTAGCCAAAGGGCTCCTCACATTTTAGTATACTCAGGCAACAAAAGTTAGAGATATTAGGAGAAAATATCATGCACCTCATTAAGGATGATGAAACTGTATCTACTCAATATCGAGACAATCAGTCAATACAACCGATCCAATGAAAAAACTCAGCCAGTTCAAAGAGGGTACAAGTCAGATAAATTTCAAAAGTTGGGCTGAGTTCCTAATACAAATTGAACTTGCAGGTATCTACTAGAGATGAAGCCCTATGTTCAGGATAGCATTCCACAAGCTGAATGAAGATTTTTTTGCCTTTACAGATTTTTTTTTTTAACTTGGGATACTTCATCCTTTTTTTGTAACACACTCATCCTACCCATCTTTCCAGGCTCAGTTCAAAAACTCCCCTGTACATTAAATCTGATCTTTATCACTGAACTGAGCTCTTTCATCCATAACTGGAAATTCTATTGTCCTCACAATCACCATCATGCTTTAACACTTAACAACTCTCTAAGGTTTATGTGTGTTAATTTTAACTCCCCCCGTGGAATTGTAAATGATACAGATGGCACGTCAGGTTAGGGAAGTAGACACGGTCTACTAATCCAAAATAGATCACAGAGTCAATAAGCAGCACACCAAAACTACAACAACATAGTTTAGGGAGCCAAGAATATTAAATGAATTTAAAATTCAGCACAAATATTATGTACAAATACCAAAGCCAGAGTTTTAGGGAGGAAGGTGATGGTAGTGGTATAGGAAATTAAACCTCTTCCAGAGAGGAAGAGATGGAGTTTAGTTCTCTCTTTTATTGAACAAAATAAAATTAAATCATGGAGAAAGTGGCTTATGTGGTTGTAACTTGGTTTCCTAAATCTGAAAAAAAAAACAGGTTTGATATCAAATGCACAAATGTAAACTAACAGCACCTTCCACACTTCTTCTATACTTATTGGAGACAAAGGGGACCTATAAAATGTAAATGCACATTACAATGGAACATTTTTAGGAAGCAAATATTAAGAATAAGGCACAGGAGTGGCTCAGTTGGTTAAGCCTCTGTATTCAGCTCAGATCATGATCCCAGGGTCCTGAGATCAAGCCTCAGGTCAGGCTCCCTGCTCAACCTCTCTCTCCCTCTCCCTCTGGCTTGTGCTCTTCTCTCTCTCACGCACTCTCCCTCCCAAATAAATAGAATCTTAAAAACAAAAACAAAAACAAACAAGGTACACGGAGACCATCAACTCTAGTGTGAACTTTTTTTTTTACTTTAAATTTTGAGGAAATAATACTTTTGATTTTCGGCATTAAGCTTCTTCTTCTTCTTTTTTTTTTTTTTTAACATGTGAGACAGAAAGCATCCTATGAAGAACAGATAGCAAATTACCAAAAAACATAAGATAAATAATAATTTACAGGGCTATAATTTTACCAATGTGAAGGCATTAATTCTTGAAGACATTTTACCAGATAAATAGGAGACTTCCAGCTTGAAATAAACACATAATGATCTGAATTCAAAAGTCTAGCGCACATAAAGTGATATCTATACCTGTAAATCATGAAACACAATGACATCTTGGATAAATTTTCCATAAGTAACTTAAATCAAAACGACAATATGATATGTGTTGGGAAGTTTCAGTCTAATTTTATCATCTCTTGACTTATAAAATATATAGCTGTGAGGTTTGTTGTCACTATGTCCATTTGAGTTTATAAAGTTAGCAATAAAAAGCTGTTTTTTTTTTTTTTCTCTGAGAGGCTATATATAGGATTTGGACAAACTCCTATCAAGTGAAGGGTCATGCCTGAGTGATGGTTTCATTACCAGAATAGAAAGGCATTTTGAGTAATGCTTAACTGACATTTGCATACACTTTATATAATAATTCCTTATTTAACCAAACAAGCAAAATAATCATCTAAAAAAAAAAACTAATGTACAATTTGGGAAATATTTAAATTAAATACCAACACTAGATAAAATTTGATATACTTCTTCACTGACTTTTCCTCACGGATATAACTGGAAAATAACCTTCATGTCAAACACTTTCATAGTCATCACATTAAGAAAAGTAATCAAGGCCGCATGCTCATGAGTGGAGGAAATTCTACTAGGCCTTGACTTTCTGCCTCGATATACTCTTTCTACTCCTGGTTTTCTGTGTTTCTATTAAGACTCAGTAAGCTGGCTCCACACTGCTGGTGTCTGAATGACTTAGAAATTCCATAATGAGATACTGTTACTAGGATTGCCTCCAGAGGCTTCATTTCACATTATCCAGTCCACTCACAGAGTGAGGGTCACACGCCTGAGCCCAAGTCCAGCCTGGGGAACTGCCTGTTGGCTTCACCCCTACCGGCTTCCCAACTGTACCCACTCACTGGTCTCCTGCTCCAAATAGACACAAAGTACTTCCAATTTTTAAACAGAAAAATACTTTCTTTCCCCAGTGTCCCACCAAAAGCAATTAGACTTAAAGCATTATAATGGTTGAGAGCAAATGAAAAACAAATTCATTCAGTTGAGAAACAGCCTGAGTATGTGGTAATAAACTCTTCTGACACAGGTATATGGTAATCTGCCATATTACCACATGATGTATAGTAATGAAAGCAAGCATTAGCTTCACCAAAAAAAAAAAAAAAACAAGCTATGGGTCTATTAGAAACATTTTAGTTGTCGTCATAGTAAAGGTGAAGAGTCAAATGTCTGTGGTGAAGGAAACATCAAGGATGCTATTTTCCAAGAAAAAGAGACCAAATGAAAATGGACATAGCATGTAGTCTATCCACGCCCCCCCACCCCCATGCCCCCACCCCCCTACCCCCGCCACACACACACAGATTCATTAGGCAGCTGTGTTCTATGGCAACTCTTCCTTCTACTCCAGACTACTCGGGATTGTCTCCTGAAAGCACAGCATTACATGATCATACAGTCCTACATAGCTCCCTTAACAAAGCCCCAAAGGAAGAAGGCTCATAAATCCTCATCATGCCTTTTAAATTTCTCCAGAATCCCAAACAACCCGATCAGTTTCATTCCCAGGATGTGTTTTGCTCTAGTCTCTGTTCCAGGCCCTCTGGAACAACATGGAACACACCATGCACTTACACACTATGGTCCCCCTGGAGATGCTCTACTCGGGTTCCCTTTAAGAAGGACTTACTGCCTGGTTGGGGCAAGTGTGGTCATAAACAGCCTCTATGTGCCAGGACCTTCACCGTCTGCCTCTGCCACTCCACACCAGGTCATGCCCTCCTAGGACAGCTGACAAACCAGGGACTGAGCCAAGTGGGCTCATAAAGACGTGGCCATTTCAGAATTACTTGAGACTCCTGGGAGAGACAGTACTCACTCCAGAGCTCCCTGCTGGGAGCACTGAGGCTTTGTGGTAGCAGTGTGACATCTCCCTCTGTGCAATCCTGTCTCCTTCCCCTTCTTTTCCCTGGTGTTGATCCCTAATAAAGAGCTTGCACCCCAAACTCCAGCTCATCATCTGCATCTGGAGAATCCAATCTGCAACACAGGCCTCCATGCGTCTGATTCAGTTCTTCATTCCCCTCTCCCAAGGTCCAACTCAAATGACACCTTCAAAAAACATTTCTCCATCCTTCCAATTGGGAATAATTCTTCATTTCACTTATTTTACTCTATCCCCCTGAATTATGACTGTAAATTTGTATATCAAGTCAGTAGTTGTTTTATATTAAAGTTAGTAGTTTAAAGTTTATTGAGAGCATAGTCTATGTCCTTTCTATATACCCACCGTGCATATCACAGAAGAGCTATGAATGAAAGATAAAACTAATGAATGATCTGGAATCTACCTAAACCTTTTTTTTTCCTTCCCCATTATCACTAAAATTTAAAAATGCTGCCAATATTTCATCTCCAATATTTCATAGCCCAGCCCTCTCTATTTTTCAGCTATGTGTGATATATAGTCCCTGCTTTCCACCCTAGCTGAGCACACCTGCCTGGTATAGAACATGCTTATCCTATCTTTAAGCCATCACATAAAAGAAGCCTCCTTTGACAGCATGATGCTTTGTCCAAAATATTATTCAAGACCTTCCTAGTATGTGAAGTGCCCCAAGATACCGCCATCCGATTCCATCTACCTCAGGATCTTCAGAGTTTTTTTTTTTTTAAGATTTAATTTATTTATTTGAGAGAGAGAGATAGTGTGTGTGGGGGGGGAGGAGGGGCTGAGGGAGAGGGTGAGAATCTCAAGCAGACTCCACACTGAGCATGGAGCCCGATGTGAGCCTCAATCTTATAACCCTGAAATCATGACCTGAACTGAAAACCAAGAGTTGGACGCTTAACCAACTGAGCTCGCCGGTGCCCCAAGGATCTTCTTGTTCACATAATTTAGATATCTAGTATATGTCTAAAGATCATTATGCTCCATTAGAACAGTGACCAAATTTGGGGTTCCTTAAATCTTTGTAAGACTAGAATAATAAACTCTATATGGGAACTGCAAAATATAGGTATTCTGGGTTAATAATATATCATATTCACCTCTTCACTTTCCAAAATGATCACCTCATACATTCTCCTCTCAATCCTCATACACATGGGCCTGCTACCATCTCTACCACCACCATCAGCCCATTCCTGTCTAATGACCTTATCTCATAATTCATTGAGAAATTAAAAGCAAGAAATTTCTCTTCCTACCAAAGGCCACTCTCCGATTATGTTCTGATTCCATCTTCACGACTTTATTTCTATAATTTCCCCTTTCTCTTGTATCCTCAGTGTCCTGGATCATCTCCAGCACCACACATTAGTTCTAGTATCATTTATCTCTAGAAATCTCTACTATGACCCCAGATTCCCCTCATCCTCCAATAAAACTTATTGAAAGAGTTGTCTCTAATAGCTACCTACAGGTTTTCATCTGATATTCTCTAATTAACTCTCCACAGTCAGATTTAAGTGCCCACTTCATCACTGGGCACTTACGATGGAGGAGATAAGGTCACTAATGACTTTCATGTTGCTAAAGCCAATGATTACTTCTTAGTTTTTATCTTGCCTGACCTTCCAAAACAATCAACATAGCTAGTCACATCCATCCAACCATTCATCTCTTCTTTAACACTACTTTTAGCTTCTAAATGTTGCATTCCCCTTGCTTTTCTGTTAACTCACTAGGTACTTTTTCTGTCTCCTCTGCTGGCTTCTCCACCTCTGCTTGACTCAAATGTGGTCAAGTCCAGAGTTTGTCCTTAGGCCTCTTCACCCTCCTAAGTGGACTCATCCTGAACATGTGGCTTTAAATATTATCTCTATGCCAATGACCTCTCACTTCTCATTATCCAGCCCTCACCTTATTCCTCACTGAGCTCCAGACTTATATATATAGCATCATCACAAGAATATCTATTATTCTGCAACTCAAACTTAACACAGCCAAAATAGAAGCCCTACGACAAGAAACTTGCTCCTCCCCTAATATTTCCATTCTTCACATAGAGGATCTCATCCACCCAATTGTTCAAGTTACAAATCTAGCAGTTATCCTTGACTCCTTCCTTTCTCTCCTCTCTCACATCAATAGGTACTGTCATTTCTACTACCAAAAAAATATATATAGAATCTATTCACAACTATGCATCTCCACTACCACCACCTTAGTCCAAGTCACTGACTCCTCCACTTAGAGGACTACAAAAGCTTCCTATTGATCTCCTTTAGACTGCTTTTGAACTCTTAAAAGCCATTCTCCACACAGCAGTAAAAATGAGTTTTAAGAACATGTATTAGATTAACTCATTCTCCTAAAACCCTCCAAAGGCTTTCCATCACACTTATGCACACACGCTATAATGTGCTTGCAGGAATCACCTACCAGACCACTCCCCTCACCACTCCCCCTTTCATCATACTTCACTCACTCCAGTCTTCTTTCTGCTCTTGGAACATACTAAACTTGTTCCTGCCTTAGAGACTGTTTTGCTATCGCTCTATCTGAAGCGCTACGCCCTCAATCTTTGCATGGTTAGTTCCTCCTTCAAGTCTCATTTCAATTGTCAGCTCTATAAAGAGGTCTACTGTGGCCACAAAGTCTGAATTAGAGCCCACCCCCATCCTCAGCTAGGCATTATCACATCATCCTGTTTTGTTTTCTTCCTCCTAGTTTCCACTTTGTGAAACTATCATGTTCACTTCTCAGATGTTGTCTGCCCTGACTCTTCCCTCTTCCAAAAAACAGGAACCTTGTCTATCTTGCTCATCACTCTATCTTAAATGTCTAGAGAATATTGGGCAAATAATAGATGACCAATAAATATTTGTTGAATGAAAACAAATGAATAGGGATCCCTGGGTGGCGCAGCAGTTTGGCGCCTGCCTTTGGCCCAGGGTGTGATCCTGGAGACCTGGGATCGAATCCCACATCGGGCTCCCGGTGCATGGAGCCTACTTCTCCCTCTGCCTGTGTCTCTGCCTCTCTCTCTCTCTCTCTCTCTCTCTCTCTCTGTGACTATCATAAATAAATAAAAACTTAAAAAAAAATTTAAACTGTTTAAAAAAAACAAAAACAAAAACAAAAAAAACAGATGAATATTAATATTTGGAATAGCACCCACGTAAGACATCCACAGTTAAGTCCTTTGTTCTCTTCCACAGCTTGTACTTCCTATATGGAACCATAAAGTCTTTTCAATTGTCTGTTCTTCTATTATTTAATTCCTTGAAGACAAGGACATCCTATCTTTGTATTATCACCAACTAGCATAATTATTATCATATAGTCAGATGTATATTATAAATATTTGTTCAAGGAATAAAGAAAAAAAAGGCTGGGGAGGAAGCAGAGTGACACAGAACCTATGGATAAACACAAGGGTGAACTTCACAAGAGGCTGAATAATTTTGCCTTATATTTGAGTCAAAACAGTCACTATGTACAAGGTAAAGCTTTACTTATAGGTTTGAACTCTAAGACTTTAAAGTCATACTTAAAGCTGTTGCTGAAAAGCTACCCAAATTCTATACCATTGTCAGATGACATCGGTGTAATATGAGAGTTCATATTCCTAAAAGCAACTCTCAGCTAATAGGAAAATAGTATCAGAGTTCTTTAAGCTATTTACATCACTAGGGCTTATGGAATACACCTCAGACCAATTTTCAATTCAATTAGTTTTTATGAAGTGTCCACAGAGGGCATGACACTATATGCAGTGCAGATCCAAGTATGCTACCTCAAGGCAGATCAAAGATTTATAGGTCACAGTGTAAAAAGTTCAGTTTATTCTGTTTACCTCATTCATTTTATGCTAGAGCAAAGCCATTAAAATGTTATGACCATTTGCTTGACCTATGATCCAAGTGTGAGAAAATAAAGTCCAAATTGCTACAATTGGTACCCTATGATAAAGGTCACATATTATCATCTCAGGACATGGAGATGGAATTTATTTATTTATTTTTTAAAAGATTATTTATTTATTTATTTATTTATTCATGAGAGACACAGAGAGAGGCAGAGACACAGGCAGAGGGAGAAGCAGGCTCCATGTAGGGAGCCCGATGTGGGACTTGATCCTGGGACTCCAGGATCACACCCAGGGCTGAAGGCGGCGCTAAACCACTGAGCTACCCGGGCTGTCCTGTTTATTTATTTTTAATAAAAAAGTTCATCTGAAAGTTTCAGATTAAAAGAATCTTAACACTTATAAGCACAGCCATGAAAGATATAACCCTATTCTTTACAAACAGAATACCATCCAAGGAGTAGATGCTCCAGCTAGTGGTATATTGAGAGGGGATAAAAGCCAGCCTTTGTCATTAATTACTCACATATATACTGAATGCGGATCTCTGTCCTCCAAGAGATTTACAGGCCAGATGACAAAACAATACATGAGGAGCACAAAAGTTAAATGCAATCACAAGCAGAATGTACCAAACATCATTCACAGCAAAAGCTCTGGGATTTCAGAGGAGGGAAGGCACTCTGATACTAGGATCAGAGGAGGTAGATTCTGAGCAGGGCCTTTAAGCAAGGAAGACTGCCACTTTAAGTGACAGTAAGGTATTTCCCCAAAACTTGAGTAAATAGAAAATAATACTTCTTTCTGAGAGTTAAACTATAAAATCAACACAAAAGTAAAGCAGAGTTGTATGTAGTCACTTCAATGATACTGTAAAACCTCCCAGTCCAGCAAGGCTGATTTTAAACTTATTGAATTTATTAACATATATAAAGAGAATTGCAAATAATCATCAAACAGCCCTTCCCTTCCAAGCACTCTCCAGATTAGGGCACCAAATCAAACAGATGTGAGGATCCAACTCCATTGATAGACACCATAGGCAGCCAGCACCTGATGCCATTAGGCATTCTACTCATGCAATTCCCTTGTTCAAACTATATGATCATCAAGCAACCTTTTAATAATTAGGTTTCTCATGTAGTTTGCCTAAAGGGAGCAATGTGCTGGTCTGGCCAACATGAACACCAGGTTTGCTCAGCAATTAAATTTCTTAATGTAAATTACTGCGTTGGTATTCTGGTTTTATACATCAGTCTCTTGTGACCTTGTTATTGCCAGTCATCATCCTGGAGTTGTTGTAATTCTAGGACACTGACATAATACATTTTCAGACCCCACAGTATACAGGACTGGTTTGGTTCAATAGAAAGTTCATTTAAGGGTTTAGAAACCCCAGAGACAGACAGACAGGGGGGGATAGATGAATAGTTTAGGCACATATATTAAGACATTTGTGTAGGTATCTGAATATAATATTAAGGCATGGAAGTTGATGTTTAGCAGTGGACTCACTGGTGAAATTTGAGTAGGGGGAGTTACATGATCAAAACTGTTACTCACAGGACAATTATGTGCAGTTCTACTTAGCAGAACTCATGGTTTAACTGAAGAGTTAGCCAAGCAAATAACTAATTGCAATACGCTATTATAAGCATAAAGAGTACTCTAAGCACCAAAGAAAGCACCTGCAGTTTACTCTAGGGATGATGAAGGAAGTCATGATTTTCTCTGCCCTTCATAACCATCCTGCTTCTCCTCATGTGTTCCCTACTTTGGTGATCATAACCACATTCCACCTGGTTATTAGGCACAGTCATGCTAGATTCTCTTTTCTACCCCCAACATACAATCAGTCCAAAAGCCTTAAAGGTTTTGCTTTCTCATTACCTCTTAAACTTCTTTTCCTCCAGGGCCACTGCCTTAGTCCAAGTTGTAATCATTTCTCAGCTGGATTACTGAAATAGTCTTCCAAATGGTACCCTGCCTTCATTCCAACTAGCTTATAACCTTTCCAGCACATCTACAGTTTTGAAGCTAGGATGATAGTTCATTTAGACATCCAACAAATACATATGTGTCAGGGACTTTCTAAGCCCAGGGGATAGAACAATGAACAAAACAGACAAGGTTCTTGATTTTCATTGACCTAATACTCTAGACAGGACATTAATTATGTAAGCAAAGAAATGACTAAAGCAGTTTTTCAGTAGTGATAAAAATATTATAAAGTAAATACAATCAAATGATGTGGCAGAGAGTGACTATGTTAACTGGAATTTAAATAAAAAGTTTTTAAACTTTTTTTTTTAAACTACTAAAAAATTGAGTCAGGGACTGGGTTGTCATTAAGGCCTCTTGGGCAATGGTAGTTAGGAGCAGGATGACTAGAGGGAGCCAGCCATGCAAAAGTCTGGAAGAAAAACAAACACAAAGTCTCCAACATAGACACATGTTTAGAATGTTCAAAAATTGGGAAGAAAGCAAGCATAGCTACAATGAGAAGATAAAGAGAGAAAGAGTGGTAGGGGATAAGGTCAGTGAATTATACAAAGGGCACTCACCTAAGGCCCAGTAAGTTTGAATTTTAATTAAAGTGCTATGGGAAGCTATTGAAAACACTTAAGTAAAAGAGCTGCATAATTTCATCTATGATTTGAAAGTTCACTCAAGGTTTTGTGTGAATCATAGATTTAAGAAAAGCAGGAGTGAAAGAAGATCATTCTAGGGTCCAGCGCAAAAGTATAGGTGGGATGTATAGAGCCTTGGAAGAAAGTGGTAGCAGAAAGGTGGAGATGTATTTGTCTTGGAGATATATTGTGGAGCTAAAGCCAGTAGGACTTCCTAATGGAGTGAATGTGGGAGATAAGAAAAAAAAATAAGAAACCAAGGATCTGTAACCTGATGGACATTGGTGTCATTTTCTGAGATGGAGAAGACTGAAGGGTACGTTTTAGAACTTTGGGGTGGGAGTAGAAATCAAGAATTCAGTTGGGCCACATTAAGTGTAAATAAGTATTGAGAATCCAAGAGACATGTCAAGTAGGCAGCTAAATCCAGAAACATGGAGGTCAATGGAAGGGTCATTGGTAGCAATACAAGCGTGGGAGTCATTGACATACAGATAATATTTAAATTATTGATCTAGTCTAAATATAGACTAGAGAAAAAGAAGAATAGAGAGCCAAGGATCAAGTTCTGTAGCATTCCAACATTTGGAGATCAAGTAAAGATTGAGGAAACTGAAAAATAGAGGCCAATGATGTAAAAGAAACTTCAAGTGAGTATGAGGTCAAGGAATTCAAGAGAAAAGAGCATTTCTAAATGTCAAATGTTGCTGCCAGGTTAAAACAAAAGACACCCACCCATTGCACTTGGAAAGATGGAAATCATTGGTAACCTCAAAATCAGTGTGAGGAGAGTACTAGAGAATATATCTCTACTCGAGAGAATGTGAGGGAAGAGAGGAAGTCCTATAAGTCATTATGTGACTTATTTTATAAGTCATTTGGACTTGTAAAATAGCTTGAAACCAAAAGCCTACATCCATAGCACTCCCTTTGGACACTTTTAAATAGTCTCCAAATGTGAAAGAAAACGGAAGGAAATAAAAATAAATGATGTCATAACTGGTATAACAAAAAAGCACACCAATTATTTCAATACATAGCCAATATGAGAACTTTATAACTTTAGAAGACAGCATTGTATTCTCACAATAACTTGAGACGTCTACTTGATAATGGCTCTAGAATTCACAAGAAGGCATCAGTACAATGCTTTCCATGTGTATCACTTAGGCCAGAAGCTGGACTCTTCCCTCAGTGCTTTGGCATTAAGAATTGAAGCAAAAAGTCTTGAAATTTCAAGGTTGGAAAGGATTTGGAGGTCATTTAATCCAGCTCCTTTGTGTAAATGGATCCCCTCTTCCACATTCCTAATGAATGCTTGCTTCTTTCTCCTCTTGAACCCCTTTCATGAGAGTGAATTTGCCACCTCTGCCCAATGCTTCAGGTAGAAATAAATGCATCTTATTACATTTCAGACAGATTTCCCTTGCTTTTATAATAACAGTTATTTTCAGCATTGTGCAACCTACCAATGTGATTATATGAGTCATATGTCCTTCATCTATTTTGTGTATAAAGGGAAAAAGGCAATTATGGAACATGTAGGCCTTTTATTTCTATTTACCTATCTATCTATATGCTGCCTCTTTCCAGAAAAAAAAATCTTAAATGAAATGACTTAAAACACCTGGGTGCAATAGTTATTAAAATAGAAATAGAAATTCAAACTCCTGAAAAGAAATTCTTGACTCGAAGGCTAATGTAGTTGCTGGCATTGAAATTAAATTTATCAGTGGGCTTTCTACAATTCAGCATGAAAGGAGAAATATAGTGGATTACACAGTTCTCCTTATCTAAAAGAAGAAAGTATACTAATTCTCCATTAAATGAAAATTTTCCTCAGTTCTAAATTACAAGAGGAATTTCTCATGTAGCATCTTATGAAAGAGACTTATTTCTTTGTTTTCCATTTACATTCATTTTCACTGCCATTTCATTTTTTACCAAGCTCACAATCTCAATCCAATGTTTAAAAAAAAAAAAAAAAAACTTAAAAGAATCTGTTGAATATATAGGACAAAGCCAGAGCATTGAATAACTACTTTTCAAAAGGGACTGGGAAAACACTTTAAACTATTAATCATCCTTTTGGGGAGGGGGGGGTGTCAGTATTATGGGGCATTGGTTCCCACAGGCCCAACTCTTAGTAGACAGGAACAAATGAGAAACTGAGCTAAAATCTTCTACAGCACTACCATCATTCCTTTACCTCTCCTAGAAATAACTACAGTTGGGTGATCACTAAGTACAAATGATATCCTGTGAACTGAGAGAAGTGTACAGAACATGGTCCACTGACAAGCAGAGAATGCTGGAAGAGTTGGCCTGAATATCTGATAACACTTTGAATCTTTCAGAAGGGAAGTGATACTGTAAGCAAAGGTGTTATTAAAGGCAGCCCTGCAGCTAGAGGTAATGTGAAGAATTTGGGGTTTCTCATTTGTTCATTAAACATTCCAATTATATACCACATCTTCTTTATTCATTCATCTGTCGATGGACATCTGAGCTCTTACAGTAGATACATACAATGGAATATACTCAGCCATCAAAAAATCATATCTTACCATTTGCAACAACATGGATGGAACTACCAGGTATTATGCTAAGTGAAGTAAGTCAGAGAAAGACAGTTTATCATATGCTCTCACTCATATGTGGAATTTAAGAAACAGCACAGAGGATCATAAAGGAATAGAGGAAAAATAAGAAGAAATCAGAAAGGAAGACAAACCATAAGAGACTCTTAATTATATGAAACAGAGTGTCGCTGGAGGGGTAGGGGGTGGGGGGATGAGGTAACTGGGTGATGGACATTAAGGAGGACACGTGATGTCATGAGAACTGGGTGGTACATAAGACTGTAGAATCACTGACCTCTACCTCTAAAACCAAAAATACATTCTATGTTAAGTAATTGAATTTAAACTTAAAAAAATTAAAAAATAAACAGTCTAATTATTTTCTCAGAAAGGAAATTATAGAAAAGTTATAAATGGGCCAACCGTGTCTTCCTGCAGTTCAACACCCACGGTTCTATAGTACTTTCCCCTGTTCTTGGATTGAAGATGGGGGAGGTATGCCACATACTGACCATTTCTCTTTGAAGGCTTCTGTGGTCTGCAGGACATCACAAACCATCACAAACAGTCCTCAGTAAAACTAACTTACTTTCCTCAGAGTGATGATCACAGTTGCTTAGACTTTACCTGGACTACCTGGTTCCATCATTAAGCTCTACGTAACTACAATTACGTAGTTATTACTGAAGACGCAACTCCTTCCTCACACCTAAAGCTAGCCAGGCATGACTCTGCTTTCTTCTCTGTGGCTAGAAAAGGCACATCTTTAATCTCTATTTTGTCCGTCCAAATGTGGCAGCACATTATATTTGTACTCTTACTATTACTACTATCACTATGACTACTACTACTATTGTTGAATCTGGATTATATCTAGAGGTCCCTTGAGGCCAATAAGCTAGATTCAATTTTCACATGTTAGTTATTGTAAAATCAATGCAAGTACAGTAAAAGTAACCTACATCCTGAATGAGGCTGTTTGTATACTGGACCATGCAACGTATTCATGGTGTTACCATGGAAAGGATGAGAGATTTCAGACTTACTCTAAAAAAGGCATTGGTACACCTTTGAATAAGTAACCCCATTTTTTTTATAGAATTGGGATAAACTGAATACACATTTGTTAAAAGCCGGGGTATTATAGGCACATAACAGTAAATGCTAACGTAGATGCTGATGGTTGCAAGTGCAAACAAGCATGCTGATCATTACTTCACCTAGGAGTTTACTATGACATACAAATGTCAGAAATCGAGGTCAAAGCTAAGCAAAACCCAGCTACCAACAGCATAATTTTCTCCTCAGTTTTACCCATTCTACCCTGCAAACCCCTTTCTGGTTAGCAAGAAGCCTGGGAATAGAGGGTAAAAGTAATAATAAAAGAGGCCTATGAATTATAGGGTAGCTTTTAAATGCCATACAGCTTTGAGAGAGAAGCACCCGTTGAGACAAGTACATATTTCCCTAGAGTAGTCCAAACTATCCAAAAGCTTACATGATGCAATGGTGAATGGTTGTCTCTAAGAAAGCTCTCTGCTTTTGGAAGCCGAGGGCACAAATACCTGCTGTGGAAGAAGTTGGCATAGCAACTCTGCATTTGCAGTGGAGAATCACAGAACAAACAGGTGCATAAAACAACTACTCAAATGTATTTGCTTCTCTAAAGTGGTTAAACCTTGTAAAGCATTTCTAGGCTTCTCGTTTTAAGAAATACAAACACTTCAGCCTCATCATTTAAGGCAGCATATTTGCTGAATGGATGATATTCATGACTCGTGGAAAAATTTATTCTCTGTATTTTCTGTATATCAATAAGGTGACATTTAGGCTAAAAGTAAGTCATTTCCCCTTCATCAGATATGATTCTCCATTGACCAGAAAATTATAACAAAAGTAAACTTTTTGTGCTTGTTAAAAAAATATATTTCCAAGAAAATAATTGCTTACCTTTTGGCAACGGGCCCCTTGAAATTCGGATCATATGCATTTGGATAACCTGCATTTAAAAGAAAGAACTTTTTAAGCATATATGCCAATGAAATGGCAAATAAACACATTTAGAGTACTAATAAAGAAAAATCTACATCTTGGCTACTGCCCAGGGCAGTGTTGAATTCATTCTTTGGTCCAGGGAAACACAGTTATGCCTTGATTACATCTGCCAATCCTCTTCCCTCTCTCCAGTAAGAAACAAGACTGGGAAGAGTTAAGGACCATATTCTATGCATACTATACACATATCTCCCACTGTTCTGTGTGGCAACATTATAGATTGCATCCAGGGTAGCAAAGCTTGGAGTCCTTCTGGTCTGCAAAGCCGTTTTACCATCTGCCATCACCAAGTATTGCTGAGTGCTCGTGAGGTGCACAGTACAACAGAGATGCCTGCTTATCTGGTTCTCCCCTTTCTCTCAGTAGATTAGGCTTTCCTTCAAGAAGTCGAAATATTAATTGGTCTCTGACATGTTGGCTATATGGCATATACAAGTCATTATTATATTATAGAAAGATTATTTTTTTCAGATCCTCTTGGCAGGCTTCATACCATCTGGAGAGATGCCCTAGTCATTCATTATTGCATCATGGTTGTGATATATTCCCCCCCATTTTTTAAACAGGACAAGGTACACACAGAAGAGTCTTTTCCTGTGACATGTACTACGTAAGCAGACTCAGAACCAAGTTCTGTAAAATAATTTCTGGTCAGTGATCTGTATTTTACAATCCCAAACCCCCAATGCTTCTCCCCTAACCTAAGCACTCACACCTCTTCCTCTAGGGATTTGTCCTTGTGAGAAGGCTTAGTCCTGAAATTAAAGGGAACATGTCAAAAGGGACTGGCCAAAAAACCTCATATGACTCTGCCTGTAAATGGGAACGTGAGTTCTGAGGACTCAGAGGCCTCTTCAGTGTAATCACAGGCCGAGGACAAAACAACAGGAAGGTAAGGACGCACATGGAACAAAAATCTAAGAGCCAGTCAATCAGTGAATATTAGTAAAGCACCTATTATAAGCCAAGGACTCCAAGGGCACAGAAGATATATAAGGCATTGTCCTATTGGAGACCTTACAATTGGTGGAACAAGATCAACGTATTGATTCATTCAACAAATATTTCTTGAGAATACCAGGCCCTGCATTGTAACATATGAACACTGAAAATGCCATATAAAACAATTAATAAAGAACCAAATTGTGTGGTATCTGCCTTAAGTGTTACAAGAGTTCTGAGAAAGTAGGTTTCATCAAGGACTAGAACAGTCAAGAGGGTCATATTCAAGAAGTAAGATTCTTGCTAAAGACTAGAATAAAACAAAAAGGAAGAAAAATATTTTGGATGGATGAAACTGGAATTCTGTTAAATTCAGTTGCTATTTATTGATCACCTGCTATGTGTTCTGCATTGAAAGAGGCACTGCAGGGGATAAAAGATTTACTGAAACGGTCTCTGTCTTCAAAAAGCTAATGAACTGATGAGGAGGGATAAAAATAAGAAAAGTACAAAAATTACTACAGAACAAAGCAGAACATGATATCATAAAAGGATACAAAGAAAGTGTTATAAGAGTTCCAGGGAAGGAAAGGTCACGGTCAGTAGAGATTAGTAAGGAAGGACTCTTAAAGCACAACATTTTAGGATAAATAGGTGAAGTTTAGACTTGTAGCAATGAATGAAGTCACAGAGGTAGAGATGCTTAGCATGGTTGTAGAGATGGTAAAAAATCAGCCTGACTGGATAACAGGATAGGAGGAGGGGACATAAAGCCGAAAGGATACAATAGGATCAGACTTCAGAAAGCCTGAAAAAATGAGATGGAAGTTATTTTATATATCCTAGGCCACAGGGAACCATAGAAGGATTTTGAACAACTACAAAAAAAAAAAAAAAATGACCCGGCAAAAGCAGTGCTTAAGGAAGGGCAGTCTGCAGCAGTGTACAAGTTGAATGGCAAAATGCAAAGTCAAGGAGATCAACTTAGGAGTCTACTGCAATAATAGAGGTGAAGTAACGTGAGCCACTGTCCAAGTGGTGATGGAAGTGATGGAAAGAGAGATTCAAGATTCATCACAGAGAGTCGTGTGGCATAGAGGTTAAGAGCAATGGCTCTGGAGTCAGATTGCATGCCGTCTGTGACTGACTAGCAGAATGACCCTAGACAGGTTGTGCCGCCTCTTGAGTCTTGGTTTCCATATTTGTAAATGGAGATAACAGTACCTATGCCTTAAAGTTGTTATGAGGATTCAATTAATTAACACCTGTAAAAGTGCTCAGAACCATGTCTGGCGCTTCGTACGCTCCCCAATGAATGTTCACTATTAGTCAGTGTAAGTACATGAAAAAAATAAATAGAACTTGATGAATGACTTGGGGTATAAAAGAGAGAAGTCAAGATGGCTTCAAGTCAAGCGACTACAGACCTAGAACTGTCATTCTCAATCACTTTTAGTCTTTGGCCTAGGCTTTAGGAAAGATTGAAACACTTTGGGAACATTAGTAGGTGGAAGAAATTGTAAAGTTATTATAAGAAAAAGAGCATGAGATTGATTTTGAAGTGACATCTGATTGTAAGTCCAGCATTCATTCAGAGTTAAGAAACTGGAATCTTGAGTCAAGTCTTGAGATACATATATGGAAGTCACGAAGTTTATATCATGATAAGTGATGAATTCCATAAAGAAAAACTTCAGGGTCTGTTGGTTACAATATTATTATAGCAACAAGAACAACAGTATTAAACCTGTTTTTAGCATTAAATGCTAAGTGCTGTAACAGGAACTTCATTTGCATTGTTTTGCTTACTTTGATACAATAACTTTATTAAATAGGTAGATTGGAAACCATTGTTAGATTCACTTTATCTATTTAAAAAAACAAGGCACGGAAAGGCTAAGAATGTGCCCCACCTGGGACCCACACTGTCTAGTCCTATTGGGGCAGAACAGATCCTGCTGGCCATACCCTACATTGCCAACATTGGTTTATACTCCAAGGGGAAGCGTGTAAAACATTTCCTGTTTGAGAAAGTCCATATATACTTCAGTGTTGAGTTCTCTGACACTGTCAAATTCTCTTTTCCTCACTGCTTCTCTGACTCCGCCCACCTGGGAACTGACCTCCTCATAATTAAGAGTAAAAAGTGAAAATAAACAGTCACAGGAAGGAAAACATAAAAGTGACATTCAAGAAAGTGGCACTCAAGAAAGCCAAAGAATTCCAAGAAAGAGGGAAGACTACAAATTCCACGGAAAAATGATTACTAAGTGAATGTTTATTCGTACCTGGGACCACTGTAAGTACTTTGCACACAAATCTGCCATTTTGCACAATGTCACAGAGAACACAATGTGACTCGTACTCCTGTGTACTGTGCAATGCAATACCCCCAGTATATTTATTATGTTATTGGATGCTCCATAATCTGTGAGGTGTGTCATTATTATCATTCCGTTTTACAAATGAGGAAGTTGAGGTACACAGGATGGCTAATTTGCCCCTCAGCTAACAAGAGGTGGAAGTGGGATTGGAAGGCACATGGTCTGACCCCAAAGCCTATGTTGAGCCACTTGGCAGGAAGTTCCTCTTTGATGATATCAAAGAAATGCCATAGATAAGTGGGGAGAGGAAGCAGGTGAAAAGGGATTAGCAACTTACACTGATCTTGTAATTATTCACTTTTTACATTAGAAATAGGCAGAACTGCTTTAAAAGAATCTAGGTTGGAGGGGCGCCTGGCTGGCTCAGTCGGGAGACCATGTGACTCAGTCTCAGGGGTGTGAGTTTGAGCCCCACATTGGGTAAAGAGATTACTTAAAAGTATCCAGGCTGGCTTCCAATTTTGGTGTGATTTGTACCTTACAAAGAGAAAAAGTAGATCACAGTGTAAATGAAATGCTATTGTCAAATCTGTCTGAAAAGCTGACACTTTCTGATTGTAAATCCTGGCCGCCTTATATTTCAGTTGAAAAATATACTTACGCCACAGTCAAACGATAAGATTTAGCTGATTCCATATAGTAATGACAGCTGGAAAGTAATGACTTCAGCCTACCCCACGTGCTGCCAGAATTTGTATTGTCATGCAAATTTTTTATTTTCTGGAATCAATACAGGCCCTCGCTTTTTCAGAGACCCTCATGTGCTCTAATTGCATCTCTGGAATAAATAGACTGAAAGGCCAGCTAAGTGAAAAGAGCCACAACACTGAGCCATCATATGGCTTAGCTAGTTGAATATAATTCATATTTCTAACTTCCAGAAAAAAAATACTTATAATTAGGTAATCATTTTAAGAGCTGCTTAAGTTCATGTGATTCTCCGATCACCAAAATTATTATGACAACAGAATCACAAAAAGAAATTCATTATAGAAGTTACACACTTGTTATTATAGTTAACAGTTTGTATTGTACTTACACAATGCAATTTATCTTACTACAAATCATTCATGAGGATTAAGGAAAATAGTCCAGGTAATTAATTCAGCTCCTGAGTGTGGATTTCACATGACTCTGTTGGACACAAATGGTAAGATAGAGCAGCCAGGCATGTTTAGAAAGACTCTTTTCTTTAAAAGCTATCTGTTTCTCAAAGAAAAATGACAATAAAACTATCACTGATCAGTTACAAAAACCAAAAATCTGAGAGCTTTAAGTTTATTCTTTCAGGTATATTCTCCAGAGAATGTAATGTGGTTTAGAAAACCAAAAGGGAACTCTAAGGCGTGGCAAAGTAGAATTTAGTGACCAAGTCAGATAGCTCTCTAAAAAGCAAGGGAACATGGTGTAGTACAAAATTAAATCTTGCCTTAATATTCAACAGCTAGTGGAAAATTGTGAATAATCAAACACTTGTTTTACATTTGATTTTTTTACAAACATGTTTATGGCTCTGTCTACAAATGAGGGCCTGCCACTTCATCCAGGGATAGGAGTCCCTTTCCTCCAATCTCAACAGAGGAGAAGGAAGTGTTCTTTGCCATTTCTTACAGGGAGATATCCCTACCTCTCAGCCCAGCACACATGGCCTCTCTCCAGCCTCATCTCCTACCATCCCTTACTTCAAACTTGATCTTCTAGCACTTTGGTACTGCTATGATTCCAGCCTACATCAGGTGTTTTGCATAGGGCCCTTTTAACAATATGCCTTTCCCTTCTTTGTTCTGTTGACAAGGCTAAAGAAATCTTACAGTTCTTACAAATTCCCCCATTCATCCTCTAGGAGAAGGACAAGGACAAAACATCCTACTGGCTACTGTGCCAGTGGGTACTGTGCCTAGAGACCAATGCTGAGAACTTTCTTATAATTCCATCCCAAAGTAGTTAATTCCACTCATCTGTGAGATGTACATACTTGTATCATTTGCATTGTTGCACTTGGTACACTATGCCTCAAGGCATGTGCTGTAGTAGACAGATGCCCACATCCTAATCCCCCAAATTTGTGAATATTTTATTTTACAAAGCAAAAGGGACTTTGGGTGATTATGAGATGGGGAAATTTTCCTGTATTATCTGGGTAAACCCAATATAATTACAACAGTCCATACATGGGGAAGAAGGAGACAGAAATGTCAAAGAAGGAGATGTGACTATGGAAACAAGGTCAGAGTGATGTGATAGGAGAAAAACTCAACTGACCATTGCTGGCTTTGAAGAGAGAAGGGAGTCGTGAGCCAGGGAATGTGGCAGCCCCTAGAAGCTAGAGAAAGTAAGAAAATGGATTCTTCCTTAGAGCCTCTTGAAAGAAATGCAGCTGGGCCTATCCTTTCACTTTAGCCCATTGAGACCTATTTTGGACTTCTGACCTCCAAAACTGTAAGATAACAAATCTGTATGATTATAAACAATTACATATGCGGTAATCATTAAAGCAGCAAGAGGAACGAATATACATGACTGTTTCTCCTACTGGATTAATAGCTCCTTTAGGGCAGATACCGGATCCTGGTTATTGTTCTCTTGCTATTATCTACTTTGGTGTCCCATATATGCATAAATAATAGATAATAAATATTTCTGGAGTAAACTTTTATTAAATGTCAGTGTAATTTTGAATTCTTATATCTTTAATTTAGGTTATGAAAATACAAATAGGAGATCAATCTTAACAATTACCAGCTAGTCATTGTAGATAGATTTCAACCTGGATTAAAGACAAGTTAATAGACTCCTAAAATTGCATTGATGTGAAAAATTACTCTCTGTTAACTCAGCATCCAATTTGTAATGTCAAGACCAATAGGAGTTAACAAAGGAAGTAATGGAGACAGTATCCCATACTGGTGAATAAAAATTGGGCAATAAAATTCTTGGTATCAAATGTCATTTCTGCCATCTACAAAGTGCATGATCTTGGGAGAATTACTGTTTTTCTCTGTGCAGTTTCTTTTTTGTCATCTATAAAATAATAGTAGCAAAACAAATTTTAAGTAACAAAAGGAGGAAACAATTTCTGCCTTTGGGGTGACCACTGGAAGCAGTAAAATATATGAAATCACTCTCATAAACAAAGTAGATCAGTGTAGTGCAATGCAACTTAAGTTGAATTACCTCACTGACTATAAGTGACATGAATAGTTCTAGAAAGGTTTCCATGATTAAGCTGGATATGACATTTATGGAATAACTTTTTGAAGGAGAGGAATTATGAGAATGCTTAAAGGGAAGAATGTATCATATGGGAAAGCTGGAAAAAGCACATGCTCAGCTACAGCAAAGAGCTATTCCTGGAGGAGGAGACATGAGAGCAGTTAGAAGAATGACATACATCATATGAAGCTGGAGTAGGATTTACAAAGCCCCTCAAGTCTTCTGAGAAAGTAATACAATTGCCATGTGTTTGTGTATCTGTATGATGCAGAAGAAATAGGAAAGTTAAGGCAGAGGGACCAAGAAGAAGATTGTTGTCATATTTCAGAGTTCAGATGGTAGCTGCTTGACTGAGGCTGCAGCAGTGAGAGAGGATGAGGTAATTCCAAAAGCATTACAGAGGAATACATTTGATGGGGGTGAAGGAAAGGGCAGGGTGTCATGCTTCATCACCTAGTGATGGCAATGCCTCAAGCAGAAAATGATGTGCATTCCAGAAATTCATCTAGGGCAGAAACATGACCCCACATTGGACATGGCAAGATTAATGGAAATGCAAATGAGGCTCCTTCAGCACTGATTCAAGCCAAACAATACTGTGGTACCATCACCTTACAATGGTTGTTTTTCTATCAGTCTGAGTAACTTCCTAAACGTATAGATTGATAAATCATTCCATGCTTCATCAAGAATGCCAAATCTCCTGCTTTAAGAAAGGGTTTTCTAATCACAGGGTTGGTTTCTAAATAGTTTACATCATCATTTGAAATAATTCACCCTATATGAACACAAGTCATTAACATTCAGTTAAAACGTCAATCTGGAAGTAATGCCGAAAAGAAACAACCTCCACTTCCACTAAACAGGCAAAAGAAAACATTCATAAAGCACTCAGGCTGCTTCTTCATAGACTGATTTTATAGGCAGTGCTGAAAGATGCACGTTTGGGGGGCATTGGAAATGCACTTCTGAAAAAATGATTTTTCTTGACTACTGTGACAAAGCAGTGAATTTGTGCTATAGAACAGCCATGAATTATTGGATAATCACATATCTTCTCAGAATAAATAAAATTCTGAATCAATATTGATTTAAAAAGAGACTCTGGAAGCAAACAAGAACATGAATTGAGTTTGAAGGTTATCAGCTTGGGGTTTCTAATATTTCTTTCTAGCTGTATTCATATTCATTGCCCAACATGAGGCACTCAGAAAAAAAAAAAAAAAAGAGCAATGACATACTCTAATTGCACTGGAGCAATTCCTTATTTTCTTCCAGTATCATAGGTTATGCATTTCATTATCACACAAGACCCTATTCCCTTACCTCCTAAAAAATATAACAACTTCATAATCAGAGATAGGAAATGAAGAGTATATTTACTTGCCCTGAATATAAAAATAAGTGACTTCATCTTGTCTTTCCATCTGCAAAATTCAGGCAGTAAATGAATAAAGTTTGGGAGAAATGATAGTTTTCGTCATTATACAGATACAAAAATCAACTTTTGTAAAGAAGGAGAAAATTTTTTAAGGTTATAGTTGAGTGAAAGACTTTCTGTTGAGCTTAGGAATAAACACTACTAAGAAAAATAGCAAGAACTTGTCAATTTATCACAAATGCATAAAGCAGTAGCTAGTGATAACATCTCTCCTACATCTTCATATTGTTCACAGGTTATTGATGAGAATAAAATTAAACTGTGCATCAACTCTGACTTTTGCCACAACTCAAGAAGATGGAAGATAATAATCACTAGAAAATCATCCCTATTCCTGGGCCTGAATGCAGGGAAGAAAATATGATTTAGTATACATTTTCTACCCACAAGACATCATGATCCAACGAATAAAAACTACAAGTGGAATATACTACGAGAATTCGTGTTAGATGAATGCCTCTACCTACAGAATAGTTGAGGAAAAATTATGATAAACTATGATCTTTCAGCAATGGGTCAAACTAGTCACTTAGAATGACAAATGGGGAAAGTGCAAACAACAGGAACTACACACAACTTACGGTATGACGCACCTAACTGTTACATGTATTCAGAAAGGAGGGAGGGAGGGAGGGAAAGAGAGAGAGAAAGAGAGAGAGGGCACTTAAAATTCTTCTTTCTCAGGGCTGGGATGGAGGGAGTGGGGGAGTGTTACAGAACAAAATAATCACTTGGAATGGAGGCCTGGGGACTTACCTCACTTCCTCCTATAGTCCTGTCTCTTTGGATCAAGTCAAAGATAAAATAGCCCGGATTTTATATTTGTAAATTCTATGGAGCATCTGTGAGGCAGAAATGCTCATGAATATTTTTTCCTCACAAAAGCATTTTCCACAAAGAGGCTGAACATATTGTGAGTTCATTATCAAAAGAAAACTTTGGTCTTACTTGTTCTACATTCTATATAGACTTGGAGGTGGCTGTGAAAGACTAAGGAAGAGAAATCCTTCCTTGTCTTTAGTTTATTTCTAAATAAAGATGGGGGAAACACCTTCATTTGAGTTTACAGTGTATGTGAAGTAATCTCAAGTGGGGTCAGTATCTAGGTATTCATGGACATCTGACAAACAACAGGCTCTGTTGGAATGTATCTTATTCTAAGAGTTCTCACAAATAATTTTCCAAAGAAAATATGCAGCAAACAATAAAAAAAAATAACAAATTAAATAAACAAGATACCACGAAAGAACTAGATATACACAGACAATAGAAATAGACCCATAAAGTCTTCAGATATTTATATGATTCATCCCGAATTATAAAGCAACTATGCTTGCTGGGGTTTTTTTCCAGAAATAAAAGACAAACTTGAAAATAAATGTAAAGAACTAGTTTTTTTTTTTTAAACTACCTAGCAGATTGTATGAAGAAAATGAAGAAAATCGAATCTGGAAGTAAAAAAGCACAATAAACAAAATGTAAAACTCCGTGGATAAATTTGATATCAGATTAGACACAGCTGAAGAGGCAACTGGTAAACAAAAAGGCAAGTCAAAATGAATTATTCAGAATGTAGCAGAGAGAAACTAATGGAAAATATAAAAGACTAGTTGGTAAAATGAGCATAGGGTGAAAACTTTTAATATATGTTAAATCAGATTTCCAGAAAGAGAGAATAAACATGATGGAGAGAGGCAATGAAAGAAAATAACCAAAAAAAAAAAAAAAAAAGAAAGAAAATAACCACCAACACAGAATATTTGCCTAATGATAATTTATTCAAGAAAAAAGAGTGAAATAAACTTTCAAATAAAAAAAATTTGCCATCAGTAGAATCTCACTAACATAAAGTATATATTTCTTTTTAAAAAATTTATTTGTTTTAGAAAGAGAGAGTGCAAGCATGTTCAAGTGAGGGGAGGGGAAAAGGGAGAGAATTTTCAACCAGACTTCCCACTGAGTGTGGAGCCTGACTTGGGGCTCCATCCCACAACCCCTGAGATCATAACCTGAGCCAAAACCGAGTCGGATGTTCAAGCAACTGAGCCAACCAGGCACCCTTTAAGTATATATTTCTGAAAGAAGAAAAAGTTACCCAGATGGAAGGTCTTTGATGAAAGAAGAAAGGAAGAATGAAGAACTATGGCAGGGTGAGAGAGGAAAGGAATGATCACTGGCTATATAAAACAACAATAATAAAGTCTTGTGGGGTTAAATAAGAGAAAATTATGGCAATAATATAATATAATCCGTAGAAAAGGGTAAAATATTAATAAATTTTAAACTTGAATAAGTATGCATGCTATGGTTTTTAAAAGGGTAGAACCAGCATGTATTACTTTGAAAATAGTGGAGGAAGGAAAACAGAATAAGAAAAATTAGCCAATGGAAAATAAAATAAAAAAGAGAAGAAAAATAAACACAGAACAGTTAGAGGAATGAGAAAGCACAATATAATGTGCTGTATGTTGTTAGGAAGCAAATGTTTGTGTCCTCCCAGAATTCATATGTTGAGAGTCCCAACCCCCAATATGGTGGTACTTGGAGATAGGGTCTTTGGGAGGTAATTAGGCTTAGATGAGTTCCTAAGAGTGGGATGAGTGTCCTTCCAAGAAGAGGAAGAAAGTCCAGAACTAGCTCTCTCTGCCATATGAGGACCCAGTGAGAAGACAGCTATCTTCAAGCCAGAAAGAGGGTTCTTACCAGGAACAAAATTAACAGGTACCTTGATCTTGGACTTCTCAGCCTCCAGAATTACAAGAAATAAATATCTGCTGTTTAAGCCACCCAGTCTATGACATTTTGTTATGGCGAACTAAGACACATATAAACTCAGGTATAATGATGACTACATTAAATACAAAGGACCAAGTGTGCTTGTGAAAGACAAAAACTGTCATACTGGAAGAAAAATCACAATATCGAACTATATGCTGTATGTACATCCCCCAATAAAGGATAGTAAAAGGTTAAAGCAAATGGATGAAAAAATATATGCTATGTAAATCTTTAATGAAAAGGATAGAATTATAGGTAATCTCTGAAAACAGAAATCACTTCATTATGATAAAGTCCAATTAACAAAGAAGATACAATAATTTTAAATACATGCACTTAACAAAATTTAAAACGTAAATATATAGAATTGCAGGAAGAAATAGACAAATCTGCAATCACAGTAGGAAATTTAACATACTTTCTCAGTATTTGTCACTATTATAAAGCATAAAAAAATCAGTAAATGTACATTCTCCTCAGTAAATGGTGATAAGACAGTGGATATCTATCAAGAAAAATAATAATAAACTTGGAGCCCTACTCACGTCAGATACAAAAATCAATTCTAGATAGAAAGACATGAAGTGAGGGTAAAATTATAAAGACTTTATGACCTCAGAGAGAGGATTTATTAAGCAATAGTACAAAAAGTACTAGTCATAAAGGAAATAAGTTATAAATTTAGCTACAACAAAAATAAAAAATTCCTTTCATTAAAAGACTCAATAGAGGGACATGATATCCATAGAGGGCAGTAGTAACACAATAACACTTAATTATTAATACCGAGGCTATATAAAGAACTACAGATCAAAAAGACAAAGATTAGTGGCAAAAAAAGGGGGGGGAGCAAAAGACTCAGGTGGGAACCTTAGAGGAAGAAATCTAAATGGTGAATAAATAATAAAAGTAACATTCAATATCATTAATAATTAGGCAGATGTAAATGCAAACCATACAAAAAAATTAACTATATGCTCTCAGAACACTTGCAAAAAAAGGGGAAAGTTAGATGTGTCGACAAAGATGTGGAATAGTGGGAACTCATATGCTGCCCATGAAAATGAAATCCGGAGAACTGCTTTGGAAAAGTCTGGCATGATCTGACCCTACGACGGGGCAACTTCAGTCCTAAATTTTATCTCGAACTACCACATATGTGTATGAAGATACAGACACAATAATGTTCATGGCAGCATTGTTTTTAATAGCCAAAAATTCGAAACAACTCAGTGGACATTAAAAGTAGAGAATATAAATAAATTATGGCACAATCACAACGGAAGACTAAGCAGTTCCCTCCCTGCTAGAGGTAACCACTGCCCTGAGTTTTGTGATAATCACTTCCCTGTTTTTATTGTAGTTTATCTCTATGCCTTCCTAAATAATATAATTTAGTTTTGGTTACTTTTGGTTATACACAAATGGCATGTGGGGTGATTTTGTTTTTGTTTTTTGTTTTGTTTTTCCCCTTCCCATCATGTTTGTGAGATTCATACACCTGTACGTAAGCTTTCTCTCTCTCTTTCCCAGACATGCACAGAAACACACACATGCATGTGAACATGGGAGAAAATAAAATCCTACTTTTTCCAAACAATAACTCCCACAAAGGATATTCATGTAACTTTAGGGATTCAGGCAGTTCAAGTTCAGAGTTCCAAAGAGTCCATTTTGTGAAAAGATTAAGAAACCAGCTCTCTATCATTTTAATTATAGCTGCAAAAGCCTGTGTCACCTTAACAAGTCACTTTTCTGACTCAAAATACATGACATTTTGACTATCTCTTAGTCATCAATGCAGTCATTTATTTATCATATGTTTTCTCCACTAGAATAGAAGTTCTAAGAGGACAGGGGCTCTTGCTCTGTTCTGTTTCCTACTGTGTGCTCCACCGCCCGGAGCAGCAGTTCTGGTTCATAGCAGCTGCTTAGTCAATATTTATTAGGAACATAACACGGAGGGTCTCTTTTAAACTTATTTGTGCTGTGCTGTTACTTTATATTTACTCTCCAACATGGCTGATGCCTGTTGGACTTTTCATAATGTTGTGCATGTAAGTATTGGCCAGAATGCACCAAACATTGACTTAAGAAGTGCAGCACCTTCACATTTTAAAAGCCTGACAGCCCTACAGATGTCCAACTTGCTCCCTGGAGACAGATCATGAAGATGAAGTTGCAAGGCAAGAGCATTTTTCAAGTTATTTCCATGATGTTTGTCCAACAGGTGGTTTCCTACTGCTAAGGTGGCCAAGAATTGGTGGCTCTACAGCCTTAGGTTCTCAAAGAAATAAACTGGGGTAAGATTCTCAACATTTTCCTAAGGGTGATTCTTCTTTCACATTTTATTTACCCCAAAGGCCTACGGACTAACATGTTACCTTCCCTCTCACTACTATTTTTTTTTTTAATGAGTAAAATAGTTTAGAGGGATTTTATAGCAGTTTCTACCTCTAAAAAAAAAAATTGATTCTACCTGTAGAATCACTGTTGTTCTCTTTTTCTACAGCCATAGATTCCCCTGTTGATATCAGTGCCGTAAGAAAAAGTTCTCAGAGGACCAAGATGGCATCCTTTAAAGCAGCTTTACAGGACACTCCATATAGTCATGTATAGGTGGGCACTGTAGGCTAAGGATAACGCAGCTTATATCCCAATCCCAATCATTCTCAAGGCTTCAGAACTGGTCAGATACCTGAATTAAGGTAGCTGGATGAGTTCAAAAATCAAATACTCCAAACCATGGATCCAACCAATCAAGTGATCCAACCAGCACTTGAGTTCTTAACTAAAACTTCCTAGTCTTCTCATTCTTGCAGGAACTCTCCAGAATTCCTGAGACATTTGTTTTTGACACAGACCTGTTAGGTAGCCCTGTGTTCTCAAGTAAAGAGCAGCTCTGGGCATATTTTCTATGCCAAGATGATACCAATCCAAAGAGAGTACACTATTGTCTTCCACTTAGGCCAAGATTAGAATCAGGAAAAAATGGAGAAACATTTCTCCATTACCTCTAAAATTTACATCTATTTCTTAATGTTTATTTTCCCCCCACTCTTAGTAAGATATGCTTACTTATTTAGTTACAGTCAAAACTTTTAAATTATGGTATTCTCTGTTTAGTAAGCAAAAATTTCCCATGCACATTCTAATTCATTAAGGTTTCACACAAAACATAACCAGAAGAGGCAAGATGGTGGAAGAGTAGGGGGTCCTCAATTCATCTGGTCTGCCAAACACATCTAGATCACTTTCAAAACATCCTGAACACCTATGAATCCAACCTGAGACGTAAAGAGAGAACAGCTGCAATGCTACAGAGAGAAAAGTGATTGCTTCTGACAAGGTAGAAAGGTGGAGGGGGTACAGAGGAGCCCCGGAAAGCTGGGGCAGGAAACTGGCAGAGAGGACAATCGGGAACTTTAGAAATCTGCATCTCAAAGAATCTTCCCTGACTGAAAAGGGCTCAGTGGGGAAAGAGGATAGAATCACAGGAGGGGCAATGAAGTCTCCATATTCCCAGAGACACAACAAGAATAGGTGCGCCCTGGAGAAAGCTCACCGCAAACCGGGGTTGGATGGTGGTAAAGGACTGGACTGCCTCAACCCTCCCAGGGCATCTGGGAGAAGCCAGCCAGGTGTACAGGCTGGCACCTGAGCTCTCCTACAGCCCAGCAATGGATGGGGGAGGGCTGCCCTCTGTTCCCTTCCCTTCAGGAGAGGCGGATCCCAGGAGAGCAGGTCCAGTGGCGCAGGACCCTCTATCCAAGGTCGTTGAAGTGGAAAAGGCCAGCTATCCTCCATTCCCACAGGAACAATGGAACTGGGAAAGTCACAGGACAGTGAAAACTCTCCTGCCACTGGGCGCCCTTCAATTTGTGCAGATCAGGGCCCCTATACCTGCCCCCAGGAGCATCCAGGCCAGTGTGCACTGGGAGACTGCGGTTCGCTGGGTGCTGGGAGCGCTTGGGTCCAGGGCTGGAGATCTGACCACTGCCATTTATATTTTTCTCTTTTTACCTTTCACCTGGGAGAGGCAGGGCCTCTGGGGAACAAAGGCCTCACAGAATAAACAGCTCACACTGAGCCAGGCCACCTGGCGGGGCAGGGCATCTCCCCCAAGCACATACCTGAGAATCAGGGGAGCAGGCCCCTCTCTGAGAAGAACCTGCTAGAAGAACAAGGGAAGAGCAAGTTTACTGACAGAGCAGCACTGAAAAGCTCCAGGCCTGAGAGAAATTAGTATATAGAACTTGAAGTTTTTTCCTTACAATTTGTTAATCTTTAAGGTTAAAAATATTTTTTCTCTTTTCCTGCCTTAACTACAATATTTTATCAACTATTCATTTTTAAGCTTTTCCCTTTTTGACTTTCTACAATTACATGTCTTAGATACATTCTTCATTTTTGGATTTCTTTAGATGTGTTCAATTTAATTTTGGTAGATATTTGAGTTATGGGTTTTTGTTTTTTGTTTCTTGTTTTTCTGTGTTGTTTTGCTTTATAATGGTTCAAGTTAGTACCTTTGAAAACACAGACCAAAATACATCCAGAACCAAGTGGAACATGGTGTTGGTTCATTCTATGAGACTATATTTTCTCTTCCTTCCCAATCCGCCTCCCTCTTGTATCTTGTTTCTGTTTTTGTGGTGGACGTTGGGACTCTATATAAATTTTGCTAGTTATATAAATTTGGAATTTAGCATCTTCTAAAATACAGAACAAAATAAACCAAGAAACAAGAGAATCACCTATAGGTCCCCTCAGGGAGACTATATTCTCTGTCCACCACCAATTCTTCCCCACCTTTTTTTTTTTTTTTTTAATTCTTACTATTTTTTAAAATTTGTGTTTTACTTTCATGGTCCTTTGTTTTATTTTTGTTCTGTTTTTCTTTTTCTTCTGTTTTCTGGTTGCTGACCTCTTCAGAATTGTCTAGGCGGTATTTTGCTTGTGTCGTGGCAAATATTTTTGACTCTGCTCACTCATACAGCCATTCTGCACTGGACAGAATGACTAGAAGGAAGAATTCACCACAAAAGAAGGAACCAGAAGGAATACTCTCTGCCACAGACCTACTTGATATGGATTTAAGTAGCATGTCAGAGATACAATTCAGAAGTACAACTATAAAATTACTAGTGGCTCTGGAAGAAACCATAAAGGACTTTAGAGGTTCTCTTACTACAGAATTGAGATCTAATCAGGCCAAAATTAAAAACACTTTAGCTGAGATGCAGTCTAAACTGGGTGCTCTAACTGCTAGGGTTAATGAGGTGGAAGAGTGAGTGACATGGAAGAAAAGTTGATGGAAAGGGAGGAAGCTGAGGAAAAAAGAGAAAAACAATTAAGAACCCATGAGGAAAGGCTTCAGGAAATAAATGATAGCAAGAAAGGGAATAATATTCATCTTATTGGGATTCCAGAGAGGTAGAGAGAGAGAGAAGACCATAAAGTATATTTGAACAAATCATAGCTGAGAACTTCCCTAATCTGGGAAACAGACATTCAGATCCAAGAGGTAGAGAGGACCCCTCCCAAAATCAATAAAAGTAGATCACCCTGACATATAATAGAGAAGCTTGCACATTTCAGAGATAAAGGAGAAATTCCTGAAAGCAGCTCAAGAGATTCCTAACATACAGAGGGAGAAATATCAGATTAACATCAGACTTCTCTCCACAGAGACCTGGCAGGCCAGAAAGGGCTTGGATGATATATACATGGAACTAAATGAGAAAAACATGCAGCAAGAATACTTTATCCAGCAAGGCTGTGATTCAGAATGGAAAGAGAGCTAAAGAGCTTCCATGATAGAAACTGAAAGAATATTTGACCACCAAGCCACCCCTACAAGAAATATTAAGGGAGATCCTGTAAGTAAAGTGGGAACCCAAAGAAACAGAGGCAATCTGCAGAAACAGGGACTATACAAGTAATACCATGGCACTACATTTATATCTCTCAATAGTTACTCTGAACATAAATGGACTAAAAGCTCTAGTCAAGAGACATAAGGAATCAGATTGCATAAAAAAGCAATACTTGTCCATATTCTATCTACAAAAGACTCATTTTAAATCTAAAGACACAGTTAGACTGAAAATGAGGGGGTGTTGGGACACCTGGGTGGCTCAGAAGTTGAGTGTCTGCCTTTGGCTCAGGGCATGATCCTGGGGTCCTGGAATCAAGTCCTGCATCAGGCTCCCTGCATGGAGCCTGCTTCTTCCTCTGCCTGTGTCTCTGCCTCTCTTTCTATGTCTCTTATGAATAAATAAATAAAATCTTTTTTAAAAAAATAAAGAAAATGAGGAGTTGGAGAACAATTTACCATGCAAATGGTCCTCAAAAGAAAGCAGGGGTAGCAATCCTCATATCAGATAAATTAGATTTTAAACCAAAGACTGTAGTAAGAGATGAAGAGGGACATTATATCATACTTAAAGGGTCTATCCAACAAGAAGCTCTAACAATTATGAATATTAATGCCCCTAATGTGGGAGCAGCCAATTATATCAACCAATTAATAACCAAAGTAAAGCAACACATAGATAATAACACATTAATAGTAGGAGACTTCAACAACCCACTCTCCACAAGGGACAGATCATCTAAGCAAAAGTTCAACAAAGAAACAATGTCCTTGAATGACATACCGGACCAGATGGACTTCACAGATACATGCAGAACGTTCCATCGTAATGCAATGGCATATACTTTCTTCTCAAGTACACGTGAAACTTTCTCCAAAATAAACCACATACTGTGTCACAAATCAGGTCTCAACTGATACCAAAATATAGGGATTGGGATTGTCCCCTGCATACTTCTGGATGACAATGCTTTGAAATTTGAACTCAATCACAAGAGGAAATTTGGAAGGAACTCAAATGCTTGGAGGTTAAAGAACATTACTAAAAGATGAATGGTTCAGCCACGAAATTAGAGAAGAATTAAAAAGATTCACAGAAAGTAAAGAAAATGAAAATACAACTGTTCAAAATCTTTGGGACACAGCAAAAGTGGTCCTGAGAGGGAAGTACATCTCAATACAAGCCTCCCTCAAAAAATTGGAAAAAACTCAAATACACAAGCTAACCTTGCACCTAAAGGAACTGGAGAAAGAATAGCAAATAAAGCCTAAACCAAGAAGGAGAGAGATAATAAAGATTAGAGCAGAAGTATATGAAATAGAGACCAGAAGAACTACAGAACAGATCAATGAACCCAGGAGCTGGCTCTTTGAAAGAATAAGATAGATAAACCCCTAGTATTAAAAATAAAATAGAAAAGACTCAAATTAATAAAATCACAAACAAAAGAGGAGAGATCACAACCAATACCAAGGAAATAATTTTTAAAAACGTATTATGAGCAACCATATGCCAGCAAATTAGGCAATATGGAAGAAATGGATGCATTTCTGGAAACCTACAAATTACCAAAACTGGAACAGAAAGAAATGGAAAACCTGAACAGGCCAATAACCAGGGAGGAAATGGAAGCAGTCATCAAAAACCTCCCAAGACACAAAAGTCCAGGGCCAGATGGCTTCTCAGAGGAATTCTACCAAACGTTTAAAGAAGAAACAATACCTATTCTACTGAAGCTGTTTCAAAGAATAAAAATGAAGGGAATACTTCCAAACTCATTCTCTGAGGCCAGCATCACCTTGATCCCAAAACCAGACAAAGACCCCACCAAAAAGAATTACAGACCAATATCCTTGATGAACACAGATGCAAACATTCTCACCAAGATACTAGCCAATAGGATCCAACAGTACATTAAGAGGATTATTCACCATGACCAAGTAGGATTTATCCCCAGGATGCAAGGGTGATTCAACATTCATAAAACAACCAACGTGATAGATCATATCAACAAGAGAAAAGACAAAAATGATATGATCCTCTCAGTAGATGCAGAGAAAGCATTTGACAAAATACAGCATCCATTCCCGATTAAAACTCTTCAAGGTGTAGGGATAGAGGGAACAATCCTCAATATCAGAAAAGCCATCTATGAAAAGCCCACAGCAAGTATCATTCTCAATGGGGAAAAACTGGAAGCCTTTTCCCTGAGATCAGAAACACAACAGGGATGTCCACTCTCACCACTGCTATTCAACATTGTACTAGAAGTCTCAGCCTCAGCAATCAGGCAACAACAACAAAAAACTAAAATGAATTCAAATTGTCAAAGAAGATGTCAAACTCTCCCTCTTCACAGATGATATGATACTGTACATAGAATGTCCGAAAAACTCCACCCCAAGATAGCTAGAACTCATACAACAATGTAGCAGTGTAGCAGGATACAAAATCAATGCCCAGAAATCAGTGGCATTTCTGTACAGTAACATTGAGACTGAAGAAAGAGAAATTAAGGAGTCAATCCCATTTACAATTGCACCCAAAACCACAAGATACCTAGGAATAAACCTAACCAAAGAGGTGAAGGATCTATACCCTAAAAACTACAGAACACTTCTGAAAGAAATTGAGGAAGACACAAAGAGATGGAAAAATATTCCATGCTCATGGATAGGAAGAATTAACATTGTGAAAATGTAAATGCTACCCAGGGGAATTTACACATTCAGTGCAATCCCTATCAAAATACCATGGGTTTTCTTCACACAGTTGGAACAAATAATCTTAAGATTTATGTGGAATCAGAAAAGACCCCAAATAGCCAGGGGAATATTGATAAAGAAAACCAGGGACGCCTGGGTAACTCAGCAGTTTAGAGCCTGCCTTTAACCCAGGGCGTGATCCTAGAGTCCTGGGATGGAGTCCCACATCGGGCTCCCTGCATGGACCCTGCTTCTCCCTCTGCCTGTGTCTCTGCCTCTCTCTCTCATGAATAAATAAATAAATAAATCTTAAAAAAAAAAAAAAGAAAAGAAAACCAGAGCTGGAGACATCACAATGCTGGATTTCAGGTTGTACTACAAAGCTTTGATCATCAAGACAGTGTGGTCCTGGCACAAAAACAGACACATAGATCCATGGAACAGAATAGAGAATCCAGAAGTGGACCCTCAACTCTATAGTCAACTAATATTTGACAAAACAGGAAAGACTATCCACTGGAAAAAGGACAGTCTCTTCAATAAATGGTGCTGGGAAAATTGGACAGACACGTGCAGAAGAATGAAACTAGACCATTCCCTTACACCAGACACAAAGATAAACTCAAAATGGATGAAAGATCTAAATGTGAGACAAGAATCCATCAAGATCCTAGAGGAGAACACAGGCAACACCCTTTTGGAACTTGGCCGCAGCAACTTCTTGCAGGATACATCCATGAAGGCAAGGGAAACAAAAGCAAAAATGAACCATTGGGACTTCATCAGGATAAAAATTTCTTCACAGCAAAGGAAACAGTCGACAAAATGAAAAGGCAACGTCCAGAATGGGAGAAGATATTTTCAAATGACCTATCAGATAAAGGGCTAGTTTCCAAGATCTATAAAGAACTTATCAAACTCAACACCCAAGAAACAAATAATACAGTCATGAAATAGGCAGGAGACATGAACAGACATTTCTCCAAAGAAGACATTGACATGGCCAACAAGCACATGAGAAAATGCTCCGCATCACTTGCCATCAAGGAAATACAAATCAAAACGCAATGAGATACCACCTCATGCCAGTGAGAATGCCTAAAATTAACAAGATAGGAAACCACAAATGTTGGAGAGGACGTGGAGAGAGGGGAACCCTCTTGCACTGTTGGTGGGAATGTGAACTGGTGCAGCCACTCTGGAGAACAGTGTGCAGGTTCCTCAAGAAGTTAAAAATAGGGAATCCCTGGGTGGCTCAGTGATTTGGTGCCTGCCTTTGGCCCAGGGCACGATCCTGGAGTCCCGGGATCGAGTCCCACGTCGGGCTCCCAGTGTGGAGCCTGTTTCTCCCTCTGCCTGTGTCTCTGCCTCTCTCTCTCTCTCTCTCTCTCTCTGTGTCTATCATAAATAAATTAATTAATTAAAAAAAAGAAGTTAAAAATAGAGCTACCCTATGACCCAGCAATTGCATGACTAGGTATTTACCCCAAAGATACAAATGTAATGAACCAAAGGGGCACCTGCACCCCGATGTTTATAGCAGCAATGTCCACAATAGCCAAACTGTGGAAGGAGCCTCGGTGTCCATAGAGAAGCTGTGGTCTATGTATACAATGGAATATTCCTCAGCCATTAGAAACGACAAATACCCACCATTTGCTTCGATGTGGATGGAACTGGAGGGTATTATACTGAGTGTCAATCAGCAAGGGCAAACATCATATGGTTTTACTCATATATGGAATATAAGAAATAGTGAAAGGGATTATATGGGAAAGGAGGGAAACTGAGTGGGAAAAATTAGAGAGGAAGACAAACCATGAGAGACTCCTAACTCTGGGAAACAAAGGGTAGTAGAAGGGGAGGTAGGGAGGGGGTTGGGGTAACTGGGTGATGGGCACTGAGGAGGACACTTGATGAGATGAGCCCTGGATGTTATACTATATGTTAGCCTGTTGAATTTAAATTTAAAAAAAGGAAAAAGACAAACCAAAATATAACCAGTGTTGGTGCAATGAAGAAATAAAAAGCTCTTAACAGATTAAAAACACAGCTATATAAAATAATTATAAAACTGCATTGTTGGGTCATAAAGACGTAGTGGGAAGAAAGTAAAGAAATAATAGAAAGTTTATATTTGAGTCCTGTGCCTTTGACTCTATATATGGGACCTTCAACAAATCATTTTGCCTTTTAATGTTTTAATTGCTGTTAAAAGAAGGATATAACCCATATGCTAATTATGTCACAGATGGGAAAACCAAATGAGATCATGATGTGAGATCATTCATAAAAAAGTATGATATTTAGAAATCATGTGAGATGAAATGAATGTGAGAAAGTGGGATTATCATTATTACTGTTTTACAATAAATAACGTCTGTAAAATGTTTGACCCATCACAGGTTCTCAATAAAAATGTTCCCTTCTCCTCCCTCACTATTCTCCTAAGAAGCCAGCTCAATTTTAATCCCCACCCCCATGCCATCCACTCCTCTTCTTTTATCTTACTAGTGAAAATTTTAGAGAAAGGAAAAGGATCACCTTTATATCTTCCTTTGTTCGCTTCAGCTTCTGGTGCTTTCCCAGCCTCCACAATGACTAAAAGTGCTTTCTTCACATGTCCCATCTCCAAGAGCTCATAAACTGAGAGGCTCAGGCAACCTGTGACACTATTCACAGACTGAAAGACCTCAAAATACAAACATGTCTTGACCAAAAAGTCCCCCTTTCAGTTGATTTCAACCTCTGAACAGTTTTCTCTGAGCATCAAATCAAATTGATTTTATTTCCCTGAGCACTTACACGGTGAAGCACGACCAGGGACACAAAGATGAGTCGGAAACAAGTCCCCCCAGGAAGAGAATTGCAGGGTAGAAATGGGAATGCACACGTGTGCACACACACTGTAGCACAGGATGGACGGGCCTTCGGAAGAGGAGGATAGCAAATGCCTCTGGAAATGAGACGAAGGACAGTTCACATTCAGCTGAGGCAATCAGGAAGCCTTTAAAGTGAGGAGGTGCCACTTGAGTCCAAGTTTGAAAGATGAGTGAGAGACTGGGCCCAGTTGGTGAAGAAAGGAAAGTCTGGTTGGGGGAATTCAGTGTGTCAGGAAATAGAGACTCACACAAGAGGAAAATGGGTAAATATGGACACGACTAAGTTCAAGACGAGTTCAAATCAACTAGTTTCACCTTCCTTACTAATTTGAATTTAACCTTGTTCTCAAACCTCAGTAGAAAAACCAACACGGAAGATTCAATAAGTAATATGTCACACGTTGCTTCCAGAAAACCTGATCTGAACTTGGGAAATTTTGGACAATAACTTGCCTTTAAAATTTAACGTGGTTTTTGCACTAATCTGTTTCCAGTCCTGTACTTCTTGACTGTCATTTAAAAAAGAATCTACACTTTTTCACAGGAGAGCTTTTTACTCTATAATTTGCTCTATTTCATAATAAAAACTATCTGAGTCATAGTTTAAGTATTTAGTAAATATATAAAGAATAGAAGAGAAAACAGACATTTGAGCAGTCAAGTTTCTTCAACACATACTTAGGAAAAAATGCTTGAAACGATGTAAAATCAAGATGCAGTGAATGTGGGAAGCACAGGGGGAATGTTATGAACTGCAGAAGCTTGATTAGCATGCGTGCCATGTGTGGAACATTTAAATTATTGTTAGCAATTGTGCTAATGCTATCCTTTATGTATTTTAGGCTCAGCTTAATATGTCCAATATATGAAAAAGCCAACTTTTTGCATTACATTTTTACATGTTTGCTTAAGAAATACCTCAGTTTGTATTTTTGCAAAAGAGCATTTAGCTACGTTTATAAAAGTTTAAAAAATAATGATTTTTTTGTCAATATTTTTTCATGCTGGTTTCACATTACTAAGCCAAGTATTAGAATAAAATATCAGTATTATCAAGAAATTTTGCCTTACCAGAATTACTTGACTGAGTAACCAATCGAGAGAAACAAAAAGTCCCCTGCTAAGTATCACAGTAAACAAAACCAGCTGACCGGTCAGGACAAGTTCCCTGTCACAATCACTGACTTGAGTAATTATTTGCTCTGTGGATCCCAATGGGTTCTGACGTAGGTGGGATAAATCAGGGTTTTTTGGAAGATGTGTTTGTAAAATCTGCTTTAAGTGGGTGCCTTGATTTAACAATAAAATCAACTTTGGCTCTCCCCCTTTCTTTTACATGGTACCTGTAGATAACGTACCCAAAAATTCAGAACAAATGCTCAAAATCAAGTATTAATGTCCTGAAAAATGTGTTCCAAAAAAAAGTCTATTATTGTCAAAATGAATTCTGCTCCCTGAGGCATATGCAACCGAGAGAATGTTCTATACGTTTATTGTTTCCACGCTCTGCCAACAATCTATTCCAGGACACGGAAGTTTCTGTATGGAACATTAAGTGTACTAACCAGTTAATGAACATTAAGATTTGTCCACTATACTAAAACACAGTCCAATGGAAATTTTCCTTGAAGGCACACATCTTTCTTATTCTTTTATGGAAGACATCCAAAGAAAACAAAAGTAATTAATCCTTCCCTACTTCCCTTCCCTTACATACTTTGGTATAAAACAAATAACCTGTTAAGTACCATAAGTATCAGAAATACTTTTAAATAATGTTACTTTTTGTATTTTTGGTTTTAACTATGATTAAAACTTTTAGGAATTCCTGAGATAGAAGAAGATAATTACTTGTTCTTTTCAGTGCAATGATTAAAACTGAGATGATAACAGTGATTCACGGAATCTGCCATGATAGAACTTTCTATTTTGAGGATATATTATTATTTCCATTTTTTAAGACAATTTAAATCAGTCTCCAAAGAGAGATTGACTTTTAATTTTGTAATAATAATTTCAGCATACAAATTACTACTTAAAAATCAAAATTTATTCATTCTTTTTTTCACATTTCCAATTAAATGCCATCCTGTTGTTTCATCAATACAAAAAAAAAAGCAAATAGCTTTCTTGTTCGATAACTGAAGAAGTTAGCTAAGTTTATAAAGAAAGGAAAAAATAAAACTTCATTGGAAGAGTGGAAAATAAAAGTGAACCAGATTAACCAAATACCAGGTTTCTGGGTAAAGTTTTCCTGTTGCTTGGCCACGTTACTGCCTTCAGCTTATAGTCCCAGGCCTCAAATATACTCTCTCATGCAAACAATTTAGTTTTCTCAGGAGGCTCTGTGCTGCTAAAAAACCATCTATGTTTATCTTTTTCTTTTTTAGCCCCATTTTATTGAGATATAATTGATATATGTATGTAATATAATTCATTTTTTAAATTTTGTATTTAAATTCAATTTGCTAACATATAGTATAACACCCAGTGCTCATCTCATCAAGTGCCCTCCTCAGTGCCCATCACCCAGTTACCCATCCCCCCACCCACCTCCCCTTCTACTACCCTTTGTTTCCCAGAGTTAGGAGTCGCTCATGGTTTGTCTCCCTCTCTAATTTTTCCCATTCAGTTCCCCTCCTATCCCTTACAGTCCCTTTCACTGTTTTTTATAATCTACATATGAGTGAAATCATATGATGATTGTCCTTCTCCAATTGACTTACTTCATTCAGCATTATACCCTCCAGTTCCAACCACGTCAAAGCACACGGTGGGTATTCATCCTTCGACAGATGGATGGATGAAGAAGATGTGGTGTTTACATATACAATGGAATATTACTCAGCATCAGAAAGGATGAACCATCTATGTTTAAAAGTGAAACTGAGTAGCTTAACTCTTTTCCATTAAGGGTGTCCTGTCCTGGCTTGATGAAGACCTTTCTTCAATGAGTAGAAAAATTATATTTGGCTTTATAAGCCAGACCTGGTAACCTGACAAAGAACTTGATATTCTTCACAGAATAAAATTCACATTATAGGCTTTCCTTTAGTACTAGGAAACAATAAAGCATTTCTGGGTTCTTTGCATTCATAGATTATAACACTACCTATACCTATCCACATCTGAAATAACTATTTTAAAAAGAAGAATATCACTTTGATGATTTATTAGAATTTCTTTTACTTAAAACAATTCCACTATTTTATAATTCCTTTCATCTCTCCAACTTGTGGAACTGATTCAGGCAGGATATTGATCAGAATGTTCCCAAGCATTGTTTCCCTTTGCAAAGATGGCCAAGGGTTTGTGTTTATAGATAGATTCCTGAAGTTGACCTCTTCCAAGCAATTTATGTGGAATAAGTATTTCTGACCTCTTGCCCTTGTACTAAGGTGTTCTGTTCCCAACCTAGTCCATAAAAGCACATTGAACTGTGATAAATATATAGCTATAAATAGGAATAAATGGATGGGAACTCTTGTTAATATGCAAACATGTATTATGAATCTCTGATTGGAAATATAAGGTAGGCATAATGAGACATCCTTGTTATCTGCTTACAAAAGCAAGGAGATATTTGTTAACATTTTTAAGATTTAGGGGAAGGTAAGAATATTATGCAAGTCCAGGTATAACCTAAAACCACAAAATCAAAAGCATAAACACAAAAAAGCCCAGGTTCTAGGATCGAAGCCAAATCCTGGCCCAGCACTAACAATCTCAGTGACCTGGGACAAGGTCTTTAATTCTTCTAAGGCTCAACCTCCTAAACTTGAAACAAGGGATTAAAGACAATCCTCAAATTCCTTCAGGCTCTAAAACAATGGGCATATGTTAAGTCCTGCGTAAATGCTTATTAAAAAAAAAAATGTCTATGACTGCCAAAGATCAAGAGATAGAGAGTTCAGGATACAGCCTACTCAAACTGTTCTGTTCCAAAGTGTAGAGAGTAGAGAACCCGGACACTTCAGTGTAGGTCTCGTAGGCTGTGAAAAGGGGATAGAAGTAATAAAATTCCTGGAGTGGAAACCTGAGCAACTTTAGTAGATTAGAGATTATATACAGGTTGTATTCAGAAGATTCAAGGGAGGGGGGCCTAGGTGGTTCAGTCTACTTGGCTGCCAACTCTTGGTCTGTCTCAGGTCATCATCTCATGGGTCCCTGAATCAAGCCCCGAGTCCACTCTGCAATCAGCAGGAGTCTGCTAGAAAGTGTCTCTCCCTCGGCCCTTCCCCCTAGTCACGCACACTCTGTCTCTCTCTCTCAAATAAATAAATAAATCTTAAAAAAAAAAAAAAACCCATTCAAGGGAAATTCAGAGGTGTACCTTGGTTTCCTGCAGAGATCAAACAGGAAGCTGAATAGTACCCAAAAGCTTTGATATAGGATCAGAGCGGGAGATGAGGTAGGCCAGTGAGAGGGATCAGTGATCAGTGCTTTCAGAGACACAGAAAGTAGGAATGGGAGGGAACGTGTAATTTCTCTGTTTAAGTAACAGGAAACTAAGAATTTAACAAATTGCATCTGAATGTAGTCTGTCCTCACTTGGGGACATTAATAATATGTCCACTAATATGATCATTTTTGTTGGGTATATGAAATACCATGCACGTGCTAGAGGGAAGAATTAACCTAAGAAGCATGTTAGGGAAGAGGAGTGAGTAGGTGGTTTGGGGCTGTGCTCTCGGTCTAATATGGGGAAATCGCTTCTGTTTTCCTGTTGCACTTGGTTGTCACCAAACAAGTGGAGGAGCTGAACCCAGTTTTATCAAATACTTTAAACTTCATGCTCTATCTATCTAGGGGCAGCAAGGATATGTAAATGGGAAATGACAGGTTCTTTTAATCAAGAAAAAGTCTTTTGAAAAGTAGAAAACTTTATGCAGCTTGTCAGATATTTATTTATTGTACTTGTTTACACAAGTGACAACCTTTCTATGCTTTGTTTCCTCATCTACAAAACAGAAATATAGACCCAACTTCAAAGAATCCTTGGGTAGACTGAGTAAATCAGCATAAACAATTTAGAACAGCATCCAAAAAATAGTGTTCTATGCACAACGATTTTATCATTGTTGTTGTCACGTCACCACACTCAAAGGCCAGATAGATTTTACAGTGCATAACAATCTTCCTTATTCTCAAGAAAATTCAAAAATAAAATACATTTGGGAAGTAAAATGAATTCCAATCCAGAATAGCCAACTTTATCTGTTTTTATTTTCTTTCAAGATTTTATTTAGGACACCTTAGTGGCTCAGGGGTTGAGCATCTGTCTGCCTTTGCCTCAGGGCATGATCCCGGGGTCCTTGGATCCAGGCCTGCATCAGACTTCCTGCAGGGAGCCTGCTTCTCCCTCTGCCTATGTCTCTGCCTCTCTCTGTGTGTCTCTCGTGAATAAATAAATAAAATCTTTTTAAAAATTTATTTAAATTCAAGTTAGTTCACATATAACGTAGTATTAGTTTCAGGGGTAGAATTTAGTGATTCATCAGTTGCATATAACACCCAGTGCTCATTACATCCAGTGCCCTCCTTAATGCCCGTCACCCAGTTACCCCATTCCCTCAGCAGCCTCCTCTCCAGCAACCCTCACTTTGTTACCTATATTTAAGAGTCTCTTATGGTTTGCCTCCCTCTATGCATTTATCTTATTTTTCCTTCCCTTCCTCTGTGTTCATCTGTTTTGCTACTTAAACTCCACATATGAGTGAAATCATATAGTATTTATCTTTTTCTGACTTATTTCATTTCTTTTATTTTATTTTTTTAAAATTTTTATTTATTTATGATAGTCACACACACACAGAGAGAGAGAGAGAGAGAGAGGGGCAGACACACAGGCAGAGGGAGAAGCAGGCTCCATGCACCGGGAGCCCGACGTGAGATTCGATCCCGGGTCTCCAGGATCGCGCCCTGGGCCAAAGGCAGGCGCCAAACCGCTGCGCCACCCAGGGATCCCTTTTTCTGACTTATTTCACTTAACATAATATCCTCTAGTTCCAACCACATTGTTGTAAATGGCAAGATTTCATTCTTTTTGATGGCTAATAGTCCATTGTGTGTGTGTGTGTGTATATATATATATATATATATATACACATATATATACATATATATACATATATATATATACGACATCATCTTTATTCATTCACCAGTTGATGGAAATTGGGGTTCTTTCCATGTTTTGGCTTTTGTGGACAGCGCTGCTATAAACATTGGGGTGCAGGTGTCTCTTGAAATCACTTTTTTGCATTCTTTGGATAAATTGTATTACCTAGTAGTGCAATTACTGGATCATAGGGTTGCTCTATTTTTAATGTTCTGAGGAACCTCCATACGTTCTCCACAGTGGCTGCACCAGTCTGCATTCCCACCAACAGTGTAAGAGGGTTCCCCTTTCTCCACATCTGTTTCCCTAGTTGTTAATTTTAGCCATTCTGACAGGTGTGAGGTGGTATCTCATTGCGGTTTTGATTTGTATTTCCCTGATGAGGAGTGATGTGGAGCATTTTTTTCATGTGTCTGTTAGCCACTTGTATGTCTTCATTGGAGAAATGTCTGTTCATGTCTCCTGCCCATTTTCTAACTGGATTTTTTTGTTTTGGGTGTTGAGTTTGACAAGTTCCTTATATATTTGAGACACTAGCCCTTTATCTGAAACATCATTTGCAAATATCTTCTCCCATTCTCTAGGCTGCCTTTTAGTTTTGTTGATTGTTTCCTTCACTGAAAAGAAGCTTTTTATTTTGATGAAGTCCCAATAGTTCATTTTTGCTTTTGTTTCCCCTTCCTCCGGAGACATGTTTAGTAAAAAGCTCCTGTGGCCGAGGTCAAAGAGGTTGCTGCCTGTGTTCTCCTCTAGGATTTTGATGAATTCCTATCTCACATTTAGATCATTCATCCATTTTGATTTTTGTGTATGCTGTAAGAAACTGGTCCACTTTCATTCTTCTGCACCTGGCTGTCCAATTTTCCCAACACCATATGTTAAAGACTGTCCTTTTCCCAGTGGATATTCTTTCCTGCTTTGTGGAAAATTAGTTGACCATAGAGTTGTGGTTCCATTTCTGGGTTCTCCACTCTGTTCCATTGATCTTTGTGTCTGTTTTTGGGCCAGGACCATACTGTCTTGATGATCACAGCTTTGTAATATAGCTTGAAGTCAAGCATTGTGATGCCCCCAGTTTTGCTTTTCTTTTTCAAGATTGCTTTGTCTATTTGGGGTCTTCTCTGGTTTCATACAATTTTTAGAATCACTTGCTCTAGCTCTGTGGAAAATGCTGGTATTATTTTGATAGGGACTGCATTAAATGTGTGGATTGCTTTGAGTAGTATGGACAATCTAACAATAATTGTTCTTCCAATCCATAAGCATGGAATGTTTTTCAACTTCTTTGTGTCTTCTTCAATTTCTTTCATAAATGTTCTGTAGTTTTCAGAGTACACATCTTGTACTTTATTGGTTAGGTTTATTCCTAGGTATCTTACGGTTTTTGGTGCAACTGTAATTGAGACTGATTCCTTGATTTCTCTTTCTGCTGCTTCATTATTGGTGTTCTAGCAACTTTTTAGTGGAGTCTTTGGGCTTTTTACATAGTGTATCATGTCATCTGCAAAGAGTGAAAATTTGTCTTCTTCCTTGCTAATCTGGATACCTTTTATTTATTTTTGTTGTCTGATTGCTGAGGTTAGGACTTCTACTGCTATTTTGAACAACACTGGTAAGAGTGGACATCCCTGTCTCCTTCCTGATTTTAGGGGAAACATTCTCAGTGTTTCCCCATTGAGGATGATATTACCTGTGGGTCTTCCATATATGGCCTTTATGATATTGAGGCGTGTTCCTCCTATCCCTATTATTTTGAGGGTTTTTATCAAGAAAGGATGCTGTATTTTGTCAAGTGCTTTTTATGCATTTATTGAGAGGATCATGTGGTTCTTATTCTTTCTTTTATTAATGTGGCATGTCATGCCAATTGATTTGAGAATATTGAACCACACTTGCAGCCCAAGAACAAATCCTACTTGGTCATGGTGAATAATTATTTTAATGTCCTGTTGGATTCAACTTGCTAGTATCTTGTTGAGAGTTTTTGTATCCATGTTCATCAGGGATATTGGTCTATAATTCTCCTTTATACTGCAGTCTTTGTCTAGTTTTGGAATCAGGGCAATGCTTTGGGTAATATAGAATTTTTAACAATATGGTTTTGGAATCAAGGTAATGCTGGACTTTTAGAATGAGTTTGGAAGTTTTCCTTCCATTTCTATTTTTTTTAGAAGAGTTTGAGAAGAATAGGTTTTAACTCTTCTTCAAATGTCTGATAGACTTCCCCTAAGAAGCCATCTGGGGATCCCTGGGTGGCGCAGCGGTTTGGCGCCTGCCTTTGGCCCAGGGCGCGATCCTGGGGACCCGGGATTGAATCCCACGTCGGGCTCCCGGTGCATGGAGCCTGCTTCTCCCTCTGCCTGTGTCTCTGCCTCTCTCTCTCTCTCTGTATGACTATCATAAATAAATTAAAAAAAATATTAGAAGCCATCTGGCCCTGGACTCTTGTTTGTTGGGAGATTTTTAATTATAGATTTATTTTCTTTGCTGGTTATGGATCCATTTAGATTTTCTGTTTCTTCCTGCTTCAGTTTGGTAGTTGATATGTTTCTAGGAATTTATCCATTTCTTCCAGATTGCCTAGTTTGTTAGCATATAATTGCTCATAATATTCTCTTATAATTGTATTTCTGCTGCGTTGGTTGTGATCTCTCCTCTTTCATTTATGATTTTATTTATTTGAGTTCTTTCTGTTTTCTTTTTGATAAATCTGGCTAGAGGTTTATCAATTTTGTTAATTCTTTTGAAGATCCAGCTCTTAGGTTTGTTGATCCATTCTATTGTTTTCTTTTAATTTCTATAACATTTTTTTGCTCTAATCCTTATTACTTCCATTCTTCTACTGGATTTAGGCTTTATTTGATGTTCTTTTTCCAGCTCCCTTAGGTGTAAGGTTAGGTTGTGTATTTAAATTTTTTCTTGCTTCTTGAGAAAGGCCTGTATTTCTACATATTTCCTTCTTGGGACCGCCTTTGCTGCATCCCAAAGCTTTTGGACTGTTGTGTTTTCATTTTCATGTATCATTTTATTTCTTCTTTAATATCCTGGTTAGCCCTTTCATTCTTTAGTAGGATGTTCTTTAACCTCCATGTATTTGTGGTTCTTCCAACTTTTTCATGTGGTTGACTTCAAGTTTCATAGTGTTGTGGTCTGAAAATACACAGGGTATGATCTCAGTCATTTTGTACCTGTTGAGGCCTAATTTGTGACCCAGTATGTGATACATTCTGGAGAATGTTCCATGTTCACTTGAAAAGAATGTTTTTATTCTGCTGCTTTAGAATGAAATGCTCTGAATATATCTGTGAAGTCCATATGGTCCGGTGTGCTATTCAAAGTCCTTGTTTCCTTGTTGATCTACTTAGATGACCTGTCCATTGATGTAAGTGGGGTGTTAAAGTTCCCTAATATTATTGTATTATTATTTTTAATTTTCTTATTAATTGATGTATATATTTAGCTGTTCCCAAGTTAGGGGCATAAATATTTATAATTGTTAGATCTTCTTGTTGAATAGACTCCTTTATTATGATACAGTGCCCTTCTTCATCTCTTATTACAGTCTTTGGTTTAAAATCTAGTTTGTCTGATATAAGTATGACTATTCCAGCTTTCTTTTGATGTCCATTGGCATGATAAATTGTTTCCCACCCCCTCACTTTCAACCTAGAGGTATCTTTGGGTCTAAAATGAGTATCTTGTAAGCGACATATTGATGGATATTTTTTTTTATCCATTCTGATACCCTGTGTCTTTTGATTGGAGCATATAGTTCATTTACAATCAGAGTAATTATTGAAAGATATGAATTTAGTGCCATTGTATTACCTGTAAAATCACTGTTCCTATAGACTGTCTCTGTTCCTTTCTAGTCTTTGTTGCTTTTTGGTCTCTCTTTCTGCTCAAGGGGTCCTGTTTAATATTTCTTGCAGAGCTGGTTTAGTGTTCATGAACTCCTTTACTTTTTGCTTCTCATGAAATTTTGTATCTCTCCTCCTATTCTGAATGACAGCCTTGCTGGATGAAATATTCTTGGCTGCATATTTTTCCCAATTAACATGTTGAATATTCCCTTCCACTCCTTTCTGGCCTTCTAGGTCTCTGTGTATTGGTCTGTTGCTAACCGTATGTATTTACCCTTGTATGTTAAGTACCTTTTGTCCCTAGCTGCTTTCAGAATTCTTTATCTTTGTATTTTGCAAGTTTAACTATGATATGTCATGACTTGTTTTTGTTGATTTTGAGAGGAGATCTTTATGCCTCTAGGACTTAAATGCCTGTTTCCTTTCCCAGATTAGGGATGTTCTCAGCTATAATTTATTCAAATAAACCTTCTGCTCCCTTTTCCTCCTCTTCCTCTTCTGGGACTCTTATGATATGGATGTCATTTTGCTTTATGAGTTCACTGAGTTCCCTAAGTCTACCTTCATGATCTAATAGTTTTCTTTCCCTCTTCTTTTCAGCTTCATTTTTTTCCATAATTTTATCTTCTATATCACTTAACTTCTCCTCTGCTTCTTCAATCCTCATTGTGATTATATCCAGTTGGTTTTGCATCTCAGTTATAGCATTTGTTTTTTTAATCAGGCTGACTAGTTGTTAAGTCCTTTATCTCTGCAACAAGAGTCTCTCTGGTTTCCTCTATATTTTTCTCTTTTTTTTAACGATTTATTTATTTGAGAGAGAGTGTGGTGGAGGGGGGGAGCAGAGAGAATCTCAAGCAGACCTCCTCTGAGTACAGACACTGATGCAGAGCCTAATCCCAAGATCCATGAAATCATGACCTGAGCCAAAACTAAGAATTACATGTTCAACCAACTAGGCCACCCATGTGCCCCAACTTCTATGCTTTATTCAAGCCCAGATAGTCATCTTGTGACTGTTCTAAATTCTTGTTCATATAATATTGCTTATATCTGTTTCTCCTTGAACTTTTTTTGGGAAGAGTTCCTCCATCTTGTCATTTTGGCTAAGTTTTGCCTTTTGTGTGTTATGGAAGCTTATTATGTTTCCTGAACTGGAGAGTAATGGTATATTAAAAAGAGGTCATACACTGTCCAGGGTCTTTAGGAAGTGTTTCTAGTGTGTGCTGTGTGCACTCTGCTGTTGCATTCTGGCTCTTTCCCACTGGTCAGTCCTCTGCAGGGTTCCTACTTGTTTGCAGTAGGAAGTATCTGGACCTTTAACTAGGTGTACATTGATTTATTTGTTGAAATAAGCTGTGGGGGAAAATAGAAAAGAAGAAGAAGAAAGCCTGGTCCAGAGAGAGAGAAAGAGAGAGAGAGAGAGAAGGAAGAGGAAGAAAAATATTAAAACCTACAATCAAAAATCTGTAAGCCTGATTCCAAAGAAAAAGGGAAAAAAAGAAAACAAAAGAAAAAAAGAAACCTGATCCCCCCCAAAAAAAGAGAGAGAGAGAGAGAAAAAGAGATGAAAAAACAAGCTAACAAATAAAAAACTATAAGCCTGATTCCAAAGGAAAAAGAAGAAGAAAAAACAGTCTTGTTTCATTTCTACCGAAATTGCAAGTCACACTTTGAAGCACTATATGATCAGTAGACTTGGTGCATATTCCGGCCTTCTGGGGGAGAGGCCTGCTGTGCTGGCTCAGAATCAGTCCTGCCCCAGTAAGTATGCACTTCCCAGGCACAGGGGGGTAAGGTGTGGTGTGAACAGTTCCCACTTCCACTGGACGCCACTGTGTTGTTCTCTGAAGTCCTACCATGTTGGTGGTGAAGGGAAGATGGAGCCACCTGATTCTTGGCCCTGGACAAGGATCTCACACCCCCCACTGTTCAGGAGGCTCACGGAAAAGCTAGGACTATCAGCATTCTCAGCACCACAGCTCTCTTGCATTTTATCTTTGGTGTTGCTGGGATTCAAAACTCCAAATCTTGGGATGCCTAGGTGGTTAACTGGTTGAGCTCAGGTCATGATCCTGGGGTCCTGGGATGGAGTCCTGCATCAGGTTCCCTGCATGGAGCCTGCTTCTCCCTCTGCCTGTGTCTCTGCCTCTCTCTCTTGTCTCTCATGAATAAATAAAATCTTTAAAAAAAGGCTCCAAATATTAAAGGACTGGGTAACCAGGTGGATCCACTCCTTCTTCTGGAGTAGAGCCTCCCCACCTGCTGTGTCTAGTGTCCTTTGTCTCAGAAAAACAGTCCAATCTGCACAGTGCGCAGAATGTATGTTGTAGCATCAGGAAAAGCAGCAACCAAGTTATGCGCCTTATGTGGAGGCACCTCTGTCCCCTGCCCATGAAAGGCCATTATTTGGTGCCTACAGGGTCTTTTGTCTTTGAAAAGGCAATAGGGAACATTCTCTCCCAGTGAGACAGAGAAGATCACTAACACTTCTTTTTGAGCTCTCCGACAGACTGCTTCCTTCCCCCCAGGAGCAGGAGCTACAGCTCTGCTCCACTGGAAGTCACATATTTCCAAAATCTCAGAGTTTGAGCTCCACACACTGATTGAATAAAACCTGTGACTCTCAGATCCCCTGGTTCATCAGTCTGTGTTATGGAGAGGTTTTCTTGTGTGAACCTAACACCGTAGTCTCTCAAATCCTCTTTCTCTCCCTCTTCCCTCCCTGCAGAAAGGGCTCCTTCCCCTCTGTGGCATGAAGCCTTGGTAGTTTTTCTTTCCCCAAATTCATTTCTGGGCACCTCATTCCTGTCATCCTCTCTCCCTCAAACTATGGAGATCCTTCTTCCAATACTCATATTGATTTCCTGAGTGTTCCAAGTGATCTGTCCTCAGTACAGCTGTGTTTGAAGAATGAGGAAAGCCCAGGATCCCCCATTTCTCTGCCATATTAACTTTCCCCTATGCTGTACCCCAACTTTATCTGTTTTTAATAATTTTAAAGAGTAAACAGGCAAATTCTAAGCCATTTCAAGAATTATTAATGAGAGGTATACACATTGCAGCTACTTAAAGTAAACTATCAAAAACTAAAATGAAAGGTGTCCTATTAACAGTATAAGGAGACCATATATATTAAGCAATTCCTTCTTCTTAAGGTTCTTGTTCACCCAGATATGGGATAGTAGATCGCAATACTTGATGCCAAGAAGCAGCCAACACTATTCAGAAAGAGAAAGCCAGCTTGGATTGTCAGGGGAAATAAAAGCTCCAAGGTAAGGAAAGAGCTCTTCCTTAGGAAATCAGAAGTCAACTTTATATTACATGTTTTGCCTAAAAAAAGAAATGTGTCCTTTTCCTTACATTTACATTTGCTCCCCTCAGGACCCCTCTAGGCTCTCTGAAATTTCTATTTGGAGACAAACCTGTTTCAGCAGAAATTTCAAATGTTACAGCTCTAGCTAACAGTCATATTCTGACTAGGAGAAAAAATAAGGAGCAATGAAGTTTTTTTTATTTTTTTTTAAAGATTTTATTCATTTATTCATGAGAGACACAGAGAGAGAGACAAAGACACAAGCAGAGGGAGAAGCAGGCTCCATGCGGAGAGCCCGACATGCGACTCAATCTCAGGTCTCCCGGATTAGGCCCTGGGCTGAAGGCTGCACTAAACCACCGAGCCACCCGGGCTGCCCCAATTAAAAATTTTTTTTCCAATCAAGATTTTAACAGAATATTTTAATCCTGACATTTTGACACTGAGGACACTTAACACAAAATTCAACCTGACCCAAGTAAAATTAGATTAAGTAGAAATTATAATGACAAAACAAAACTAACAGTGCTAAGGATATATATAGTGAAGCATTTATCTTTTTTAATAAGAAATAGGCTGAAGAATCACATATTATTAACAATAAAAACTGCAAAAATTGACCTTAGAAGAAATTAAACTTTTAGAGAAATAACTCACAAAAAATAAAATTGGCACCATCTAAAACTTATGGTAAAAATTTATTGATCAAAAATGGATAGAAGAATCATATCATCTTATAAAATTTGATGTGGAAAACTGAGTTGGGACTACAAAAACACTTAATGAAGTTGATGAACCTTGATGTAAATAAAACATAATCAATGAATCAAATCTTTATTTTAAAATTGACATAGAAAATATGGTAGTCTAATTAAAATAAGCTTAGAATAAAAAGATAAAATAAGCTTAAAATAAAAAAGGATAAAACCATAGTTTAAGTTAATAAATAGTTTAATAGTTAAATAAAATAGTTAATAAATAGTTTAATAGTTAAAATAGTTTAATTTTACAAAAAATTAAGGAATCAAACTAACTAATAGAATTTTCTCTGTCCCACCAAGTAAAAGAATAGTTTACTGACCCCTTTATGTTGTTGGTACAAATCTGATTTAAATGTTGGTATACAGAAACAGTCAAAATACACTCAGGTTTAAATTGTCAAAATGTCAGAAGCAAATTACAGGGGTCAAAAAAGCAAAGTCATAAAATAGCCAAAAATAGCCAATAACCAAAATAGTACACCAGTAATGTTAACTCATTAGTATTTGTGCTTCAAAAATTTAGAAAGCAGTTGGTTATTTACTCAGCTCCCTATTTGATTTTGAGAACCTGGATGGCTCAGTCAGTTAAGCATCTGCCTTTGGCTTGGGTCAGTGTCCTGGGATCCTGGGATTCAGCCCCACGTCAGGTTCCCTGCTCAGTGAGAAGTCTGATTCTCCCTCTCCCTCTGTCCTGTTTGTGTTCTCTCTCTCTCTCTCTCTCTCTCTCTCTCTCTCTCTCTCACACACACACACACAAATAAATAAAATATTTTTTAAAAAGTATAATTATAAACATCCTTCTCTGGAGAATGGACTTAGGTTAAAGAAAGCATATCTGTGTTGAGAGCAATAGCTAAAGCATAAAAACAAGTGAGGAGGCTTATTTTAAGTATCTAAATGATAAAGGACAGTTGTTTGAATGAAGTGATGCAGTGGATACGATAAGACCAAGGGACTAGGGATGGGAAGATAGGTAGATAGTGGATGTGGTGGGATGTGAAGCTGAATTGAGCTAGATAGAGCAATCAGAGCCAACTATATACACTTAGGAGTAAGCAGCATGTTTATGGTCTTTAAAACTACAGAACGAGATGAAATCTTCTAGAAGAATACAAAAAGAGAAAATGCACCCTGGGGGTTCTCCAATATTCAGACTCTAAATGTTAGAGCTTGGGTAGCGGAAGGGGAGACATCAGAAAGAAAGGAGGAAAACCAGAAGAATGTGGTATCATGGAAGCAGAAGAAAATATTGCAAAAAAGACCAGGGCTACATGTGCTGAAGGAGAATGAGGTGGGAAAGAGAATAATTCTCCATTGAAGGAGCAAGACAGATGCTCTCACAAGTGTGGATAAAAAGGTGTTTCCCAGAAGTAGTACAGATACAATTCCAATTGACGTGGGATAAGGAGAGGATAGGAGGGAAGAAAGTGGAGTCAGTGCCCAAAGACAACTCTAATGAGGAGTTTCTACAAGAAAAAGCAAAGAAATAGAGCGGTAGGTGGGAGATGATTGGAGGGTCAATGGAGATTTTACCAGTTTTTTTCTTGGGGCTGGTATTTAGGCATGTTTAGATGTCAGTAGGAATGGGGCAGGAGAGAGAGGGGACAATTTCATAACAAGGTCCTTGAGGCGCTACTAAGCCCAGAGAGGACATGGTTCCCCTTCCTTGTAATAGCAGAGGAGGTGAAGCATGTGGGATAAAGTCACCAGCTTCCCTAGGTCTCAGCTTCTTTGGAATAGCAGACTGCTGAAGAATGTTTTCTGTGGGCTAACCTCAACAGGACTCCAATTCTCCCAAGCTCCCCTTCATTTTTAAACACAGTAAAGCTTTTTTGAACATAAAACTCTTCAAAAGAAGTGTGAATGTTAAGTGAATGGGTCAAAGAGAAAAGACAAAAATGGCACCAAATTCACCTGTCATGTTACTCACCCATTCACCTCCACCTCCCGGGTGTGACGCTCACGTCTGGAGGTGTTTCCTCTAATATGGCTGCACTTTCAGGGGATGCAAAACCAACAGTTCCTCCTGGCCATGGTTCAGCAGTGAGTTTCCCTATATACATATATCTTCCCCAGGAGAATGGAAATTGCAAAGGGACTCAAGGCGATAGTCTACATTGTAGTTTTTCCCTTTCTCTGAAAACTCCTATTCATCCCAGCAGAAGCAGTGCTCTTGGTCAATCTCTCAGTCTATTACATCAGAAGTGGAATGATGATTCTTCATTGGTTCATTTATCTCAAAAGTCTTGTCAGAAAGTTGATGATTTTATTAAAGTCCTAACTGCTTTATCTTCATTAAGACAAGGGTTATGAATGAAAATATACCTGAGCTGATCATATTGAACAGTAAAAGATCACTTTGAATTATGAGACATTTTTGAGTTAGAATAACTCACTAACAGATGTCTGATAGCCTGAAAGACTTGGCTTCTATTTTTTTCCAAAATAGGGGGACGAAAATCTGCTGATACAATTTTTCACCCCTAAGGTTAGAAAAATCACAAACAGAACTAGCTTCTACAAATGATTACGTTACCTACCATTCCACCTTACAGGATTATAAGTGATAAAATAAAATCTGTGTGAAGGACCTTTGAAGACTATAAAATGCTATGATACGTGTCAGAGCAAACCTTAGGATACCTACAATGAAACCTAACAAGTGTCAACAGAGAGGCTTTGAGAACAGAGATAGGAAAGTGCATAGGTGAGAACCCTTTCAGTTGAGGATTTAGGATCCAAATAATTTTGGAAGTCATAACAGAAAAGTCCTTATTTGTAAATCTCAGAGGCAATGAGACCATGGAAAGAAAGAACAACTCCTGGAACCAGTGCTGCTTAAACTTTCATTTACACATTACACATGAATTACTTGAGGATCTTCTGAAAATGCAGATTCTGATTCAGGAGTGCTGGACCCCTGTGTGGCTTTGCAGTTGAGCATCTACCTTCTGCTCAGGGCAAGATATCAAGGTCCTGGAATGGAGTTCTGACTCAGGCTCCCTTCGGGGAGCCTGCTTCTCCCCCTCTGCCTGTGTCTCTGCCTCTCTCTGTGTGTCTCGTGAATAAATAACTAAAATCTTTAAAAAATAAAAAAATAATAAAATAATAAAGAGCTCTCAGGTGATGCACCCTATTGTTGGTCCAAAGACCCTATTGTTGGTCCACAGACCCTACTGCGAGTAGCAAGCCTCAGCTACAAGGGGCTAGCTGAGGAGTGAGCCAGGTGTCACAAAAAAAGAGGTCTGGGTAAGGTGCAGTGTCATGAAACAGCCTAGAAGCCTGACAGCAGAAATCTTTATTAGAAAGAGAGACTTAAATAAGACACATGTGTCAAGGTCATAAGCTGTGATTCAAGAATGGGAAGAAAGCAAGATGTATGGAGTGACCTGGGTTAATGAAGCATCAGCAGCTATATGACGTTCTTCCTGAAGGATTTTTTTTTACAACTGTAAAGAGAAGAAATCCCTTCAGGAGGAAGAAATCAGCCACTTGAAAGAAACACCAAAAAGTCATCAGCAATTGGTCTTCATCAACCAAATATTTAGGTGTTCCTAGATTTTGAAAGAATCACGTATATCTTAATTGACAGACTGCCATGAAGAATTCTTAGACTAACTTATCACTTAACCCTCAGACTCTGACTTACCATAGGTCTCATCATCTAAGTAAGTGTCTGGTGTTTCTTCTAGGAAAAAACACAAAGGGCAAACAAATCTTTATTTGTAGGGATTGGTGATTCTGAAGCTCTATACCCATCTGTGTCTGACATAAAAATTCTAGTTCTTGGACTTTACCACACAGAATAATATAAGATCAGTCAGACCAGCTGACCAGATACTTATTACACAAAGTCACTAATCATGAGCGTTTCATCTTAGGAATTAAAAAAAAAAAGTTGCACAAAGGTACAGAAGGTAGGTGGTTTGGGGGTTGAGGAGCAAAGCTGTTAACGCTTCCATTTTCATCCATGCCCTGTACAAGGTGATACGCATAGTCTCAGAAAATTCAATACCAAGAAATAAGGCACTTTGTTTACTTTCACTTTATGTTTCTCCTTAGACCTGAAGATGCATTAAATCATGAAAAACTTAACATGCATTACACACTTCCAATTACACGCAGACTAGCCAATCGGACTAGAGAAAAAAAGATGTAACTTGGAATCTGCAGCCACACCGGAACCACATTACATGTGACCTTTGATTAAGAGTAGCTTGCATATAAGAACTATTAACATGGCCTACTCAATTTGGAAGATACAATTGATTATTTTTTTTTGTGGGGGGAGGTGGATGTGGCCAGTTCCGTCATGAGCAATGATAGCAAACTAAGGTTTTATTCCTCAAATAACCCCATACATACGTGAAACAAAAACAGTAATACGAACACTCCATTCTCTGGTCCTTTCTCAGGCTTGTCAAGCCAATTAAAAAAGAATCCCACTATAGAACCGACGGGCAGAAATTACACTTGGTCTAAGCAGTGATGCTTCTCATCAGTCTAACAATAGTAAGTCATTGAGAGTCAGAGTTGGGATGAAGACTCTAGGGAAAGTGAGCATTTGTAAACTGTGTTCACTTGGGAGAGATAATGATAATTAAAATAGCAAACCAATGTTTGAATACTTACTATGCACTAGGTGCCATGCTTCGTTTACATTGTTTCTTTTAATATTCATGACATCCCTTGCTGTAGGCATGATCATCAATTCTCCTCTAAAAATGAAATGCTGAGGTTCCCAGAAGCAAAGTGAAACTTAGGCTCTAATCTTTGCTTAGAGCCACCACCCTGCTAGTATACTGAGTAGGGGATCTGAAATGCAAACTTAGGTTTATGCAGCTCCCATGTCCATTCATAACCAGCATAACGTCCAGCCCCTAGTACTAGCAAATGTATCACGAAAATAAAGATTATTCATAAAGTTTTTAGGACACTCCCTTCATCCTCCACTATATCCCCCTTTAAAATAGTAATTCTGGACCGCATTCATTAGAATGATAAGCATTATCTCATTTCCTAGTTTTTTCCTCAGGGGCATGGAGGTTTCAGAGTTAACATTTGAAAAGCCAAATAAAGCCTCCGAAATATGGTAAGAATGGCCATCTCTCACTGGTTTTACTAGATGTAAAAGCATTTATGTTCAAGGTGTACTTGAGAGAGAATAAAATGTCAAAATCCAATATTAATGTTTCATTCCTGTTCCTGGGCCCTAAGTAACTAGACTCGCCTTTCATACACCAAACATAATTTTAAAAACAACAAAATTTGAGGTTTATAATCACATTTTAAAAATCATGTCACAAAGGTCTTTGTAAAAGGCCCAAGAGTACGCTGTTTCAATCCAATGCTAGCTTATATGGTAACAGTGATTAGCCTCTGCTTCAAGCTCCTACTCTCATCTTCACAATTCCTCCAGTTATATGTACTAATGAACTCCATCTGTAGGCTCAGGTCTGTTGGAATCAATGCTGGGTAGAGCAGGAAGCGGATCAGTAATCTCAGCCCCAACAGATAAGGGAGAAGGGAACTGGCTACTCACTGTAATATAAGTGCTCTACAGACAAATCCTCAGCAACTATACACTATAATTATTCCCATTTTACAGATAAGGAATATGGAAACCCAGGGGCACATGGGTAGCTCAGTGGTTGAGCATCTGCCTTTGGCTCTGGTCGTGATCCTGGAATCGTGGGATGGAGTCCCGCATCAGGCTACCTGCAGGGAGCCTGCTCCACCCTCTGCCTGTGTCTCTGCCTCTCTCTGTGTGTCTCGTGAATAAATAACTAAAATCTTTAAAAATAAGAAAAAAATAATAAAGAGCTCTCAGGTGATGCACCCTATTTTTGGTCCATAGACCCTATTGTTGGTCCACAGACCCTACTGCGAGTAGCAAGCCTCAGCTACAAGGGGCTAGCTGAGGAGTGAGCCAGGTGTCACAAAAAAAGAGGTCTGGGCAACATGCAGTGTCATGAAACGGCCTAGAAGCCTGACAGCAGAGATCTTTATTAGAAAGAGAGACTTAAATAAGACACATGTGTCAAGGTCATAAGCTGAGATTCAAGGATGGGAAGAAAGCAAGATGTATGGAGTGACCTGGGTTAATGAAGCATCAGCAGCTATATGACGTTCTTCCTGAAGGATTTTTTTACAACTGTAAAGAGAAGAAATCCCTTCAGGAGGAAGAAATCAGCCACTTGAAAGAAACACCAAAAAGTCATCAGCAATTGGTCTTCATCAACCAAATATTTAGGTGCTCCTAGATTTTGAAAGAATCACGTATATCTTAATTGACAGACTGCCATGAAGAATTCTTAGACTAACTTATCACTTAACCCTCAGACTCTGACTTACCATAGGTCTCATCATCTAAGTGTCTGGTGTTTCTTCTAGGAAAAAATACAAAGGGCAAACAAATCTTTATTTGTAGGGATTGGTGATTCTGAAGCTCTATACCCATCTGTGTCTGACATAAAAATTCTAGTTCTTGGACTTTACCACACAGAATAATATAAGATCAGTCAGACCAGCTAAATCATCAGCAACTATACACTATAACTATGCCCTTATTTTACAGATAAGGAATATGGAAACTCAGGGGCACCTGGGTGGCTCAGCGGTTGAGCGTCTGCCTTTGGCTCTGCTCATGACCCCGGGGTCCTGGGATCAAGTCCCACATCGGGCTCCCCACAGGAAGCCTGCTTCTCCCTCTGCCTATGTCTCTGCCTCTCTCTGTGTGTCTTTCATAAATAAATAAATAAAATCTTTTTAAAAATAAAAAAAGAATATGGAAACTCAGAGTGTTGAAAATACTAAGTTTGCATAGTCTTATTGTTTAAAAAACAGCAACAAAGCAAACAAAGCAGGACCTAGGTACTGCCCTCCCATTGCCCAGACTGAATATCATACAATATAATTTTGACTCCTTCTTCCTAGAGTTTTCACAGTGAGTAAAAAAGTCAAAGTTCTCTGTTTCTCTCTCTCTCTCTCTCTCTCTCTCTCTCTCTCCCTGTGATCAATTCATAAGATAGTTGAGCCAGCTTTCTGTGTAGCCTTATGTCTTTTCAAAAGCTGTGACAAACCTGTGAGAACACATCTCATGCAGACTGCCTTGTGGTGTACACAAACACAAAAGCCAAATTATTTTGACCCTGGTAATAGCTAGGAAGACTGCAATCTCAGGTGAAATGAGCTCCTGGATATGCATGCTGCCTACTTATGTCTAGTGCTATAGCATCAGTGTGTACCTGGAGAGGGAACTATTGTACTACACTTCCCAATCTGATTGCTGTGCCTTTTACCATCTTTATTCCCTCTTTTGTCTTTCTTGTTTGAAAGATGCTTAAGGGGATGAAGATTGGCTGGAGATAGGGATGGAGGAGGGAGTAGCAATGAGTGGAGCCACGTTGGAAATTGGTGAGAGTGATGTTCTTACTGTGTCAGTCTGGAATCATTAAAAAGAACCAGAGGCACCTGGATGGCTCAGTTGGTTAGGTGTCCATCTCTTGATTTCGGCTCAGGTCATGATCTCAGGTAGTGGGAGAGCCCTGAGCTGGGCTCCGTGCTCAGGGGGGATTTTGCTGGGGATTCTTTCTCTCCCTCTCCTGCCCCTCCCGCCATTTGCACTCTGTCAAATAAATAAATAAATAAATAAATAAATAAATAAATAAATATAGATAGATAGATAGATAGATGATAGATGATAGATAGATAGATGATAGATAGATAGATAGATAGATAGATAGATAGATAGATAGATAAAACCAGAACCCTAATTCTGCATTCAAGCTCAGCGTCAGGAACAGTGAGTTAACCAGATATTATATTTCTTCTGATGTGATACAATGGAGATCAAACAGCATACCTAGAATACATTCTGGTTCAAAACTGTTGAATAGGAATCCACCAATCATTTAGATTTAAAACATAACCTATACTTTATAGGAGATACAGGTATTAAAGAAACAACATAAATGATACCTCTGGGAAGGAACCAAACAAATCCAGAAAGTGAGATATTCTACAGAACTAGCAAGACATGTCAGGGGTAGGAGACAAAGGGATCTTACTAATTAGAAGCTTAAAGACTTGAGGGACATAACCACCAGATACAAGGTTCAGCCCTGGATTAGATCCTGTTTTGGACAAAATGCTATAAAGATATTTATGGGGCACAACTGGAGAAATCTGAATATAGAATGAATATTAGATAAAATTAACTTTTATCTAATATTTGTTTTTATTTTCCAATTTGTTGAATTGGAAAAGTGGAAATTGTTTGCCAAAAGAAGGCAGGTAGCAAATAGCACATAAAGCAAAATCTCATTCTTATAAAATATATTATTACAGATTTGGAAGGAAATATGAGAAAGGTTGTGATTGTATCTGTGGTACTTTATTTAAATTTTACTTTGGTATATATTCTCACTTTCTACAATGTGCATAAAGCTGCTTCAATAATAATAAAAATATTTTAATTTTAAAAAGAATTGGGTATTAAAAATGGAAGCACATGGTCCCTCCCACAGAGCCGAGTTTTTAATACCCAAAATACACATCAGTAGATATTCAGGAAACCTAAAGGCTGACATTTTTCAGTATGACCTTAACCTCTATCTACTCCTTGCAGGCTGGGGAGTAAAGATGACTGAGGTCTATGAGATCAAAAGCAACAGAAGGTTAGAGGGAAGAGGAAGTTGAACATTCGTACCATTTTTGAAATGGCATACGTTTTTATGAAATGTAAAAGGTCTGAAAACTCACAGTCTGAAAAAAAATACATTTCAGACAGATGAGATCAAGTTCTGCTTTCTGCTTGGTTACTTGGGTTTCAGGTGGTAGGAATGAGTACCAGCTCTCATGCAGCCTTAGCATTTCTGCTAGCTCCCTGTGCTCATAATTGTGTGGGGCCATCTATGGGAAAACCTGGGCTTCTGCCTTAGATTCTTAACCCAAGGCTGTATTTCTTTTCCCGAGCTCACCTGGTGGGCTTAGGCCCTGAGGTCCTGCCTTACTCCTATCAGCCCCAAAGATCAGATCCTGTTCTCAGTACTCCAGCTCTTTGGCTTAGATAGGTCTGAATATAAAAAAGGCTCAGTCACAATGCTGCCATTTATCTGAATTCCCTACACCTTCTGGTGCCTGGAACCTTCACTGGTGTGTCTCGCCTGCCAACCTCTGGTGCTGTTGCCTATCCAAACCACACCTGACCTTGTCAGATTCAGTATACTGCAAGCAACCAGGTGGTTAGACCTCAAGAGTCAGCCACTATAGCTGACAACATTTCTCACTTTGTCCTGGCTTCACTAATCCCTGCTACAGAGACCTGGCAGTCTGCAAGCCCAAGAGAGATGTGGGACTAAGCCTGTATCATCTGAGAAAAAGGCTCTTATAGCCAGTCTTATGAAGGGGAGAACTGGAACCAGGGTGTAGACACAACTATGTCCATAGGATCCTTATTTCCTCACTTCCTTAATCTAGTCATTCATTTAGCAAGGATTTATTGACCTTTTACTGGCCACCAAATACTATGCTAGGCACTGAGACTCCATGATGACCAAAGGAATCCCTGCCCTCATGGAGTTGTTTGTAATGTGTCAGGATAAGAGACTTTAAGCACACCAATAATTATTTACTTGCAAATGTGATATGATAGGTCCTATGAAGGAGAAGAACGATGTATGAAGACAATAAAACAAAAATGTAAAGGATGAGTAAGAGTTGGCATGATGGTTGGAAGCTTTGGCAAGGGACACGGGATAGGCAAAGACTCTATGATAGGAAGGGCCTCCTACTATGAGGAACAGAAACAAAGCCAGCATGGGTGGAGGACACTGGGTGAGAGGCTGAGTGATGTGAGGTGGGGCTAGAGAAGCAGGAAGGGAGGCAAATGGATACACTGATTGTCATGCCAGATTGTGTCCCACTAAGGTGCCCTTGTAGAAGTAATGCTCAAGCACCTGACGTCTGAGATGGACCTGAGGCTGCTGCATATCATCTGTAACCCTTTATGTTCTTCAAAAGAAGAACTGCAGTTGGGTCTAAAAAGGTTAACAATATTCTGGGTATCATGCTCAAGTACTGAAAATAAAATAAAAATCAGTATCCTATTCATGAGCAACCTTTTTTGCAGTTCTAGTAGCCACAATTTAAAGAAAATGGTAGTGAAGTTAGGAAAGGCCCAGGGCAAGTCAAGAGAGAAAGGCCAAAAAATGTGGTCCAGCACTTCACCCAAAGAGACAGAAGATGATGGTGCTGAAGACAGCGCAGGCCTGGGGGGTCCCCAGGTGCCCCTCATAGGGGCAGCCTTGACAAGACAGGTAGCCCTGAAGAGGTACAGGCTGGGGGGTAAAGATGACCAAGGCCTATGAAATCAAAAGCAACAAAAGATTACAGGGAAGAGGAAGTTGAACATTTTTAGTAATTAGAAATGGTCTATGTTTTTATGGAATGTAGAAGGATTGAAAACTCACAGCCTGAGAAAAATACATTTCAGACAGAGGAGATCAAGTTCTGCTTTCTGCTTGGCTACAGTGCGGTCAGAGGGACCTGGCCCAGCACTGCCCCTAGTCCCTCTATGGATGGCGAAAAGTTTGCTGTGTCTGTCCCCTCCTCTGTAAAATGGGCCAGAGTGCCATCACGGGGCTGTTGTGAGAAATAAACGACATGATACTGAAACACCGACCACAGCGTCTGTCATAGAACAGTCGGTCAATGTCAATACCGTTCCTTATAGAAATGGGAGCTCCAAAAGATGCTGGCACATGGAAATAAAATAGGTGGTAAGCTGTGATTAATAAAGAAGAAATTATTTTCCAAATCATTGATATTTTGTGAAATAACCTGAACTATGAAGAAAATTTATGCACCTCAAAACGTACCCAGTGATATCCCTTCCAGCTGGTGATCGTTGACATTTATGTAGGGCAGGAGTCTCTCAACGCTCTTAAGAATCACGACCCAGACAATTTCAGCAAGGCTGTTTCACCTGATTGTCTAGGAGCCTGTGCCACTAGATGGACATCCTCCTCCGCGTGCATACATATATTTTCCAGGACTCGTGAACTCAGTTCTTTTCACCTGTTCCTCCCTTTCAATCTTCTCAATTAACTCATGCTTGTTCCAGATATTCAGATATAATCTGTCCTACTTTTAAATTCTCTCAACAAATGTCTTGAATGCTGTAGTGGAAATTAGTGTAATATGCTACATATTTTAGAATAAAACGGAATGATTTATCCATATTTGGGTTAACTGCATTTTAAAAGACCCAAAGAAAAGAAACTTAAAGCACAAATTTCTTGCAGAAGTTGTGGCATCCAAGTGATGTATGGCAGACAAAAGGAAGTAAAGAATAGGCTTGACAATACTTGTGCCATTTCCGAATTCATCACGCAATACCCGCTATACCTATTTGTAAGCTGTGTCACATTTCCCAACATAAACGTTTGCCTCTTTTCATTTGTGATTTAAAAAAAAAAAAAGCCAATCCCTCTGTGCCCAAAAATGACCAATAGTTCGTTGAATAAAGAAGATCCATATGGTATCATCTCAAGCAATGTCATCCTAAATATACCCATGCCTCCAGGATTCATCTCCATTGTCCAGATTAACACTACCCTTTGAATGAGGAAAGGTGCTATCTCTTTGCATATCAGCCTCTGTAATATGTCACGGTGGTGGGGCAGGCGGGAAAAGGAAAGGCAAAACTTCAGTAGAAGACAGACTCCAACAGCTGCATATAGAAACACAAACTTGGGATGTGCCTGGGTGACTCAGTCGATTAAGTATTTGACTCTTGATTTCTACTCAGGATCTCAGGTCATGGAATTGAGCCCCTGCATCAGGCTCCATGGTCAGGGCAGAGTCTGTATGGGGCTCCCTCTCTCCTCTCCCTCTGCCCTTCCCCCTGCTTGCTCTTTCTCCCCTCTCTCTCTCTCTCTCTCTCTCAAATAAATAAATAAATAAATAAATAGAATCTTTAAAAAAAGAAACACAAGCTTAAAAATCTCAAGTTTGTGGAAAACTGCTATCACTGATTTTTACAAACTTTTGCCCTGTGTTTTCAGAGATGGAGTTTGTAGAAATGGAGTGATAATCAGGTACTATTTTGAAATCAAATAATTTTGTATTGTTTTTATCATTCAACCAAAATTTCTTGAGCCTGCTCTGTGCTAACAGTGTAGCACTAGGGCCACAAAGAAATAGCAAGACCCTGCCTCTGCCTTTGAATACTTTATGCTCCAGTGAGGAGAGAATTTTACTATATCCACTTAAGGCAGTGACAATATATACGGGGCTCACCATCATAAGATATGGGGAAGTTAGAATCCTGGGTGCCTGGGTGGCTTAGCCTGTTAAGAGTCTGCATTCAGCTCAAGTCATGATCCTGGGGACCTGGAGTCAAGCCCCACGTTGGGCTCCCTGCTCAGAGGGGAGCCTGCTTCTGTCCCTCCCTGCCACACCCCCTGCTTGGGCGCGCTCTCTCTCCTCTCTGTCTCTATCTCTCACTCTCTGTCAAATAAATAAATAAAATCTTTTTAAAAAATAGAATCTGGAAATTAGCGACTTTGGGGATTCAAATTGGACCACTGGCATAATGGTGTAACTCGTGAATGCCAGCAGAGTCAATGCCAGAATTGTACTTAGGTCCCTAAGACTAGAAAGCTGATTGGATAAAGAAATGGCACTCAACAAACCAACTCATTCCATTCCATTACCTTAAGCATCTTCAAAGAGGAAGGAGGGTTCTCAAGAGCAATGAGGCAGTCAGAGTTAAGTTTATCCCAAGAAGTAAGTTAGGCAAATTTGTCTGGTACCAAAATACTAGTTGATTCCCCCAACCTTCAAGAGACACCTGAAGGTTTGTCTAAAGATCACTTCACATAGACTCCTCTATCTTTGGAGAATATCCAATGATGTTTCCCCTTGTGAAGGTCAGAAGTAAAAAGAACCATACTTCAGTCCAGATAGTGGACAGAGAAGAAAAAGAGCACAAGCTAAATAAGCATGAGCTACCAAAGATGTGATGTACTGAATATAGGAAAAGATGAAACAGTCACAAAAAGAGAATGTGAGGAGTTCTTTCTTTGACAGCCATTGACCCATAACAGAATCCAATCACCACACACAGAGGGAACAGAACCACGATCCTCCATGAGAAACAGGAAAATTCTGGTATGGTCAGTGTGGGGAGAGGGAGGGAGGAGGAAGGAGGAAAATGATAAAGAAACACAGAGATCACTATACAAGCACAGATACGCTCTTAATGGGATTTGGGGGGGAATATTTTTCCATCTTTATTCTAAACAGCTGTCACACCACAATGCTATATTTTATTGTTGTTGCTGCCATGGGGTTTAGAATGTGTGCCAAAATACAATTGTTAGTTCAGTGTAGCCCATATCCTTAGATGAAGATAGTCTCTGTTGGATGACAATTCACCATGATTTGTGAATTTTGCAAGATTTTTCATCTTGATCTCTAAATGAGTTCAGAATGACAGTTTCAGCCTACCTGCAGTATTTAATCAAATTGAGCAGATTTTATTCACTAGGACTTGATGCGGGGAAAAACTAGAAAATGTAGTATTTCACAATACTATTCAAACATAGAGACACGCCATTTTTTATGCAATCACATTGTAGTTTTATTTTACTTAACTGTAAGTTCTTTAAGTGCAAAGATTATGTCCTATTATCTTTGTCTCCCATGCATAGCACACTGCCAGGCACTTCTAATAGTCAGCAAATTCTGAATGAATAAATAAAAGAATCAATTTCAATTAGTGGGAGGGAAGAGTTCTATTACCTCATAGAATAAGGAGAATCCGTTTGTAAAACAACTGCTTCCATAACTACACCCTGGGCCCATTTCAAATATTCCAATCCCAGTGCTCTATACCTTAGGCCTAGACATGCCTCAGAATCCTCCTCCACACAGTACTCCAGGCAGTTACACTCCACTAAATCATAGTTGGCATTCAGAGTGAAATCTATTCCTATCAGCATAATAAAGGTCTGCAGCAGGCAAGCCACAAGAAGGAAGGATTTTTCCAAAATTTCTCCTCTGGTATCAACATACATATTAACAATTCCAATAATTGTCATATCCATGAAAATATATATACTTTAGAATCTGTTATTCGGTCTTCCTCTCTCTCTTACAAGTTACTGGGCAGCCTGGGTGGCTCAGCGGTTTAGCGCCTGCCTTTGGTCCAGGGCCTGATCCTGGAGACCCGGGATCGAGTCCCACGTTGGGCTCCCTGCATGGAGTCTGCTTCTCCCTCTGCCTGTGTCTCTGCCTCTCCTCTCTCTCTCTCTCTCTTTCTCTCTCTCTCTCTCTGTATGTGTCTTATGAATAAATAAATAAAATCTTTAAAAAAAAAGTTAAAATGCACATCCATCAGTCTTGAGCAGACCACAGATCCAGCATAAGGCAGCTTTTTTTTTTCTTTTTATTTATTTCTTTGAGAGAGAGAAAGCATGAGGCGGGGGCAGAGGGAGAGAGGGGAGAGGGGGAACCAGACTCCCTGCTGAGCAGGGAGCCCAGCCCGATGCAGGGCTCGATTCCAGGACCTTGGGATCATGACCTGAGCCAAAGGCAGCCACTTAACCAACTGAGCTACCCAGATGCCCCACAAGGCAGCTTTTGTTGATATCCTTGTTGTAAGAAATATAAATGTGTGCGCTTAGACTATTATGATATTTATAAAATTTGACACCAATTTTTCTATTATCTGAAATCTTACATATCTCTTTAATGTCTGTCTAGATCACCATGGAATCACTAGTACCTGGGAATATGAGGTGCTTAATTGATATTTATTGATCAACTGGACTATAAAATTTTCAGGTCCCATGACTTCCTTTCTCCCTATTTAAACATTTACCATGTTGAACATGGGTATCTGGGACAGTTTCTGGCTATCCTGACCCTCAATAAAATGTGCTACCCACAAATTACAAATTTCACTCTAGCTAGATCTCTGGGTTAATGTGACCCAAGTCCAGTGGTACATTTTTTAGGAATCCCTTTCCCACTAACAAGGTGGCAGGCAGGTTGATTATGAGAATACCCTGTTGCCCCATGCCAAAAACAAAACAAAACAAAACAAAAAACCCCAGAGAAAAAAATCTATACTTTTAAAACCACAAGGTTATTGCAACTAACAGTCATAAGAACAAAAAGCAGCCCCCCCAAAAAAGAAATCCACACGGGGGCATTTCCCTTTGCTTTTACTCCTCATACCCATCTTCTTATAGCACTAAAAATACAGTAAGGTAGAGGAGCTGTGGTATTAGGGTACCTTCTTAGAATTGAATGTGTTCCTAACAATGATACCTATTCCTTATCCCATGCCCCTCAAAGTGTAGAACTTACCATTACTCAGCTTGCACAACCATCCATCCACAACTACTTGTTGAGTGTCTACTATGTGCCAGACCCTAAAATACAAGGACATACAAAATAGCCACAGACCTTGTCCTCTTGGAGCTTACAGTACATCAGGCAGATGGCAATTAAATATAAGCACACAAATAAAAATATAACGACAAATTATGTTCAGTGCTGTGGAGGAAAACATCAGGGTGCTATGACACAATTTAACAAGGAATCCTAATTTTTTTTGCACACATGGCTGATGAAGGATCAGGGAAAGAATCATTCTGAATAAGTGACTTTGAAGCCTATGAATAAAAGATGACTAAAAGGTACCCAAGAAATGATTGAAGGAATCATGCCAGGCAGAGGCAACAGCATGCACGGTAGACCGGAGGAATAAAAAGATTTAACTAGTAAAAAAAAAAAAAAAAAAAAGATTTAACTAGTATCACTGGAGGGTTTGAGTGGAGGAAAGTGTAGTAGAGAAGGATCCAGATTACACAGGGCCTCTAAGCCAGAGAAAGGATTCAGGATTTTATCCTAAATGCAATAAATTTATCCAGGAGATTCATATTTTGAAATTTTTTTTAAAACTTATGAATTGATTAAAAATGAAGCAGGGGGTACTTTGTTTCTGATTTTGAAGGATTGCATGCTATGGATACTGCCTTCCCATCATAAATAACTAGAACAACAGAAAGATAAGAAAATAAAACAATAGTTTCCAGAGCATGAGCCTATGATCTCTGAAAGAAGGGAAACAAGCCAGGTGACCTTCTGGTTGCCCTAGATTATTACCTGGAAGCATGGCCAGGCCACAGCACAAAGAAGGAAACCTACCCAGAGTTCAGGGACTTCACAAGAGATCAGAGTTTGAAAAGGCAGACATGCCTAAAATTTGTAGGAAAACTATCAAGAATATCACCATGTCAAGCGGTCTGATACTTATGCAATTAGTATTCCAGATTCTAATTCCAGAATTAGAATTCCAGAATTCCAGGAGAAGGGCAGAAGAAAAAAATGGATGAGACTTTTCTAAATTTAATGAAGACTGTAAACCCACAGAGCCAAGAATCTCAATACACTACCAGTAGAATAAACATGAAGCAAACCACACCACAGAATATCACATTCAAATTGATGAAAAAGAGCAAAACAGCAAATGAAATCTTAAAAGCAGCCAGAGAAAGACAATATATATATACAGAAGAAAAAAGAATGAATGACAGTAGACTTTTTATCAGAGATCTAAGAAAATGAATGGCATCTTTAAAGTGCTAACGCGGGGGGGATGTAGTGTTGGCATGAAAGAAAAAAATTTTTCAAACATGGAGATAAAATAACTTTTTTTAAACCAGCAGTGAGAGAACTCACTGCCAAAAGATTTGTATGTTCTGTTAAAGGAAGTTCTTTAGGCAGAAGGAAAATGATACCAGGTAAAAAGCTGAATCTATTCAAAGGAATGGAGAACAACAGAAATGGTAAAAACATAGGTGAACATAAAATCATTCTTCTCATTCTTTAATCTTTTCATTGGTAGTAGACTATAGCAAGTTAATAGTATATTGTGGGATTTATAACACATGAGGAATTTAAATGAGCGACATTAATCAAATCAAGAACAGGGGAGGGTGATGGAAACGTTCAGTTGTAAGACGCTTGTATTGTACAGGGAGTCGCATAATATTACTTGAAATACTGTTGTAAGTTAAAGGTACATACTGTAAACCCTAGTGCAACCACTAAAAAATAAAACCAAGAAGGATAGCTATTAAATCATTGGTGGAGATAAAATGGAATAACATGAAACAACCAAAAGAAGGAAAGCAAAGAAGGAAAGAGGAACATAGAGCAGATGGGACAAATTTAAATGAATAGCAAGATGCTGGCTTAAAACCCAACCCTATTGATAATTAGACTAAAAGTAAAAGTAAACTGTCTAAACACTTCAATTAAAAGTCAGAGACTGTCAATTTAGGTAAATAAAAAAGCACAAGACTCATCTACCTGCTGTCCAAAGAAACACAAATCCCAGGTGTGACGATGTTTTCAATACAGTTTCCTTAATTTCTTAGGTTTTGAGGAGACCCTACAGGTCTTCAGAGTATTGTGGTGTGTATAGTTTTCTTCACTCAATCAAAGAAGATACTTTTTTGTTGATAAATTACCATTGTTTTGTCAATAATAACTATATCTTGATAGCTGTACAGACTGGTTTGTAAAAGCATCTACAAAATGCAAGCATACCCGACACTAAAATTCTCATGCTTAGCTTTCATCTATCACTTTTTGCCGAGTGAAAAAGAGTTTCTAGCCCATAGTTGCAGTATTGCTTTCACGATACCACGCCCTTCAGAGTTTCTTCCCTGACACCTGCGTGTGATGCGCCATACCTGATAATGGCTAGAGGGTAAATTCATGCATTTCACAAAAATGAAAATAGCAAGCATTTAGACCTCTAAGAAATCATCTTTTGGGAATTTAATACAATTTGACTGTTTCAGAGGGGCCATTGTTTTATATTACTCAGAGAATCATTTTCAAATATAGTATGGTCCGCTTCAAATATTGTCCTTATAAAACAGTTATTTACCATGAGGTAGGTTTTTAAATGGTAATCATATGCTGTTTGTATAAAAATATGCCTACGTATTACAAAATCATTCTATATCACCTTAAGTAGCATAGATAGAATGTGATATGCACAACCTACCTAGGACTTGTGACCCTACAAGTGCTTCGCACGGTCAGCATCTTTAAGATACTCTACCTGGCCCAAGGACTACAAACTGAAGGAAATAACAGAGCTGCTTCTTATTCTATGTGAAGAATGATACAGACTGGGTAGAGATTTTGTGCAACTGTGCAAAAAATTAATGGATGATAGACTAGTTATTCTTCTCATTTTAATTTTTCAACAGGAAGGGTTTGCCAGTGACCCACTGCACTGCGGTGCGCTGTGCTTCATTTTGCTGACTGCATGGAGACATCGTGTCAGATTTGGACTCAACAGTGCCCTAGTGATCTGAGAAACTTAGGAAGGCTTTCCTCTTCTTTCATTAAGATCACCATTTTGTATATCACTCTTAAAGGGCCAATTACCAGTAATTTATTTTATATATGTCATTAGTTCATTGCAGCATTGCTAAGGGGGATCAAAACATAATAGGAGAAAGGAAAACACGTAGCTGGGTGGGGGGGAAGCTTTTGTTATGCAAACATCATCATAAAATCTTGTGGGATAAGAAATTCTATTTGCCAGAAATTTTTTTATGAAAATTTTATTTGCCAGAAACCCCTTTTAGAAGAACACTGCTATCTCCTCGAGGAAAAGTATTCTGTTAAGCCCTTTGAGTTGTGGGCCATAGATCAAGGACTGTCAGGGAGCTGCTCTCTGTGAAAGGAGAGGGATTTGAGGAGAAAGATGTGATCTTACAACGTGGGCGACTATAGGGACTCCTATTATTCAGTACTATTCAGTAATATTATTAAACTCAAGAAATATTTGGTGAAAGAGGGGTGTGTGTGTGTGTGTGTGTGTGTGTGATAGAGAGAGAGACAGAGAGAGAAGAATAACAGAGTGATGGGATGTAAAATTTGGACAGCATGTGTGGAAAAGTAAGTGCCCTTTTGGGAGTAAATACTGCTAGGAGCCAAGCTTCCAAGTTAGAGGAACCCAACAGCTCTCCCAAGAGCTATGCCTCGTGTATCAGGGTTAGTTAGGGACACAGCTGAACCCCACACCAAGGTGCCAGCTCATGGAGGGCCAGGAGAGAGTCTTACTCTTGTCCTTTTCCAGCTGCCCAGAGTGCACAGCACTGACTGGCCCTCAGCAGGCCTTTAGTGACTACTGTGCCAAAGATAAATAGAAAATAGCTGTCTTATGACAAACTAGCTTTGCTTCACCTCAAAATATTTGTGACGATAAAAACTTAGAAAATAAACTATAGTTTAGGCAAATAATCAGTACGCCCAACTGATAGTACACACAACAGTGGTGATTAGAGATGCTTTGGCTGGGAGAAATGTCAGTGTCACTAACAGAACTAGTAAAGCTGGGAATAGAAATTTCAAGCCTAGAACAAGTTTTATATGTGAAGATGCCATTAGAATATACGCGGCAGTTGTAGGATGCCTTGAACCTGAGAGAGGCCTTATTTGTTCCATTTGCTGGCAAGGGCTGTGTGAATCTCTCCATGAAGCAAGATGATTAAATGGCCAAACTGAAACCTGGACCTACAATTGGACTCTAGGTCTAGTGCTCTCTCTACCACATAGCTGCTTTCTATTCTAGACCCAGACTACACAGAAACCGGCCCTCTTGCATTCCTGCTGCCTCTATGTGCTAATTAGAAAAACAACAACAACAGAAGTAAAACCTTCCTTGTGTTTTCTCTGCTCCAAAAATCCTCAAAGCTCAAGCTATTTCCATCCATCGACACTAAAACCTGATTCTCAAATGCATCCTTTGTAAGGATTGGAAAAAAACCCTTCTCTGGGGTGGGCTGGACTATGCCGGCCGTCTGAAGGAGAGCAGAAAGCTACAGGACTCTCTATGGGATGAGCACCGATAGCCATTTCTCTTGCACGTAGCAATTTCACATACACACACCATAAAACCATGCTTAGCAATCTGCTTAGTAAGAGCAAGGAGGCTAATATCTTTGAATGATTGCTTGACCCTTGGTGGTTTCCTTTAAAATGTGTACTTTTAATAATTTTCTTCTGACCTTAAATTCCTAATTCGAGTCTGTGAGTTAGGAATTTTAAGAGCTAAAGTCTTTGCATCATGCTTTGCTGTTACTCACATTCAATTAAAGGAAGAAGAAGCATAACAGTTCCATGTTTGCTGTGTTAATATGTGTCTGGCTCTATTTGTCCTGCTGCCTTTAGGAAATTGCGACTGGCTCCATACTCCCTGCTCCCAAGACAGACTCATCTGTTTACTAGCCGTCAAAGTAAATTTATAGTACTGAGTGACACCATTAGAAAGCTTGGGACGGGCCCAGCTGAGCACACACGGATACACTTGCATACCCAGCAAGTTGACATTTTGCCAAGAACCTATTAACCAATCCTAATGAACTGCTGTTTTCCATTTAAAACGCCATTAGTTTCCTATGGTTTGTTGCTCAGGGTCTAAGCCGCAAAGACACCATCCAGCGGTTAGAAAAGGTGTTGCTTTGCTGGAAGCCCATATGTCTCTGGAGAATTCGAACCTGGCTTTGCTGTGTGTCACTTTCTTTCCACTTCTGGAAATAATCAGGCATTCCAAATATGTAGGACCACCTCCCAGAATACAGATTTTTTTTTTAAAGGTCTCATCGCTTAAAGGTTCCGGATAATTTATTTTGCTGTCTGCTATGCAGAGGCTTGCTTTATTTCTAAAGGTTATTATATAATACTGACTATATACAACTCTCAGTTCACACTTCTACATTAATAGATTGACAAAGACGCCCCCCTCAGTGTTTATGAAGGTTTTCCTTAAGGTAGTTTCAAATATCTGATACATTATCATGCTTTTTTGTTGTTGTTTGAGAGAGAGAGCGAGCATGCACACTCAAGGTGGAGGGGCAGAGGGAGAGGGAGAGAGAGAATCTTAAGCAGGCTCCACTCTATGCTCAGCATGGAGCCCCACACAGGGCTCGATCCCACAACCCTGAGATCATGACTGGAGATGAAATCAAGGGCCTGACACTTAACCAACTGAGCCACCAAAGCATCCCCATTATCATATTTTTTAATAGCAAAGCCCCTAGTAATAACAAGAGTTGAGTTTTATCAATAGTGAAAGTAATAAGTCAGTAGGAAAAAAAAAGTTTCTGATTTTGTGAGGTTTGCTTTCGGTTTGAACATCTAAGAAGATAAAAGATGAAATATTAAGATGTCAAGAAAATCGCTTTTTGTTTGAAATAAAACATTTCAAATAGTACATTCTCTACATCAATTGCAAGGGAAAGTGATTTGAAGTTACGGTATCTCAATATAGTTCTTTTCTTATAAAGAAGATGCAAAATGAAGAATTTAGCAAGCCGGTCATTGCCTCAACTCAGCAGATAACAAAAACATTTATATGCGATTCATTTAAAAAGTATAAGCAACAAAAGAAATGGTAAATACATTTCTAGGATGATAGGAACCATTTCGTGGAAGGAAGCATTAAAAACAATAGTATTGTGTTCCGCTGACTTCGTTTATGTCCCTCTCAGCTTCCTTTCTAGGTTGTTAAAACTTTTATCTTTATTATCTTGTAGCGCTTTCAACACAACTTGTCCAAAAATTGGAACAAGATTGTAAACTAACCAAGTGTATTCTCCACGTGGAAGGTGAGAGCCAAGAGGAGGCAAAGCGTTGCGCAAGTGCAGCCCACCCTGGGCAAGCGTCAGCCTGTGGGTGCCCACCGGACACTGGGCACAAGTTCCAGGCGTCATTAAGCATTTGGTGGTTGGTTGATTGAATAATAAAAGACTTGTGGATAGTAAAGAACTTTGTCAATCAGAGAGAAAGGGCAAAACTAATTGTGTGAGAGTGGCAGATGGTCGATAAAGCTGTAGAGATCTGGAATCCGTAAACTTGCAGAAGCATTACGTTTTGAAGGAACGCTGTCAGCCATCAAGGGGCAGAGGCCTAGTGGAAAAGTCACAGGCTGCACAGATGATTATCTTCTCAGGAACCCAGGGGCTGTCACAGAGACAGGCCAACTTAATTAAGAAACTTGTTGTTTGGGTTTTTTTTTTTTTTAGATTTTATTTATTTATTCGTGAGAGAGAGAGAGAGAGAGAGGCAGAGACACAGGCAGAGGGAGGAGCAGGGTCCATGCAGGGAGCCTGGTGCCAGACTAGATCCCAAGACCCTGGATCACGACCTGGGCCTAAGGCAGATGCTCAACTGCTGAGCCACCTGGGTGCCCCAAGAAATTGTTTTAGATCTCCAAAGTTTGTCCTCATCTTCCTCCTGGAGAGTGAAGACCACAGGTAGTAGCAGCCCTGCATGAATTCCACCAATGACAACAGCTCTATATTCTGAATTGTTTGAACGTGCCATGCTCTTAGCCCTTGTTGGCCTTGGACCTCATGGTCCTACCAACACTGCAGAACATTAGCAGTACTTTGGATAGAAAATACCAGGACAAGGCTACCCCACAACACATCTTGTTGCCAGCACTCTCAGAACCAGCCGGCCCTTCCTTCAATGTTGCGTTTTGGGTAAGTTTCTGCACGCTTTCACCTCTATTTGATTTTATTGGCCTCTAAGAAATGGCCCTTGACTCTGCTCAAGAAAGGTAGGTGCCTGAGAGATCTGATGGGTTTTACTAGCCAGGGATGTCAAGACATTTAACTTCCTCCTGAGTACACCTCCACAGAAAGAAGGAATGCACGAGGATGAACAATAAAGGATTGTGAGATTCAGATGCTCGAAACAGGGCTACCCCGAGGAAGACAGGAACCAGGTGGGTTCCTTATGATAAGCTTTAGCAGTCAAGCTAAACTTGATAATTTAGGATGGAAAAATCTGGCTCCAAATGTCACCTATGTGTGGATTGGTTATTTTGCTTTCTTTTTTTCTTAAATTTTTTCTCTCATATATTTATTTAACTTTTACTTGCTTTTTGTCATTGTGTTAAAGTTCACTGGAAGGCAGCATAAGGAGCAGAAAGAAAGAATCTACTGCTGAAAAGATGAGTTTGAGTGCTGGTTCTGCCCATTACTACTCTATCTCCAATTTCTTCATACTGAAAAGGATCCAATGCTTGCCTGGCAAGGTTGAGATGAAGACTGGAAATGAGGCATGAAAAATGCTTGGAATACAGTAGGCGGTCAAAAATGGTGGCATTAGTTACTTTTTAGTTCATTAAAAAAAAAAAGTCCCAATCTTACTTCAGAAGGGCTAATGAAAAAGGTTAGTTTCAGAAGAGCCAGGCTGGGATAAGCAAGGCCCAAAAATGTGGGGTCGAGGAAAGAGCTGGTCTAGTTTACCTCTCAATTTCTCTCTCTTTCTCTCTCTCTCTCTCTCTCAAGGACTGGCAATGGTTGGTCCTTCTTAGGAACCCCTTTCTCATTATGGTGACCACATACCAAAAACGATCCCTGTCTTAGCTACAATATATGGATTATTTCTCACATATAGTCCCTTCTCTATCTTCAAATGTACCAACTTCTTTTAGGGCCTTAATTTCTTTGTCCTGGATTATATGATTTCTTAAATAATTTTTCTGCCTCTGGTTTCTTTTTCTGTCTACCCAGTCTATGTACTATGGTAAGATTGATTTTTGTAAATCACAGTCAGATTTCTGTCACCCACTGTGCTCAAAAACCCATAATAGTGGGACATCTGGGTGGCTCAGTGGTTGAGCATCTGCCTTTGGCTCAGGGCATGATCCTGGGGTCCTGGGATTGAGTCTACATTGGGCTCCCCGGAGGGAGCCTGCTTCTCCCTCTGCCTGTGTCTCTACCTCTCTCTCTCTCTGTGTCTCTCATGAATAAATAAATATAATCTTAAAAAAAAAAAAACCATAACAGTTCCCTAGTACCTGTGAACAAAAACTCAAGCTCCCCAGGGAATAATTCAAACATGTCCATAATCTAGGCCTGATTTATCTTTCTGGCTTTATCTCTTTGGTCATCAAACAACTTATTCCCTTAAGACAACCACACTATCTCTTTTCTTATCTTTCCCCCATGTGAAACGTCTGCCCTTTCCTTTCTCTATGTGGACTTTCCAGTTCAGATGCCCTTATTCCTCAAAGCCTTTCTTTGTTTGTTTCTATGAACTGTCTCTCCAGCCTCTGAATTGACATACCACTTCCTCACCCCTTCCTGACTCAATCCGAGCAATGAAGGGACAGGGTCTATGTCTTTTTTGTTTTTGTTTTTGTAATTCTCTCAGCGCCTAGAGTAAAACTTCGCATGTTGTAGGAGATTGTTAAATATTTTTAACTACATAAATAAATGAACAAATTAAAAGTCTTTGGGAGGCAAGTCTGTATGAAAGAAAATAACAAAATAGATAAGAGAACAAGGATACGTTTTCCTGACTAATCATATAAAATAATATTGCAGAAAGTCAGATCCAACCAGTGATAATGAACAATTGTCATTTTTTTTCTTACCAGCTACCCAGCACCTGAACTCCCAGCACAGATTTATTTGAAGAATTCCCCACATATGAGGAAGAGTTTACTGCCCACTATAAAACTGGAAAGGATTGAAAAAATAAATAAATAAATAAATAAATAAATAAATAAATAAATAAATAAAACTGGAAAGGAGACTCACTCTCCCAGTCTCTCTAGCAGCTGGAGTCTGGCACCTGACATAGGCCGGCCAAACAGTTAAAGCCACTGGGGACTATGATTGTGGGGCTGATGGCACAGAACAGCGGGTGGGGGTGGGGGTGGGGGTGGGGGATAGGATCCATCCTGGTGGTGCTGATGGCAGCAGCAATGCATAGTTTCCAGGTGTAGCCATGCCATCTCTGCCAACAAGACAAGCTGCAGCATCCAGTGCTCATGCCCTCAGAGGACTGGTGCTCATGATGCTGGCTGTGTTTCTGGGAGCCCAGCTTCACTTCATTCTGTCTCTTTTCTGGGGTTGGTTCTCCAGCATTCCCAGCAGCTCCGTCAGCTACACAGATTCCTTTCAGTAAATCTATTTCCTGCTTAAGTCAACCAGGGTCAAGTCCTGCTGCTTGTCAACCCCTTGCCCTTGACTGATGCACCAGGCTTGCCAAGTTGCTGGGGGACCTTCTACACAGCCAGATTCTCTCAGCTACGTTTGCATCCTCATTATTTCTTATCACTAAAAGTTAACATCCCTACATGCTATCTACATTAATTTTTAGGCAAACATGTTTTAAAGTCAGATTGCATGTTGACCTCTATAAATAACCTGTCATTTATTTCTCTTAAACAGATCAGTCTAAATTAGAGCTTGCCATCAGGATACCACTCATGCACTGAGATTTCAAAGTATACCAGAATAGCAAAATGCCTCCTATAATAAAAGCTCTCAGGATTGGTCCACTTCTATTCTTGTAGACTTACAAAATACTGGCGATAGTTAGATTTTACACCCCTGATATGCCTATAAACTCAGAATTTCCCCCAACAAATGTGCCATTAATTAATCACGTCTCAGGGGAACCATATAATTTATGAATAATCCAGATATAGGACATGGCTTTGTGGTTAAGAGCATGAAATCTCTTGCCTGGACTCATTCCCAGGCTGCAGTGGGATCTTGGACAAATTACTATTAAATCTCTTATACTTCAGCTTTCTCTTCTTTAAAAGAAGGGTTGTTGTGAGGATTAAATGAGATAGGATGCTCACAAAATGACTAAAAGAATACCTGTAAACACCATTGAAATGTATGTTTTATTATATTCTGATTGTGCTTCTACAGGCAAACTATTAGAATGCATGACACCTCTTCGCCAGTAATATTCTCTTTCCTTAGCACATGGCATTCCCTACCTCCCTATGCTTGGCTGGAGCCATGTTTCTATCTCTGGCCAATGAACAATTAGAATAAATTAGAGTATTTAAATGGCAGCATGAGATTGTCCAGAGTGCTCTTTTCCCTCTGGCAGGGCAACTAGGCATGTTTGATATGGTGGAGACTAGGGAACTGGAGTAATTAGAATGAGCACAGCCACCTTGCTACCCTGAAGTGGATAGGTTACGTGAGCACAGGATAAGCTTTTGTTGTTTCAAGACACTGGACTTTTGGGGTGTGTTTATTATATAGCATAACCTTGACTCCCCCAATTAATGCAGAAAGAAAGGCAATTATCTGGATATTTCAATTAAATATTCTCTCTTCCAATGAGTGATATCCTTAGGAATACATATCCTTAGGAATACACCTTGAGTGGGATAAAACCAGCTAGGGATGCTAACTCGATGATGTCCCCAAATATCTGCCTTGTCTCAGCCTTTTCTTTGGGATCTGAAATTTCATCCTGAAGATATTTTGGGACTCACTCTCAAGCTGTCCCTTAAAATAAGCATAAACTCTCAGGTAAGAAATGCATAAACCACCAAATCTTTACACACTCAAGTGAAAGTGTTTATCCAATCCATTTCCAGGAAGAACCAGGGCAGCATAAGAGTTCTTTTGGAGATAAACTTGGAGGTCTTTCTGATATGTAATTCAGAAAAGAATTATGTATATGAGAGAAAAGAATGGAAACTATTTAATTATGGAAATAATTATCTGAGATCCATGCTGCCTTTATATTAAAACAGACCCAGCCAACTACAAGGACTACTGTAAGTACAGCCTCAGTGACCTACTTAAGGCCACTTGGTAAGTTACTGCAAAGTTCATGTCTGACTCCCCACATCAAGACTTTAACCAATATATCCTGCTGTTACTTTGCCACTTCTAAGGCAAGGGGCCAAGATGGTTGAAGAGAAAGAGGCAACAAAGCAGACATATAGGACAGAGAAGAAATGAGGATGTGAGAGGTGAAGAGTAAATCCCTTCCTGACCTTGAGGCCCATTCCTCTCAATGGGTTACATCAGAAAGTCCTGGATCCTTCCTTTAGTATCGGCAAGCTTAGGTTGATTTCTTTTACGTACCACCTGGAAGGTCCTAATTCACTTATGTGCTTCATCACTAGATCCACCACTTATCAGCTACTAGAATCTGGGCAATTTTACCTAATATCTTTGTGTCTTAGGTTTCTTCTCTGTAAAATGATAATTGGAGTTACTGTTAGGGTTAAATGAGACAATAAATGCCAAGCACTTAGACCTGTGCCTAGCATACAGCAAGCATGCAATAAATATCAGCTCCTATCATTATGTTCATCATCTCATTTTCAAATATAATGGGGTCTTTTTGCCAGAGCACCCCACAAGTACTGACTGCGCCATCTCTAAAAGTGCATGAAAATTGGTCATAGATTTTCCAAGTCAAGGAGAACAAGTCTCTGTGCTTTTTATGGTTCTGTTGTAATGCCAAGGTAACATATTAGTTACTCACCTAAGCAGCTGATAGATTTTTAGATTTTCCATCCTGTTAACTTCATACTCTTCTCTGAAAACTGAAGATTGGACTTAAGCTGGGCCCAATGCAGAGGAGTACCTTACGAGGTTTCCAATGAGTTAGAAACCCTGGATTGTTTTCCTCTCTGCATGAACCATGTCAATGCATAGTTAGTAAACGACGTGTATCCCACACATCCTCTCAGATGTCCTAGTACCTACATCTCTAAGATTTCCAACTTCAAGTTGCAGTGAAATGCACAGTTTTCCATGTCTTTTCTTTTTTCATTCTAAAACTCACTTCCTGTCAAAGCCACTTTCTCAATGTCTAATCTTCCTTAAAAATTAATTAATTAATTAATACATAAATAAACAAACAAACAACAACAACAACAAAAAACAAGCTGACCTGTGCAATCTCTATCCTTCAGAATCTTAGCCCCGGATTATAAGATTTGGCTACAGCTGGAGGAAAATCCTAGAAGACCTCAGGTGAGAACAAGAGAATTAAAAGTCATCAGTTTTCTCTTATGGGCAATCACCCTGTTTACGCCGTCCCTATTTACACATTATCCTTGTTAGCAACTCAAGGACAGTCACTATATCATATTAATCTCTATCTCAGAATTCAGCCCAGTGCATGATATACCAGTTGGAACTCAGGAAATGTTTGCTGACCTAAATTAAGCTTTAAGAATGTAAAATGTGATTTGATCAGATACTCTCATTGCAGAAGTTGTTAGTCCATGTGACTTTGGAAGCTAAATTAGTTTATCCAAGAGGGTACTATTTAGCATAATAAACTAAACCTGACAGGCATCCCCAGTGCAAGAACTGATTTATAATGATATATTTATTTAGGAAAAAATAAATGACAGCTGCCACATGCTACGTATACCACCTGTGCAACTCTACCCTTCCTTGGCTTTCTTATCTACCCAACACCTTGGTTTAAAGATAACAGAACCGGGGGATCCCTGGGTGGTGCAGTGGTTTAGCGCCTGCCTTTGGCCCAGGGCACGATCCTGGAGACCTGGGATCAAATCCCACATCGGGCTCCCGGTGCATGGAGCCTGCCTCTCTCTCTCTCTCTCTCTCTCTCTCTGTGTGTGTGTGTGACTATCATAAATAAAAAAAAAATAACAGAACTAAGGTCCAGAGCAATAAGTAATTGACCTCAGGAACGAAGCTAGCTAGTGTCAGTGATTAAGACTCAGTTTTCCTTTCTTCTCACAATACCAAATACTTTATGGAATACGTTAAGAGGTGGTCACTAAGGACATAATTTTGCACGTAATATAAGCAGAGTTTAACTCTGGTTGAACGACAGACTTCTCTCTGTGGCCTTTAAAGAGATGCATGACTGGGCCACATCCTTAGAGATTCTGATAGCGAAGCTAGGGGTTAGAGGACGGTTGAACTCACTGTCAATTTCAGCAGTAACCATTTCTCATATTTCAAAATTTCTAATAGAATATCCTACATTGTTGTTAGGGATTGATTCTCATTGGAGGAATATGTTCTAATAAACCAAAGAAACTCCAGGGTCAGTAGACCTAGATCCTAATTGTCACAAACTAGTTTCATGTTAAAACTATGTCCAAAAGAAAATATAGGGCAGAAGATGATCACATCTTTCTTGGGCAAGGAGGGATATGGTATCTAAGCACCGATGCATTCTAAGTACTTACTGAGTACCTACTATACATGCTGGCACTGCGCTAGGCACTAAGGATACAACTGTGGAAATAGACAAGGTCATGGCCCTCAGGGAACCTACTGTTTTGTGGAACTCTCTGATATAAAGGGATCTGTAAGAATTGTCAAGTGAGTAATTCTCTGCAAAGTCTTATACAAAGAGGATCCTAAATTGTATGATGTGAAGAGAAATGCATGCATTTCCCTCTTGATAACTCTTATTTTCTGGAAACAGTGAGAGATGATAGACAGCACTGTCTTTGTTGTGTGTGCCAAGAAACTTAAATTTTAAGGTCAAGTTCTCAGACTTTAAAGTACGAAGTCCTGAATCCTATCAAAAATGCAAATTTGCAGACACCATCCCCGGAGAATCTGATTCAATAGGTTGAAACGGAGCCCTTGAATCTGCCTTTTTTTAACCAGAACATTAGGAAATCTCAAACAGGTGGTGAAAAACTCTGCTGCAGATGATGCAAGCTGTCCCAAGAGCAGCTACACATTTTAGAAAAGATCATTGGTCCTGAGTTCAGGCCTCTAGGCCCATGCCAGATTCAGCTCCTCTCTCCTGTTCCCCACCACTTCTCTTGTAACTCCTGTCCAAGCACGGAATTCCATTCAAACACCCTGAACTCATGCCAGCTGTAGCAGCAGCAACAATAACAAAAATTAGATGAATTCTTACCTCATGCCAGTGATTACAAAGTGGTTCATCTATACTCTGAAGTCAAGTCATAGTAGGATGGCATAGATATTTAGATATTTAGATAATAGAAGAATTAGGGCATAGCTGGATAATTCCATAGGGAAAAAAAATCCAAACCTATTTCACTGGATGGGAAAATCCAGTGAAAAGAGTAGACCCAACTACCTTAGCTAAATACTGGCTCACATAAAAATATTGCAGTTGAATAAATTAGTTCCAATCAGGTAAGAAACAAAGCAAATGACTGGAAAGCCAATGAAGCCATTAAAAATTCTAGTCACTTCTATGAAACTTCAATGGTGCTCTGTGGTTTTTTTCCCCCTTCAAGCTACCATGATTACTACCCAAACCAAAAAAAACGTGTTTCTAACCGTTAGAAAATCAGCAGCCTATGGTGGTGTACTTTGTGTGAAATTGATTGGGTTACAATGTTTTTAAAGGATGTGAGGGAGCAAGTCATTATTTCAATATTGTTTAAAAATTAATTAGAACTTTTCAGAACTGTTTCAGAATGTCAAGGTTTAATTAACATATTTATTTAATAGATCCTTAACGTGACCTTCTTTGCAGAAAGACTGTGGATTTTTTAGCATTTTAATAGTCCAGTGGGGAAGAGGAAGAGTGGATTTTTGTTTTTATTGGAGAGCTGAAGTACACTCATTGTCTTTTTATCACGTTAGTAACTCTTTGTGTTGCAGGTAAAGCATTATTAATTAATGCCCAATGAGAAATATAGAAGACTTTTGATGATGTAGCAAAAACTAAACAATAAAACAGCCATCTGAAGGGAAGGGAGGAACATATCAGTCCTTTAGGTGAAAACATAGTTCAAGTAAATGGTCAAAAGTATAGCTTGTTTATTTCCTAATACTCAAAAAGAAATACCTGTTTTAAATTTCCTTCCTTTTGGGGGGAGGAATTATTTCAAAATGTAGAATTTTTAAAGCATCTCAGCCTTCACTTTATTCTTGCCTGCGTGTAGACGGTTGCCATTTAGGATATGCGAATGTCAAGCCAGTTCTTGTCAATAATGAAAGTAAAATTCCCTCTAACCCTTCCCCATTCATTTAAGTGAACAGTTTTTATGATGCATTAAACCAAGGTTAAGTTTTCTTGTCGATTCTGATGGCTCTTCAGTTGCTCTACACTCTCTGAATCCATTTCCCATGCTGCATGGTGAACCTTCCTAAGATGCTTCTTTATTAAACAATACCTTAGCAGCAAAAGCAGGTTTGATGCAAAGTGAATTGAAGTGAGAAGCTTCTTTACAACGACCCAGCTTCTTTTCTCCCACAATGAGACTGTCTCCGCTGATCCCCTGCAGACACTTTCTGCAGCTCACACAGGGAGAAATAGTCACCCTGCCTCAAAATGTAAACAAAGAAAAGCTCTCTTTGCTTAGGCTCCTCCTCTCTAAGACTATGATACGCTTCCAAATACTCTCCTGTGTTTATGAACAAAAACATAGTTCCTTAAGCTCTCAAAAATATTTAAATATTATGTATATCATCACACATTCAGACGCTGACACTGCTATTATTTCACATGACCACCAATTGAGTCCAAAGGGAGTTATTTCCAGAGACTGGCCATTATTATCTACATAGCAGCAAATTACTGCTTGGAAGACACTGTTTCTGTGTGGCTGCACTACTGGAAATTATACCCAGCTCCATCTTGTAATATTGTCTTAAATGACGAGGTGGAGTCCTAACAACACTGTGTCCCCAATAATATTTCAAATGGTGTTTAAAGAGCTGTTCACCTGATAAAAGTGAAGATCCAGCCCAAAGAAAAATACTATTATTATGCCATTTTGCAAACATTAGCACAAACGATAACATGTGGCAAAGAAATCAATTGTTAGTGTGGATTACAACTGAGAGCTCTGACTGTGGAACTTTGGTTCAATCTCACCCTTTTTTCCACCCACTTGAACATTCCCAAGGCCACGGTAAACGTCTATGCGTAGGAGCTCCTCCCTCCCACCTGTTAGCATCCTGGCTCTATTATTCCTTCTTCATCTTTTAGCCTCCATCTCTCCCTCTGCACTGCCTCCTTTCCCTCTGCTAGAGACTTTCCCATCAAAAAATAATCTTCTTTGACCCTGATTTTCCCTTTAAATGACTAACCCATCTCCCTCCCCTTACCCTCACTTCACAAATGAGCAGCAAAATGCTCAATAAATATTTATGGATTAAATGAGTGAAAAGAAATCTATTTCCCTATGGCTTCATCTCACATTTATTCCTCATTCCACTGCAATCTAATGAAACTACTGAGCCCACTCCTCTACTAAAACCAGTCTCCAGAGGTAGCCGATAATTTTCTAATTTAAAAAATCCACAAGCTCTCCTTGCCCTTCATTCTACTTGACCTCTACTTACATTGCTAACCAACCTCTATTATTAATATTTCCTTTCTCAAGTTTCCTTGCAATATCGTAAGATTTCTCATACTTACATCACCAATCCTCCCAAACTCATTGGTGACCCATATTTCTAACCCTTCCCTCTGCTTACTCTATGTTCCTCCAACAGGATTTCTCAACCACTGACCCAGTTTCAACTGTCTTCTCTGTCAGTATCTTTCAGACTTAAAATCCTGGTTTTTATTTTTCTTCTACCTCTGAGTCTTGCTTTTCCAAATTCCTTTTGTACCTCTCTTCACAGGTGTCATGTTGGCACCTCAAACTTGATAGATCCAAAACAGAACCCAATCTGCCCTCCCTCCTATTCTTAAGCCCGCTTTTCTTCTGTGTTCCCATCTTAATGAATAGAAGCACCATCCTCCTGGTTATGCAGGTGGAAACTTAGTGGTTTTCTTTTTTTCTTTTTCTTTTTTTTTTTTTTTAAGGCTGCCATCTCCCTTACCTGCAATTTCACTCGGCTTCAAGTCCTATTGATGCTGTCTCTGAAATGTCTCTTGATTCTGCTCTAAACTTCCCATTCCCCTTGCAACTGTCCCACTTCAAATTTTTATAATCTTTCAACTAGACCATTACAGAAGCCTATTAAGTGATCTCTCTGCCACCAGTCTCATCCTTCTCCAACTCATTTTTTTTTTCATAGCAATAGAGTAAATTCTTTGAGAGTAGGAACATCTGTCACCTTTATATTTCCCAGCACAAGCACTCAATAGATATTAGTGGGCCTGAACTCTCACTGCCAACAATTATCTCCCTAATCTAAAACACAAATTTGATCCTGTGAATTCCTGTTCCCAAATCTTCAATGACTCTTGCTACAGAGAAAACAAAAACTCAGCATGACACTCAGAGCCTTCTGTAGCCTGCTCTAAATCTACTACTTTATCTGACCTCCTACCATATGTCTCCTATTTACTTGCCACTCCAGCCACATGCACTATATACTCTCTACTTACTCCTAGAATCCAGTCTTTATTACCTATATCTATTGCTTGGGATATCTATTTTCTTTCTTTAGATTTATTTACTTATTTTAGAGAAACGGAGCATGAGAATGAGTAAGGGGAAGGGCAGAGGAAGAGAATCTTTGAAACAGACTCCCCGCTGAGTGCGGAGCCCAACGTAGGGCTCATTCATTTGGCCCCTGAGATCATGACCTACTCTGAAATCAAGAGCAGGACACTCAACCAACTGAGCCACCCAGGTGCCCCAGGGATATCTGTTTTCTCTCTTTGCCTATTGAAATCCTACTCAACTTTTAGGTCAAACTAAAATTCCGCCCCTTCAATGAAGTTTTCTCCAATTTTTCCCACAAAAAAAAATAATTGTTCCCCATTCTGTGAACCCTAGCACTTTGTACTTCTTTCTAAGCACACAGTGAACTGCATCCTGCATTAAGGTAGGGACACAAGTGTTTCCTCAGCCATACTGAAGCAAGCTCCTCAAGGTCATCATGAATCTCCCACTATGCTTATATCCGTGCCTCAGAATAGTAATAGCAACCAAAGTTGCAAAGAGCCTCTGGGAAATCACAGCAATGACAAAGTAGGGTGACACAAAAACACCAAAATGATTAGCATTGTGTCTAACACCAACTGGTATTAATAGATGGGTTAAGTTTCTGAAATTTTATCAGGATCATTGTTAGGAAGCAGTAATTTTCTTTCTCCTCTACTTCTGAGGAGAGACTATCAAAAGAATACCACCTTTCTTGGTAAAATATTGTCTTAGCTAAGAGGAAAGATAAATTGTGTATGAGTATAGTGGCTTTTTATTAATGCACATTTCTTTTTTGTAAGATTTATTTATTTGAGGGGAGGTACATGAGTGGGCATGTGCAGGGGAGGGGCAGAGGAGAAGAAGAGAGTATCCCAAGCAGACTCCACGTTGAGCATTGAGCCCTTTCAGGGGCTCTATCTCATGACCCTGAGATCACAACCTGAACCTGAACCAGGAGTCCAATGCTTAACTGAATGTGCCAGCCAGGTGCTTCAATGCATGTTTCTTTTAATTTATCGTTAGCTCTATATTTGTTCCTTTGAATTACTGAACTGTGTACCACAGTCATCCTGAGTAGGATTAGCCTCCAGAGTGGGGACTGAAGATTCACTTATCTATCTTCTTAATTGCTTTAATACAGAAGATGCATCTCAGGAAATCAAGCAATTCAAATCCCAGCTATTCAACAGGTTATATTAAGGGGATGTTAAAGTTGTCATTCAAGTGCTACTAAGAGATGGAGAGAAATGAGAACTGATCACTGGATTCAGAAATCTGGAGCTCAGTGATAATCTTAATGAGTTTGGTTTTCCTGAAATGATGGGAAAGAATGCTTGATTGGAGTGGCTTCAAGACACAATGATGTCTTCCACAGAATGGTAAACCAGATTTTCTAAAAGTCATTTTGCTACAAACCAAGTAAATCATGAATAATACATACTGTTTTTAAGAACTGCTGGGTTTGCAGGAACTAAGAAAAATATCCAAGCATCTTTACCACCATGACTGAAAATTAAAACAGAAACCCAGAGCTGAAACCTAAGTAGACAGCATTGTGCAATACCAAATAAGAAGAGGAAATGGGATAAGTCAAGTGCAAACAAATGCAGATACCATCATTACTAACTAAGACTAAGCTATGGGTCAGCTGTAAGACATGGCACCCTAGCTTCAGACCCTTATATCATCCAAATGCCTCAAAGGGACTAAAGTGGTCCCAGGTTGAGAGTACCCTGGGCTCTGAGTAGAAGCAAATATCAATCTTTTCTGAAGAAAAGCATCCCAGTTTAGGCCTACCATGCTCTCACAAATTAAGATCAAACAAATATGAGCTTACAATTAAATAAGATTAAATTTAAAAATCACCAAACACATGAGCAAGAACCAACCAAAACAATAAACAATACTTTTAGACTCTTCAAAGACTTCAGATACTGAAATTAATAGTTAAAAACACAGGAGGGAAAATTGTATGTGAAAAAAAAAAAGACACAATAGATGAAACCATAAAATAAGCATATAGTAAGAGCTAATAAAAATGACCAAGTAGATTGATAAAATAACTAATAAAACTTTTGGAAATTAAAACCATTATTGTCAACATTAAAAACTCAAATGGATGGGAAAGCAACATTTTAACAAAGCTGAAGAGAGGGCCAGTAACTAGAAGACAGACATGAGTAGATTATCTAGAATGCAGCACAGAAAAGGTAAGATGTATAACATTAAAGATTTTTAAGAGAAATGAAAGATAGAATGCAAAGATCAAACAATCCTCTATTCAAAGTCCAGAAGGAAAGAATGAGAGAATGGAAGAAAGGCAACACTGGAAGAAGTAATGACATAGAATATTCCAAAATTGACAAAAGATGCCAACCCACAGGTACAGGAGGCATGATGTCTACTACACAGGGCAAGTGAAACACATCCCTGCCAAACTACACTATAGTGAAAACTGAAGAAGTGAAAATAAGGCCAGTCAGAAAGAACACAGATGTTACCTAAAACTTGACAGCAAGCTTCTTAACAGAAAAATAGAAACCAAGAAGAGAGGAAAGAAAACATATTCAAAAGAGCACCGAAAAAAATATTCAACATAGATTATTCATCTATTCATTCATTTCTATTTATTGAGCAGCTATTCTCTCAGGAACAGACAAAATCACTGCCTTCATGGAATTTACATTGTAGTAGTGGGGACAGATAATAATTTAATTAAATATGTCAGATGATATGGAGAAAAGTAAAGCAGAAAAGAGGAGAAAAGGGAGAGTTTATAATTTTTAATATGGTGGTCTGGGAAAAAGTGATACTTAGAGATCTGAGGACATGAGAGTGGTGGAAGCTAAGTGGACGGCTATGAAGAAACGCATTAAAGGGAGAGACAGGGGATCCCTGGGTGGCTCAGCGGTTTAGCGCCTGCCTTTGGCCCAGGGTGCGATCCTGGAGTCCCGGGATCGAGTCCCGCATCAGGCTCCCGGCATGGAGCCTGTTTCTCCCTCCTCCTGTGTCTCTGCCTCTCTCCCTCTCTGGGTCTCTCATGAATAAATAAAATCTTAAAAAAAAAAGGGGGGGGAGAGACAGCAAGTTGAAAGGCCTGTATAGGGAACAGCAAGAATGTCAATGTGGCTACAGCAGTGGAAGTGAGCGAGAATGATAGGAAACAAGGTTGGAAAGATAGCAGAGCTAGAGGAAAGATATCACATGGAACCTTCCAGATGACTGTTAGGATTTGAAATCTTACTCCACGTGAAATGGAAAGCTCTTACAGTTTGAACAGAGCCATCTCATGCTCTGATTTAAATTTTGGAAGGATGGCTTGAGTAAAAATAGATTATAGGAAGGCAAGGGGAAAATCAGGAAAAACCAGCTGAGAAACTATTGCAATAACCAAAAGGAAAGAGTGCAGTGCCATGTACAAAAGCAGTAGCAATGCAAATGGTGAAAAGCGGTCAGATCTAAAAAAACAAACAAACAAACAAACAAAAAACGGTCAGATCTGAAGAAGTGTCAAAAAAGATTTGTTGTGGTTTTGAAGTGGTTTATAACCTAGAGGAGTTGCAGATGGACAACAGGAAGGATGCAGTCGACATTTACTCTAAAGAGGAAAACTGTGAACAGAGCAGGCTTGGAGGGAAGACTAAGAGCTCAGTTTGGAACATGTTAAGTTTGAAATGTGTATTACTCACATGGAGATGTCAGAGGATACAGGAGTATGGAATTCATTTGTAAGGTTTGGACTGTAGACATACATTTGGGAGTCAGCAGCAAACAAACAGGACCAAAAAAGGACATTTTCAGATACATGGCAACTGAGTTTACTAGCAAGAGTCCTTCATTAAAGGAATTTCGGGAAACAAGGAAATAATCCCTGAAGAAACCTCTGAGATTTAAGAAGGAACAATAGGAAAAAAAAAGAAGAAGAAGAAGGAACAGTAGGCAGTGATACTGGGAAATTTTACTATAAACAAACATCATCCATATAAAATAATGATAATGATAATAAAACATAATTTCTAGGGTTCAAAATTTAAAATGGCAAAGCTAAAATTCTGGACAATAGCATATATGACATAAGAAGGTTAACTAGAGTACAAATGTTGTAGGAGCCTTGAATTGTTGAAGAGGGAATTAAGATCTTAAATTATTTTAGATTAAGTATCTGTAGTTATTATCAAGGGTAAGTAGAAGACAGAAATAGGTTTTAAGTTTCAAACCAGTGTAGCAAGTTTTCTCAAAGAGAGTGCAAATGGTATTTTGTACAGGACAATTGGTCGCTGTGCAGAACTATCCTGCCCATTGCAAGATATTCAGCACCCTCAAACTCTGCCTTCCAATACTAGAAGCACCCAGTCCAGTCACTGTGACAACAATAACAACAACAAAGCACCTCCATATATTTCCAAATACTTCCAAGGAGTGTGCTTTATCAGCCTTACATGAAAACCACTGAAGTACACAGGGAAAACAGGCCAATTAATTTAAAAGTTTAGCCACACACCAAAGTAAAAGGCAAGACAAAAAAGGTGGAGGAGAAAGGAATAAATAAACAGCACAAAGAAGGAAAGAACAAGTCCAAATATATAATTAATCATGATAAATGTAATTGAACTAAATTTGCCAGTTAGAGTGTTGACTGGATATTTTTTTAATTATCCATTACACAATGACACTGTTTATAAGAGACATACCTAACACTTAAGGACATAGAAAGATTGAAAATTTTGAATCTTAATATCACCCAAAAGAAAATTAGATATATAGTTACATATATCATAAGATACATATATAATTAGATAATATATATTAGAAGATTTCAATGTGCTTCAATTATTGCGTGGTCAAGCACACAAAAAACACAATATAAGCTATATACGTATTCTTTTTACAATCATCATCACAATCCAGCTAATTTCTTTACCGAGTGATTATTGTATGCCAAGGATTATTATAGGTACTTGACAGGTATTAACTAATTCATTTAATCTTCATAAAACTACATGAGGTAGGTCTATAAATGGAAAGCTGAGATCTGATCCTGTGTAATCCCACTCTAGTGTTTGTTTTTAATCATTACAAAACATTCTCCAATGAAACATTTTCAAAATGTAGTCACTTATAAGGTCATAATGTAAGTTTCTACAAATTTAACAAATTGATCATGCAATGACTAAAGAAAAAAGTGACAGCAATTGTCAAAGGGGGTAAGGAAGATTTGATCCAAGGCTACTGCAGTGGAGTTGTGCAGTAGGGAAGAGAGATTGGACTCATCTCCCTAACAAAGACCCTCTCTTTGACCAAGCTCTCCTCTGAGCCCTCTTCTCCAACAGTCCCCAACCTTGGGCTCTGCCCTTGGCCCACTTTTAGCAACTAGTTTTAGCAAGAATGCTACTGGGTCAAGTTAGCAAGAATCCCCAGCCCTCATATCTGATCACCTTAGCCTGCCTTCAGCAAGAATCCTGTCAAGATGGTTTAGCCAGGATCCTCCTTACTTCTTAGTAATACATTCACTGATCCCTGTCCTGCTCCCTGGCTATAAATCTCCACTTGTCCCTGTGTTCAGGGTTGAGTCCACTCTCTCTCCCTTATTTCAAAAGCCCATTGCAGTTTGTTCCCCTGTTGAATAAAGTCTTCCTTTCTGTCTTTAATAAGTTTTGAGTAAATATTTTCTTTAATACAGTTCACATTCTCTTTACACAATGCAACTCAGAAGTTAGCATTACATAACAGAAAAAGAGAGCTTTAATCTCTATATAAGTTTGGATATTTAAAGCAGACATATATAATCCCACACATTTTAAATAACTCATGGATCAAAAAAGAAATCATAATAAAAAACTTTAAAACTTGGCTCTGATTAATAAAATGTTGCATATTAAAAGTTGCGGGCACTATGAAAACAATATTTTGATGGAAAGACATAGTTTGCCATGGTCTGTAAATCAATAGCAGTCCAACATTAGCAATTTCCTATAGCAGTCCAACATTAGCAATTTCCTATGGTTTAACCTAAATCTGTAGCCTCAATTGCTTAAATTAGAAAAAGAAGAAAGGCTAAATATTAATGGGAAAAGCCTCCAACTGAAAAAATCCGAAAACAACAGAATAAACTCCAAGAAAATAAAAGAGAGTAAATAAAGATAAAATTTTGAATAAACAGAAAAAAAAACCTGCCTCTGAAAATACTAAAGCATTTAAGAGAACTCTAGTTGATATGATAAAGAAAAAGGAAACACAAATAAATAATATTCAGTTTGAAAGGAACATATAATTGCATATATAGGGTAGGTTTAAAAGATAATAAAATACTATGAACAAGTTTATGACAATAATTGAAAACCTATACAAAATATGTAAATTCTAAGAAAACTGTAACTCACTCAAAGTGATTGAATAGGAAGCTGTGGATTAATTATTAAAGATTAATTAAAATTATTGATTAATTAAATATTAATATAAAGATTAATTAAAATTATTAAAGCATTTAAATGACTAGTCAAAGTTCTCTATCTTTAAAAAGACTACATTATTATTTTTTTAAAGATTTTATTTATTTGAAAGAGACAGCATGAATGGGGCAGGGAGGAGGAGAGGCAGAGGGACAGAATCAAGCAGAGCAGACTCCACACTGAGCATAGAGCCCGACCAGGAGCGCCATCTCACAGCCCTGAGATCATGACCTGAGCTGAAACCAAGAGTCTTCTGCTTAACCAAGTGAGCCACCCAGGTGCCCCAAGGCTCACATTATTTTACAGGAAAATCTTTACAGGAAAGATCTACCAAAATTTTGAGGAACACATTCAATATCCAAAAGTTTCCAAAGAACAAGAAATGAGAAAATACTCCTCAACTCCATGTATGACCTAGCATCACCTAGTATAACCTGGATCCCAAAAGCAAACAAGGTCAATTTATAAAAGGAAAACTTTATTCTTTATCTATCATACACATAGATACAAAAATTTCAAATTAAATATTCCAAAATAAATCTAGAAATACAGAAAAAAGACTGTGACCAGGAATAAAAGAATGGTTTAAAAATAGAAAAATTTAGGGGCACCTGTGTGGCTTAGTTGGTTAAGCATCTGCCTTCAGCTCAGGTCATGATCCCAGAATCCTGGGATCAAGCCTCACATCAGGCTCCCTACTTACCATGGAGTCTGCATCTCTCTCTGTCCCTCTACGCTACTCATGCTCTCATTCTCTACTTCTTTGTAGAGAAAAATAAAATAGAAATTAAAAAAATAGAAAAATTTATAAATGCTGTTTCTACAATAGCAATTAAAGAAGAAAATCATATGATCATCTGAATAGATTCTGTAAAGAGAACAAAATAAACATGCATTCAAAAAAACATGCATTCATAATTTTTAAAGATTTTAACAAACAAGGATTACAAGTCAATTTCATTAACTCAATAATAGCTATTTACTAAAAAATCTACAGCAAACTCACTCTTAATAATAAAACCTTAGAAGCATTCCCTTTAAATAGAGAAAATTATATCCATTATCATTGCTCATATTGAACAGTTACTGACATTCTAACTAGCAGAGCAAATACGAAAAGGAAATAAAGGTTATGATTATTGGAAAAGAGAAAACAAAATTATATATCTGCAGATGATAACATTGTTTAGAAAACAGAAAGAATCTACAGATAAGTGATTACAATCAATAAGAGAGTTTAGCATAGTAACTGAACCTCTGATTATTCCATAAATATCAACTGCATTTCTACACACAAGCCACAGTTAGAAAATGCTAATTTAAAAAGATAAGATTTATATAAGCAATGATAAGACATAGAGAAGCCCTAAGTTAATAAAAACATATAATGTTCATAGATAAAGAGACTCAATATCATAAAGATGGCAAATCTCATAAAATTTTATCAATAAATAAAAAAATTTATCAATAAATCCAATACAATTTCAGTAAGAATTTCAACAAGACTTTGGAAGGATTCTAAAATTTATGTGAAAGAACATGAAGCCCAAAAATATCTTACATACCTGAGAAAGAATAAGTGGAAATTTGCACTGTCATATATCAAGACATTATAATGCTATAGAAGTTAAGTGTGTTTGTTGGGGCGCCTGGGTGGCTCAGCTGGTTCAGCAGCTGCCTTGGGCTCACGTCATGATCCCAAGGTCCTGGGATTGAGCTCTGCATTGGGCTCCCTGCTCAGTGGGGAGTCTGTCTATCCCTCTCCCTGTGCCTGTCCCCCTTGACTCATGCTCTCTCTTTCAAATAAATAAAATCTCTAACATGAAATTTTTTTTTAAAGAATATGTTTGCTATTGAAAACAGATAGATAAATTGACTGATAGAATAGAATCTCCCCAAACAGACTGATTCATACATGAAATTCTAATATTAAAGAGTTAGTCAGAGATGCCTGGGTGGCTCAGTCAATTAAGAGTCCAACTCTTGATCTCAGCTCAGTTTATGATCTCAGGGTCATGAGATTGAGCCTTGCATCAGGCTCCACATTGAGTGGGGAGTCTGCTTGAGATTTTCTCTCTCTCCCTTTCCCTCTGCCTCTTCCCCCGGCATTCATTTGCTTTCTCTCTGTCTCTCTCTCTCTCTCTCTCTCTAATAAAGACATAAATCTTTTAAAAAAAAGGAGTTAGTTATACAGAACATTGGAAGAATGAAAGCTTTTTAACAAATAATACTGAGACAGTTATTCATTTGGAAGAAAAATAATCTCCACCATACATTAATATCAATTACAGATGAATTAAAACTCAAATGTAAAGGACAAAATCTTAAAACTCTAGAAGGCAAGACAAAAGCATGTTTTGTGCATTTGGATAAAAAAGAATTTCTTAGACATAACAATGTATAGAGATGTCAAATCATTGTGTTATACGCCTGAAACTAATGTAACATTGTGTGTTGACTATACTCAAATAAAAAAAATTAACACATAAACAAGCATTCTCCCCTCAAAGAGGAATAAAACTTTGCTAATGCACACATAAAAAGTTGATCAATCTCAATAATCAGGAAAATGCAAATTTAGACCTCAATGAGATAGCAATTAACACTGGCAAAAAATAAGACACTTGACAATGTAGAATGGCAGAAATTTTCATCTGTTCTGGTGCAAGAAGGTAAATTTATACAACTATCTTGAAAAATAATTTGTTATTATCAAATAAAAGTAAAGCTTCCCTTCATCTATAAGCTGGCAATTCTATGCCTGGGTTTATAAATCCTAGCCTAGAGAAACCCTTCCATTAGTTTGCTGGGAGATACGTACAATATATTCACAGCAGCACTATTTGTAAAATATTTGCAAAAGAACTGGAAACAACCCAAATATACATCAACAGGGAAATTGATAAACACACTGTTGAAATAGACACACAATGGAATATTATACATCAGTAAAAAGGAATAGACACTGATACTTGGATGAATCTTAGAAATATAACCATACAATGAAAAAAGCAGAATGCATTGGATTCTATGCAGTTTGTACCATTTTCATAAAGTTCAAAATTAAGCATATATATTTATATATATAACCTTATATAAAGCTTATAAAGCTCAGACATAAGCAAAACAAAATATATATGTGTATTTATATAAATATATGTGCGTGTGTGTATATGGTCATTTATACATGAGATAAAATGGAAAAATGGAGACACAAATTAAAAACCAAACTACAGGATGGAGGTTACCCTGAGGAGGAGGAAAGGGGCAAAATAGAGAAGACGCAAATTTGTAGATGCAACAATATTAATCATTTTAGTTATTAAATTGGATGCTAGTTACCTGGGTGTTCATTATGATGCTTCATATTTTTTTAATAATAAATTTATTTCTTATTGGTGTTCAATCTGCCAACATACAGAATAACACCCAGTGCTCATGCCATCAAGTGCCCCCCTCAGTGCCCGTCACCCAGTCACCCCCACCCCCCGCCCTCCTCCCCTTCCACCACCCCTAATTCGTTTCCCAGAGTCTTCATGTTCTGTCTCCCTTTCTGATATTTCCTACCCATTTCTTCTCCCTTCCCTTCTATTCCCTTTCACTATTATTTATATTCCCCAAATGAATGAGACCATATAATGTTTGTCCTTCTCCGACTGACTTACTTCACTCAGCATAATACCCTCCAGTTCCATCCACGTTGAAGCAAATGGTGGGTATTTGTCATTTCTAATAGCTGAGTAATATTCCATTGTATACATAAACCACATCTTCTTTATCCACTCATCTTTCGATGGACACTGAGGCTCCTTCCACAGTTTGGCTATTGTGGACATTGCTGCTATAAACATCGGGGTGCAGGTGACGCTTCATATCTTATATATAGGTTAAAACTTATTGTTTATATATATCAAATATTGCAATATAAAAACATTTTTAAGAGAGAATAGGAGGTAAGGACATAGAAATAGCATTTGCAGACATCTTAACCACAAAGATGAGAGAAAAGTAGGGCTAAAGGTGGAAGAGGACAGGGGAGTAAGAAAGGATCCTATTATTTTGCTTTTATTCATTTATTTATTTGTTTGTTTTTAAATATGGGAGATAACGCAGCCTGCTTTTATGCTAATAGGGACGAGACAAGTAACAGAGGAATGATTGATGACGCAAGGAGAGAAGATAATCACAAGAAGGAAGTCCTAAGGGTTAGGAAAGAGGAAATGCCAGTGCTTAAGTGGAGGGGTCCATCTTACTCTGGGGCAGAGAAGGTTCCCTTGTTTTAATGGATGCGAAGGCAGAGTAGATACAGCTAAATGGATTTGCTGATGAGGAGATCACGACATTCTCCTCCAAGTAGCTCTATTTTCTCTGTGAAATGTGAAGAAGGGTTATTCACTGTAGGTGAAGGAGGGAACACTGGAGATTTGAGGAGACAGGAGAAGGCAGGGAATGATTACCTCTGAGGGTAGAGGAGCCATTTGAATGAGAAAATGTAAGGAGACATCCTCCTTGGTACATATTCTTTTAACACCTCCCACCCACCCACCACCCTCCTCACCGACCACTCTTGATCAATTCTCCCTTGCTGGATTTCTCTCCTTCTCCTGATCTCTGAACATTGGAACGCCTGAGCTCAGTCCTCAGATATGTTCTGTCGTGTTCTTATGTGAACCCATCGAGTCCCATGGCTTTGAATGCCGTCCACCTGCTGAAGACTCACAAATTGGTGTCTGCTGGCTTCTACATCTGTCGGGGGTGCCAGACTTGTATATCCAGCTGTCTGTGTGGTGTCTACACTTGGCTGTCTAAAAGGCATCTCATTTAACATGTCCAAAACTAATTTTTAAAATTTTTCTGCCCATTCTTCTCTCTGCCCAGTCTTCTACAGTTCAGTAGAAGAACCACCATGCCTCCAGTTGCCCAGAGCAGAAACCCAGTTTTTTTTCCTTTATTTATCTTTATCTCATACTTCACATCCAATCCATCAACAACTTATATGAGCTTTGCCTTCCAAATATACCCCAAATCTAATCCTCACCACCCCACCACTCTCTCTAAGACACCATTATATCTTTTCTCTATCACTGTCCTAGCTTCCCTGCCTCCATCCTGGCTTTGCTCCCATCCCCAATCCATTCTCCACATGCGGCCACAGTGATCTTTTATAAACATATATCAGATCACAGACTCTCATGCTCCAATCTTTCTGTGCTTTCTATTGCACTAGTATAAAACCCAGAGTCCTCCCTCTGGTCTGTTTGGCCCTAGATGATCTGGTTCCAGCTAGGTTTTAAACCACGTTCTCCCTACCTCCCCCACTTCACTTATTCTGCTTCAGCCATGTCAGCATTTTCAGGGTTTCTAGCAGGTGTCGGGCTCATCTGTATTTCAGGGTCTTTGCACTGGTTTCTAGTGGTGCCCTAGCAAGGTAATTCACTCTTTTCATTAGATTTTCAGTGAAGTATTACCTATTAAAGCTGATATTTTTATCCAAAAGTGTCCTCTTCATCTCTTTATTCTGCTTTATGTTTTTTGACTCCACATATGGTATCTTGTTTGTTTGTTTGTTTGTGTTTGTTTGTTTGTTTAAAGATTTTATTTATCCATGAGGGACACAGAGAGAGGGAGAGACACAGGCAGAGGGAGAAGCAGGCTCCCCATGGGGAGCCTGATACGGGACTCAATCCCAGGACCCCGGGATCACGCCCTGAGCCAAAGACAGATGCTCAACCACTCGAGTCACCCAGGTGTCCCGATAGCATTCTGTTTTATACACTTTTTGCGTACCTCCCCAGTAGGAGGAAAATTCTATGAAGGCAGAGATTTTGTCCTGTTCACCACTGTGAACTATGGATAGCGACTGGCAAAAAAATAGTTGTTGGTTGAAGGAGTTTGAGCCCATTTCAGATAACTCTGGAAGTCACAACAGAGCTGCCTCTTTCTAATTGGCAAATCTATCTTTTAAGTAATTTTATTTGCATCAAGTTTACGGATTTATGCATCACTGCACACTCTAAAGTAAGCTCACCTCCAAGAAGAATGATCATGTCTTATATTAACTTCCCAATGTTTAAAATGACTCTGAAAGATTTGGAAGTGCCTACAGAAAGTACTACTTAGATGCAATTAGCATCAGCGTCATTCCAAATAAATTATAGTATCTCCTAATTTGATAATGAACTTCCACTTCCATTAGAAAGCATAGTCGTATGACAGGTACCCTGTTTTGGACATTAGAAAGTTCAAAGCAGATTCCTTATTTGGTCTCCAATTAATATATAGGCCTGTTACTTAATAATTCTGTTAAATATAAATAGCTCTCATAAGGTATTTCCAATGAATTCTCTATGGATAAGTTCTCTATGGATAACTAGAATTGCTGAAACAGGAGCTATAAAATATTCTTTTTATCAAGACTATTATGGGAATTATTGAAATCTTTCATTGATTTCTCTTTGAACCTGGAGGAAAATTTCATAAAATTCCAAGTGAATTTAATATAGATTTTGTAGGGTAGGGATAATTTGCATAATGATAAACCATTTGTTTTATTTCCTAATACTTTTTTTTAAAGATTTTATTTATTTATCCATGAGAGACATACAGAGAGAGGCAGAGGTACAGGCAGAGGGAGAAGCAGGCTCCATACAGGAAGCCTGATGTGGGACTCGATCCTGGATCCCGGAATCAGGTCCTGAGCCAAAGGCAGAAGCTCAACCACTGAGCCACCCAGGCATCCCAACCTAATACTTTTTTTTATGTAAGTATTTTATCTAAGGGCAACCACATGCAATATTATATTACTTTCAGGTATACAATACAGTGATTTGAATACCATTGATACTTTGATAATGTTATAATTGTTTCAGGATAAATGATATAGGAAGTGTTTTGGTAGAAATGTTTTTTAGTAACCTCTAAAGCACCATAGAAAACAAGAGATGCTGAAAATCTGTATGTGGGTGTCTGTCCTGACTTTCAAAAGGAAAGAAGATGGATTATGTGCTTTATATCCCAAACAAAATTATTAAATTGACTAAGTACAGAGCCTATAAACCTTTCTTAAAAATGAAGGTGATCATCACATCACCCAGTTACCCCATCCCCCCACCCTCCATAAACCCTCCATTTGTTTCCTATAGTTAAGAGCTAGGAAACATGGTTTATCTTCCTTTCTGATTTCTTCCCATTCCGTTTTCCCGCCCTTCCACTAGGATCCTCTGTGCTATTTCTTATATTCCACATATGAGGGAAACCATATAACTGCCTTTCTCTGATTGACCAGTGGGTGTTATATGCAACTGATGAATAACTGAACACTATATCTGAAACTAATGATGTACTATATGTTGGCTAATTGAATTTAAATTAAAAAAAAGAAAAATGAAGGTGGTGATTTCCAGATTTCCAGAGGTAAACTAAAAAGTAAAGTCAAGCTAGGCTTACTTCATTTTCTCTTTCTTCCCTTATATTGGAAATTTTCTTGCCTTGTCTGCCTTTGTTGTTTGTTTAACTAGATTGATAAGCCAGCTCAAGTATATCAAAATAAATATATCTCGGGTTCCTTAAGTCAGTTTTGCTTTACAGCATCCTTGAATAGTTTGAGGAATATGAGCTGGGTGATAGCACAATTAGATAAAATTATAATTGGCAAAGCTTAACCGTACAAAAAGAATGAATCTGTGACAACCCAGCTAGAGGAATGTAGTTTTGAAGTATTTTTATCAATTACTCAAATTAAGACACAAAATAGTATTTAATCAAAAATGTAAATGACTCAAAGCTGAAAGAGATAACGAATGCTTCTCATCTCAGTGAATGACATTTCCATTCATCTACTTCAGTCCTCTCCCATCACCTGGAATAATTAGGCTAAGTTGCTGAAACAAAACAATCCGAAAATACAATGACTCAACCAAGAAAGGAAATGATCTCTATCGTGCATAAAAATGCTAAATGAATAGAACTGAGCCAGGTAGGAGACTCTGCTCCATAGGGTCACCAAAGAATCTGTTTTTTCTATCTTCTGCCCGCCCTTAAGTTGATGTTTAAGTTTGCAGAGATGGATATTGGATCATCAGTATCACATCCATGTTCAAGTCCAGGGCAAGCAGCCTTGAATTCTAGGAAAGGACCTGGGTGTTGGCCCAAATTTAGTCTATAATCATATTTAACTCAAACGGAGCTTGAGCAATGCAGATCTAGCTAGATGGTCATGAATATGGTTCAAAGTCAGGGTGGGGCAGGTGGTACTATCTCTAGAAGGAAGGAAAGAAAAATAAATACTGGGGACAACTTGTGGTTTCTGCTATACATGTCCCCAAATCCAATTCACCACCAAGTTAGGTGTGTGGGCCTCCTATATATTTCACAAAAACTCCCACTTGCCCATTTAACGCCATCTTTGCTGTCACAGACTTTGTCCAAAGTATCATCACATCTGACCTGTTTTATTATAATAACCTCCTAACTGGGTTCTCACATTTGCTCAAATGCTCCTTTGCTCCCAAATCAGCTGTTTTGTTGCAGTCATTTTAAAATGCAAAAATAATCATGTCATAACTGATTAAAATCTTTCAATTGCTTCTCATCGCTCTTAGGATTCACTAATGAGAACACTAAAGTCCTAAATATTTTACCCTCTACTCCTCTGGTCTCACCTCTCATTATTCTCCTCCTCTCTCCATGTCGCTCCCTTTCTTTATACTCCAGGCACATTTATGCCTTCTCTGTTTCTCACCCACAAAATGCTTTCACCAGTCACAAAGATTTTGAACTTGCTGGTCCCTCTGACAAGAATGTTTCCCTCCATTTGCCTCCCTGACTCATATATCAGCACTCAAGCCAAAGCTTTCTGAGGGAAAGCTTCCCACAGTCACAGATGATGCTGATCCCTTATTACACACTGTCATAGCACTCTGTAATTTTGTCACTGTTTGTAATTATGCATTTATTTTTGTGAGTATTTGAGCTACGGAAATCTGCTTTCAATGCTGTTTTTCCGTGTCTCTTGTATTCTCTTCCCTGGGCTCAGACATTCACAAGGCTGGTCTGGCTTACAGAGAAAGACCTTAAATTAGAGCTTCTGATAATATTAGCTTCCCCTTTCATTCCTTTACCCAACCTTGCCTTTCGCAATCTTCCTCACCTAAGAATCTAGATGGCAGGGAACCAGGAGAACTAGCCTATATGGCTTTCCTTTCTCCACCGCTCCTGGGGAGTACTAGGTATGCAACAGGAACTGAGCACGGGCACAGAACTTGGACTCCACAGGAACATTCCTCATTTCTATAGCCCTCCCCTGCCCTATGTCTATTCATGTTAGTCAAAAGATCACTGAATAGGCCTTCTGGTCTCTGACGTTTATGTTTCCAGAATCTATTTCACTCAGGGTCTGAGAAGGTTTACTTTGGCTCTCAGGAGTCTCTCATATTTGATCCAAATTTCACAATATTTGGCTGATAATTCTTCACAATTTTTTAAAGACAGTGTTCTTCTCTGATTTATATTCTTGGGGGATTTGGTGGGGAGGGTGTAGTTTTTGTTTGTTTTGTTTTTATGAGTTTCAGGGAGGAAAGTATCAATCAAATGGCTTTAGGTCACCCTCTTTAACTAGAAGTATCTGTAGCTGTGAGTAAATGTTAACATGCTGGGAAGATGTGTCTATTTATTCTGTGGCTTCATACCCTCAAGAGAATGCTCGCCCCAGTTTAAGAAGCATCTTATAATCTATTTAAATAGGATTTCCACCAATAAAGCAGAGAATATTAGAAAATAAACTATCTGTGGACTTTCCCAATAGGTCCACAGACTTTTATAACACATGTGAGTAAACAATGTAGATTCCTGAGCCTATGAGTAAGCACGGATTGAAGATTTTGGAATTGCAAATGCTTTGTTTGCCAAGCCTCTCTCTTCTAATTGCTCTTCTCCAAAAACTATATAGATGAGTATCTGGCATGGTGCAGGCACATACTAGGTTCTCAAAACATTAATTCTTTCTTCTCCTTTTTTTTTTTTTAAGAGAGGTAAGGGGGCTAGGAGGAACAACGGATAGAAGAAGCAGAAAGAGAATCTTAAGCAGGCTCCACCTGGTGTGGAACCCGATGTGGGACTCGACCTCACAACCCTGAGATCATGACCTGAGCCAAAATCAAAAGTGGGACGTTGAACTGACAGAGCCAGTCAGGCACCTCATTCTTTTTTCTCCTTTTAATATAAGAAAGAAAAATGCTCCTGTTTTTTTTTTTTTTTAAGGAAGCTTTATTAAGTGCGTACTACAAGGTAGACATGGTGACAGATAGACACAGAGATCCTAGTCTAGCGAGGGAGAAAGATAAGTAACCAAAAGGACAATTAAGACAAACAGTGCTGTGATAGCAAAAAACGCTTTAAGAACACAAAAGCAGACTTCTAATCTGTCATAAAATGGGAATGCTAGGGAAGAAGCATGGGCTTCCTAGAGGAGAAGATACCTAAGTCAAGAGGTCAGACTTAAGGAATAAATAGCAACAAACTGCACAGAGAAGCAGGAAGAAAGTTATTACAGGCAGCAGAACAGTATCATTCCTGTAAATAGCCAAGAAGCTAGTCCATGACATTTCCAAAGAACTCTAAGTTCAGTGAGATGGGACTACAGAGTGGGAGGAAAATGGAAGGAAATCAAGTGGTAGAAAGGCAGGGGCCACAGCCCCATCCTTTGATTCAGTTCAGCACTTATTGGGCACCTACCATGTACCAGGCACTGAGAATACAATGACTAAGACACAGTCTCTGTTATCAATAAGTTTATAATCTGGGGAATGCATCTCAGCACATGATGTTGAGAATTTCACCATTATGTAATAGGTGAAACCACAGAGAACGGAACTTATCTTACCTTTTTGAAGGGTTTTAAAAAGATTCATGTTAAGGAATAAAGAATTAGTGATGCCTGGGAGGTGCAGTCAGTTAAGTGTGCAACTCTTGGTTCCAGCTCAGGTCATGTCAGCATGGTGAGATTGATCCCCGCATGGGGATCCATGCATAGCAAGGAGTCTGTTTGAGATTCTCTCTCTCTCTCCCTCCCTCTCCTGCTTGTGTTCTCATGTCCTCTCTCTCTCTCTCCTTTCTCAAATAAATAAATAAATCTAAAAAAAAAAAAAAAAAGGAAGAGAGATAACCAAAACATGGTGCCACAGAAGTAAGAAAAAATATTACCAGCAGAAAAGCAAAGTGCAGGTGTGGAGGTGAAATATGGCACATTGTGTAGGATATCAATCAAACATAAGTAGTTCAGTATTTCTGGGATACAAAGCATGAAATGAATGTTTGCTCATGGGACAGAAATAAAAGGAAAGGGAACTAATGTCCCTCTGGAACTAATGTCCCTTAAGAACTTTAAGTGATGCAGAACTACTGAAGAGGTTTTATCTGGAAAAACACAATACACTCTGATAATAGTATAAATAATGTATTTGAGGGAGATAGGTCTAGATGTCTGGAGGACAATTAGAAGGCTATTGCAATAAGACAGTAAAGAGATGCTGAAGGCCTAAACTAAGGTAGTTATATTACAGATGGATAAAGAGATGGAAATATACTTGAGAGACAGGAAGGCAAAAATAAGAAATTTATTTATTGGGAATGTTAAAAATAGGGGAAGAGAATCAAGGATAGTATCTAGTTTTCCAAAAATTAAGGAAAAACATATCTATAATGTGTTGAAATTATTTGTTTAAATTATATTTATTTATATTAGCACATGATCTTAATGAAGGAACTGTGTTGTTTATCATTCCTTTTTCCAGTGCCTAGCTCAACGCCTTTGTAAAGTGTGCAGTCCATAAGTATATGTGAAATTAATGAGAAAAGCAAGCAAGAGATTGGTGGAAATGACAAGTTTAGTATTGAACAAAAGAGTTTGAAGATAGCTATGTAATTTCCGAGTAGAAATTTGCAGTTGAAAATAATATAGGTATAGAGTTCAGGAAAGAAAACCAAGTAAAAAAAAAAAATTAAGAAAACCAAGTAAAAGAGAATTAGATGCCATCAGAATAGAAGCAAGGGGAATGGATGAGCTCAGAGAATGACAGATATTCAGAATGACATACATATTGGCAAAGGACAGTGTCCTGGGAGTGTCACTTAAACAAAAGTTTCATTTTTTTGACCCAAGGATTGGGAAAGATGAACAAAATTATGCAGACCAAGATCCAAAAAACTATCAGAACCATCCTCTCTGCGCTCAATTTCCACCAAGGAAATTCAGTTGCTTTCCAAAGTTACTTGATTTGCCCAATGTAGCCAGCATCCAAGCCGAAATGCTTTGATTTTAAACGGAATACCTTTCCTTTCATACCTGCAATGTCAGATTATCAGCACACCATCATTAGAATTCATGATGTACAATGCAGAGGCAACAATCATGGTCTGCAAGGTGCCTAGATTCTTTTAAATGTTCAAACGATATCATAGTAATTGAAACCTAAAAAACATTCTTACACAGAACCAATGCTCAAGCATTGCTCTTAAAACCAAGGAATGTAAATAGGAAATAATTCTTGGGAGAGTTGATTTTATAACTGTATTATTCCGGTAGCAGGTGTTCTTGAGAATAAGGGCAACTATATTAAAATTAACAGCTCTATATGCATAGAACATAAACTACACAAATCAGCCTCACTGAATATACATTCTCTGCACTGTTCTCTCCATATGAATGAGCACTACTGCGGCAGCTCTCAACACTTGCTCTTGAACTCTGGAACTCTGGCTACAAACAGGGTTTGTAACATTATGCTAATGAGAAGCTGTATTTTAAAAGAGATCATTATTAAAGTGCTCTGCCTTAATTTGCGTTGCCTTCCTATTTCCGCCCAACTTTATTTGGAATGCGTTGCAATTTCTAACCTACTACCAGTAACAGAAGCTCTGTGTGATTAAGACAATAAATATATTCACAAAACATAAACGCAGCTTTTGGGGCTTTAAACATCTGCTCTGAAAATAAAACTTTTACAAACATACAGTCACAGGCAAAATGAAACCTTTCTTCCTAGACTTTTTTTTTTTTTTTTTTTAATGGAACTGAAAGGTCTAACACACAAATAATGGTCTACTCTCAAATGCAATGTGCAAATTTCGCTAATTCATATGCAATGTTGATCAATTATATGAGCCTTTATATAGCTGCAGGGCACTCTCAGAGGCCTATGCACTACTTTAGATACAATTGTTCAATGGGGGCTAAGACTACATTCAAGACTTCAGTTCTAACAAGATCTAGATATTGAAATTGAAATATCCAAAAATTTGTTGGTTTTATTACTATTTTATTGCCAACATTCTCACAATAGGAACAACCTCAGGTGAACATTTAGGAAACCTTTGCCTCATTTATGTTTTCTACCCTCGAAATGCAAGACAGATGAGAAACAGCTTATATCCAACTACCTCCTAGTTGAATGATTTGTTCAGTGTTAGCCAAGAATTTGAATGGTTTTTCCATCCCTACATATCTCATCATCTACTTCAAAATCAGTTGGATACCCTTGGGAAATTACCCAAACTATAGAAAGAGTTTTACAGATATTTATCATCACAACATTAATAATAGAGGGGGGGGAAAAACCTAAAGCAAGGCAGTGCCCAAGAATAAGAGAATCATTACATAAGGGCTAATATATCGATAAAATGCCACACACCATTTAGAAAGATGGTTACACAGATTATATAGCTACATACCCATGCTCCTGGCATGACAAGTCTTCACATAAACTGAAAGAAGTCTATTCTCCACAGATAACAGAGCACATTACTACTATATATCATGTTTGAAGATAAATTTTAACATTATTTTCTCATAGTTTTCACCTGCACCCTTCTCTCCATAAGACAATATTATTTAGGTCACCACATTCCACATATTACCTTATTGAATCTTCAAAAAACCTAAAGAGGTAAATCATATTAGGAGTTTATTATTAATAATATTATGAGTTGTTTATCCCAAGACTTTAGGGATGCTTAATTGCCTTTGGAGGATCCCATTCATACAAGTCAACTAGTTACCAAGTTTTAATTGCTAGAGTGACTAAATATCTCCTTTTCTAGCAAAAGAAAACAAAAGTCCTCATTATTTAGATACTGGCTAACCCAGCACTATCGGTGCTGGTTATATAGAAATATAATTCAAGGCATATATGTAAGCCATGTGTGTCATTTTAAGTTTTCTATGACTGCATTTAAAAAGTTAGAAGAAACAAATGAAATTAATTTTAATAGTATCTTTTATTAAGCCTGATATATCCAAAATATTGTCAGTTTCAACTTATAATCAACATAAAAATTATTCATGAAATATTTTTAAATATATTTTTACTAAGTTTTTGAAGTCTAACTTGTGTTTTACATTCATAACTCATCTCATTTCAGATTAGCCACATTTCAGGTGCTCAGTAGCTACATGTGGCTGGGAGCTATTGTCTTGGATAGTGCAGATGGGAGAGTGAGTGATTGCTGAGAGAATGTTGAAAATACTTGTGTAAGATAAACTGGACATAATAAGCATTGTTTTTTAACACTATGTGCCTACTATTTAAGATAATAAAATTATGTAATTCAGAAGTAGATTTTACTACCATCCTTAGCTGAAAGCATAATTTTTTTTTCCTTTTTCCCTTTGGTACATCATTCTGAAACCAATATGTGTCCAACTTAGTGAAAAAACATTAGCAAATGTTATGGAGCATAATAGAATAAAAATATGGTGTCACTGGAGTAAGATGCTCTGGTATGAGACAAATGAAAAGTAGTCAACGTATCTTGCCTCTCACAATGAAAAACTGCAGTTCAAAGGGAGGAGGCCTTCAAGGATGACTAGCTTATTTCCTAAGCACCAAAAACTTTCTTTAGAAGCAAGTACTTATCATCACCACTTCACTTAATCACACTAAAAGTTTTCCCACAGTTTGGGTGTTTTTGCAAGAGCAACTAAGGAATGACCCTGGAAAGATAAAAAGCTTTTGATAAAAACCAAGCTTTCTGATCAATCCTCAAGACAAGAAGGGCTTAAAAACCACAACAAACTCCTGAATGAGGTCCAAAGTGAAATTAAAACCTCCATTTTTTTTTAAACCCCAGGCTTATACTTTACAACCTCCATTAAAAGAAAAAAAAAAAAAACCCTCAAAGATAGGATGGGCACTTGGAGAAAACAATGAATGTATAGTTGTATCCCCTTAGAAATGTTCCTTAACTCCTCCCACAACTAAAATTAAGCCTAAGCAAAGAGATTTTAAGGGAAAGGTGGGTAAATGAGTGGGAAAAATTAGAGAAGGTGACAAAACATGAGACACTCCTAACCCTGGGAAACAAACAAAGGATAGTGGAAGGGGAGGCAGGTGGGGGTGATGGGGTAACTGGGCACTGAGGAGGGTACTTGATGGGATAAGCACTGGGTGTTATACATATGTTGGCAAATCGAACTTCAATAAAAATAATTTTTAATGTTAAAAAAAGAAACATGCTTTCTCTAACTTCTTTAATCTATTATTTTACAAGAGCAAAAAAAATAATGTGAATTCAGAACACTTATTGGTTATTTATTTTAGAGCCATATTTTCAATTAAAATAAATAAATAAATCTAGTGATGCGCTTCAAGAAAATTAAGCCTAAGGATTGAAATAATCCTTCCACAAAAGCTAGTTATAAGAACTCTTCTGGAACATAACAGTAGAATTTATAGTCTAGTGAGAACAATCACAGTGAAATAAGTAGGCATCTAAATTATCACACAGTGTAACGACTGGCAAAATATGGAAAGTGTGGTGAGCCCATCCAAGGAGACATAACTTGAGAAGACAGGTGTATTTGTGGTTTTTGGGTTATACAACTGCTATAGCTACTGAGCAATACCCTGAAGTTTGGGTTTCTAACAAAGCTGTTAGACTTTGGGTCTAGCTGGTAGACTCTTAGACTAGGGTTCAGCTTCCTGAAAAAAGTGAAGCCTAAGCTAAACTTACACAACGGGTAGGTGTTAGCCTAGTGGAAGTGATGGGGGAACAGAGGACTAGCTGAGGACAAAGCACAAGCCCGGGGCAGCACATGGATAAGTCCTTGAAACAGTCAGAGTGACCTCCCTCTATGGCCTCAACTGCCTCGAGGTTAATACTTTGCTAAGGGCAGAAGGCAATCTTAGCCCAACCCCAGGATCCTGTAAGTCTACTTGAACATATAAAAATTCCTTTAGAAATTTCCTTGATCTCTAAACCCCCCCAAGACACATGTTGACAATCATCCCCCAAGCACACGGCCCACCAATATACATCTGAAGGGTCTCCTGACTCAGGTTTTATTAGACGCTGATAAATGACCTCTTCCCAACAACAGCTAGCCCCCTCCTGGTCCTGGTAACATTGCTTCCAAAAATCCTTAGATAGTACGCTATCCTCGAACCCCTCCCAACTCCCAGGTATATAATCAGCCACCTGTCACAGGCCCGAGGCAGCAGCTCTTCCTGCCACGGGTCCTGTCTCTGTGCTTTAATAAAACCACCAGTTTGCACCAAAGATGTCTCAAGAATTCTTTCTTGGTCATCAGCTCCAGTCCTCACCCCACCAAACCTCACCTATATTCCAAAACTTCATCAGAAGGAGTTCAAAGAAGAGGAAACAGGATGTCCCAAGGCCAGGGGTGGGAGATGCATGGCATGTCAAAACACTGGGAAAAGTATTGGGGGGGGGGTGCATAGGTAGAGAAATAAAACTAGAGAATGAGGTAAGAGGTGTGAGCCTGTGGCCCCTTGTTTAACCACAGAGCATGGACTTAAGCTTCAGAACAGTGGAGAGCTCCTAAAGGCTTTTGAGTGGCTGCTTATGCTTTGACCTCCTCCCTTTTTGGGGTTTCTAGTTCCCTAAATTCCTTGAAAACCCTACAACTAAAGCATTTTACAAGAGTTTCAGGGGAAAAGGCAGAAACCAATGAAGCACCATAGCTTCAACTGCAACAGAGAAAGGGAAAAAAAAATAGAGAAAACGCAGTCAAATTCATTCACTGAACTTGGAAAGCTGGTATTTTCTCACTCGTTCCTCTAAGATCTATTCCACCCCCCCCCTTTTTAATGGCCTTGTGTGGTTTCTTTGGTATTTCATAAAATTAACGGCTTGTAACATTTCATTACAGGGCAAGTCTAAAGGCACCTTTCTCATCATTGCTTGAATCTCTGCCTTAAAAGGGGATCCCCCAGGATGGAAACTTCTCTGAGACAGGGACTGTCGTTCTATTTGAGGCTTCCTTTCCACAAGGGAAAGTTGTTTCAAGTCCCTCCCTCCCTCGACCTAATACATGCAGGACCCCTACCCCGTCCCACCCACCCTACCCGTCCCCCGGACACACACACACATTAAAATACATCAGAACAAGGACAAAAGACAGGGAGGGAGGACTGGCATAGGTAGCTTTCAGAATCACTGCCTCTACCTGACTGAATCCTTTGTCTCCTGGTGAGGGCCCAGAGAACACAATCCCTCAATCAAGCAATCATCCTCTTGAGAGGATACAGACACAGCTAATGCCTCTTTTTCAGATATTTTTTTTTTATTTTGCTTTTCTAATTTGTTCAAGATGTCTCCTCTCTGGCATCCCACTACCCTCTATTTCTTATTAATTTTCTTCTGCTGTCTATCTTGGACAGGCAGCTTTTTCTTAGCTCAGTCTTTAAACCCTTAGGGTCATTACTTAAGGTCTTTTATTCTTATTCTATTCTCAGGGAAGATCCCGAAAAAGCTACTTAACAGCCTCTGTCTAAAATTTCTGCACATTCTTAAGAACCATAATGAAGGAACCATGAAGGCTTTTTCCCCCTCTGTTCTGTACCTGTAATGTCACCTCCTAATCATTCTCATTTTCCAGCCCTCAGTCTGTTTTGTTGGCACGTCCTGGAAGGTCCTCTCAGATTCTTCACATCCCCACAAAGCAGATTGGGAAAGATTAGACACCGTGTTCTAGAAAGTCTCTCACTATCCAGGACATAGGCAGAGCACATATCCCCTTGTTTAAAAAATAGTGAAACTCAACAAGATGCCAAAGGGAACTGAATCATGAGCCTCACTGGGCATTTATTCTTTCTACTCCCATGCCACTGGGAATAGAGCTCTCAAAACAAGACCAAAGAGCAAAACTAGAATAAAAAAGGCTTCGTGGCAAAATTAAGGTGAGTCTTTAGGGTGAGCCATGCAGAAGAAAATGTGCTGAGCACCTGCCTATAGTACATTTCTGGCTCAGTCATGAGTATCAACTTAATTCATTCCTCCGAGAAGAAAGCCAAGACATTTTCAAATGCAGAGCTGTTTAGACTTGGTACTCATTCTGCAAAGTTAATAACATTTTTGAGGGTTCATTAATCTCAACAAGGCTGAAAAAAACACATTTTCATGTTCTTGCTCTCTGACTCTCATCTCTTTTTTCGAACTATCATCTTTACAGTATATTTTTACATAAATAATTGGTTACGGCTCACATTAAAATAACTTTGACAAATTATCAGGCAGGGTAAGGGTTTTATGAGCTTGCACTGGGATGTGAGATATCAGCACCCTTGGGTGCCTCAGGACCATGTGTTATCTTACGATAACATTCAATTCACTTCTTTCTAGGCTCTTAAAATATAAGTTTTTCATCTAACAGCTGAAATGACTGTGTTCTGTTTAGATAATATTCCCTCGCTGAAAGGTTGCTCTCCATAGAGTTTTTCTGATTAAAGTATAAATGTGATATGTATGAGGACTAGGATTCATGTCCCTGGCAACCTGGGTGTCCTCAAAAGCATTGCAATCCTGTCCTCGTATCGCATACCCTATAATGCTTCACAGACCACAGTGTCCCCTGTATTATAATCCTTCTCCTTATAGATTAACAAGTGGCAAGCCTTCAATCCTACACATATTACAATCTTTCTTTGTGGCATGCACTAAAGACCTCCGGTGTGATGAATTGTCATCTCCCTCAACCTCAAAGGTAAATGGCTATAAAATTGTTTTATGTTCCTAGTATTCCTAGTCCTCAAGTAAAAAATACTAGCTGTAATTCAATGTCAGCAATGTGATATTATTCATAAAGCCTTCAAACTGTACTTTCCAGTTCTAGAATGCCATCAGAACTTCCCAATTGAATTACAGTCTAGCATTCAGCGGGTGTCCTTTTTCTGCGTAAAAATTACTCATGAGCATTTCCCAACATCTCCGGGGCCTGCACCGAAGTTCCAAAGAGAGCAGGGCTTAGCATAATCCTTCAGAAACTTTCAGAGACATTCAGAAAGCCAAGAATGGCATAAAGCTGTTAAAATTAATGCTGATTAAAAGTTAAAACAAACAGCTTGTAAAATGAAAATGTATTGGTAGTTTTCCAAAAAGAGAAGATGAAGTCTGAGGATATAATTCAACTTCGCTTGCTGGTTTCCACAAAATTCCTAAATTGATGGCATGGGCTTAAACTAACTATGCCAGATGGTTTCTGGTAAGGTAGACGGGAGAATGGAATCTCGTTGGTTTGTTTATTGGGGATAGAGACGTGTTCTGTGCTGTTCTTTGCTAACAATACTAACCTGTACGCCTCAATCAAAATCCATCTGCACATCCATGTTTCATTAATCTCTCTTCCTTGGTTTGGGAACATCTCTACGTTTACTTTCAAGAGACGACAATTTTGCAGATGATGATATTCAGCTTCTCTGATTCTAACACATCATCAACAACTTATTTTAAAAGCTCCTTCTCTTGGTCTTAGTCTTTTTCTCACATGTTCCCCACAATTTTGTAAATTTCCTTCCTTTTTTAATAAGGTGATCTTTTTTTTCTTTGTAGTAGCCCCATTAGTCTTTTTCCAATGGCAATATGTCCAAACCAGCTGTCAGTGGAATATTTAGTATGAGGTAACATAACCAGTCTTCTAAGCACAAGTTCTATGACTCTGCAGTGTGGCTGTGTCCATAGAAAATCAGAGAGGCCAAGTAATTTAGTTAGTAAAACATGACCTTATTTTACGCCTATATCTCAGACTTTCGGTCTTTTCTTTAGACTTATTTTGTTTCTTCAAAACAATATGCTAAGAAAAATGTGAGCAGTTTTGCTGCCTTGTTGAATATTTAACACTCCTTCATTAAATCAAATAGCAGATTTTATTCTAGGATCCGGGAGGAGAAAAATGGCAACAATCTGATAAGAGAAAGGCAAAGGCCTCCAACAATATGGATATTTTTATTTCCTTATCATACATTCTGCACCTACCATTTCCAAGGCATTCATTTCCTATAGTAAATTTGTCCAGTCTAGACCTACTAGATTCATTTGGTTTTTTATTATTAAATTGTCATTTAATATTGGATAATAAGGCTAAATTAAACATGCCCCAGGATAATTCTCTTTGTATATATTTACGGTCACCTATTAGAGCACATTATTTCAATCTTATAATACTAATCCTTTCAAATAGACACCTTAATACTAACATTCCCCTCTGATTTTAATATTTCCTGTACTGATAATCAGCAAGCTTGAGTTATTGTCATTCATAAAAATTAAGATATAGGCCTCTGACTAACCTTGATAGTAAGACACTTATGTGTAACTTTTGACTACAATGTTTTGTTTTGTTATTGCCAATTAGTAGGCCAAGTTAATTAATTTTGTTGGCTTTCTGGGGTTTAGGATTATGTGGCTGAAGCACATTCTCCAAATGGCAATACAAGAGAGAACCACAATCAATGGAATATTATACCCTGAATTTCTCACTTAAATACATATCATCATGATCTTATTGTGTTTCTTAAAAAAAAAAAAAAAAGATTTTATTTATTTATTTATGAGACACAAAGAGAGAGGCAGAGACACAGGCAGAGGCAGAAGCAGCCTCCTCACAGGGAACCCGATGTGGGACTCAATCCTGGGACTCCAGGATCACGCCCTGGGCCAAAGGCAGATGCTCAACTGCTGAGCCACCCAGCGATCCCTTACTGTGTATCTTTAAAAAATTAAAAAATTAAAATATTAAAAAAAATCCGGAAACTCCTGCCTTGTACTAAGCTTATGTTAAACAACATAAGTATTTCTTTCATATAATTTGGTTTATAAGGCACCCCTTAGTAACTGGAATTTTCAAATAATTCTAAATTCTTCCCTAGTGCTACTCTACTAAGATGGTCCTACTAAGACCTCTAGTAAGAGATCTCCAGCAATTCAATTGCCTGCATGAAATAACAAATGTCATTAAAGAAAAATGCTGTGCCCCACCCCCTGGTTTATTCACTCAGCAGCAGAAAACTAAATGAGGAATCTAAGTTCTTTGTCCTTTCCTACTTGCCCTCTGTGTCATTTCTGAAAGAACCCCTCATAAGGCAAAATAACATCAACAGTGATGATTTTACGCCTCATCTCTTAAATATTCACACCTCAGCAAGAAGCCAAATGAAAAGAGTGGCCTTTATGTCCTCTGTCTAGGTGTCCTTCCAGTATCATTTGAGGACCCTTTCAAAAGACAAATAACAATCACAATAGCAAATTTATTTCAGGAGAGAGAAAGGCACAATGAGGAAGATATGTGATAGAGATTCCCATGGATAAGCTTTGCTACTCCTCTCGGGAAGGACCACCCCTCCAACAGCAACGAAATCAGTTCAAATTCCTCTGAACAAATATCATTTCACTGTCTATTCAGAAAGATCTGTTTTCTTCCAATAATATTTTGTGATTACTTGTCCATCCAGAATTCCACACCACCATTCTTCCCCCTAAGAGATCTCTGGTATTCTATTCTCATTTCACCAGGTTCCTTTCATTACCGTCCCCCACTATTTCCACTGCTGCTCTAATATCTCTTCCTCACTAAGGACACTCAGCCATCTCTAAACTTTTCAGAGAAAGGGGAATCCTAAATTAGAGGCTTAGGAATCAGGGCTCAGAACATACCAGCTCTTATCAGAGAGGCAATATAGCAGATGCATTAACAGTGAGGCTCAGAGAGGTTAAATACATGGATCCAAATCCCAGCTTTACCACTCACTACCCGCATGAGGCTGAGGAGCTCATTTAACCTGCCAGGGCTTCTTTTTCTCATTAACAAAATGAGGATACAAACAAAACATACCTCAAAAGGGAGTCATCAGGATTAACAAGGCAATACATGAAATCATTTAGAATCATACTCAGTAGCCTAAGTGTTGAATACGTGTTGGTTATTATTACTAGGCCCTATATACATACACTACACTAATGGTAACAATCTCTCATGTTTCCATTTCCTTGTCTGAAAAATGAAAAGACTAGATTGGATTATTTCTTAAATTCCTCTTGGTCCTAAAATATCGAGAATCTACGTCTAATACAATTCCTTTTTTTAGAACTCCAAAACATTAATAGCGATCTTCTCTTTAACTTGAATAGTGTACAGAAATGGAAAAGTCATAAAATAAACATATGGCGTGGTCCCAGCCTTTAAGAACCATAAAACCTTTCGTTTTGAAGAGTAAAGTTTCATTTATATGAAACTCCCCCTTCAGATCTATTTACTTTTCTTCCTCTGTTACTTCATCAGATTTTCAGAGACATCTGACACACTAAAAAAATTCATTGATAGAATAAATTGTATGTTACAAAATAATACAAAGTCACATAAATGTGTTAAGTTGACCAGCTAGATAAACTTGAAAATCGAACAAACAACATTTATGGGGAAAATATAATCAACCACATTTTCATTCACATTCAACTAATATTTACTGAGTGTCTACTATTTGCTGGGCATAATAATAAATTAGGAAAGCTTCTAATGTAAACATTTAGAAAAGAGTAAAAGGAGAGATGAGATGAATGGCTTGGCACCTAAAGACAGAGGCAAAACTGCACTGGCCACAATGCCTGAGACAAAGAGCAGTGTCCTGTCTCAGAGGGAGATTACTCAGTATGAAATTGCGAGATGAAGAGGGTCCTTAAATGTGATTAAAAATTAGCAAGCTTTGATCCCAATATCAACTTATCCTTTATAACTACTGCTACTATTATTATTACCAACATCCTTCACTTCAAAAGAAGACCTCTTGTTCCCCAAACTCACAAATTACCTACTAGCATATGGGATTTTTTTCCCAAAAGTCCTCATGAATTGAAAAAAGATGAAAAGGATATTATCCAGCTACAGCTTAGAAAATATGATAGGAAACATCCAAATGCAGACATAAGTAAGATCTTGGAATCAGAAGTTGCTAAAATGTTCAGGGGATTAAATTCCCTTTTTCTTTAAAGAGGAAAGAAAATTTTAGAATACTCTTTATTTAAAGACTCTTATACACAAGTTTTTTATTTCAAATACATTTTGAAAAAGCATTATATAAATACAAGTTATTTTTTTGCTATGAAAATAATAAATAATAAATGAGGGTATTGGACCAGATTATCTCTAGGGAGGCTTCTTTTTTTTTTCTAGGGAGGCTTCTAATTCTAAACTTATATAAAATGCTCTATCTAGTAATAACAGAGTAATATGAAAATGCCGGTACATTTTTAGGGGCACCTGGGTGGCTCAGTTGGTTAAGCATCCCGCTCTTGATTTCAGCTCAGATTGTGATCTCAGGGTCTTGGGATCAACCCCACATGGGGCTCAGTGCTTGGCCAGAAGTTTGCTTGTTCCTCTCCCTCAGCTCCTCCCCCTGCTCATATCCAAACTCTCTCTCTAAAATAAGTAAATAAATAAATAAATAAATAAATAAATAAATAAACAAACAAATAAATAATCTTTTAAAAAAAAGTAAAAGAAGATGCTGGTACATTTTCAAATATGCTATTTCCTACACAAAACAGACTTTAGGATGCTCTACTTCAGACGGCAAATGAAGTAACTACTAAGAAAATCTGAAGAAAATTTGACATATCTGTCCCTGATACAGACAAGAAAATTTTTCAAACTTAGGTCAATCAAGCAGTTCAGGATAATTTGTGCTTGGAAAAAATGCAGGATGAGCTTCTGCGTTTGTACCTGTCTGTGAGCATGTGTGAGTATGCATAAGGTATGATCTTGAATAATCAGCTTGGGTTTTTTTTTTATGAAATTAAACACAGCTTAATGAGGCTGAATTCCATTGAAATAAAGCCTATTTTTATGCTTTTCCTATTTATTTGACAAAATTTAGAGGAAAAAGAACACAAATAAATGATTTATCTTTGAAGAAGGTAGCTTTTGACCTCAGAGTCAATCAGGCTTTTTGAAAAGCAGGAGCTTTTCAGCTGTCAAAAGAAACTGTCATTTTTTGTTTAGCATCTTACTATTTTTGATGTTGTATTACCCATCAATAATATACAGAAGGAATCATTAATTACTTGTGTCTTTTATGCTTCCCAAATATAACATGGAAATGAGATGTTTGAATTTAGGCCATTTGGAGACTTATTTCATTAATGGAGAAAAGATGAACAAATTCAATATATTTTGTGTTAAAAGTGCTCCATGGCTAAAGTACAAGTAGAATTCTAGAGATCTAGGGTTCTGTTCCAGCCCTGATACCAATATCATTCATTCAGTCATCAAGTATTTATTAAACATCTACTATGTGTGTCTGTACCTTCGGAGTCTACAGTACCTGAGAGATCAGAACCGAGGAAAGACAGAGATAAAATAAATCCACAGTTATAAACTGTGACAAGTAAAACGAAGGAAGAGGTAAGTATAATGAGAATGAAAAACAGAAAAAGGGACTTTGATGAAACAAACAATGGCCTTCAGAAGTGATGATACTTGGCTGCAACCTGAAGCCTGAAAATTAAAAACCATACAAACCAGTCAAAGGAAAGAACTCTGGGCAGAGGAGTCTGCCATCTGCAGTGGGCATGAAGCAAAATAAAGTTGGGCACCTTATAGGAATCTGAAAAGAAGAAAAGTGTGAATCACACATCTTAATAGGAAAGGATGTCGTAGACCTAGTAAATTACCCAGAACCTCAAGAAATCATCCACATAAGCTACCTGCAGAATTGATTCAGATCTCACTGGACTGTGATCACATCTACGAGGTCCTTGGGGAAGACACTCCATTGATTTTTGGCCAAGTCTAAATAAAAGTAACAAAGTATAGAGCAGTTTCTATCTGGATTTGGAAAGGACTGTTCAAATAATATGGATTTTTAAAAAATCTTTCTCATCTCTCATACTTAATCCTCCAGATTCATTCTTATTCAATTATGTATTCAGGTGTTGGCAGTACCCAGAAATACTTGAACTTTATCCTTTTCTTAGGATGAAATTACTTATTTCTGTAAGACAAATCCTGTCATGTGATAATGAGATGCATGTGACATTTCCCTGCAATTATAGGACTAATTTATATGTTCTATGGTGAAACGCTCTGATGACATATATACAACTTGTAAAAAAAAATGTGTATAATTAAATCGAATGTCAATGGTAGCTGAGACCAATTTTAAAGCTATGATAGCTATTCTCCAATCCAGAATGAAAGGAGCCTTCATTAGTGAAAATAAGCCCAAGAATTTGGTCTGTGAATTTAGAGAGTAGATGCAACAAACAATAAAAATTCACGTGTTTAAGGAAGAGAAGGGTCAGAGAGCTTTAGTGAACTAAAAATAGAGATTCTCCAAATTTCTGCTCCATAACTCTTGCCTCCCTGACTAAAGTGTGTTGACAACCAAAACAATTGGATGGAAAACAGCAACATCCTGCCAGCTCCCAGATTGCCCTATCATCACTGGTGCACAGCGAATGACCATGGCTATAGAATACAAGGTCTATAGCTAGGTCGTATGCTTGTTTTTATTCAGGGCTTCTTCAAGCTTAAGCCATTGAAAAATCCGAAGCAGCATGAGAGAGGCAAGTAGAAGCGTCAGACTGAGTGTTCTATTTGTGTCAGTAGAGTCTGGGTCACATTGCCTTTTGTGATGGACTGAATGAATGAATGGCCTACCCTGGCAAGTCAAGAAAACAAAGGATAACAAAACAATTTGTCAAAGAAGCTGACATAAAATAAATAGATTTTCATATTTAAGAAAGGTTATTTAAGAACCAATAACTTAAGTCACCAACATTTTGGACAGCACCTTTACTCACTTTTAATAAGAAAAACAAATTATTCATAACTACTAAATAAAGAATATTAATTCTTTACTCAGTTTCATTTTGCGCTAACCCATATGAAAAATTAAGGAAAGAACAAGATGCCACATAAATTACTACATGCTGAATCCCTCTTAGGGTATGTGACTTCTAATAAGGATGCTAAAATTCACACCCATTAGAACCTCAACTCCACATGAAAACATTAAATTGTAAAATATTTTAAAAAAACAAAAGAACAATAAAGAAGTTTAATAAAACATCACAAAAAAAAAAAACATCACAAAAAATAAACAGTGAGGCAACAATACCTCCATTTAATATTTATCTATCTTAATCTGTTTTTATAAATCACTATATAAACCTATATCGCTCTGACTTTCTGTATTTCAGCCAAAGGAGGAATGACTAATGCACTGGATATCTTAGAATATGAAGAATCATCATCATTTATGGTAATTACTGATTTTAGTAAACAGAATGTTACATTTAAACACTGATATTAATGTGTTTGTTCATTTAAAATTGATTATGTCCTTAATGAAGGCATTTGAGGTATCTTTGTGAATTACATGAGTTCTTGTACGTATCACCTACTTACCCACAGCTTCTTTTTTCCTGGGCTTTCCATTAAAAATACATTGGGATAAAGGCATTTTTTTAAGTTAATAGGACTGGTCTCTCTATAACAGGAATGTTTACCATTTATGAAAAGAACATTTTTCTCCAAACTATTCCTTGTTACATTGCGGGCCACCACCTGAACGGTGATGATTGAGTCTATTTACTCAACTCCTGCTTTATTAACTGTCCTCATCCATTTGATTTTGCCACTGTTACTCGTCAAAGAGAAAACAACTTGTAAGAGAAGCTTTAAAATAATGTTAGAGTTTTGTCCTCTCCCAGAACTAAGCTACATGTCCCCACTGGATGGACACCAACTTTTCTGCCTCTCAGATTCCATTGTTTTCTACCCTTCAACACTCCCAACCATGTCCACGCCAAGATTCCCATACGTGTTCACAACAGGCAGAAGGCGGAGGTCAGAGAGACAGGTCGGAACAGTATCTAATATGGAGATTTTAGAGGTATATTTTCAAAAGCAACGAAGAAAATTTTGTTACTGACATAGGAATATATCTACAAGGAATCATAGTGCAATTGTTTTAACTGCTGGCATCTATTTTGGAGAGATGTACCCCTCATTTTGTCAAACAAAGGCAGCATGGGATATACATGGGGTATGATATTATGAGTAAACTTCAAATGAAATGTTAATAGTAATTTCTTTTAAGTGCAAATAACAAACAAAATGTTCATTCAAGTCTGCACGGGGAGCACAGAAAAGAAAGATTAATTTTACCTTAAGTGGTCAGGAGAGTCATGTTCTAGGTGAGCTTAGCCAATACCAGAGGTCACCTGCCTGGTGTCCAAGTCTCCTTTCTTTCCCGCTGGAGAGCCCTGATTTTGTCCAGTACCCACCTTTCCCTCTCATTCCTCAGAAGTGAATTCTGTTAATGCAAGGCAATTATATTAATCCCATTCCCTTTTCTAGGGATGTGGGCATGTTTAGTTAGGGCACGTGGCCCAATCCTGAAAAACGCGCTGTGAGAGGAGGTCAGCTAGGGCTTCTAGGGAAGATTTCCCCACTCTGAAAAACAGACACACGGGAAAAGATGTATCTTTTTCAGTAGGACATTGTGACTGGTGATGGTGCCATCTTGCAACCACAAAATACATTACCCTAGACTTTTAAAATGGCAAAAAACTAGCTTCTCAATGCTGTCAATAAGATTTGAGTTAACCAATCCTGGAAATATTAGTTCCCATAGTACATTTTCTTACTAACTCATGTGAGTTAGGGATTTCCTGTTACTTGCAGGTGAAGGATGAACATGAATTTGATACATGAAAGCAGAGGAGCCATAAAGGTTTAAGAATCAAGATGCATAAAGTTAAAAGAAAAGTGAGAGAAAAAAATACCTCTATGGGATAAAACTGGATGAATGAGTATATTTTCAACTTTTTAAGGCACTTCTTGGCTTTATGGTGCTTTATTCCACCCCATCAAAAGATAAAAATAACACACAGTTGTTCTTAGAAAAATCTCTCGAACTTGGGGTGCCACAGAGCTTAACTAATTCATATGCATGTGCATACACCTAGGCATACATGCACACACGCTTACACACACTGTGTTAATTAGGTTTTTGGTCAGGAAAATGGAAATAATGGTTGTTTATTTCTCCTTTTTTAAAGTATTTATTTGTTTGTTTGGTAGAAAGAGTGTGAGCTGGGAGAGGAGCAGAGGGAGAGGGACTAGTAGACTCCATGCTGAGTGTGGAGCCTGACTCAGGGCTCGACCCTACCACCTCAAGATCATGACCAAACCAGCTCAACCTAACTGAGCCACTTCAGGCATCCCTAGTTGCTTATTTCTGAAGAAAAGTGATTTCGTCTTAGAAAGAGAAACAGCTCTAATATGTTTTTTATGATTATGACAAGCGTGGTCAGAAGATTAGAATATGGGGTTTTCATTTCTTCCATTTTTTTATTCCACCCTTTATTATTACTACCCGGAGAAGCACTGGAATTTGTTTTAGTGACTTTATAGTATTAAAAAGTATCTTCAAATAGCCTGTAGCTGACTGAAACTATGAGTATGTTCCCTATTTTAATGAAAACGAGGATGTATCAGGCCTGTGGTTCATCTCTCCATGGAGGAGATTTTTAGCCTTCTTTGCTCTTTTGCCTCATCCCTGAAGTATTAGATCTTAAAACACAGTGAGGAGGTCGGTGTGCCAAGCCAAATTTTTTCCCTTGAAATGCACATCATGTGTAACATTTCAAAGGTCATTCTCTAGACTTTGTGCTTTTAAATTACAACAACAGGAAAATGAAATGAAAGCATCTAGCCTGTCAAAACCATAGTACCATAACAAACATTTTTTCAGAATGTACAGAAAGCTTTATTCAAAAGGGTATTTATTGAGTGTCCACTATTCGCCCAGTGGCTCTCATAGTATCTGGCACAAAGGAGGAACCTCATAAACATTATTTGAATGAACGAATAAATGAAGATTGCAAAAATGGAAAGGAAACAATTTCTCACCAAAAAAGAGATTACAGTCTAATAAGGGAGACGTACACAGATAAAACTATTAGGCAAAGTGATGAATTCCATAAAGGAAACACAGCATGCTAAGAAGACAGATAAAGAAGTAATTAAATATACATCGTTAAGACAAAGGAAAGCTTAGTCATAAAGGCAACAATGGAGATATATTGATAGAACAGTATTAAAATTAAGAATGGGTCATGTTCCTAATATGGAAAAGTAGAAAAACAGATGTAGTAACTATTGTTTTTATCTTCTCAGCACCTCTCCCCCACTTCATTTAGTTACAAAACCTCCCTCCACCCTGCCTGACCACAGTGTCAGCCTATTGAATGGACTGGGTCCACCAGGCTACACATCCGCTTGGGCACAGTAGACAAGGGATGGGCAAATGTCCAAGGTTGAGAGGATCAGAATCTTCTCAAGGGCTTCTCTACATGGATCCCACAAAGTAGCACCCTTTGTCAAATGATTGCAAAGCCCTTCGTATATAAGCCCTGAGGTGCCAAAGAGCATGACTCTATCATATGAAGGGATCTGTCTACAGTAGAAGAAAATAAATACCAAATGCATAGAAATGGAAGAATTATTATAGAAGCACTTAGGTTCCTGATTTCATACACATCCAGCTTCATCCTTACCCTTCGCAATCACTTGAGCCAATAAATTGCTTTTTGTTTACGCTATTTAGTGTTAGATTTCTGATTTTCAAAACTGAAATAACAATGATACATAGAAACTGCCATGAGAATTTCAGGCCTTTGGCTATGTGTGACAGTTTTTCCCTCATAATTGACCCTGGATGGCCAGCTATCAAAAAGGATAAAGGTATATTTATATACCAGTTAGTACATATGCACTATCAACATATATGCGCTTAACAATACAGATTCAAAGTACATTATGCAACAAATGATATAACTGTATGAATAAATGATAAATCAGTAACAAAGAGGAAAAGTATCAGAGAAAAAAATACATATTAACCACAAGAGGAGACTAATTAGATCTATAACAGAATCATTGGCCACAAGAAAGACCAAAAAACGATATAACAGCATCTGCAAAGTCCTGGGGGAATATATGTATAAATAAAGATAAAATACTGACATTTTCAGATATATAATGATTAATAGAATATAAAGCAAACTAGTCATCAATAAAATAACTGCTTGAGGATATACTGTATCTGGGAGAAAAGTAAACTCAGAGGAAATGTGTGGTTCACAAGAAATGATAACCATAGATATTTATTTTTGAGTGTTACTAAATTATTAATGACAAACAAAAAAGTAACTTATGTTATATGTTTAAAAAATGAAAAACTAGGGGTGCCTGGCGGCTCAGTTGGTTGGGTGTCTGACTCGTGGTTTCAGCTCAGGTTGTGATCTCAGGGTCGTGAGATCAAGCATTGGGCTCTGCATTCAGCAGGGAATCTGCTTGAAGATTCTCTCCCTCTGCAGCTGCCTCAACTCACACATGCATGATCTCTCTCTCTCCCTCCCTCCCTCCCTCTCTCTCTCTCTCTCAAATAAATAAATAAATCTAAAAAAAAGAAAGAAAAAATCATGATTATGTATAAATTAAGACTTCTTATTTCTGACAATATGTCATACTGAATAACCTGAAAACATACCATTTATTGAACAGATGTTTCTCTTTTTTTTTAAGATTTTATTTATTTACTCATGAGAGACAGAGAGAGAGAGGCAGAGACACAGGCACAGGCTCCTTGCAGGGAGCCCAATGCAGAACTCGATCCCAGGACCCTGGGATCATGACCTGAGCTGAAGGCAGATGCTCAACCACTGAGCCACCCAGGCATCCCTCAGCAAATGTTTCTTAAAACCTAGTTTCTAGCCCATGGTTCTCAAGAGATCACATGTAATAGAACACTACGCTACACATGATCAATGTCAGCTTTCTCTTTTCCATACATCTAGTCATATATATATATATATATATATATAGAGAGAGAGAGAGAGAGAGAGAGAGAGCCGCAATAAACGCCCATAATAAAACTCCTGAAATGGCACCATACTACTAAAATTTGATGTTATTTCAGTCAACTTAATTATGATTTCCTATTTATAAGTTTGAACCTTATACTACATTTTTAAGATATGCATAGGAAAATACAGCGTTCATTCTGTCTTGAGTCTCTATTATTCTTAAAATAATAACAGTTTTCAAGTTTGATGCTAACATTTGCATGCTGCACAATTATTTTGACTTTAGTCTTAAAAATACTTTTCTGTTTTAATAACACAGTAAGAGCTATAAAATGAGTCTGTTTTCCCATGCAAAAGGATTAAAGTCAGACATGGTCAGTGGTAGAAAATACCTACTATTATTAAAATCATATTCTTTAAATCAGTAGGCATGTAAATTTTCTATGAAATGAATTTGAGCTAGTTACACATATGGATTAATTTCAATATGAGAGAACTCATTTATAGTTCTGCAAATATACTTCTTCTCTCAAATGACAAATTATATGCAATACTTTGTTAGTCAAGTTTTTACTATCAGCAAATATAATCACATGCTGCCTAGTATTTTGCATATTCGTCAATACATCTTACTTAATCAAGACACGGGAGATTTCAGCTATAGGTAGGTAGCTTTTTGCTATTCTATCTCTTTCTCCTTATAAGATTATGGGAATATTTTTCAATACTTCTTTAGTTCATGTGTACTCGGTCCTTTTTCAAATGTATAGATTTACCTAATGTAAATATGCTTGAAAATTATTAATCCACCATGGAAGACAATAGCTATTCACCAAACCATTGCAACCTTCTTCTTGAGCACACAGCTATACTATATTTTCCAACCTCCTTTGTAGTTAGATGTGGCCATGTGACTTGGTTCCATCTAATGCAATGTGAGCAAAAGTGATAGGCTCCCCTATTAGCCCCTCCCACGAAACCCTCCCATCCCCTATCTCATTGTCAATGCCCAAGTGATCTTGGAAGCTATCTGTAAAATTCATTGGAAAACCAACGAATGCCAAAATGCTCAAACGACTTAGAGCATAGTCCCCAACCCTGATTTCCCCACCCCGACACAAAAATATACCATCGTAGACCCACATTGCTATTATGTGAGCAAGAAATAAACTTCTACTGTGTTAAACCATGATGATTCTGGGGCACCTGGGTGGTTCAGACAGTTAAGTGTCTGCCTTCAGCTCAGGTAATGATCCCAGGGTCCTGGGATCAGGCCCTAGGTCAGGCTCCCTGCTTAGTAGGGAGTCTGCTTCTCCTTTTCCCTCTGCCCTTGCCCCTACTCTTACTCTCTCTCTCCCTGTTTCAAATAAATAGATAAATAAAATCTTTAAAAAAAAAAAAACATGACAATTCTAAGGTTTCTTTGGTACAGAAATTAGTCTGTTGTAATCAATACAGAAAATAAGTTCAAATAGGGTATTGTCATAAGAAACACCTAAAATGTATGCCACTGGCTTTGTGGCCAAGCAGTGGATAATAAGGAATTAATGTCACTAATAAGAGGCTGGAAAGACAGAGGTCCATGGTATAAAGTAGCAAAATATTTGGTTTTGCCTACAAAAACCTGCAAGATAGACCATGTGCCCACTGACCCTATAGCTCTGCCCAGCCAGAGATTACACTTTCCAGTCCCCCTTGTAATTAAATGGGGTCATGAGGCTAGCTCTCACCACAACTGGAACAGAGTTGATTTTTGCCATCACTATTTCTCTCTTTACATCCTTTCTATCAGCAAATCTGGGAAACCAAATTTTTGAAATGGAAGCTTCACAAGTGGAAGTCACCTAAGTGCTTGAGTCACTGCTTGGAAAAAAAAGCCAACTCTGCTAATTATAAGTATGGCTTTTTTAAATTTTATATAAAATAAAAATAAACTTCTTTCTATTAGAACCATAGCACACTTTAAGACTTGCTACAACAGATACCTTAACTGATAGAACATCTGAAATTCACTTGTAAAAATGAACCAAATCATTTCTGCCCATCAACACAGTTATTGGTAAAGTCAGAGAAAATTACCTTGGTGAAAGAATCTTGAAAACATCAAATCAATATGCATTTAATTTCAAAGTTAGTATGCTTAGTACAAGGTTAAAAGCATGGTTAAGGGGTTCTGAAAACAGTCTTGAGTGCCACCGCCACCATTTACTAGTTGTAGAACCTTAAATAAATAGATAAATAAATAAATATATTTATCATCTTGGAGCCTTCCTGTTCACATATATAAAAGGAGAGAACCCACCCTTGAAGTGCCAAAAATAGTTTTTATTAACAGAAGCAACTGTAGAGTTGTTTTGACAATATTATAACATAGCCAACATGCTTAGGACACAGGCATTGAGGAAAGTGCCCAATTATTCTCTTTCTTCATCCTATACTAAGTTCAGGTATTAAGTGAACCTTAGAAAATTAGTAGTTTGTATTGGTATATTTAATTTAGTTGAGTAAAAGTTTCCAATCACTGACTCCAGTGGACATTAGAAAACACAATACAAGTACAGAATAATAGGGTGAAAGCAGGACAAAGAGCCAGCCTTTCTATCACATTTCAGTGAAAGTCTCTCGGGAAATTATTTCCCTCTTATCTCTTGATTTCTCTGACCTCCTCAGTTGCATTCTCTGTTGTCAAGCACTGAAAGCCTGAAAAGCAGTAACAAAATATATAATAAATCAGATATTTCTTTACAAGCTTAGATTTTGTTACCACATTCCCCTAACCAGGACAAAACTAAAGATATCAGCTCTTCCTCCTTTTTCAAGTTAATCTAGCATTATTAGGATGAGCGTTCTGATAGGCATAACTTATAACAATACTCTAACATTAGTGAAGCATTCTATAAAGTCCAAAGAACTTTCCCAGCCATTTTCTCATTATAATGAAGGAAACGTGATCAAGTAATACCTAGGAGAAGTAAAACCTTTCAGTCATGAATTTCATGAGCCAAGGAGAGATTATAGCAGTTTTGTTAGTCATCAGTAAGCTGCCAAGGCATTCTGAAAGATGAAATAGTTTATACTCCAGGTTCTTACACAAAGTATTCTTTTTGAATGAATAGTTGTGCTTCTCTAATGAATTCTTATCTGAATTAAAAGCTTCAGGCATAGGGAAATGACAGATGTCAATGAATAATGCCAAAGCCAAAGGCCTAATAAAACAGCATTATATAGCAAAATAATTAACTTCTGTTGTTCTTTTTAAAACCATGCTTTCTCTCTAGGCATACATGTGCTAAAAATGAATATAACAACACCAAGACACACATACAAAGGTGATCATTCAGATACAAGATGAGTAAAATTACTAAAGGTCTTTGTGATGAAACAATGCATAAGATAGATTCAAGTCATAAAAGCAAGTGTAAAAATCAATCTATGGTACTCAGTTAAGTGCCAAAAATAGTTTTTATTAACAGAAGCAATGGAGGGCAAGCAGCAATTTTATGCACCAAATTAATGGCCAAATTCCACAGTACACATGCACACACATACACACGTACATGTACAAACACACCCATGGAGCTCCTCAGAGTACAGAGTTTCTTTTAATTAAGTGGCATCCCTGTGCCTATGTCTTGCTTGCCTGCAGAGGGAGGCAAAAATTTAGTTCAATAATCCTGAGCAGCACTGATCAAAGAACAGAAAAATATTTTTTGCCTATATATCTGACAGCATGTTTTTAGCCAGCAGTATTTTATTTTATCATTGCCTCATGGGAAGTCTGAATTCACATGAAATTAGTCAATTACAATGCCAACCACACTGTGCACCCTCAATTAATATTCATGCTTAAAGATGATAAGGATAAAATTCAAGACCCATACTTTCTAAAATGGAAAAATTTTTTGGCCTATAAACTGACATGCAAAGAATTATTATTCTTTAGAAGTGGCTCAAATTGGGCTTTAGCATATTTTTTTTAACAAATCCAAGTACAGTGATAGAACAAGCCTGGCACTATAAGCTCAGAGGAGAGCTTTAGTCTTCACTTGGCCAGCAACTTGCTGTGTTCATCCTTGATCCATTCAACCTCTCCTGGCCCTAGTTTCCTTATTTGGCCCATAATCTTCTTGCCTATCTCTCAGGGTTATTCTGATAATTAAATGAGATTAAAGTTAGAAGTGTTACATGAACAAAAGGTATCAATGACTCTATGTTTTATTCAAAGTGACACTCACAAGAGGTGGTCCAAGATGGTGGCATAGGAAGACCCTGAACTCATCACCTCCCATGGACACAGCAAATCTTCACTTACAATGTGCACTTCTTCCAGAAGAACTGATGTTTTACTGAACAAGTCCTGCGCAACAAAGGATACAGGGACCCCACAGAGAAGGGAGCAGGAACAGAGACATGGTAATGATGGGAACCTTACTCCTGATGCAACTACCTGAAGTAGGGAGGGATATTACTGAGGGACCTGCACACAGACTTGCCTGCCCTGGGGCACAGCAAAACAAAAACAACAACAACAAAAAATGAAATGCAGTTTAAAGGGCAACTAAACTCTAAGTGAAAGAAATTCATTTAATCACCTTGGAGTCTGCCAAATGGTGGGGGAACTGCTGGAACTTTCTCTATGCTCTATCTTTACCTGTCCCACCAGGGCAGCCCCAGCAAGGAACACCCTAGGACCCCCCACCCCATGCTCATTTCCAGCTGGCCAGCCAAGGCCACCAGGTACACGCAATCTACATTGGGCATATTCCTACCTAAGCTACTTCTTCAAGACTGGAAGGTATAGCTGTTCTAACTATTCAAATACCTAAACTTAAACAAAATGAGGAAACAGAAGAATATGTCCCAAATGAAAGAATATGGTAAAACTCCAGAAAAAAAGAAAAACTCTAATGAAGCAGAGGTAAGTAGTTTAACTGATAAATAGTTCAAAATAGTGATAATAAAGATGTTCACTGAACTTGGAAGAAGAATAAAGAAACACAGTGAGAACTTCAAGAAAGATACAGAAAATATAATAAGCAAAGAGAAGCCACAGAGCTACAGAATACAGTAATGAAGCTGAAAGATACACTACAAAGAATCAACAGCAGATTAAATGATACAAAAAAATGGATCAGTGATCTGGAATACAAAACAGTGGAAATTATCCAAATAACTGGAAGACAAAACAGTGGAAATTATCCAAATAAAACAGCAAAAAAGGAAAAAAATAGTTTTTAAAAATAAGAATAGTTTAAGGAACCTCTGGGGCAACATCAAACATACTGATATTGCCTTATAGAGGTCCCAAAAACAGAGGAGAGAAATAGGCAGAAAACTTACTTGCAGAAATAACGACTGAAACACTTCCTAACCTGGGGAAGGGGACAGACATCCAGGTCCAGGAAGAACAGAGAATCTTAACAAGCTGAACTCAAAGAGAGCCACTCAAAGACATATTATAAATAAAATGGCAAGAGTTAAAGAGAAAATCTTAAAGGAAGAGGAAAAACAGGCATATACAAAAGAAACCCCATAAGGCTATCAGATAATTTTTCAGCAGAAACTCTGCAAGCCTGAAGAAAATGGCAAGACATATTTAAAGTGCTAAAAGGGAAAAACCAGGACAAGCTAAAACTAAAGTTCATCACCACTAAACTAGCCTTATAAGAAATGCTAAAGGGCCAGGAGTGACTGGGTGGCTCAGTCAGGTAAGCAGTCAACTCGATTTCAGCTCAAGTCATGATCTCAGGTCCTGGAAGCAAGCCCTGCATTAGGCTCCACACATAGTGGTGAGTCTGCTTGAGGATTCTTTCTCTACCTTTCCTTCTGCCCACTCCTCTGCTCACACACACATTCCCTCTCTCTCTCTCTCTAAAATAAATAAATCTTTAAAAAAAATAAATGTTGAAGGGTCTCTTTTAAATTGAAAAAAAGTCATAACTAAAAATAAGAAAAGTACATGAAAGAAAAAATCTCATTGGTAAAAGCAAATATATAGTAAAGGCAGTAAATCAGCCACTTAAAAAGTCAGTATAAAAGACAAAAATAGTAAAATTAACTGTAATAAAGGATACACACACAGAAAAAGATAAAAAATAAGACCTCGGAAACATAAAACATGGAGGGGGAGTGGTAAAAATATATTGCTTTTAGAATGCACTTAAACTTAGCCAATTATCAGCTTAAAAGAGACTGATTATATATATGTATATATGTCAATATATATGAGCTTAATAGTAACCACAAACCAAAAACTTAGAATAGATACACAAAAGATAAAAAGAAAGGAACCCAAATACAACACTAAAGAAAACCATCAAACCACATGGAAGAAACCAAAAGAAGAACAAAGGAAGAGAACTATGAAACAGTCAGAAATGAATGAACAAAATGGCAATAAGAATATACCTATCAATAATTACTCTAACTGTAAATGGACTAAATGCTCTAATAGATTAAAAAAATAAGGACCATTATATGCTTCCTATAATAGGCACAGTTCATATCTAAAAACATACAGAGACTGAAAATAAAGACAGAAAAAGATATTCCATAAAAATGAAAACAAAAAGAAAATGAAGAAACCTGATGTAACAATAATTATATCAAAGCAAACTTTAAAACATAGCCTGTAACAAAAGACACTGCATGAGGATAAAGGGGTCAATCCAAAAAAAAAAAAAAAAAGATATAACATTCTAAATATTTATGGACTCAACATGGAAGTATGTGTATATATATCAAACATTAACAGGCATAAAAGGAGAAATTGACAGTAATACAGTCATAGGAGATTTTAATACCCCATTTGCATCAATGGATAGATCACCCAAACAGAAAATTAATAAGGAAACATTGGCTTTAAACAATACATTAGACCAGATAAAATAGATACTAATCATTTCATCCAAAAACTACGAATACATATTCTTTTCAACTGTACAAGGAACATTCTCCAAGATAGATCACATTTTAGACCACAAAACAAGCCTCAATAAATTCAATGAAGATTGAAATCTATCATATGCATTTTTTTTTTCTGACCACAGCAGTATGAAACTAGGAATGTAAATTGGTGTAGCCCCTATGGAAAACAGTCTGAAGTTTCCTCAAAAAAATTAGAAATGGAGCTATCATATGACTCATCAATTCTACTTCCAAGTGTTTATGCAAAGAAAATGAAAACACCAATCCAAAGAGATATATGCACCCCTACGCTCATTGCAGCGTTATTTACAGTAAATAAGATATGGAAGTAGCCTAAGTATCCATTGATAGATGAATGGATAATGAAGCCATAAAAAGCAATTAAATCTTGTCATTTTTGAGAACATGAATGGACTAAAGGATATGAGAAGCAAAATTTATCATGGGGATCATTTCATAATATATAAAAATATCGAATCACTATGATGTACACATGAAACTAATGGGATATTGTGTGTCAAATATACTTCAATAAATCTATATATCTAAAAATAAAAAACAAAGTGACACTCACAGCCACAGGAATAGTTATAAAAACATATCGGCATTCCTGAGTAGTTTTACATTATCTCAACCCGTTCTCAACATCTCCTCTTAAGTAATGTCAATTAATTCCTCTCCTTAGTACTGTTAATACATATTAATAATTTGTATTTATGGATTCAAAATCTCAGTATCTGAATCACATTCTCTGCCAAAAATAAATTGACCTTATAAAACTCTGAAATAATACATGTTCTGTTCAAATTGTCCATTTGCAATAACAAATTCTCACACACAGAATTATTGGCCTGTCATATTTGGTTGCATGAAAGAGACATTGTGTCTACATAAACATCATAGAACTACTCCTGTAATAATGTCTAGTAAGTCTAATCCACCATGGGCCATGCTCATGCAGTACTCTGAGTTCCAAAATAAGGGACTGGAAAAGGTCTCTAACGTGTCCACATCAGTAGGCTAGAGATGCGAAATCTGAGAGAATGTACAATGCTTTAAAAAAAGAAAGTTTTTTTTAATCCTAAATTTTGTTTCCAGACTGTTACGGATTTTTTCCCTATACACTGAGGGGGGGAATTTTGTTCTAACCCTTTTCATTTCTTATTTTCCCAATTCTTCATTTTTAATACTTCCATGAGCCAACAGCGCCATAGAGAACATTTTTATGATCCTGAGCTGACAAAGTGACTCCATATATGTGTGTGTATGTGTGTAATAAAGTTCTTTTAAGGTAAATTAATATACAAAATTTCCATTTCCCCCAAGGCTTATCCTATTCTACAAAATGGTAATTCTCATTTTTATAATTTTAATGAGGCTATAAAAATAGACAAGTAATAACTAGTATTATAAGTTAAAATAATAGTTACCTTTAGGGGAAGTGGTAGTGATTAGGAGGGACCATGGGAGGGACTCTAAGGGGGCAAAAATGCATATTTCTTGTTGTTGGTGGTGATTACATGAATGTAAGAATCAATATGTTTGCCCAGAAATTTACAGCTTTGAGCAAGGCTTTAAGTGGGAAATGAAGGTGGTGAGGTAAAATTGCTGTTAAAACTATGAAAATAGAATAATAACTTTGGAGGACATGAATGATACTGGAAGAAGACTCGCAATGGAGGAAATACTCAATAATTTACATAAGAAATCCATTTATAAAGGAGAGGCAGGAATAAAAGTTATGATCTGAGATATCTATACTCCAAAACACAATGGGTAATAAATTTAAGATACTAACACAAGGAAATAAATGCAACTTTACTTATAGAATCAGTAAATATTTATTCAATGCTGGTCACGTACTAAGCACTGGGTTACAGATATGAAATACAGTGCTTGAGAACCTCAGTGGCTGAGGTCTACAATCTAGTGGATGAAACATGTTAGGGAGCAAACAATTATAATATTATAAATACCACCAGAGATACATAGGAGTTTTTATTACATAATTGATGAGGGACATCTAAATCAAACCAGAAGGTTATGGAAACCTTATTAAAGTAGGTGGTCCTTAAATAAAGAGGCTTGAAGAACAGAAAGAGCAAGGGTGTTCAAGACAAAGCAAATAATGTATTTCCCAAACTTGATAGGATAACTTGCAGCTGGGTTTCAGAGATGACAATACATATTTTAAGTGAAAAGAAATCTGCACTGGAGAAAAAGCAGTGCTATGAGTAGAAAACTTGTAAGACGATTAGGGAAGAAAGACCGGAGACTACTCAGGGCTCATACCACAGGCCATTTGACCATTTGGAGGATGTGCATGTCACAGTTCTGATACAGGTGTTTTAAAGGCAAACAGGGAATGAAAACAGATTTGTGAACATCTACCATGTTGCTACTAGACATTGTGTCAAACACACTCACATAAACCATCTCAAGATATCGTAATTATGGAAGGCTTCAAAGAGCTATGCATCTCAGAAAGTCTATTCACTAAAATCAGTGCATCTGATAAATTCTTGATATGTCTTGATAACTACACTTGTTTGAGGAGTTAAAAGGAAAAATAAAAATACCTGCTCTCTGAACCCAATTTTGATCAACAAAGATCAGAAAATTAGTTAATGAAACAAAAGTGTTGTAAAAACATTGGGATAAATCCAAAATGCTAGGGACAGGAATGCTAAATGTAGCCAGACTTGCATTCTAAATAGTCAGACTTGTTACTGGACAGTACTTTCCAAACTTTTCAAGTATTGGGACTTCTTCCATAACATAAAACATGTTTTATAGACCTTTACAAGGTAGTCACATCAGTTAATTTAAAAAATACTTTTTAATTTAAAAAATAAAGATGTTATGTGTAGGAGGTGGTGACTGAACAAACACTGCTATGATGAAAGCAAATATGTTTCTTAGAACTTCCTTGGACATTTTTTCCCCAAGAAAGCAATTAGAAATACAAAATGACATAAATATCAAGTATAGCAGAGTATTTCTCATTTGAACAAATGTTACCTACCTATAAAATCCACTTTAATATATTCTCAGTACAATCTCACCAACGTTATTTTTATCAGGTATTAAAAAAGTGATGTGACTAATATGCACATTTATGAAATCCAGTCCTGTAGAATGATATACAAGGTTGAATGCCTGCTCCTGCCAGCAGGAATTGAACAATTTCTCACTTTGGAGAAGTGCATTACATCTTTGAGGCTAACTTGGGGTCATTTAGTAAATTATCTTTTCCAAGCACTAAATAGCTACTAGCTTCAAAGAGTTAATGAACCCCATAAAAAGCAAGTGATTTACTTCCCTCTCACCAGTAGGGTCAAGCTGGTCTATTCATTCATCCTCTCACCACTCAAGTGAGGCAGAGAAGAGACACATATTATAATCCCAATTACATGACTGGGACATTAAAGTCCAGAAGTGTTTCCTGACTGGCACAAGGCCACGGAGAAGTTATGTGCAGAGCTGTGACAGGAACTCACAAGCCTCTGGGTCCAGTGCTAAGTCCACGGAGCAATCTTGTTGATGTGCTATGGCTTGGCCTCAGTAAATCTGAAAGTGTGCTCATGTAAATAAGCACAGCTCAAGTAAAAAATAAAAACCTTAACATACGGATATCTCTCTGAAAATGTAATCCTACTTAAAGGAATTATTTTATATATGAATAATGAAAAATTAACTCAAAATTTATTTACAACCAGAAGATTTCAACATCTAAGATGACTGAAGTTCAATAAATAGTACTAAAACCAGAAAACCTTTTCATATGACATTAAAAGAATTGAATGTACTTTGAACGTAGAACCTCAAAGATGGCAATCTGCATCTGGGTTTAAAGCAAGCATAATTAATACAAGTACATTGACTTTTTAAGCAATTATTAACCCAATTTTTGGTTAGTGACCTAAATTGATTTAGATAAACATACAAGCGGCTGAAACTTTTATCCAACAATCATGCAATAACGATTTGGTGCCATATGCTGGCATTCAGGTATGTGAGCAGAACAAACAAATTCATACCCTTGTGAAGCTTATGATCTAGAAATAAAATATGCACAGAAGTAGACATTACAATAGATGATATATGCTTTGTAGAAGTCGTCTAGTGAGCACTGGGTTGTCTAATGGGGATAGTGCATAATTATCCATTGTAATGGGGTATGAGTGAAGGATAAAGCAGTTGGGTAAGAGTCTTCTGAGAAAATCTCAATGAAGTTAATTAGGCGAAGAGGAGTGGGGAAGAAAATGCACTCCATAGGATCATATTCCATATTTATGCTTCCCTTATATGTTATGTCAGAAAATTTTCACTTCGTGTTATTAAAAAATAAAAAAAATTCTATTAAAAAGTTTTTAGTAAATCTGCCAACCTTATTTTTCTTATTGATTTACTTGGAGTGATTACAGTATTAAGAGCTCTTTTGTCCACTCTCTTACTTAATTCTATTTGATCCTCATATCAACTTTATCAAGTAGGTAGGATAATACTGTTAGGTTCATTTCTGAGAACCTTGAGCCAAAGGGAAAAGGATTTACTCCATGTCACACAGTTAGTCATCAGTGAAGCCAGAACTGGAATCTAGATCTTCTGATTCCAAGTCCAGTGCTATTGAAGGGGGGACTCGGATCTGAACCACACAAATAACATTAAACAGAAGGAAAAAGTTCTATAGTGATTTGTGTAGGAGGCCATCATTTATAATTTTGATGCAAAAATATCATCTTAGAGCTTAAATTAGATGAACTAGGATAACACATTTCACAAATGTGCTTGCCAGTATATATGACTTTAATGGAGGAATCATGTTAGGATGCCTGGGTGGCTCAGTCAGTTAAGCACCTGCCTTCTGCTCAGGTCACGATCCTGGGGTCCTAGGATTGAGCCCCACATCAACCCTCACGTCAAGCTCTCTGCTCAGCAGGGAGTCTACTTTTCCCTCTCCTCTGATCCTCCCCACAACTCATTCTCTCTCTCTCACACACACACATAAATTAATAAATAGAATATTTTAAAAATTTAAAAATGGTGGAACCGTGTATATCAGAATCCAATAATTTGACTTCTCAGATTCAGACTATTGCTAGATAATTTATCCATAGAACTCATAATCTAAGGATGCTGTAAAGTGCATCTTTGTCCATAACTTTATCCATTTTTACTAGATAATGGATGACATAAACCACTTTATAACATAAAAGCTTAAAAATAAAACATGCTGAGTTTATAGAAGAAATATAAGAGAGTGCTATTAGTAAATTTAAAGCTTACCTTAAATGGGCTTATACAAACGAAAATATATGTCTTCTTGCATATGTCTAAACAATGTCAGTTAAATTCCTAGGGATTGCCAACCAACCTCTTGAAAATGAATGCTATTCAACAATACTGATCAGTACATAACTGTAAGTGCAGGAGGAGTTCCAACCCAACATACAAAGGGGAAATTAAACTTTTCCTATTGCTTCTTCTCTTTACTGCATGATAAGTATATTGAATCTTACCCTAATTTTTAAATCAATAATATGTAAAGGACCACTAAGCTATCATTTTCCATTCAAATTACACCTTGCCACTATTAATATGGAAAAAAAAAAATCTCGGGCATCCCAGGTGGCTCAGTGGTTTAGAACAGCCTTAAGCCCAGGGCATGATCCTGGAGGCCTGGGATCGAGTCCCACGTCGGGCTCCCTGCATGGAGTCTGCTTCTCCCTCTGCCTGTGTCTCTGCCTCTCTCTCTCTCTCTTATGAATAAATAAAAAAAATCTTTAAAAAAGAAATCTCTTTAACCTGCTTAGTCCTTGTTTACAGTCTCTTCTGTTACATTTACTAGAACTCAATATCACTAGCTAAAACTTGATAATAGCTCTATACTTTGAGTCTAACCTCTGAGCCCTTCCAAGTTAATCCACATTCTTCTACACTAGTTTTTCAGCCAACATTTTTCTGTCACACCAAGATCCTGAGGGTGACAACAACTATAAAAATGTGTTACATTTCCAAGTGAGTCAATGCACCTGTCCTGTGAAGGATCAGATACTCTACGCGTGCTAAAGGAAATGCGACATAGTGTCCAAGTGAAAAATGAGAGGTAGACACCGAACAAGTGAGCTTCTTTGCTATTTGGACTTCTTCCCCTCTAACCTGAGATAATTGTTTTAATCTTTCTCCTTTACCAACAAAAATTTGGATTATTTTTTAGTACTTAATTAGGTAATTAGTATTTTCAAACACACATTGTCAGAAAAACAACATACTGATTGCATCAACCAAGCAGTTTGTTTCAGACTCTGCAAATGTAATGACAGACTTTTTATTTAAATATTCAATTATGAATGAAGGTGAATTATTTTGACATAATTATTCAATGCCAGAGAAGTATACTGATTTATAAGGACAAACCCAGACCCTACATCCAATACTACTTGGGGGCACCCATTAAAACTGAAAAGAAAATGTGATGTTTGGATACAGAAACTATTTTATCTTATCTGAGTTATGCAAAGGTCTTTCAGGTATATGAGTCTTACAGATAGAGAGCAATGTATTATAAAACGGACATGAATAAAATCAGAAATCATGTTTTTTCATAACTGACAGGGGCCTTAGAAATTATCCAGTCCTTAAAAAATTAATTAAAAAAATTTTTAAAAAAGAAATTATCCAGTCCAATCTTTCAAGTACTGTAGGGTCACTATGCAAAGCTCTTGATTATTTCAAAAATTTTCTATCAATCCAAAACCTGAGATGAACGTGAGCTCTCTGTAAGACTGTGACCAGGGCAGGTACTATGTATGCCTACTTACCTATAAGTTTGCAGCATCCAGCACAGGATATGGCTCATAGTATCCACACAATAAGGTTTGTCAGATTGAATCTTTGACCCTTCTTCTTGCAAGCTAGGGTAAGACTTCTTGAGTAACCTTTTGTCACATGGAGTATTAAAGCATATCATGTGAGTGAAACTGATTTTTTTTCAGATTTTTAAAACCTATTTCAAAGTAGTTCTAAGAAGTTGCTTCTTAGAACATCTCTCCCATTACGAGTCTCTAAAATAGTCAGTTCTCTTCATGGGAAGAATCAGATGTGGCTCCACAAACAATCATATTTGAAGAACCAGTCTATTTTCAGAGATCTTCTTTGAAGACAATGAGGAATCTCTGGGACTCAGCCAGGGAACATTTTTTTATTAAATAATAATTAATATACAAACTAATATAACACTATGTCACAGACTAACAACACTATACGTTAACTATACTGGAATTTAAAATAAAAATTTAAATTTTAAAAAAGAAGAACATACAACACTGTATTATTTTTGAGTGTACAACATAGTGATTCAATATTTAAATACATTATGAAATGGTCACTACCGTAGGTTTAGTTATTGTCTGTCACTGTGCAAAGTTGTAAACAATATTCTCCATGCTGTGCATTACATTCCTGTGACTTAGTTATTTTATAACTGGACAACTGTACTTCTTAATCTCCTTCACCTATTTCATCCAATCCCTACCCTCTAGCAAACATTAGTTTTGTTCTCTGTATCTATAAGTCTCTTTTTTGTTTGTTCATTTATGTTTTTTAGATTCCACTGTAAATGAAATTATACAGTATTTGTCTTTCTCTAGGGGACTTATTTCACTTAGCACAGTACCCCCTAGGTCTACCTATGTTGTTGCGCATGGCAAGATTTCATTCTTTTTATGGCTGAATAATATTTTATTGTGTATATATGTACAATAATATTCCATTGTGTATACACACACACATATACATAATCCATTTATCTATCGATGGACACCTAGGTTATTTCCATCTTGGCTACTGTAAATAATGCTGAAATGAATATAAGATGCATATGCCTTTTCAAATTAGTGCTTCTTTCTTCTTTGGCTAATTACATAGAAGTGGAATTGCTGGGTCATTTGATAGTTCTACTTCTAACTTGGGGGGGAATTCCATATTATTTTTCATAGTGGCTTTACCAATTTACATTCCCACCAATACTATACAGGGTTCCCTATTCTCTACATCCTCACCAATACTTGTTATTTCTTGTGTTTTTATATAACAGCCATCAGATAGGCATGAGATGATATTTCATTGTGGGTTTTTTTTAAGATTTTATTTACTTATTCCTGAGAGACAGAGAGAGAGAGAGAGGCAGAGACACAGGCAGAGGGAGAAGCAGGCTCCATGCTGGGAGCCTGATGTGGGACTCGATCCTGGGACTTCAGGATCATGCCCTGGGCCCAAGGCAGGCACCAAACCACTGAGCCACCCAGGAATCCCCCTCATTGTGATTTTGAGTTGCATTTTCCTGATGGTTAGTAATGTTGAGCACCTTTTCATGTCCCTGCTGGCCATCTGTATGTCTTCTCTGAAAAAATTAAAAAGTCTATTCAGGTCTTCTGCTCTTTTAATTTGATCGTTTGTAGGGTTTTTTTTTGGCAATTGAGTTCTAAGAGTTCTTTATATATTTGAGATTTTGACCACATACTAGATTTATCATTTGCAAATATCTCCTCCCATTCCGTAGGTTGCCTTTTTGTTTTGTTGATGGTTTCCTTCACTGTGCAAAAGCTTTTTAGTGTGACATAGTCCCAACCAGGGAACTTCCTAATATGAGAAACATATTAGGGAATTTTTTTTTCTTCAGTTAGTCCATTTCCTAAATGAATCTGCATTTGTATCTGCTGTTCCATTAGAGAGTACATCTTTTCTTCCCCTTTGCTTTCCCAGAGACTCCATAGGATATGTGAGAAGCTACTGCAGCAATTAAGAAGCACAAATGAGCAGAGCCAAGGTGAAACACATATTAAATACTCTGAGAAAGAAAGAGGGAGAGAGAAAGAGAGAGAGAGGCAGCATAGAATACCAAAGCATATAGCAGAATGAAAAGCAACAGCTGTACCACTAAGTGAAAAAGAGACCTTATGACCCAAGAAAGTCAAGGAGGAGTGGAGGTGGGGCAAGTAGCTCAAGAAAACAACAGAAGAAATACAAAAGTGGGGAAGAAAATGACAACACACAAAGAAAAGGAGAAAAGCAAGAGAGCAAAAAAGAAGATTTATGTTTCAGTGACTTTTACCCCGGTAAAGCATCTGACAATAGGTCTGACATGCACACAAAAGAAATGATCTCAGATAAATAGAAGGCATGTCATACAAAACAAGGTGGGAGCACACAGAAATACACTAAAACAAGGAGAACCAAAAATTGGAAAAGAAAAAAAAAGCAAGTAAATCCATAAATAAATATCAAATAAAATACTTTCCAAATGTCAACAATTGTGGAGTCACCATCTCTTTAAAAAGTTTATTTTCAGCAATATCTGTTCCTGCCCCTATATTCCCCACAATCAAGCCAAATAGCTACACTAAATCTAGGAAGAGCTCTCAATTTGAAGTCCAGAAGGGCTGTGAGAGCTTAGCAGTCATTTTGCCATCCTATTTTAATTCTCTGAGATCTCCCAAATACTATAAAAGCAGTGACAGCAAAGTTATTAAAGCAAGGAGTGCTATAACTACCTTTTTATCTCCAGGAGTCATAAATCCTAAGTCCTGATTCTAGAGACATTTTGAGGCAAAAGGTACAGGGCTGACATACTTAAAAGAAAATAATTAGTAGTTCTTGGTTATAAATTCATATGCTTTCTCATGTGAGCTTTTTGTAATTACAAATCTCAGGATGAATGCCACTTGTCAGCAGTCTAAATTCTAGGAAATGTTCTAGTTTCTAATAAATTTGGTATATACATCCAGCAGAAAAGTATGGAGTCATTAAAAATAGCATTCTATGGGGTGCCTAGGTGGCTCAGTTGGTTAAGCACCAGGCTCTTGATTTTGGCTCAAGTCATGAGATTGAGCCGTGTGCTGGGGGAGGGGGGGTGGGATCTGTGCTCATTGAAGAGCCGGCTTGGGATTCTCTCTCTCCCTCTCCCTTTGCCACTCCCTCCCAAAATAAATAAATAAATCTTTTAAAAGATAGCATTCTCAAAGAATATTTAAAGAAATGGGAAAATATTCATAATATAGTTTTAAGAAAAAATATACTAAACTTTATATATCCTATGATCCCAATTATTTAAAATACATATATATAGGCATATATGAAATAATTTCTTTAGAAAAACTCAATTAGGTCCATATTGTACAGTATAGCAATTTATACTTATTTGTAGCATTCAGTGCAATGGTTATTATTACCTATTCTTTTGTTTTTAAGATTTATTTATTTGAGAGAGAGAGAGAGAGTGGGCGAAGGGGCAGAGGGAGAGTAAGAGAATCTCAAGCAGACACCACACTGATTGCAAAGCCCAACCCAGGGCTTGATCCCAACACCCTGAAATCATGACCTGAGCTGAAACCAAGTGTCTGATGCTTAACCGACTGAGCCACCCAGGTACCCCTATTATTACCTATTCTATCAACAATCCTTAAGCTGCTTGTCTTGTATACCTCAATATGTCCAGCACCCAGCACTGTGATTGATCCATATTAAGTACTCAATAAATGTTTCCTAAACCAATTAAGGAATAAAATAACAAAAAACAAACAGAAGAAGACTGGAAAGAAACAGACAAAACTGATTAAAGTTGCTTTCTTAGGAGTTATTTGATAGAAATATTTTTTTCTTCTTTAAAAAATCATGTTAAAAAGTTATAAAACAATTATCTTCCATAACCATAAGAGGTTATTGGTAAAAGAAGTCAATCTCCCAAAAGCACATATCATATGATTCTATTTATGTAAGATGTCCAGAATAGACAAATCAATAAAAAAGACAGATTAGTGGTTGTGTAGGGCTGGTGGACAGGAAGTGAATGCTAAAGAGATTTCTTACTGGTGAGATGAATATTTTAAGATTAGATTATAGTGATGGTTACACAATTCATTAAATATGCTAAAACCATTGAGCTGTGTACTTTAAATAGAATTATATAAAATGAAAGTAAGATATTTACAGATTTTAAATATTAGTAAAGATTATTTCATTAGAAGGTTTTTTTGAATTTGAACCCACAAACAAGCCTTGAGGTTTTAGCTCTGATATATCCTTAAATTTTCTTTTTTCTTTTCTCATTATATTTCAACAAAAGACAATAGAGACAACTTTAGAACAAAGTGTGAGAATAAGAAATGTTTCTTAGTTCATAAATTAGGTAGAAATCCTTCTAGATGTACTACATTATTATTTGTACCCTCTTTCCCGGTATACACTCAAATTTTCCCATAACAAAACATAAGAAAATCTATTTTATATTGGAAAATATGCAATATTGCACAAACAAATGTGGATACTGAAGTACTTTTTTTTTTACTTCCTTTAGTTTATATGACTCTGACTCTCATCTCCTAAAAATAATATGCTCTTACTATGTAATAACTCTCCAATCACTTAGCTCCAAGTTACCTAAATTCATCATAGTGCCTTTTGTAAGATGGAAATTGTTAGGTAGAGTTTTCTCTTAGGAAGTAAGACATTTCTTTGAACTGCTGAAACTCCCTGGCCACATGTCAATTTCCTTCAGACACTGGAGTGTGAGGTAACCTTGAGGCAATTGATGAAAATGCCAAAGATTGGGCAGTCATGATGCATGATGCTAGCAGGACTGGCTCCATCCTGTGGGGAGTCGGTGGTGGGGGGGGGGTTGGGAATGGAGGGAGGTGAGAGGAGACATTGAAATGGCCCAGCTACTGAAATCACAAAGATCAATTACTGCAACATACCAGGATGGACACTAAAAGCCATTTTTATTTACGGTCTAAATTTCAACTTTAAATTCTATACACTTAAAATCTATTAATTTCAATTCTTTAAATTCTATACTCTAATGTTGACTTCAAATTTCAACCTCTTAAGCAAACACTTCTTAGTTTTTGATGCCACATAAACTCCATAAATTATGAGTGCTTGGTTATATGATGACACTTAAGGGATAGTAACATTGTTATGATGAAACACTTTCAAAATAGGAGTGAGCAGATAAATTTCAAACTCGCTTAAACTCGCTTAATTTAAGTATACTTTTCAACTTTTTAAATTCTGAAATTGTGCTGCTTTGGTTCCTATGCATGCTAACGATGGGCTTCCTCTACTAAGAGATGAATGGATGGATGGATGGATGGATGGATGGATGGGGGATGAATGAAAAAGGAAATGAGAAAAAGGGAGAGAGAAACAAAACACTGGAAATTTCAACTGACTGAAATTGAAGACTATTTAGGACAGAAGGTAATTTGGGTTTGAAAGACATAAAATAAAATAGTTAAGAGATAAAAGTTAAAATAGCACCATGATCTGAAAAGATATGTGCACCTCCTAATGTTTACACAGTATTATTTCCAATAGTCAAATTATGGAAGCAGCCTGAGCACCCATAGATAGATGAATGGATAAGGATGATACAGTGTGTGTGTGTGTGTGTGTGTGTGTGTGTGTGTGTGTGTGTGTATGAAATGGAATATTACTCAGCCATAAAAAAGAATGAAATCTTGCCATTTGTAACAATATTGATGGATCTAGAGGGTATAATGTTAAGTGAAATAAGTCCGCATAGAAAGATAAATACCATATGATTACATTCATATGTGGAATTTAAGAAACAAAACAAAGAAAAGGAAAGAGACAAACCAAAAAACTGACTCTTAACTATAGAGAACAAACTGATGATTAGCAGAGGGAAGGTGGGTGGAGAGGGTGGGTGAAATAGGTGAAGGGGATTAAAAGCACACTTATCACAATAAACACTAAGTAATGAATAGAATTGTTGAATCACTATCTCATACAACTGAACACAATATAACACTGTATGTTAACTATACTGGAGTTAAGATTTTTTTTTAAGGTAACTAAGACATAAATGCTTCATGTTATTATTTTATTTCCAGTAAACAAAATATAATTACTTTTTTAAAAGAGCATCATGATAATTAAAAGGGATCATTCCCATTTTGTATTATGCTTTTATACATCATGACCAATCTAAAAGGGGGGGGGAAGGGGGAGAGAGAGAGACAGCTCATACACTATTTTAAGCATACGCTATTTTTCATATATCCATCATTTACTGAAAAAGAAATCCTAACTCTGTGCTATTTAAAACAATGCTGTTATATGTTCAAGTTTATTTGTCAGAGAGAAGGGCCAAAGGTTTTTAAGTTACAACTCAGCAATATATACCCAAGCTGCGTTATCCTGACATCAGGTCACAGAGGCTGAAACACAATAATATCCAAACCATTAAGAGAAAAGCTATCATAAATTCAAAATATGATACATGTACAGCAATAAACTCTGCTCAAGCCTTACACAAGGACACAAAGGAGGATAACAAAAACAGAGAGTAGGGTTAGCACCCGAATTTCAGACAACGTGGTAGGCACGCTCTGAAATGTTGCACTGATGTTGGGGGAAGGCAACTACACAATCATTCTTTTAAAAAAATATTCACAAATGGACTAGTTTTAAAAAGCCAGCAAAACAAAACTAAAGTCTAAGGGCAGAGAAATGGTGTAAGCTCTGAAGCTATATAAGCATTGAAGGTGGAATACAGACCTCACTGATGTAGGCATCAAGGATCCCCTGTCACTTCTAATTCTGTAAAACTGAGGAAAATCACAACTTCTTTATGTTTCTGAAATGTGGATGTCAGCCCGACTTGCCTCTTGAGGCCACGTTACAATGGTCAAAGAGCTAATATTTGTGGAAATGTGTTAAAAACCATAGACTACTATAAAGCATAAAGTCTCATGCTTTGAAACTAAGAATAGGTTAAAAATAGACGAGAACTCCCTGTATTTCACACCGAGTCTCTTTTTTTCTTTCCTGGTCTACCATCTACTAGGGGAGAAATGACTCTGTCGTCTTGTCTCTCTGCTTTTCCTTTCAAGAACCTCCACAGTCAGCAACGTCCACTATTTAGAATAAGAGAAACCTAAATAACACTAGTTTTAGTTCAGCCAAGCTTCCCGAAATTATCACAGTTAAGGTTCTAAGTTGAGTTGAGCTGCTGAACTCCAGCCAGCCCTCTTTCTCCTGTGTTAAGAGAGCAGAGTCTGCCAGAGTCCTTGGACCATCCCATGGTCATCCAGACTTCACTGGTGGTAGTGGTGGACTGGCTCTGGCAAGTTACGTATGGATGACACTCTCGCCAGTCCATCCTCTCCTAACTCACTATTCCTGTGCTCATGGGTTAGGACCTGTCCCCAAACAGGCTGAAAGTAAGCCACAGATGCAGTGTTCTATTTCCAGAGCTTGGACATGGCTTTCCTTATTCTGAACCGACAGCTTTTTTGAAACAGAAGATAAAAAAAGAAGGATCAACATCATTTTTGGGGACTTAAATTGTGTCTCCTTCACTCGTGTCAATGCCCTGGAGTCTGACTCCAAACTTCAACGGGCGAGTCATCAACACTGAGAGAAAGCAAGAAAGAGCAGATCTTAAAAGTAGAAAGAGGTTAAGTAATCAGCCCCCTTCATGTGATCGTCTTCTCAGCCCTGCACAGACCCATTAGCAGATGGTTATGACAACCCAATGGAAGTACATGTTGGGCGCCCACTGGGCGCCAGGATCTAAACCACATGTTTCTAAATGTTGATTTCACACAGCCAATCCCATTTGCAGATGGTAAAAATAAATGAGAAATACCTTGGTAAAAATCAAACAGATCTAAAGGATTCCCAAAAGCTCACCAGAGAGAAAATACTTCTTTTCCCATTGTTTGCCTGTCTCGTGATAGTGGCCATGAAGGCATGAACTTACATGAGGCTGCAGGACACATGGGTAAAACTGAAGACGGACAGACCAAGGTTCAAATTCCTATTCAACAGTTTGGGGTCATGTAAAAAAGTTTCTTGTAAATGAAAAAAAAAAAGTTTCTTGGTAACTAAAAGAAACTTTTACCATTTACTATTCCCAGGGAACTAAATAAGCAATTCTTTATAAAAAAAATTAAAAAATAAAAACTCAAGGCTCAAGACAAATAAGCTATAAAAGGAGAATATTGCTGTTACTACTCTGTCCATTTATTATATCTAAGCCAGTGATTCTCAACTGAGAGCTATTTTGCCTCCCAGGGGACATCTGGCAAGATCTAGAGATTTTGTTGATTGTCACAACTGGGATGGGGTCGCTATTGACAGGTAACGGGCAAAGGCCAAAGGTGCTACTACCATGCACAAACAGCCCTCTCCAAAAAGATCTTACTGGGCTAAAATGTTAATACTTCCAATGCTGATAAACCCTTCCCAGAGGGAAGGCAAAGCAGATAAATTTGTTGAGTCCAGTTGAATAGTACAGTATTTATTTAACAGAAATACAAACAAGGCAATATTTAGACAGGACCTTAAAAAATATTCATACACTTTGATCCAGTCACTTCACTTTTAGAAATGTATCCTCATGAAATAATAAGAAATGCACCCAGAGATTTACGCAAGAGTAAGTAGATTAGAAAATTAAAAACAGCAAATGGTCAATTGCAGGTACAGTGGTGATAGGGTGACTATATGATTTGTCTTCCAAATCGAGATGACTCTGGGAGTAAAAGGGAATGCTTTAATAATTTTGCAAAGACAACAGTCATAAATAAGAATCACTGCAGACAAACCAGGATATATGGTCGCCTGGAATAGAGTATGCCACATGCTAATTATGAAATGGCAGACAGCCAGCAAAAATACTTGAAAGAATATTTAACAACATAGTAAATTGATAATAATATAATACTAACTATAAAAGGCTGGATATAAAACTTCTGTATCAAATTTTGTAATATATACACTTGTAGGCTTTGAGAGAAGAATGGGAAGAAACATACCAAATTGTTAACACTAGTTTACTAGCTGTTGAGATTACAGCTGGGTTTGTTTGTTTTTTTTTCTCTATATTCAAAATTGCTATAATCATTTTTAAAATTATGACGGTGTTTTGCCTCTTTAGAAAGAAATATAATTAAGTACCAGTTGATGAGGGAAAGCTATTCTTCACAAAAGAATGGCAGCTAATAAATATGGAGGAAATTATATATAAATTAGAAAATCACAACTTGTGCAATTCCTAATGATATAATGGTTTCAGGCAAGGAGCATAGTTGGACGCTAAAATCTTTAGGTGAGTGCTCACTTCGGGAGCACATATACTAAAATCGGAACATGACAGAGAAGATTAGCATGGCCTCTGCGTAAGGCTGGCACGCAAATCTGTGAAGCATTCCATATTTTAAAAAAATAAATAAAATAAAATCTTTAGATGAAAGATTGTTGGTTATTCACCAAGTTTCAGGGTATTATCCCACAGAGTATTTGCGAATTGTAAAGAGAACAAAGTATGCCTTCACAATGAAGAGATCTGGTGATTATCATATTAACCAAATTATCAAACTTCACATAAGGTTAGTGCAAACTCTAGCATTACATACCTTTTGTGGTAACATAATATGAAATAAGGACATCACCTGCATAATATTCCTGCCAAAAAATGTTTAGCTTGAATCCAATCAAGCTATTAGAGCTACTTTTATTCTGCAGGAAATCCAGATACTGTAAGAACTAGGAACACAACACCAGATAAATGCAGAATGCAGGAACTCGAAAGACAACTATCATGTCTTAAGAAAGTAAAATTTATAGGGAGAGAAATAGAGACTTCTGGATTAAAAGACACTAGAGAGAAATAGAAGTCAGACACAATCTCTGAACATTATTTGAATTCTCACTTTTAAAAAAAAGGCTTAAAAATCATTTGTGGAACATGAGAGACACCTAACTCTGGGAGATGAACAAGGGGTAGTGGAAGGGGAGGTGGGCAGGGGGGGTTGGGATGACTGGGTGATGGGCACGGAGGGGGGCACTTGGCAGGATGAGCACTGGGTGTTATGCTATATGTTGGCAAATTGAACTCCAATAATATTTTTTTAAATAAGATAACATATATATAGACAATGGAATATTATCCAAAAAAATCATTTGTGGAAAATTGGAAAAATTTGAAATTAACTTGGTTATTTTCAATATAATCATTAGATATTTAATTCTCTTAAGTATGTTGATAATATCGTGGTTATATAAAACATCTATGGTGAATATCACAATGTCTGTAGCTTATTTTCAAGGCATTCAGAAAAAAATATACATACTTACAAATAGTTATATAAAGCAAATATGGCAAAATATGAACAATTGTTGAATCAAGGTAATCAGTATACAAGTGTTCATATTGTGTTATTCTTTCAACCTTTCTGGATATTTGGGAAATGTTTAAATATGAAATTAAGGAAAAATTTAAAAGTTACACTTGAAGTCACATCATTTACACTTAATGTAACATAATTAGTAATCCCAGAGTTGACCACTGTCTTTCCAAGACCAGACACATAATAGTTACATGGAATCGGAGAACCCAACAACCGTCTCCTGAGGGTTCAGAATCCTCTGCATTGCTTCAGACCAGCTCTTCATGTTCCACTTCCCTTGGTTTCCTCACTTTCTGCGATTTATTTCAGTTGCCTTCCTGTTCACCCTCAGGTGCTACCACCTTCTCTACTTACTCTAGGAACTTACTCCATCTTTCGTGGTTCTTACTTCAACAAGCAGGACAAGAATAGAGCATAAATCAATCAGGCTCATCCATTCCTTGCCTTTAACAGTACAATTAAAAAAGAATAATCGCCCCCTCTCTCTGGAAAATCTCTTTCCCTGAGAATGCTATGCAATGAATGTTTGTGTTCTCTCCAAATCCATATGTTGAAACCCTAATCCCCAAGGTGATGAGTGATGGTATTTGGAGATGAAGCCTTTGAGAGGTAATTAGGTCCTGGGAGTGGAGCCCTCAGGATGGGATTAGTCTGTGTGCCTGTTTGTCGGCCTGCCTGTCTGCCTGCCTCTCTCTCTCTCTCTCTCTCTCTCTCCTCACACACACACACACACACACACACACACACACACAAACTATAAGGCAGCTGTCTACAAAACTTCTCGTAGAAGCCAAGAAATAGGCTTCCGGCAAATCTTGAACTTTCTAGTCTCCAAAGCTGTGAGAAATAAATTTTGTTGTTTAAGCCAAGTCTATGATATTTTTGTTATACAAACACAAAGGGATTAAGACAAAGGATTTCCAGAGTGAGCAATTCCCATTCCACCAACTCTAATTTACACGGCAATGAGCACATTCTCCTTCGCCCCCACCACCCCCCAAAAAGGTTAATAGGTTAGAAGTTCTTTTGCTAGGATTTCTGTACATCCTCTTAATGTTTTCTTTTGTTTTACCTGGTAAGTGACAGATGTGTCATACTCTGACACATAGAAAGCCAAGGAAGCATTAAAAATGGCCTGCACTGGGGGCATCTGTCTTCCGCTTGGGTTGTGATCCCCGGGTCCTGGGATCAAGCCCCACAGCAGGCTCCCTACTCAGCAGGGAGTCTGCTTCTCCCTCTCCCCTAGTTCATGCTCTCTCTCTCTCTCTCTCTCTCTCTCTCTCTCACTCTTTCTCTCAAATAAATAAATAAAATCTTTTTAAATTTTTAAAAATAAAAAAATAAGAATGGCCTATGCTGGGTGACTTGGGAACAAGATACACAAAAGCGACATACTTTTTTTAAAAAGATTTCTAAAGGCCTTGGACATCACTAATCCTAAAAGAAATCATATCTGGTCCTATATGAGATTCAAAATTCTCAATTTCTTTGCCACCTATTGGTTGGTAACACTTCCAAAGAACAATTTTACTTTTTTTCATTTTAAATTGATTTCTCTGTTTAGCAAGACTGAGCTTTTTGAGAGCTCTGAGACAAAGAACTCGTTTAATTTTACCTTTTTAAATCAATGTCTACAAGACCCTCTCAGTCAATGAATCAGCCTTGCTATCCATTAGACACCTTTCTAGGCTGTTCCCTGACCTTTTGTGTCCTATGTAATATTGCTGTAATATTGTAGCACTTTTAGTTAGTCTTATATGAAATGTTTTTATTATTTGCCACCTTTGGTCTTTCTGTCATTTTTAAACTCTGAACTTCACTCTGTAATTTCTCAGCTTCTGTTTTGTACTTGACATTTATTATGTGCTTTTTGTGCCCTTAATTACTTTTTGCACTTTGGGGTTGATCTATGTTGGTCTTTTCTAGTTCTACTATATTGATTGCTGTAAAGCAAGCCTCCTCCCCTCCAAGAACATTGTTTGTTTTTAAACTATATTCTTTCTTTCCAATCCTGAAAACCACTGAATTTTCTTCTTCTTGTCCTTTTCAAGAAATTTCAGGCCATCCCTAGTTATGGCAATTGAAATCTATTCACTAGGGTCATAATTACTTCTCTCTCATCATTAATTCTGTACTCAAGTTTGAAAAAGAACCGTAAAGACAGACAGACAGACAGAGAGAACAAAAAATGGAAAATACATGTCAAGAGCAGAAAAGACATTTACAGGACAATATTCAGGAAGGAACAGACGTAATAATTAACAAAGATACCAGAAAGAGGAAATAAGAATGGGTTCTTAAAGAATTATAAAGTGGGGACCACAAAGTTAAAAATAACAAACATTTTAATCTTATAAAAGTAAGAATAAATAACTTTAATGTCTAGTGTGCCAGATACAAAAACACTGTTAAGAATGCCATCAAAAAAAAAAGAAAGAAGAAGAAGAAGAAGAAAGAAGAAGAAGAAGAAGAAAGAAGAAGAAGAAGAAGAAGAAGAAGAAGAAGAAGAAGAAGAAGAAGAAGAAGAAGAAGAAGAGGAAGAAGAAGAAGACGGCCATCATTTGGGAAATAAAAGCTACCATCTTTCCGTATATAAACTTCTGCAAGTCTCCCCTTTTGTCTCATTCTTCCCAGTATTCTCTCCCTCTAGCCTGTTCTCTAGAATGCCACCAGAATCATTGTCTTAAAATGCTTATCAAGTCATTTCTCTATTGGAAAACCTTCCAGTGGCTCTCTGTCCTATCTAGCATAAAACCCAAATGTGTATAAAACCCTATATGTCAGGACTCTGTTTACTTTTCTAAATTCATTTCTACCATTTCTCCTTCATCTCAAGATTCATATGCTCCAGACAAAATGATCTTTCTCTGAGCTTCTGTATATGTTTTTTCTTCTTGCCTAGAATGCTCCTTTCTGCCCAACTCATTTTGGTCCATCCAATGCCTGTTCATAACTTCATGTAGATGCCTCTGCCTCTCTGGCTCCTTAACTAAAAGCTAAGTACTCCCTTCTGTCTACTGCCATGGTTCCCTGTATTTCTCCTGTCAGGGTGTTATTACTGTGTTATATCATCTTGTTTACTTGTCTGCATCACACACTAGTCAGCAACCAATGAGATGGCAATGGTACCATTTATGTTTTTCTTACCCTGGCATTCTAGCACTTAGCACAGAACACGACCCCTAATGATATTTGATAAATATTTCATTGGATAGTTGTTAATACAAATATTTAGTGATAGGGTTTCCTAGTAACCAAAGGCTTAATTTGACCCCCTATTTCCAATGCTTGTTGAAAATCATTCTAGAGTAAGTACTGGCAACCCTTAGTGTATATATGAAATAAGGATCATTAGGAAGTTACCTTTGGCATGTGGGACAACTGCTGCCTCGATTATCTCTTTCCTGCCAACCATAAGGGGTTGTAGTTGGTACAAGCTACCCATGGTGTCCAAAATTCAGCAGCTGGTATTCTCATGACACTCACATATCCCTTTCCACCTGTTCAGAAGTACTCACTCAATATCCCTTGTCCCACTCCACTGAAGAGACGTAATTCCATAGTAAATGGCATCTCCCACCATTGTTAGCCTTCCAGTAGAAAAGATCAAGCATCTCCTTCCAAATATCGCCATCATGTAATACCTCCGTCTACTTTTCTGCCTTAGTAAATCTAGTAAAATAAGAAGAACTGAATTTCTTCGGGATGACTTAGTAGCTTTTGAAGCACCATTCTAGTCATTATGTTCTGTGAACTATAGATTTGAGACATGGAGAAAAGTGGATTGAAAATACATTTAAAAAAAAGAAAATACATTAAAATCCTCTAGAAGTTTCTGAAATCAAAGACTACTTAGTTCACTATACTCTGCTTCATTTTTAAAAAATTTTCTTCCTTTCTCTTTAAAATTTCTCCTGAAAGTGCAGGAAACTCTGTCAATGAAGGGTATAATAAAAAGAAACCCAGCTGAATCAGATTTAAAATGTGTACTTATCCACAGGCACCTGGGTGGCTCAGTCAGTTAAGCAACCCACTCTTGATTTCAGCTCAGGTCATGATCTCAGGGTTGTAATGGAGCCATGTGTCATCTCCATGCCCAGCGTGGAGTCTGCTTAAGATTCTCTCTCCTTCTCCCACTGCCCCTGTCCCTCTCTAAAAAACAACAAGAAAAAGGTTATATATCCAAATTTACTTATTAAAGTAATATCAAAATTTTTAAGAGCAAAATTCCTAAGAAAAAGTATACTGATGCCATAAGTAGAAATAACAGCACTTCCTTGATTTTGCAAGAAATAGTATTTCTAATATCAGGAAAAGGGAATAAAAAGTAAAGCTTTTGAGCATTTGAGAGGACAAATCCAAATCAAAAATACTTTCTATGTGTTTATTAACAGAAAAGAAAAAAAGTATAAGTGATGTTGCCACTGCCCACAGTAAGGATATTGTTGAGAAAGTATTTTCATTCCTCTTACCATGAGGAGCAGAGAGTATACTGCTATATATGAGAAAGAAATTTAAAAAAAGAAAAGAAGGAAGGAAGGAAGGAAGGAAGGAAGGAAGGAAGGAAGGAAGGAAGGAAGGAAGGGAGGGAGGGAGGAAGGAAGGAGGGAGGATACCTATGTGGCTCAGTGGTTAAGCATCTGCCTTTGACTCAGGTCATGATCCCCAGGTCCTTGGATCGAGTCCCACATTGGGCTCCCTGCAGGAAGTCTGCTTCTCCCTCTGCCTATGTCTCTGCCTCACTCTCTGTGCCTCTCATGAATTAATAAATAAAACCTTGAAGGAAGGAAGGAAGGAAGGAAGGAAGGAAGGAAGGAAGGAAGGAAGGAAGGAAGGAAGGAAGGAAGGAAGGAAGGGAGGGAGGGAGGAGAAAAGAAAGAAAGAAAGAAAGAAAGAAAGAAAGAAAGAAAGAAAGAAAGAAAGAAAGAAAGAAACTAATAACTTCATGTCAAGGACACATAAAAGTAAAAAAAAAAGCACTATCCAAAATATAGGTACTTTATTGGTGAGTGTGATTTAAAATCAAATGCCTTTTGAGTTAAAGAGTGTGGGATAATCAACATGTCAGTGTTAAAATGGGTCATAAATTTTCAAAAAAGGCATCAATGAAAATAAACTGTGAAAAAACAATTTTGGACTGTCCTAAATCTAAAAAAAAATCCTTAGTTCTCAAATGTATCTGTTCATCTGCTTCTTTTTATTTCTGACTATAAATTTGCTGACAGATGTTGTGGCTTACAATTTTCAATCAACTTTCTTTCTATCTTCTTTGTTCGCCCAGTGATCACTCACAGTCCTACCCCCTGACTTCACTCCCACCACAAACTAAACTTAGTATCTCACCAGTGACCCTAACATTTTCCACTGTCTCCTCAGTTCCGTCAGACACTGGAACCAGTGACAAACTCAAAATATTCCCCAGATCACCACGGACATAACCCACAAATCTATCCTATGACTCTGTCCAAATAGGCTTTTATTTTTTTTTAATTAATTTATTTTTTTTATAAATTTATTTTTTATTGGTGTTCAACAAATAGGCTTTAGCCAATGAAAGTGAGTCATAAGTGAAAGCACACACCTGGGCCAGTTATAGAAAGGCTGGGCATTTGAACAGGTAAGTAACAAATATTAAATTCAGGAAATGGAAGATAGTTTCCTACCCAAGGGCTAGAATATCTTATGTCTGAGACCCCAAAATATCACAAAGGGAATATGACAACTTTACCAAGATGTGCTGCACAAAATAGTAACATGGAAAGACGCTCTCCCAAACTGGCTCCCATGATCAATAAGTGTAGAAGCAGCTACATAACACAGTTTTCTCTTGGAGACTCAGAAAATGCATTAGCGGAGTAAAAGATAAAAGAAGTCCGGCCATAAAGAAACATTTTAGCTTTGTTTAACCTGGTATTTGCTAAATCTTTTTGACCATTGAATACCTATTAAGATTCCAGAGAACCAGTATCTCAAGGAATAGGCGTAAGGAAAAGCTGGCCTGACCAACCACTCATATTTGCTGTTTTCTCTTGACCCACTAGGGCTACCCCATAAGTCCAGGCATTGGTCATAGGATGTCCCAGAGCAGTGCTTCTTAAAATCAGATGTGCATGCAGCTCACTGGGGATCTTATAAAGATGTAGGTTCTGACTCAGTAGGTTTGAGGTGGGACTGGAGAGTCTGATAAGGCCTCAGGTGACCCTAATGCTGCTGGTCTCTCTCACACGTTGAGTAGCTCTACAGAACCACTGCAGTGGGAAGATCATCATGTCGCCAATCTCTTAATCTTATCCTTCCTTTTAATAAAGTCTCCTGAAATATTACTTTCAGGGTGCCTGGCTGGCTCAGTCAGTGGAGCATGGGACTGTTGATCTCTGGGCAGCAAGACTGAGCCCCACATTGGGTGTAGACATCACTTAAAAATAAAAAGTCCTAATGGGGCACCTGGGTTCTCAGTCGTTTAAGCATCCATGGAACACTTAATCCCATTTGTGATTTCAGCTCAGGACACGATCCCATGGATTGTGAGATCAAGCCCCACTCAGGGCCAGACACTCAGCGAGGAGTCTGTCGAGATCCTCTCTCTCCCTTGCCCTCAGCTCCTCCCCCGACTCATGCATTTGCATGTGCTCTCTCTCTCTCTCTCTCTCTTCCTCTCAATATAAATAAATCTTGAAAAACTAAAATCTTTATAAGAAAGAAATAAAATATTACTTTCAATATATATCACTTTGCTATCAAAGACTTTTAGTGGTCCCCATTCCCTTTAACGTTAGAGACTCAGCAGTAAACATCTGGGGTGCCTGGGTGGCTCAATCAGGTAGGTGTCTGCCTCCAGGTCAGGTCATGGGCCCGAGGTCCTGCTGAGCAGGGAGTCTGCATCTCCCTGTCGCTCTGCCCCTGCCCCCTCTCTCATGTGTGCTCTCTCTCTTCCCTCTCTCTCTCAAATAAATAAAATCTTCTTTAAAAATAGGCATTTATTGAACCTTTACTGTGTGGTAAATAGATACAAAGCCCCTGACTTATACAGTTGAGTATCAAGTAGGTAAGAAACCATGTGCAGAATGCTAGGAGCCGAAACAAGAAGGGAATCGTTACTTTCTTGAGACCTCAGTTTCCTCATCTGTAAGATGAGGGTTAAACCAGACCAGTGGTATTTAATCCCCCATGTACACTGCTGTCACAACCATCATCCTATTACAGAGTCTCAGTCCCAGACCAATGAAATACAGGCTGTCAGTACCATTTTTCATAGGGAATGGGTCGTTCTTAAAAGCTCCCCAGGTGATTCTAAGGTGCAGCCAAGTTTGAAAACAACTGGACTAAATGATTCCCGAAGCGCTGCCCAGTCAGCAGCATCACTTGGAAACTTGTTAGAATGAGACTTCTCTGGCCTCATCCCAGACCTACTGAGTCAGAAACTCTAAGGACAAGGTTAAAAAAACCTGGTGTGTGTGTGTAACAGATTTCTTTATTTATTTTTAGAGAGAGACACAGTGAGTAGGGGGAAGGGGAGAGGGAGAGGATCTCTAAGAGGAGCCCAAGGCAGAGCTCGATCTCATGACCCATGAGATCATGACCTGAGCTGAAACCAAGAGTCAGTCTCCTAAGCAACGGAGCCACCCAGGTGCCCCAGAAACTGGGGTTTTAACCAGCTTTCCAGGTGATTCTGATCCACTTTGAAAACCAGCAGATTAGACAATTAGTAAATTTCCCTCCAGCTCTAAAATGGTATCATTCTTGGACCTTGAACAGCCTTGTCAAAGACTTTTGTTATTCAGTCTTACAGACTAACAGTATAACTCTTCCCAGATTTAAATCCTAGCTCTTTCACTTAATTGCTGTGCACCCTTCAGGAATTGTTTAGCTGTCTATGTTTCAGGTTCTTATCTATAAAATGAGGATAATAATAGTACGTATGCTCTCAGAGTTGCTATGAAAGTGATTTCGTGTATGGAACTCACTTAGCAGGATGCCTGAGATGTAGTTCAGGTCATTTATCAATCATTACTCTTGGGTGAGGACTTCACAGCCACTGCTCAAAATTGCAACCCACTCCTGCCATTTCCTTTTCCCCACCCCTGGTTTACTTTTCTCCTTTGCAATCATTACTCTCTAACATATAACATATTTCACTTATTGCTTTGTCTATTATCTATCTTCTCCCCCAAGGATGTAAGTTCTACAAAACCAAGGATTTGGGGTCCATTTTGCTCAGAGCTGTAACCCCAGGATCTAGTATGGGGTCTGGCACATTGGAAGTACTCCTTTGGTGGGATAAAGGAGTGATAAGCGTTAACTATTATCAATATTAATATTATAGCAATCCAAATTTTTTCTTATTGAAACCCAACAGCTTGTACTTCCTGTTTACATTTCCAGATTATGCTTACGCCTTATTACATGCTTTCTTCAAATTCTGTCCCATGCCCCACGAGGCCCTTTTACTTAACTTCTGCCCATTTTAGGTTCTGGCTCAAGTTGTACTTCTTTAATATTCCCCCACAGCTCTGCTGACTCTCTAACTCTCTGAATGTCCACAGTGTTACTGTCTATACTCTACAATTTAACTGAATTAATTATCAATGGGATGAGTAACTTTCCTAAAATTTAAAGTTACTGAAAGAGGCTGCATCTGTCATGCAATAAGCATTCATGACAAATTAGAGAGGAAGGGGTCCTCCAAGGAATCATGGGAAAACCTACCATTAATTAGCCATGTAGTCCTCGAATAACAAAAACAGTGCTCTGTGGTTTACAAAGTACCTTTAAATATATCTGCCTCATTTTGACTAGATGATCTCAAAGACTGTATCTCCTTGATCTCAAATTTTCAAAATATTTTCAGGTATGGAGAGACCATTTTCTTGAAGTGAAAAATTAAGAATAGATCATGAAAGTCAAAATTGAAGCAGATGATGACCCAAAAATGTGTTGAGTTTAGGGAATGCAAATTAGTGGCTTTCTTGCCCCCCCCTCCCTCCCCCCCCCCCCCCGTCCTCCTGTCAGCTAGGTCTGGAAGAGGCCCTCCATCATCCCCAATGTGGCCCTTTAGGCAGCCATTATCAATTAATCAGACCTAGCAGATAGGAGAACACCCATTTCCAGCCTAACTTAGTCTAACCATCTTACTTCTAAAAGCAAAGAAAACATGCTAAGAAATTTAAAGTGACTTGTCCAGGCACATACATGGTAGCCGACCAAGGCCAGAACCAGCCTCTTGACTCCTCTCCTGGATTCTCCCCATTGCCCCTCCTCAACATTTCTGAAACTCAGCATTTAAATTTCCATTCTAAAGCAATCAAAACATGGAAAGCAAACCTTTGACATAGAGCTTTCATATTAATGCTCATGAATATAACGTTGAAATGAAAAATGACAGTTTTGAGTCAAGTGATAGACAGAGTTGGTTAGTCTGTTATTTCTCAAGTGTGTTTATTTACCTAAGCCTAGAGTGTGTCGTGACTGGAAATAGACAAAACAGATTATTTTAATTCTACTCTCCTAGGGAAAAAAAGGGGGAATGGTTTTCATTAATGGGAACTGGGCTCAAATCTGGTCCCAAAATAACTTACACTACTGAATCATCTTTATAAAGGTGACATTTCTCTCATTAATGGCAACGCATTATTATAAATGCAGTTTATTTTTTTTTTTTTTTTTTTTTTTTTTCCCACTTTCATTTTTTTTTTATTGGTGTTCAATTTACTAACATACAGAATAATACCCAGTGCCCGTCACCCATTCACTCCCACCCCCCGCCCTCCTCCCCTTCTACCACCCCTAGTTCGTTTCCCAGAGTTAGCAGTCTTTACGTTCTGTCTCCCTTTCTGATATTTCCCACACATTTCTTCTCCCTTCCCTTATTTTCCCTTTCACTATTATTTATATTCCCCAAATGAATGAGAACATATAATGTTTGTCCTTCTCCGACTGACTTACTTCACTCAGCATAATACCCTCCAGTTCCATCCACGTTGAAGCAAATGGTGGGTATTTGTCATTTCTAATAGCTGAGTAATATTCCATTGTATACATAAACCACATCTTCTTTATCCATTCATCTTTCGTTGGACACCGAGGCTCCTTCCACAGTTTGGCTATAGTGGCCATTGCTGCTAGAAACATCGGGGTGCAGGTGTCCCGGCGTTTCATTGCATTTGTATCTTTGGGGTAAATCCCCAACAGTGCAATTGCTGGGTCGTAGGGCAGGTATATTTTTAACTGTTTGAAGAACCTCCACACAGTTTTCCAGAGTGGCTGCACCAGTTCACATTCCCACCAACAGTGTAAGAGGGTTCCCTTTTCTCCGCATCCTCTCCAACATTTGTTGTTTCCTGCCTTGTTAATTTTCCCCATTCTCACTGGTGTGAGGTGGTATCTCATTGTAGTTTTGATTTGTATTTCCCTGATGGCAAGTGATGCAGAGCATTTTCTCATATGCATGTTGGCCATGTCTATGTCTTCCTCTGTGAGATTTCTGTTCATGTCTTTTGCCCATTTCATGATTGGATTGTTTGTTTCTTTGGTGTTGAGTTTAATAAGTTCTTTATAGATCTTGGAAACTAGCCCTTTATCTGATATGTCATTTGCAAATATCTTCTCCCATTCTGTAGGTTGTCTTTGAGTTTTGTTGACTGTATCCTTTGCTGTGCAAAAGCTTCTTATCTTGATGAAGTCCCAATAGTTCATTTTTGCTTTTGTTTCTTTTGCCTTTGTGGATGTATCTTGCAAGAAGTTACTATGGCCGAGTTCAAAAAGGGTGTTGCCTGTGTTCTTCTCTAGGATTTTGATGGAATCTTGTCTCACATTTAGATCTTTCATCCATTTTGAGTTTATCTTTGTGTATGGTGAAAGAGAGTGGTCTAGTTTCATTCTTCTGCATGTGGATGTCCAATTTTCCCAGCACCATTTATTGAAGAGACTGTCTTTCTTCCAATGGATAGTCTTTCCTCCTTTATCGAATATTAGTTGCCCATAAAGTTCAGGGTCCACTTCTGGATTCTCTATTCTGTTCCACTGATCTATGTGTCTGTTTTTGTGCCAGTACCACACTGTCTTGATGACCACAGCTTTGTAGTACAACCTGAAATCTGGCATTGTGATGCCCCCAGATATGGTTTTCTTTTTTAAAATTCCCCTGGCTATTCGGGGTCTTTTCTGATTCCACACAAATCTTAAAATAATTTGTTCTAACTCTCTGAAGAAAGTCCATGGTATTTTGATAGGGATTGCATTAAACGTGTATATTGCCCTGGGTAACATTGACATTTTCACAATATTAATTCTGCCAATCCATGAGCATGGAATATTTTTCCATCTCTTTGTGTCTTCCTCAATTTCTTTCAGAAGTGTTCTATAGTTTTGAGGGTATAGATCCTTTACATCTTTGGTGAGGTTTATTCCTAGGTATCTTATGCTTTTGGGTGCAATTGTAAATGGGATTGACTCCTTAATTTCTCTTTCTTCAGTCTCATTGTTAGTGTATAGAAATGCCACTGACTTCTGGGCATTGATTTTGTATCCTGCCACGCTACCGAATTGCTGTATGAGTTCTAGCAATCTTGGGGTGGAGACTTTTGGGTTTTCTATGTAGAGTATCATGTCATCGGCGAAGAGGGAGAGTTTGACTTCTTCTTTGCCAATTTGAATGCCTTTAATGTCTTTTTGTTGTCTGATTGCTGAGGCTAGGACTTCCAGTACTATGTTGAATAGCAGTGGTGAGAGTGGACATCCCTGTCTTGCTCCTGATCTTAGGGGAAAGGCTCCCAGTGCTTCCCCATTGAGAATGATATTTGCTGTGGGCTTTTCATAGATGGCTTTTAAGATGTCGAGGAATGTTCCCTCTATCCCTACACTCTGAAGAGTTTTAATCAGGAATGGATGCTGTATTTTGTCAAATGCTTTCTCTGCATCCAATGAGAGGATCATATGGTTCTTGGTTTTTCTCTTGCTGATATGATGAATCACATTGATTGTTTTACGGGTGTTGAACCAGCCTTGTGTCCCAGGGATAAATCCTACTTGGTCATGGTGAATAATTTTCTTAATGTACTGTTGGATCCTATTGGCCAGTATCTTGTTGAGAATTTTTGCATCCATGTTCATCAGGGATATTGGTCTGTAATTCTCCTTTTTGGCGGGGTCTTTGTCTGGTTTTGGAATTAAGGTGATGCTGGCTTCATAGAACGAATTTGGAAGTACTCCATCTCTTTCTATCTTTCCAAACAGCTTTAGGAGAATAGGTATGATTTCTTCTTTAAACGTTTGATAAAATTCTCCTGGGAAGCCATCTGGCCCTGGACTCTTGTGTCTTGGGAGGTTTTTGATGACTGCTTCAATTTCCTCCCTGGTTATTGGCCTGTTCAGGTTTTCTATTTCTTCCTGTTCCAGTTTTGGTAGTTTGTGGCTTTCCAGGAATGCGTCCATTTCTTCTAGATTGCCTAATTTATTGGCGTATAGCTGTTCATAATATGTTTTTAAAATCGTTTGTATTTCCTTGGTGTTGGTAGTGATCTCTCCTTTCTCATTCATGATTTTATTAATTTGAGTCTTCTCTCTCTTCTTTTTAATAAGGCTGGCTAATGGTTTATCTATCTTATTAATTCTTTCAAAGAACCAACTCCTGGTTCTGTTGATCTGTTCCACAGTTCTTCTGGTCTCGATTTCGTTGAGTTCTGCTCGAATCTTTATTAACTCCCTTCTTCTCTTGGGTGTAGGATCTATTTGCTGTTTTTTCTCTAGCTCCTTTATGTGTAAGGTTAGCTTTTGTATTTGAGTTCTTTCCAGTTTTTGAATGGATGCTTGTATTGCGATGTATTTCCCCCTCAGGACTGCTTTTGCTGCATCCCAAAGATTTTGAACGGTTGTATCTTCATTCTCATTAGTTTCCATGAATCTTTTTAATTCTTCCTTAATTTCCTGGTTGACCCTTTTATCTTTTAGCAGGATGGTCCTTAACCTCCATGTGTTTGAGGTCCTTCCAAACTTCTTGTTGTGATTTAGTTCTAATTTCAAGGCATTATGGTCTGAGAATATGCAGGGGACAATCCCAATCTTTTGGTATCGGTTCAGACCCGATTTGTGACCCAATATGTGGTCTATTCTGGAGAAAGTTCCATGTGCGCTTGAGAAGAATGTGTATTCAGTTGAGTTTGGATGTAAAGTTCTGTAGATATCTGTGAAATCCATCTGGTCCAGTGTATCATTTAAAGCTCTCGTTTCTTTGGAGATGTTTTGCTTAGAAGACCTATCGAGTATAGAAAGAGCTAGATTGAAGTCACCAAGTATAAGTGTATTATTATCTAAGTATTTCTTCACTTTGGTTAATAATTGATTTATATATTTGGCAGCTCCCACATTCGGAGCATATATATTGAGGATTGTTAAGTCCTCTTGTTGAATAGATCCTTTAAGTATGATATAGTGTCCCTCTTCATCTCTCACTACAGTCTTTGGGGTAAATTTTAGTTTATCTGATATAAGGATGGCTACCCCTGCTTTCTTTTGAGGACCATTCGAATGGTAAATGGTTCTCCAACCTTTTATTTTCAGGCTGTAGGTGTCCTTCTGTCTAAAATGAGTCTCTTGTAGACAGCAAATAGATGGGTCCTGCTTTTTTATCCAGTCTGAAACCCTGCGCCTTTTGATGGGGTCATTAAGCCCGTTCACATTCAGAGTTACTATTGAGAGATATGAGTTTAGTGTCATCATGATATCTATTCAGTCTTTGTTTTTGTGGACTGTTCCACTGAACTTCTTCTTAAATGGGAATTTTAAGAGGCCCCCTTAAAATTTCTTGCAGAGCTGGTTTGGAGGTCACATATTCTTTTAGTTGCTGCCTGTCTTGGAAGCTCTTTATCTCTCCTTCCATTTTGAATGAGAGCCTTGCTGGATAAAGTATTCTTGGTTGCATGTTCTTCTCATTTAGGACCCTGAATATATCCTGCCAGCCCTTTCTGGCCTGCCAGGTCTCTGTGGAGAGGTCTGCTGTTACCCTAATACTCCTCCCCATAAAAGTCAGGGATTTCTTGTCTCTTGCTGCTTTAAGGATCTTCTCCTTATCTTTGGAATTTGCAAGCTTCACAATTAAATGTCGAGGTGTTGAACGGTTTTTATTGATTTTAGGGGGGGATCTCTCTATTTCCTGGATCTGAATGCCTGTTTCCCTTCCCAGATTAGGAAAGTTTTCAGCTAGAATTTGTTCAAATACATATTCTGGCCCTCTGTCCCTTTCAGCGCCCTCGGGAACCCCAATTAAACGTAGGTTTTTCTTCCTCAGGCTGTCGTTTATTTCCCTTAATCTATCTTCATGGTCTTTTAATTGTTTGTCTCTTTTTTCCTCAGTTTCCCTCTTTGCTATCAACTTGTCTTCTATGTCACTCACTCGTTCTTCCACCTCGTTAACCCTCGTCGTTAGGACTTCTAGTTTGGATTGCATCTCATTCAATTGATTTTTAATTTCTGCCTGATTAGCTCTAAATTCTGCAGTCATGAAGTCTCTTGAGTCCTTTATACTTTTTTCTAGAGCCACCAGTAGCTGTATAATAGTGCTTCTGAATTGGCTTTCTGACATTGAATTGTAATCCAGATTTTGTAACTCTGTGGGAGAGAGGACTGTTTCTGATTCTTTCTTTTGAGGTGAGGTTTTCCTTCTAGTCATTTTGCTCAGTGCAGAGTGGCCAAAAGCAAGTTGTATTGGGAAAAAGAGAAAAAGAGAGGAGAGAAAGAAGGAAAGAAAAGAGAAAGAGAAAAAAAAAAGGGAAGAAAAAGAAAAAAAAAACGAAAAAAAAAAAAAAAGAAGAAAAAGAGAAAGAAAAAGAAAGGAGAAAAAAAAGGGGGTGGGGGAAGGAAACAAATCAAAAAGCAAAACAAAACAAAAACAAAAACAAACAAACAAAAAAAGAACCACCGGGGAGTATCTTCTGATTCTGTGTACTTTAAGTCCCTTGGCTTCTCCTGGAAGTTGTCCGTCTAGCTGGTGTTCTGGGGGAGGGGCCTGTTGTGCTGATTTTCAGGTGTTAGCAGTTGGGGGAGCTGCTGTGCCCTGCCTGGTGCAGGGCTCGGTGGGGGTTGTTTACCCCGTGAGGCCGCAGGAGGAACAGCCCCAGTGGCGGGGCAGCTCTGGAAACCTGGATTCAGCTCCGGCAGGAACTCCGTCTGCAGGGCCTGGATGCTCCGGGGCGGGGCCGCTGATGTGCTCAGCTGGGGCAGGAGCGTCCTTGCTGTCCTGGGCCCTCCCGGCCTCTGCCTGTCCCGGGGAAGGCGGGATCCTGGGCTGTGTCCCGGCGCCCTGTGCTCCGGGGCCTGCGCTGGTGGATTCGCGCTCCCGGGCCGCGCAGCCCCCTCCGCGGAGCCGCCGCCCGAGCCCCTCCGAGCTGCTCCTGGAACCGCGCAGCCCCCTCCGCACGGAGCCTCTTCCTCTGCCCGAGCCCCTCCGAGCTGCTCCCGGGGCCGCGCAGCCCCCTCCGCGGAGCCGCTGCCCGAGCCCCTTCAGCTGCTCCGGGTCCCGCCGGGTCCCGCCGTGCGCGCTGCAGCCCTTAGGGAGCTCGGCGCACTCTCCTGGGCGCGCAGTTGCTGTTACTGTCCCCGGGAGCCCGAGGGCATCCCCGCCCTCCTGGGTCCTGCTCCACCTCCCTGCGAGCCCCTTTCCCCCCGGGAAGGTCGGTGCAGCTCCTGCTCCTCCGGGACGGGGCTCTCCTGTCCTGGGGACACTCGCCCCGGCCTCAGCCCGGCTCCTCGCGGGGCCCCTCCCCCTTGGAGGCCTTTGTTCCTTTACTTCTTTTTCCCCGTCTTCCTACCTTGATAGAAGCGCGAACTCTTCTCACTGTAGCATTCCAGCTGGTCTCTCTTTAAATCTCAGGCCGAATTCATAGATTTTCAGGATAATTTGAAGGTTTTCTAGGTAGTTTGGTGGAGACAGGTGATTTGGAGACCCTACTCTTCCGCCATCTTGCTCCTCCCCTCTATAAATGCAGTTTAATCACCAAATTTAAATTGCAAGAAAAACATATTTGAAAGAGTATGAAAAAAAAGAGATAATGGAGAGAAATAAACATCTATTTTAATATAAATAATGACTATTTCCTCATCACAGAAATTATGCTCACATTTGACAATTATAATTTTCCAGATCCTCTCCCTAAAGCACAGTTTCCAAATATTGCAATCACCTTTGCAACTCACTTGGAATGAAACTGACTTGTCAAATTTTACCTAGCCAATTGATAACTCTGTCTTGATTAACCCTCATTTTTAGGTATACTATAATTGAAGCTGCTTTTGGGGGGAGAAATCATCATCTAACACAGTTAGAAATTGCCTCTGGCACTGTCTGCTTTACCCGAGGAAACCAGGATGACAACTGGCAGTTCTGTTACTTCACAGTTAATCCATTTTAGCAACTGTGCTACTTAGTAGGAAGGTACCAGCAGTTGGTCCCTTACTCTATCCTTCCACACTGAGAAAGCGAGTCTGACTCATATTTGGGGGTAGGATGAGGAAAGGAACAAATATCTAGATTCTCTTCTCTTCAGCATGGACCCTGCCACCACACGGGAGGAGGAGTGAATGCTGAAACACAGAGGAAGTTCGAAGTCTGCACTGCCCCTGCTCCATGAAAAAGGGCAGTCAGTTCGAGGGTTCTCCTAGAGTCTAGATATATACAGGAACCATCCCAATAGGCCTCAGAGAAATCTACCTACAAATTGATGCTTGCTAAGAGTGCCCAGGAAAGCTGGAGGGATTTTCACCTCAAACCCCATTGTCAACTAAGATCACGGATGGTCCACGAATTTGGTCAAAACAAGAATGAAACCAAGAGCTCTGGTCAGAAGACATCATGCTTGCCCAGGCATGGATCTTAAAAGCAAAGAGGATAGTCAAGACAAATTGAGGCTTCTGGAAAGTAGAACAGTGGTTCCAGAGGCATGTTTGTGAAATACTGGAGCACTCTGCTTTCTGGCTTAGAAATTCCAAAAATTCAGAAATCACTTCCCCTGAAGCACATTATTGAATCATTTTTTTCAATCAACCCACATACTCATTTAGAAAAGGGGACAAGTACCCTACCTAACTTAGAAGAAATTAGTTTCTAAGGCATCATTCACAATATGGAAAATCCTTTAAAACACTGTTATTTACATAATTAACACCCGAATTCCTTGAAAATTTAGCATATGCTGGCTAATCCAACACAGTAAGCAGAGAATAAATTTGAGTTGGAAACACTTGCCTTGGAATTAGTTTTGTCATTCCTAGTTCTGTGTGACCATGAGCAAACTACTATCATTGAGCCCTTGTTTCCTTTTCTATAAAATAATCATAATAAAATGTATCTTACAGCTTAGTTCTGAAGATTACATGAAAAACACTGGAAGAGGCATAAAAATGCCTGACCTGTGAGAGAAACTAAGTAAATAATTTCCTTCCCTCATTTCTTTTTTCTAATTAGGAAAATATCCACATTAAAGTGCTATTGAATGCTATGTATGGTTTAAAAAATTAAGTAACAAGAGAGTACAGGCACCTGGGTGGCTCAGTCAGTTAAGTGTCTGACTCCTGATTTCAGCTCAGGTCATGATCTCAGGGTGATGGGATTTGGCCCTGCATCAGGCTCTGCACTCAGTGAGGAGTCTGCTTGAGAGTCTCTCCATCTCCCTCTCCCTCTGGCCCCTCTCCCTGCTTGTGCACTCTCTCTCTAATAAATAAATATCTTTTTAATTATTTTATTTTATTTTTTAATATTTTATTTATTTATTATTAAGAGACAGAGAGAGAGAGAGGCAGAGACACAGGCAGAGGGAGAAGCAGGCTCCATGCGGGGAGCCCGATGTGGGACTCGATCCTGGGTCTCCAGGGTCATGCCCTGGGCTGAAGGCAGTGCTAAACCTCTGAGCCACCGGGGCTGCCCTCTCTTTAAAAATTTTAGAAAATAAAAAGGTAACACGTCAATGTTAAGTCTATGAATTATAGTTTACATAACTGATTTGAAGCAACTACTATTCATATATATAATTACATGTAAAATTCCAACAAATAACTCTGCAGTCCTCTAGCTGAACAATTCAAATTGGTAGCATAACCTGGCTCTCTTTTTCCAGCAATATATTGCAATTTTATTTTTCTTCCAATCAATCCCACTATGTTAAAAGAGAAAGAGGAAGATCTACCCCTATTCAGCTGAATTATAGCAATATTTTATGGCCTCTTTTCCATGGAGTCCTTTTCTTTTGCGTTAGATTACCATGTACCCCTCAAAATATTTCTGCCAATCTGTCTTCCAGAGCCTGCCTGTGGTCCTCTAATATTACAAATATAGCAAGGCAGTGTTAAGAGCAAATATGTATAGTCCAAAAAAAATTTTTAAATAAAAAAATTTTTAAAAAAAGAGGAAAAGAAAGGCATGTTTGACAGATCTCAGAGAATAAGCAGTAACTAGTAGCATGGCCAAAGGCAACAGCAGGCTTGTCCATCTGTCCATCATGAAACCGAGTTGTGCCTACTAGTTTTCAACAGGAGGTGGCCATGTGGGCATAAAGCTAAAATAGAAAAATTCTATCATCAGGAAGACGAGGTGAGGAAGGAAGAAAAGGATTAACTATTTCAGAATCAATTTAGAGGTGAGCATGATGAATACAAAGAATTGTTGCATGTTTCTTATTCACAGACTATGAAAATTTTATTCAATCTTTTATTCATTCTGGGTGCTTTCTAGAAGCCAGACACTATGCTAGCCACTATGGATCCAAACAATAATTTCCTGGGGTGCCAGCCTGGCTCATATGGTAGAGCATGTGACCCTCGATCTTGGGGTCATGAATTTGAGCCCCATGTTGGGTGTAACATTTTTTTTAAGTTTAAAAAGGAATAATGCCCTTCTTTTGGGAATTTTGTTTCATGAGAGAGACAGAGAAGTAAACAAAAAATTATAATACAGAGAGATGACAGCCAATGTATATATGCAGTGGGAACAAAGAAAGAAGTTATTAACTATGCAAAACTATGCAGACTTTACAAATTTGTGAGTCATCTTTGCACAGGGGCTAAACTCTGTAATATGTCAGTGTTGTTATATGTGCTATAAAAGTGAGGTCAGCCACAGAAGTAGAATAGAAAATCTAAGAATGAACAGATGGGTCTTGATCAACTATGTTTGCCTTGGGGTGGAAGAAAAAGTGTTATTGCCTTTACCTTCACTCATTGCAGTCTTTTTTTTCCTTAAGTATGTGTGTGCTTAATTTTTATCTGATTTAATATTATCAACGCTATCTAAACATGTCCATTTCTATTTTCTGTAGATATGTTTGAGAGTGCAACCATTGGACAATGGATAGATACAGATATGGATATAGATGTAGATGTAGATCTAGATAGATACATTAATTGATGCAGAGATAAATGCAGAAATAGCATCTTGGCTTCTGGAAATATGAGTTATGATATAATTCTTAAATTTTATGATAAAACATTTTCATTAAGGAAAATTTTAACAGAATAGTGACTATAAGGCATAGCACTTATCGGCATTTAGCCAAAATTAAGATGTTAATACAAATAAATCCTCAGTGTGCTTTAAGACCCACTATAAAGGCTTCCTTTCAATTGCAGAATTGAATAAGGAGTGAATTGAGGCACTCCCATTTAAGCTAAAGTAGAATGTCTGAGTAAACTGTCAGTTTGCAAATCCGACTTAAACATTTGCTGGCTTTGTGGCTAACCTGTGCACTTGAAAACATAAAATTCACATCAGTTTCACATCAGATGAAATGTATTATTCCTCTCTGAGGCAATTTTTGGTCATTGGCCTTTTGGTTATCTCTGGCATCGGCATTTCTCTTCGTTGTCCCTGAAGTCAGCACTGCCTAGAGCTACATGCACAAAAATATTGGTGTTCCCCTCCAGGTCCCCTCCCCCCATCTCAGGCGCCAATGGCACCTTCTGGAAATGTAGCATGAGGCATTAGCACCAGGTACTAGCACCAGGCTTACCCAGAGTCTGGGTGCTCCCTGAAGAGCCTACTCCAAAGAATAACAGCCATCCCTCTCCATGCCTCTGTCCTCATAGCCTGCCCTGGTGGCCACCAAAATTGAAACACCCTACCCCCTGACAAACTCAAAAGAATGAAGTCACATTGTGACTGATATACATTAATCTGACAAACACATAAGTCTTACATCTTATCTCTAAGTTTGACTTGTCACCTAATTAGCCTATTTGACATGTCAAGATTTCATTTGCACCTGACTTGTATATCATGAAAACAGCGCCCATATAGAGATTATTTGTTTAATGTTTTCACTCTGTCCATTTATCAATCCGATATAAGCAATTCTTGGTCACTGTTCTCCGTGTGTTTCTCTTATTCTGACATCCAGCACAGCTTCACAGGTAATTTTGTTTACTGAATATTTTGTACTCATGGTGGTGGTATTGGTGATGCTGCAGCTTCTCCGCTCTACTCTGACAAGTGTTGTCCTCTAAAGGGACAAGTTTGTGCCAGTATCTGTGCTACTTCCTATGACTTTTGTTACAGATTTCTAATCATCATGGGTTTTTTTTTTCATTTATTACATGTTAAAACCTTCACAAAGATGGAATTAAAAAATAAAAATGCCCTTACGGAGTGAGTTGAGTAATGACTCAAGCCCAAAGGATGGGACTTATGAATGCTATAGAGAAAGTCACTTACTAATTGACAGTCTACTGTCAATAGACTACTTGACATTAAATGGAGGCCAATGGAAGCATCGATTAGTGGGAGTTGACAAAAAGTAGGTGTTACGGTGAACAAAATGCCCTCTTTTTGATGGTGGAATCTGTGATGTCTTTCCAGATTATCGGTAGCCAATATTCAGAGAAAAGAGATAAATGTTAAATGAGCAACATGGAATAGGGTGAGGTAACACCCAAGGCAAGAGTGCTTCATAGCTCCAAAAGTCCAGAGCATGCTAATCATATACTTTGAGAAATTATTTTCCCTTAAAGCATTGTTAGCCATGGTAGCAATCATTTGCCCTTGGCTTACAATAAACCAGCCTAAACTACAATGTAGGTGAAGTATAATACAGCCCTAGTGATTCTATTTCAAATAGAATCACTCTCAACCCTTTGTAACACTTCTGAATTACAATTTGTGAACAATCACAAAAACTGCCATTTCTTCAGTGTATATATATGTTACTTCTCAGGCCCTGTGCCAATTTAATCTCACAGACCAAGGTAATTACTGTTATTCCTTTTACAGATGAGCAAATAGGCCTAAAAGACTAAAGTCACCTGCCCAGACATGTTAGTAACACATGTGTATTTGCATAAAAGAAAATGTCCTGGAGGTTGGCTATAACCCAGGTTTCATACTTGAGGCACATCTGTAATCCCCACCCCCAGAGGAGAATCTGAATGCACAATCCCTGGCAGCACATTCATGGGAGCAGGGCCAGCCACACCCGACAACGCATTTACAGCCTTCAGGAACCCATGTAGATTTTGACACATTCTCAGGCCCTTTTTAAACAGCGTGTTAGATCTTTTGATCTCACTTTTAATAACCCTTTTAGTCTTCTCAAAATACACAACCAAAGATCAAAGAGGCTGCTTAGCTTTAAGCTACACATTCTAGGTCTTCCATTTTAATTTGTACTCATGCTACATTTTGCTTTTTTTTCATAGCTAGGAATAGATTTTCCTTCATGAAGGAATAAAATTTGCCCTTAAGGAAAACAGTATTCATTTTCAATAAACATTTACTAAGTAACTACCTTCTTGGAAGTAAAAGGCTAGGCCTGAAGAAGGGGAAAGATGGATGAGACCTGGGCTATGCCTACCAGGGGCTAAAAATCTAATTAATGGGGATAGAAATAGTAGGAATTGGGGTTAAAATCTGAAGGGGAGCTTCGTGGTCCCTCTCCAACGAACAAGTGACAGTGTGTTGCTGCTCTAAGGAGCAAGCTCTGGCTATGTCACAATATGAAAAAGGGAGCTGAAAATAATAGTCTGCTAAAATAAATGTTAAAGATTCAGGTTCTAGCAATAACTCTTAAGGTAGAGGGAACGACACAGGAAAAAGGGAGCAGTTTCAGAAATGACTTGAGTATGCACGGGCATGTGCTTTTACACACCACAAGGCCCCTGCACAGCACACCTCCTCCAGATTCACTGCTACTGGGAGGCCCCAGGCACAGAAAAGAGAATTCCGGGCATCTCAGAGGTCATGAGATGGGAAAAGACTGAGAACTCTAATGTCTCACATGCTGCTGTTTTTCAAGCACAGCTCCTAAAGACACCAGAGTATATATTCATTCATTCTATTGTCCCTACTTAATATTGAATAAATAATATCTTACACAAAAGTCCAGATGAAGAAGGACGTGACTGGAGAAGGTGATTACCTTTGTCATTCATTAATGGGCTGTCTCTTCAGGAGGAGGCCTGAAACACTGCAAAGTTGAGTTGCTTAAGGAATCTATAATAAAAACAAGTATGAAGATGGTTATCTAAAACATATTTTATTAAAAACCAACATTTTGGGAATAGTCTCAACCACCATGATTTACATTCTCCCCAAAACCTAGAGAATTAGCCTGATTCTCTTCTAACACATAAAAGACTGCAGGGATCTACTACTCCCTTTGAAGGAAACTGCGTTCTCCTCTTTACTACCGAAATAAAATTCTCACTGCCACAGCCTCCTAAATCTCAGTCCTTATTTTTATTGTCTACTCTCCCACACTTCTCGTCCACCTATAAGATTCATCCCTAACCAGTTGATTTCTCTATCCTGCCTTCTACTTTTATGCACCTTTTTTTTCAAAACTCCCATTTATGTTTTCATGTTTAGCAGCCACACTGATCAACAAATTGGTTGTGGTAGGTGGCATTTTTCTTTTGAGTTTGGTTCTTTGTTTCCCTAATTTTAGGCTATGTATTTTTAAAGATCATACAACATACGACCCATTGTGGAAATTTATTACCAAAAAAACACCCCGCATTTTTTAATGAAAGGGAAAAGCTAATTTTACTAGAAATCACTACTAAAATTTTGTCATGTTGCCTGTCAGTCTCTTCTTCTATGTATGACCCTTAACTCTTTATTTTGAAATAATTTTACAGAAAAGGTGCAAAAATAGTACAGAAAGTTCCTTTATACTCTTCACCCAGCTTCTGCTACTATTAACATCTTCCATTATGCTACAGTATAATTATCAAAATTTTTTGTGCTGAGATCTATATACCATTTTTATCTACTAATACAGTCACTTTTCTCCAATTGTCTCAATAATGTCATTTACAGAGTTTTTCTCTCATCCAGATCCAAGATCACACATGACAGGTATGGGCATGTCTTGTTAGTCCCCTTTATCTGGAACAATTCTTCACACTTTTTTTCCATGACATTGAAATTTTCCAGAAGTGCCAGAGTAGTTATTTTGAAGAATGTCCTTTTGGGCCTGTCTGATGTTTCTGCACGATGAGATGTGGGGTATGCATTTTGGGCAAGAATACTACATAATCCATGTTTTGACTTTCTCAGCATCACATCAGGAATCAAAACTCAGTTTTTCTATCACTGGTGATATTAACTTTGATGACCCAATAGGATGGTGCCAGTCAGGTTTATCCTCTATAAACTACCATTTCTCACTTTGCAATTAATAAGTAATCTTTATGGAGGTATTAGATATAGATAGATATAGATATAGATTAGATATAGATATAGATATAGATATGGATATATAGATATATATAATTCCAAAATAGTGACTTTTTTCTATTCCATTATTCCTTCTACCTCTATTAGTTGATATAATCATTCCTTTCTCTTAAAGTTCTCCGTGATATGTAATTTTATTCCTGTAATAATGTTCAAATTCAAGACTTTTCAAGTTATTTTTAAATCTACCTTTTAAATGTTATCACATTTTTTTTAATTTTGCATTTTCAATGGTAACTGTTAAGAAGCCCAGAACTGACATTTCATATTGCTCAATTTAACCCTTTTCCTACTTCATAAAACTTTGTTTGAAATTTCTAAGTCTTGCTTCAAACTTCTAATTATAATCCAAGACTAGCTCTGCCCTGTGACAGACAGTGCTATCTAATTAGTCCTGGAAAATGTCTAACTCCTATCCAAGAATCCCATTAATATATCTCTGGTTTGTCAAAAGTATTTCTCATTTTTATCACGTTTCATTCATCACATGGTGGAGAATAAGGAAGATTTAGCCCAATCCTGTAATTTAAGGACCAGTAATCTTCTATTGTACAAGTTCAATTTTCTGTTCAGACAAGAATCAAAATGTAATCCTCAGAAAATGGATTGATTCAATAACCTCAGTGGGAAAAAAAAAATGCTTAGGATGCTACCTGTCTCAAATTTAATAAGCTTTTACAATATGTTTATTATTAACTATTACTATTAACCAAATAATTAAAAGTTCAATTGTGTTTCTATAACGCAATTTTGGGTTTGTCACCGAATTCCCCATCTTTTGCATCCTTCCTCTCCCACAAGCAATGGCTATCATCTTAGTCCCAGCCTGCTTTCTAGAAGCAACCCTGATTTTAGACAGGTGAACTATAAGGAAATATAGTCAGCCTCTCTAGAACTGACATCAAATTAAAATGCTCCTTTTTCTTAACTTTTACTTCATATTCAGAGGTTCTGCTCTTGACTCTTTGACCTTTCCCTATCTTGAACCGAAACTTGTCCTTCCCTGTTATCCATACCTCTTCTCAGATCTTCAAATTTCAGTATAACTGAAAGTCTTCTACCATCTTGCTCTTCCTTCTTGTTAGTGTAGCTCTGCCACTACATGTTGATTTACTCCATCACACCTCCAGCACCCATAATCTTTCTCCTCTATTCAACAAACATGAAGTAAGCACCTCTTTTATGTCAAATATTTTGCTAAGCACATGTGCAGACAGTAGTGACAAATAAAAAGGGTATGCTTTAAATCCTGAGTTTAAGGAATCATATTCCTCCAGGGGCAACAAACAGTAAGTGGGTTCACAAAGAAACAACCATGTAATTACAAGGTCTGAAAAGTATTAGGAAAGAAATAGGAAATAACAGAGTTTAGCGACGGAAAGCATCTCTGATAAATTAACATAGAGAATGGAGATTTGAAGGATGAAAATGAACTAGCCATGAAAAGCACTGGAAAGAGCATTTCAAGCCAAAATATAGCAAGTGTGAATACCCTAAAAAGCTTAGGGACTTGAAGGAACCAAATGAAAACCAACGGAGCTGGAATATATTGAGGGAAGGGGGAAAATGCTTACATGAGAAAGGAGAGGCAGGTCATGCAAACCCTTGTGAGCCATGGAAAAGAATTTAGATTATAATATAATTGTAATGAGAAGCTATTGAAGGCTTTTCAGTAGGGAAACCACATGATTTTCATTTTTAAAAGATTACCCTGGCAAGTTGAACACAGGATTTCTAACAAAAGCATCGAACAAAACAAAAACATTCATAGCACCATTTTTCATAATAGTCGAAAGTGGAAACAACCCAAATGTCCATCAACAGATGAAATGAATACACAATATATGATATATCCATACAAGGGAATAATATTCAGCCATAAAAGAAATGAAGCACCAAAACCATGTTACATCATGGATGAACCTTGAAAACGTTATGCCAAGTGAAAGAAGCCAGACACAGGAGGTCACAAATGTACAATTCCATTTATATGCAATGTCTAGACTAGGCAAATTCATAGAAACAGAAAGTAGACCAGTGGTTCCCATAGCTGCACTAGAGCAGTGACAGTAGAGAGGGTGTAAAGGGGAAAGATCACTGCATAATTTGGAAATAAAATTTACAAGATTTGCTGATGTCAGGAACCCAGGGGGAGAGAGGGAGGCAGGGAAGTTGGAAAGAAGGGAGAGAGTAGAAGTACTAGAAGAACTCACAAGCTTCAGACCTAAAGGGTAAGTGTATTTTAAGTAAAAATGAAGAACTCAACTTTGAACCTGTTAACCTTGAGGGGCCCTCAGCCCTGTCTGGACTACCCTATGTTAAGAAATTTTTACTTTCTACTATAGTATTACAACTTTTCACAACTTCAGAAAGGTCCATAAAGATCCTATAGAACAGGAATACTAACAGTATTTACCTCAGATGGTTGTTCTGAGAATTAAATTAGGTAATTGATACAAAGTTCTTGATATAATTTCTAACACATAATAAATCTTCAATCACTGTTAGAAATACTTTCCTGAAAGCAAGTCTTGCCTAATGATAATGCCACATTGTGTGTATTTTTGTTCAGCTAAGAGGTAGAAAAGTGATTGTTTGCCTATAAGTTCCTGATAATCAGCTCCCACCTATGTAAGAATAAGTAAAAATAAAACCTGAATTTTTGCATTAAAAAAAAGAAATACTTTCCTGGTTATAATCTTTGTCCTGCTTACTTACTGCATATAGTGCCTCTCTGTTCTCCTGCGGCACCTGCAGAAGTTAGGCCCTCCCCGGTTTTGAACAGCCTGAGACTCTCCCCATCTCTCTGCCGTGCTGCCACTGAATCTACCACTGGCCATTATCAGAGAGATATTGAGAGGGGGACCTGGCTGAGTGAGAAAAATCACATGCAGATCCCTTAGCCAGCCAAGTACATTCCTATCGTGTAGAAGGCACATAGGGATCAAATAATGGCACAACAATTTCCTTATTAAAAGCATCCAACTCATTTTCTTCTAATTTTATACTTCCTTGGCATCTTCCTGTCCTTAATTTTCTCTTCCAAGGTTCCTCTCCCACAGGGAATAAAATGTGCTGACAAACTGACGTGAGTATCCTAGACGACTTGGCAGTTAATTTCTTCATAGAGACTTGTAAATTGAGGTTCTGGTTTATAATCAGACTCTTGTAAGTTTAGCTAGAAGGAATCAATTTGCCTGGGCCTATTAACCTCTGGGTGACCACATAATAATCCGGTTTCTGAACCTGAAGGCTGCGTGTCAGACTCTGGGCAATGAGAGCCACTGAAACACCAGGCTGAAATAGACATCTGGATTTAAGAATACAGTATTTCACCAAGTACTGGTAAATATTAAATGACTTAATATACATAAAACTGCCTGGCACATGTTGGGCTCTCAATAAACATTAGCTTATGTTTACATTTTTATATGCAATATATCACATATATGTTTTATATCCAAACCATATGCACTCCAGCAGGGGGGAAGGGGGGAGCCGAGTTTGAAAAATTTCCGGATGAACTGAAATGAAGCCAAATATTTTTCTCCCATTTCATCCCAATCTATTCCTAAATTTCCTCCCTTCTAGTTTCCTTTTTTAGTGTTTTCTCATTTCTGTAACTACTTTTGCAACCGGCTGTCTTCAGAGTTTATCACTCAGCAATGCTTGGAGGTTTAAATGCCAATAAAAAGCAGTATCTGAAAATAATCTTATATTTTCCAAGGAATACTTTACTCACAAGCTCTGTTATCTTGGGCAAGTCACTTAGCCTATATACATGACTGTGTCTCATTAATCAGTAAGCATGCCTCCTGTAATGTCTCTTTACTGTCCCTTCCATGCCTAATATTCATACACTACATTCACAACTGAATCCTCAGCACTTAGCATAAAGTAGGTGTTACCGACATTTATGTCGATGATTGGAAGGACGGAAGTTAAGACTATATTTTGTTCAAAAATCTGATAAATAAGTCCATTTTTTACAATAAAGAAGATGGAAATCAGTCACTAGTTATCCATAAAAGTTTAAAGTTCTTGTTTAAAGAAAAACTGTTGACAAAAAATCCATTGACTGATGGTAAAGAACAAACTCTCACATAAGCTTTCTATGTGCCTCAACACCATTATGATGGGTGAACAAGTGAGTGAGTGGATAGATGGATCAGCCAATAAACAAAATACTTCATACAAAATACATACAGAAGTATGCTTTAAAAATATACTTTTTTAAATGCATACATTTCCTGGCTAGCTTTTTTCATTTGGGTTTTTTCTCCATCTTGGAATACTCAAAAAACCTTGCTCATTATAGCTATTCCTCTAGAGTTTCTGTCACTTTAAAGAAATGAAGACACCATTCAGTATTGATTATAATAACAAAATGTAAGAGGAGCTTCCAACTCTTTTATTTTATAGTGGCATATTTACTGTCTAGAAATTATCTTCAGCTCTCTTTCTCACCTGCTCCATATTTGTGACTGTGAAGTAATTGTAAATGATTTTCCCATCCCTTTCATCTTTGATAATAAATAATTTAAAGAATATATAGGATTTTTTAAAACTTAATTTAAATCTATTACTGCTGGTATATAGCAAAATGAAACAAACAAAAGAAAAACAGAACAATAGTTTGAAAATTAGCAAACCAAGTCAAGAATGAGAAAATACACTTGCAGAAGAAGTTTTATTGTCTTTTCTAATAAACCTCACATTTCCAGAAAAAGTATTAAAACTATATTTCTGTTTTATTTTTTCTTTTATCCATAATCACTGTAGCCTAAATAAAATTATATTTTCCAGGCTTCAGTTCTCCTTAGTTCAACTTGGTTCAATTTAACAAATATTATTGACTACTTGCTGGGGACCAGCCACTATACCAGATTCTTCGGAGTCAAAGATTAATAAGACATATTTTCTAACTCATGAAGTTCACAGTGTAATTAGTACTTTGGTTTTTTTTTTTTATTTTCCAGAGTTGTTCCATTCTATTTTCTTTTTTTTTTTAGATTTTATTTATTTATTCATGAGACACACACAGAGAGAGAGAGAGAGAGAGAGAGGCAGAGACATAGGCAGAGGGAGAAGCAGGCTCCATGCAGGGAGCCCGATGTGGGACTCAATACTGGGAGAAAGAGACTTAACATATCAAAATTGTTTAAAAAAAATACTAAAATGTTTTAGTATTCCACAGGTGGAAAACGATGTTTGGATATCCACACAATGGAATATTATTCAACAATTTTCTTAAAAAAACTGTTGAACATGTAAAGACATGGATGAATTTCAAAATAAGTATGTTGAATGAAAAGAAGCCAGATCCATTTCCCTCAAATAAAGATGACATATGCATAATTCCACTCATATAAAACTCTGGAAAATGAAACCTAGTCTTTAGTGACAGGATGCAGATGAGGAGTGGTCTTAGGGAGAGGAGGATGGGAAGTGATGGAATGGAGAGATTAGTAAGGAAAATGAAGTCATGGCATATGTTCATTATCTTAATGGTGGTGAAGGTCTGAAACCTTTTCTGACCCCTCTCCTTCCAGGCAGAATGAATCATGCTCTATCCTATTCTACTCATATTGGTTTTATAGGCAATACATGTGTCAAAACTTATCCAACTGACTACTTCATATATGCACAGTTTACTATAGTCAATTATATCTCAACAAAACTATGATAAAAATACTAAAAGCATTGGGAGAGGAGATAGATAAAATGTTGTAGCTACACAGAGCAGCATATGCTCTGTATTCACAGCATAAATTTCTCACACTAAATATAATGAAAAAATATATTCAAGTTGGAATAGTGATATTGGCTAATACTTATGGAGTATTTACTCTGAGCCAGGCACTTTGCTATGTCTCTCACTTCATCTTCACATCAATCCCATGAAGTAGATTGTATTAATATCCCCAAGTCATAAATGAGGAAACTGAAGACACAGAATTAGAAATGGGTTCAACTGTGAGTAGCAGAAAAACTGTCAATGGCTTAGAGATGGTTGCTGCTGTTGCTAAAAACATACGAACAAACAGAGGCACCTGGGTGGCTCAGTGGTTGACCTCGGGGTCCTGGGATCGAGTCCCACATCCGGCTCCCTGCAGGGAGCCTGCTTCTCCCTCTGCCTGTGTCTCTGCCTCTCTGTGTGTCTCTCAGGAATAAATAAATAAAATCTTTAAAAAAAAAAAAGCAAACAAACGAAAAAACCAAGAGGGCTGTAGGTAGGCAATGCAGGTTTGTTTTTGCTGCTAAGTAATGTGCCCAAAGACAAGAAGGTTCTTGTTCTGCTCCTGCATGCATGCCATACTAATTGCCTCCTAATTACATAGTAGCTGCGACACCTTCAGGCATCACAGGATTCCAGGCAGGAATAATGGAGAAAGAGTGATACTAGCTCAGTCTCCTTGCTTTCCCAGTGGCCCCACCAGCAAGCTTTTGCTTATACAATTGGCCAGAACTATGTCACAGGGCCACCCCTAACTGGAAGGTGGCTAAGCAGAAGAGAATTGTAGACAGAGGTCAGAGGAGCAAACCGGTAATTTCTGCCACAATACTAACAAGCGGAGGCAGGATTTGATCTAGATTTATTTCCCAAACCTGAGCTATTAACCATGATGCTATATAAATAAAGTTTTCCATAAATTCTTCCAAAAGAGATCTTAATATGCCAAGCAAGGGGAAGAAATTCAATCCTGAAAACATGGACTTGATACAGTTTGAGTTCTACAGGAACACAGAGGTATTTGTTAAGTGCCAGGCTAGTTTCTTGTCTTTGGGGAGAGCAATCACGATTAAGGAAAAAGCAGAAGAAAAAGGAAAGAGTGAACCCCCCAAAGGGATTGGGAGGAAATGGTGATCTATAGCTTAACTTCACACATTTTCTATCCAATACCTTTGCCTCTTGGGTTGCCCTGTGACACAGTACCAGTTCCTGAACATTTCATACCTAGAGAGTTCTCTGATGATCTGTCTGGGTAATTTTTACAAGTGTGAAAGTTCTACAAGTGCAATCTGGTTGTGAAGAGGCAAGATAAGCAGACTACCATATCTAAGAAAATGAATTTTAATAAGGAAAGGGAAAGAATATGGTTCATGCTTAGAAAGTTTAGAAGGTTTAGAAGTCATGTTTCCACAATGGCTGAAATCCAAGCAACACTCTATTCATTTCTAGCTATGATATCAGGCTTGGACACATTCATTGTGTACACTGTGTGTAACCAGTATTCTGTTCAATTGGAATAGATATCATCCATTTGCTCAAGGATTCAGTAGACATGAAAAGCATTTTTTAACGTATAAAATATGAGTGAATATTGCTTTTGATGAATCTATTAATATATAATATCAGGTCGGTGAGCCAAACACCAAGAATTCACTTTTTCAGTCTAAATTATTAAAGCATATACGTTATATAGTAGCTCATTCCAAAAACATATGGATAAATCAGCAAACGTCTATTACTAAGCACTTACTATGAGCCATGCATTGTGCTAGGTTCAGAAATAAAATAAAGCATAGTCCCTGCCCTCAAAAAAAAAAAAAAAAAAACACAGTCTAACAAAGTTCGATAAATGCTACGGTATGCAATTGATACAGCAAATGTCCTTCTAATTCTGATAACTGTTGGCTTCACATTTTTCATTTTTGGTATTTCTTTAGAAGTAACAACAGAAAGATAGTTGAGCAAGAACCTCAAGTAATAAGAGCACTATCAAGTTTATACCTGAGAGGTCTCAAAAACATGCTATCTAAAACTTCTAGCACTTGATAAAATGTACCACAAATTTTCAAATTACTTTGCCAAAGATCAAGTGTGTTGGTTATGGAGACATGTCAGTTATTTTCTGTTGGAGATTTCAGACTGCTGCCGAGAAACTGGCACAGACATGACATTGTACTAAAACCAACAGAAGCGGGTATTCAGAACAGGCACAGTCTACTGCCCTTTCTGATCTATGAGCACGGCAGTTACACGTTGTTGATTTGCCATTCCACTCAAGTAAAGGAAACACTCATAAAGAAACGCTGCCTTAATACTGTTGGTCAGCCACTTTTTAAAAAGAAAGAAAAACAAAGATTGTATTCAGAAAATCTCCAAACTTTCACATAGAATTATAGTACCCAAGCTGTATAGAATTTTGTTCTAATATGATCAACAATTTTGTGATATTTTGATGTTGGTCTTGAGACCTCAATATTGCGTGACTATCGTAAAACCAACACTGATGTGAGAAACACATATTCACGTGGAATCAAATTCATTCAAATGGAAGGATAGTGCAGACTGATCTCAGTCACACATTTTTCCCCCCAAAAAATCAAAAAATAAAATAGATTCTCCTTCTCCACTTCCCTTCAACCACCTCATCTTCCTCCAGCCTCTCCTCTTTTCCTCCTCCTCTTTCCCCTTCTTGTTCTTATTATTATATTATTATTTATCGTAATTGTGATTACGAAATAAAACTCATAATCTCACTAAGAGAGATTCAAGATTCCCAAAGGGATTGGGGAGTCAGTATATAAACATTAAGTGCTTACTGACCGTCTGCCAGTTCAGGCAACAGTACCCACCGCAGGAGAGATATGCAGACACTGATTGCTCACAAGAAGCCAACTATCTGCTCAAAAGAAGTCTTACAAACACAACACCATGAGGAAGTAAGACTGTATTATTTTTAAAGTGCTAAATTGAACTGTACAGGGAATTAGAAACTAGAATAAATAAATAGCCCCTAATAAGTATTAACTTTCGGGCTCAAACAAGAGTATTAAGAAAGAGTGATAAGCAGTCAAGGAAAATAAAACATAACTGGAATAGGATTTTTAAATGTTGGACAAAATATGAATCAGAAAGGGGGAGAACCATCTAAATGCTAGGAACCACATAAGCCAAACAAAGCACAAGCTGGAATACGATACTGTTGGACAGTTAAGTGAGGAGCACTGAGTATTATACGGAGGAGTATGAATCTGACCTAATGAACAATTGGAATTGTTCTAGGAATTGACTAGATGTTACAAAGAAGAAATGAGTGGTCAATATACAGATGAAGACACCTACCAGAATAATGGTAAGTCTCAAGTTTGAAGGGAAAGCTGTAAGCAAAATGCTAAAGCTTTGGCAAGCATCAGAGAATAACCAATATGTGAGCAAATTATACTAAACAGAAGAGACAGGGAGTGATTTCCAGATAGCACGCAACTCAAAGGAGATTACTAGGATCTATGATGCTTGGAGCATGAGAGAAAGAGCAGCCCCCACTCCAGGAAGCTCCACAGGAAACAATTCTTGTAGAAGAATCAATTTCCTGAAACAGCAGGGAAATGGTAGAGGAGACATTCTACAGAGTGAGGAATTCAAGAAGCTGATCGTGGGACCTGAAGAAAATTAAATGAGTAATTTAGATGAGGTACATGACACATAAATGATTTCACGCCGCATCCAGGGCCAGTGCCAGACCTCACTCCACAATCTTACAGGGAAGGGAATCATCTTAGTACTCTTAAAAATACCACCTCATTACACTCCCATCCATACTTCTACTGAGTGGCTTGGTCAGTCCACTTCAAATCACAGTACTTTCATAAACATTTAGCTCCTTATCACAAAACATCCTCTGAAATATAATGAAATTATCCATGCTGATTTATGATGTAACTTCAGAAAAGTCAACAATTCCTGGATTCACCCATGCTTAGCACTTTGCCTAGGGCCTAGCATAAAGTAAGTGCTTATCGACTACACATTTAAATGTTTATTACATGAAATCAAAAGCACAAGCAAAAAAAAAAAAAAGAAAGAAGAAAAGAAAGAAAGAAAGAAAGAAAGAAAGAAAGAAAGAAAGAAAGAAAGAAAGAAAGAAGAAGAAAGAAAAACTGGATAAATTGGATTTCATCTAAATTCTTTTTTTTTTTTTTAGAGAGGGAGGGGCAGATGGAGAGAGGGAGAGAGAATTGCAAGCAGGCTCCACACCTAGCAAGGAGTCCAATGCAGGGCTCTATCTCATGACCTTGAGATCATGACCTGAACCGAAATCAAGAGTCATTACTTAAAGAAAAAAATAAAAAAAATAAAAAATAGTCATAATTAACCAACTGAGCCATCCAGGTGCCCTTCAACTAAATCTCATTTTTTTTTTTTTTTTTTTGTGCTACAAATGACACAATCAAGAAAGTGAAAAGACATTGTAGGTCAACTATACTTCAGTTTAGAAAAAAGAAAGTTAAAAGATGACCCACAGAACGGGAGTCAACATTTCCTGGATTCACCCATGCTTAGCGCTTTGCCTAAGGCCTAGCATAAAGTAAGTGCTTGTCGACTACACATTCAAATGTTTATTACATGAAATCATGTAATTTGTGAATTATACATCTGATAAAAGATTTGGATCCAGAATATATAAAGAAGTTTACAACTCTACAACAAAAAGACAGCCAATTAAAAAATGGACAAATACTTGAGTAGATAGAAATTTATCAGAGGAAGATATACATATGGCCAATGAGCACATGAAAAGATGTTCAACATCATTAGTTGTTAAGGAAATGTAAACCACAAACACAGTAAGATACCACTTCACATCTTGGGTGGCTCTAATAAAAAAGACAATAACAAGAGCTAGTAGGGATATAGAGAAATTGGAATCCATATACATCGCTGATAAGAATGTAAAAGGGGGAAGGGGCGGTGCCTGGCTGGCTCAGTCTGTGGAGCATGCAAGTCTTGATCTCAGGATCATGAGTTCAAGCCCCACATTTAAAGATTGTAAAATGGTGCAGCCATTTTGGAAAACATTTTGAAAGTCCTCAAAAAAGGCAAATATAGAGTTAGCCTATGACCCAACAATGCCACTCCTACCTACATTGTAGATGTATATTTTCAGTGACCAAAACCTAAACCAGATTGATAATTAGTAATGTATTCAATTCTATTTAGCTACACCTAATGAAAAAAATTCTAATAGGGTTAAAAATCACCTCTGATTAAAACTATTTCAAGACTCCTGTACATCTGTCCATAGGCTAATTCAACACTCTGCTAGCTATTTGGTTGTGGCTTTTGGCAGCAAGCAAGATGTCAGTCTGTATTTTCATGGATCACTTTTATCTGAAATCTCTTCTCTGCATGATGCAAATTTCCTAGAATCATAATCCATTCTTTGTAACATGTGAAAAAGTGGAGAAATCAATTATGTGTAATTAGACATGGAGTCTCACAGTATACTATTAGAGTTTATTATTAGTAAATTTCTTGACAATACAAAAGGCAAAAATAGAAATATTTTATTACGACGAAGCTATGCTAGAGTAATTTATTCAAATCACTCTTAACCAAAAAAAAAAAAAATCACTCTTACCCTGCCTAATTTTTTCTCGATAATATTTAATGCAGATTGGCATACTTTACACATTTGTCATTTTATTTTATTGCCTTTCTTCTCCCAGGAAAATTTATAAATAGTATAAGAACAGTGACTTTGGTATTTTTCATTACCATATCTTCAGCACCTTTAACATCCCATACCTTAGAGTTCAATATTCCAATATTGTAGGTGATTAGTAAATATTTAAATAATTTATCATTTATAAAGCAAAGCACTGAAAGAGTCCTATGATCCTTGGCTGAATAAAATTAAAAACAGAAAATCAAATGCTTTCAAATTTTAACTATTTTATATCACAAAATCTGTCCAGTTTCCTGAGGACCCCTTCTCTACTGTGTGCAGAATAAGGTTTGGCATTTTCAACACAGTGAACAAAAATGTTTGAGATTATCATTTACGTGATAATGGTCATACTATGGTTATCTTAAATTTATTGCTTATTATTGTTGTAATTTACCATGAAGTGATAGCTATAATCTGATTCTCACTGAAATAAGGGAAACAAGAAAATTTTATTTGCAGATACAGGTTACTTCTTAACAAGAAGTAACCACATTAATGTAATATTTTTCATGACAACAAATACAACCTTAGAATCTTTAAAGAAAATGTTGGTTAATATCAGCCTTGTAGTACTTACTTTAGAGTCTAATATTTCCCATTTTTTATTATTCATATTTTGTTTCTCCTTTGCCCCACTCTCCTTATTATCCCCCTACAGAAAATGTTTTTGGTTCTTAAACATAAAAATAAATCCAAAGGGCAGGACAGGTGGCTCAGCAGTTTAGCGCCAGCTTCGACCCAGGGCGTGATCCTGGAGACCCGGGATTGAGTCCCATGTTGGGCTCCCTGCGTGGAGCCTGCTTCTCCCTCTGCCTGTGTCTCTGCCTATGTCTCTGCCTCTCTCTCTGTCTCTCTCTCTCTGTGTCTCTCATGGATAAATAAATAAAATCTTTAAAAATAAATAAATACATAAAAATAAATCCAAAAATTATATCACAATTTTTTTGCATAATTTTGTTTCTTAAATTATTTTTATAAAACAGATATTTAAAGTAATCGTTAATATTGTCATTTTTGTCCTTCTAATCTTTATGAAAGTTTCCCTTAATCTCTACCTTTTGCCACCTCGGGATCTGTATCCTTCCCCCACACTATCTTTCTCAATCACTTTACTTAGTTGTCTATTTTCTGCCCCTATACTTCGTTCTAGCTATCATGACATCAAAGTAGTCTTTAATGTGAAACAACTCAAGAAATAGTTCAGTTAAACACCATGAAGTTTTTCCAAATATACTTGTATCTAACATTTTATGATTTTTTTCTGTTTTGAGATTATTTAGTTTGGATTCCTTTCAACTATTGAAACTTCTATTTGTTATTTTTTTTCTTTGATAGATCATAATTGGATTCCATGGAATTTAAAATATAAATTACATATATCTTAATATCATTAAGATAGGGTAGTTATTTTGGCACAGTATAGTTATATATAAGAACCATTAAGGGGCACCTGGGTGGCTCAGTCAGTTAAGCATCTGACTCTTGACTTCATCTCAGGTCATGATCTCAGGGTTGTGAGAATCAGGCCGCAGGTAGGGCTCTGTGCTCAGCATGGAGTCTGCCTGAGATTCTCTCTCTCCATCTCCCTCTGTTCCTCCCCCGACTCATGTACTCTCTCTCTCAATAAATAAAATATTTTAAAAAATAAAAAGTAAATTTTTAAAAAGTAATTTTATAAAAGCATGCAAATAAAAGAATATTTTAGTAGGAAAATAAAAAGATTTTGGATGTAAATAAAGTTTCATAGTAAAATCTCAGGGATAAGATTGTTGGAGATGTAAAACTAGGTTAAGCCCTTGCTGAGGTTAACAATATAGGACCAGCTGCCTTACCAGCTCATTAACAATGAAGAAAATGTATGTGATGCTGATAAGTGCAGATGAGTATTTTTTAAACGAGTAAATGTGGCACACCTGAACATGAAAGGTCCTTATCCATTCTATAAAAGAAGTATTTCATCTATTCTATACAGTCTAAACTCCAAAATCTTGAATGATATGTTCAAAGTCATTACAGTGAAGATACTATCTTTAATACTATTTAGAAAAAAATATGTTTATATAATATTTTAAATGATAGCCAAAGGAATTAGTTAAGAATAATTGAACAGGGACGCCTGGGTGGCTCAGTGGTTGAGATCTACCTTTGGCTCAGGGTTTGATCCCGGGGTCCCAGGGTCTCTCATGAATAAATAAATAAAATTTAAAAAAAAAGAAGGAGAAGAAGAACAAATGCTGTAAGATAAATTATGTGTATATGTTTAATTTAGAGGATAACAGTATCTTATATATATAAGATAATTTAGGGCAGCCTGGGTGGCTCAGTGGTTTAACACCACTTTCAGTACAGGGCCTGATCCTGGAGACCTGGGATCAAGTCCCACATCAGGCTCCCTGCATGGAACCTGCTTCTCTCTCTGCCTCTCTCTCTCTCTCTCTCTCTCTCTGTGTGTGTGTGTTTCATGAATAAATGAATAAAATCTTTAAAAGAAAAAAAATTTAGAGCATGGTTGTATATATGGGTCTGAAGGAATTTTAAAGTCTCCCATACAAGACAAGCCAGAGTCATGGTCTTGTTTTCATATGTCTGAGCTCATAATCCTACAATACATAATAACTGAAATAACATAACTCTTCCATTATTATATTATTTATCAAGGCATCTATTTCAGTTTTCACACCAATGCCTGAAAATTATACAAACAGCTTATGATTTCTAACTCAGTTTCAAACCAAATCATAAGAATTTTCTTTGAAAGGTTTGATTGGAAAATATTCAAGTGAAAGAGACTATAAAGAAAGGGAGGAAACTGAGTGGGGAAAAATTAGAGAGGAAGACAAACCATGAGAGACTTCTAACTCTGGGAAACAAAGGGTTGCAGAAGAGGAGGGTGGGGATGGGATAATAGGTGATGGGCACTAAGGAGGGCACTTGATGGGATGAGCAGTGGGTGTTATCCTATATGTTGGCAAATTACATTTTAAAAAATTTAAATTGAAAAAAGGAAAATTTTTAGGTTAATAATAGAGAACATAAGGCAAAAATCTGAATTGTACTGCTCAAATTTAAAATCTGTACCCTACAGTATATAGAAAAAAAAGAGACTGGTTATACTCCTGTCTCTACAAATTTGTGGTATAAAGTTATATTAAAAGATGCTTGCCATCAAAGATACCAAAACATATTTTCATCTCATAGATCAGAATACTATCGAAATACATGCTAGCTCTTTGTTACCAGTTGTAATATGCCAATCAACGGTCTTGATCCAGGAGCAACATGGAAAGTACTGTGATCTAGTAGCCCTAAACCCAAAGTACTGATGGGCCTCTACAGGAAAATTAGAGCTGTTTCTCCTCGGGAGAGAATTAGTTTCAAATTAGGCATTCTAATTGTACGCTGAAGTGATCCGCTGGGGTGGGGGAAGAGCAAATTTGATTTTCAAGCATCAATAAGCACTATCAGAAGCTTATCAGTTTGGCTCTGAGGATTTTGTGAATCCTCACCTTCTTCTCATAATAATTCCACGGGAATTTCTGTATCTGCAATTGACCTGGAGCCATTAATTTTGAGAATGAGAGAATAAATATTAGAAATTACTTACAAATCCTGCCCACCACAAACATTTATCTGAAATCTCTACTCTAGGTTAAATCTTAATGAGGTCACCTACCCATCAGCATCACTACACCAGCCCATTTTCCCAGATCATAACTGGTGAGGGCGGCTTTCCATCCATTTCCATCTGAATAGTCTCACATTAAATTATGCCAAAAAAACAAGCATTCACATTATTGAAAGGATGCAAAACACTGATTAGTTCATCCTCAAAACGTTTTAACAAGATCTCAGCAGGAGATTAAGGGAAGTCTAGAGAGAACAATCAAGCTCATACTAAATTGGAAAAATCACCTAGTCTTACAAAATTGCCATTAATGTACAAAGTTACAACAGCAATAATTACAGCCAATGCTGTACCTTCACGTATGGGAACAAAACTCAGAACTAAAATTTATATCAGAGTGTTTCATAAAAATGAGATCATTCTTTAAATGGGTGCAATTTTATGTTAATGTGCTATAACAAGGTCCAGCACTTTTCATATTAGAACTTGGCAGGATGACCCTTCCAGATGGTCAAAGCCATTTGCATTTTTACTACACGCATTTCTTTCTCCTTCACTCAAGGCAGTAGAGTGGAAAGGAGTCAGATCCAGGTTCAAGTCCTAGCTTTGCATTTACTACTTTTACAAATCATTTTACTTCCTTGACTCAGTTTCCTCCTCCACAAAATGCGGGTAACCTGCCCCCAAGGAGCTATTATGAGAATTAAATAATACAACTTATCCACAGTGCTTGGCACTGGAAAGCTACTAAATAACTATGAGATGCTTTCCTTATTTGATATGGATAGAGCTTTATAAGCAGTAAAGTAGCAGTTGAGACATGAACCTTTGAAATTTTGTGCAATTTAGTTTTTCTTCCAAAACTTAATATTGAAGGTGCTATTTTTCACACTGATGCATTATTCAAATGTAAAAAAAGAAAGAAAGAAAAGAAAAGAAAAACATTGCTCTCTTTAAATAGCATGCATTCCACTTCAGGCTGTCTGTTCATGACAATGATCCAGGAACATCACTGCAATAATGAGGCACTTTTGAAATCAGTGTTTGGGCCTGTGAGGACTGTTTCATCATCAAAAGTGATTGAGACTCAGGGACGCCTGGGTGGCTTAGCGGTTGGCCCAGGGTGTGATCCTGGAGTCCCAGGAACCGGATCGAGTCCCACATCAGACTCCATGCATGGAGCCTACTTCTCTCTCTGCCTATGTTTCTGCTTCTCTCTCTGTGTCTCTCAGGAATAAATAAATAAAATTTTCAAATTTTTTTAAAAAAGTGATTGAGATCACTTTGATTGATGATTGAGATCATCAGTGCCTGATGATTAGAATACCAACTCATACAAATTAAAAGGGCAGGAGTTATTCCAATACTAGTTATATTAAGGTAAAAAATACATGTGATAGTCACCTCAAGTCTACTTGTAACAACTAAAGTTCTATGAGGTTCGGAAATCATTTGATAGAATCATATAATCAATAAAAGTGTCTATTTTCCAAAGGTCTGAGGCTAAGTCTATGAAAAAAAGGTCAATGCCAGGTATAGTTAAAGCAGCTTTTCTCATTGTAATATTAAGCAGTTATACAAAACAGCACTGGCGCAAAGCCCTAATACCAGCATGAAAATAAATCATGCTGCTAGAAGGTAAATATTTTATCATCTCTAACAACCTTTCTATTAAAACCTTTGTGAAAACATAGCTAGATTCTTTCAAGTGACTCAAAAATGTATATACATGTGAATCATGTGTAAATTATGTTATTAAGTTAGTTTGGTACAATGCAGAACACAGCATAAAAGGTTTCCTGCAAAAAGCTGAACTGACAATGCATTTCTTTAATAAGAGTAATAAAAGATTTTAGCACAAACTTAAAGAAATGGCCCTTATACATTCTGAAAGTAACAAATAACAGCTAACATTTATTTAAGGTTTAAGATATTATATGTTCCTCATTTAATCTCAACAATTCTGTAGTGTAGGTATTATTAATATCCCTAGTTTATTACTGAGGGGATTAAAGACAAAAGAGGTTGATTAACCTTAGCAAAATCATATAATTGTAAGTGGAAGATCTAGATATCATTGTCTGACTCCAGAACCCACACTTTAACTACGATGTTATGTTGTTCTATCTCTACCTCCTATTTTCACTGGCCAAGTACTGGATGGAATGTTGAGTGGAAGCAAAGGCGGGAACTCAAACCTACATGGTCTCTTCCAGGTTCCTTAGCCTAATGATTACATGATCTTGGAAGTGGGTAATTTCAGGCAGAGTTGCACAATGTCTGCAAGTACTCGGGTATCTCTGATTCCTTCAGGATGTTGTACTTTCTTCCAAAGCTAAATGTGGAACAGAAAGGATGCTACCTTCTTAAGCACAGCTCTACACCACGTATATAACAACATTAGAAGTTTCCCAGAAGATGTACCTCCTGCCTTAGCAGTAGAGCCTTTTTCATAGCATGAGACTCTTAATCATAGGGTTGTGAATTCAAGTCTCATGTTGTGCTTAACAGCCTACTTTAAAAAAATAAAAAAGAAGAGCATTTCTCATAATCTGAGCAGAAACATCTGACAATAACTAAGTAGTTAATATTCTATTAGAGTAGATTATTAGCAATTATATATTTGTTAAAAGAATAGGTGAAATCAGGGGCACCTGCATGGCTCAGTCACTTGAGCATCAGACTCCTGATTTCTGCTCAGGATCTCAGAGTCACTGAATGGACCCCTACTAGGGGCTCTGCACTAAGTGAGGAGTCCGCTTGTCCCTCTCCCTCCCCTTCTACTCCTTCCCCTCTGCTCTTCCCCTGCTTACTCACTCTCTCTCCATCTAAAATAAATAAAGGAATAAAAATCCTTTTAAGAAAAATAGATGAAATGGAAAGACAGGTGTTCTTAGAGTACCCAGGGGCTTTTGAGGAACTGCTCATTCCAAAATCCTAAGAAAAGAGCAAAATTCCTATTGGGTAGTCTGCTTCCATGTTGTGGGATGTAAGAAGAAAGGAAACGAATCTTCAGAGTAAATTACTGATAGGTAAAAAAGAAAACTTGACAAATGTGATAACACTTCTACCAGTTGCTAAAGGAGAAAGTAATGGGAGGTAACCTTGAAGGGGAGTGTGAACTAAAACAGATGCTCACGGTTCAGGATCTGAAAGAGCAACTAATAGGCTAGAATAATTCCAAATGCAGCTTAATAAGGTTGGGGAAGAGAAGCAAAAGCCGGTTTGGGGATGATTTAAGCTTTCCCACTTCTCTGAGATTGTTTTCTGAATTAATTTTATTCCATACAGATATTCAAGGGAGAAGAAAAATGGAATACAGGCTACTTATTATTGGTGAAGCAATTTCTCTGAAATAGTAGCTCATAACTTATTAATGTGTAGCTTGAGCTACCCTATAGCTGCAATAATGAGCATATCTCTTCAGCATATAATTAAATACATGTAGCTAGACAGAAGGTGTCCTTCCCCACTAATAACACTAATTTATGGATTGATGCCTAAGAAACTGACATTGTGGAAAAGCAGTAGATTCTGTTTTGTGTATTTTCTTTATACAGGATGGCTTCACAAGGAAATCAGCAAAACTGTTGTGATGACAGCAGTAAATAAGTTTAAATAGAAACTCTAATGTTCAATTTGAAGGCTCTAAGAGTCTTTCACTCAAGCTCAAGATTTTATTATCAGGGAAGAATATATTCCTTTCTCTCTTTAAAAATTGTTCTCAGCAGGACGGTGGCCTTGGAAGTCGGAATCCACTAAGGAGTGTGTAACAACTCACCTGCCGAATCAACTAGCCCTGAAAAAAAATAAAAATAAAAATAAATTTAAAAAATAAAAAAATAAAAATTGTTCTCCTTGAAACCCCTTTAGAGGACCCCCAAAAAAATCAAAATAAACTCAAAGCTTAACCTTCTCTTGTTACAATTCCTCACCAACTCTTCTGGAGGATATAAATGGTTAGAAATAGAATAAACAGGAGGTGAAGCAGAAAGAGTTCCTACCAATCAGCTATCCAGCTCACCTTCCACAATCTAACTGTCCAGATACAGGCCTTTCTCTCTTTTGCTCCCTCTACTATCCTTACCACTTTGATTCCTAAAAGCTTGTCCTCTTCCTTGGACCTTTTCCTTGCTTTCCCATTCTCCGTACTTCTCTTTTTCTCCCTGTGGCAATTAAGCTTTCTCCTCCATATTTCTCAAATTAGCCCTCAGTTCCTAGTCTTCCAGTCCCCCGTAATGGTGCAGACTGAAAAATCAGCATCCACCTGCAATGGCCTCTTTCTCACCTCCCTTCAATCTATTCCTCACAAAAATAAAATATGCTGTATCACAACACTTTCCCTTAAAAGATGTCTTTAATTTCCCTTCACAAACAAATCTGATGGCTCCCATTTGTTTCCTACATCAAATCCAAACTCTTAAATCATTTATCACCAACCAATCTCCAATATGCATATGGACATCTCCCTACAATTTTAATTGTGTATATGTATACATACACATATTATGTGTGTGTTTAGATACCCTCATGTTCATTTTAACATGATTGTGTCCTCTTCTCAGAGATAAAAGATTTCTCTTGAGTCAACCATTTCTCTTCACACGCATCTTGAAGAGGATTTGTGTTCGTTCTGATTCCTCTGTTAGGAATGCCCAGCCCCATCATTCTCTTTCTTTTCTTTTTTTTAAGTAAAATCTCTCCCTTCAAACATGGGGCTCCAACTCATGACCCTGAGATCAAGAGTCACCTGCTCTATCAACTGAGCCAGCCAGGTGCCCCCCATCATTCTGTTTTCAAATCAATTTCCTCTTTATGAATTCAAATATCACATCCCTCTAAAGTCATCTCTGATCACACATCCACAAATAACTTCTTATGCCTGCTAAACCCCATGATATGTACATCTGAACCTTCTTAAAAACACTTGAAACATCCTCTATGGATTATCTACTCAGTAGAACACAAGCTCCCTGTAGGTAGAATTTATATCTAGCTTATTATTTTACTCTCCATGAATAATGTCTGATCCATAGCAAATGTTCAATATAATATTAGCTAATTGGATTCGGATTCAGTATAATAAACTAAGAACTCAAAGCTATCTGCTCTTCTGAGACCTCATTAAAATTATAATAATCATTTTAAAAAACTAACCTATAGTATCTCTCCAACTGGATTTCTCTGGATAAGGATTTGAATACAAGAATTTATGTGACAGGTAATCTCAGGAAATTTAGGGAGAGGAAAAGGGAATCATGGAATAGAGAAGAGCCAACAAAGTTTTCATTATCAAACAAGGTATTAGAACCTATGTCTCAATCCTGCTAGGCTCCTCTGGAGCAAGTATAGAATATGCACCTCAGAGTTATCCCAACAGTAGGGTGAGGTTGCTGTGGTATTTACTCATCAATTCTTGTTACACGTCAGTTGAGGGCAGGTGGGAGAAGACACACTCTGGCTCCTCCACCCATAAGTGGGTTGAGCAAACTCCTACAGCCAGACAGAGCCCCCAAGACTTGAACTGGTTGACAGTTGAAAAATGGTATAGGTGCTGGGAAATTAGAAGTAAAGCAAGGATATAGGCACCAACCGCATCTACTACACACAATAACAAAAAGAATAGGGAGGGAGCCCTGAGTGGGCATGAATTTTCAACAGATTCTTGGAAGACAAAAAGCAGATGGAAGGTTAGTGACTGAGAAAGAAACACAACCCAGAATGCACAGTGAGAAAGGTGGAAGCTCAGGAAAAGTGGGGAGGAAGGCTCAACCCACTTTATGGAATCCCAATCTCAGGACCGAGACTCAGAAATTGAAAATGAAACATAGAGCTGAAAAAAGGAATTAACTCTAAGTCTGTTTTGCAGGAAGCGACAGGAAACTTTTTTCCTGCCGCTTCCTATGAGAATATTTGCTGGTTTGAGAAAAATGTCCATGTTTTCATCATACTAAGGTTCAAATAGAGCACTTGCTTCCTCTACCTGGGTCCAAGATTTATGGTAAAGATAATTATGCACCGCATGCAGTGGTGCACCCCAACCAGCAGCAAACATGGCAAATCTAGACAATGTCAGCAAAACTCACAACTCATTTCAGTCTCAGCTAAATAAGCTTCAGGAGGCAGCATTTGGACAAAGGTAACAAGTCAAGAAAGCGGAATCCATCAGGACCAGCACCCTGAACTGCACCTAGGAGTGAACCGCGGAACTACAAGACAAGGGCATTTTCCCTGTGGCTTATCCTAACAAGAAATCAGGCTTCACTCATTTTCTGAGTTGCATTTTCAAAATTTGTTCCAGGTGGACTGCATGGCAGCAAATTTCAAGGAAGCCTGAACAGAAAATACACGTTGATATTGTTTAGTAAGTGATCTAAACATCGCCACTGGGCTTTGGCGTACCTGACTTAAGCAAGACTATCCTACAGTAAGTTATTATGTGTCACTAAACTTGAGAACTTTTCTTCTTCTATACAACCTGAAATTTGTGCAGTTTTAAATAACAGATAAACAGACAAATCTTAATGAAATATTGAAAATAATAAATATTCCTGATGCTGAACTATAACCCAGCAGTGCTGATAAAGCAAACTGCTTAATAACATAAGCGCAGAAACAGATCTGGCTCTTACGGAAAACTGTGGAATAAGTAATCTTCAGTGTCCCATGTCTACTGGAGCCCCTCACTCCTACAAACACCCCATAATCCGACACCTGCACCCTTCAAAATCAGCCCAATGCTGTTTCTACCTTAAAAAACACAATTCTCCTAGATGCGACTCTGTCCTCTCCTAGACCCAGTCATTAGCAGAAGCATTAAGCCTATTGTGGGAATCTAAGCAATACAAGCAAAGGATTTAAACAATAAAAGATACAGAAGGAGGGGCGCCTGGTTGGCACAGTCAGTTAAGCATCAGACTCTTGGTTTCGGTTCAGGTAGTGATCTCAGGGTCATGAGATCCAGCCCCACATCCACTCCATGCTCAGTGCAGAGTCTGCTTGAGTTTTCTCTCTCCCTCTGCCTCTCTCCTCTCTCCTTAAAATAAATAAATCTTTTTCAAAAAAAAAAAATACAGCAGGAGGAAGACTGATTACGCTTTTATGAATATTTATATGCAACATGCCTGAGAACTAACAGGAATCAAAAACAAAATGCAGCACTACGCATACCTCTGGGGTAATGCACAAGGACAATGTAGAATGAGGGAAGTCTTAGGGAAGGGGACTCTGAAAAGTGTAGTCCAGGGAAGAAAGATGCTATTGCTCTCAGTTTCTAGAGAAAATCTGAGACACATTAAAATGCTTATTAAAGCTTACACAGGGGCACCTGGGGGGCTCAGCAATTGAGCATCTGCCTTTGGCTCAGGGTGTGATCCTGCAGTCTTGTGTTCGAGTCCCACATCAGACTCCTTGCAGGGAGCCTGCTTCTCCCTCTGCCTGTGTCTCTGCCTCTCTCTCTGTGTGTCTCATGAACAAATAAGTAAAATCTTAAAATAAAAAAAAAGCTTTTACAAGTAGAAAATCCAAAAATCATATTCTTTTCCTAAAACTAAATTTCTTCACCTAACATGTTTTTAATAATTAATGAAGCTTAACTCCAAGCTATCTATTGCTTCAATAACAGCATAAGATTTTTTAGAAAGATTTTATTTATTTATTCATGAGAGACACAGAGAGAGAGAGGCAGAGACACAGGCAGAGGGAGAAGCAGGCCCCATGCAGGGAGCCCAATGTGGGACTCGATCCCAGGACCCCAGGATCATGACCTGAGCCAAAGACAGACGCTCAACTGCTGAGCCCCCCAGGTGTCCAACAGCATAAGATTAAACTCCTTCATTAAATTACATCGTTTCACTAAGTGCCTCCAGCCAATTTTTTTTTACCTCCAGCCAAATTTTACCTACAAATTTTTATTTGTACGTATGAAATATAATGAGCTCAGACTTTAATGCTTTGGTTTAATCATGCAGTAATACATACACAATGTAGGAAAGAAAAACCTTAGTTTTGTATAATATTGTACTTATTCTGATGGGACTAACCGCCAAGTAACAAATGATTCATATTATTGAGTGTGCACTACATTGGTATTGATTTGGTGAATATATTGCTGAATAGTTAATGGCATGTCAGCCATTCATTTACAAATACATATTTCCACGGATATCAGGCCAAAATATAAACCATTTCCCATGAGCTAGTAGGAAACTTAGTCTAGATCATAAGTAATTCTTTAAAAACTAAAATTTTTCAACTCCATAATTTTTATACAGATTATATGGAGTAGAGTCCACATTAATGCTATCCTACTTAATACAGAGAGTATATACTAAAACTGTAATAATTTGTTATGTTGAATTATATGCGGCACAATGCAACACAAGTTATCTGGGCTGAGCTTCTACAGAGAGATTAACTGACCAAAAGATATCTGATCGGCTGCCATGGAGTAATTTGAACAATGATGAGCACATCGGGCCAAATGGAAACCTAAGGATCTACTAGCCTTGGACAATACCATTCGTTATGGGGAAATCAGAATGTTGGGTCAACCCACATTCAAGAAGTAGTCAGGAACCATGGGAGGTCTTCTGAAGCTAAAATACTGGAAAGCTTAAGATTAAGAGGGATGATGCAAACAGTACCAGAAATAGTGATCAAAATAGGAACTGTTGCCACAGTTATCTAGAGTTAGGTAGTATGGAAAACTCTTTCCCACTCCAGCTAAACAGACACAGAGAACAAGCTCCCCAGGATGAAGGTGAAGAGAGATGGAAATACACATAGACAGAGGCCCAGACACAGACATAGAGCAAACCACCTAAGTTTTTATAAATGGTCCTTTAAAAAGAGCCATCCATTCGGCCAGATGCCCTGGATCTCATGCCCTTTCTCACGGATCCGATTTTGCCCTGTTATGATTTTATATAACTCAACCTGACTGATACTCATTTCTAGATTCCTTAGTGTAAACACCTCAGTGTTTAAAATCAAGAGCTGTGGTGTCAGACTGCCTGGGTTTGAATTCTACCCCTGTTACTTCCTGAGGGAATAAAGAAGTTAACCTTTCTAGACTGATACTAATGACCTCATAGATTGTAGCAGTGAGGATTCATCTCTACTTGGATATCTAAAAGGCATCTCAAACCCAGTATGTCCAGCATGAATTCTTGATCTTCCCCATCCAACCCTGCTCTTTCCATTGTCTTCGCATCTCCACCATAAGTTTCTTTTTTCCACTGTTTAGGGCAAAAGCCTTGAGTCATAATTGATTCTTCTTTTCCTCTGAGACACCACATCCTATGGGCTCTAACTTCCAAACACATCCAGACTCCAGTCACTTCTCACAACATTCCACCACTACAGAACTCGGTTCCAGCAACCGCCGTCTCTGCTTAGACTACTCCAACAGCTTCCTAATTGTCTTCCTCTTCCAATTTCTGCTCCCCACAGTCTATTCTCAGCACAGAAATTAGAGGAATCTTGTTAGAATGTAAGTCAGGTTGTGTCACTTCACTGCTGCTTCATACATCCCCCAAAATAAAAGCCGAAGTCAGGGCGCCTCAGTGGCATAGCCGATTGGGCATCAGACTCTTGGTTTTGGCTCAAGTCCTGATCTCAGGGTCCTGGGATAGAGCTCCATACTCAGCACAGAGTCTGAGTTAAGTTTCTCTCTCCTCTTCCTCTGCCCCTTCCCCTTCTCTAAAATTAATAAATATTAAGAATAAAATATGATAAAAGCCCAAGTCTACAAGATCAGGTCCCTCATTTCTCCTTAACTTCATCTCCTATTAGTCTCCGCCTCATTTGCTCTGTTCCTGCTACATGGGCTTCTCTGATATACCTGGAATGAATATGCAAAACTACTCCCACTTCCGGGCCTTTCCACTTGTCCTTCTTTCTTGGCCTTTCTTCTTCCAGCCATCCAGATGTCTTTAGCACCTATTTCAGGTCTTCACTCAAATACCATGGTCTTAATGATGGCTTCCCTGCCTGACATTTTTAAAATTAAAGAACTCCCACATTCACTTACACACTTTTTCTTCCTTTATTCCTCTTTTTTTAACCACAAAACTTATCACCATAAAATACACAGTTTTACTTATTAATTTTAATTATTATGTGTCTTCTCCCACTGCTGTATAAATTCCCAGAGAACAGAGGGGTTTTTTTCTGTTTATTATCCATTATATATCCCCAGGGCCTAAACTAATACCCATCACAGAGACAATTCACAATAAATATTTATTAAATAATGGAATTTAATAAGTTAATAAATACAAAACATTTTAAAGTGTATCTGACACATAACTAACTATATAATAAGTATTAGCTATTGTTTACCCAGTGTATTCATTTATGTAATGACTTCTAGTTTTTTAAGTCTCCTCAGTATATACTTGATTCATAGATTATTTTAGCTTCAAAGCAATTTATTGTTCCTTAATGTTTTGTGCTTTTTTTGCAATTAATCTAACATCAAAAACTTGTGATCATAAAGGTCCAAAGAGATTCCCTACAAGGATGATCAGTTAAAAACTAGGTTTTAATAGCCATTAAATACATATTTTATGCCCTCTAAACTAGAAGTCTCTAAATACATTTTCCCTAAGTATATTTTAAGTAAGGAGAATTACAAAAATTCCTAGTGAGACACAATTTGTATATATTTCTCCATTCATTTTCTATGATTTCTTAAAGGTTATGAGCTAAATGAGTTCAGCAATTAGTTAAAATAATTTTATACAAGCTCTGAAATAAATTACAGAAAGAGCAAAGAAGGCAATCTAGCCTACCATTATCTTCCTCTATGATTCTCTTCGCTTCTTTTCAAATTCCATGTTCATAGTATTTATTCTGTCAGAAAGCCTTGATTGTTTTTCATAACTTTGGTGGTATAGGCATTTTATTGTAATACAATTTTTGCCAAATCAGTTATTAATTTATGGGATATATAAGTGCCTAGCTGGCTCCATTGGTAGAGCATGTGACTTTTGATCTCAGGGTTGTCAGTTCAAGTTCCATGTGAGCATGGAGCCTACTCACAAAAAAAGAAGGAAAGAAAGAAAGGAAGAAAGACAGAGAAAGAAGGAAAACAAAGAAAACAGAAAACCCCTGACTTACAATATATGTAATAATATTTAATTAATCCAAATTTTATGTATCAAATGCCTCATTCTCCTACCTAATCAATAATATAGGTTTATTGTACCATCTACATTTCTACACAGTACTTTAAGTTTCAAAAAAAAAAATCTGTTGCCCAATTTTGACATTTAAATATAAAAACATTAACATACAAAATCCACCATGTGAGCGAAAATGGTACATATTATCATAAATATTCTAATCAATAACAGAATTCTTTATTAAAAACTGGGATCTTTGGGCTTTCATTGCTCATTATAAACCAAAGAATTAAAATCCACAGTTTAAATTCTGAAAGTAGGGATTTCAGTCAGTAAATTAAATGGACTCTGAATTATGACCATTAATTTACCAGGAAAGAGTTGGTTGTAATCAGGAAAGTGTCACACTTGGAAAACTACTGAAGGTAATTCAGAAAGGAGGGAAATGTCTTGACAAATCAGCTGGATTTGGCCAAAATACATAAATTTAAGTCAGAAGCTTGAGACTAAGAATAAATTCTATGCCCCAAGCAAAATATTTTATAAAGATCCCATTCACTCCCTTCCCTACACTAATACATTCCTCTTCATCATGAATTCTAAATGGGTGCCATTTTTTTTCATGGACCCAATGAATTTAAGAAATGACTTTCCTACTAATTACACCTCTTGTCAAGAGTCATATATAGTGGGTTAAGACCTTGGAACGTTTTTGAAATGACAGAAGATGAAAATAGTTTTCTCAATAGATAGGGTTTGGAGAAGCCAGAACAAATATATAAAAGAACAAATCTAAAATGTCTCTAGACTTTGCTTTAACAAAAAGAAAATTTTGAGAGGCCAAAATTTAATTACCTACACTAAAAAAGTAGTCAGCCTATCTCAATCTGCCAAACGGAAGGAAAAAAAAAAAGGAATTCAGGAAGATAACACAAAAGGCCAGCTTTTAAAATCTCAAGTCAAGCCTTTGTGTGTTAATATTTCAACTTGAAAAGAATGAGTATTGCATTTTGCATGTTTATTTTTAACTGTTTGAAAATTGAAAACAATCTGGTGAGCAAGTCTCTATGATCGTACTCACATTGCATGAGCACCTATTGATAAAACCTTAAAATCAGAGAGTCTGATTCAGGCACTTCCCAAAACAAAACAGCAACAAAACTCAACTACTTACAGCATAGAGTAAAAAGATCATATTTTAGGGTCAAGAGATGCAAATCTAAGTCCCAGATATACTACTCTTATAAAAAGAAGCAAAAAATAAAATGGCAAAATCTGAAGTTAAGCCTTAAAGAACATTTGTGGACAGTAGTAGGATTTATGAGTCTAGGCAATAAGAAGCAAAATTTGCGGCATCCTGAATAATTGCCACCCTATAAAACAGAGATGGTGAGTTCTTTACATGACTAGTTCTGAAACTTGCAATTTGAGAATCAGATGCAAGTATTTGTGTTTTCTTATGTTGTCTCAACTATCTAGTCTATAATCCTCTGTTCATGGAGAAGAAACAGGCTAAGCACTGGATAACCAGGCTTATAAGCAGAAAGGACCATGACACCTTAAGGATTCGTAGATCTAGAGAGAATAATGCGTAAGGATCAGTAACTTAGAATATTTCAGAGAATAATTTTTTTAAATCAAAACCTAGAAGATAGGATTAGTGCCTATGGTGAGAAAAAAAGTTTTTCTCAGATACCTACTACCCATGATGCCTAGCTATAAGTACATATCAAAAAGTTAGAAATAACCTAAGGCAATGAAAGTTTTTTAAACAAATGGTATTATTCAATTTTGCCCGTTTAAAACTCAGACAGGCCAGACCCTGAAGGCTGATAAAAACAGGCACATTCAACATATAATGACTCCAATGATTTAATTCTCTCATTACCCAAAGAGACCATTAGCTTAAAACAGAGGCTTAAAACAGAAATCAGAGGGGAGCCTAGCACTTTATATTACAATATATGGTTAAGTTTTTCAAAAATCAAAGCTCATTGTCTAAAAATTGGTCATGAGGTCCATCTGTTTAAATTGTTCCATGGTATATCTCGGCTTTAAAGAAATGATGGAGCTAGCTAAATGAACTGACCTATATTCAAAAGGCTTGAGTCATTTTGGTCCACTGGCATAAAATAATAAAAATGCCAACTAGTTAATACCACTATTAGGACCAGCAATTTAAAAAGCTGTATTGTCAGCAATGGAGAATGTAATTTCAGAATTATAATGAAAACTCTCCTACAATAACTCATAAAAATGAGGTACATGGGATGTGATTGTACAGGAAAGGTAGACAGTATTCCAAAAACAATATTTGACCTCCACTTCTATACAAAAGCATATTTGGAGCTGACAAATTATTCTTGGCCATAACCCATTAAAAAGTCACACACATACACATACTCCAAAAAGGCATAGATTTTTGAAGTTTGAAGGTATCATTTTTATCTCATCACTTCATCCAAATGCTACTCTTGACAGCACCTCTTTCAGATCTCTTCTCCTAACAGTTTCACTATCAGGTATTTTTTAGAAGTTCAGTCTTGTCTAAATCAAAGCATTAATCTCATAGAAGATCTGGAGCTTCTCTCTTCCCGCCAACCAGGAAATGACTCCCGTGTGTGGAAAGAGCAAAAGGAAGATAAGGAGGAGGCTCTGTTCTGTTTCATTCTCCTCTCTTCCTTCCTCACTCCACCCCCCGTCTTTGCCCCATGCATTTCTGGATCCTGGGAGATACAAGGATCAAAAACAAGTCTTCTTTACAATTATCATTTGACTATCAGGTGCACTCTGCATGACTGTCTCCCAAATATTGGATCTCACAAGACACCTCTGCGGAGTTTGGGAGACCCTCAACGAGGTAACGTGGTGTACATGTTTTCTGCAATGGTGAACTCTTCAACTGAACCATTGTATGCAGCCCCTCTCAGCTTTGCCACAGTAAGCAGCCCTCTTAGATGGGGGTTCGCTTGGTTCATAGGAATTACAATATTAGTGCAGTTTGAGGAACTGCTGACCCCTTCCTCCTAGCCCTGAGCAGGAGTCAAGGGCAGCTCCACTTAGTTTCCTATCTTTAGTCTTCCCCAGAGAAGCAGAGACCTGTTATGATCACATTTTGCTCCCAATTACGGGGGCCACCTGTCAGATTCTTTCAAGGAAATGCTCACGCTCTGCTAAGGTAGAGGCATGAGAAAAGTCCACTAGTCTCTGCCATTTTGCAAATGTCTGGCCAGGGCCTGAGATGCCAACCCACCCACCATTTCATGGATAATCCTAACTTTTATAGGCGGTACTCTTGGGCTCCCCAACACTTGACTTGGGCACGAGGGAAGCACCTCCCTTCCCTCTTTATAAAAGAAGAAAAGAAATGCTACATTGCTTGTAATTCCTATTAATTCCTGTGAACTCCCTTCAAAGGATCAAATGAATCTCTCTTCTAAATAGACCAGAAGAAGTTGACAGGATTGGTGATCTGACCAACTTTCAGTAATTGCTGCAGGGCTGTGTCTAGCACCTCTTTTTTGAAGTGTGGAGGTAACTGTCACAAAGTGTCTTAAGCTTTGAGTTCTCAAATTTTCAAACAACAGAACATCTCCCATTCCTTATGTTGCTTCAGATGTAAAGTGATTTTTGAATAAAGCTCTTATAATGAGACTTTGTCTTTCTGAATTGCCACCCAACTACCTGGAAGGAAGAAACCCAAAATAAGAGGGCTGAAGGCCCTCACTCTAAATGGCTCCCTGCCTTTAGAAACTGTCCTTTTATTGAACTGCTTTTGTGATTCAGCCCAGGTGGAAAGGGCATAAGGCAAAGGTAATTAAAGAGTTGATAGAAAGAGCAGCATATTATCCTAACTGCATTCTTCCTGGTGTAAATAAACCCATCTGCTTCAGTTGCTACACTAGCAAACTAGTCCCGGTACCATATCAACTAGAATAGAAAATCTGTATCATAGTAAAATTGATAAATGTACTCTGCATTAGCAATGAATTAGGACACTATCTATATATCTATTAGCAAATTAAGGAAGCTAGAGTCCCCATATTCGGAAGATGGATAATTTGCAAATGTTTTCTTTAAGATTTGGGAAAATAAAATCTAACTATAGATACTATGTTAGTTTTATTTTGCTTACGATTCCTTTTTTTTTTAAAAAAGATTTTATTTATTTATTCATGAGACACAGAGAGAGGCAGAGACACAGGCAGAGGGAGAAGCAGGCTCCCTGTGGGAGCTCAATGTGGGACTGGATCCCAGGACTCCAGGATCACATCCTGTGCTGAAGGCAGACACTTCCCCGCTGAGCCACCCAAGCATCCCTTGCTTACAATTTCTAAGAAAATTTAATGATCAGGAGGGTAAAAAATCCTGTACATGTCATATAACTAGCTTCCTTATTCTAATTTTATACATAAAAATGCAATTAAGTAGAAGTGGGAGAAAGCTGAAATCCAGAGTCAGAAAATCTGGATTCATACTGTTGGTGCATACTCTTTCTGGCTGTATAATTTTAGGCAAATCACTTAATCTCACTCAGCCTTGGTTTCCAATTTGTAACACAGCAATGATAACAACATTGGGATGCTTTGTCATGGAACTGTAAATCACTTTGCAAATATTAGCTTTCTCTCTCTTTACAAAAAAAAATTTTTTTTCTGGCAGATCACATAAGAAGAATTTAATGATTAGAAGCAAGTCAGACAGTCTCAGCAATCGTTCAACATCAGTAAGTATTTGCTAAGCAAATAATGCAATACTTATTCGACTTCATCCTATGTTAGAACCCTGGTCAAACTGTATATCGACTCCAAACCTCAATTTTCATGTACGTAAAATATGCAAATAAGAATAACTACTTCAGTGATTCTCAATCACAGTACAAATAAGAAACTCTATAGTCTCTGACTCAGTAGGTCGAGGCAAGGTCTAGACAAAGAGTACTTGTATGCCTCACGGGTACTTGGAAGCCAACCCAAAAGTGAGAGCCACTGAGTTCCTTCTCAGAGCTATTGTGAGGATTAAATGAGATGATGTACAAGATACTGAGCACATGCTTAACTCACATACGTATATCGATTATATCCTGCTTTTAAAAACATTATTTTAGGTATATTTATAAAACAACATTATATATAAGACACAATCAGTGAATTATTAAAGCAGTGGTTCTCAAACTTCGACATGATTCTAGTGGCAAATCAGGGAGCTTGTAAGAACAGATTGCTGGTCCTTCTCCCCTGAGTTTCCAATTCAGTAGGTTTGATACGGGGCTCAAGAATTTGCATTTCTAGCTAGTTCCCAGATGCTGCTGATGCTGCTGTTCCAAGTAATGACACTTTGCAAAACACCGTATTAGAGAAACATTAATCACATCCAAAAATTATGTACATATGAAGTAAAAACCATAGACAGGAAAAAAGTGTCAAAATGTTGTAGTTTAGACATCAGTAAGGTTAATTTTCTTTGATAATTTGAAATATGGTCTTATATGATGACACTCTTCTCAGTGAAGCCTCAACTGACTCCCTAGGGTGAACGGGGAAGGTCATATCTTTGCAGTCCCATTGCAGTTTGTATCAACTGGCCAAGTGTCATTGCACTTAGCTTTGTCTGGAAATGAACTGGCAAAGCATTACTTTTTCCCTTTAGGAGAAAGCAAGATCCTTGAAGGTAGAGATCAGGTCACTCTTATATCTATGTACCCTCAGAGCCCAGCACAGTGCCTGCAGACATTCAATAAAATGCTTACCGAATAAATGGAAACTCAATTTGGAATAGAGTGATTTTTGTGGGGTTTTTTTAAAGATTTTATTTATTTATTTGAAAGAGAGAGAGCAAGAGAGCATGAGCTGGGGGAGAGGCAGAGGCAGATGGAGAGAAAGATTCCCCACTGAGTAGGGAGCCCAATGCTGGGTTCAATCTCAGGACCCCGGGATCCTGACCTGAGCTGAAGGCAGATGCTTAACTGACTGAGTCACCCGGGAACCCCAATTTTATGATTTTTTTATTGTAGTTTCATGGTAATTCCACAGGAAAGTCTAGAGGTCTATAGACAGTCATCTCATCTCCCTGTCATACCTCTTTCATGAGAGCAGAGGTTCTCCAAGGAGGTCAACTCTCCTACCACCCTCCTCAACTAAAGTTCATCCTCAAACCAAATAATATCAATAGCAACAATTAGCAAGCATACAATAGTTTGTTTTACCAATAGATTTCGTAAGGCTCAAAGTCATAAAGTTAGTGGTAGGTTAGAGATAAAATAGTCTCCCTCTGAGCCAAACACTCTTGAAAACATCCTTCTTCACTCTGGACCAGCTGATCTACCATCTAACCTGAACCTCATCAGTAGTTGCTCCACCACTGTTAGCTCACTTTCTGTGCTGAGAAGAGGTTGCCTGTGTCAAGAGGCCCTTTCCTTCACATGGTGTTTTGATCATTAACTTATTTTTATGATTTTTTTTCTGCATTCAGTGATGGGGCTCAGCTCTTCTTTTCAGGCAAGGCTTGTTTTAAGTATTAATTCAAATGCTGGTTAGACACATTTTGCAAGGTAGCCTGACTGAAAGACAATGAAAGAGCATCCTTACCAGTCAAGAGCAAGAAAAACAAACAGCTGTGACCTTCCCCTTTTCCTTTTTAAAAGAGAGCTGAATGTCATTCCAGGGACTCTGCTCCTGGAACAACTACCTGCAATTAGCACAACCTCTGGGTGTTTTCACTGCCTCAGGCACTCCCAGGTTTTCCTGTTCTCACTCCCTTCCCTTTTCTGCTACCTTGCTACAGAATACATGTTGACCATCAGGCATATGGCAGCGTAACTGGATTTCAGACAAGCCAGGGTGGGAAACTGAATGTAGACATAGATGAGGGTGCAATAGGGCAGAGAAAGGGGAGAATGAAAAAGGGGCTGACGTGGAAGCAAGCTGGGTACAGCACTTTTGCTCTAAGAAAAAGCTAGCTTTGACCATGATTCTAATTTTCTGTAGTTGTCCCATTTCCAGAAAAAGGGAAGTAGGGAAAGGTAGGGAGAAAAGAAGGAAGGAAGGAGAGAGAGTAAGAGAGAGAGGAGGAGGAGGGAGGGAGGAAGGAAGGAAGAAAAGAAGTGAAAAAAGAGAGAAGGAAGGAAAGAAGGAAGGGGAGGGAAGCAGCAGAGAGAAAGCAAGAGCGAAGAAAAGTTAAAAGGGGACTGAAATGAGCATCTACTGACTACCTATTACACACAACATGAGGCTGTGTGCTTCGCCATTCGTTACGTTCTTTAATCCTCCCAATAGTTCTGTGACGTAGGTATTATTGTCTCCATTTTTCATATAAGGAAAGTGAAGTTCAACAAGGTTAAGTAACTTGCTCAAAATCCTATCGCTGGAATTTGAACATGTATCTGTCTGACCCCAAAGTCCAGAAAGAAAAAAAGCAGGTAGGCTCTGAAAAATGTTGTTTAAAAATTTTAAGAAAAATCATTTCGAGGGGCACCTGGTTGACACAGTTGGTTGAATGTCCAACTCCTGTTTCAGTTCAAGGTCGTGGGATCAAACTCACCCCCCCCCCCCCCCGCCATCAGGCTCTAAGTTCAGCGGGGAGTCTGCCTGGGATCCCCCACACTTGCTCTATCTCCTTCTCAAATAAATAAATAAATCTTTTTAAAAAATCATTTTGGGAACATGTGGCCAGGCATAATAGGAAACTGAATTGAGATGTGGGATTGTTCTTTCTACAATAAGATATTGAATCCCTTTGTCTACCCCATGTCTTTCTTATTTAAAAAAAAAAATACGTTCATTTATTTCCTCAACAAATCATTGTGAAGCACTAAGTCTAAGGCACTTTGCTCATAGTCACCAAAGATACACTTGTAAACCAGTCGTGACATTTATAGGTTAGTAGCAAAGAAGCATATCTACAATTAAAATGGTTTGATAAATGCTGTAACACGTGAAAGCCCGAGGTATGGGAAGCCTTAAGACATGAGTGAGTAGAGTTAAAGCACCTTTCTCCTACTTTCTTGTACTGTGCGTATGTGCACACCACACACACACACACACACACACACACACCCCACTCTAATTCTAGGCTATAAATGAAAGACCTGTTGCTCCATCTGCCCTGTCATCTATTGACAATAGAGCCAATTCCAGAGCATGTGGTGAAAGCCATATTGAACTAAAAGATCTGAATTTTAATCTAGACTTGCCCAAGTTCTGGCTGTGTAACTAGGACAAGCAATTCTAACCTCTCTGAGCCTATGTTTACTTATTCAAAAAGATGTTAAGCTAACCCATTTGTAAAATCTTCCATTTTTAACACACCCTAGGGTTTTATTTCTACGGACTTCTAACTACATATCAGAGCTTGCTTATCAGAAATTGGTTGACAACTCTCCTAAAATGTTAGACTTTAACGTTGATGACTATTTCCAGGTACATTATTTTTAAAATGTTCTGAACCCCAGTCACATGAATGTCACAATCAATATTAAAGAAGGTAAGAAAAACTGACATCACAAATGGAAATACATCAGCTTTTGAAAAATTGAAATGAAGAATGAAATTCTAAAAGAGAAAAAAAAGGCCATGTTTAAATATAGCACTAGAGTCTCTAAGTCAGATCCAAATGCCATTAATGTCTTTAAATGAAAAGAAATGTTAAAAGATAGAATTTTCCTCATCGTGTATCATAATATCTGACTATCTACAGAGTAGAAAAAGAATAAGACTAAAAGTTAGGAAAGCTGAATCTCAGTATTAATAATATTCCATTTGTAGGTCAACCCTTTTAAAAAAATGTCCACATGTTAAATATAAACTGACATTCAAAATTATAATGAAATCACCAAGTGATACGTAAATGGATAGTAAGCAACAAATATTATTCGGTAAAGGTGCTTTCTCATCTTTAGAAATGGGAAAAATAATAACATCTACAAACCTTCTCTCCCTCCTGAGGACTAATGAGAACAATTATAAAGGTTTTATACCTTGGAAGAACGCTATTAATTCAACAGAGGTAAGCTGGGAATATGGTACCTTTTTCTTTTAAATCATTTTAATAAAAAAGGAAGATTAAAATCACAATGTTAAATAATAACAACCTGCATATCAAGTTAGTTTTTCAAGATACAATATTTAGTTCCAGATTTTGGTGAAACATATAAGGTTAAACACAAATACATAAATTAATTTGATAATCCTTAAAATCATAGTTGCTATTACATAACTGCAGTTTTTAATGAAACCATTTTCAGTAAATTACTTTTTGTTAACCAAGACTAACCCAAAATAAGAAAATAATTATATCAAAGGAAGGAAGGGAGGGAAGACGAAAGGGCAGGGCGTGGGGAGAGAAAATATCTCTCCAGGTATTTCAGAAATATTTCTAGAGTAATGAGATTTAAAGATTCCAAATGTGGAAAAGTCATTTATTAGAAACTAACTAAAGAGTATCTCTAGGTGACAATGATAAATTCTCTGGAAAAGACACTGCCTAAGGGCAGCCTTTCATGCCTTGCTCACCACCCTCATCCCATTGTCTATATTTTTAAATCAGACTTCTATTTTTCCTGTCTAAACATACGAGACTCCAGTGTTTCAAAAACATCTCAAAGGCCCTAACCCAGAAGTTATTTATTCCCTGTAGATCATGAAACCAAGTTTTCCTACAATAAACATCTCTGATGAGTTGAACAGTTCCCAATTTGAAGTCTTAAAGAAATAAAAACAGTAATATCTCCTGATTATCCAGAAATAGATTCACATTATGGATTTTTCACACATGGTCTGGGGAACTCTTCCTATTATGGGAAGAAGGAACACCTGCTCTGAGCTCTATCTATGGGTCCCAGTTTAGTGGCAGGAGTACTCTAGTCCATTCATTGCAAAAAAAAAAAAAAAAAACTATATCCTAAAATTCACTCATATATTCATTCAACTAATTATTATTGGACACTTACTAAGTTTTAGGGACCAAGATAAAGATTTAAAAGTCTCTAAGATGTTTACAGTTTAATTTCATGTTCATGTGAAAAAGTACTATCAATAAAGGAAGAATAGTACAAAAAGAAAAATGAATATATAAATCTTAGGAGTTCTAGCTAAAGGAAGATGATTTAGCATCGCTTTCTTCTATATCCTTTTTCTTAGAACTCAAGCTATTATTACATATCAGACCCTGGAATAACTTTCTAGCTAACTTTCTGATAATTTATAACATTATTACAAGATAATATTGTTACAATTTGTAGCTAACATCAGATTTTCTACTATCCAATCCCATACAATTCCCTAGATACATTGATAACAAATTCACTTTCCCTTTAATGGGCCACACTTAACTTTTAGACTCAGAGGCTAGTGGGTCTCTTTAACCTAAAGAGATAATCAGCAGCACAGTAAACACATACACACATAACACACACAGGGCCAAATGTTTATGAAACCATTGCATTTGCAGAGAAAACCGGAAAATTCAGCTAACTGTGTTAGCTATGTGAAAAGAATGCAATCGATTATCATTAAATTGTTAAAATTATGAGAATATATAAAAATATATAGAGATACATGTGTGTTTGACTTATTCAGTGATAAGTTATCTGTGACATGCCCAGAGATATACCAGACATTTCGGATTATAAGATAAATATTACACAATCAGAACCCTCAAGGAGCTCACAGCCTGGTACTGGGTATCTTTGGAGGGACCTAGAGAAGTAGGTAGTAAATAGGCACTCAGCAAATCCCAGGCAGTGCAGCAGTCCTTTGCTGCAATCCAATAAAATGAAGGTCTAAATCCAGGCATGCAACAACCTACACAAAGTCAGGTTTGATCCAAGAAAACGAAGTCAAGATACAAGACTGAAAGCAGCCCTAGGGAAGAGCAGAAAGTTTCTAGACAACTGTCTTGGGAATAGGGTGCTGTTCTCTCAGGCACCAGGCACAGACATTCCGGCCTGAAACTGCCTATCATGATAGTATCACCAGAACAATGGGAGGCAGGGGTCAGCTACAGTGTTGTTTTGACCCAGGATGTCAAGCTGCTGCCTGATTTTGTCAAGAGTTTTGGTTCCTTTTGCTTCAGGGCAGAAAACTGAAGACCCCCAGGGGCACTGAGAAAGGAGATGGACTCAACATTTTAAACCATCTAGGAGCACTAATAGAAGCATGTGCACTAAGCTCAGGAGAGCCCCAAAGAGGAAGTGCTTAACTGCGCCTGTTAGTAGGGTAGGGGCAGGGTGGGAGTGCCAGAGGGGAAGATGGGGAAAGTTTCAGAGAAAGTAGTGACATTTGTGTTGAGGCTTGAAAGGTAAAAAGGGATGTCTTAGTGTTACTAAAAAATCCAGTATCACAAAGACAGAGAAGCATAAAAGAATATGGGTGGTCCCCAGTGTTAGAATGGTAGGATCATTAAACTTAGGGTAGATGTGGGAAGTGGTGGGAGATGAAGCAGAAAAGGTCACCATGGGTCAGATCCTAGAGAGCTTTGTATGCCTTGTTATGGAATTTTGATTTTTATATTGGGTTGGTAATGGAGAGCCACTATGGGATTTTAGGGATGTGATCAGATTTGCCTTGGAGGAGCATCATGTTTGTGACAGTATGAAAAAATTAATTGGAGGTAATATAAGCCCTAATGCAAGAAGACCCATTCGTGTATAGGTGGTTCAATCCATACTAGAAATGATCAGTGCTCAATTATATCTCTGAATTAGAGAAAAGTAGACACTTAGGATCAATAGTAATGACTGACTGGATCAGGGCTGAGCAGAAGTATGGGAAAAGAATCAAGGAAAACTTCAGATTCTCAACTTGTGAAACCAGGTGGATAAAGACACCATAAAATAAAATCACAGCTATGGAGAACTATATATGAACAAAGACTACGTGAAAAAAATTTTTTGAGGTTAGGACTGTAGGATAGTTTGTTTCCCAAAATTTTTTCATTGTTCTATTGAATGTATAAAATTGTTTGGGAGACAGAACATAAAGACTCCTAACTCTGGGAAATGAACTAGGGGTGATGGAAGGGGAGGAGGGCAGGGGAGGGGGTAAATGGGTGACGGGCACTGAGGGGGGCACTTGACGGGATGAGCACTGGGTGTTATACTGTATGTTGGTAAATTGAACACCAATAAAAAGTAAATTTATTAATAATAAATAAATAAATAAATAAATAAATAAATAAATAAAATTCCAGAGATTCCTCAAAACCCTAAAATGAAAAAAAATAAAAATAAAAATAAAAAAATAAAAAAAAATAAAATAATAATAAAATAAAATTGTTTGGGGCTACATCTAGGTTTAAATGCACACTCTGCAAATTACTAGTTTATAACTGAGTAGATTATTTAACCTCTATGGGTTTAGTCTCAGCCAATATTAATTATTTATAATTCATCTTGTTTCAAAGAAGATTTAAAATAGTTTCTAGGAATACACACCATTCAACAAAACAAGGTATATAAAGAGAGACCATGAGAAACAAAATAAATCCACAAGCGTATGATGTATAAATCTTGAGCCAAATCTCAGACTCCGTTCTGAGCTTCCCAGCTGCCCACCCATGGTGGAAGACACCATGAGTCCTACGACTCACTTCATCCATTGTTAGCTAAGGGGCATTTCTGAGAAACTTCACCATCAGGTACTCATAACCCAGATACTTTGTGAAATAGTGATCAGCACAAGAAATAACATCTGCGAGCTTAATATGATGTCAAGTATCTCAGTATCAGTCAGTGTTATGGCAGCTAAAGCACAAATCAGCAAAAGCACTTCTATGGAGGCCAAAATAGCACAAGCTGGGTAAAGAGCTATTTCAGGCTCTGGCTGATTCCAAGAAAAAGTTTTAGCATATCTAAAGAATCAAAAGACTGCATGTTTATTCAGGAAATCCTTCATAAAGAGCCCTCCCATAAAGTCACTCAAGAACACAATCTAACCTTCCCTTCCCTTCCCCAGCCACTTGATTATTGAACAGCTGGTCTACTAATGGCAGTTCTCAAGTTTTTTTTGCCTTGATCTATTAAAATAAAAAACCCACTTTTCAGAAATATAGGATGCAGCATAAAATCCCATTAAATAGGCCAACTAAAGAAAGGAAGTCTAGACTCACAAAAATTCTAAATACTCAAAAGATATTTCAATCCCTTTAATATAAGCAATTTGCTTTAAAAAAATGCTCATTAGACATCCTCAAAGACTTGCTTTAGTAAGTTGTTTCTAATTTATATGATTTCCTACCCCTCAATGCTGCCAAAAACTTGAAAATGTCTTGTTTCCCAAGTAGGTTAAATGGTTTATATGCCTCTCTTGACCCATATAAACTTGTGCACAATCTATTAATTTGCTTACTCTTCATCATATCTAGGGCATTAATTCAGAATCAGGCAGTGAAAATGTACAGAGGCTAAAACATAAGAAGTCTTGATCTTAGAATGTGGCATGTGAGGCATATGTCCTTCTTTTGTCCTTGTAGTTGTTTCTATAGATTACTAATTAAAAATTTATGTGTGGGAAGTGTGATACTTACTCGATGCAGAGTTTCCATAAAGATTTATGAAGTACATATTTCCATATAAGACTTTCTTAGTGGTTTAAGAAGAATGAGGGAAGAGAGAGATTCCAATGCTATTCTTTGTAACTTCACATCTATCCTACCCCCATACAGCTAAGATACCTCTGGACATGTTTATTTATGACCAAAGATTTTTTTTAACAACATAATGGTCCTTCTTGCACTATAGCAAAGGTGTTAAATCAGCAGAATCAATGTCATTGCCATGGGAAAAGAATGTGATGACATTCTTGTGCAGCCAAACAAAAGAATTGTGAATAAGAGGCTGAGAACAGTGAATAAGAAGAAAAAAAAGAGCTTAATGCAAACTGAAAAATATGGTTAATACTTGAATTCGTGAAGTATGAATGTCCATTAAGTACCTTTTACAGTATTTTTTCAATTTTTATGACTTTATATATATATTAAGATTTTATTTATTTATTCATGACAGACACAGAGAGAGAGAGAGGCAGAGACACAGGCAGAGGGAGAAGAAGGCTCCATGCAAGGAGCCCGACGTGGGACTCAATCCCAGGTCTCCAGGATGATACCCTGAGCTGAAGGAGGCGCCAAACCGCTGGGCCATCAGGACTGCCCACTTTTTATATGTTTTTAACTAATACTTACAAAATATACATTATCATAGGCTAACTTTAAGATGACTTTTAGGTTTTTCATAAGGCACACTTGGAGTAATAATACATTTTTAATAAAATTTTACTATCAATTTCAAAATCTTCTATTTTTTGGGGGGTCTCTGGATTTCAACACTGAAACACAAGCCAATGATCTACAAATTGTACCCCCCGATCCACAAACACACACAAAAATCTGTCCTTTAAGTTTTTAAAATGCACAAATTTTAAATTGCTTCTTATAAAACTGGATTTTGAAAAAAAATTTGCACCAACCGAATGTGGCATTTTAAAAATTCTTTTTATTTTATTATTTTTTTAATTCCAGTATAATTAACATATAGTGTTCTATTAATATTGTTCCTACAGAAAAATTGCTCAAGCACTTAGGACCAGTCCTGACTTTGGTCACAGTCTTCCTTACATGATAGGGTTAGTAAGAGTGCAGCTCTCCACTAAAGTCCTAATGGCTAAAAGAAGCCACAGGAAAGTAGTCTGGGAGGCTACTCATCCTTTCACAATAAGGATAGATTCAGGGTTTAACAATATATTGTGTTCTTGATCATTTCACAAAATATCTAGATGCAGAACAGGAATCAAAAATATGAAATTGTAGTTCCTCAGTTGAACTAGGGATTTTTTTTATTGTGACTTTAATGTTCCTCCAATATCATGAGCCCTAATGAGAAACTACAGGTATATTTTTTTAAAACTGTAATATGCAATGGCAACCAACAGACAGAAGGAGGAAGGAGGGGGCGAAGAGAAAGCAAAGCATAAAAAGAAATGTTTTTATTTTGAACCCTAATTATTTGTTAAAAAGATGTGCTTCGTCTAAACAGAACAATGGGATTGGTAAAGCCAACTCTTCTGGATTCCTCTTACAGAAGTAGCTTTCTCGCTTCTCTCTGGAAGAATGGAAAAACGATGGGGCAAGCCCAGAATTTCCCAGCCTCAGCGCTATTGACAATTCAAACCAGATCATTCTTTGCTGTAGGGACTGTCCTGGGCATTATGGAATGTCTAGCAGCCTCCCTGGTCCCTACCGACTGGATCCCAATGGCACTAGCCCGGTCTTGACACTGCAAGATTGTCTCCAGACACGGAAAAAAAGTGCCTCCGGTCAAGAACTACAGTATTTTTAAATTTTTCTTCAGTTCCTTTGAGCTTTCCAACTGAGAGAAAAGACTACTACAGCCAGAAACATGATGTCTGGTAAACCTCCCCCTCCTAGCAACTTTCTCCTATCATGGCATATTTTATTCACTATTTTGCCCAGGGTCGTCTGAGTGGCTCAGTGGGTTAAGCATCTGCCTTTAGTGTAGGTCCTTTGGCTCGGGTAGTAATCTCAGGGTCCTGGGATCAGGCCCAGAGTCGGGCTCCCCGAACAGTGGGAATCTGTTTCTCACTCTCCCTCCCACTTCCCTTCCTCCCCTGCTTGTGCTCATTCTCAATCTCTCTCTCTCTTTCTCTCTCAAATAAATAAATAAAATCTTGGGGCACTCACTTGAGTGGCTCAGGGGTTGAGCATCTGCCTTTGGCTCAGGGCATGATCCCAGGGTCTTGGGATCGAGTCCCACATTGGGATCCCTGCAGGGAGCCTGCTTCTCCCTCTGCCTCTCTGTGTCTCATGAGTAAATAAATAAAATATTTAAAATATATATATGTAAAATAATTTAAAAATAAATAAATATTTTGCCCAGGGGTTCATTTATACCCCTATTTGAGTGCTGTATTTCATATTTTTAAAGATACTGTATTTATTTTTTTTTAATTTTTATTTATTTACTTATGATAGTCATCAGAGAGAGAGAGAGGCAGAGACACAGGCAGAGGGAGAAGCGGGCTCCATGCACCGGGAGCCCGACGTGGGATTCGATCCCGGGTCTCCAGGATCACGCCCTGGGCCAAAGGCAGGCGCCAAACCGCTGCACCACCCAGGGATCCCAAAGATACTGTATTTAAAGAAACAGAGATAAAAAGAAGCACAATTCTCACAACAGAAAGTCATTCTACATGAATCCTTCCTTACCTCCCCAGGGAACCGTCATGAGAAGCAGCCAAAAAGTAAAATAGCAAAAGCGAGAATAAAGACCACCTCCAGAGGCAAAGAGTAGCACACAGCAAGGAACGAAACATTATTTCTCCCATCTAAAAAAAAAGTCTGATTTTCCACTGCTGCTCCCACTCCGGGCCACAGCACCTTTCCTCTGCTCCCTTCGCAACAATGCCCTTAAACAGAGCTCAGGCAGCTGTCGCCAGTCCTCCTCCCATCTCTCTTAACCTCGTCCATGCGGGCCATCGCCGTCCATGAAGGCCACCGCGGTCTGTGCAGGCCACCGCAGTCCATGCAGGCCACCACAGTACATGCAGGTGATTGTGGTCTGTGCAGGCCATCGCAGTCCATGCGGGCCATCGCTGGTCCATGCAGGCCATCGACATCCATGCAGGCCACCACCATTCATGTAGGCCATCGCATTCTGTGCAGGCCACCACGGTCCATGCAGGCCATCGCCGTCCATGTGGGCCATCATGGTCCATGCGGGCCATTGCGGTCCATGCGGGCCATCGACATCCAAGTGGGCCATCATGGTCCATGCGGGCCATTGCGGTCCATGCGGGCCATCACCATCTATGTGGGCCATCGCAGTCCGTGCAGGCCATCACCGTCCATGTGAGCCATCGCCATCCAGGTGGGCCATCACCATCCATGTGGGCCATCGCAGTCCATGCAGGCCACTGTGGTCCGTGCAGGCCATCACCATCTATGTGGGCCATCGCCGTCAGTGCGGGCCATCACGGTCTGTGCAGGCCACTGCCATCCGCGCAGACCATCGCCGCTGCCAGGATGGTGAAACCGCCTTGTCAGGGTTTGCAGTGACCTTTGCACGAATAAACGCAGAGGCCCTTTCTAAGCCCTCCTCTTACTTCCCAGGGGGAAACATTTGGCGCAGCAACTGAGGATTCCTCTTCCTTCTTGTTCTCTCCCCTTGGCACCGGGATCCCCCACCCTCTTGATTTCCCCCTTCCCCACTGGCTGCTCCATTCCAGCTCCCTTCCTGGTTTCCTCCTCTTCTCCCCTCCGCCTTCATGACACAGCAAACCTGGGCTTGGGTCACGGATCTCAGTCCACACTCGCTCCCTAGTGAGTCCCCCATCCGTGGCCCTAAATACCACCTCCGTGCAGCTGGCGCCCCAGATCTGCTCTCCCAGACCCCAGGCTCATGTATCCAACTTCTGACTGGTCGCCTCAGCTTGCATAGCAAATAAACGTTTCCAACCGAAATGTGTCTAAAAGTGAACTCCGGATCCTCCCCACCTAAAGGGGCCCCATCCACAGTCCTCTGACACCATCCGATGACAGCTGCGTCCTCTTAGTCACTCGGGCAGTCATCGTGGCACCCATCGCTCTCAGCCTCCACACCCGGGTAGTTCAGAAGACCCTATCAGCTCCACCTCTGAGACACTTCGGTATCCTTCCATCACTCATGTCCTTCCCTGCTTCCACCCTAAGGGATGCCACCAGCCTCTCAACTCGAACACCGCAAACATCTCCTCACGGGTCTTTCAGTTTCCCTCTCTGCACCTCGAGGATATTCTCAACACAGCGGCCACACCAAGTCTGTTCAAACCTAAGTCATGGGACACCTGGGTGGTGTAGTGGGTTGGGCGGCTGATTCTTGGTGGCCGCTCAGGTCACGACCTTGGGGTCCTGGAATCCAGCCCCACGGCACTGAGCTCCTCGCTGGGCATGGAGCCTGCTTAAGATTCTCCCTCCCTCTCCCGCTGCCCCTCCTGCTCGTTCCCCCCCCCAAAAAATTAATAAATCTAAATTGGGAACTGAGCTCTATTATAGATAGATAAATCGATCGATTGATGTATAGATCTGCACTTACACAGAACATCTCCTTACAAAGAGTAAACTTGGGGCACCCCAGGGGATTCAGTCATTAAGCATCTGGAGACTTCCGGCTCAGGGCATGATCTCAGAGTCCTGGGATCCAGCTCCGCATCAAGGCCTCCAACTCCACACTCAGCAAGGAGTCTGCTTCGGCTGCTCCCTCTGTCCCTCCCCTCGCTCATGCTCTTTCTCTCTCAAATAAATAAACTGAAAAATCTTTTTAAAAAAGAGTAAACCTGATGAAATTCAAGATGCATAAATGTTGACTTTAGATTGCATGTATTTTTGTATATATGTATATATAATAATATGTAATATGCACGTACACATATATGCATGTACACACACATATATACAATCAAGATACAGATATTCACTCATATAGAAAATCCGTTTACAAATAATAATCTTGACCAAATTCCTTACATAGACTCGTGGCCCCTTCACTCACCTCTTTATCATTCCTCTAACAGCTCTGTGAACACTGAGGATGTCTTCTAACTCTAACATGCTGTGACTCTCAGTAGTTTGAAAAAGAGCTGATGTCACAAACACATTGAGTTACAGTATCACTAAGGGCCAGATCCATTCTTAGTTACATAATCCCTGAGACACTACCAGCCTTGCTGGCCTCAAAAGAGAGTCTTGGGGTACAAAAAAAAGGGAGGGAGGGGACTAAACAGAGCCCTGACGCTACCAAAATTCTTAGTGTATTTTCATTATTAATCCTTGGCAAAGGAGCAGACAGTTTGGAGGTGGAAGAAGGCAGTGGGGAGCTTTAAAATAATAATTATTTATTTATATTTCCCTAAATACCATGGCACTTTCTAGTCACAGATGCTTAGGAAGCAGAAAATCACCCAAAGACCTCATTCCCCCCCTCCCACCGCCTGCCAATATCTCCACAGTAGGATCAGACACCCAAGACCATACTTTCCCTGCTAACTGGCTGTCAAGCAACTACCTCCAACAAATGGCAGTTTTTATCACTAATTCTTTCACGCCGCCTTTCATCTGTGAGGTCTGTAATCCATAAGAACAGCCTGATAATGATTAAGTAAAATCAAAGTGATCTTTTAAAAGCCTGTATGCTTTTATTGTTATAAATGCTTCACAAGTGAAAGATCAGTCAAAGGCATAAAGGTACCCTGATTCGAACTTCCTTTGTGATTGAATTAGTGTTTCTTTTGGAAGGCTCTCACATCAGGCGTCCGCTTCTCTCGGCAAAACCATGAATTGGCTGATGTTGTCCCAGAGGCTTTCCTATGCCCCCTTTCCCATCACTCTTCTTTCACGGACTCCTCTCGGTTACCTAGGAGTCCCTCCTGCTGCCTTCCACATTCCGCCTACCGCACACTCATGTTCCAGACTCTTTATAATTCTCCTTCCTAACACTACCATGTGTTTTTCCAAAGACTCAATTTCTTTGAGAGGCTTGCTAGGTGGCTAGCTAACCTAATAATCTTTACCACACCGTTGGATTAGTACTCATTCTCTTCAGAATTGTTTTTCAAGCAGAAATTTCTAGAAATTCTATCAACATCCCGGCGCAAAATGTTGTAGGTATTTTGATAAGCAGTAGGAGAGAGAGGACACTTGAATATAACTAGACCTTTTAGACAAGGATTGCTTTACTTGGCCATAAGGAGTTGAGGTATGTGTAGGGGTTCTGCACAGACACCCCCCCCAACACACACACACACACACACACACACACAACGTGCCACTTTGGCATATGGATTAATTTGAGCTAAAGGCACTTGAACCCCTGTGGGCTCAAAAGAAACTCTGTCCTTCCCTTAACCACACAGAAGAATCTAAATTGGAGGTCCTTCCGAGAAAAACAGTTATTAACAGAGAGAAATTTTATCTGAGTGACCCATCTGTATGGTCTGGCAAACATGTAATTACCAAACATCTGCTCTCCTTATTGCCCTGTGAAATGCATTTCTTTCCTCTGAAATTCCAGACCCCTAACCCCTTCTCCTTACAGAAAGACATATATGTATGTATGTATGTATATATATATACACACACACACCTCATTTTGCCTGTCTTTGGTACTTCCATATCTTTGTGGAGTCCCCATATGTATTAAATTTGGTTTTCTCCTGTTACTCTGCTTCATGTCAATCCATTTCTTTTTTTTTAATTAAGATTTTATTTTTAAGTAAACTGTACACCCAACGTGGGGCTTGAACCCACAATCTTGAGATCAAGAGTCACATGCTCTATGAACTGAGTCAGCCAGGAACCCCATGTCAGTTGTTAGTCCTGTCAGAAGGACCTTTGAGGGGACAGGAATTCTTGCTCCCCAACATATGAAAGCTGTTTTCTCTGAAACCATCCACAAGGATGAGAATGTAACTCCAGCGCAGCCTGGGTGGCTCAGCGGTTTAGTGCTGCCTTCAGCCCAGGGCATGATCCTGGAGACCCAGGTTCGAATCCCATGTCGAGCTCCCTGCATGGAGCCTGCTTCTCCCTCTGCCTGTATCTCTGCCTCTCTCTGTGTCTCGCATGAATAAATAAATAAAATCTTTATTAAAAAAAAGAGAGAGAATGTAACTCCAAACATCTAAGGAGTCTCCATCCAGTTGGCTTTCCACTGCGCCTAAAATAAAATCTATACTCCTGTTTAAAATCAAAAGGATCTGGCCTCTCCCTACTTGTCTCTACTGCATACACTACGCTCCAGCCAAACTGGCCTTCCTATCCTGCTTGAACATGCCAAGTTGCACCATTTTCCTGCCTTAAAACCTGCATTGCTATGTTCTAGTTCTTGGCATGCAAATTAGTCTTCATTTTGGTTCCCACCTCAAATGTCACCTCTTTCAACAATCTCAAGTAATCCTATAATCACTTTCTAATACCTCACCTAGTTTATTTTCTTTAATCCCTATCACTGATTTCACCGAGCCCCAGCCACCTACCCTCTGGTAACCATCAGTTTGTTCTCTATAGTGAAGAGTCTGTTTCTTGGTTTGTCTCTCTTTCTTTTTCTTTTCCTTGGTTTGTTTGTCTTATTTTTTTCATGGTATTGTAACTGTGAAATGTTTCTGTTCGTGTATTTGTTTCCCTGCTCCTCTTAGGCCCCCTACTAATGTATACTCTTCGTTGCCTATCATGTTCATCACCGTGTCCCTCATGTTTTGCACAGAAATTGATATGTATTCAATGCTCAATAAATATGTGCCGAATGAATGCAAGAAGATGAATCCAAGCATAACTTAACCTTTAAATTTAAATAATCGAGAAATCTCGTACTAATATTGGAAGGGGGTCATGGTTAATATCACTATGACTAATGTAACTAATTTATGTTTATAAGACTTTTATTGATCATGGACTACAGCATTTTTCCAATAAAACATTATAAATATTGGATTGACAAATATTCCACTTGCTTTTTTGAAAAGGTGTCCTTTTGATAAGATGTCACAAATGAATGCCAACATTCCTTAAGAAATATTGCCAACTCATCTTATTATTCTGTCAGTGTTAAGAAACTACATTTTCCTTTGGCCAATTTCTAGCTGTTCAAGTATGTAGTATCTATTGCTGGGACTTCAGAAGCCAATGAGCAACTTGCTTGTCACATGCTCCAACAAATGATCTCTTCCTCTATGCAGTGTAGCTAAGCAGAAAAGCAGCTCTCCTAAGATGATAACCAACACAGCACAGAATATTATTATACCTATGGTTTATTATCCTGCAAAGTTTACCCCAGCAGGCTGCCAAAAGAAAAAAAAAAAGCGGAGCAATTTAGCAATTTGGTTCTCTACCAGGCAGGCCCCATTTAGCTAGTTGTAGCTTAAAAGCAGATGTCTGAGAGCAAGCAGTTCAGCAAGCAGCAGTCAGATGCTTTTGTAGAGCTTTTTTCTTAAAAGGAAAAATTGAGGCAGGTCAGTGGGTTACAACTTCCTGGGCTTGCTATTGTTATCTATAAGGTGAGGTATCACCACTAAACCTGCTTTGCTAAAGTGAAACTCCAAGCTTAAAAAAATGAAAAACAAGCATTTTTCCTTCCAAGAATTAAATAAACTGGTTTTAAAAAAGGAAACTTAACATAAGTAGAGAGGGGGAAAAAATACCCACCAGTCACTAAGAGCTGAATAACATAACTTTCCCTTTAAGGAAAACATGTAGCAAAAGAAAACCTTGTTTTCTAAAAACTGCAATGAAATTTCTTGAGACCACACATCCTAGGAAAGCTTGATTGTTAATTCTTCCAGAGGAACTGTTAACACTTAAATGACAAAACTCTATTAACCTCTATTCTGCAATTATGTCACTATCAAATTAAATTTAAGGAAATACGCACAGACCCTATCTTGGCGTCCAAAACAAAAATTTCTTGGTGTTTTTCGGGGAGGGTTGGGGAGACTAAAGAGGAAGTATCTTTTTCATCAAACCTCTTAAACTGCCTCACTTCTCATTAATTTGGTCCTCTTTGTATTTGTGTGTGTGTGTGTGTGTGTGTGTGTGTGTGTGTGTTTCTTCCCAGATCAATTTCAAGGGTAAAGTCATCTCTAACTGGCATGCACTGTAAAACCGTAAAAATCTTTTCCACTGTTCATGGACCGTTTACAATCTGCAAGGTTTGGTGTGGGTATGAAACATATTCCTGCCAGCGGATAGCCTCATCAGCAGTGCTGAAAACCAATCCTTCTGTTTGGCTCATCAGGCCATATGGCTGCATAAAAAGGGAGCTAAACAAAAGTGCAACTAATGCACCTTGTCAATATGAGTTTGGAGTAATTATCTGATATAATGGCAAAGAAACTGCAGATGAATATATTCTCTTAGTCTTTAGTCATCCACCACTGCAAACATACACTAATTCACTGGGAGAACAAAAAAAATCAGATAAATGTCCTTTCTATCTTACAGGAACTAAAATAAAATACAGGGCAACAAAATTATATATATATATATATATATATATATATATATATATATATATATATAATGTGTGTATATAAAACAGTTCAATTATATATATAATGTATTACATATATATTATAGTTTAATTATATATAATGTATTACATACATTATATATAGAAGTATATTATTATGCTATATATTAGTATATCATTGTATAGTAATAATTTATAATTATGACATATCTAAATATATAAGTTAAACATATAATTAAAATTTTGTATGCATATATCACAGTTTCAAACAGAATCCCAGGTGTTTTGTAGTAACATCTTCCTAAAGATTAAGGGTCATGGTGCAAATGCAATCAGCGGTCTGAGTCCCCGGGGCAATTAAAAAGCGAGCGGAAGCAGCGAGGTGAAGTCGCGCCCCCCTGGCGGCCTCCAGAGCGGCGCTGAGCTCCCGCCGCAGCACTTGGCGGAGCAGCCGGGAGCTCGCCCTCGCGCCCCCCGGGCGTCGGGGTCACGACGGCAGCGGGTCCCCGCTCGCAGCGCAGCTCCGGCTTTGCAAAACCCCGAGGCAGCGTAAGCGTCCGCCTCCGGGACCGAGAGGGCGGGCGGTCGGAATCCCACCCTGAGCGTCGCCCCCGCCCCCCGCGGTGCAGACCCCAGGCCCACCGCGGTGCAGACCCCGCCCCCCGCGGCCCCCCAGCCCGAGCGCCCTCCCGGGTCCCCGCTGCCGGGGGTCGCCCCCGCCCCCCGCGGTGCAGACCCCGCCCCCCGCGGTGCAGACCCCGCCCCCCCGCGGCCCCCCCAGCCCGAGCGCGGCGGCGGGACGGAGCGGGCCACCTGCGCCCCCCGGGTCCCCGCTGCAGGTGCCTGGGTCCCTCCTCGCCCTCTCGGCCAGCGCGTCTCGTCCCCGAACTTTCCAACTTCGGAGCCCGCGCTCCCAAAGGAGCCACGGGGGAGGGGGGCGCCGGGCCCCCCCGGGGCGCGAGGGCGCAGGAGCGCGCGGGGAGCCGGCCCGGAGCAGGTGCTGGGAGGCGGGGGTGGGGGGCCCGGGGCAGGGGGAGGCCGGGAGGGTGGATGCAGAAGTTGTCACCCCGGGGATGAAGGGGCGGGGCGGGGCGGGGGGGGGGGGGCTGGGAGGAGGAAGCGGGAGAAACCGAGGGAGAAACTCTGGCACCGCACACATGCATGCACACGCACACGCACATGCACACGCACACGCACATGCACACACACACGTGCACACACGCGCACGCACGGCCTGTTTCCAAAAAGGACGAGCCGCCCCGAGCCCGGGAGCCGGGAAGGCGCAACAGCTCCCCAAGCTCCGTGAGCGGCAGAGCGCCCGGGTGTCGCCGGGTCACCAGGGGCCCCCCGGGGAAGGCGAGCTGTCGCCCGCGGCACCTGCGCGGCGGCCCGGGGCGGCGGCGCGCGGGGGGGGGGCACTCACCCTTGAGGCCGGGGGGCCCCGTCTTCTCGGCCATCTTCCCCCGCCCCTCCCCGGCCCCCCGCGCTCTGCTCCGGCGGCCGCCCGGCTCAGCAGGCTCTTTGTGGCGGTGACGGCATCTGCGCGCTCGCTGGCCGGGTGCGGGCGCGGGTGCGGGCGCGGGTGCAGGTGCGGGTGCGGGTGCGGGTGCGCGTGCGGCCGCGGGTGCGGGTGCGGGTGCGCGTGCGGCCGCGGGTGCAGGTGCGGGCGCCCCTCGCGCTGGCGCTGCTGCGGCCGCGGTGGCTGCGGCGGCGACTGTGCAGGCGGCTGCGCCGCTCGGGCTGCGGAGGGGGCCGCGCCGGGGCCCCGGAGCGCCCGCCCAGACTGACCTCCCCCTGCCCGCGCCCCCTCCCCTGCGCCCCCCCCGGGGTCCCGTCGGAGCCGCCAGCTCCAATCCAACCAGTGGCGGCGCCGTCACCGAGCAGCCGCGGCCCCGCGGGGTGGGGGGCGGGGGGAGCCCTGGGCTCTCCGGGGCCGCGAGGTGGGACGCGGGGCGGCTGCCTGCGGTGGAGCCCGCGTCCTGCAGCCGGCTCTCCTCGGGGTCTCCGAGCCCCCTCCCGGGCTGCAGGGCGCGACGTGGGGGGGGGCGGGGAGGTGGAGGGGGCGCTGCAAGAGACGCGGGCCCCCCCAGGCCGACCAGAACTCCCGCCAACTGCAGGAGAAACTGCACCGGCGCCGCCCCACCGCGCCCAGCCGCCGAGCACCCCAAAAGCATCCTCCGGGGCTCCAAGCCCCAAGCCCCAGCGGACGCCGCGGGCCCCACGCAGAGCCGCGGAGGGCAGAGGGAACCTGGGGGCCGGACCCCCGCGCTCGCGCCCTGAGCATCTCTGTCACCGGGACTCCGGACACGGCCCTTGCGGCTGCGGGAATAGAAAGTTCCAGCTCTCGGGTGTTGGGGGGACCGGGCGGGGCAGGGGGCTGGGCCTCCCGGCCTTGGGGACCAGCGCGTCCCAGGGGCTGCGTCCGGGTCTCTCGCGGCCCCGGGGTCCCGGGAGGAGCTGTCCTCCCCGGGGGTGCTGACCGCGGGGCTCCCGCGCGGGCGAAAGTTGAAGACGCGGCTGAGAATGTGAAGGTAGTGACAGCCCTTAACAGAAGGGCGGGAGGGGTGACCCGTGTGGAGGGGAAATACAGAATCCTTTTTCTTTTTTCTTTACAGGAGCCGAGTTTTCCCTTTTTTCCCTTTACAGGAGCCAAAAGAGTTTTTCCCTTAAACCTACTTACTAAGGCACAGTGATATTAACGCTTCTCCTTTCCTTTCCCTCCCTACATTTCCAGCCTACTCTGGTTATCTAAATGTCCAGTGATTCCATGGAGTAACCACTAGCCAGAGGCTTCCCCAGCACCAGGGTGCTGTAGCAGAAAGAACACTGGAGTCCAAACCCCTTGAGTTTTGAGTTCTGGCCCTGGAACTTCATGGCTCCGAAAACTTGCAGAAGTCCTCTATTATCCCCTTTTCTGGTTTGTACAATATCAACTCCAAGATTCCTTCCAGCTCTAAAGGATGTCCTGAGATTTTTTTTTTTTTTTGCATCGCAAAATCATGACACATTTTTTTCTACTCTTTCTGAATGTGACTTTATATCGTGTATTATCATACTGATAATATATCGTATCATGCTGATAATATCGTGTATATCATGCTGAAGTAAGTAATCCGAAGAACATGTGAAATACCCAACCCCTCTCACAACAAAGGCATGCATTGGATATAAAACACAAATAGCAAGTTTACTTTAATTAGCAAACAGGCCCAGTCTCTGATTTAATTCAAAACTGCTCTGTCGGGGTGCCTGGCTGGGTCAGTCAGTAGAGCATGCCATACTTGATATCAAGGGTGATGAGTTTGAGTCCCACCCTGGGGATAGAATTTACTTAAAAAACAAACTAACAAACAAACAAAACAAAAAACCTGCTTTGTCATCTCTTCAGACTCTTAAGATGTGCATTATACAGGCTTGTAAATGTTCTTAGTCCATTTTATGTGTTCATATTTTAACACATTAGAATAATATCTTATAACTTATTACTTTTACATACTTTATTTCATTTAATTCTGACCACATACTTGTGAGTTTAGAGGTCCAGTTCTGTCTTCCATGTTTTATAGGTAAGAAAATGAGATTCATGAAGGTTCATGACCTGTATACAACTTTCAGGGCTTCTATGCAGCTCTTCTAACTCAATACCAGGCTCTTCACATGATACCAGCCTATGAAATAAAATACTTCTACTTCAGACCAGGGAGAGGTTCCTTTTTTCTATGTACTCCTTCCATGGTGTCAATACTATTCTCAGCAGCGGGAACTCAGAATTTTAGTTGACAAATTATGTCTATGTTTTACACTTGTAGCATTTCAAAGTGTTTTTACATGCATTTTCCTAGTTGAAGATCACAATTATCACAGGAGATCACAAAAGAGGTTTGTTCAGCCCACTGAACAGGTAAGGAAACAGACTCATGGACTTTACACGGACATGTAAAGTCCCAATTACTTTATAGAGTCACAACTTCCAGGCCAAGTGTCTTCTGACTAGCCCATGCTGCATATATTTAACAGTTGCAAAGACAATGCCTATAGGGATCAGTAAGGTAAGATACATGACACAAACAGTATAAATATGTATACTGTCCTTGAGTGAAAGGTAGGGACTGTGCAACAGCCCCAGGTTACCTCATAGGAACGGAACCTAGAGATGTAAGGATTTTGATTTTTCAAAGGAGTTAAGAATCCATATTTCCAGTTAAAATATCTCTGTTGATGTTGCTTAACACATAAAACAAAGCAAAACACGGCAGGCCTAACAAAACACATCTGCCAGTAATACTCCAGCCTATGGGTTGTGTCTCTATGTCTGTTTTCACATCTCATAAATTGAGTTTTATCATCAGAAAGCACAGATTGAACTGAATCCTTGGATATAGTTCTGATTCTGTTGGTATCCACGTGCCCTCAAAACTAGAGATTATCACGATTTTTAATCCAATTAATCATGATTTCTAAAGAGAAATTTCCAGAGATCACTGTTTCTTAATGTCTGGCTGTTCTTGGAGCCACCAATGAGAATAACTACAGTAAATAATTTTTAAGTCACATGTGATTCTGCTGGATGCAAGGAAACTTATACATTTTATTTGATGATGATGATGATGATGATGATGATGAAAACAAGGACAAAGTTGGCCTAATTTCCATTTCCCTTAGAGAAATGCTCTGAATGAATCCTTTCAAAAAATAGCCATGATGCTAAAATGGTAACTTTAGTGAGATGTAGTATAATCATTCTTCATAGATCATTCTAGCCACGTCAAGACTCCCTAAAGAGGAATGGAAGAAAGGAACGCATGTTCCTCATGTGAAAGTAGCAAGTGAGCTCAACAGGGAAAATGAACTTGTCATGTATATTATACTAAAGGCCAAAATGAAAATAGAATTCATACTACACAAAGCATAATTGTCATTAATTTATATGTTACTGCAATTTCAGTAAAAAGGTTGAAAAATATAACCCTCAGAAGAGTGGGGGGGGGGTTGCTGGAATATTTTATATCAAAAGCCTAACTATAAATTAACTACTATAGTTTAGGGGAAATAAAAAGAGAAAACAAAAGCCCCAATGATTTTAATCATGTTAATACCAAATTATGTCAAAAGAATCTGAATTCACTCCACTTTTGAAAAAACATCTTGTATTTTAAAATTTGACATGTAAAAAAAAATCATAATATTCACCTCAGCTGAGGTTTTAAAGGAACCTACAATTCTGTGACTAAAACTAAAAAAAAAAAAAAAAAAAAGGTAGAAAAAAGAGAGGATAATAGGAAGAGAGTGGGATAGTCAACAAGTGCATTAAAAAAAATCTTGAGCACTTACATACTCAAAATCCAATTATGTGAAGAAGTAGGGAAACTGAGTCTGTCTTCCTACCCCTTCCTGCATACCACTGCATACCACTGTGGATGCACGCACGAAGCCTTAAACAATATTTCTCCTCTTTATCTCTGGTAACCAGATTGACATAGATTCATATAATAAAATTTCACCTGAGTTTAAATGGAGGGTCCCTGGAGTGAGAGCTTATAGAATCTTTGTCTCTTCATTCTAATTCTCCCATTGATAACCCTGACCTCAAGAAACCTAATTTCACTTATGCATATTTGAATTGCACAGAGAGACATGAAATTCAGGGACATCACTTAGGGGGCTTAAGTGTAAATTCTAGGTTTCTTAGGAAAACCTGCACAAAAAGATCCCTTAACATCACTAATTTCAGAGCAAACCTCTCCTGTAGAGACAGCTGCCTTACGAATGACACGATCACTACTAGCAATTTCAATGATATCGAAAATATCATGCTCAATTTGTGCAGAAGAAAATTTTATTTAATTTTGCTAAATTCAGTTACTAACCTCTAGAGCCATGCCCCTCCAGAAAGAAGTTAACAGGAAGTATTTTTGCGCCCACAATGACATGTACGCTTATTATAGTTCAATCCCACAGAAACAAAAGAAACAAAAGCAAGCCTTTGGGAGGGCCAAGAAACCCAAAGCTAGGTCTGTGCTCAAATTAACCTAGAAATTCCTTTGAGGGAAGTGCTCCAGACCTGGCCTAAATAAAGCAGAGCATGGATGGAAGGATAGCCGATATCTCATAGAGATAGTTGGATATGTATGACACACAGCTAAACCATCAAGATTTCATGGAATATATATATAAACAACTTAAATAGTTTTGATACTCCAGTTGGCCTACTCAAGGACAAAATCTTCAGTCTGACCTCTTCTAGCTTCTAATTAATCTATTTACCCCTAAAATGTTCAAAAACTGCAGTAACTCCTTCCATTTTAATTCCTGTTTATTACCTTGTTCTTTTATTCAGTCAATCGATTCCCTCTTACGTAAGTGAGCGAGCGATTCACACGTGAAATAAATGACACAAAATAATTAAATATTTCTGAGATATTTTTGTCAACAAGCCAAGTTGTATTTCTCATCCTTTTCTCTTTTCTGTTTATTCTATTCAACAAATATGTGTTGAGTAATTCTACATGCTAGTTACTATTCTGGGTGATTGGTTATAATGTAGTAAAACAAAATGGTCCACACATTCATGGTATTCGCAATTTTATAGGAGAGACAAAATTAACCTGTAAAGTTCTTACGGAAACAGCACATCCAAGGTCCCCAATAGAAAATTCAGGATTGGAGCAGCTCAGGAATTGGTTTCCAAATTCCAAAGTGATTGGGTATGTCATCAATTAAAATTTTCTTTTTGCTTACACAACTCCAACTACATTTATTTGGTTTTATTTACCTTGTGTCTACTAGTGTATTAACATGTACATTATCAAATGCACAAAAAGTTGAAAGTTTTAAATGGACAACTTTAAACATCTGCAGAGACTATTGCTTTAGAGGAACTTAAAGAAGAGCAATGTGGGTGAAGGCTAATATATGATGATTTTAAGCAGGGACAATCTGGTCTAGTTTACATTTTAAAATACTATTCTGATTACTGTATGAGTAATTGGAATAAGTCTAATTAATTAACTAATTAATTAATTATATAGTTTTGGGGTTGGGTGAGAGTTACATGTTTATACTGACTCAGATGTGCTCTGAAGCCCATCTAGGCTTAGAAGCAATGCATTCCATAGCAATGAACACAACTGGCATCCAGATCTTGGTTTCTAAATACCATTGTCCACTAAAAAAGACAATGATCCTTGGAGAAATGAGTCCAGGTCTGTAGCACCCAAAGCACTAGGTCAACCTGGAATACCTTGATATGCCAGAAAGCAAGGAAGTATTCAAAGACTAATGAGACCATACCAAGAGGACAAAGGAGACAACTGGGAGTGGTTGTCTACTGATCAAATGTATGAAAACGTGAACCTCAAAAAGAATAATGATGGCAATAGGTTACGATACATTGAATAAAATAAAATTTATGAATTCACAGTGATATTCAAAAGAGAGAATTTGAGCTATTTCCTTTTTTAAGCATTGAATTAATAAGTATAGAAGAAATGATAGAATTAGAAAATCATCATTTGGCAAGGTCCAATATAATAGCCAAAGATCATCAATAGATGCTAAAGCCTTTGGATAATTGTTGTTGGGAACACGATATTCAAATGGTCTCGAAATATTATTCCATGTATTAGTTACTAATTGAAAAGGGAAATTAATCTGTATAATGGAAAATTTGTGTAGTCACCACCTTAATCAACTAAATAATCAAATTTATCATCACCAATAGTTGAACAATGTGTCATGTGCCTTGTAATGAAACTCAGTAAGTATGCAATTGTCATCTATGTAGTTTTCTTATCAAAAATATTTAACATAAAACTATGGGGTGCCTGGCTGGGTCAGTCAGAAGAGCATATGCCTCTTGATCTTGGTGTCATGAGTTGGAGCCCCATGTTGGGAAATTAATAAAAACGATAATAAATAAACTTTAAAAAATATATTTAACCTAAAACTAATCATGAGGAAGCAACTCAAATAAATCCAAAATGTGCAATTCTATAAGACACTGGACTTTTATTTTTTTTTAAAAAATCAATATCATGAAAATAAAGATCTGTTCTATACACTAAAGATGTATAAACACCAAATGCAATGCATGAAACTTAGCTGGATCCTGGACCAGGGTAGGGAAGGTAAATCACTTATAAAAGACATTTTGGAAACAAGAAAAAGTTAAATATGAACTGTATGTTAGATGTTACAGAATTAATAGTATTTTCTTAAATGCATTGGTGGTATTATTGTTGAGAATGTCCTTATTCCTAGGAGATGTATACTAAAATATTGAGTTGAACATACAAAATGACAATTTCACAAAGTTAAACATAACATTAAGATGAATGCCCTGATGTCTGCAACTTGCTTTCAATGGTCAGGTGGGGGGAAAAAATTAATAGATGATATGTAAATAGGTAGTAGCTAGTGAGCTAGTGAGCTAAATAAGACAATCAGCGCAAAATGTTAAAAATCAATGAATATTGGTGAAAGAACAGAAATGTTCATCATAAAAATCTTTTAACACTTTTATTCATTTGAAAATTTTCAAAACACAAAGTTGAAAAATGGGGGAAAAGTGAAAAACTCAGGCTTTCCCAATTAAAAGTAAGAGTTTATTTAGGGGCACCTGGCTGGCTCAGTTAGTAGAGTATGTGACTCTTGACCTCAGGGTTGTGAGTTCATCAAGCTCCATGTTGGATGTAGAGATTACTTAAAATCTTTTTTTAAAAAAAATGGCTTATTTAGGATAAATCCAGTCTCTTATAGAAAAGTAACCCTCAAAATTTCAAGGTTTTTCTTTCCCCCTCTCCTTTCTCTTTTCTCACCTTTTGAGATCTGGGCACAGAAGTTTATAATATTTTAGTATAGCACACTGCATGTGTTGTCTGGTCTCATGTTGTCCTCTCCAGGCATGCATATGTCTGGCTGATGCACAGCTTGCCTCACCTGGGCTCTGGGCATTGGATTATATGTTCACTGACCACTGCTAAAGAGATCAAGAGTCTGATCTCTTGGCATGGGCAATGCATGGTGATTACCCTCAAGAAACTCAACCATCTCCCCCTACAGACCAGGCCGTCTACATTGATTTTCACTGATGCTGCTCATCTTCTGAGACTTCGCAATATCCTCCATCTGGACCTCAACTTGGAGTTGCCTATTGCCTACTCAGTTACCACTGTGATTCCTTTGAACAGAGACCTCTACTGAGAGCTCCTCTGCTGTGACTTTCTGGCAAGTATGTTAATGCCTGTTTCTAAATTACTCTTTGTATCTCCTCAGAATTGCTCAGCAACCTCTAGATTTTTTTCTGCAATATGCACCGGCCATAAGAAACCAGGTACTGTGTTAATATAATGATGTGGGAAACAAAGGAAGAAGACAGATTATTAAATTTCCTCACTACTCACAACCCATTGACAAGTCCCTGAAAAAGGCACAGTGACCTACCTCTACAAACTGAGCTGCCTCGATGTTCATACTTTGCTAAGCCCAAAAGGCAACTTTAGCCCGACCTCCAGGATCCTATAAGTCTACTTTAACATATAAAAATTCCTTTATAAATTTCCTTTATCTCTAAACCCCCTGAGATACGTGTTGGCAATCATCCCCCAAGCATACGGTCCACCGATATACATCTGAAGGGTCTCCTGACTCAGGTTTTATTAGGTAGTAATAAGTGACCTTTCCCCAACAACTGCTAGCCCCCTCACAGTCCTGGAAACCTTGCTTCTAAAGTTCCTTAGAGACTCACACTATCCTTAACCACCCCCCGCCCAAATTGAAAGTTTATAATGGGTCACTCCTCATGACCCCAACTCAGCTCTTTCTGCCCATAGATCTTGTCCCTGTACTTTGATAAAATCACCTTTTTACACCAAATACAGCTCAAGAATTCTTGGCCATTGGCTTCAAACCCTAGCATCTTTCCTATATCACATAGCATGCTTTTTTAAATTTTGCTTCTGTGGCTACCCCATGTTGGCAAAGGGCTTCTCTCAGAGGCTTGTAACTTCTCCGCCAGTGATGTTCTCCAATGTCCCCAAAAATTATCAACCTGAGATCCACTGTGAGTAAGGGACACTGTCTCATCTCTTGCTCCCTTGCCTCTCACACAAACCCCTTAACTTTCTCTAGCACTTTCTATTTTTCATATGATGGGACTTCACTTGGATACTTGGATAGTATCCTCCATCTTTTCTCCATAATGGCTATTGTAACACTCTATGTTCAAATAACTAAACTTTCCTCTTGGTTTATAAAGGGACACTTTTGGAATTCATATGCCTCTTTCATATTTCAAAAAGCCTGGATTTTAAGATAACAGTTTCACAAGGAACTTGAGAAAGTTGGCCTTGAGATTCAAAATTAAGCAAAGATCCCTTTTCTCTAGGTGAATTATCCCTCCTTGGAAGGAAGGAATGTTACCGATTCAGTGTGTAAGGAACCACAGGACAAATGGTTTACAAAGAATTAAATCTTCTTTGGTTTCCTAGGTAAAAAACATTATTGTCATTAGGGTCACCAAAGGACATTAAATTGGGATTTGGGAACCTGGCTGGCTTAGTTGGTAGAGTATGCTACTCTTGATTGTAAGATCAAGATCAATCCTTAGCCCGAACTCAGGTAGACATTACTTAAAAAAATAAAAAAAATAAAAAAAAAACACTACATTGAATTGGGAAATCTGGGTTCCAGTCATAACTTGTCTACTGATATGACTTGTGACTTTGGATAACTAACATGATAAAAAAAAATAGTAGTAGCAATTACTGATCTTCTGTTATGGTGGCCAATGATGCTGGGTCTTTGATTTATTTTTAGTACTCCTGTCTCAGTCTTCCAGTTACTATTCTAAATCTTCACCATTCCCCTCTAGTCTCTGGTCACAACCTTTTTATGTGAGAAAACATGAATTCATAGCTTAAACTGCTGATGTGCTTTCTGACATATACAGTCACTTTCCCAACTGATACAGTGAGTATAAATACAGTTTGTAGATATGGTGGCAGAAAGTTGGAAAAGTTTCTAATGGCTCCTACTTTCTCTTTGAAGTAGGAGATAAAGTCACCTGCTGAGTTTGAGGAAGTAAAGTATAGGGAAGAACATCTGAGAAGAATAGATGAAATGACATACCTATTGTGGAGAATAGGAGATAGGGATAACTAAGGAAACATTGAAATAATCTCGAGCATTCTTGAGGACAAGATGACGTTTTTCTGTTTTTTTTTCCTTCCAAATTCTAGTCGGTTAGCATATAGTGTAATATTGGTTTCAGAAGTAGAATTTAATGGTTCATCACTTACACATAATACCCAGGGCTCATCTAAGCAAGTGTCTCCCTTAATACCGATCACTCATTTAGCCCATCCTCTACCCACTTCCTTCATCAACTCTCAGTTTGTTCCCTATCCTTCAGAGTCTCTTATGGTTTGCCTCCCCCTCTCTCCTCTCTTTTTTTCTCTTCTCACACAATTATCTGTTTTGTTTCCTAAATTCCACCTATGAGTGAAATCATTTGGTATTGGTCTTTCTCCGACTGACTTATTTCACTTAGCATAATGCCCTCTAGTTCTATCCACATCATTACAAATGGCAAGATTTCATTCTTTTTGATGGGTGAGGAATATTCTATTGTATATATTAATATCATCTCCTCTTTATCCACTCATCAGTTGATGGACACTTGGGCTCTTTCCATAGTTTGGCTATTGTTGATAATGCTGCTCTAAACATTGGGGTGCATGTGCCCCTTCAAATCTATATTTTTGTATCCTTTGGGTAAATGCATAATAGCACAATTGCTGGATTGTAGCGGAGCTCTATTTTTAACTTCTTGAGGAACCTCCATACTGTTCTCCAGAGTGGCTGCACCAGTGTGCATTCCCACCAACAGTATCCTTGGCATCCTTGCCAGCACCTGTTGTTTCCTGTGTTGTTAATTTTAGCCATTCTGACTGCTGTGAGGTGATATCTCCCTGTAGTTTTGATTTGTATTTCCCTAATGAGTGATGTTGAACATCTTTTCATGTGCCTGTTAGCCATCTGGACATCTTCTTTGAAAATATATCTAACCATCTGCTAAGAAACAGTTGCTTCTTTTGTACATTACATAGCATGTTGTTTGTGCCTTTATCATTAATATTCATTTTATTTATCTTATATCTTAGTAATTTGTGTGGATGTCTGTCTCTCTATTGACTAGATGGTTGACATGTTTGCCTTAGCCATTATAATGGGACAATAGCTCCTAATTTACTGATAAGTACTCTTTGGCTAGAGTAATGATGAATGGTACTGAAAGATAGGGTATTTTGGGATTAGCTCAAGGAGCCTCTGAATGTACAGTTATGAAGAAGAAAGGACATTAGTATATAATAGATATTTAATGAATACTTTTTAATTAAGTCATTAATAATCCAAATATCTTTATTCATTCTATTTTCCTTAGTGAATGCTGAATAAGAATGGTGAGAGTAGGTATTCTTGTCTTACTTCTGATCTTAAGAAAAAACTTGCAGCCTTTTATTGCTGGGTATGATGTTAGCTATGGGTTTGTCATACATGGCATTTATTATGTTAAGGTACATTTCTTCTACACCAAATTTGTTGAGGGTTTTTCTCATGAAATGATGTTGTATGTTTGTCAATCTTTTTCAGCATCTATTGAGAAGATCATATATTATTTTTATCTTCCATTCTATTAATATGGTATATTAGATTTATTGATTTGCATATGTTGAACCATCCTTGCATCCCAGGAATAAATCCCACTTGATCGTGGTGTATGAACATTTTAATGTGTTGTTGAATTTGGTTTGATCATATCTTGTTGAGAATTTCATAGAGATATTGGTCTCTAGTTTTCTTTTCTTACAGTAGCTTTAAATGGTTTTGGTAGCAACAGGAATTCTTGCCTCATAGAAACAGTTTGAGAGTGTTTTTCTCCTCTTCAATCTTTGGAAGAGTTTGAGGTTGGCATCAGTTCTTTAAATATTTGGTAGAATTCACCAGTAAAGCCTTCTACTCCTGGGGTTTTCTGCATTGGGAGGTTTTTGATTACTGATTCAATACCCTCTCTTGCTATTTGTCTATTCAGATTTTCTATTTCTTCATGATTCAGTCTTAGTAGATTGTATGTTTCTAGTAATGCATCCATTTCTTCTAGGTTATCCAATTTGGCATATAATTATTCATAGTAGTCTCTTATGATGCTATATAGTTCTATGGTATCAGTTACAATATCTCCTCTTTCATTTTTGATTTTGAGTCTTCTTAGTCTAAAGACATATCAATATTATATATCTTTTTTAGAAGATTTTATTTTTAAGTTATCTCTACACTCAACATGGGGCTTAAACTCACAACCCCAACATCAAGAGTTGCATGCTCTACTATCTGAGCCAGCCAGGTGTATATTTTTTATGTATATTTTTTTAAAAACCAGCTTTTTAAAATTAACAAGGCAGGAAACAACAGATGTTGGAGAGGATGTAGAGAAAGGGGAACCCTCTTGCACTGTTGGTGGGAATGCACACTGGTGCAGCCACTCTGGAAAGTAGTGTGGAGGTTCCTCAAGAAGTTAAAAATTGAACTACCCTATGACCAAGCAATTTCACTACTGGGTTTTTACCCCAAAGAGACTGATGTAGTAAAACGCCAGGACACCTGCACCCCAATGTTCATAGCAGCAACGTCCACAATAGCCAAACTGTGGAAGGAGCCACGATGTCCTTCAACAGATGAATGGGTAAAGAAGATATGGTCTATATATACACTAGGATATTACTCAGCCATCAGAAAAGACAAATATCCACCATTTTGCTTCAATGTGAATGTAACTGGAGGGTATTATGCTAAGTGAAATAAGTCAGTCAGAGAAGGACAATCATCATATGGTTTCACTCCTACGAGGAATATAAGAAATAGTGAATGGGATTATAAGGGAAAGGAGGGGAACTGAGTGGGAAAAATTAGAGAGGGACAAACCATGAGAGACTCCTAACTCTGGGAAACAAAGGGTTGTGGAAGGGGAGGTGGGTGGGGGGATGAGGGAACTGGGTGATGGGCGCTGAGGAGGGCACTTGATGGGATAAGCGCTCAGTGTCATACTATATGTTGGCAAATTGAATTTAAATTTAAAAATATATATTAAATATATATGTTATAATATATATTATATATATTAAAACACAACTTTTAATTTCATTGATCTTTTTTATTATTTTACTGGTCTCTATTTCATTTACTTCTACTCTGATCTCTGTTATTTTCTTCCTTCTGCTAACTTTAAGCTTAGTTTGTTCTTCCTTTTATAGTTCCTTGAGGTAGAAAGTTATATTGTTTATTGGAAATCTTTCTATTTTGCTAATATATGCAGTTATCACTGCAAACTTTCCTTCCAGAACTGACTTTGCATTGTCTATAGGTTTTAGTGTGTTGTATTTCCATTTTCACTTGTTTCAAGTTGTTGTGGTTTTTTAAAATTTCCCTTTTAATTTATTCTTGGACCCATTGATGTTCAGGAGTGTGTTGTTTAGTTTTTACATGCTAGTAGATTTTCCAACTCTCCTTTGTTGATTTCTACTTTCATACTATTGTGGTTTGTGGTTGAAAAAAAGATACTTGGTATGATTTCAATCTTCTTAAATCTGCAAAGACTTGTTTTGTGGCCTATCATATGGTCTATCCTGCAAAATGTCCTCTGTGTACGTAAGAAAACTCAAGTTTCTGCTGCTGTTGGATGAAATGTTCTCTATATGTCTATTAGGTTCATTTGGTCTAATAAGTGGTTGAAATCAATGTTCCCTTGCTGATTTTCTGTCTGGATGATCTATCCATTGCTGAAAGTAGGATACTGAATTCCCTTCTGATTATTGTATTGTTCATTTCTCCCTTCAGATCTTTTAGTATTAACCTAATATATCTAGGTGCTCTGATGACAGATTATATATATTTACCATTGTTGTATCTTTTTGATGAATTGACCTCTTAACATTATATAATGATCTTTATCTCTCGTTACTCTTTTTGACCCAAAGTCTATTTTATCTGATATAAATATAGTTACTTTCACTTTGTTTTGATTTCCACTTGCCTGAAATATGTGTTTCCAACTCCTCACTTTGAGCCTAAGTCCTCAAATCTGAAGTGACTCTCTTGTACAATGTATTCGGTTGGTCTTATTCTTTTATCTATCCCACCACTCTGTACCTTTTGGTTGGTGAATTCAATCCATCTACATTTATGTATTTATTATGGGTGATTAATAATTAATAATTATGAATAATCAATAATATAATAATAAAAGACTTACTAATACCATCTTATCAATTGCCTTCTAGTTATTTTGTATTTTATTTCTCTTTCTTCTCTTCATACCTTTGAGAATTGATCATTTTCTGTGATGGAAAACTCCCCTCTCTTTATGTTTTGTTAATCTTCTATAGGTTTTTGCATTGTGGTTACCTTGAAGCTTACATCATAAAACATCTTATAGATAAAAGAGTTCATTCTAAGCCAATAGCAACTTAACCTTGATTGTATGCAAAGGCTCCACCCCTTAGCCCTATAACTCCTCTCTTTTATGTTTTTGATGTCACAATTTACCTCTTTTTCTATTGTGCATTTGTTAAGTTGTAGTGGGTATAGTTATTTTAATAATCATTTGTTTTACCGTTATACTATAGTTAAATGGTTAACACATCTCATAATACAGAATTAGAGTTTCTAAGTCTGACTATATTTACTTTTACCAGTGTGTTGTATATTTTCATATGTTTTCATGTTACTAATCAGCATCTTTTCAACTTCTGCTTGAAGAACTCCTTACAGTATTTCTTACAAAGCAGATCTAGTGGTGATGAACTCTCTCAGTGTTTTATTTGTTTTTTGTTTTTTCCTGAAGATGTTTTTATTTCTCCTTCATATCTGAAGGATAACTTTGCAAAATAGAGTATTCTTGGCTGGAATTCTTTTTCTTTTAAAATTTTGAACATATCATACCACTCTTTCCTGTCCTATAGGGTTTCTGCTGAGAAATTCACTGATACCCTAATGGGGGTAGGTTACAATCTCTTTTCTCTTATTGCTTTTAGATTCTCTCTCTGTCTTTGACTTTTGACAGTTTCACTATAATGTATCTTGGAGGTCATTTTACAGAGGTAATGGAGTGATCTATTAGCTCAGTGAACTTAGATGTCCAAATTTCTCCCCAGGTTTAGACAATTCTCAGCTATTATTTCTTTAAATAGACTTTCTGCCCTATTACCCCCTTTTCCCCTTCTGCAACTCTTGTTATTCTACTATATGTACATTTAAAGGTGTCCAATAGACCATGTAGGCTATCTTCACTCTTTTTCCTTTTTTCTCTTCGTTCTGCTCTGACTATATTATTTCAAAGTTCTTTTCCTTTAGATTACTGTTTCTATCATCTGTTTCATCTATTCTTCTGTAGATGCTCTCCATTGCATTTTTCAATTCATTCACTGAATTTTTCAGTTCCAGAATTTCTGTTTGGCTCTTTTTTATGATTTTTGTCTGTTAAATTTCTCATTTTGTTCATAAATTACTTTCCTGATTTCATTGAATTGACTTTCTGTGTTTTCTTGTATCGCATTGAGTTTCCTCAAAACAGCTATTTTGAAGTCTTGTTATCAGCTAAATTGAAACATATCATGCTTTAAATTTAGATATTGTAGGATTATTGTTATCTTTTGGTGATGATGTGTTTCCCTGACTCCCCATGTTCCTTGGACTTTTGCGTTATTTTAGCATTTGAACAGCAGACACCTCTTCAAATCTTTACCGATTATTTTCTAGTGGCAGATTTTTTTTGTTGGTCTACCTTTTATCTGGTAATATCTCCAGCCCTGTATGGATACATCTGTTCCACACTTCTTGCTCCCTCTTGTGGCATAGTTCTTTTTTTTTTTTTTTTAAGATTTTATTTATTTATTCATGACAGACACAGAGAGAGAGGCAGAGACATAGGCAGAGGGAGAAGCAGGCTCCATGCAGGGAGCCTGATGTGAGACCTGATCTGGGGACTCCAGGATTACACTCTGGGCCAAAGGCAGACATGCTCGACCACTGAGCCACCCAGGCGTCCCGTTGTGGCATAATTCTTAAGATTATGTTTTACCTGGTTCTTAAGACTAACCCACCAGGCTAACTACTGGAAACCTCTCTTGTTTTCCAGAAGGTGGAGCTATAGCTCAAATTTGTGGTTTTTCCCTGGCCCATGGACCTTCCTTAGCTTATTTTCTGAGGGGGACTCTGTTTACAGGAATTTGCTCCATGCTCCACTCAAGAGGAGGCACAGGTTTCTGGCTGTGGGTTTAGCACTCAGGGCACTGGGGATGCCTGTGAGACAGTAGAGGTATCCTCAGGTAAGGTTCTCCCAGTGGCTCATGCATAGGCTTCCTGCTGGAGCCCTGAATGCCATCAGTGGAAACTGCATTCCTTTAATGCCCTCTTGATATTCTTATCTGTCTCTTTCCTGATCTCCCTCCCCCAGTCATGGAGGCCCTGTCCCAACACTCTAGGTGCTGCAGGAGAGAAATGGGCTTCTCCAGCAGCGTCCTGCACAGCTGAAGTAGCTGAACATACATTCATTGCTCTCCTTTTCCCCTCACAGGGTAGATCACCGTTGCTGGCTAGTTCAGCCCCATACTGTGCTGCCTTAGGGGAGGACTGACACTGGCAAAGTTCTTCTTACCTCTTCCAATCCATCCAATTATGTATTCTTTTTGTTTGAATGGAATGTTAGAATCTTTCCTTGGGAAGGTTGAACTTCTATCAGTGTCTCTTGTCCATGGGTATCTCCCAAGTCAGCATTCTCCTGGTTTTCCTCTACCCCGTGTGTGTGTGTGGGGGGGGGGGGGGACGGGGGCACGCTGGCTATGACCAGTTCACAAGGTCCTGCTGATTCCACAGACCATACCAAGATCTGTCTGCCTATTACCTGATGCGCAGGTACTCCTCCTGGGTACCTTGGTACATGGTGGTGCTAGACCCCACAACTCTCACAGAGGTACTTTCATTCATGGATGAATGCTAAATTGGTTATTTAAATGGGGGGGGAGAGAAGAGGGCAGAAAGGAGAGATATCTTATGATGCTGACATCATTCCCCTGCTTCTGAGTGTTCACTATGAACTGGAAGGGAACTTATACTCCATCTAACTAAATTTCCTCAGCTTAAACGTAAGGCATCTGAGGCCCAGCAAATTGAAATGGTTTGGTGTAGTTTTTACAACAGAATATGGCAAAACAAAACAAACAAAACAAAACAAAACAAAATCTAGAAGTTAATCTTTTGGATTGGGAGCTTCCTAACCCAAAGCTTCCCAATTTTAACACAAAATTTTTACACATTTAAGTATGTGATAGATGAACCGATGGTACCTTAGAAACATATGAGGAAAAAGGCCCTGATTACCAAATTCAAAATTCTAAAATATGAAAGAGGTTCCTCTTTATCTCAGGTCCTCATTACTTTACATCTAATTTTATAAAACCTTCCTAACTTGTTTTGTTGCTTTCATAGTTCCCTCTCTGCAAATTCATATCTCTCTCAGACCTCAGACCAGCTCCCAAACCTAAAATGAATGTTTCATTTCATTAGTCATCTTTTAAAAAATCCTGATGGGTCTCCATTGATTATAGAATAGAATATTGATTACAAGATGAAAGACAGGTCTAGATTCAAATCATGACTCTTCCCTGCCACTTTCTTTGATAATCTGTGTCAAGCAAATCAAACATTATGACCTTTAATTTCTACTACTGATAAATGGGAATAAGAAAGCTGAAGGTTTTAGGGATCCTCGCTGGTTCAGTTGGAGGAGCATGTGACTCTTGATCTCAGGGTCATGAGTTCAAGCTCCACGTTGGATACAAAGATTACTCCAAAAATTTTTAAAGTTTTAAAAAGAGAGTTCAAGGTTTAGGTATTAGATTTCAACGAAATCTGAAAATCTCCCTTCCACAGTAAGTTAATCATATGAAGAGCAATTGGGGAAAAAAATTAAAGTAGCAAAAGCATATCAATAGCAATCAAACAAGGAGAAAGCTTGTGTCATGACCTTAAAAAATTGGTGGCTATCAAGCAAGGAAAGACGCAGGAGCTTCCAAGAATTCACCGATGTTCACAGCAGTATGGCAAGGCTCTTATCCTCCAAAGGAGCACTGTAGGGAAGATGTGCAAACACAATCTTGAAAAATCTAAAGTATCCTCCAAAAACCTGGTACCACAACATGGGAAAGAGAGATTCAGCGAGATATGGGTAGCTCTTTAAAGAGAAAGAATTCTACATGGGAAAAAAAGTCCCATCCCAGCTACCTTTGTGTCCTCAGAAAAGGGAACTATTGGGACCTTCTATTTTAGGATCTTCCAGCTGTGAGAAAAATGGACAGGATAGCAGAACAATCATAAACATCCAGAGTTAATTATCTCCAACAGTAAATAGTGATTTAGCAGAAAGGAAAAAAAAAGAGAGAATAATTAGGACAAGAGTCTCTGAGGAAAAGAAAGTGGAGAAGAAGCATGCATGGGGAAATAACCCACACACGTGCTATTGATATAGGGGCAAAACTCTTCATTTATTATTTATCTTTTCCCAGGAGGAAAGAGCCGGGGTTGGGAGGAAGAGAAATTGCTGTTGGGGAGAAACAGGTGAATGTGGAAAGGAAAAATGGTGACATTGAAATAGAGAACCCAGTACACAAAACAAAAGTTTATATTACTTGCTCTAATGAAAGCAAAGAACACAGGACTTTATGATCATTAGAGGATATAATCCAAGGCTCAATGATATTTCTTAGTGTGATGAAGGCAAACCTCAACTGATGGACTGAGTTTAGCGCAACACATTTAATAAAATCCAGGCAAGCGAGCCACAGGTCGTCCAACCAAAGCTGTATAAAGCCACGGTTGAGCTCTTCCCTTCTCCCTGAGCTTAAGGCAATAGAAAAGCAAGTGGGATTCACCCACACTAAAGCAGAGTAAATAGAAGGCATAAATAATGTTACTTATATGCAATATTTAAAAAAAGATAAAAAGCGCACAACTTTGCAACATGTATCAGCAAAAATAAATGTGAAGAAGGAGAATACAGATAAAGAAACCATTGTAAACGTTAGCAGAGCTCCTCCCACAGACACAAAATCCTGCAAGTGTTTCATGATATGGATGTTAAAGAAAAGATAAAAGCAGTTTAAAAAAAAAAATGAGATGAAAAGCACTATTAAAGAGAAAGAGGGGAAAAAATGCAAAGCTAAGAAAACAAAGAACCATACAGAACTATTAAAGAACTAAAAAAAATTAGCACAGAAACAGCACTATCAAATATAATTTCAAACACCCAATCCATTCAAATTTAAAGCCTTCTCTATCCCCTAACCTGCGTGAGATAGTGGGTCAAAATTAACTTCTTTTCTTTTTCTGATCACATCTCTCCTATTTGCCAGTCACTGTTTCTGATATCCAGGGTATAGGAGGTAGGTTTTGAGCAAATGCAGCAGTTTTTCCAGCAGTTTTAGTTGTCATCCACCCCCGGGGACCTCTAGGTGACCGGGTACAGGTGTGAACTTTATAAGGCGTCTTTGCAGCTCCTTCATGAATATCCTGTGGTTGCCTGGTCTGCCTCTTTTCTGCCTGGCTCCTGGATTTCTGGGGCCTACCCTCTGTCCATGTCCCTCGGTCAGCACGCCTGGTTAGAATCACTTCCACAGGGTCCTTAGCAAGTCTCAAAAACATGGACCTTTATCCTACCAGGAGGAAGTACAGCCCAGTCCCAAAGCACCTGCGTGTTTTGCCACAAGACAGGGTAATTCCAGCTACAGCATCTCATCTCTAGAATATTCACTAGTAAGACCTTCGAGTCCCGAGGGACAAGCATAAAGCTTTCCAAATGGCTCCCTAGAAAAGCCTCCCCTTGACTTGAGAGGAGGGGGCATCTACCATCGTCTGCCTTTTATAATAATAACAACAATAATAATGACCATCATTGGGCTATTTGACAGGTTCAAGTTCAAGGACAGTTGAAATGATGACTTGACCTCTAGACAACGTGCTTTTACTTCTATTTGTTCCCAAAGCAGCAAATAAACTGCCATTGGTGGAAATAAAATAAGAAGAGGTCAGTGGATTCAGCTCCTCGTGTTTCATGTACGTTCCGCAGAAGCCCAGGTGAAGTTCGGGGGAACTGGCAGCTGCCAATTTTCCAGGTCAAAGAAGGATTTGGACTCAACGGTCTTTCACACCAGCTACGTCAATACTCAGAAATAACTTTGAACACCAACAGAGGGCTGTAACTCTGCTAGGCAAGGAGCCATATTCCCCAGGCTCTGAAATTCTTTGTGCCCACACTGGGGCAATCTCCTTGACCCTGAGCAAGCTGTGTGCAGTACCTAGAAGTTTCCATCTGTGTCTAGTTATGGGCTCGCTACCATAGAGCAACACATCTCCTCCTTCCACATCAGAGAGGTGATGAAATGCCGGTAACCTGTCACCCCCTCTCTAAAGAAATCTCTTTCTCTTCAACTTCAGCTTCATATGTAGGTTGGAGATGAGTGGGCAACAACCACTTTAGGACCATGGACTTAGGAAGTTCTACATGATTAGTTTGGTACTTCTCTCTAGAATGAGAGGCACATAGCATTTTGTTGTGAGCGTTTGGGGACTCCAATAGAGAATCCGGCTAATTGCCTACCATACGCTGACTTATATCATGACTTCCAGGGCACTTGTGACTTCCTTCAGGCAAAAACTGCACCACCCATCTTTAGTTTTTCTGCAGTGCCTGAGATGGCACCCGCTCGCTCAGGACAGTTCATAAATGCTTGGGAAATCAAATTTAATTGTAAAGAAAAGCTAACTTTCCCTTCCCTTTCTACCTATACACATACTATCCCTTCTCACCCGCCTTTAGTACTAGAACAAGGCTACCTTCCCATGAAATAGACCCACTCCATTTCAGCCCCATTCATTTCTCCTTGTCTGTGAACTCCTCCACAGCTTTTTTTTTAAATATTTTATGTATTTATTCATGAGAGACACAGAGAGAGAGAGAGGCACAGACAAGGCAGAGGGAGAAGCAGGCTCCATGCAGGGAGCCTGACGTGGGACTCGATCCCAGGTCTCCAGGATTACGCCCTGGGCTGAAGGCAGGTGCTAAACCACTGAGCCACCCAGGCTGCCCCAGCTTTGTTAATATGCTGTGTTATATCACTATTTAAATTTACCTTTATCCTGCCATTTCAGTTAGACCTCGAGCTCTTTAAGACTATGGGCCATCCACTTGTTATGAGCACCAGGTGCTGTATGGAAACAAAAAAAAAAAAAAAAAAAGGAAGTATTGAATCTCTGTGTTGTGTACCAGAAACTAATATAACACTGTATGTTAATTATACTGGAATTAAAATAAAAACTTAATAAAAATTTAATTGAGATTCCAAATTTAAGAGAAAAAAAGACTATGGGCCATCTTGTACGTACTTCTTTAGAGAAGTTCTTAGCATTCGATAACTATTGATAAGAACACTGTGTTAAATCAGATACAAATCATCTCTCCTACACATATTTGAGAAGGAATAACTCCATTGGCTTTTGCTTATGTTTCACTATCGCACTGAACTAATGGGATTCTGACGAGCATCATCATAGCGTGTTAGAGGAAGAGGCCTTTAGAGATCATCAATTCTGCACAGTTTACTTCATGTTAATGTAGCGTTGCAGATGCTGCTTCCCTTCACCCTCTGCCGACCATTCTAGTAACTGCACCCTCTTGAATCTCATTTCAGCATGAACACCTATTTCTCCAAGTTTCTAAAATTGGCTAAAGCCAGTTTTTAAATGTGCTGTGTATAATACGACCTGTTCACACTCCACGAAGACTGAAATTCCATTACCCATAGATAATAGTCTTTTAGGTACTTGGGCTCTGGAGCCAGAACACCTGTGCCCCAGGGCCATTTCTCCCACTTCATAGCTTAGACATCTCTGCCACACAGCTTCCTAACCTGAAAAATGAGAATAATAAGAATAATGACCTTATAAGGTTGTTGTGAGCCTAAATGAATTAATGCCTATGAAATACTTAGACTAGAACCTAGGAAATAGCAAGTCCTCATTGTCCTTAGTTTGGTGGTGGTGGTAGTTGCGCTTCATAACTTTCATACCAATGACAAGATTTTTCATTTGGTTCTTTCTAGTAGACTAAGCTCCTAAAAGGACTGCTCAATTTATCTTTAAATCCGTAGCACTGCATACAGAGTGCCTGGCACATAATAATCACTCTGCAAATGTTTGTTAAGTGCAATTTATAAATGATACGATCATTAAGAATACAAGCTCTGGATGCAGACTACTTCAGTTCAAATCTGGCTCTGCCACTGACTGGCTAATTCAACTTAGCCTTCACTTTCCAGTACCATTATCATCTACTTTAAATGATGGTGACTTCGTAAGATTGTTGAAAGAATTAAATTATTACATACCTGAAAAGCATTTACAATAACATCTGACGCTTACAACCCTAAGATCAGCAGTTGCATGCTCCACCGACTGAGCCCGCCAGGCACCCCGCGACATTCTGTTTTTAATGAGAGCACAAGTCCCTCCTTGGGCTGCAGTCAGGATATTAAAGGCCATTCAGTTTTGAAGGACCACCTTTCAAGTTTGTGTAGTCTTACCATTTAGGGTGATCATATGCTGAGTTTGATTAAAGGCAGCCGCTATATGTTTGGCCAAAGCCTCCATTCTTAATTCTACATCAATAGATGCTGCTTCTGGGACATACCTGGCTAAGGGATAAAACCACCAAGAAGCCCTCCTAGTCTTAACAGTCCCTCAACCATGAGAATTGCTGGCAAGTGGCAGGCAGTTCATCCTGGGAGATAAGGATGCCCCCAAGCACAACACCCCCATGGGGCAGGATATGCTTCAACCCAATTTGAAAAGGTATCCATAAATACTCTATATTTCTAGCAGCTTTAGGCATTTGAATAAAATAAAGTTACCAATCTTCAAAGGGATATGGGCCCTGATATTGAGTCCTATGCAATTTGAGAAATTGCTCCTTTTTAAGATTGTTCCCAGCACAAGGGCGACATCTTGGAAACTCTCAGTGAGGATTTTTTCTTTCATGGCAATCTTAATTACTTAAATATGACTGGAATTATATTAATTTTAATTATCTTAAATATGGCTGGAATGTCATATTTAAAAGAAACATGCATAGACTCAGATATGATCAGACAGCTTTAAGGAGTTAAGGTTGACTTTATGAAGCCAAAAAATTCCTTGGAAATGTTGGCCTAATATCTTGCTTACGGAGTGCCCTGCAGCCTTTCCAGGTGAATAAAGAATGTCACTGCCTGGCAGGTGCAGGAAACCTCAGAATATTTTGGGGACCTCGAGAAGAGGAATTCACCCAAATCTAGAGACATCGCAGGCAAATCTGACAGCAAATAACCTGGCTTGGCTTCTGGTGTTATGAAGCTATCAAAAGTTCAATCTAGAGATCCCTTATGTAAAATTCCAACAAAGCAAGTTTTAAATAGCTTATTTGGTCAATTGCTATTCTTGTTGAGCTTATATAAATAATTAGGCCAAATTTGTTAAAACTGAACTTGTTTTACAAACAAATTAGTCTTGATTTGGCTCTCTTTGGAAAAGAGGGCAATTTTTGAGAGAAAAATTATGTTTCAATAACATAACTTCACAAATGTAAAATTCTACTTCTTATTGTCTTTAAATGTTTATTATTTCTCTAAGCTAGACAACTTGAGGTAAAACTTCAGAGAAATTACCACAATAGCTCATGTATAGACAGTCTTTGTGCTTGCTACATTGTGGGGATATTAACAGGACCCCGTGGGCACATAATTATTTGAATAACAATAATAGGACGGTCTTGGATATAACTGCAGCACAGAGAAGAACTCACCCTTTTTTTCTCCCAATGTGGTTCTTCACACCTTTATTTACAGGTTTTTATTTAAATCCCAATTTGTTAACAATATAATACTAGTTTCGAGTATAGAATTTAGTGATCCATCACTCACTACAATACCCAGTGCTTGTCACAAGTGGTCTCCTTAATCCCCACCACCTATATACATCCCTCCACCCACCTCTCCTTTGATAATCCTCAGTTTCTTCTCTATAATTACGAGTCTGCTTCCCGATTTGCCTCTTCTCCCACCCCATGTTCATCGGTTTTATTTCTTAAATTCCACATATAATTGAAATCACATGGTACTTGGCCTTTCTCAGACTTCCTTATTTTGCTTAGTGTAATACTCTCTATCCACATCCTTCCAAACAGCAAGATTTCATTCTTTTTGGTGGCTGAGTAATATTCGTGTGTGTGTGTGTGTGTGTGTGTGTACGCATACCAACTCTTTTTTATCCATTCATCAGGTGATGGATTTTTTGGCTCTTTCTATAATCTGGCTATTGTTGATAATGCTGATATAAACATTATAACGGTACTGGTGCTTCAAATCAGTATTGTTGTATCTTTTGGGTAAATATGTAATAGTGCAATTGCTGGATTGTAGGCAGTTCTATTTTTAACTTTTTGAGGAGCCTCTATACTGTTCTCCAGAGTTGCTGCACCCGTTTGCATTCCCACGAACAGTGCAAGAGGGTCCCCTTTCTCCGCATCCTCGCCAATACCTGTTGTTTCCTGTGTTGTCAATTTTAGCCATTCTGACTGGTATGAGGTGGGATCTCATTGTAGTTTTGATTTGCATTTCCCTGATAATTAGTGATATTGAGCATCTTTTCATGCACCTGTTAGCCATTCATGTGTCTTTTTTGGAAAAATATCTATTTATGTCTTCTGTCCATTTCTTAACTGGATTATTTGTTTTTGGGGTATGGAGTTTGAGAAGTTCTTTATAGATCTTGGATACTAATTCTTTATCAGATATGTCACTTGTAAATATCTTCTCCCATTACAAAGGTTGCCTTTTAGTTTTGTTAATTGTTTTCTTTGCTGTGCAGAAGCTTTTTATATTGATGAAGAGCCAGTGGTTTATTTTTGCTATTGTTTCTCTTGCCCCAGGAGGTGTATCTAGTAAGAAGATGCAACAGCTGATGTCAAAGAGGTTGCTGCCTGTGTTCTCTAGGATTTTGATGCTTTCCTAGCTCACATTTAGGTATTTCATTTTGAATTTATCCTCATGTATGGTCTAAGAAAGTGGTCCAGTTTCATTCTTTTCACGTTGCTGTCCAGTTTTCCCAACACCACCTGTTGAAGAGACTTTTTTTCCATTGGATATTCTTTCCTGCTTTGTCAAAGATTAGTTGACCCTATAGTTGTAGGTTTATTTCTGGGTTTTCCATTCTATTCCATTGATCTATGTTTCTGTTTTTTGTGCCAGTACCATACTGTGTTGATCACTACAACTTTGTAATATAACTTGAAGTCCAGAATTGTGATGCATCCAGCTTTGTTTTTCTTTTTCAAGCTTGCTTTGGCTATTTGGAGTCATTTGCGGTTCCATACAAATTTTAGGATTGTTCTAATTCTGTGAAATATGCTGATGGTATTGTACCAGAGATTGTATTAAATATGTAGGGATTGCATTAAATGTGTAGATTGCTTTGGGCAGTATAGACATTTTAACAATAATTGTTCTTCCAATCCATGAGCATGGAATATTTTTCCATTTCTTTGTGTCCTCTTCAGTTTCTTTCATCAGCATTTCATAGTTTTGTGAGTACAGATCTTTTACCTCTTTTGTTAGATTTATTCCTATCTTGTGGGTTTGGTGCAATTGTAAATGGGATTGATTCCTTGATTTCTCTTTTTGCTGCTTCATTATTGTTGTATAGAAATGCAACAGACTTCTGTATGTTGATTTTCTATCCTGTGACTTTACTGAATTTGTGTATCAGTTCTAGCAATTTTTTGGTGGAAACTTTGGGTTTTCTATATAGAATCTCATGTCATTTACAAATGGTAAAGGTTTGACTTCTTCTTTGCTGATTTGGATGCCTTTTATTTATTTTCATATTCTGATTGCTGGAGCTAGGACTTCTAGGATGATGTTAAATAGTAATGGTGAGAGGAAACATCTCTGCTTTGTTCTTGACTTTTGAGGAAGTTACCAGTTTTTGCCCATTGAGGATGATATTAGCTGTGGGTTTTTCATATATGATCTTTGTTATATTGAGATATGTTCCATCTATCCCTACTTTTATGAGAGTTTTTATCATGAATAGATAGAACCCGTGCTTTATTAAAGCTGAATGTTGTGTGTGTGTGTGTGTGTGTATATATATATACATATATATGTATATACATGATAATTCAGCTAATGTATCCAATGTTGTAGCAGACATGCACACCCAAATTAGTCCTCTCCATAATTGGATTTTTCCTGATCAGTGGAAATGGATGATCTTAGTGGAAAATGCTTCTTACTAGGAAAAATAGTAATTATGCTAGGCCTTCCTTTTTGCTGCAAGGGCTATTGTGTTGTTGCATGTTCTGCATTAATATGTCGAACAAATTATGAAGGGTCCTCATGCGCACCTCTGAGTCAGATAGAACTAGGAACCCTTCATTTAATTAGGTACCTGGGGATTTTTATAATTCCCAAGAGGCAAAGTCTACATTCCTTTCAGCTTAAAGAAGCCACAGATGAGACCTTTGACCTTAACACTGCTTAAGAATAAGGAAGATAAAAATCCCATAGCAAGGAGATGAAACAGGGAAATACGGGGAACTTTATGAAGGACTGCTTCTTTTTGCTCCTTTTCCTGCCTCTATTGCTGTGAGGACCTACACCCAGGCTTACACTTGCCTTATAGTATGTCCTCTTTGTAAAGGTCAAGGAATTATTTCTTCAGAGTCTTCCAGTACAAAAGAATAACATCGAAGACGTGACCAACCGAGATTATCATGTATGTTTTTCAGACCACTGAGTCAGCAAGACCCCTAACTCCAGAGCATAGGTGACCTATGGAGACCTATAGAAGATATCTAAATACTTATCTTTGTGTTAACCAGTTCCTGGATATCTGAGAAGACATGTATACCAGACCACAATCCTCAATAAAAACTCCAAGCCCCAAGCAAGAAGGCTTACTTTTCTTTCCTTTCTGAGTCTTCCAGACATTTTGTTTGTATCTGCATCCTCTCTGTATCTTCAATAAACTCTGCTTTCACTCTCACCCAACTCTTATTTGATATCTATACTATACAAAGCCAAGGACTCTCGCGCAGCGTCCTGCAGAACCCTGTCTGAGTCCTTGGACCCAGACAGCCTGCTATCATTAACACTACCATTCATTAGAGATATGATCTTGAACATGTTATGTAACCTCTAAGCCCTAAACCATGATCTAGAATTCAGGTAATATTACCTCCTTTCCTAAATCTATTGTAAGGATTAAATGGAGTATATATAATGATTAACACTATGCCTCAAGTGCAGTAATCATTTAACAAATGGCCAACTTTGTTTTGTTGATGTGATTCTTGTTTAGATGACTAATACTTTACCACCAAGGAATTTAAATTCTAGATGAGAAATTAAGAAATATATAAATAACTATAATGCAAAAGTAACAGTCACAGAAATTAAAAGTTAACAGATGTTTTGATAATTTATGAGTAGAAGAGATCCGTGTAGGTTGCAATTATATTTCCTATAAAAGGATAACATTTCCAAAAGGAAAATAGGTAATAGGTAGACATTTCAGGCATAAAGGAGTAAGACATGAAGAAAGGTGAACAAATGCACAAAAGCAGGAAGTACAAAGCTTATTTGGGCAGTAGAGAGAGAGGCACAACTGGTAGATTTATTATGAGGTTAGTCACCAAATTATTGAGTGTTCGTAATGCTCTAATCTAGAACAGCACAGTATAACAGGATGATCACTAGCCATATGTGGCTGTTAAGTTCTTGAAATGTGTTTAGTGTGACTAGGAAGCACAATTTTTAATTTACTTTAATTTTAATGAATTTAAATTTAAAAGTTGAAGGGGCTTCTGGCTGGCCCAGTCTATAGAGCATGTGACTCTTGATCTTGGGGTTGTGAATTCAAGCACCACATTGGGTATAGAGATTACTTAAATATAAAATTTCTTTTAAAAATTAAAAACTGAAGCATTCCATATAAGTCAGCTCTTCCAGTCCTAGATAATACACCACAGAAGACTGAAAACTAGAACTCAGATACTTGTATGCAAATATTTGTTACAGCATTATTCTCAATAACTAAAAGGTAAGAGCAACCCTAAATGTCCTTGGAATGTGCTTATTTCAATATTTTATCAACAAATAAATAGATGTTGGGGAGCAAGAATGCCTTACCCTCTTCACAGGAAGCAAGAACTCTTGTCCCCTTCAAGGTCCCTCTAGCTGGACTAAGAATCAATTCAACATGAGACAAATAAAAAGGAGAAAATCAAATTAATAAAAGTAATAAAAGTACATATGGGGACTCCACACAGACATGGAAATTCTAAAACCAGGCAAAATAAGGTATATATGTCATTCTGCAGTAAAGAAAAAGAAGTAAGGATCTTGGATTTCAGAGAACATGAATACATTTCACAGGATGATAAGAAGAAGAGATGTTTGGTAATTAGATGTTTTCTGTACCATACAGATTGGGTCACTCAGATAAAATTTCTGTTAATAACCCTTATACTGGGAAAGACCCTCAATTTAGATTCTTTTGTGTGGTTAAAGGAGAGACAAAACTCTCTTTGGAGCCCCAAGTTCTCAAATATCTTTTGCTCAAATTAATCCATATGCCAAAGTGGCACATTGTGGGGATGGAGTCTATTTTGAACCCCTTCAGCATCAACAAATGAATAAACAGAATGTGGTATATACATGCAATGGAATAAAAATCAGCTGTAAAAAGAAATGGTTCTGATACAACAGGAGTGAACCTTGAAAACATTATGCTAAGTGAAATAAGCCAGGCAGAAAGGACAAATATTTGAGGATTCCACCTATATATATATATATATATTTTATATTTGGGTATATGAAATATACCCAAAAAAGGGCAAATCCATAGAGACAGAAAGTATAGGGCTGCCAGAGGCTAAGCAAGTGGTGAATGATGAATTACTGCTTATTAGGTATAGAGTTTCTGTTTAGGTGAAGAAAAAGTTTGGATATAGAGAGGGATATGGTGGCACAACATTGTAAATGAAATGAATGCCATTTAATTACACCCTTAAAATCATTAAAATAGCAAATTTTATGTTATATATTTTATTATAGTAAAATTTAAACAGTGTAAAATATTTTTCTGTTAAATATATTGTTTTGGTAATTCTACACTTCACTTTAACTGTCACATTGTATAATATGTTATTGTAAGACAAAGCATAACTTTCATGACTTAAGAAAAGTGTTTTTAGGCCTCTAGCTATCTTGTGATCTATGCCTGACCTGTACTACTTGCCCAAAGCATATTTCTTCCAGAATTTCCTGAGATAATGTTGAAACTGCAGAAGAATAGACCCCAGTAGATAATGATGTTAAGGGAACAAAAAAAATGTAAGAACAAACAGTAACTATCAGGCCAGGAGATAGTCTAATCATATCATAGACAGTAAATTAGTGGTAAAACTCCACTGTAAAACTAGCACTGATTCAAAGTTAAGATCTGCCTGACATACACTCTTGTGTTATCTTTGCAGGATCTAAACCCCTTCAAGTACTCAAGTACTCAATACTGGACCAACTAGAGCCAGAGAATTGATGATGGTCACCCTTACTGGCCTGTGACTGTGACCTGGATTTAGTCACCTACAGATGACTTGTGTCTCAATTCCCTGCTGTATCCCCATTGCCCAGCCCCTTCATGAATATGTATTCATCCTTATGTTAAAGCTTCCCTAATTTTGTTGTTGGGGAGACACTGCTTTAGGAAAGTTCACTGCTGTTTTCCTTTATGTGTTAAGAGTAAAACCCTTCCTTTTCCTATTCTTTGTTTTGTTGTGTGTTTTAACTTGATACCAACCAGAAGGCAAACCCAGGTTCTGGTAACACTCTCAACAGTGGGGGAAAAAAAAAATCAATGAAGTCAAACCACATCTGATATAAATCAAATGTCCAACAAATATTGTTTTAATGACTTATAAAAGGATCTGAGCTTTCAACTTTAACCAGTGATAAACTGAATTGGATTTTTGCAAACACAAAATTTACATAGAAAGATAGTGAAAGAATTATTATTTCAGTCATGGAAGTTAGATTGGAAGCTTTTAAGGAAAAGACTAAAAACGAAAATTATATTTTACAAAAAGTGAAAGATTTTCAATTAAGCCACAAAACAATTGGCTCTAGAATACAAGACCTTTCAAACAATATCAAAGACCAGGAAGTCCAAATATCAAAAACTTATGAACTTATTTTTGCCTTAGATTAGTCATACAAAATGAGACACTTTCATAAATGTATATCCATGCAAAAGAATGAAGCTGGACCCCTATTTCACACCATACACAAAAGTAACTCATGCTGAATCATAGACTTAAATGCAAGACATAAAACTATAAAACAGAAGAAAAAACAAGAGTAAATACTTATAATTCTGGGTTAGGAAAAGCCTTCTTAGATATGATAACAAACAAACAAGCAACAAGAGAAAAACAGATAAATCAGACTTCAAAATTAAAAACTTCTTTGCTTCAAAAGTCACCATCAAAAAAGAGGGAAAAAATAACTCACCGAATGGGAGAAAGTATTTGCAAATAATGTATCTAATGAGGGACCTATAATATATAAAGAACTCTTACAGTACAATAATAAAAAAATAAATGGCCAAATTTTAAAATGGGTAAAGGCTCTGAGTGGCTATTTCTCCCAGAACATGTACAAATGATCAATATGCAAATGAAAAGATGCTTGACATCTTTAGTCACCAGGAAAATGCAAATCAAAACCACAATGAAATATCATTTCACATCCCCTAGAATAGTAATCATTAAAAGGACCCCAGTACACTCTTGTGGAGAGTGGAAAGAATGTAGAGAAATTAAACCCTTCATATATTGCTGGTGGGAATGTAATATGATGCAGCTTCTTTGGGAAACAGTTTGAGAACCCCTCAGTTGTTAAACATAGTTACCATATGACCCCACAATTCCAGTTCTAGGTATAACCCCAAGAGAAATTAATAAATATATCTATATAAAAATATGTACATTGATGTTTATAACAGAATTAGTCCTAATAGCCAAAAAGAAAGAATCTAAATGCCTATCAACTGATGAGTACATAAATAAAATGTGGTACATATCCATATACTAGAATATTCAACCATAAAAAGAAATGACATACTGATATATGCAACATGGATAAACCTTGAAAACATGATGTTAACTGAAAGAAGCCAGTCACAAAAGACCACATGTTCTATTATTCCAAATATATGAAATGAACAGATCAGGCAAATCTATAGAAACAGAAATTGAAGTTTGCCAGGGCCTGGGAGGGGGTGGGAATATGGAGTGACTGCTAATGAGTATGGGGTTTCTTTGAGGGATGATAAAATGCTCAAACATTAGACGATTTGTGATGGTTGCACAGTTCTGTGAATATACTAAAAACCATTACATCGTGTGTTTTAAAAGTGTGAATTTGAAGGTACATGAATTATATCTCAATAAACCCATAAAGGAAAAGAAAGAGAGAGAGGGAGGGAGGGAGGAAAAGAAACGGGATGGAAGAGAAGAAGTTAGTGTAGAGAAGAGAGGAAAGAAGATGAGAAAATGAGAAGAACAAGAGCTACACTTGTGGGCTTTCCCCTCAATAAGGAATAAAGAATAAAGGGTGGGATAGCCCCACATCGAGCTCCCTGCAGGGAGCTTGCTTCTCCCTCTGCCTGTGTCTCCGCTTCTCTCTTTCTCTCTGTGTCTCTCATGAATAAATAAATAAAATATTTTAAAAAAGGGTGGGATAGAGAGAGAGTTGAACACAGTTTCAGAATGAAAGACAATATATCAATAGAAAAAAAAGAGATTAAACAGACCATCACCACGAATTATAAATTGAATCTAAAGTTTTCTTGGAGAGATGAAAGTAAAATACTACAATTCCTCCTACTGAATAATTTTATTAGTATATGATGATTTCTATTATATAGCTGTGTAGAGATTGGACCATACAGGGTCCTAACCTTTTACTGAGTTTATGTTATAAAAGAGATTTGGACAAAGAGAACACAGGAGAAAATATTTGATTTGACAAGCAGCTTTGGGAATTTCACCAAAGGTGACATCTGAGCTGCCTCTCAAGGGTGAGTAATAATCTGAGGGGGATCCAAGAGGCAGGGTATTATATGTAGAGGGATCAGTTTATGGAGAGGCATGATGGTATGAAAGAGAATGGCATAGAAGAGAAATATGAGGGAGAGGAGGCAGAGAAGTCTCATGGGGTTAGGATGAAGTTTTAAATTTATCCTATAAATAACAAGCCAAGGTGGTGTTAAAATTCGAGATATGATCAAATGTTCATTTTAGAAAGATAAGCAAGGCGGTATATAAAAGGGAAAAGGTTTGGGATGTGTAATTGAGGTAGACACGTGGAGTCTGCCCGATTTCCTCTTCAAGGCCCATGCACCCATTCCCACGCTGTTATGGATACCAGGTCCTGATAGGTCTCAGCTGCCACTCTTTAAATTGCCTTAGCTGGGATGAACTGCCTCATCCAATGACAGCCTAATGCAGGGATATACACTCAAATCTCTTGCCTCAGTTTGGGATAACTCTGAAGGCCCATCCCAGCTCCAGAGCTTTCTGCACGACTGGCTGAGGTTTCAGTTCCAACCACATTGAGTCAGCTTCTTCCACCCAACACTATTGTTCTTACTTCCTGAGAAGTCTATCTCCTAAGCATGCTCCCCAGGAAACAGTCTGAATTCAATTGCCCATTTCCAAAGAGCGTGATCCAAGATGTGGTGTACATTACATCAACAGTTAAAAGCAACAAAGAGAAACCAACCAGGAAAGGAAACTTAAGAATGTCAGTGCAAGAGAGAATGGAGAACAAGAAAAGAATAATAATGTCAAAGCCAATGGAAAAATCAATTTAAAAGGAAGGAATGGTCAGCAGTATTGAGTGCTACTGAAAATAAGGACTCATCAATCAGGCTAAATCTTTACCTTCTCAATTGCCTTTTGATTTTTAAAGATTTTATTTATTTATTTATTTATTTATTCATTCATTCATTCATTCATTCATTCATTCATTCATTTACTTATTTATGAGAAAGACAGCATGAACAGGGGGAAGAGGTAGAGGGAGAAGAAGAAAACTGCTGAGCACAGAGCCCAGAGAGCCCCAATGCAGGGCTTGATCTCACAACCTGAGCAAACCTGAGATCACGACCTAAGCCCAAATCAATAGACGCTCAACTGACTGAGCCACCTAGGTACCCCCTTTCTGTCTTTAGGTTGATAATTGGCTTTTATAGATAAGTCTTGATCATTTTTTCTCCTGTAAAGTTAAAAAATACATAAGCCTACTCCTATAGCTGTCTATTACAAAGGAGAGATTAAAAATTGATCATAAATACAATGAAGAACTGACTTAAGAATTCAGGAAAAAGAATTATATTAAGAAAAGTGTAAGGCAAATGAATTGGATCTTAGTATCTGGCATAGAATAAGCCCAGAACTTCATGTTGTTTATCCTTATGCTCTGTATTTTCTTTTGTTAGTTTTTTGTAGGTCTTTGTACTGAAAGAGAAAAGCCCTTTTCCTTCTTTAGAAAAGAAAAAAAGATATGTAAGTTATCTACGATTGTGTAACAAACCACACAAAATTTAGTGGATTAAAACAATTTATTTCTCCAAATGTTTGTTGAGGTTCTTCTGCTAACCGCACCAAGGCTCACTCACACAATTGCAATCATCTGTGAGTTCAACGGGGCTGATGGTCTAAGACAACTTCTCAATCATGTCTGGGGTCTCAGCTGGGTTAACTAGATGCCTCCGCCGGCGGGGCCTCTCTCCATGTGTTTCATGCTGACTTTTTCACACGGTGGTGATAGTGTTCAGAGAGGGTAATACCCAATGCACAGATGCTTGCCAAGCCCTGCGTGTGTGTACTTGCTGATCTCTAACAGGAACAGGTCACACAGCCAAGTCCAGCATCAAGGTGGAAGAGATGCATAAAACATACAGAGAAGTGTGATACAGAAGGATAAGACAAGGAAATCAATCTTTCATAATACTCTGCTTATAATGGCAGCTCTTTCTGTACCTGGACTGATTCCCTCTCATTATCTCTCTTTCTCTTTTGGGAACCTTTCCAAGATTAATTGATGATAAAGGTCTATTTCTGGGGCACACCGTAGGGATATATTCAATACAAAAAGATCTATCTTCAAAGGAAAAAAAAACATGGAAAAATTGAAAATGGTTTTGTAGACCTTGTAAAATAGAGCCGGACTTCTAAAATAGCTTTGCTTGGTGTGCATTTCAATTTTGTGAATAAGCTTGAATGTCTTTGGGATGAGAATGACTGCCTCCAGCCTCTTTGGGGCATTGTGACATTCTAAGGAAACTCAAGGATTCAAAGTGCGTGGATTCAAATGCGTGGTTTTTGTTTTATTTTGTTTTGTTTTTTTCCTCCTGGAAAAGAAATAAGAAAGTCGCATGGAAATATACACAAATGAGCCAAGTAAAAATGTGAGGGAGAGCTTTGTGTAAACTACAATGAGGTGTTACAAAATCCTGCAGTAGAACAGTTAAGTTGACCGTGTCTGGAAAGTACTCTCCAAAAAAGCACATAATAAAATATGAGGAAAAGCAACTTTACGTTCTTCCAGAGTTCCCTTCCTTGCACAGGGGTTTATAAGATTCATCTGCTAAATATGAAATATTGTCTAAATAAACAAAAGCATATTTTTGTCGATTTCTCAAGAAAACTTTAAAATGTAATTGTAAAGTCTTAAATTTAAAGAACTCTGGTTGACTTATAAAGGCTAATAAGACAGTCAATAATCTTCAGGAAGCAAATTAAGCTTTAAGTGTGCTGACAATTTATAAAAGCTTCAGAGGCTTACTGATACTGTAACGCAATGAAAGAGAAAAAAAATTAAAATAGAGTGGGAAAAGGAGTAGAAAAAATAGGAGTTGCTTAAAAAGTTTAAACCGTTGGTATATGAATACAGGGGAAATTATATAAGGATTAGTTTAGGTTATATTTCTATCAAGGTGAATCTTTGAACAAATTAATGGGTTTGATAATTTGGGTTTTAAAATAGTTAATATGTTCTCGATTTTAATATAGTGTGAAGCATGTTAGCATAATATTATTTTTTCATGGAAAGCCTAATTAATTCTAACTTTCTAGATTTCCTATACTGATTTTTTACTTCCATTAAATGTTTAAAGTTATAAACATAAAAATTATGATTCAACTATCTTTTGAAATATTTACTCTTGTTAACTTCAGACAATACTATTACAAATCATACATTCCTAGTATCTCTGCTCATATTACCTATAAAAAAATTTAAATATAGTAGTTCTCTGAAGAATTAGATTATGTTTATTTTTAAGTCAACCCCAAACAAGATTTCCAAAATCCCTAGCTGGGAATGTAGACTATTGTGAAATTAGTATCATCGAGTTAAAATAACCTGAGACTACGTGGACAATTCCTAATTAGGTAGATCTAAATTCATAACAAAATAGAATACAAAAACAAGCAAACATAGTTTTATTATACATATGTGTGTCTTTTATTTGTATACATTCTACAATGGACATTAGTTAATAGTTTAAAAGAGATATGCAAGTAACTTTAGATCACACTAGTGTACATGGTCACGTTTGCACCTAAACTTTACAAATATAAAAGAGTTGTCGGAGGGTATTGATAGAGCATAAGCAACTTTCACTGGAGTCCTGCCAGGGCAAAAGCACTGGTCTGTGATAGATCCTATCTCCTAGTTCTGCTGTGACTCAGAATTCAGAAGTTAGTTGCTTTGGTTAAAGATGTAGCTAAAATGAGTGATACACTCATTACAAAGAAATATGAATATAAAGAGGATGAATGTGTTTTATCCATTTGTTTATTGAGGGAACTGTTAAAGTTTCATTAAGATGTTGAGTTAAATGGATTATTTTTTTTTAGTTAAATGGATTATATACAATATCTTACATATTAATAAACCAAGTATGTTTTAAAGCAAAAGTTAGAAGTTTTGTCATTTAACTATGTGTTTTTAAGTATGTTTCAAAAATGTACATATAAAGGTAATACATGAGTAAATTAAAAAAAAATTTTAAAGATTTTATCTATTTATTTATGAGAGACACAGACAGAGAGGCAGAGGCACAGAGAGAAAAGCAGGCTCCCTGCAGGGAGCCCGACGTGGGACTCTATCCCAGCCTGAGCCGAAGGCAGACTCCCAACCACTGAGCCACCCAGGTGTCCCTAAAAATATTTTTTAAAGTGGTAATAATTCAGATACTTGGTCTCTGACTATATTTTCTGTGCTCCCCCCCATCTTTACTGAGATGTAATTGATATACATTATTGTATAAGGTATACAACATGTTGATTTGGTAAACATACACTGCAAAATTACCACCATATTGTTAGCAAACACCTCCATCATGTCAAATAATACAAGTTTCTTTTTTTTGTGTGGTGAGAACATTTAAGATCTACTCTCTTAGCAACTTTCAAGTATATTCTAAAGTATTACTAATTATAATCACCATGTGAAACACTAGCTCTTCAGAACGTCTTCATCTTATAACTGGAAGTTTGTATTCTTTAACCAAACTCTCCCTATTTCCTCCAACCCCCAGGCCCTGGAAAAAAAACATTGTAGTCTCTGTTTCTGTGACTTCACCTTTTTTTAGATCACATGTATAAGTGCTATCATACAATATGTATCTTTTTCTCACTGCACTTAGAATAATACCTTCAAGTTCCATCTCTATTACAAATGGTAGGATTTCCTTCTTTTTCATGGCTAAAAAGTATTCATTATATACATATGAATACATCTTTTATATCCATTTACCTGTTGACAGGTACTTAAGACACAATCTTGTCTATTGTGAATACTGCTGCAATGAACCTGGGAGTACAGACATCTGTTTGAGATCCTATTTTATTAAATTGGACATATACCCAGAAGTGGGGTTACTGGACCATACGGTAGTCTTCTTAATTTTTTGAAAAATTTCCATACTGTTTCCCATAGTGGCTGCACCAATTTACCATCTTACCAATAGTGCACAAGGTGTCCCTTTTCTTCACATTCTCACCAACACTTAACTCTTATCTTTGCAATGATAGCCATTCTAACAGGTGTGAGGTGACACTTCACTGTGGTTGATTTGCATTTCCCTGATGATTAGTGATGTTTGGCACCTTTTCATGTACCTGCTGGGCATTTGTTTATCACGTACCTTTTTGGGGAAAATGTTTATTCAGTTCCTCTGCCCATTTTTTAATCAAAACAACTTTTATTGAGTTGTCTAAGTTATTTTTTTTTAAGATTTTATTTATTTATTCATGAGACACACAGAGAGGCAGAGAGACAGGCAGAGGGAGAAGCAGGCTCCATGCAGGGAACCTGACGTGAGACTCGATCCTGGGTCTCCAGGATCAGGCCCTGGGCTGAAGGCGGCGCTAAACCGCTGAGCAAACCAGGGCTGCCCCTAAGTTCTTTATATATTTTGGATACTAACCCCTTATCAGATTTATGGTTTCTAGATAATTTCTCCCATTCCATAAGTTGCCTTTTCTTTTTCTTTATGGTTTCCTTCATTATTTGGAAGCTTTTAAGTCTTGATTTAGAAGCTTTCCTTCCTTTCTTTTGTTTACGGTTTCCTTCTTTGTTTAGAATCTTTTTTTATCTTAATGTAGTAACACTATCTTTGCTTTTGTTGCCTTAGCTTTTGGCATCAAATCCAAAGACCAATGTTAAGAAGCTTACTGCCTATGTTTTCTCCTAGGATTTTATGGTTTCAGGTCTTATGTTCAAATATTTAAGCCATTTTGTTGATTTTTGTATATGGTGTAAAACAGGGCTCTAGTTTCATCCTTTTACATGTGACTATCCAGTTTCTCAAACACTATTTATTGAAGAGACTATCTTTCTTCCATTGTATATTCTCCTTTGTTGTAAATTAATTGACCGTATATGTGTGGGTTTATCTCTGGGCTCTCCATTCTGTTCCATTGATGAATGTGCTTGTTTTTATACCAATGCCGTATTGTTGTTGCTGTTTTAAGATTTTATTTATTTGAGAGAGAGAAAGTGAACAAGAGTGAGAGAGAGAGCATGAACAGGGAGAAGGGCAAAGAGAGAGGGAGAAGTAGACTCTCTGCTGAGCAGGGAGCCAGATGTGGGGCATGATCCTGGGACTCTGGGATCACAACCTCAGTGGAAGGCAGACGCTTAACCAACTGAGCCACCCAAAGGCCTGCCATATTGTTTTGATTGTCATAGTTTTGTAATATATTTGAAATCAGGAAGCATCATACCTCCAGCTTTGTTCTTCTTTCTTAAGATTGCTTTGGCTATTCAGAGTATTTTGTGGTGCCATAGAAATTTGAGTATTTGTGCTATTTCTGTGAAAAAAAATTCCTTTGGAATTTTAATAGGGATTGCGTTGAATCTGTAGATCACTTTGCATTGTATGGACATTTTAATGATATATTAATTTCCAATATAGGAGCACAATATCTTTCCATTTATTTGTGTCTTCTTCAATTTGTTTCATCAATGTCTTCATTGTATAAACCTTTTGCCTCTTTGGTTAAATTTATTCCTAAGCATTTTATTCTTTTTGATGCTTTGCAAATGGGATTATTTTCTTAATTTCTCCTTCCAATAGATGGCTGTTAGTGTATAAAAACACAAGTGATTTCCATATATTGATTTTGTATCCTGAATCTTTACTGAATTCTGGTAGAGTTGTTAAGATTTTCTATATATAATTGTAATGGGAAAACTTGGTTCCATTTACTTTCACATGAAACATACTTCTAATCACAAAATATAATGTCTCCACTTTCACTTATAATTTTATTTATTTCACCTATTTCTCGCTATATATAAATATATAGATAGATGTTTTATATATATATATACACACATGTGTATGTATATGTGTGTTTATTTAGTGAATCTAGTTAAAGTTTTGTTGATTTTGATTATCTTTTCAAAAAAAGAACAGCTCTAAGTTTCATTGAACTTTTCTATTATCTTTTTTGTCTCAATTCCATTTATTTCTACTCTGGTCTTCGCTATTTCCTTCCTTCTACTTCCTTGGGCTTAGTTTGTTCTTTTTTATTCCTTGAGGTATAAAGCTACATTGTTTATTAGAAATCTTTCTTTTGTCTTAACGTAAGCATTTATTGCTATTAACTTCTCTCTTAACAACTGCTTTTGCTACATCCTCTAATTTTAGTGTGTTCTGTTTGCATGTCATCTGCCTCAATATACTGATTTATCCTTTGATCCACTGGTTGTTCAGTAATATGTAGTTTGATCTCTACATACTCATGAATTTTTCAGGGTTTTTTTCTTATAATTGATTTCTAGTTTCATACCATTGTATTTGGAAAAAATGCTTGATTTGATTTCAATCTTCTTAAATTTATTGAGACTTATTTTGTGGCTGAATATATAATCCACCCTGGAGAATGTCCCATGTGCACCTGAGAAGAATGTGTATTCTGTTGCTATTGGATGGAATGTTCTGTAAAAGTCTGTTAAGTCCACCTGGTCTAACACGTACTTTAAGACTTATGCTTCTTCATTGATTTGCTGTCTGGATGATCTATCCATTGTTGAAAGCAGGGTACTGAATTCTCCTACTGTTGTTATATTACTATTTCTCCTTTCAGATCTGTTTTATTTGCTTTCTGTTTTTAGGTGCTCCTATGTTGTGTGAGCAAATAAATAAATATCTACAAACATTATATCCTCTCGATGAATTGACTCATTTATTATTATATAATGACCTCTTTTGTCTCTTGTCTGATGTAAATATACCAACCCCCGCTTTCTTTTGGTTTCCATTCACATGGAATATCTTTTTCCATCCTTTCAATTTCAGTCTATATGTGTTCTTAAAGGTGAAATGTGTCTTATTTGTCTAATCCATCAGCCATTGAATTGGAGAAATTAATCCATTTACATTTAAAGTAATTTTTTTTTAATTTTTATTTATTTATGATAGTCACAAAGAGAGAGAGAGAGAGAGGCAGAGACACAGGCAGAGGGAGAAGCAGGTTCCATGCACCGGGAGCCTGACGTGGGATTCAATCCCGGGTCTCCAGGATCGCGCCCTGGGCCAAAGGCAGGCGCCAAACTGCTGTGCCACCCAGGGATCTCTAAAGTAATTATTGATAAATATAGATTTTTAAAAAGATTTTATTTTATTTTTTTTAAGATTTTATTTTTATGTAATCTCCATACCCAACTTGAGGCTCAAACTTACAAACCCCTAGATCGAGTCCCACACTCTACCATCTGAGCCAGCCAGACACCCCAATAAACATAGACTTCCTATTGTCATTTTGTTCATGGATTTCTGGCTGTTTTATAATCCCTTTGTTCCTTTCTTTCTCTCTTCGTTTATGATTTGATGATTTTCTGAGTGGTGTGTTTGGATTCTTTATCTTTTGTGTGTATACTATAGGTTTGTGGTTACCATAAGGCTTATATAAAACATCTAATATTTATAATAATCTATTTTAACTTATAACTACTTAACTTTGAACACATACAAAAGCTCTACATTTTTACAGTCTATATCCTTCCACATTTTATGCCTTTACTGTCACAATTTAATCTTTTTCCCTTGTGAATCTATTAACAGATTATTGTAGTTATAATTATTTTTAATGCTTTTGTGTTTTAACCTTCATTCTAAAGTTATAAATCATTTACCCACCGTGAGTACATTGAAGTATTCTAAATTTAAGTATATATTTACCTCTAAATTTAAGTATATATTTACCTCTAGTTTTATACTTTCAAATGTTTTCCTGTTACTAATTAGCATCCTTTCATCTCAGCTTGAAAACTCACTTTAACATTTTTATGAGGCTGGTAAGTGGTGATGAATTCCTTCAGTTTTTGTGTATCTAGAAACTTATTTTCTTCTCCTTCAGTTTTGAAGGACAACTTTGCCAGATAGAGTATTTTTGGTTGGCAGTTTGGTTTCTTTTCTTAACACTTTGAGTATGTTATGCCACTTCTTTAAGGCCTGCAAAGTTACAGCCAAAAAATGTATTGATAGTCTTGAGAATTCCCTTGTATGTAACAAGTTGTTTTCCTCTCACTATTTCTAACACTCTCTATTTTTTGTTTTTGACAATTATAATGTGTTGGATCCCAGGGTGGCTCAGCGGTTTGGTGCCTGCCTTCTGCCAAGGGCATGATCCTGGAGTCCCGGGATCGAGTCCCACATCAGGCTCCCTGAACATGAGCCTGCTTCTCCCTCTGCCTATGTCTCTGCCTCTCTCTCTTTCTGTATCTCTCATGAATAAATAAATAAAATCTTTTTTTTTTAATGTGTCTCAGTGTGGTTCTCTTTGGATTCAACTTTTTTGCAACCTCTATGCTTGAGGGAGTCTTAAAAGTTGGGGTGCTAGATGTGGGGTTCCAACCCTTTACTCTTCAGGGAGAAACTAGGACTTCCCTCCTAATGTACGGCACTGTGCCAGCGGTAGGCTTTCTGGAGAGTGTGGCTCAGTCTTTCCTACCTGTTTTGATGTGGGTATTTTTTTATTAGCCTGAAGTGTGGGAATCACTTTGCTAGTTTCTGGATTTCTCTGAGGTAATTGCTCCACAGGTAGCTGTTCATTCAGCATGTCTGTGAGATGAGGAGAATTCCAAACTTCCTCTGTTGCCTTCTTTAAAGGCTGTCCCTTGATTTCCTGTGCTTTTATCGCCTACCTGAATGACTCTTAAACAAAAATTCACCTCTGAGGAAGCTAATGTTTCTAACAATTTCTGTTACTTGCTTTGAATACCTTTACTCCAATCTGAGGGTTTTAAGAAATCTGAAACTCAATGTATCTTTAACTTTTGGACATAGGCAAATGCATCAATCAATCAATAACACTATAAGATTTGCAGTGCCTGTCATGTTGTCTTAAATAGTAATTATAGATATTTTATAACATATTAAGTTATTGGAGAGAGCTTGAAATATCTCTTAGTTTCATGCTACTTTGAAAGTACAATGGTTATTAGACCTGAAGTTATATTACTTCTTGGCTTTTTGGCTAAGATCAGGCGTAGACCTGAAGTTGATTGTAGTCCTTCTGTCAAAATGTCCCTGTGATATTACTGAAATCTATTGGGCAACTCTATGGCTAGTACTTGCTCAGCAGCAAAATGGTGAAATCATATGTTTTACAATGGTGACCCTGATATCTCTATAATTGCTTATTGACAAATGACATAAAATGATACTACTTTGCAAAGATGGGAAGTTCAAATGAGTGATCCTTAAGCAATCCCTAATCCCTAAAACACCATGGTTTTTATGTAGAAATAATGGGTGTGCAGCCAATATGGAAGACTAGACAAGTCTGAACACATTTGACAGGTGAGGTAATTTTTTTAAGTGTTGTTATTTCTATTTATTACCTAGAATTAAATTTTATTATTGGTAAGAGACTGTCCAGTGCCATAAGTCATACAAGGTTTTGAATTTCTATGAATAAGTGGGAGGAAGGTGTTAAAGCAGCTAGTCAGCCTTCCATTCACTTTCTTCAAGAAGAGGATAGGGAATGGAGACCCCTGGGAGATATAAAAGAAGGCTGGTGATACAATCTAATCTGTCAACTGACCCTCCAGGTCAATAGATAAATGATATTTGCTAAAAGGAAGAGAACCTGTCCTTAGCAGACTGGTCCTGATAAGGCCCAAAGTAAATAGCATTAAGATCTATGAGGCCTGTCTTCCTGGAGAATGTCACATAAACTATAAAACTCTCTAATATATAAAATAGAGATGCTTCAAAGTTGAAACACTAACCATGAGAAACCCCAGAACCTCATTTGGGTCCCCCTCTATTCAGAGGAAGAGGTGCATGTTTTGAGTAGGAGGGAAAGACATGGGGAACCTTGGGGAGCCTTAGGGTCCCCAAATCTCTCTGCTCCTTCTGAACCTCTAGATTGCCTGTATCCTTGAAATTATTTAGTAAAGCTCGATACTAAGTAACATCTGTGGCTTTTGTAAGTCTTTTTTATCAATTAAATCCTATAGCAGAGGTTCTTTCTTTTGTTTTTCGTGGGATTTTTTTACTCTTCTTTTATATTATGTCTATATTATTTAATTTCACAAGGGACACACATGTTGTATATTATGCAAATAGTGCTTATGGATTTTTAGTTGTGAGAATGTTACAAATTTTTTAAATAATTATATAAGTAAGTGAATGCTATCAGAAATGAGAACCATTATTTCAGGAAAGCACAGAATACACAAGACAACACATGATACAATTGTCAAATTCCAAAAGGAAAGTTCAATATAATTGGTTTTCTTTGAAATTCCATGAATTTCATGTATGCATTTAAACATATCCTTGTTAGAAAAGGTCTGGAAACTTCATTGAGTTGCCACAAAAGATCTAAGACCCAAGAGAATTCCTGCTTTAAGTCAAGACTATTTCTTGTCTTTAGGGATATATGCCCTACACACACCTCTTAGTATAATCAAAATTTCTTTGACAACCCTTTTACATGTAGCTTTTTGTTGCCAAATTCAAACCACAAACTGGAAATAATAAAACTGTCAAGATGTCTTTTATACCTCACATATCTTTGATGTCTCCCAGACAGTCATTGATAACACTAAAATTTGTTCTTTCACCATATAAAAGAAATGGTGTTAAAATAATTCATTACATTTGCCATATTTTAATTAGCTCAGTCACTATGATATAATAACTATAACAAATGGCTCAGACACCCTTTCTTGGGAGACAGGTGCCAACAAGACATTTACCATTCTTAAATATATAGCCCCTGAGCATTTAAGCACTCCTCACTATGCTAAACTCTGTACCTAAAGACGTGGTTGTGCTTTAGGGATACTTTTTCAGAAATTAGGAATTCATTATAGGCACATTACATACCCGAGCATTTCCCTGGACTGTATAGCTAAGAATTATCCAACTTATTTACATGTTGTTGCAGAGGCATTTAATTTAATTGAAGCCTCTACAGATGTTCTAAATTAACCTCTCCCCCTTAGGGGTCTCTTGTGGAGAGAAGCCTTTTCACTCTAAACCATATTCAACTCCTGTTAGCCAGCCAAATTACTACTTAAAATTTTTTTTGTCTACTTCCCTCATAACTGACAAATCCTGTCCAAATCTAAATACAGCTACTTAATTTTCCTGTTGTGAAAAAGGTAAATCTCATGACTAGCAGTTTTTAAAAATCCAAGTATGTGATGTCTCTCTGACTCTACTGATGTTTCCCCAAAGATATGGTACTTTTGGTGATAGCTCATAACTTAGAATTTATAAAGGTCTATGTTTAATAAAGTTTTAATAGTTAGTATCTATACTAGTAAATATGCCTTCAAGTTGTTTATGATTTTAGCAGGTCATTGAAATAAACTCAGAAATCCCATTCAAAAATGAAAAATAAATTAATGTTATTAGAGTCGATCCAACATCTGAAGGGAATCTCAGCTTGTTATGTTTGAAGTTCACACACGAGATAATTTTTAAGCTAAAGGTTATGACCTAAGCTACTACTCTGTGAAACCAACAGCTGACACTGATGTGATTTGTACACTACTAGCATATAAAAGATAGCTGCCCAATCTGATTTAATGAACTCGTAATGATTTATGCAAATAAAACTATGATTCTTTCACCATAGAAGAGAAAAGGATATTGGTTATCTCAATACTATCTCATGCATGGCAAGATGGACTTGACATTTCACAGAAGGCACCTTGGGGGTGCATATGTCCACCATCAGAACTTTTGTTTTCCTGTTAAATGAAAGCACCCACAATAGTAGGACCAATTGGACAAAACATTACAAAACATTTGAATATACTACCTGATAGTTGAATATACTACCTGATAGGCTCAACTAGTGACAAAACCTTGTTTAAATTGCAATTCTAACTCAAGAAACGACTATTAAGGCAGGATAAACCTCAAGGACCATCTAAACGTTTACACATAGATCGCATTCAGGTGCCTAAACGAAAACTTTAAATATATTTTAGAAATAATCTGAAATTTTCTCATTGGTCTGTATTTTCTCCTGCCAAAAGATGAATCCTGCAGCTGTTGCAATAAAAATGTTCATGGGATCTATGTTCCTCACATAAGGAATATATTCAATGCCTTGTAAAAAAAAACAGAAATACAGGTTAAATACTTAAGGAATTATATAAGGTTCTCCCTTTTAAACAGAAATTCTTTGTCTATATAAGGCAAGCTCTGGAAAGATAAGCTAATGTTACCTTAAAGTAAAAACTGTTCAAATTTTCAGAGGAATTTTATATCCTATATTATATTCTAAATTGTCAGACACTCTCAAAAACCAATATCATGTACACAATTATATAACCAATGGGTGCAAGCCACACATTCCAAGAGACACCATCAGACACAACCCTTTGTGTCTGGGTGCCTTCATTTGTGCACCCTCCCAAAAAAATACTAACTCCAAACTCCATTTTCTCAGATCAGGATACTTAGAAACAGATATGTGTTGAATATCTGAAAGGATACACAAGAAACTGGTGGTTACTGTGGCTGCTTTGGGGGAATGGAAGCAAGTGCTTAAATAGATGGAAGAATTACTTTTTCTCTTGTATTGTTTGAAGTTTTTTGTTGTTGTTGTTTTTTTACCATGTGAATGTATTATTGTATGATTATCACAAAGAAAATGTGATGTAACTGACGGAAAGACTCAATGGTCATCACCAAAAGATGGAATATGAGGGTATATGGAGATATTTCCAAAAAGCATAAGATAAACAAGCATGCTTCCAGACAGAAGTCCCTCCAAAAGCCTGGAAACATCATGATTGTCTCTGACTTTGGATAATGGCTTTATATACTTGGGCATTGGTGAAACTTTGAATCCTCTGTCTTTTGTCATTTCTCTGCCAAACATATTATAGTCCCATTGAGGCAACAACAGAATTACCTAATAGGAATTATTAAAAAAAAACTTTTTAGGTAAGTTATTTTCGTAGTCCAGGTAAGAGATAGTAAGCTATATTGGGGAAGTAGCACTGGGGCTAATAAAAAAAGAAAGAAAGCTATTAACTGTCTTTAGTCATATTCTATGGGGAGACTTACATAGCAAGAATTCTGAATCCTAGAAGCCTTTTTTAAAAAATATTTTATATATTTATTTGACACAGAGCAGAAGCAGGGGGAGGGGCAAAAGGAGAGGGAGAAATAGACTTCCCACTGAGCAGAGAGCCTGATGTGTGGCTCGATCCAGGGACCCTGGGATCATAACCCAAGCGAATGGCAGACACAACTAGCTGAGCCACCGAGGCACCCCTCCTAGGAGCCTTTTGATAGACTTTTTCCAAACTTTCTTATTTATCTTTCTATAGATGAAAGAACATTTAACTTTCTACAAAGAAAAAGACCAATATAGAAGTATAAGGTCTTAAGCATAATCTTTTTTAAAAAGATTTATGAATTTATTTTAGAGAAAGAGACACACACAGCATAAGTGGAACAGGCAGGAAGAGAGAGAGAGAGAATCCCAAGCAGACTTCACACTGAGCACAGAGCTCAGTGCAGGACTTGATCCCAGCACACCTGAGATTATGATCTGAGCCAAAACCAAGAGTCCGACCCCTAACCAACTGTTAAATGTCCAATCCAATTTGTTCCTCTGTTTTCTCTTGAGGGCTCACACACTGGCAGGTAAAATACTGTTAATCAGGTGATGATTCCTTAAATTTCATTTCTATTGGGGCAGCAGGGTGTCTCAGTCCATTGGAGCATCTTACTCTTGATTTCAGCTCAGGTCATGATCTCAGGGTCAATAGATCAAGCCCAACATTCATCTGGCTCCATGCTCAGTGGGGAGTCTGCTTGAGATTCTCTCCCTCTCCCTTTGCCCCTCCCCCCCACTCTCTCTCTCCCCCCCTCTTTCTCCCAAATAAATAAAATATTTAAAGATCTTTTCATTTCTATTGATATCCCAGTCCTTAATCTTTCCTGAGTCTCCTTTTTGAATCCCAAGCCTGGTAGTTGGATTCTCTATACCTTAGGGCACTGAATTGATTACCTGCTTATGGTCTATTCTCTCTATATCTAGTTTCCCATCTGGCTTTGCATGTATAATCCAACAGACTTTGCTCTAAGACCTGCTACTCTACCTCTCTCCTAGGGCAGCCCCTAGAGTTTCTCACCTTTAACTAGATAGCCTCATCCAATGTAGGACAAAAATGAGATCCTATGTCAAACCATCCTTGCTGCCCCAATTTAGGAGGTGGTGGCAGAGATAGGTAAGGAATCCTTTAATCCCTGGAAGACAATATTTGGGCAATCTTGTCAATATGAATAAAGAAAGTTTCTCTAACTCTCTTGCTTTCAGAATCTCAAAGTCATTATAAATCTTCTCCACTATATTCCCCACACCCCCCAAGACACACACACACACACACACACACACACACACACCCTTTTGTTGACACTCAGCCTTAACTGCTCAAGCAGTTTCTTCACCGACTTGAGAACAGAAATAGAAGCTCAAACATACCAGGATATTTCCTAAACTCTCTACAAATCACCTCACCCTCCACATTCAGAGATGAGAGAAAGGATCTATGCCACACCTCAGTAAACAGTAAAAAAAAAAAAAAATACACACACACCAACGAACTTATATACAAATGTACAGCAAGAGATGAGAACAATGTTCTTATGACTAAGAAGAGGATAAAATTTCACACGACTACTTTTCTGCCAAAAACAAAAGAAAATCTTAGAAAATAGAAAATATTTATTTTGTGTTCTCAAGAACATTTAGAGGACACTGGTTTAATTAAACAAGAGTAATCTGATAAGAAGATACCAGGACAATCAAGTTTTTGTTAACCCATAGAGTATGTTTATGCAAAGTACAAAAAAGGGGCAAAGGGCGGGGAGGCCCTTTCCTTCCCTGCATCAGGATGCAGATCTTAACTAGCAGAACCCAGACTGGATTTTAACCTCTAGACTCACCTTTAGCTAGAGGCATTTTTGCAAAGAATAATTCGTTCATTGGGATCACAACCAATAGTATGGAGGTAGGACCTTTGGGAAATAATTAGATTTAGATGAGGTCCTAGGACCCCCGTAATGGGATTAGTGTCCTCATAAAAAGAGAAGAAAAGGGGGCACCTGGGTGGCTCAGTTGGTTAAGCATCTGACTCTTGATTTCAGCTCAGGTCATGGGATTAAGCCCTGAGTTGAGCTCCATGGTCAGTGGGGGGCATCTGCTTGAGATTCTCTCCCACTCTTTCTCCCTTTCCCTCTGCCCCTCCCCTCACATGTGTATGCACATGCACTCTCTTTCTCTCTCTCTAAAATAAATAAACAAATCTTTTTTAAAAAGAGAGAGAGAGAGAGATGGTCATGCTGGTACATAATAAAAAGGTGGTTGTCTGCAAGTGAGGAGGTGTCACCAAAACCCAACTGTGCTGACACCCTGATCTCAGACTTTCTAGGCTCCAGAACTATGAGAAAATAAGCCACTCAGTCTGTGGTATTTTGTTATAGTGGCCTGAGCTAAAACTGCATATTGTCATCTATCTAAGGATTAGAATTGGTCTCTGGTTTTCTCAGGGAACAAATGCTGAGGAGATGGTCAAACACTACAGATTCAAGCAAAAGTGAAATGTTCAGCTCCAGACACAGAGGAGGACAAGTTAGATAGGATTTTTACCCATACACAATGAAAGCAATTAGGAGGTTATATTTCAATGCCAACTTCTAGACATTCAGAGACAAGGTACAGACAGATTACTTTAGCCTCCACAATCAGGCAGAGGGGAAACTCCAAATATATCTCTAAGGTTTGTTCTCAGGTTTTTTTTTTTTTAAGATTTTATGTATTTGTTCATGAGAGGCACAGAGAGAGAGGCAGAGACACAGGCAGAGGGAGAAGCAGGCTCATTGTGGGGATCCCAATGTGGGACTTGATCCCAGGACCCTGGGATCATGACCCAAGCCAAAGGCAGACACTCAACCACTGAGCCACTGAGGCACCCCTGTGCCCATTTTTTAAAAAGATTTCATTTATTTATTTGAGAAAGAAAGAGAACATCTGTTGGGGGGTGGAGAGGCAGAGGGAGAGGGAGAAGCAGATTCCCTGGTGAGCACAGAGCCTGAGATCATGACCTGAGCCAAAGACAGACACATAACAGACTGAGCCACCCGGGTGCCCTAGGCTGTTTTCATTACTTCAAGTCCTGGACAAGATTGAGTCAGACATCTGGCAGATATCTTAAGGGTAGCTGGGTCAGAATTCAGGGAAGTGGGGGATAATGATACAGACTATTCAGAAACAAAACAAAACCAAAATAATCAGAATGGTATAGAAAATGTAAATGTGGCCATAAATCTATACATCCATCAGGACAGACTGAAGAATCTGGGAATGTACTCCTGAGAGGATGTCAGAAGGCCTACACACATTCATTCTTCATATGTTTCTGAAAGTCAAGTTCAGTATCAGAACAATTTTCATGAGTAGAAGAGGCTTTACGGGACTGAAAAATAGGCCAGAACATGCTATAATGCAGTACTGTCTTTACATAAATCAGCAGACTACCTAAATCGGGGAATTAAAGGAAAAGAAATGGAGGGGGGTAATGACTAAGAAAATGAATCTATATATTATACGTGTATGTATTGTACCAGTTTATAACCCAATCCCAAAAACTTTCTGGGCAGTAACAAATCCTGTGCAGACACAGCTTTATGGGAATTCATCGAAAAACACTCTATCAGTGATGATCCAACACAAGTTCTCCTCAACAACAGGGAAGTGTGGCCCCAAATTTTCAATTTTCCAAGATAGTTTTTTGTACAATAAGATTCTTGGGCCCTGGTTAAGTTTGTGTTTCTTTAAGGAAAACAATTTTGTAATTTTCTTCCTAATAAACTTGTACTTATTTTGTTATATTACTTCTGTGTTATGTTTTTTGGTGCTACCGTGAGTAGTATCTTCTTTTCTGTTATGTTTTGTAATGGCTTATTGTTGGTTTGTAGAAAAGGTATCAATTTTTTTTTTGTTGATTTTGAAGCATATTTAGTGCTTTGCATGCAGTAAATGAACAATGACTGTTTAATAGTATTCCTTTGTAAGAAATGGCATCATCTGCAAATGACAGTGTTAGCTTTTCTTTCCAATTCCTAAATTTCTTATTTCTTTTTCTTATTACATTACATAGTCTCAGATCTCTAGTACTGAATAAAGGAATTAACAGTAGGTAACTTTATCTTGTTTCTATCTTAATGGAAATGTTTCTAATGTTTCAGCATCATTTGGTATTTGATATTGGTTTTTAGTTCTCTTCAACAAATTTTAGCAAGTTTGTTTCTTTTCTTAGTCTGCTAAGAGTTTTTAACATGATGGGACACCTGGGTGGCTCAGCGGTTGAGCGTCAGCCTTCAGCTCAGGGCATGATCCCGGTCCGTGGAACGAGTCCCACACTGGGCTCCATGCGGGGAGCCTACCTCTATCTCTCTGCCTCTCTGTGTGTGTCTCTCATGAAGAAATAAATAAAATCTTTTTAAAAAAGAGTTTTTTAACATGAATGGACATTAAATTATTATTTTTCTGTATCTATTGAAATGCATATTATTGGTTCTTCTGCCTTTAATTACGTAGTATCTTTTAACAATGGAGTTTTGGATTTTGAATCATCTTTGTATTACAGAGACTACTTCATCATGACATATTTTTTATATGCTACTGAATTTAATTTTCCATTCATAATAGTGATACCCTTTTCCTATATTACTCATCTAGTTTTAGTATTGAGGTAATATTACCTTAATAAAAATGAGTTGAGTAGGTTTCTTTTTCTATTCTTTGAAATAGTTTGTACATGATAGGAATTAGCTGTGTCTTGAAATATGTACCTATATCTGGAGCTGGTGTCTTAAAGCAATGTGGTTGGGTGGATGGGGAATAGTTTATTCAGGTTTACTTTCTTCTCAATACAATTTTGGTGGCTTACAGATTTCTGTTTTATCTGTTTCTAACCTTATAAAATTTCTCATGCATTCTCTAATTTTTCAAAACCAACTAAATCTGTAGTTATCCCTTTTGTTATTTCTAACACTGTTTATGCACTTTCTCTTCCTCAGTCTTGCTAGAAGCATACCTATTTAAGAGAATATAATTTGTTGTACACAATGGTATATACGATCATACTTGTTAATTTTGTTGTTAATCTATTTTATTCATGATTTTCTGATTTAGCTACTAATTTCTAATGGTGAAGGGGCACCTGGGTCACTCAGGGCTGACTTACGCAGCCAATTCTTGGTTTCAGCTCAGGTCATGATCTCAGGGTCATGAGATAGAGTACCATATCAGGAGACATGCTCAGCAGACAGTCTACTGGAGATTCTCTCTCCCTCACCCACTCCCTCTTCCCCCACTCACTTTTGCATGTGCTTTCTCCATAAAATAAATAAGTCTTTTAAAAATTTCTCATGGTAGCACATTAAAATTTCCTAGTGAGATTACAGATTTGTCAGTTTTATAATATATCTATTATTTTTGCCCTTTGTAAATGTGGGCTCTATTGCTAAATATGTTCAAGTATTTCTCGTTTCTTTATTTTTATTCTTTTGTATGGTTTTGTCTTATATATGTCTCTTGCAAGTAACAAATCTGAAAATATCTAGAAGGTGATTTTGTGATTAGTGAAAGATTTATCTCATTTCTGTCATATTACTCTCATGTCCCATTTACCAACCTTTTCTCTTTTTCTTTTTCTCTTCTACTGGATTGATAAAATACCTTGTTTTCCTTTTCTTTTGAACTTCTAGTTGCTGTCCACAGCATCTAGTACATGTGGAATGTTTCTCAATTGGCAATTACATAAGCTTCTTATTATATCTCAGCTACAGCTTTTCTGGAGGATGACTCAGCTTATATCTTTATGGTGCTCCCCAGGATACCTTAAATAAATTTTATGTTTGCTACCAATTCTATAAGTTTAGCCTGACTATTCCAGACATACTTTCAAATTCTGGTGAGAATCTGACCAGTTTTTTTCACATAATATGGTAACAGAAAACTGATCACATTTTTAATATGTACATACAGAAAATAATGTGTATAATAATGGAACTTTTTTAAACATAACTAATAAAAAAATTAAAAAATAAACATAGCTAATGACAAACTAATAAAAGGTCCCTTCTGTTTTAACTTGATAATCTTCTATGATTTTATCATGAAAGTCCTATTGTCTTGCCACTTTTCTGAAAACTGAAGAGTAGGCCACGTAAAGGGTTTCCAAATATATGCCTGGGAAAAAAAGAACAGAAATATCAAAAGAAAGATATTACTCCAATGGAAAAATATCAAAAGGTTAAACAGATTAATTAATACATATAGATATCCAATATAATCATTAATCAAAACGTGCAAACTAGAATTAGCTACAAATTTTCATCTATTAATTTGTCAAAGACTAAAAATAAGCAAGGCTGGGAAGAAATTGCTATTGATTAAAGTTAGTAACAAATTATTTGACATGTGGTTGGCACTTGGTAATTATTTAATAGATGTTTGCTATTATTACTCTCAATAATATTATTTTTGGTTTTGACAAGGCTAGTGGGAATGTAAACTGACCAAACATTATATATATAAGAAATTAGGGATGCCTGGGTGGCTCAGCAGTTGAGCATCTGCCTTTGGCTCAGGGTGTGATCCCAGGGGCCTGGGATCAAGTCCCCCATCGGGCTCCCCACAGGGAGCCTGTTCTCCCTCTGCCTGTGTCTCTGCCTCTCTCTCTCTCTGTGCCTCTCATGAATAAATAAATAAAATCTTTAAAAAAAAAGAAATTATATCAAAATTCTTTAAAATGTTTATTATTCTCTTTACTGAGGAAGTACATGACTCTCAGGAATACACACTAAGGAAGTAATTGGACAAGTACACAGTGATGCCAGTTTAAAATTGCTATTATGCCAGTGCTTATATGAGTGAAAACATTAATCTACATGTACAACAATATGGAATTAGAAAATTAAGTTATATTTAACAGGGGCGCTTGAGTGGCAGAGTCAGCTAAATATCTGCCTTCAGCTCAAATCATGATCCCAGGGTCCTGGGATCAGGCCCCATATCAAGCTTCCTGCTCAGTGAGGAGTCAGCTTCTCCCTCTCCCTCTGCTCATTCCTCCTGCTAGGACTCTTGCTTGCTTGCTCTCTTTTACTCACTCTTTCTCTCAAATAAATAAATTACTTTTTAAAAAAGTTATATGTAGCATATAAGTGATGGAAACACTATAAATGATAACAATTATATATTCATATAAAAATATTCATGATCTATTACATTTTTTGTATTAAAATTTTTTTCATTAAATTTGCTAACATATAATACCCAGTGCTCATCACATCACGTGCCCTCCTTAATGCCCATCACCCAGCCACCCCATCCTCCAGCCACCTCTCCTTCTGCGACCCTCAGTTTGTTTCCCAGAGTTAAATCTTTCATGGTTTGTTTTTCTCTCTGATTTTTCCCCGTTCAGTTTCCCCTCCTTCTCCTATGGTCCCTTGCTCTATTTCTCATATTCCACACTAGTGAAACCATATGATAATTGCCTTTCTCCAACTGACTTATTTCACTTAGCATAATATCTTTGAGTTCTATCCACGTTGATGTAAATGGTAGGTATTCAACCTCTCTGATGCTAATATTCCACTGTATACATATAGCACATCTTTATCCATCATCTGTCAAAGGACATCGTGGCTCCTCCCACAGTTTGGCTATTGGACATTGCTGCTATGGACCTTGGGGTGCAGGTGTCCCGTCATTACACTACATCGGTATCTTTGAGGTAAATACCCAGTGGAGCAATTGCTGCGTCATAGGGTGGCTCTATTTTTAACTTCTTGAGGAACCTCCATACTGTTTTCCAGAGTGGCTACGCCAGTCTGCGTTCCCACCAAAGGTATAAAAGGGTTCCCTTTTCTCCACATCCCTGCCAATATTTGTTGTTTCCTATCTTGTTAATTTTAGCTATTCTCAACAGTGTAAAGTAGTATCTCATTGTGGTTTTTATTTGTATTTCCCAGGTGACAAGTGATACGGAGCATTTTTTTATGTGCCTGTTTGCCATATGTAGGTCTTCTGTTCATGACTTCTGCCCATTTCATGACTGGATTTTTTGAGTTTGGGGTATTGAGTTTTATATGTCCTTTATAGATTTTGGACACTAGCCCTTTATCTGATACATCATTTGCAAGTATCTTCTCCCATTCTGTAGGTTGTCTTTTAGTTTTGTTGGTTGTTTCCTTCTCTGTGCAGAAGCTTTTTATCTTGATGAAGTCCCTATAGTTCATCTTTGCTTTTGTTTCTCTTGCCTTTAGAGACATGTCTTGCAAGAGTTGCTGAGGCTGAGGTCAAAAAGGTTGTTGCCTATGTTCTCCTCTAGAATTTTGATGGATTCTTGTCTCACACTTAGATCTTTCAATCATTTTGAGTTTATCTTTGTGTCTGGTGTAAAAGATTGGTCCAGTTTCATTCTTCTGCATGTGGCTGTCCAATTTTCCCAGCACCATTTATGGAAGAGACTGTCCTGTTTCCAGTGGATAGTCTTTTCTGCTTTGTCAAAGATTAGTTGACCATAAAGTTGAGGGTCCATTTCTGGGTTCTCTGTTCTGTTCCACTGATCTATGTGCTGTTTTTGTGCCAGTACCATGCTGTCTTGATGATCATAGCTTTGTAATATAGCTTGAAGTCAGGCATTTTGATGCCCCCAGCTTTGGTTTTCTTTTTCAACATTCCTCTGGCTATTCAGGGTCTTTTCTGTTTTCATACAAATCTTAGAGGATTGTTTGCTCCAACTCTGTGAAAAAGTCCATGGTATTTTGATAGCGATTGCATTGAATGTGTAGATTGTTCTGGGTAGCACAGATGTTTTCACAATATTTATTCTTCCAATCCATGAGCATGGAATGTTTTTCCATCTCTTTGTGTCTTTCTCAATTTCACTCATCAGTGTTCTGTAGTTTTTAGAGTATAGATCCTTTACCTCTTTCATTAGGTTTATTCCTAGGTATCTTATGGTTTTTGGTGCAAGTTAAATGGGATTCATTCTTTATTTTCTCTTTCTTCAGTTTAATTATCAGTGTATAGAAATGCCACTGATTTCTGTGCATTGATTTTGTATCTTACCACGATGCTGAATTGCTGTAGGACTTCTAAAAATTTGGGGGTGGAATCTTTTAGGTTCTCCATATACAGTGTCATGTCATCTGCAAAGAGTGAGTTTGACTTCTTTGCCAATTTGAAAGCCTTTTATTTCTTTTTGTTATCTAATTGCTGAGGCTATGACTTCTAGCACTATGATGAACAACAGTGCTGAGAGTGGGCATCCCTGTTGTGTTCTTGATCTTGAGGGAAAAGCTCTCAGTTTTTCCCCCGTTGAGAATGATATTCACTGTGAACTTTTCATAGATGGCTTTTATGATATTGAGGTATGTTCCCTCTATCCCTACACTTTGAGAGTTTTAACCAAGAAAGGGTGCTATATTTTGTCAAATGCCTTTTCTGCATCAGTTGAGAGGATCATATGGTTCTTTTCTTTTCTTTTCTCTTTTCTTTTCTTTCTTTTCTTTTCTTTTCTTTTCTTTTCTTTTCTTTTCTTTTCTTCTTTTCTTATGTGATCTATCACACTGATTGATTTGCAAATGTTGAACCACTCTTACAGCCCAGGAATAAATTACACTTAGTGGTAGTGAATAATCCTTTAATCTAGTGTTGGATCCTATCGGTGAGTATTTTGACATCCATTTTTGTCAGGGATATTGGTTTGTAATTATTTTTGAAGGGGTCTTTGTCTTTTTGGGGATCAAGGTAATGCTGGCCTCATAGAATGGAGTTTGGAAGTTTCCCTTCCATTTCTCTTTTGAAACAGCTTCAGTAGAATAGGTATTATTTCTTTTTTAAATGTTTGGTAGAATTCTCCTGGGAATTCTGGCCCTGGATTCGTTTCCTGGGAGGTTTTTGATGACTGCTTCAATTTCCTTGCTGGTTATTTGTCTGTTCAGGTTTCTTATTTCATCATGCTTCAGTTTTGGTAGTTTATAAGTTTCCAGGAATGCATCCATTTCCTCCAGATTGCCTAATTTGTTGGTATATATTGCTCATAATACGTTCTTAAAACCATTTGTATTTCCTTGGTGTTTGTCATGATCTCTCCTTTTTCATTCATGATTTTATGGAGTCTTTTTTTCTTTTTCTTATTTTATTTATTTATTCATGAGAAACACAGAGAGAGAGGGAGGGGGCAGAGACATAGGCAGAAGGAGAAGCAGGCTCCATGCACAGAGCCCCATGTGGGACTCAACCTCAGGATTCCAGGATCATGCCCTGAGCCAAAGACAGATGCTTAACTGCTGAGCCACCCAGGTGTCCGAGTCTTTTTTCTTTTTAATAAGTCTGGCTAGGGGTTTATCTATCTCATTAATTCTTTCAAAAAAATCAGCTCCTAGTTTTGTTAATCTGTTCTACTATTCTTCTCCTCTATTTCATTGAGTTCTGTTCTAATCTTTATTATTTCTCTTCTCCTGCTCGGTTTAGGCTTTATTTGCTGTTCTTTCTCAATCTCTTTTAGGTGTAACGTTAGCTTGTGGATTTGAGATTTTTCTAAATTTTTTGAGACAGGCTTGTATTGAAATGAACTTCCATCTCCAGACCACCTTTGCTGTATCCCAAAGGTTTTGAACAGTTGTGCCTTTATTTTCATTAGTTTGCAAAAATCTTTTTAATTCTTCTCTAATTTCCTGGTAGACCCCATTCATTCCTTAGTGGGAGGCTCTTTAACCTCCAAACATTTGAGTTCCTTCCAAATTTCCTCTTGAGTTCAAATTTCAAAGCAAACATTGTGGCCCAAAAATGTGCAGGGAATACCAATCTTTTGGTATCGGTTGAGCTCTGATTTGCGACCCAGTGTGTGGTTTATTCTGGAGAAAGCTCCATGTGTACTTGAGAAGAACGTGTATGTCACTGCATTACGATGGAATGTTCTGTATGTATCTGTGAAGTCCATCTAGTCCAGTGTGTCATTCAAGAACATTGTTTCTTTGTTGAACTTTTGCTTAGATGATCTGTCCTTTGCTGAGAGTGGAGTGTTGAAATCTCCTACTATTAAGGTATTATTATCTATGTGTTTCTTTACTTTGGTTATTAATTGGTTGATATAATTGGCTGCTCCCACATTAGGGGCATAAATATTCATAATTGTTAGGTCTTCTTGTTGGATAGACCCTTTAAGTATGATATAGTGTCCCTCTTCATCTCTTACTACAGTCTTTGGTTTAAAATCTAATTTATCTGATATGAGGATTGCTACCCCTGCTTTCTTTTGAGGACCATTTGCATGGTAAATTGTTCTCCACCCCCTCATTTTCAGTCTGAAGGAGTCTTTAGATCTAAAATGAGTCTTTTGTAGATTGCTTATGGATGGGTCTTGCTTTTTTATCCAATCTGATACCCTATGTCTCTTGACTAGAGCATTTAGCCCACTCATGTTCAGAATAACTGTTGAAAGATATTAATTTAATGCCATGGTATTACTTGTGCAGTCCCTGTTTCTGCAGATTGCCTGTTTTTCTGGGTTCCCTCTCCACTTACAGGGTGCCCCTTAATATTTTCTGTAGGGCTGGCTTGGTGGTCACATATTTTTTGTTTCTGCCTATCCTGGAAGCTTTTTCTCTCTCTTATTCTGAACAACAGCCTTGCTGGATAAAGTATTCTTGGCTGCATGTTTTTCCCATTTAGTTCCCTGTATATATCATCCAAGCCCTTTCTGGCCTGCCAGGTCTCTGTGAATAGGTCTGCTGTTAATCTGATTATTTGTTTCTCTGTATGTTAGGAATCTCTTGTCTTGAGCTGCTTTCAGGATTTTCTCCTTCTTTATCTCTGAAATGTGCAAGCTTCACTATTATATGTCAGGGTGTTGATCTACTTTTATTGATTTTGGGAGGGGTCCTCTCTACTTCTTGGATATGAATGCCTGTTTCCTTCCCCAGATTAGTGAAGTTCTTGGCTATGACTTGTTCAAATTATCTTCTGGTCCTGTCTCTCTCTACACCCTCAGGAATTCCAATAATTTGGATGTTATTTTTCTTTTTTCTCAAACTATCACTTATTTCTCAGAGCTTCTCCTTAGGGGGTTTTAGTTGTTTTTCTCTCTTTTACTTAGCTTCTTTCCTTTCCATCAACTTGTCTCCTATGTCACTTTTTTTTTTTTAAGATTTTACGTATTTATTCATGAGAGACACAGAGAGAGAGGCAGAGACATAGGTACATGGAGAAGCAGGCTCCCTGTGGGGAACCTGATGTGAGACTCGATCCCAGGATGCCAGGATCACGCCCTGAGCTGAAGGCAGATGCTCAACCACTGACCCACCCAGGCACCCTTCCTATGTCACTTATTATCTCTTCTGCCTCATTTACACTAGCTGTTAGAGTATCCAGTTTAGACTGTATCTCAGAATATTTTTAGCTTCGGCCTGATTAGATCTCATTTCTGCACCAGGAGAATCTCTAGAGTCTTTTATTCTTTTTTCAATCCCAACTAGTAACTTTATAATTGTAATCCTAACTCCATCTCTGACATTTTACTTAAATCCATATCTATTAGATTTGTAGCAGAGAGTATTAACCTCAGTTCATTCTTTTGTTGTCAATTCCTCTTTCTAGTCATTTTGGCCAGTGCAGAATGGTTGTACGAACAAGCAGTCAAAAATATTAACCACGACCCAAGCAAAATATACACTAGACTATTCCAAAGAGATCAGGAACTAATAAATAAAAGAAAAAAGACAAAGAAAAATAAAAAGAAATTTTAAAAAAGAGAAACAAAAAAAGTTGGGGAAGGGGGAGGAGAGAGAGAATATAATCTCACAGAGTGTGCAAAACAGGGTTATCCACTTGGTCCTGAGTGTATTTTGATCTGTGTGTTAGAAGATGCTAAATTCCAAAACTATAAAGAAAGCAAATATTAAATATATGTAATATTTTTGCATATATACATATATATGCAAAATATATACATATATATGCAAAAATAAAATCGAATACAGTGAAAGGAAGCCAAAAATGAAGAATATATCTATAACATGTAATTGTAAAATATGAAAGTTAAAAAAGAAAAGGCTTAAAGACAAAAAGTTGATAAAATAAACTAGCTGAGACAGGAAAAATTTAAAAATTTTTAAGTTGAAAAATAAATGAATCATAAGAAAAAACCCTCAACTTCTATATACTATTTTCCTCTAGTCCTGGTTTTCCAGTCCTGTTTGGTCATTAAACTTTGCTGTTCTCCTGTTCGTCCAGCTGGTCCTCTTGGGGAGGGGCCTGCTGTGCTAATTCTTATGGGTCTGTGCCTGGGTGGAGTTGCACCACCTCTGGCCAGGGGGCAAGGCTCAGTATAAGCTGTTTGTTGCATGAGGTTTTTGTTCCCTGAAATCTTTCAGCACTTCTTTTGAGGGTGAAAGGAAAAAAAAACATGACCGTGTCTGGATCTGCAGGTCTGGAGCCGAGAGATCTTGGTGAGCACCCAAGCTCACAGACTCCTATGGGGCCAGGCCACTCAGATCCCCCGCCCCCCCCCCCCCCAGGCGCAGGCAGAGACACTGATTTGTGCCATTTGTAGGCCTCCAGCAGGGAGAGCCTTTGCCTGCTCAGGTGCACCCCCTCTCTGCCCTTCTTGGAGGAAGCAGAGGGTCGCCCCACTTCTGTCCATTATAGGCCCCTGGCTTGGAGAGTGTTCACCGGGCCTAATGAGCACCCCCTCTGCCTCTCCCAGAGGAAGGCAGAGGGTTGCTGCAATCCAGTCCTTTGCAGGGACCCAACACGGAGAGCAGTTACCCAATCTGGCCAAGTTTCAAGCTTTATGGCAACAAGCTGAACCTGGCACGCCTGGGTGGCTCAACGTCTGCCTCTGGCTCGGGGCAGGGTGGGGGGCGGGGGTGAGTTGGTGGCGGTCCAGGATCCTGGATTGAGTCCCACATCGGGCTCCGTGTGGGGAGCTTGCTTCTCCCTCTGCCTGCGTCTCTGTCTCTCATGAATAAATAAATCTTAAAAAAAAAAAAAAGAACAAGCTGAATGTTTTCCTGAGCTCACTGATCTAAACCTGTTTCCTCGCCCCAAGCTTGGGAACTGTGCCAGCTGAGGCACCTCTGTCCTTCCTGTGCCTCTGGGAATACTGACCCCTCCCCACCCACTGCCCCACCTGTGACTCTGACCTGCTTCACCCCTGAGCACCTTTCAGGCAGGGAAGTTGTTCACAGCAGCTGATTTCTAAAAAGTCCTCATTTTGATCCCCAGGACTGTATTACCAAGGCTCCCTCCCCCACTCATTTAATTTCTGATATACCCCCTCCGTTTCTCTTCTCTGCACTTCTACCTTGCAAAAAGTGGTCACTTTTCTATTTGCAGCATTCCAGCTGTGCTTTCCTTACACCTTAGGTTGAATTTCTAGGTGTTCAGGATGATTTGATAGTTTTCTAGCTAAATTAAGGCGACCAGGTGAAACAAAGACCCCTACTCTTCCACCATCTTGCCTCTCCCATTGCATTTCTAAAATGTAGGTACAAAATTATATACGTAATAAAATCCAACTTTGTAAAAGAAAAGATTAGGAGTATATATGTGTTCTATGCACAGAGAAAAACCTAAAAGCCACACACCAAAATATTAACTTTAACCATTGCTTATTTTCTTCCTTATACTTACCTTTGTGAGATTTTTAAATAATTAGTAAGTACTTATAATCAGATGAATCTTTCTTATTTTGAAAATAAGTCGATTTAGACTTTGTCAAAACAACTGGCCATCGTGCCGGTTCCACTATCTTCCTTGTTCTTAGTACTTTGCCTTCACCTAAACTTGCCTTTGTTAGTCCTTTGATCTTGATAAGGTTTGTTTGCACTATGATTTTGACATACCAGTGGCTCAGGCACTTATAACCTTACTCTTAGAGTTTCTGAATCCATGAGACCTCCCTGGTTACAGTCAATGACTCTTCATCTCTATAACCAAATATACACAGCTCTCTGGGAAGTTAAAACTGATTCTCAGTTGAAGACTCTGGCTATCCTTTTATAATTGTCCTGTCAGCGACATATAATTCACTCACTAATAATCCCCTTGACAGGTAATCTCTTTGACAAATATCAACCTTCCATAACAACCCGGCTCAGCTGTGGACTCTATAAGCCGCATATTCCAAACTAAAGGCAATAGTCCACCCAAATCCAGCTGGCCTTGCCCTAATTCGTTCTCCAGAAGGCTGCTGCTATCACTTTGGATCCTTGCTCCTTAGATTAGGTAAAATATTAGATAAAAGTAAATTCTGAGACTCTAAGAACTATTTTAATAAAAAAAATACTTTTTAAGATTTTATTTATTTATTTATTCATGAGAGACACACAGAGAGAGGCAGAGACACAGGTGGAGGGAGAAGCAGGCTCCCTGCAGGGAGCCTGATGCAGGACTCGATCCCGGGTCTCCAGGATCACACCTGGGCTGAAGGCAGATGCTCAACCCCTGAGCCACCCAGGTGTCTCTAATAAAAAAAAATTTTTGAAAAATATATCATATTTAGAAAAGCTAAACTTATGGGAACCATATGTTGAATTACAGATTCAAAATATTTACATAGCAAAGAATTATTACAAACCATCTGGAGGTAGGATAGTTCAGAGGGTGGATAATGTTCTATTCCAGGTTTTTATTTCTTTCCTCTTGGTATAATTTTTTTCTTCTTGATATCTGCATAGTTCTAGAAAGGTATGTTTTGTCTGTTTCTAAATGCATTGGCATAAAACTCTTTGGGGGTGGGGTTATTATTGATTTGTGACAACTATCTCACATCCGTGATCCTCTCCAGTCAAAAGTTCTTTGAAACAATGCCTTGGCCCCAACCAGTCAGAGAATGGAGACATATGACTCACCCATCCTGGGAATGGCCCCTCCTAGATAGTGGAGGCTTGAAACTGGCCATTGAACTTGCCTGTCACCTTGTCAACTTCAGCCATGCTTATCTGGCTGGATGGGTGGTCCTCTGAGCTGATGATACGGTTGCTGGGGGAGGTACAAGTACATAAGCTCACGGCCATCATTCTGCATATCAAGGTTGCCACCATGGCAAGCGGGAGCCCAGAAAGGAGGCATAAAACTCATTATAAGCATTTTCTTGTGATATTTTAAAATCTCTACTAAAAATAATTTTTTAATCTTCCTAAATCCATAATTATCACCTATAATTTCTAAAATAGTTTAAACATTTATCAGTCTTGCTAAAGGCACATCTATTTTACTATTTTTTTCAAGAGTCAGCTTTTGATTTTGTTGATTCAACCACTTATTTTCTATTACATTAGTGTCTGGTTCTGCAGACACATATTTACAGTGGTTTGATTTATAACAGTACCAGATTGGAAACAACCTAAATGTCTATCAATAAACTGTGCTATATCCAAAGAAATACTACTCAGCAAAAAACAAAACCAAAACCAAACTAGTGATACTCTAAATATGAATGAATCCCAAGGTTGTGGGGATGCCTGGGTGGCTCAGGGTGTGATCCGGGGGTCCTGGGATCAAGTCCCACATCAGGCTCCCCTCAAGGAGCCTGCTTCTTCCTCTGCCTGTGTCTCTGCCTCTCTCTCTCTGTCTCTTATGAGTAAATAAAAAAATATTTTTTTTAAAAAAGTAAACCCTTTAAAAAAAAAGACTCTCAAATCTGTGGTAAATGAAAGCTGGCCAGAAAAGAGTACATAATATATGATTCCATTTATATGAAATTCTGTAAAATAATATAAACTGATATACAGTATCAGAAAATAGATCAGTGGTTGCCTGGGAACAGGAATAAAGAGGAAGATGGATTACAAAGGGGCATAAGGAAACTTTGGAGTGATGAAAATGTTTGCTATCTTGACTGTGGTGATGGTTTCATAGATGTATAAATATGTCATCAACTCATCAACTTGTACAATTTAAATGTGAATTAATTGTACATCAATTATACCTTAATAAAGCTGCTAAATAAGAGCCCCAAAATATAGCAACAAAGGAGTTTATATAACAAGAATATAGATAAGTACAATTTAGCTTGATTAGCATAGCTCTCTGGAAAAAGAGAAATGGTTTCTGGTTTTTCTGGTTATAAGGAAGTATAAGACCTGCTTAGCCGATTTTAAGGAATTTTCCTATACAAATACACTGGATTTTATGGAACCTGGACAAGGCACCTAAGTACCATAGGACCTAATGACAACTGCACTGGAAGGCAGGTGCTGGAAAGAACTAGTCTAATAATGTCTATCTGAAGGTCTGAGGTTGGCTATCTGATCTTTTTATTTAAGATTTATTTTTTTGAGAGGGAATGTCTGTGCACTCACACGAAGATAAGGGCAGAGGGAAAGGGAGAAACTCAAATGGACTCTGAGCTGAGTCCAACACAGGGCTCAACTTGGGCTCTGTCTCATGACCCTGAGATCAGACCTGAACCAAAACCAAGAGTTGGACACTTTGTGCCACTAAGGTGCCCTGAAGACGTGATATTTTTATTTGCCTCCCTTTCATGGGAATTCCATTTTCCTCTACCCATTGGTTTCCAACGCTCAGGGTTTGTGTTCTTCTAGAACTTTTAACTTGCACATGAACGTAATGAGCTAATTGGATTGCCCATTGGCCCACTACCAACAAATACCTCTTTCTCTGTTTGATTCAAATTCCCCAGACAGGCAACCCGACTAGCTAAATTCATCTTTTTGTACCAGGCCATTGATAAACTGATCAGCTCATGAACTGACTTCCTTTAACGTCAGACTGCCCATCTTTTGGTCCAAACGACTGTGGTCAAGAGGCAGGAAGGTCCACACATTCAAAGCAGAACACAACTGTTTTGCAAACACAAACTGCGGGCAGGGCAGACTTCCAAAAAAAGGGATGGTATTAGGACAGAAGCCAGTACTTGACATCTCTAGTAGACTAATTTCCTGCTGAAATTAGCTCACAAACCAGGTATGTACAAGTGGCCCTTGCTGATAGTCACCTTACATGTGATCACCTTTTGTGACCATGCTGCCCTGACTTCTGGCCTAAGTAAGAATTCCATTAGGACTGCTGCTCAGGCTGAGGTATATTCAGCTTCTTTTTTAAATCTGCCAAGGATAGGGACACCTGGGTGGCTCAGGTCATAATCCCAAGGTCCTGGGATGAGCCCTACATCAGGCTCCCTGCTCCTCGAGGCAGCTTCTCCCCTCCTTCTGCCTGTCATTCCCGCAGCTCTCTGCCTCTCTGTCAAATAAATAAATGAAATCCTAAAAAAAGAAAGAAAAGAAAAGAAAAGAAAAGAAAAGAAAAAGACAAGAAAAGAAAGAAAAGAAAAGAAATCTGTCAATGATAGTCCTCTCCCTCTAGCTCTGGACTGTGCTCCACTCCTTGATTTCCCTGGGAAGGTAACATTTACTAAGCACTGTGCACCTAATCTGGTCTTACAAGCATTCTCTTCATCCTTCTATCAGTTCCGAGGACCCAAGAAATCCTACCCTGTCCCTTTACATGTTTTTATTTTCTGGCTTGAGGAATATACACTAGGAAGTAAAGACTGGTTTTACCTTTTGGTGAATCTTAGCTCCTTTACCTATTGTGGTCCAAATGAGAATCTGAATTTACATCCTATTCTTATTTGGCAAAAATTGATCATTTTAAATTTCTGAGCCGGCAGGTTAAAAAAACAAAAACAAAACCCAGGAATATACAGATTAATCTTTCACGTGTAGAAGAGGTCTTTAGGAGAAAAAACTCACCATAAAATATTAGTTCCTGGGATCTAAGCCAAATAGCTACATCTAGTGTTTAAAGTGGGATCAGCAATTTTTAAGTGTGATCTTTGCTCTGAAAACAAGGGTCATGGGAAGGGAACTGGTTTTTCAATGTGAAGGTTGATAAAGCCTTAAAGGACTCCCAAAGGCCTGGCAGAGGTATTATTATTATAAATTCCTTTTCTAGGGTGCCTGGATGGCTCACTTCAGTTGAGTGTCTGACTCTTGACCTTGGATCCGGAAAGTCTGACGAAAGAGTGTCCGTACTATTATAATTTTTCATTCTTTCCACTTTTCAAATTTCCAACATTTCCTCACTCTCTGATAACCTTTTTTCTGATTTCATTGGGCAACAAAAACAATGTGAAGAAAACCTCCAACAACTCTCTCCATCACATCGACTACACTATCAGCATCTCATATACTCTTACTCTCCTCTGTGAGCATTTTCTCCTCAGAAATGTATGCATACATATCAAATTTTCCACTTACCTCCAAAGGATTCTTTTACCTAAAGCTCATTCAAGGGTCCCAGGTTAAGAACCACCTAACCACCAGGTTAAAGTCATATTCCCATTAGTTAGGAAGCGATGGCAAGGGATGAAGTAACATTGGCAGGCTATTTGAATCATTTCACCTAAAAATATAGTCAAAGTTTTGTGAACAGTGTCCAATATAAAAAGTGTTTCTTGAGAGCTGATTCCATGTCCACCATGTGAGCAATATTTAGAAATACTATTTGGCATGATATTGAATAGAAATACGTAGATTACTTAATTGCAAAGAGAACAACATGCCTTTACAACAGAGCTGTCAGCGTGTTAATCAAATGACCAGGGGTGCCTGGGTGGCTCTGTGGTTAAGCTCTGCCTTTGGCTCAGGGCATGATCCTGGAAGTCCCAGGATTGAGCCCCAGGATGGATTCCCAGGATCAAGTTCCAGGATTGAGTCCCACACCAGGCTCCCTGTAGGGAGCCTGCTTCTCTCTCTGTGTGTCTCATGAATAAAGAAATCTTTTCTAAAAAATCAAATGATCAAACTTATTGTTACTAACAGTGAGATAAACCTGACATCACACAGTGGACCTAAAAAACATCCTTGTGGGGATCCCTGGGTGGCGCAGCGGTTTAGCGCCTGCCTTTGGCCCAGGGTGCGATCCTGGAGACCCGGGATCGAATCCCACGTTGGGCTGCCTGCATGGAGCCTGCTTCTCCCTCTGCCTATGTCTCTGCCTCTCTCTATCATAAAAAAAAAAAAAAAAAAAAAAAAAAAAAAATTTTCCTTGTGAAATGTTTGATGCAAGCTACCGAAGCCTCCAGGAACTTGCTGTTTATAGAAGATACAAGGTTTAGGAGCAAAAATGAATACAATCAGACAACTCAGAAATAGGTATTCTTCAGGATAATTGGCTTTGTTTCTTAAAGAAAAAAATCCTTTATTGTAGGGGAGTGTAAAGATTACTTTTTTTTTTTTTAAGATCTATTGATTTATTCAGAGAGAGAGAGAGAGAGACAGAGACACAGGCAGAGGGAGAAGCAGGCTCCATGCAGGAAGCCCCAGGTGGGATTCGATCCCAGGTCTCCAGGGTCACGCCCTGGGCCGAAGGAGGCCCTAATCCGCTGAACCACCGCGGCTGCCCTAAAGTCTGTTTATAAGTGAAGTATCCTAATGTTTCAATTTAGGATTCTGACAAAAACAAAATGACACCAAACACTCACATAAATAAAACAATCATGACAAAAGTAACAAATATTTTTCCCCGTGTTCACCTGTTTTGCTTCCTAAATTCCACATGCGCGTGGACAGGAACAGTTTAAATCCACGTGATGAGCACAAGGGTGATTTTGTATCTTCTTGTGCATCTTCATCGTCTCGAAAAATGTTCAGAATAATAGAACTCAGAGGTGCATTAGTCCTATTATACCCATCTCCCCCCCACCCCCCCATCCTACCCTTCTTTAACAGTCCTCTGCTTTGCCCAGGTCTTTGAAGGCTTTCTTGGGGGATTCCTGGACAAACCGAGTTCTCCCTTTTCCGAGTTTCCCCGGTGCTTGTAACTTGGAATTTGGCCCTAAACTACGCTTCTTCCGCTTCTTCCTCGTGCCTGGCCTCCGCAAAAGCGGTGCAACCCGCAGGCCTGGCGGAGCAACGCACCGGATTAAAAAAATGGGATTGCGGTTGGCCTGCAGGGCATTTGCAGGGAAAAAAAAAAAAAAAAAAAACATTGTTTAGCAAGTTAACAAGATGTAGCGGGGAGGGATCCACCCCAACCCGGGACGGTGGCGATTAAAAAGGCAAGTCCCGCGCACTACGGGAGGCGGGCGGCTGCCTGGGCGGGAAGCCGCGACCCCGCGCCGCAGGCCCCGCAGCAGCGGCCCGACCCGGGGCAGGCCGAGGGCAGGCCGAGGGCGCGCGGGGCAGCTCCGCGGGACGGCGGCGGCCGAGGGGCCCGGGAGCGCCGGGCAAGGTCACGGAAGGTCGGCGTCACCCGGCCCCGCGGGCGCGCTTCCCGGGAAAGGGGCGGGCGGCCCGCCTCCGGCCTGCGCCCTTGCCCCGCCCCCGCGCCCGCACTCCCGGCGGCCCCGCCCCGCCCCGCGCCCGGGCTGCAGCCTCCCCCGGACGCGGACCCGCCTCGGGGCGCTCGACCGCCCTCCCCGCCCGGGGGCGCGCGGCGGGAGCGCCCTCCCGTTTCCGCGAACACGCCCCGCCTCCCCTCCTCCCCTCTCCTCTCGAGTCTTCCCCTCCCCTCTTCTTCCCTCCCTTCCTCCCTCCCTCCCTCCCCTCCCCACCCCACCCCACCCACCCGGGGTCAAACGCGCGCGGCGGGAGCGCCGTCCGGTTTCGTGGAACACGCCCCTCCTCCCTCCCCTCCCCTCCCCTCCCGTCCCTCCCCGTCCCTTCCCTGTCCCTCCGCACCCGCCTGGGGTCCCGCCGCCGTGGAACACGCTCCCCCTCCCCCCTCCCCTCCCCTCCCCACCCGGCCGGGGACTCGCGGCCGCGGCTGAAGCGCCCTCCCGCGGCGGCGGTACATGCTCCCCTCCCTTCCTCCCTCCGTCCCGCGTCCACGCCGGGGGGCGTGGCCAGGCCGTGCGGGGGCGTGGCCAGGCCTGCGGGGGCGTGGCCAGGCCGTGCGGGGGCGTGGCCAGGCGGCTCCGGGCCCTGCGCGCGGGAGGACCCCGGCGGGCGGCGGGGAGGCCGAGCGCGGCGGCGGAGCGCGGAGGAGCGCGGAGGAGCGGCGCGGGGCGGCCATGGCCGCGGTGCTCAGGCGCAGCTGCGGGGTGAGCGCGGACACGGGGGCCGCGGCGCTCGGGGCGGGGGGGGCGGCGCGGGGCGACGCCGGCGCTGCGCTGGGTGGCGGCGGGCGGGGCGGGGGCCCGAGGCGGCGGCGGGGCCCGTGCGTCGCTGTCCCGCGCCCCCCGTGACCCCGCGGCCCCCGCGCCCCCCGCCCTGGCCTCGCCCTCCGGCCGCCCCGGGCTCGCCGCGACCTTCCCCCGACCGTGACCCGGCCTTGGCCTCGGGCGGCGGGGCCTGCTCTCACGGCCTTGGCCTTTGAGGGGAGCCCGCGGGGCGTCTGCCGCCAGCCCGGGAGCCAGTCGGGGCGCCCGAAAGCGCGGGGGCCGGGCCCTCCGGGGACGACCGTGCAGCGGCGGCGGCGGCGGCGGCGGGGCTGCCCCAGCCCGTAGGTCTCTGCTCGTCCCGCCCGCCGCGGCCTGGAAGAGGGAAGAAGCTGCCGCAGAATTTGCTGGAAGCCGGTCCGGGTATCCTGGGGTCGTGGCTCACGGATCCGGATCCGACGCCGTCTCTGCCACTTGGTTACCCTTTATCTTAGATATTACTGGTACATTAAGACGGCCATCCTGACGTCATCTGTGATTAAGAGATTCATGTTCTCGGCCAAAAAGAGTAGGAATTTTAGGATCTATGAAAATTCTAGTTGCCCAGTATTCGTGATGGCTCTGCGAGGTAATGGACCGGGGATTTAAAAAATGATGATTACAAATTGAACGCCAATTTAAAGACAATTCTTTTTTAGATGATGATGAACTCTGACAACCAAAAAAGAAAAAAGAGGCTAATTTCTCAACCAGAAAAAGATCAATTTCTCAATCTCTCCAAGGGAAAATATAGAAAACCCTGATCCAGAAAACTTACACCCCTGTATCTGTTCTTTGACACTCCCATAAAATTTAAGGTTCTTAGGTTCCTTTTTTTTTTTTAATTTTAAAGATTATTATTTATTTATTCATGAGACACAGAGAGAGAGGGACAGGGAGAGAAGCAGGCTCCACGCAGGGACCCCACGTGGGACTCGATCCCAGGTCTCCAGGGTCACGCCCTGGGGCAAAGGCAGGTGCTAAACGGCTGAGCCCCCCAAGCTGTCCAGGTTCTTATATTCCTAAGATATACACAAAAGTGTTTCATTATAGTTGTACTGTGGTTGCAGACTTGAGGTTTGATGGAAGATGCTGTTGAGTTAGGGACAAAAGCGGCTTGCCAGACCAGAGGTGAATAAACCAGACCATCCAATCCCAGGTGCCACAGGTGAGGCCTTGTTACAACAGCTGCTTCTGACCAATAAAGAATTACCTAAAAAGGAAGTAAGCCTTTGAAGATATTATCACTAGTCCTTACTCTATGGTGATGATAGAGATGTTTAAAGGATTGAGGCTCCCCTGTTGGCTTTTAATAAAAGACCAACCCCGCAAGTCCTCAGTGGCGACCCTGTCCGGACCCCTCTCACTCCTGAGAGCCTTCTCTGCACCTTTGCTTAATAAACTTCTATCGCTTTACTCACTTCCCTTTGTCCAGATTTCCTTCTTTGACTCTGTGAGACCAGAGCCAAGCTCTCCCGTATCCTTTGTCTTTTGGAGATTTGGAATCTGGTTGTTCTGGGTAGAGAGCCCAGAGTGATAAAAGTCAGCATTTATTTGGCATGATGCGTCCAAGACGTTTTCTTGTTTTAAATCCTCTCAACAAATCATCCAGCAAAAAAAAAAGAGCTTCACTTTCTAGATTTGAAGAGAAGCTACGGCAAGTTGGTAATTGGCCCAAGGTCTCAAAAACACTTGGGGGAGTCTAGACTCAAGCCATTCTAAGTCTAAATAATCTACTAATTCTATATTCTGTGTGCATTGGGCCACCTCTCGAAATGGCTAGCATTATATATCATTAGCAGATTGATGGGGATTGTTTCCTGGCTGTAGCTACTTCCGTATTTTGTTTTATGTGACATTTTCCTGAAGAGTAATATGTAAACTTTTTACAAATTATTTTAAGTCCACTAATAATTCCCTATTTAAAGTCACAGCAGACTGTTTTACCTGTTTTATGAGGTCTGATGTTGTGCAGTGGTGTCTAAACCACTAGAAGAACAAGGTTTTTTTGGTCTGGTTTTTGTGGGATTTTTTTTTTTTTTTTTTTTTTTTTTATTGGATGTAGTAACCAATTAGGAGACCTAAACTGAAAGAGCAGTAAAGCAAGGTGGTTAATGGTATAGATTCTCTACACTTAATGTTACAGTTAGAATCCTGGTTACACTACCTAACAGCAGAGTGACCTTGGCCAGTTTCACTTGAACTTGCCGAGCCTCAGTTTCTTCGTATGCAAAGTAAGGATAAAAATAGTGCCTTAATCCTAGGCTTGACTTGGAGATTAAGTGAATTGGCGTGTAGAATGTGACCCTGAACAAGTATGTTTGGTCTATGATGACTGAACAATAAGGGCTAGAGAAACCATGTTTTATTTCCAAACTAATTTAATGAAAATTGCAAAGAAGATATGAATTTTTGTACTCTGTAGTTAGTACAGAGTACAAACTACAAAACTACAAAATTAGTAGTTATTTTTTTCAAGATTGTATAAAGTGTTATTTAGAAAGAGTTATTTAAAATATTTGACAGAGTTGCCTGGGTGGCTCATTGGTTGAACATTGCTTTTGGCTCAGGGCGTGATCCCAGAGTCCTGGGATTGAATCCCACATCGGGCTCCCTGCATGGAGCCTGCTTCTCCCTTTGGCTATGTCTCTGCCTCTCTCTCTTGTGTCTCTCATGAATAGATAAATAAAATAAAGATATTTGACAATCCATACCGTCACTTTAAGTGTAGGTGGTTCAGGCGCCTGGGTGGCTCAGTCAGCTAAGCGTCTGCCTTTCAGCTCAGGTCACAGTCCTGGGATTGAGCCCTACATCAGGCTCCCTGCTCAGTGGAGACTCTCTTCTCCCTCTCCCCATCCCCCTCCTTGTGTGCATGCGCTCAAAAGCAGAAGTTTATTTATTTATTCATGAGAGACACAGAGAGAGAGGCAGAGACACAGGCAGAGGGAGAAGCAGGCTCCACACAGGGAACCTGACATGGGGCTCAATTCCAGATCTCCAGGATCACGCCCTAGGCTGAAGGCGGTGTTAAACCGCTGAGCCACCTGGGCTGCCCACATCTGTAATTTATTTAGAAGAGGGTTCACAAATATTTTTGTAAAGGGAGAGTAAATAATTTCAGCTTTGTGGACTATCTGGTTTCTGGCAACTGGAAAAGCAGCAATTGACAATATGGTGTACCAGTAAAATTGTATTTATTAAACTGGTAGCTGCAAACAAACAAGCAAAAAGCAAACAAAAACTGATGGCTGCCTTAGTGTGTGCTGATTACTGTTTTAGAGTATTCTAGGAATGCTTGTAGACAACAGCTGGAGATCTAGAACATAGTTTTAGGCTAACTTGTTAAATAAAGTGAAGTATCTTAGAAAATGGAATCCTCCACGGGGAAGATTCCCAGAGGCATACCTGTGAGGCTCACAGGGACAGGGTATCAAAGTTGACAGACTAGGGGACTCTTGAATGCAGCACTATACCATCCTGTTTTTGCTTCTCAATCCCTGACTATTGTTTGTCTTGTAGACACTCAAGTAGTACAAATACTACTGTTATTTTCATTGCTTTAAAAAGTTTTTTTCTTTGTATTAAGTGTTCACACATCTGGTACTTGGCTTATTTAATATAGAAATCAAATTACGGTTGAAGGCATTTAAGTAATGGCTTAAAAAACTGTGCTGTTGAGTATAGCCAAACAAGTTGCTGTACTTACTTGTAATTGCCAGTATTCTCTTATTTGATGTTTAATTTGTCAAATTTATTTTTGTAAAATTGTCCCTTACAGGTCCTGAAAAGCCTTTCTCGTTTTGACTGGAGACTACAACATACAAAACCTGCCCTAAAGCATGAACCAAGATTGGGGTTTAATTTTGGTATGTGTTTTGTTCTGTCTTTGACTTTAAACATATTTGATATATATATATGTCTGGAATGTATTTGTAAATCGTCTTAGTAATGTCTGTCAATGATTAGAACCAGTTACCATCCACAGATTGTTCAGTCATACACAATTTTCTTGATCTCTTTTTTTTTTTTTCAGTGTAATATCCTACGTGGAGATCTGTGTTAGCAGCAAACATAAATACCTGTGCCTTTTTTTCTAAGTATGTAGCCCTAAATAGATAACAAATGTACTATTAGGTACAGTCTTCAAGTTAGAAATTTGAGTGTAAAAAACATGTTTTGAACACTTAGGTACACAGTGCTAGGTACCTGCTAATAAGCCAAAGCCTATTTGGGCCCTGATATATCTGAACTGCAGTTTTGATGCTAATGAATAGTTTAACGTTTTGGGATTGGGGAGTCATGTGGTATTGGAAGGAAAAGGAATAAGATCTCCCTTCCCCTTTGGTCTCTAAAATGAAGATCCTGAGCAAAAATAATAATAATAATAATTCCTATTTTTAGCATCCTTGCCTCCTAAAATGCTTCTTGCTTCAAAATTATTACCTTTCCTTTAGTTACAAATCCATTTTCTCTGGTTTCTTGGTCTCAGAAAATAGTTACAAGGGAGCTCAGATAATTAACTCGTACCCAGATACAAATAACAGGTTATCATTTTTGTTTTTTATTTTATTTTTTTAAGATTGTTAGTTTCCTTACAGTTTTTTAAAGAGAATTAAATGAAAAATTTTAGGCCATATAAGGATAGCAGTTTGGGGCATTGGATTTTCTCTTATTAATATAGGTTAGGTACAATTGCTATTTAGTTTCGGTTTGCCCACATACAGATTCATAATAGTAGGAAACCAGCAGGAGAGGGACACCTTGTGGCTCAGTGGTTGAGCAACTGCCTTTGGCTCCGTCCCTGATCGTCCCTGATCCCGGGGTCCTGGGATGGAGCCCTATAACAGGCTCCCTACAGGGAGTCTGCTTCTCCTGCTGCCTGTCTCTCTCATGAATAGATCAAATCTTTAAAAAAAATAAAAAATAAAAAAAATAAAAGCCAGCAGGAGAAATCTGTGCTAGTTTGCTGAGTAACAAGATGATCTAGATACAAGTGTTGAGGAGGGAGGTTGTAAAGCTTAAAAGGACTAGAAGAAGTAACATCTCTGAGCAGTTGTATATTGCTCTTTTTCTAAAATGAAGATAATATCTGCCACATAGGATTTATTTGAAGAATAATGACGTATGTAAAGTCCTTAGTATACAGTGGCTGGATTTAAATAGTTTCTCAATAAATAGTACAAACCAGGTACCTGCCTTCCCTGTCCTTTACTCACCCACAACCTTGGTATCTGCTGGTCCCAATATTAGAAGTAAATTCTGATGTAGTGAACCATGACTAAGACTCTTAAATATATGTAAGTATATAATGTTAGGGACGCCTGGGTGGCTCGGTGCTTGAGTATCTGCTTTTGGCTCTGGGCGTGACCCCGGAGTCCTGGATTGAGTCCCACATCGGGCTCCCTGCATGGAGCCTGCTTCTCCCTCTGCCTGTGTCTCTGCCTCTCTCTCTCTCTCTCTGTGTGACTATCATAAATAAATAAAAAAATTAAAAAAAAAAAGTATACAGTGTTAATTCATTTTAAGACTATCATTTCCTCATTCTGGGCTCTTGTTTCCTTATCAATAAAATGGGAGATTGGATTTTAGGCTGTTTGATTCAAAACCAAAATTCTCATGTCTTTTACATTTTCTTACATCCCCATACAAATAATTATTATAGTCATCAGTATGCTTGCTCATTCTTGTCTCTTTGCTTTTGCTCTTATTTTTCTTGCCCAGAATACCCTATGTCTCTCTCTCTCTCTCTGTTTTTTTTTTAAAGATTTTATTTATTTATTAGAGAGAGAGAGAGAAAGAGAGAGAAAGGCAGGCTCCATGCAGGGAGCCTGTTGTGGGACTCGATCCCGCGTCTCCGGGATCAGGCCCTGGGCTGAAGGTGGCGCTAAACTGCTGAGCCACCTGGGCCGCCCAGCCTTTATCTCTTTTAAAATCTTACATATCCTTGGACGTTGTACACAACCACATTTAAACCTTGAGGTAGTGTGGATTTGAAAAAATCCAAGCGATCAGCTCCTGTCCTCAGGCCAGCCAGCATATTCATTTCATTAGTGTTATAACAACAGAACCTCATATTTTATGTAATTGAATTAGTTTTATGTTATAGTTAACTTTTGAGAAACCCTCCCACCACTTTTACCATTTGCTTTGTGCTAATATATAACCTTAAAGTATTAATTTATACCCTTTAAATCTGAGTTTAAAGGAAGAGTGTAATTGTATTGGTATTCTTACATGATATTTTGGAGCAGGTTTTATTGGTTTATGGTCATTAAGCATGTCTCATCTCCCTAGTTAGACTGATTCTTGAGGTCAGGGAATGTCTTATACATTAGTTTCATTTCAGTATTAGTAAACATTTGATAAATCTGTATAGGAACTAGTAAGAAGTAAAAACAAATTTTTTTTACTCTCATCAGTTGGAAGAGAAAAACAAGTTTATATCTGTTACTCACTTGTAAAAGCTAGAAATCTTCCCTACCTCCTTCTTGTACTTGTATTGACATGGGTTTACTTATATTTGTACAGTGGAATCTTGCTAGTCCAAAAGTGTGTTGCGGTCTTTGCACTTTGCAGAAAGTACACTTCGTGGACTTTCTGATTAATCAAGAGTCAAAGACTCCATTATAAATTTTCACATATTGAGTTCATGGGACTTTACTCTTCATCTTCAGCTCATTGTCTTGTTTTAATGTTTTCTAAATGACTTTCTCTTAGAGTTCACTGAACAGCAAAAAGAGTTTCAAGCTACTGCTCGTAAATTTGCCAGGGAAGAAATAATCCCCGTTGCTGCAGAATATGATAAAACTGGCGAGGTAGGTGTATGCATATTAAAGGAGAAAAAGTTTTTTACATTTTTTATAAGATTATATAATCAAACTATGTAGATTTTAATATAACTTGTTTTTTTGTTTTTACCTTTTTCTTTTAGTACCCTGTCCCCCTAATTAAAAGAGCATGGGAACTTGGTTTAATGAATACACATATTCCAGAGAGTTGTGGTAAGCTTTCATGACATTTTTAATCCTAGAATAAGTATGAACAGGGAAAATGGTAAGACTGTATTCATTCTTTCAAATATTGGATGCCATTTATATTTCACTTATGATTTAGGGCCTCTACTTTTATTTTCCTGTTCAGACTTCAGTAGTTGCCTACTTTTAGAAACATTGTATTAACACTTAGAGCATTTTTCATTTTAACTGGTTTCAACCTTAACTTCATCTTAGACATTGTTAATTTCTCTTTGGTCAGTTTGTTACATTTTGATTCTACCTTTGATTTTGCATTTTATGAAGACTTTTTTTTCTGTGACATTGTCACTTCTTCAGGTGAAAAAAGTCAAAGTTGAATCAAATTTTTACAATATCAAGTTGAAACAGGAAGACAGGTTCAGATTACAAATAGAAACGTTTTTGAAGGACGCCTGGATGGCTCAGTGGTTGAGCGTCTGCCTTCGGCTCAGGGCGTGATCCTGGAATTCCAGGATTGAGTCCCATGTCGGGCTCCCTGTATGGAGCCTGGTTCTCCCTCTGCATGTGTCTTTGCCTTTCTTTCTCTTTGTCGTTCATGAATAAATAAATAAAATTAAAAAAAAAACATTTTTGAAATATTTAAAACTTATATTAGAGAAGTATAATTTGTTACTGTGCTAACCAGAACACTTTTTAGTTTCTTATTAGTTAAAATAGTTCACCTTTATTTCTGACAAGATATACTACATATTATAATGGATCTTAAAATATTTTGATACTATAGGAGGTCTTGGACTTGGAACTTTTGATGCTTGTTTAATTACTGAAGAATTGGCTTATGGATGCACTGGGGTTCAGACAGCTATTGAAGCAAATTCTTTGGGGGTAAGTTTTTTAGAAAATAAATAGTTATTAGAAAATTAGTAGTTAACTGAGCCGTTAATGGGATAGTAGATTAGGTTAAGTTGGTGCAACACAATTTTCTTTAAAAGGAATAAAGAGGGGGTGGCCTGGGTGTCACAGTTGGCTAAGTGTCTGCCCTCAGCTCAGGTCATGATTCCAAAGTCCTGGGATTGAGTCCATCAGGCTCCCTGCTCAGTGGGCAGCCTGCTTCTTCCTCTCCCACTCCCCCTGCTTGTGCTTGTGAACACTCTCTCTCTCTCTCTCTCTCTCTCTGTGTCAAGTAAATAAATAAAATCTTAAAAAGTAAATGGGTAAGTAGATAGATACAAAAAAAGAAAAAAACACGAGATTCTGCATTGAAGCCTAGAGCTCTTCTTATTGCCTGAGTTGATCATTCTGGCCCTGTTGTCTCCAGTAATTGGAGTTCTAGCTAGCCTTGTAGGGACACTATACTTTGGCTGCTGCTTTAGTGGCATTTCTTAGGTATAGGCAAGGCCAAAAACTAGCATTCAGGAAAGAAGGATCGGGATGGCTTGCTGCCACTGCTGGCAATGCTGACTTTATTGAGCAGTTCTTAAGAGGTTTGATCATATATACCACATCATTTATCCTAAATTTAATTTTTAGTGCATATTACTGCAGTGGATTTTTACGTATTATATTACCAAATAGTCCTATATATAACTTAATTTTTGAAAATACTGGGTTCACAGATTTATTTCCTCATGGTTTTAGCTCTCTTAAAGGAAGAGTAAAGGCCAGTTCTTTGGACTTAGTCTTTGGGAGTGGGGGGAGTAGTTCTCTTGTTTTGTTTGAATTATAGTATCTCTGAATTTACATACCTAATAAAAATATCTTGCCTTTTTTCAATGTCGCTTTTCTTTTTGGTAGCAAATGCCTCTAATTATTGCTGGAAATGATCAACAACAAAAGAAGTATTTGGGGAGACTGACCGAGGAGCCATTGATGTGTGTGAGTATGTGCGGCTGCTGCTTGGAAAGAAGGATGCTTTTTCTCCTTTCCAATACAAATGTGTACACTGGGCTGTGACATATTAAGACAAAAGTTAGCAATATATTTAGGTATGATGATGTTTCTGGGTTACCAGGTAAGTGTCTTAATAATCTCCTAGCTTATTTCCAGGAAAGAAATATCTGCTTAATGGAGCACTCTGCAGGCAGTTCAGGAACTGCATGATTGTGTCAGGAAGTTCAGATTGAATGTATGACAATAGTCTTTGAACTACTAGTCTTTTGAACTAATAAGAAATTAATGTGACTGAAAAGTTATTTTATTTGTTGAATGACTGAATGACTTGGGAAGAATATTTATAGAATTTATTTATTTAATTTCCTGAGCACTACTCAACAAAAGTTTAAATTGGATTTAAAAAAATATTTATATGGGCTCCTGCCTGGCAGTCAGTAGAGCATGTGACTCTTGATCTCAGGGTCATGAGTTTAAGTCCCATGTTGGGCATGGAACCTATTTAAAAAAGGAAAAAAGATAATTATAATATATACAAACACATGTTCTCAAAGTGTTTTTACATAAAGACTTTGACTTCTTTTGTTTATGAGTTGAACAGATTTCAATTTGGGGTGTGATTGTGATACCAAAATATAGTAAATTGTTAGTTTTGAGCTAATTGTGAAAATTGGTCTGCAAAAATAGAAGGTAATAGTTAAAAATAACATTTCTTATTTCAGGTACTGAAATTTTAGGCAAACTGCTTAATAAAAACATTTATATAGATTTCTTTGTTAATGGTCACTTTTCAACAAATTTGTTTAGTAGGTTAATTCTCAATATTGTCTAAGAATTATGTGACACATTTAGATTGTTTTCCTGTAGCTTGTATAATACTGAAAATAGGCTAAAAAATTTTAGCTTAGAGATTCTTAGGAGAACCTACCTTAATGCACTGAAAAGAATATCTATAATTATTGCTTCGAAGTATGTATTTCTAAGATAAAAGTCTTTTAAAATAGTTCAAGTATTTTAAACATTTTTGACTGTTTCGTGTTATCAGTACCTTCAGTATATATAAAAATAAATTTACTGTAGTCCCTAAGTTATTCTAACTTGTGAATTAATAAAGGTTTACTATATATTTTCTCCCTTCTAGTGCATAATAGTAGTAAATGTACCCAAAATATGAAGTCAGGGATGAAAATGAAAACATTCAATAGATATATTTGTCTTGATTAATTTACAGTTTTACTTAACTCCAATAAATACTTATAAAATCATACTACATATAATGTTTTATTTAAACTTTTAAAAAATGATATTTTTAATTTTTCTGATTGTAAAAACATCTATATAATCCCTCAGATATGAAGTTAACTGATTTTACTAACTGTTTTACTACCTTTGCTGTCAGATTTTGTATGTGTGTGACCTTAGGTGGGCATGAACCACACTGTCAGATTTTTTAATACATATAAATGTGTTTTTAACAGAGTCATATTATATATGCAGTTTTATATCTTTTGTAACATGACCGTTTTCTTACACACTTTTTTAAATACTGCAATATTTTAAAAAATAAATTTTATTATGATATTATTACATAATATGTTATCTAATGGAATACTGTGCAATAAATTATTTCACTATTATCTATTGTTAGATACTTAAATTCCTTAGGTTTTTGCTTTTAAAGATAATCTCATGGTAAAAATTATTGCGAAAAGTTGATACAAGGTTTCGGATTTGGGGCGCCTGACTGTCCCAGTTGGTTAAGTGTCCACTCTTGATCTTAGCTCAGATCTTGATCTTAAAAAGAAAGAAGGTGTTAGATTTAACTTTGCAGTACAGACACACTGTCATTGCATATTTGTAAGATGTGATCTCTTGCCTGATCATGCAGATACACTCTGGATATACATCCTCAAGTATGCTGAGGAAGTGAGAACGGAGATAAATAAGGGCACTGTAATTATTTTTTAATACTATGTAATATAAAAATAAATAAATAAAAAAAGTACTATGTAATACAAGAGAAGTTTCCAAAAATCAAAACTAATTATGTTTTTGTGTATATATTATATAAAATATTAAAATAACGCATTAGAAATCATATGTCTTTTTTAAAAATTGAACTAAATCTTTTAAATATATACCTAAAATATATGCAGTGTCAGACAGGAACAAGCATTAGAGTTTTTGGGCAAGCTTGTTATGGGCAAGACTTTAGTATACTTATTTGTCTAAACATGGTCTTAAAACCCCGAAGTCTGGGCAGCCCTGGTGGCTCAGTGGTTTAGTGCTGCCTTCAGCCCAGGGCCTGATCCTGGAGACCTGGGATCGAGTCCCACATTGGTCTCCATGCATGGAGCCTGCTCCTCCCTCTGCCTCTGCCTGTGTCTGTCTCTCTCTCTCTCTCTCTGTCTCTCATGAATAAATAAATAAATAAAATCTTAAAAAAAAAAAAGTCTCTGTAAAAAGGCTAATAATGATGAAGAAAACTCTTATCATAAAACAATGCCTTTCCCGTGGAGCTACAAGGTAGCTGGAATTAACTGAAACAACACTGATCCTAGCTTTCAAGTCTTGGCTCAGCCATATGATAGCAGTGTGATCTCATAGTCACTTACCTTTAAAAGCTCTTCTGAAAATAGGGAGTATAATAGCTAACAGGGATATAGTAAAGGTAAAGCAAAATGCTTATTTTTTTTCTAAAGAATATCATCACATAGTGTCCTCTTCACCAACAAATTTCTCTCCTACCTAATGACCAGGAGAAACTTTGTTTCTCTTTAACTGTTACTCATTCATTCATTCAATATGTAAGCTGCCTGTTCTATACCAGACTTGAGCTTATAGGCACTTCACACCTATAAGTTGTACTTATAACTATTATTTTTTTGTTTTGGTAAGTTGAAGGCATAAGTTGAAAGCATAGAGCCAGTTTTACAGTCCAGTATTAATTATTTGAACCTCAAAGCATGTGTTGTATATTTTTTTTTCTGGTTTTATCTTTATTTTCACTTCACCCTAATTTTTATTTTAAAATTTTTATGTATTTATTCATGAGAGAGAGAGAGAGATGCAGAGACACAGGCAGAGGGAGAAGCAGGCTTCATGTGGGGAGCCTGATGTGGGACTCGATCCTGGGACTCAGGGATCATTCCCTGAGCCAAAGGCAGATGCTCAACCACTGAGCCACCCAGGCATCCCTAACCCTGATTTTTTAAACAACATGTATTATATAAACTATCTCACATCACTTTAGATATAAGGGCAAAAAATTTTTTTTACTAGAACATAATGGAGAGCTTCTTTACAAACTATACAAATGTAAAGTGGTGGTATTATCACTAGTATATACTATGCTCATTATTTCAAATATTTGAATACTGTGTACCAGGGAATAAAATAGTGAATAAAACTGAGATCCTTCTTACAAGAAGTTAACAATCTGATAGACTCTCAGATCCTCACCCACAAAGTATTAACTTACTATGCATAGAGGTATGTAAATAAGTAAATTATTCATAAATAAGTGATTATGCATTAAAATGTTACTAATTTACTTGATTTTCTAGTTTGCATGGAAACATTTAGATGTTGTAAGTCAAACTAGTTAGAATACCGAAGATGACAAATGCCAGAAACATTGATTGTTTTCTTAAACACTGATAGGCACTAGGGATACCAAATGGAGTACATCTCATTCCTGCCCTCAGGAAGCTCTGATACAGCGTAAGGGAGAAACACATGAACGACAGTAGTACTGTATATAATACGTATGGTGTGATAAAGAAGAAAACAAGCTGCAGTGGAAGCAAAAAAGGTTTCTGCTGAAAGAGCATTTATAATGCTAATTTTAATTACTAGGAAACAAACAAGAAGACAAGACCAACTGAGAAACTATCTGTGATAAGGCATCTTGTATAGAAACAGCTCTAAAAACTTTGCTTAGGGGGCACCCGAGTGGCTCAGTTGATTAAGCGTCTGCCTTCGGGTTGGGTCATGATCCCAGAGTCCTGGGATTGAGCCCCACATTGGGCTCCCTGCTCGGCGGAGGCTACTTCTCTCTTTCTCTCCTGCTCCCCCTGCTTGTGCACACTGTCTCTTTCTCTCTCTGTCAAGTAAAAAAAAAAATCTTTAAAAAAAATTAAAACAAACACTTCACCTAATTATAAAGTAGGAAATGTCTAATAGCGTATTTCAGAAAAGAAAATTCCCTGAGGTGGTTAAAATAAAATTTTACAGAGTTATCTTTTCTAGACAGTTCATTTGTACAATACCTTTTTTTGTTGTTATAATGCTAAAAATATCTTTAAATCAGTAGATAGGAGAGTAATCTAGTTAACTCATGTGACACCTGAATCACCTCTATAGCACCCCTGTCGAAAGGCCATCTAACTCATGTTTTCATGCTTGAGAGTCACACCCTCCTCAAGTAGCTCCATTTGGGAACATCTCTGACCATTAGAAAGCTCTGCTAGATTACATGGCCCTGAAGAAAAAGGTTCTGACATTTCTTTTATAACTTTGCCGTTTCTCACCATAGTAGGTACTCAATAAAAGTTTCAATGATTTCACTGTAGTTCTATCATTTCAAATTCTCTCCCTTGGCTATATAGCCCTTGAAATATTTGAATATAGCTATCATGTGGATCTTATCTTTTCTAAACTATTTATCCCCAATCTTTTTCATTTTTCTTCATACAGTAAAGTCCCATAACCTGAGTAACCACACTCTGAAATACAGAGCTCAATCTGGTACCCCAGCATGAACCGATGCGTATAGAGTAAGAGTTCCATCACTCTTATTTTAGATTCTATACTTTTGTAAACATAGCTTATACCATTACCACTATTCACTTATTATATAAAGCTTACTCTTGACTTAAATGACGTAACCTTTTTCTCATCTGGTATTAAGGTTTAGTATATTCATTGGGTAGTCTTTTTTTTTGTTTTTTTTTTTTTTAATTTTTTTAAATTTATTTATGATAGTTACAGAGAGAGAGAGAGGCAGAGACACAGGCAGAGGGAGAAGCAGGCTCCATGCACCGGGAGCCCGATGTGGGATTCGATCCCGGGTCTCCAGGATCGCGCCCTGGGCCAAAGGCAGGCGCCAAACCGCTGCGCCACCCAGGGATCCCCATTGGGTAGTCTTTTAACTCCCATTTTAGCCCTGACTTCTCCTTTTAGCTTTACCCTTCTCTATGCACTTGCCCATTAAGACATGTTTTCTTTAGACTTAAATAGCTTAAACTAAATGTGTTGCAAACCAAATTATTTTCTCTCCACTCTTTAGAACTGCTTCTTTTCTAGGTTATCCCCAATTGGAAGTTGCCTAAAATAAAAAAAAAAAAAAAATTGAGTCATCGTAACATCCTCTCTAGCTCCCCAAGATCCTGTTTAGTCTTCATGTCCTATGGATTTCACACCACAGTTCTCAACTCCATTTTTGCTCATCTTCTGTCTTAGTTTAAGGTTTCTTTATTTCCTGCCTGTGCTATTGCAAAGCCTCCTAATCGGTGTCCCTAACTCCAGTCTTTTGTAGTCCCCCTTAAATCCACCTGTTATATAAAAGTTTCATAATAATAAACTATCTAAAATGTAAATGTGTAACTATCACACTCCTGTATTTAAAGAAACATTCAGTGATTCCATTTCATTAATAGCAGTAATGTCTTATATAGTTTTTTAGTTTGTGAACCATGTTAGAATCTGACTTGCCCAGAAACATACATATACTCCTCACCTGTGTGCCCTAGGGCATTCTGGAGTCCCCTGAAACCCATGTATTTGATTCATTAAAGAGGTTCCATTGCACAATAGAAAGTGTTCAGTGTGTTTTTGTTGAGTACATAAAAGTATACTCTCTCAGCATGGCATACACATCAGCCTCCATCACTAGGTCCTTTCCTGCCTTTTTAGCCTCTTTCCATGGCTTTCAATTTCACACTTTTATTATTTTTTTTTAGTAGGCTCCATGCTCAACATGGAACTTGAACTCAAGACCTCAGGATCAAGAGTTGCAGGCTCAACTGGTTGAGCCAGACAGTTGCCCCCTTTTTTCTTTTTTTTTTTTTTTAAGTAGGCTCCACGCCCAACTCAAAACCATGAAACGAGCTGTTTCACACTTTACATTCCAATATGGAACTGCTAGTAGTTTCTCCTATACAACAGTTGTTGCATTCTTCTGTGCCTTAGATCTGCTTGCCTCTCTTTATCCTTTAACATTTATCTTTTCCAGTAAGTTTTACTTATTCCTCCTCTTTTCCCTCTTCACCACTCATCACCTCTCACCTACCTACAGGCCCAAGTAATCATTTCTAATGTATCTATGTACCCTTAATACTTTGAGTTAAAATTAACTGTTAGGATTTCTCTCTTCCTTGGATTATGAGTACCTTAAGGACAAGGAACTTGTATCTTTAAGGCCTTTTTTATCAATTAGTGCCTGTCACTCATTAAACTTGAATGAACTACCTTTTGCCTTCCACCACCCCCTTTATACATCACTGCTTACATCTTGTCACTCCTCTGTTTAAGGGCTTTAAGAAGCTCCCCACTTTCTACTACATAAAATTTTAACTTCTTAGCATGATATAAAGAGTTCTTTGGTGGGGTGCCTGAGTGGCTGAATTGGCTAAGCCTCTGACTCTTGATTTTGGCTCAGGTCATGATCTCAGGGTTGTGAAATCGAGCCCTGTGTCCAGCTCAGCTCAGCATGGAGCCTGCTTAAGATTTTTTCCCTCTGCCCCCTCCCTCATTTGTGTGCTTGGGCTCCCTCTCAAAAATAATTTAATTAAAAAAAATAAAAAAAAAGAAGGCTCTCTCTCAAAAAATAATTTAATTTTTAAAAAAAAGAGTTATTTGTCATTTATTTCCTCCCTTTCTTTCCAGACTCATTTCCTATCTTATCCCTTCCTTGCATACAGTTTACACGTTATGGAGCTCTGCTGCTTTGGAATTACAACTGCTATGTAACCTTACATTTATCTCAGTGTCATTTGCAAATGTTACTCTGCCTGGAATACACATTCCTTCTTTATCCCCAAAGAATTCCTTTTCCTTTTTGAGACTTGATTTGATCATCACCTTCAGGAAGCTTTTCCTGACACCCTAAAGCTAAACTAGTTTTGCAAGATCATTGTGTAAGACCTTAGTACTTAGATATATAATTACAGTATAGTTAGTATTCATCTCCACTGTTGTGGAATTCTTGAAGGTAGGATGTCTTTTAGCTTTTTTTCCATCTGCTGGTTCATAACCTGGTACATAGTAGATACTAAATAAACTTATGAATGATTTTTACTTAGTTGAAGATAGCTGACATTTTAATTGCTATGGTTTATTGATATCCTACATCTAGTTTTATTTATTTATTTTTAAGATTTTATTTATTTGAGAAAGAGAGACAGAACATGAGCAGTGAGGAGGAGGCAGAGGGAGAGGGAGAAGCAGATTCCCCAGTGAGCAGGAAAGCCCAACGAGGATGTGAGGCTGGACCCCAGGATCATGGTCTGTGCCAAAGGCAGACACTTAACCGACTGAGCCACCCAAGTGCCCCCTACATCTAGTTTTATATATTTAATGTTTCTACATTTAAACAGTTTATTTGATTCTCTGAGAACATTTTATTTTTAGATACTTAAAAATATTTAAAATACTGGCTTAAAAAATAAAACACATTCCTGGTTCTAAACATTCATAATTTAGTAATAAAATTTAAATTATTTGTATTGTTTCCATATATTTAAGGCTTACTGTGTAACAGAACCTGGAGCTGGCTCTGATGTAGCTGGTATAAAGACCAAAGCAGAAAAGAAAGGAGATGAGTATATTATTAATGGTCAGAAGATGTGGATAACCAATGGAGGAAAAGCTAATTGGTATGTTGTTTAAAACATCTCTGTGTCGTGCTTGTTAATTATTTCATCTCCTTCTCTCCTTTGTTAAAGCACCAGACTTAAGGTAAGTTCTATTCATGGAACTGGAATGTGCATGAGAGATCATAAATAGTTATTTTTAGAAACTTATTAAGCTCTGAATTATTTCTTCAGACTGAATCTTCAGAAGTCTAATTTGTAAAAGAAAATAGAACAAAAACACTTGCTGTGGTTGAATGTGATTAGGAAAGCCAGAGCTCCACTACTTGGCTCACTGTCTCTGCTGTCTATATCCTCAGACCAGCACCTGCTTAGAACTGTTCTCCAAAGACTGAGGAAAAAGGAAAACTCTTGGTAGAGTACACTGCTCTGAGTCTAAACAATAAGCCAAGACAGTCTTAAAACTCAGATTATCTTTTAGAAAAAAGACAGAATATTATTTTAGTAAAATCTAAAGGTCCAAACCGTTAGATATAAATCCCAAAATAATGACATGAAGTTTGACAAAGGACCATAAAATAACCTTCATGAATGTAAAATGTTGAAGAATCCATATATACCATCATTTGTAGAAAAAAAGATGGAGAAAATAAAAGGGATACCTGTAGATTCAGCAGTAATCAACCGGGTGACGTATTGTCTTTAAGAAGCTACTGTAATTTCTTGCTGAAATGATAATAGCACAAATGGAGGAAGAATCGTAATAGTTCTAAGACATGCATTGACAAAATGGAATAAATTCAGAAACAAGTAAGTATCCTTCATTAGAAAGAGTCTGGAGGCCTGTGAAGAGTAAAGGAATTAAGTTTGGTTATTTTGGAAGAATTTTGAAAGTTTTGAAAAAAGTCACACAGAAGAGCAGGCTTGTACCTTTGCATCAGGAAGCCAGTTCAGAATTAACGGGTCAAAGTTAGAAAAATGTAGACTATAGTTCAGCATAAGGTTAAGCTTTCCAACGACAGTGCTGTCCAACGTGTGTTAAGTTGTCATGGAAAATAATATATGTACTCATCATATAAGTAATAAGGACTGTCTGGTGATTGGATGATGAACTGCATGGGCTATCTTTCATTGTCTGCAAAAATTCTGATTCCATATCCATTTGTGTGCTCTGCAGTCCAGTTTTTCTGGCAAGTAAAGTATTATTTCTGAGATTGAGCCTACCTGGAAATTGTATATTTTAAACATACCTAGCAACCCCTTTATGACTGTCTAGTATTAAGGAGGGCTAGATCATATCTTTAAGTAATAATATCAGAAAGTAAGAGAAAAATGAAGGAACTATTAAAATTTAACAAGTTGAGAGAAATCGAACAGTGCAATTAGGAGTTTTCATGATTTTAAGAACTCGTTAAGCATAACTCCACATGTAGTAAGACAAATTAGGTAACATGAAACTAGAAAACAGTTTTTACTATTTTTTTTACTATTGTCAAGTAAGATTATAGAGTGAATGACAATTTATTAGTGTTAAGAATAGAAAATAAATTGCTTAAGGAATTTTTAAAAACTCCTCCTGTATCAGGCTACTTAGAACATGGGTTCCATTTAGATGTTTTTGCATATCTCATGTTTCATTTAAAAATCTCTCTGGGAAAAATTCTGGAGTGAAAACCTAGCAAATATTCATAATAATCTAGCTATAACAAAAAAAAAAAACACTAATTTTACTGCAGAAAGAGGACAGTATGTAGAATATAGGGGCCTTTGTCTCATACATTATTCCTTTCACAGGCAGCCCTAATTGTTGTCCTTTTTCAGATAACTTATCCCTTAAAGAATCCAGTTAGTTTTGGGAAAGAACAATTGTCATTTCCAATGGCACATCCTTTCCTTTTATGTTGTGTAATCTTGATACAAGGAATGTTTACTTAACAACTACTACTAACCAGCAGTTAAAGACCATATTAGTTAAGAAGTTGACCTGGGCTAAAACACTAGCTCCGCCGTATCCTAAGTATGCGACTTGGGCAAGCTCTTGAGCCTCTCCGATCGTTCATTTCCTCACCTGCAAAATGGGATAGCCATCACCATGTTTTACCTTTTGATGTCATTATCTTTGTCATCATGTCTATATTATATATATATATATATATATTAGGTATTTCTTATTGGCTCGTTCTGATCCTGATCCAAAGACTCCTGCTGGTAAAGCCTTCACTGGATTTATTGTGGAAGCAGATACCCCAGGAGTGCAGATTGGAAGAAAGGTAAAGTGTATGTTTATCAGTGATTAAGGCCTCAAAAACTATTTTAAGTACACATTTCAAAATTACTGTTCCAGTTTCTGTTATTGAAAAAACATTTTATTTGTAGTAAGTATAAAAATAAAACTTTTTTTCTTTTTTAAGTTTTTATTTTAATTCCAGTTAACATACAGTGTTTTTAGTTTCAGGTGTACAATACGGTGATGCAGTACTTCCACACATCACTCTGCTCATGTGCTCATCAGGAAAAGTGCATTCCTTTTTTTTTTTAGATTTTATTTATTCATGAGAAACACAGAGAGAGAGAGAGAGAGGCAGAGACAAAGGCAGAGGGAGAAGCAGGCTCCATGCAGGGAGCCCGATGTGGGACTCGATCCCGGAACCCCAGGATCATGCCTGGAGCGACCCAGGCGTCCCAAGGACAAGTGCATTCCTTAATCCCCATCACCTCTATAACCTGTCCCTAAAAATAGAGCTATGTTTTGATGTTATCAGGTGAAATAGTCTGTTTTTTAAGTTGAAGATTTTATTGAGAATAATCCTTCTGATTCATTATTTGAAAAAGGGGCTGTTCATTCATGGTACCAGACTATAAAGAATGCTAATAACACCTGTTAATAGACTAAGGGTGGCATAACTTGACCTGGAAATGCTGATTTGAATTGAGGGATAATGAAACAGAAATCAATGAAACTGTCATTTATGTGGCCTCCCCAATAATAGAGTTTTAGATATTTCAGAAGACTTTTCCACTCTTTTTCCTTCCTCACAGTAGCCTTTCAGGTAGGATAACTGGCATTATGCCCTTTGTACTGATTAAAATAATACCCCAGATCCGATAACAAAGCTAAGAGAAAAATCTGTGCCTGGGGAAAGTATGGAAATGGTAAAGTGCCTTGAATGTGGGAAGGTGAGAAATTTTATTTAAATAAGAAAAGGTAACAAATTTGAGAATAGTTGTAATTTGAATGTGTGAAGATAATTTAGCAGTAGTATTTAAAGTAGACTAAAGAGAAGAGTTTAAAATTTAAATCAAAGAAGGAAATGAAGTCATTCTAGTGAGAGCAAAGGAAATAGGATTAAGATTATAACTGAGAATAGGAAGAGGAAACTCAATTTCACAACTGTAAAACTCTTATTTGCAAAATGAATTTTTAAAAATACCTATTAATGACCAAATGATGTCTATACTGAAGGAAAAGGAGATGGGACACCTGGGTGGCTCCGCGGTTGAGTGTCTGCCTTCCGGCTCAGGGCCTGATCCTGGAGACCCGGGATCAGGTCCCACTTCGGGCTCCCTGCATGGGCTTGTTTCTCCTTCTGCCTGTGTCTCTGCTTCTCCCTCTCTGTGGCTCTCATGAATAAATAAATAAAAATCTTTAAAAAAGAAAAATGAAGGGAAAGGAGAAATATGGAAGTTTCTTAAGAGTTACTGAAGGCTATGACTGTATTTTCTTCCTCCCAGATGGAGAATGAGACAGATTATCTGGTGAGATGTGAGATAACTAGACTAAGGGTGGCATAACCTGACCTGGAAATGCTAATTTGAATTGACAAATGTGGGCAGCCCTGGTGGCGCAGCGGTTTAGCGCCACCTTCAGCCCAGGGTGTGAAAGATTTAAAAAAAATGAATTAACAAATGTATGCAAACTTCTAAACCAGTCATGTGATTCATATGATCCTATTTTATTAAAAGCCATCAGAATCTGTTTTACTCAAGCCTCTTGAAAATGGAAGCATTTACTAGAGTATGTAAGCAGGGTTACTTCTCTTTTAGGTTATTGAGTATTAAAGGTGGAAGATATACACATTATTTCAGTGTGTTTACTGAATGTAAAAGTGAGATCCAAGTAGATTAGTTACGCAGTGTTACATACGTATAGGGAGAGTTGAGATCGTTACTAAAGTGTCCTAGGGACTTACCCAATATAGATATTAAAGGTAGACTACTTAATCAGTGAAATTCTAGTAAGGTTGGTATATATAAAAAAATATAAGTTGTAAGAATGGATATACTTCTTCCAAGCAAATTTTTTTAATTTACTTTTAAAGATCTTATTTATTTATTCATGAGAGACATAGAGATAGAGGGAGAAGCAGGCTTCCCATAGGGAGCCCGATGTGGGACTAGATCCCAGGACCCTGGGGATCACGATCTCAGCCTGAGGCAAACGCTCAACTACTGAGCCACTGAGTGCCCTTGTTTGCTTTCATTTATATTTATTCATATTTCCTTTTTAGGGATGGTTGCTAGAAAACTTAGGGCCAAATTTATGGCCATTTCTAGAAAATATGAAGGACCTAAAAGCTTATACTTTTTTCAGTAGTAAACCCATTTGTGATTTTATCATGGTATTTCTAGTCTCTTTTTTCTCAATTTCTCACTTAAAAAATATTTCTGATTCAATAAATATTTATTATTGAGTTCATCCCATACACTAGGTACTATTCTGGTATTGGGGATACCATATGGATCAAAACAGACAAAAATTCCTGCCCTTGGGGAGCTTACTTTCTACTGAGAGAGACAGATAATTATATTGTATATATTTAAACTTTTTTGAATCTGTATTTGAAATATATGAGCGTTTGACAAATTTGTGAAATTTTGATATTTTTAAAATTGTTTTGTGTTTTAGAAGTCATCTGGCTTGACAGGAGTACGGGAAATATTTTTGTTTACAATAATTTAGAGCTTGAGGGTGTCTGGGTGCCTCAGTCAGTTGAGCGTCAGACTCTTGGTTTCATCTCAGGTCATGATCTCAGGGTCCATCATGATCTCAGGATTGTGGGATTGAGTCCCACCAGCTCCAAGCTCAGTGGGGAGTCTGCTGGGGATTCTCTCTCTCCCTCTCTCCCTGCTCACACAAGCACAGGCTCACTTTTTAAAATAAATCTTTAGAAAAATGTTCTAGTGTTTGGGGTGAGTCTGGGAAACAGGTTAGAGTAAAGCATTTTTGTAAACAGTGTTTTCTCATTATATTGAGTGAGGGTCTAAGGCACTAGAGTTTATTGACTTACAGACCAAAAAAAGAGATGTTGGTTTCTTTCTTGGTAAAACTATATATTCTATTGTTACCATTTCTTTGAGCCTAGAAGCAGACTATTAATATTAAACTAAGCAAATTAAAGAGTTTGCTTACAGCTCTGTGTTCCCATTTCCTCTGCTTCTCACAGTTCATTAAAAGAGATTAAAATTGTTTTCCTTAAGAAGAGTCACTGTATCTGCAACTTCCTCTCAAATAATTCAGCAAATAGTACTAATAGTTACACTCACAAATGTGACAAAATGATAATTGGTGAATTGAAGTAAAGCATATGTAGGTATTTGTTATATTACTCTTACAGCTCTTCTGTTGGTTTGAAATTTTTCAAAATAAAAAGTTGAAGGAATATAGCTACTTTGGAAATTCCTTATAAAATTAAATATGCACTTAACCACATACCCAGCACTCCTAGGTACTTATCCAAGAGAAATGAAAGACAAAGGGGTATGCACAAATGTTTATAGTGACTTTATAGAATTGCTAAAAACTGGAGTGAAAGAGGAATGTCTATCAATGGTGAATAAATAGTGGATATATGGTACACTCACATAGTGAAATACTCCTCAGCAATAAAAGAAATAAATTACTGAGTGGCAGCAACATAGGTAGATCTCAAAAGCGCTCTGCTAAGTGAAAAGTTAGACATAGAAGGCACTTACTGTTGTCATTCTACTTACATGACATTCTAGAAAAGGAAAAATTACACGGGCAGAAGTTAGATCATTGGTTGCTTCAGGTTGGGAGTAAAGGGAATTAAAAGGGGCACAAGGAAATTTGGGGGTGCTGAAATTTAAGAAAGAGTTGGTACATTACTTTGCTAGCTCCATTAAGCTGACATTCATAGTAAAAAAAGGTAGTCTTCAGACATGAAATTTGTCGTTGTAGTGTATTACGTACATGTAGACCATTAGACTAGTTTTGGATTCAAAGTTTGTGAAACATTGTTTTAGACTAGGATTTGACCAACCTTTTTCCTAAAGATCCAGATTATAAATATTTTCAGGTTTTGAGGGCCACAAAGTTACTGTCCCATAACTAATGTTCTGCTATTGTAACAAGAAAGTTGCCATAGATGATACGTAAACAAATAGGTATTGACTCTATTCTAATAAAATTTTCTTTTTACAAAACGGGCATTAGAAGCCATTGATTGTCAACCCGTTTTAGGTAATTGCAAAAAATCCTAAAACGGTTAAAGCAAAACCTCATCTTAGCTCAAAACGTGTTCCTTAACATATATTGTTTTCCTTATTAGGAACTAAATATGGGTCAGCGATGTTCAGATACAAGAGGAATTGTCTTTGAGGATGTGAAAGTGCCTAAAGAAAATGTTTTAATTGGTGAGGGAGCTGGTTTCAAAATTGCTATGGGAGCTTTTGACAAAACCAGACCTCCAGTAAGTAATATCAGTGACTTGACAATCCTTATAGGATTTTTTATTTTATTACATTGAGTAGTTTTATTTTTATTTTGACATGGAATATTTGGTATGTGTTTCTTTCTTTTTGCATGTGTGTGTGTGTGTGTATTCCCTTTTTAATATCTACTTCTTTTATTAAAGATGGAGAGATACTGTCATTATTCTTTATTTTTTAGAATTCTTCAGCTGGCTTGCTGACTGTTACAGAAATTATTTTAGCAAATACAAAAATTACTGTAGTCACTGCTAGATTTACAGAGAGGCAGTCCATACTTAATCATTCCTGCTGATATGTGCTCATTTCCTCTTCCTTTACTCATTAGGAATATTTCCCCTAAGAAGCTTTCCCTTGTTAAACGGAAGAAGTGTCTACTCTCTAGGCTATGATCCTGTGCCTCACAAATGCCTTTAATTCATAAAAAATATAAATTTAAATGTTTGTTCTCCCCCACCCCTTCTTTTGTTGCCTGAAGGAATTGGCAACAAATTCCTTCTCTTTGTATAATCCTTAACTTAGAATTTTAGGCAAATAGTCATTGTACTGTGTTTTAAAAACAGCATGAATTTATGCTTTGTAAAATGTTAAAATACTAGGTCGCAGCTGGTGCTGTGGGACTAGGACAGAGAGCTTTGGATGAAGCTACCAAATACGCCCTGGAGAGGAAGACTTTTGGAAAGCTGCTTGTAGAGGTAATTTTAAGACTGTATTTGTTATGTTCAAATCACACTCAGACTATAATCCAGAGTCTTTTTTTTTTTATAAAGATTTTTTTTATATATTCATGAGAGACACGCAGAGAGAGAGGCAGAGACACAGGCAGAGGGAGAAGCAGGCTCCATGCAGGGGGCCCGATGCGGGACTTGATCCCGAGACTCGAGGATCACGCCCTGGGCCGAAGGGAGACGCACAATCACTGAGCCCCCCAGGCATCCCTAAAATCCAGAGTCTTTACTGCGGACTTCTGTCAGCCACGCTGGCCTTTTGCTGTTTTTACCTTTTCTCCCCTGCCCCCACAATAGCCACTTCCTCATTCATTTCACTAATGAATCTCCCTTAGTCACTCAATGTAAAATAACACCTCCAACATTCTATATACTAATCCCACTTGGGTTTTTTTCCATAGTTTCTAACACCGCTCAGCATTACATCATGTATGTGTTTGGTTCTTGTCTCTCCTTACTGTCCCATTTGAATGTAAGCACCGTACAGGCTGTGAATTCCTGTTTTGGTAACCCTTATACTCCTGGCATTTAAATACGTTTCCATTGTGAACTCTTGCATCCATTCAACAAATAGTAACTGAACACCTACCTACTATATTAAAATACTAATAATCGGATGCTTTCTCTGTTCCAGACACTGCTCTCAGGGTTTTACATGTGTTAACTTATTTAATCTTCACAGTACTGTGGAGATTTATTTATTTATATTTATTGCATGTAAAACATTAGGTCTACCTAATACGTAATGGAACCAAGATTTGAACCCAGGTAGTCACTTAGAGTCTGTCTTTTTACACACTACATGTGTTATTTCCAGGAATAGAAAAGAAGTTTGGCATAGCCTCTGTACTCAGGAATCTTTAACTTTACTTTGGAAATAGGATACAAATCTTAAGACAAATATTGAGAAATACTGTAGAGCAGTGTAAGAAAAATTAGGTCCCTAAATGAGAGCTATAGACAGAAACCAAAAGGAGAAACTGTCACGGGTGGGCCAGAGACATTACAGGATTCTGAGCTATGTTAGAACAGGATTTCTCAAAGCATGGGCTAAAAAGAAACTAAATGAGACACATTGGGATTTTTTTCATCAAAATCTCACAAGAGAAACATAGGCATCTTATACCAGGTTGCCCAAGCTGTGGTGATATAAGTGCTTCTGTTTATTACCAGTGGGACTATAATTCGATATAACTTATGAACCACATTTTGGAAATATATATATCAAAAGTACCTATCTTTTGCCCCACACTGCAGTGGTTATTCTTTTTTTTTTTTTAATGCTTTATTTAAATTCAATTTGCCGGCATATAGTATAACACCCAGTGCTCATCTCGTCATGTGCCCTCCTGAATGCCCATCACCTAGTAGTTACCTCATCTACCCACCCACCTCCCCTTCTACAACTTTGTATTTGTTTCTCAGAATTAAGAGTCCCTTATGGTTTATCTTCCTCTCTAATTTTTCACCACTTAGTTCTCCCTCTTCCCTTAGAGTCCCTTTCACTATTTCTTATATTTCATATATTAAAACTATATGATAATGGTCTTTCTCCGACTGACTTATTTCACTCAGCGTAATACCCTCGAGTTCTATCCATGTTGATGTAAATGTTAGGTATTCATCTTTTCTGATGCTGAGTAATATTCCATTGTGTATATATACCACATGTTCTTTATCCGTTCATCTGTCGAAGGACATTGTGGCTCCTTCCACAAATGCCAACAGTTTGGCTATTGGACATTGCTGCTATGAACATTGGGGTGCAGGTGTCCTGTCATTTCACTACGTCTGTATCATTGGGGTAAATACCAAGTAGTACAATTGCTGGCCACAGCAACTTCTTGCAAGACACATCTGTGAAGGCAAGGGAAACAAAAGCAAAAATGAACTATTGGGGCTTCATCAAGATAAAAAGCTTCTTCCGCACAGTAAAGGAAACAGTCAACAAAACTAAAAGGCAGCCTACAGAATGGGAGAAGATATTTGCGATGACGTATCAGAAAAAGGGCCAGTATGCAGTGGTTATTCTGTACTGGTATTTCATATGTATCTTTCTGGTTTACTCCCATATGTGCAATATGACCTATCTATAGCTTGTTTCAGCATTGTGTAGAAACAACCAAATGTAGAAACAACCAAAATGTTGATCATCCATACAGTGGAATATTTTACAGCTATAAAAAAAGTATAAAGAAGTTCCTTTATACGGAACCACTATAGAAAGCATCAGATTTATTTATAAGCAAAGCAAAATGAGAACCAGCAACGTAGTAGACCACCATATATGTAAAAAAGGGAAAGACTGTAAATGTATTTGCTTATCTGTATATACAACATCTCTGAGAAGATGAAAAACAGTTAACTTGGTTACCTCCAGGAATTAAGGGGGAATTAAGTGGCATTGGGGAGGGCAGGGATGATAGAAGGAGGAAAGTTTGAGCTTCAAACTGGTGGTTCTATTACCTATTCAAAAAATAGAGTGAAAACTAAAAACAACTTGAAAGAATCATTGGCTTAAAATAATGGGCATAATCAGGCAGGAAGAAATACAGGAGGATATTACTCTCCTTGCTCCATATAGGGATTAATTATATTGGTTAATAATTGCCTCTCCTTAAGACTCAATTACCATGCTAATCTCAAGCAACTTGTCATTCTAAAGTCGAGTGTGCTTTACCATCTCTACGGTAAATATATGAAATTGAACAGCTCAGTTTTTTGTTTTATGTGACCTTTGGTACATATTAGTCTGTATATAGTCATAATTTGTGTGGTTTTTATAACCTCTTAGTCTTCAAAACCCATTTTGATGTTGCCCACAACAAATCATCTTTTTAATAATTTTAGTATTCTTGTTTCTGAATGCCTATAGGCTTTCTTTTAATGTGTATTATTTTTAAAAAGCATATGTTCCATTCCATGTTCATTGTAGAATAATTTATGATACAGTATAAGCAAAATTAAGTAATAAAACTACTACATGATCCCATTGTCCAGAGATAATTACAGTGACCATTTTGCTCTGTATTATTATTTTCTATGCATAAATTTTTCCAAAGCTATAATCACACTATATATTTGAATTTTTCACTTAGCAATGGATGGCAAACATATTTCTATCATATAACATTTTGGCCATACAACTGATAGAAGACTTACTGTCTTTTATTGAAGGTGTTTGTCTTATGTCTCCTCTTGGATGATGAACTTCTAAAGGGAGGGTAAGAAGCATCTTTTATTTAAATAGTCCTCACAGGAGCATCTGGCTGACTTAGTAGAGAATGTGACTCTTAATCTTGAGGTTGTGAGTTCAAGCCCCACGTTGGGTATAAAGTTTACTTTAAAATACATACATATGTACATACATTTTTTAAAAAAAGAAAAGGTCTCAGCAGATACCCAGGAGGATACATAAAATTCTTATGGTATTTTTGCCAAAAATGCTTAACTTCATTCCGGCTCAGAGAAAGCATCAAATAAATCCAACTTGAGGGACATTCTACAAAAAAAATAACCACTTCCTATTCTTCAGAAGTGTCGAGGTCATGACAGATAAGGAGAAACTGAGGAATCCTAACAGCCTGTTATTTCAGTAACAGTTGAAATCTTGGATGGGATCTTTGAACAGAAAAAGGACATTAGTTGAAAACTTGGCCAAATTTGAATAAAGTCTATGGTTTAGTTGGTAATACTGTGGTAATGTCCTATTCTTGATCATTATACTATTGTTATGTAATATGTTAACATTGGAGGAAGCGGAGTATAACTTTTTAAGTCAGAATTAGTTTTAAAGTTAAAAAAAAAAAAGTTCCAGGAGAAAAACTTACTGGATAGATACCCTTAATTTTTTTCCTTTTTAATTCTAGCACCAAGGAATATCATTTTTGCTGGCTGAAATGGCAATGAAAGTTGAACTAGCTAGAATGAGTTACCAGAGAGCAGCTTGGGAAGTTGATACTGGTCGCCGAAACACCTACTTTGCCTCTATAGCAAAGGCATATGCTGCAGATATTGCAAATCAGTTAGCTACTGATGCTGTGCAGGTTTTTGGAGGCAATGGATTTAATACAGAATATCCTGTAGAAAAACTAATGAGGGATGCTAAAATCTATCAGGTAAGGTTAAAAATGATTTTTGTTGTTTTTTAGGTAAACGAATACTCATGGATGACAAATTTCTGATTATTTAGGGATTTTATGCCATTAAAAATAATAAACTATCATGGAGCACCTGGGTGGGTCAGTCAGTTAAGTGTCTGACTCTTAAAAAAAAATAATAAATAAAAAAAAGTGTCTGACTCTTGATTTCAGCTCAGATCATGGTCGTGGGATCGAGCCCCACATTGGGATTCTCTTTCTCCCTCTCCCTTTGCCCCTCCCACTAACATACTCTTAAATAAATAAAATCTTTTTTAAAAATAATGAACTATCATAGATGGCTGTAAACTGAAGTTTTTAAAACTAATTAACACTGAAGAATGTTACCTTTAAGTATATGCCTTAAGAGAGAATAGGCTAAAAGTAAATGGTACAGACATGTACATATGTGTCTGGATCACCCATCTTTGAGTCTTAACATCCTAGCTAATCGTAATCCACCCTTTGCTCTCCTGAAAGTATGTGTATCATTTAAGATAAATTATTTTTATTCTTGCTTGACAACTATTGAATTAACTGAAAGCATATTTGGGAGTAAAACAACATGAAGAGACCGTGATAAAGTGGTATTAATCATTTGATAGAAGTTCATCTGAGAAAACTATATATAACAAATTGCTAGGGTTAGAGGTTTAAACTGGAAGTAAGGGCTGGCTACTAGGAATGTTTTTAAGACTCTCCCAAAATTTTGGTAAATGACATTTTATAATTTAATCTTTAGAGAATATATTTTCATGGGCTTCACAAAATCAGGTTTCGGAATCTCTATAGATTACAGACCCCATATGTGGTTTGATTCAATTTGTTATTGCAATGGGGTTTATAGTACTGTCCAAAATATTTAGTAATCAAAGTATTTATGTACTAAAGATATTTCACCTATATGTATCCTTTTCTCTTGCAGATTTATGAAGGAACGGCACAAATTCAAAGACTTATTATAGCCCGTGAACACATTGGCAGGTATAAAAAATAAAGAGATGGCTATAGAAATGTGATTAATGCTGAATTATTAGAATACAATCTACTGTTTTAATCTTGGAAGAAGAGAAAGAGCTTTAAGATTTTTTTTCTGGTAAAACTTTAAAATAAGCACTCAAACTAAATCTATGCAGTTGATTCTAGTATCAGTTTTCCACTTTTGTTTAACTTTATGACTTACTTTTTCTCAAAAAGATTTGGTTTCATTAAAATTATGTGTTATCTTTAGTACTATTGTACTTGTATTGTATTAACCTAGAAAAGTACATTTATTTTCTTATGTTAACCACTTAAAGTAACAGAAGTTCTTTGGATTTCAGTATTTTTCCAAGGACATTTTTGAAAAGTGGGCTTATAAAAGTATTCAGAATGTTCCAAAATTTACATTGAGAAAGCATTATAGGATTTGGATGCCATTAAATAACTTATTAGTGTCTTTTTAGACTTGGTGGAATTAATTAGGGGAGTTCATTTTGCTACAATTTGGGAAGCATTCATTTTCAGTTTTGTAATAGTAAAAAATTTAATGTTCATATTCTCACCATACAATGACCAGAAGTTATTGAAAATCTTGTTTAATTCCGAATCTACATTTCACTTGCCTTATTTAGAAATAAGTTCATAAAATTTGCCTTAAAATATTTTTATATGATTCCTGGTACCTGGGTAGGCTTTGGTCTATTGTATACAATCTCATTTCACATGCATACATTATGGAAAGAAACAAATAAAATTGTTGAGTGCTTATTCATATATCTGTATTCTCTCAGGAAGTTTCATTACTTTGTGTAATAATGTATGCTTGATATATTTACTGTGTTGAAAAAAAGTCCTGTTCTGATTTTGAACTGCATAAAGTTACCCGCTCATGTTTCACCAGATGGTATTATGGGCATCTCAAAAGATATAAATATTAAATAATGTAAGAAAGTTTGTGAATTTGATGTCTCTTTGTAATAGTTAACATCAGATACTGCTAAAATATGTTATGCTACATGGTGTTGCTGACACCAACTGGGAATCTTCTATAATTCAGTCCTATTCTGATGCAAACTCCAAATAGATAGTTAGCTTCAGGGCTCAGTCCTGCCAGACTACACTCACTTCAGGTACCAGTCACAAGTCCTGGGTCCCCAGGCTATCTACATTTCTGTCTAATTGGGCTACAGATTTGGGTATTCCCATGACCCACCCTTAGATTCAATAATTTGCTAGAATGGTGCACAGAACTCAGGAGAAACACTTGACATACTTTACTGGCTTATAAAGGACACACTGAAGAACAACCAATGGAAGAGATAGATGTATAGGGTGAGGTATAGGGGAAGACACTGAGTTTTCATACCTCCTCCCAATGCACCACCCTCCTAGTACCTCAGTGTGTTTTCCAATTTGGAAACTCCTGGACCTCTTCGTATTCAAGAGTTTTTATGGAGGGTCTTCAGCCCTTATCTCCTTCTTAGAGGTCAAGTATGGAGCTGAGAGTTTCCACCTGTATTAGTGGGCTATAGCTGCCATAGCAAAATGTTGCAGGCTGGGTGACTTAAACAGAAATTTAGTTTCTTACAGTTCTGGAGGCTAGAAGTCCAAGATCAAGGTGCTGTCTAGGTTGGTTTCTGGTGAGGTCTCTTCCTGGGTTGTAGAGTTCCAGCTTCTCACTGTGTTCTCACATGGCTCTCGTCTGTGCACATACGTAGGAAGAGAGAAAGCTCTGGTGTTTTTCTCTTCATATAAGAACACCAGTCTTATTAGATTAGGGCCCTACCTTTATGACCTCATTTAACCATAATCATCTCTCTCTCAGCCCATATCCAAATACAGTCACATGGGGAAAGATTAAGACTTCAACCACCGAATTTTGTGGGAACACCGTTCAGTCTGTAACACCACCACCTAAATACTTAGTCTTTGGTCATCAGCCCCATCCTAAATTCCCAACTAGGGGCCCCACCCCTAAGTCACCTCATTGGCATTAACTCATATCATCTCTGGAAAGGTTTGGTTATAAATAACAACAGACACTCGGAAAATTCCAGGGGTTTGAGGAGCTCAGAGCCAGGGACTGGGGACAAAGGCCAAATACATTTCTTCTTTTGCTACATTTAAGAAGATGAAAACCTAGGGGCACCTGGGTGGCTCAGTCAGGAATCTGCCTTCAGCTCAGGTCCTGAAATTGAGCCCTGCGTCAGGTTCCCTGCTCAGCTGGGAGCCTGCTTCTCCCTCTGTCTGCCTGTCATCCCTCCTGCTCATGCTCTCTCTCTCTTTTCTGTCAAATAAATAAAATCTTAAAACAAAAAATCTAATCTTTTACAAAATATATTTAAAAGACTTCCTTTTCGTGCTTAATTATGAAATTGTACTTTAATGGCACAGCTAGAGATCGGTAAGGAGTTTTAGAGACTTCCTAATTAAATTGAGTATCACAAAAAAAAATTAAAAAAAAAAAAGATAAATTGAGTATCACACAGATGGGAGTTTAGATGCTGGAGGAGAATGGAGACCCGAAATTTGCCTCGTCCCTCGAACACTGCTAGGTAAGTATCCGATCGTTCTAAACACCCAAGTAATGAGGACCAAGAGAGCAAACTGCACATCCACACATAGAAAAATGGCCACCTCATGGAAGGCAGGAGCTGCAGAGTTGATTTGGGGGAGAAAAGAACTGGAGGGGAAGGAGCCCTAATCATGGAAAGAGTGAAAGCAGCACATAGGGAACTGCATGAGAAAAACTCTTCCCCAAAACCACTGACTGGGAAAATGAGAGAGGCTGGCTATTGCAAGTTTTTAAAGAAGCAGAGCTCGAAGTCTGAAGTTTTAGAAGTCTAGGCCATCGCCAGCATCGTCCCTGGTGGGCTGAGTGGTGCTCTGGTGAGGAGGGAAGGTGCAGACCTGGGAGTGGGCAACGTGGCCCGAGGATCCCCGGGTTGCACAGGGAGAAACAGTTCCCCTTCTTGGAGTGGCACAGCCTCTCGGGGGACAAAAAACTGGTGGCGCCAATGTGTTGCCCTATTCACTAGCACAGGAACAAAAACCCTGGCTGGGGACAGCAAACCTTGGTGCTGGCTTTTTGCTGTGAATTACCATAAACTCTGAGCTGCCATATGGTCATGCCGCTGTTTTCCAAGACAAGCCAGCACCAGCCACAGTGCACTGCGGCCCTCCGCCAGAGGACCACGGTGGGCCCACACCACCCAAAATTTGGAGTTTTGAAAGCCAGCTGCACACTTGAGATAAAACATAGGACTACTGTGCCACCTATCAGCTTGGACACAGATTGAAGGCAGGGATTTGGTGGAAGCTGGGGGGACACAAGTGATTATTTGCTCTTCTGTGAGGGATTCCCGAAGGTAGAAGGCACAGACTCTGGGGAAGAGTGCCTACCCCACCCTCTCATCCCCACTCATCAGCACCGACCAACTTCAATGAGCAACACAGCACCCCGCAGTGGAGGCTGGAGCCACTCACACCAAGCCCTGCTCCCCTGCATCCTGCAGGTGCATCTCCCCTAAAACAAGTCTACCTGACAATTGGCCATGCAGGCCCCTGCCCTAGGAGACCAGCACAAACCCCTCATGTGTACAAGTCTACTGATGATCATAGAATGCTGCATAGCTTCAGCTAGGTCTAGGAGAAATAGGATCTAGCTTTTGCAGAGGACCGACCTGAGGGGAGGAACAACCAAAACACAATAGCCTAGCACACATTCTTAAACACAAAAACAGTGACCTAAAAAAAAGACACAGGAATTCACTCCAAAAGATAGAACAGAAAGAAGTCACAGCTAGAGATTTAATCAATACAGATAGAAGTAAGGTGCCTGAACCAGAATTTAAAACAACAATTTCAAGGGTACTAGCAGGGCTTGAGGAAAGCAAGATGCTAGAGAATCCCTTAATGCAGAGATAAAAGAATTAAAAAATAGACTGAAACAAAAAGTTCTATAATCAGCATGCATAACCAACTGGAGGCAATGACAAGGATGAATGAATTAGTAATATAGAAGATAAAATTATGGAAAATAATGAAGCCAAAAAGAAGAGGGAAAGAAAGGTATTGGATCACAAATGTTGACTTAGGAAACTCAGCAACTTCTTAAAGCATAACATTCCTATCATAGGGGTCCCAGAAGAAGGAGAGAGAGAAAATGGGCCAAAAGATTTATTTGAGCAAGTTATAGTTGAAAACTTCCCCAATATGGGGAAGGAAACAGATATCCAAGAAGCAGAGAGAGCTCCATTAAGTGCAACAAAAGGCAGCCATCACTGAGACATATAGACAGCTTCACACAATGCATAGACGAGGAAACAATCCTGAAAGCAGAAAGGGAAAAGAAACCCCTAACCTTCAAGGGAAGACAGAGTAGGCACACAGCAGATCTGTCCACAGAACTTGGCAGGCCAGAAGAGAATGGCAGGATGTATTCAAAGTGCTGAATGGAAAAAAATTATGCAGTCAATAATACTTTATCCAGCAAGGCTGTCATTCAGAATAGAAAGATAAATAGTTTTCCAGACAGACAAAAACTAGAGAAGTTCATGACCACTAAACCAGCCCTGCAAGAAATATTAAAAGGGACTCTTTGAGGAAAAAAGACTAAAAGTAACAAAGATAAGAAAGGAACAGAGAACACCACCAGAAACCCCAACTTTATAGGTAGCACAATGGCACTAAACTCCTATCAATCAATAATCACTCTGAATATAAGTTGACTAAATGCTTCAAATAGGATATCACAAGATAAAAAAAACAAGACCCATCTAAATGCAGCCTACAACAGACTCATTTTAGACCGAAAGACACCTGCAGATTGAAAGTAAGCAGATGGAGAAACATTTATCATGTAAATGGACATCAAAAGAAAGCTAGAGCAGCCATATTTAAATTAGAAAAACTAGATTTTATTTTTTTTTTATTTTTTTTATTCATGAGAGACAGAGGCAGAGACACAGGCAGAGGGAGAAGCAGGCTCCATGCAGGGAGCCCGATGTGGGACTCGATCCTGGGACTCCAGAATCACGCCCTGGGCTGAAAGCAGGCACTAGACCACCAAGCCACCCAGGGATCCCCGACAAACTAGATTTTAAACCAAAGACTATAACAAGCAATGCAGACGGACACTATATCATAATGAGTCAATATATCAAAAAGATCTAACAATTGTAAAGAGGCACCCAACGGGAGCACCCAATTATATAAATATATTGTCTATTATCGATCTAGATAGATGATAGATGATAGATATCTAGATAATAGACAATAACAAAAAAACTCATTGATAATACATTAATAGTAGGGGACTTTCACACCTCACTTATAGCAATAGACAGATCTTCTAGGCAAAAACATCAAAAAGGAAACAATGGCTTTGAATGACACACTGGACCAGAAGGACTTAAGGTAATGTGTACATAGAATATTTCATCCTAAAGCAATAGAATACACATTCTTTCCAAGTGCATATGGGACATTCTCCAGAATAGATCACGTGCTAGATCACAAATCAGCCTTCAACAAGTACAAAAGGATTGAGGTCATACCCTGCATATTTTCAGACCACAACACTATGAAACTTGAAGTCAACCACAGGAAATAACTTGGAAAGACCACAAATACATGGAGGTTAAAAACATCCTACTAAAGAATGAATAGGTCAACCAGGAAATTAAAGAAGAAATTTAAAAATACATGGAAGCAAACGAAAATGAAAACACGACGGTTCAAAACCTTTGGTATGCAGCAAAGGCAGTTCTAGGAGAGAAGTACATTGTGATATAAAGCCTACCTCAAGAAACAAGAAAAGTCTCAAATATACAACCTAACCTTACACCCAAACAACACCCAAAAAACAAGTAATCCAGTTAAAAATGGGGAGAAACACGAACAGACATTTCTCCAAAGACATCCAGATGGCTAACAGACACATGAAAAGATGCTCAACATCGCTTATCAGGGAAATGCAAATATACCACTAGGAGATACCGCCGCACGCCTGTCAGAATGGCTAAACTTAGCGACACAAGAAATAACAAATGCTGGCAAGGATGCAGAGAAAGGGGAACCCTCTTGCACTGTGGGTGGGATGCACACTGGGGCAGCCACTCAGGAGAACAGCAAGGAGGTTCCTCAACAAGTTAAAAATAGAGCCACCCTATGACCCAGCAATTACATTACTAGTTATTTACCTAAGGATGCAAAAATAGAGATTCAAGGGGTGCCGGGTGGCTCAGTCGGTTAGGCATCTGCCTTTGGCTTATGTTGGGATTCCGGGGTCCTGGGATTGAGCCCTGCATGGGATCCCTGCTTAGCTGGGAGTCTATTTCTCCCTCTCCCTCTGCTGCTCTCCCTCCTCATTCTCTCAAATAAATAAAAAAAAAATCTTTAAAAAAAAATAGAGACTCAAAGGGCTACATTCACCCTGGTATTTATAGCAGCATTATTAACAATAGCCAAACTATGAAATGAGCCCAACTGTCCATTGACAGTGAGTGGATAAGAAGGTGGTGGGGACACACACACACACACACACACATACATGTATAGATATATATATACACAGACAATATGGACAATATACTATACACACACATAATGGAATATTACTTTGCCATCAAAAAAGAATGAAATCTTGCCATTTGCAAGGATGTAGTTGGAGTTAGAGTATATTACACTAAGCAAAATAAGTCAGAGACAGACAACCATACGATTTCATTCATATGTGGAATTTAAGGAACGAACCAGATGAACCTATCGTAAAAGAAAAAAAGACAGTGGGAGTAAACCATAAGAGACTCTTCATGATAGACAACAAACTGAAGGTTGTTGGAGGGAAATGGATGGGGGGTGAGTTAAATGGATGATGGGTATTAAGAGGGGCACTTGTTATGATGAGCACTGGGTGTTGTATGTAAGTGATGAACCACTAAATTCTATTCCTAAAACCACTATTACACTATATATTAACTAATTAGAATTTAAATGAAAATTCAAAAAGAGAAACAAAGTATTACACAGAAATTATAAGTAAAATAGAATATATTCAAAATGCAGATTTGGACTTACAATACATAACTCCAAAAATTTACATACAAGTTTTAAACATAAGGCCTCCAGACATATAAATGTATTCCAAAGCTATATGATGATGAAGATATTTATTAAGATACCCTTGATTATAAGTATTAAGCAATTATGTAATAACTATCAAGACTTTTTAGTCACAAATGAACTTAAGCTACTTTATGAAAAGAGCGAGCAAATGTATTTTAAGTGTTTTGAAGTCCTCATGGGTCCTAAGGATAGGAATGGAGTCAGTTTTAGGAAGGATCTAGGATCCAAATAGTCCTTAAAAATTCATGAAATACTGTTTTTCTACCTTTCAATTCTACTTCTGTCATGTTTCATTTTTTTCTCATCCTGTACCCTAGCTCTCTCTGCTTCTTTGATCCAGTGATAGACTAAGAATGAATATTTATATATTTGATTTCTTGCCACTTATATAAACTGACTGGCTAGGGTCATTACGGCCAGCCTGGGGAGAGTCCTAGACTACAAACAATTTAGTTACTACAAACAATTCTTAGTTACCTACATTTGAATTGATGTTTTATAACATAGCTGGTATGTTTCTGGAAATTTTAGTAAATATTTAAGCAATATGCCACAGTCATCAATTTGTATAAAGGGAGAAAGGATTGTTCCCACCCTCCTCCAGATTTAAAAATGGCTGTTTAGGGTGGCTCAGTTGGTTAAGCATCTACCTTTGGCTCAGGTCATGATCCTAGGGTTCTGGGATTGAGCCCTGCATCCAGCCCTGCATCCGGCTTCCTGCTTGGCGGGGAGCCTGCTTCTCCCTCTCCCTCTGCCTGCCACTCCCCCTGCTTGTGTGTGCTCTCTATCTCTCACTCTGCCAAATAAATAAATAAAATCTTTTTTTAAAAAAAAAAATGGTTCTTTATATGGCCTCTAGAATGAAGTCCATTAATTCGAATGCATTACCCATGATGAAAATACTACAAAAGGTCTTTGGAGACTGTAGATTAAATCCTACAGGAAACAACTTTAAAAATGTGTTAAAGATTTCATTTAACTCATTAATGAAGAAGGGAACTCATTAAGATGTCAAAACTGATATAAGGGAGAATTTGAAAAACACATATAGGCAGTTTGAAATTCTTAAAAAGAATTTGCTAAGAGATATAAAACTAATAACTTTCAGAGCAAAAAAAAAAAATCTAAAGGGCTCATCTTTTCCATGGAGCACAGGAATCAGCTATAGTTCATTATTCATTTGCATTACCATCCATTGTCTATAATTTAACTTCTAACTTTACAGAGTTGTAAAACAGCCTAGCCTCTAGGAAGACAATCACAGGTATATACCCCTTCAGATAATACCCTCAGGATCCATTAAATAATACCTCGCTCTCCACTAAAAGGACGCTCAGTCATTCCTTTTATCCATTTCCAAGTTCTTGACAGCCTCTTCCTTGTTATTATAAATAACCTGCTGAGATTATTCTTGATACAAAAATATAGGTTTCATTAGGTTTGGGCAGATTACTGCCACAGTGTTAATTAACCATGTAAGCCTCCTTGAATTTACTTTGCAAATCCAGAGACATACTGTGCTGAACGATTACTAAAGCTGCAGGATTAACCTCTGTCTGTAAGTTTTCATAAGGACACTCAAATCAGACTTTTAAAAGCCTCTATAATTTGGTATCTCAAGGCTGTGGAACCAAACCCAAGAAACTCTGCACCAAAGTTCTCTGGTAGTACATAAGAATTTGGGTGAATTTCTCTTCTCAGCATCTCCAAAATTTACCAAGTTTCCTGGCTTGCCTAAAAGGGCTCTTTCCTTACTTCCTATAAAACTGGAACCCTGTATCATTCCAGTTTTACCAGGACAACGTTGTAAGCATTGACTCAACATACACAGTCAACTTGTTTTTTAAAAAATGTGCTTATCAAATCTGATTAGATGAGAATTATCCTCAAATATGACACACCAGGTATCGCCTTGGTTACACAATTGATTTGTTCAATTATATCCTGTTAAACCTGAGTACAGATTCATTTTGAATGTTGCCATAGAATGTAAGGAAATCCAGAAAATGTTTCTCAGTTCTAGGGACTCCGTGAGAATCAGACACCATTTTAGACTTCCAGTTTACAAAAGCACAGTCCACTAAATTGAAGAGAGCCTAAAAAATTGAAAAGGGCTTCCTCACATAGTCACAGAAACAGAACATTACAACTACATGAACAACATTCTAGGGACGCCTGGGTGGCTCAGTGGTTGAGCGTCTGCCTTTGGCTCAGGGTGTGGGCCCCCCACCCCCACCCCGGGATCAAGCCCCACATCAGGCTCCTTGCATGGAGCCTGCTTCTCCCTCTGCCTGTGTCTCTGCCTCTCTCTCTCTGTGTCTTATGAATAAATAAATAAAGTCTTAAAAAAAAAAAAACAACCACTATTCTAAATAAGTAACCGTGATTAAATTCCCCTCATTGGCTCATCCAGTTCTCTGTAATTGTTCAGCTGGATCTTGAATCAGTAAACTGCTTTCAAGAAGCTTCCCTTCTGAGTCAGGAGGGGAGGGGAGGTGGGACTCCCAGCAGGTGGTACATGGGGGCCAACGTGCAAAAGCTGGTGGAAAGACTAGAGAGGGCAGTGGGCCCTGGAGCCACTGACCCGAGCCTGTGCCACGCCTGTGGGATGGAGACAGCGTCCAAAGCAGGAGCAGCTCCATGTGTGCAAGCATTTGACGCACCCCCTGCCGGTCCTGTGGCAGAGTGCCCCGAGGTCAGTACAGGGACCGGGGGGTGTGCAGGAACAAGCAGACGTGGCCCACACAGCTCTGAGGTTGGGGCGAGCCCTCTTGGTCCCAGCCTCTCGGTGTGCGCAGCCGGCAGGCAGTAGGCTTTCCGACTTGGCGCCCATCTCAGAGCAGATCCAAGAAGCGATAACCTTCCGGGGCAAGAACCGAGGCAGCAGGTTGTTCAGTCACCTGTCAGCTGTCGGCGAGAGTATCCAGGCCCTGGGGTGGGTGGCTATGGCTCCCAAGCCTGGTCCCTGTGTGAAAGAAATGAAGGTGCTGCCCTGTTTCACGCAGACCGAGTCCCCAAGGAGTACAGAGACGTCGGGCAGAAGCATGTGGATTGGGTCAAAGCTTACTTGAGTTTATGGACAGAGCTACAGGCTTCCAGTAAGGAGTTCCACACCACCGGACTGGCCTGGGGCCAAACGGGGCCTGTGGCACAAGAATTGAGTGGATCGCCATCGGGCCCCTCTGCTGGATTGGGTCCCCCTCGTCCCCCACCAGGCCCCCCCACAGCAGTCCCCACCAGTGCAGGCTCAGATGAGTCTGCTTCCCACTCAGCACTGTTTGCACAGATTAATCAGGGGGAGACATCACGCGTGCCCCGAAACGTGTATCTGATGACATGAAGACTCACAAGAACCCCACCCTGAAGGCCCAGAGTGGCCCAGTACGAAGCGGCCCCAGACCCTTGCCTGCACCTAAACCAGGAGTCAGCCCATCCCCCAAGCCAACCACAAAGAGGGAGCCAGCTGTACTTGAACTGGAGGGCAAGAAGTGGGGAGTGGAAAATCAGGGAAATGTTTCCAACCTGGTGATTGATGACACAGAGCTGAAGCAGGTGGCTTGCACATACAAATGTGTCAACACAACATTGCAAATCAAGGGCAAAATAAACTCCATTACGGTAGATAGCTGTAAGAAACTCGGTCTGGTGTTCGATGACGTGGTGGGCATCGTGGAGATAATCAATAGGAGGGATGTCAAAGTTCAGGTAATGGGTAAAGTGCCAACCATTTCCATCAACAAAACACATGGCTGCCATGTTGACCTGAGCAAGAATTCCCTGGATTAAAAAAAAAAAAAAAAAAGAATTCCCTGGATTGCGAGATAGTCAGCGCCAAATCTGAGATGAATGTCCTCATTCCTACCGAAGGCGGTGACTGTAATGAATTCCCAGGACCCTATGGAATGGGGAGAAGTTGGTCACCACAGTGACAGAAATTGCTGGATAAGCGAAGCGCCGCTGGGTTCTTTGTCCTCCCCCTCACACAATGGGATAAATCTGCATCAGGATGGTTCTTTTCTAGATTTCCTTTACCTTTCTTCTCTTAAACTGCTTCTCTGCTCTGAGAAGCCCAGCTACCTGCCTTCACTGAGATTTGGGGCAGGAGAGCAGGTCAGCTGATCTTCTGTAGGAAGGTACGGCTTTTCCCTATCACCCCAACCACACCGCCAGTCCATTCTTAGGGAACCACACCCCAGGACCAGTGTGTTTTAGCTTTCAGCCTTTGGGGGTTATTTGACCAACAAATAGTCTTTCCGAAAGAATAAAGCAGTCCCCAGGGATGAACACATCAGAATGTTCACGCAAGTTCATCTTTTTCTAACACTGAGCATGAAGGTCGCAGAGGCTGGTGTGATTCTAGCCAGTTCTTCTAACCAAACTAATTTTTCACGGCTGACCAGTGAGGCAGGGGTTGCCCTGGACCAAAGGCTGAAGCTTGGCCATCTAGCATTCCCAGCAACATTGTTTCCTCTAAGCATTCCTTTTCATCTGCATTCCATCCTGCGTGGGCCTGAGTCTTGGCCCCTTCCTTTCACTGGGGTCCCTGCCCAGCACCTTCCTATAGAGACAACTTAGACAAGAAAAAAAAAAAAAAAAGAGGAAAACACACCATTCCGAGGAATCTGGAATTCCTTCCTCCTTCCATGCTAGGTGCCTGTCCACCTTCATTGCCTCCTTTGCCCTGTCATGCTCAACTGCTTTGGGTTTCTGTCCAGGCACCTGATCAAAGGACTAAAGTCTCCACCGCAACCTGGTTTTAGGTCTTATGTAAGAATCTTGCACAGCACTGCTGATGTAAATTAGTTTATCTCTCTAAGACACTTCCCAAAATATGCAATTTTTTTGGTGGGAAGCGAGATTGTCCTGTTGACTTCTACCCATTTCCTGAGTTCTGTGGAAATAAACCTTTATGTACTTAAAGTTATACAGAAAATAGAAAAAAATTAATACCAAAAAGAAGAAGAAGAAGAAGGAGAAGGAGAAGAAGGAGAAGGAGAAGGAGAAGGAGAAGAAGAAGAAGAAGAAGAAGAAGAAGAAGAAGAAGAAGAAGAAGAAAGAGAAGAAGAAGAAAGAAGAAGAAAGAAGAAGAAAGAAGAAGAGAAGAAGAAGAAGAAGAAGAAGAAGAAGAAGAAGAAGAAGAAGAAGAAGAAGAAGAAGAAGAAGAAAGAAGAAGAAGAAGAAGAAGAAGAAGAAGAAGAAGAAGAAGAAAGAAGAAGAAGAAGAAGAAGAAGAAGAAGAAGAAGAAGAAGAAGAAGAAGAAGAGAAGAAGAAGCTTCTCTTCCAGACTAAATAGTTCTGGAAATCCTGACTTAGTATAATGGTGTGCTGAGAAATTTGTCTAAGTTATGTCCACTTGGAAGTCTGTACCCAAAAGTACAGACTACTGAAGTATCTATCAATAGTTCAAAGTATCTGATCCTGCCCCTGAGACTTTGAGACTATCCCTGAAAGCACAAGCTTTGGCCTGTAGCTTAGAGTAGAGCCTTCGAGCTGGCATCAGAGTAAAACAGAAACTATCCTTAGATGACTGTGTTAGTTCAGGATGCAATGACAAAACAATAGGCTGGCCTACACCACCAATGTCTGAATTCTCATAGTTCTCGAGGCTGGAAAGTCCGTTATCAGAGCACCTGCCCACTTCTGTGTGATAGACTGTTGACTTCTTATATCCTCACATGGCAGAAATAGGGTCAGAGCGCTCTCTGGGGTCCCTTTTTACAGGGCACTAATCCCATCCACTTTTATGTGACTTAATTACTTCCCAAAGCCTTCATTTGCTAATACCGTCACATTGAGGACTAGGATTTCAATGTATAAATTTGGGGGGATGGAAATATTCACTCCATTGTAATGACTATGATTGAAGGTTATAGGTAATTACTAGACCCAATAATAGAATAGAAGTAAAAAAAAAAATCTCAGTGAAAGCACAGTACTTAACTGTTTCACGAGAATTTAACCATTATTTCCCCTGAGGAACACAACATTGGCAAATCTCCAGGTTCTTTGTATAAAGCACACAATTTTGGCCATGTTTATTCATACATTTTTAGAGATTTTATTTATTTGAAAGAGAGATCACAAGCAGGGGGAGGAGCAGAGGGAGAAGCAGACTCCCTGCTGAGCAGGGAGCCCAATGCAGATGCTTGGCCCTTTCTGTTGATCTACTTGGCTATCTAAATAGATGATTTCTAAAACTGATAAATTATAATTTTCAGAATGGTAAAAAGTGATGCATATAAATATAGAATTACATGTGAAACATTTTAAGTCATTAATCTCAGAGGGAACCAATATGACATTAAAACCAATTTAAACCTTAAAACCTTGATGCCTCATAAATTGAACAACTAAACGACTTTTTTAACAGTTTATAATTAAAGGATAGAATCGTATATTTTTATTCTTATTTATTTAGTTTCAAGTTTTTATTTAAATTCCAGTTAGTGAAAAAAACAGTATAATATCAGTTTCAGGTGCAGAATTTAGTGATTCATCACTTACATACAACACCCAGTGCTCATCACAAGTACTCTCCTTAATACCCATCGCCTATTTAACCCATTCCCTCCCACCTCAGGATTTTATAGTATTAAATGTTTTTTATCTCCAACTTTACTTAAAAAGTTTCTTCTAAATGGATTCAGGGGCACCTGGGTGGCTCAGCCACTTAAGCATGGACTTTTTTTTTTTTTAAAGGACATACATATTTTAATGTATAGAGCTTTAAGAAAGAAAATTAATTGGCCATATTTTAATAGATTATAATACATAAGTATTAGTGCATAAAATCACATATCACAAAAATATAAACCATACATATAACTGAGCTGTCTTAGTAGGCTTTGATAATAGCATATATATACCACAGTGTCATAGACTCAATTACCAAGAGAAAAACACAAGTGAACAGGAAATGGCAATTCACTACAAAATAGAGTAAATTATAATGTATCCTGGACAAATATCAGCTCTTGTTACAAATAAAGTTATTGTTTTCCACCTAAAAGAAGCATTTGACTCTTGATTTCTGTTCAGGTTGTGATCTCAGGGTCATGACATTGAGCCCTGAGTTGGCTCTGAGCTCAGCGTGGAGTCTCCTTGTTCCTCTCCCTCTGCTCCTCCGCCTACTTGCTCTCTCTCAAATAAATAAATAAATAAATAAATAAATAAATAAACAAATAAACAAATAAATAAATAAAATCTTTAAAAAATAAATGGTTTTCTAATTCTATTTCTTCTATACCTGCACCTTACCTATCCAGTTCCTTTTACTATTGGTAGTACTTAGTTATGAAGACATGTAATTCTAAGACTAGACAAGATGTCATTTGCTTAAACTGAATCAGAAAATGGAAGAGCAGAGATACCAGAAACATCATACAATATATAGAAAGTAATATAATTTTGGAAGTGGGATATGGGGTATGGAGCAAGTAATATTCTACTTCTACATTTGCTATTTCAGAATGACTCAATTACTATATTTCATTGATTGCAAAGTGCACATTTTTTCATATTTAACATCTCAAAATCTGGATAAGGTTTTATGTTACTAGCCATCGGTTGTTTTTTTTCCAAACTTTTTATCTTTACAATTGGGATGTATCTTATAATCGATGGCATCTTAGGTAAAATATGGTATTGTTTGTCCCTTGGAAATTCTATTCTGTGACATTTTAATGATGTTAGAACAGACTGGAAACAGTTTAGATGCTGAATGGTGATGAAATTGTGTTCATAGTCACAATATGGGCTTTGAACAAAATTATAGGTAAAGAGAAACTTTTTTTCATTTATATAATATGTAATGGTGAACAAAGCAGATGCAGCTACAGCTCCCATAACCCTGCATCTCAGGGTTGTGAGTTTGAGCCCCACATAAGGTGTAGAGATTACTAAAAAAAAAAAAAAAAAAAAAAAAAAAAAAAAAAAAAAAAAAAAGAAAACAGAACAAAAAAAGAAATGAAAAGAGAGAAAAAAGTAAAAAGGAATAGATGAAATTAATAATTTAGTTTTATTTATCCCAATATGCCCAAATATTATTTCAACAATCAATACTATTTAAATTGTTAATGAGATATTTTACTTTATTTTTCCTACTAAGTCTTTGAAATAGGGTGTGTATTTTATACTTCACAACACATCTCAATTCAGATTGGCCATATCGCAAGTGTTCCATTTAGCTGTATCACACAGCACAGGTCTAAAGGCAGAAATGAACTTGGGTTTTTGTGTGTGTGATTTTTAAAAAAGATTTATTTTATTTATTTTAGAGAAAGAGAGAGAGCAAGAACAGGTGGAAGGTAAGTGAGAGAGAAAGAGAATCCTCTAGCAGACTCCCCACTAGCACAGAGCCCAACACCAGGCTCAATCCAGGACCCTGAGATGATAACCTGAGCTGAAACCAAGAGCCAGATGCCCGATTGACTGACCTAGGTGCTCCAAGATGAACTTGGTCTTTAACCAATTTTTTTGGCATGTTTTTGTAGCTACTTTTCTTTGGAGAGGGGATATTTTTATTTTTTGAAGAGGTAAAATATACCAAATTTCAAAAGTACCAGGGTATTCAGTGAAAAATAAGCCTCTCTTTAATCCTGTCCACAGCTTACCCACCTCCTGTAGGCAGTTGCTTTTAGTAATTCTGTGTATTTGCAAATATATCCATACGTTCTTCTCCTTTGTTTTCTACACAAATATAGCACACTATACCTAGTTTGGCACTTTCTGTTTTTATTTTCACTTAGTATATTTTGGAGATCTTTCCATAGCAATGTCTGCAGAGCTTCCTCATTCTCTTTAACAGCTGCATAATGAATACAGTATAGCTTATTCAACCTTTTGGTGGTCATTAAGAGATTTGCAATCTTTTGCTATTATAAAGACTGCCACTATGAATAGTTGTGCAAATAAGTCACTTCATACTCAAAGGACTATATTTGTAGGATAAGTACCTAGAAATAGAATTACTGAATGTAATTATAAGAACTGCTAGAACTTATGCTTCCTATACATATTTCCATTTTGCTCACCATTGTACCCCAGAACCTACGATAATACTTGGCACATTCTAGACATCCAGTGCATATTCACTGAATGAATTTATGAAGTAAGACGTAAGGCCTATTTTTCATTCTTTCAGCAGTTATTGACTCAATGGTACTTTTTATGCTTTTTTGTTTGTTTTTTAAAGATCTTATTTATTTATTTGAGAGAGAGAGAGAGAGAGAGCACAAGCAGGGGGAGGGGCAGAGGGCGAGGGAGATACAGGCTCCCTGCAGAGCAAGGAGCCCCACCTGGGGCTCAGTCCCAGGACCCCGAGATCATGACCTGAGCGTGGGCAGATGCTTAACTGACTGAGGCACCCAGGCGCCTTTTGGATCTGATGCTTGTCTTATTACTCTGAGCACTGCTTTTCCCAGGATGTCTGACCACTCCCTCTGTCCCTTGGTTTCCCTCTGTCTACACATCCCTTCCCCACTTGACGTGGGGGCAAAACAAAGTTGGGGAAATTACATTATTATTTAGGGCAGACCTTTTTTTTTTTTTTTTTTTTTTTTAAGAGCATTATTGGAAGAGGGGATAGGAGAAAGGGGAGAGGGAGAGTGAGCGAGCGCATGCGCAAACTCACCTGCGGATCCAGGCTCCTGGGGCTCACCTGGGGCTCCACGCCGCTGGCTCCATCCCGGCGCCCTGAGGTCCAGACTTGAGCCACCGCCCTCAGACACTTAACCCACTGGGCCATCCAGGCCTTTAGGGGAGATTTTTTTTTTTTTTTAAGACAAAAAGTATTAGGGCTAGAGATCGTCCTCACTAAATGGTCAAAGTATCAACTCACCAGAAAGAAAGGCTCCATTTACACGCATTTTTAAAAAAAGATTTTTTTTAATTTTTTTTTATGATAGTTACACAGAAAGAGAGAGAGAGAGAGAGAGAGAGAGAGAGAGGCAGAGACACAGGCAGAGGGAGAAGCAGGCTCCATGCACCGGGAGCCCGACGAGGGATTCGATCCCGGGTCTCCAGGATCGCGCCCTGGGCCAAAGGCAGGCGCCAAACCACTGCGCCACCCAGGGATCCCCCCAAAAAGATTTTATTTATTTATTCATGAGAGACACAGAAAGAGAGAGAGAGAGAGAGAGAGAGAGAGGCAGAGACACAGGCAGGGGGAGAAGCAGGCTCCATGCACCGGGAGCCCGATGCAGGACTCTATCCCGGGTCTCCAGGGTCATGACCTGGGTCAAAGGCAGGCGCTCAACTGCTGAGCCACCCAGGGATCCCCAACTTGCACGCATTTAATAAAGTGGCCTCAAACTATAAATGGAACAATCACAGAGTTACAGGGAGAAAAAAAAAAAAAAAGAGAGAGAGAGAGAGATCTACCATCATAGCAGATCCAACACTCTTTTCGTTACTGATGGTCCCCATAGGCCAGTGCGTCCCGTCCATAAAGGTGTGCATCCTCACCCAGAGCACACCAAGGGTCAGGGGGCGGGTGGCCAGGTGTCCTGACAGGTGCTCCGAATGCAGACGTGGGAAAAGCCCGACGGGGGCACCTAGGAAGACGGCTGACCTACACGCCCAGCAAACCCGAATTGCGCGGAAAGCTCGCGGAAAGCACGCGGGTGTTTCTTTTGCAGAAAGCAATCCACAGCACGTGCAGGTCGTAGCCCTCGAGGCACACACGGAGGGAGCGGGGGAGACAGCCGCAGCCGGGGCCGGGAAAAATCGAAGTTATTGGGCTTATCGAACAATTCCTTGCGTGCAAAAATCCTCCTAATTACCACCCACTTCAGATCTTCGGACTCACGAGGGGCCTCAAGAACAAATATATTCATTCATTCATTCATTCATTCATTCATTTATTTATTTATTTATTTATTTATTTATTTATTTATTTATTTATTTATTTATTTATTTATTTATTTATTTATGGCCATTCAGGCCCTTAAACATCGCTTGAGACTTCGCGACGGCTCAAGGGCGCGGGGGCACCACGAGCCAGACGGCGGCAGGTGCCCGAGGATTTGCGCTCAGGCGGCGAGGACAGCCCCGCGCAGCCGGCGGGGTCCTCGGGCAGCCGCGCAGCCGCTCCTCGCTGCAGGCGGGAGCGCGGTCAGCTATGCCGCTGCCCGCGAGGGCCCCGGCGGGAGCTTTCTGCGCAGGCGCGCGCCGCCTAAATCCGCCGCGGAGCGCGCCCGAGTTCTCTTTCCGGTCTCAGTCATGGTGAGTGAGGTGGTGCCGCGCGGCGCTGCCGGGGCGGTGTGGCTGCCGCGGGCCCGCGCGGCCGGTCCCTGCCTGAGGGTGGTTGAGCGAGAGTCGGGGAGCGGTCGGGGGAGGCGCGGGCCTTGGAACTTGCTTTTTTTTTTTTTCTTTCTTTCTTTTTTCCGGGCACAGGGAGGGTGAAGTATTACTCAGCGTTTCCTGCGGACCTCGCGGCCTCTAATTTTATCTAGGCTTCCTCCTAACAGGCAGGCCTCAAGATTCGCCGGCCCGATTTCTTAACAACTCAAGAAAAAAAAAAAAAAAAAAAAAAAAAGAAAGAAGAAAAAAAAAAAAGAAAAGCCTTGGGCAGTCGGTGCTGCTGCTCCTTTATTATTTTTTAATAATTTTTAAAAAAATTTTTCCTATGTGTCTGTGGGCTCAGAATCTACAAAGTCCTCACCGGTACTGTCTTTGAAGATGCGGTAAATTTTATCTTATTTATTATTTTTAAATTTTATTATTATTTTTTTATTCATGAGACACACACACAGACACACAGGCAGAGGGAGAAGCAGGCCCCACGCAGGGAGCCCAACGTGGAACTCGATCCCAGGACCCCAGGGGTCACGACCTGGGTCGAAGGCAGGTGCTCAACCGCGGAGCCACCCGGGCGTCCCCATGCAGTACATTTTAAACGGGATCCGATGGCAATCCACCAGATTCTCTTTTCTCGGTGGTGGTCATGATGCACTTGCAGGGAGTGAACTGCTGCCTCGATCACAAGGAGCTAGGATGAGAAGTGAGCAGGCGACCACAGAGCAGCAGCCTGGTTTCCGGAAGGCTTGTTGCACACGAAGAAATGAAGACTAAAAGCTGGGGGCGAGGAGGCCCGAGGAGCATGAGCATGAACCGAATAGGCGAGGATCCCTAGAACGGTCCCCAGAGAACTGGACTGTAAATCCTGGGCTGGCCACGATCTGATTGTAGGGTTGCCACTTTGTGCGGCGTGCAAGCTTTTAGGTCGTCCTCAACTGGGAAGCTCGGAGGTCCTTTTTGGTGTTTGTTGATTTTACTAGGACTCTTAAGTGAGAGAGAAGCAGCCGCAGAGGAGGGTGAAAATGGTCTTGGGTCGATGATGAGCTGGCATGTATTCTGAATCTGCAGTTGGTGATTACTCCTTCAGCTCTAGAATTACTCTGAGACCTGAGAAATACCCGAATCTTTGCAGGAGCTTCAGGGCTCAGGTTGCTTCGAGGCAGATGAGGTGGCGGCTTTTCAAACAGAAAGTTGGCGTGTGGCAAGATGGGATCCGAGTGAAAAAAGTTCTGATGTATATTGGGTATGTGCACTGGGGTCAGGCATTAAAAGAGAAAAAGTTATTAAGTCCCTGCTTTTTATTTGGAAAGGGCACACCGCAGAAGGATGTTATCATCAAGTCAGATGCACCTGACACACTGCTGTTAGAGAAGCATGCGGATTATATCGCGTCCTATGGCTCCAAGAAAGATGATTATGTACGTATGAGTTCATGTTGAATGTTTATTTTGAAGAAGTGAGTGCACAAACATTAAGTAGGTCTGTATGTGTGGCCCTTTTTTTTTTTTTTTTTTTTTTTTTTTTTTAAGATTTTCTTTATCTATTCATGAGAGAGGCAGAGAAGCAGGCTCCATGCGGGGAGCCCAACGTGAGACTCGATCCCGGGTCTCCAGGATCAGACCCTGGGCCGAAGGCAGCACTAAACCGCTGAGCTACCCAGGCTGCCCTACAGTCCATGTGTGTGTGTTTTTTTTTTTTTTTTAAATGCTAACTCTTGCTTGCCAAGGACTGAAGATCCTTGAAGTGCAGTGCGTGTAGCTTTGGCCACCTGAGGTTGAGGGTTTATCAGAATTAGCCATGGATCTTAGAGGCTTTGCAAGACAGAATAGATTCCCCATCTACCCAGATTCTTAAAAGAGGTTTGAGCTACAGAAGAGGCCTGTACTTTTGTAGCTGAGGTATTACTTGCAAGGTCAGTGATGTGTTGGCATGTATTACCTGACTAAATGGCTGATGTGTGATAACACAAGCTCTAGAATTACGCTGAGACCTTGAAAAAGTTTTACCCTCAGTTCAAACTTCTTCTCTGGGACATTCTTAGAAAAAAAGTAATGAAGCTGGAAGTCAGTATTTTTCCTTGTAGTGTCTAAACAACTGGGTTAATTTACCATGTTGGGAAACCTCTGGTATTGATGAATTTGTGACTTGTTGAATTTCCATAACCTTGATGGAGTTGTTAGGACCATGTTTATTTTTTCCCTGGATGTTTAGTTAAAGGGTTAGGTCTTGACTTATCCCTGCCTTTTTTATCTAGTGCTCACCAGCTGATTGCCTAAACCCAGAATATGGGTTCACAGCAAACTATTGAGACTATTCACCTGATTGAAAACCGGAACATGGGACTAGCAAAAATTTATTTCTGGACTATTCTCTGTATCAGTTTTTATGCCTGACTTCTGCATACCATGGCCATTTTGGTTTTCAAGAGGTTGTATCATTACTAATAGGTAGTAGATGAGGCTGTGTCCATAGTCCATGTATTAGTAGGATGGATGTCTAATAATATGTGGATACTCTGAAGGAAAATACTTTATCCCAAACTTGAGAAAAGTTGGTATATTTTTTACTTCTACTTCTGATTGGCTCTTAGGAATTAAAGTCCTATTTGTCTGGTCATTGACAGATGTGTTTATTATCTGCATCTCTGATACTACTCCCCATTCCCCCAAATTTGAGAGCCACAAATTTAAAATAAATACTGATGTTAGGATCAATTGAATTAAACAGTAAGTGTGGCTAGTTTTATGTATTTTATCACTTTGACCCTGCATCGATTCAAACTGGCACATAGAAGTAATTGTGTATTTCAGGAATACTGTATGTCTGAATATTTGAGAATGAGTGGGATCTATTGGGGTCTGACTGTGATGGATCTGATGGGACAACTACATCGGATGAATAGAGAAGAAATTCTGACCTTCATTAAGTCATGTCAACATGAGTGTGGTGGAATAAGTGCTAGTATTGGACATGACCCCCATCTTTTGTACACTCTAAGTGCTGTCCAGGTAAATACTTCCTAAGATTTAGCAGTCTTGCTGTATTCTTTTACCTGAGAATGGAGAAATTGAATTGGGTATTAGTAACGTGACAAAATTAATGTCAAAAAGTTTACCTAATCTTCTCAAACAAAGCCTGTATTCTACAAGGTCAATGATGTGATGGCATGTATTAGCTGAATCCAAAGTTGATGTCAATTGTAAGATTACACTGAGACCTTGAATGGTAAAATGTTTATTTTCAGTATATATAAATAATTTGAAAATCACCAAGTGGAGTTAAATGTTTTAATTTTGATAATAGTGAATATCCAGAATTGTGTATGTTTGTTTCTTTTAAGAATTTTTTTTTTTTTTTAAGACTTTATTTATTCATGAGAGACAGGCAGAGACACAAGCAGGCTCCATGTAGGGAGACTGACGGGAGACTCCATCCCGGGTCTCTAGGATTAGGCCCTTGGGTTGAAGGCAGCGCTAAACCGCTGAGCCACCCGGGCTGCCCCAGAATTATGGTTTTAAAGTCTACTTCAGTACGTGTAAGTTAGTAAAAATATAAAAGTTTTGCAATGCTAAGTTACAATTTATATGTAGGAAATAAATGATTTATGTTACTGGTTTGGGTTGATACTGTGGCAAAGTAGAAAGTCTGCACGTTTCTAAAAAGTTCATAGTATGTATGAACAAAGTTATGCTTGAAGATTGAAAAGGTAGTTGAAGAAAATCAGAACAAACTTAGCAGTGTTGACGTATTTACTTATTTTTTTTATTACAGATTCTTACTCTGTATGATAGTATTAATGTTATTGATGTAAATAAAGTTGTGGAATATGTTCAGAGTCTACAGAAAGAAGATGGTTCTTTTGCTGGAGATATATGGGGTAATGTCCATCTAATCCATGCTACCCAGAATACCAATATTAGAATCTCTGTTTTGGTGTTTATTGTAGTGATAAGGTTTGTTGGAAGTTTTTAGGAGGCTTTGCTAATAATTATAAGGAGATTTTTAAGTTTTTGATCTTTTCAGGTCCCACTAAGCAGCTGGTCTTACTGAAGTTAAATGGTCTGCTGGAAGTTCCAGCATGCACTGTGCTAGTTATATCAGCATACAGGAGAACTGGAACAGAGGGGGCCAGTCTAAGAGATGAGGTAGGTGAAATTTTTTCCCCCAATATTTGGTGGCTTTGTAAAGTTTTTTTTTTTCTTTTCTTTTTTTTTTTTTTTACACAAACTATTTACTGACAAGGGAGAAGTACTCAAAAAACTTTACAAACTTACTAGATATTTGAGTGGAGGGAGGGAATAGTACTATACTTGATAAATGTAGATAATCTCTGCTTTAGGGCTGAATACAGTGCAGGCCGGAGAGACCAGCTGCTTCATGGGATGTGAAAATCTACTTTTATGTAATAGGGTAAGTTTATTGTCCTCTTAGAAATTGAATAGTCCTTTTGGTTCTCTGTTATTTTCCCTTTTTGAGGCTCTAAGCAACTTAAGATAATTTGCTGTATTTTTGACAATTTTCTAGTTCTTGATTTTCTTAGAAGTCATTTACTTGTGATTTAGCTTTCCTCCTGGCGATTTAAAAGTAAATGTTAAGCTTGAACTCTTGGAAGTTTAACCATGGTAGTTGTACAGTTTGTTTTTAGTTAACTGGCATTATGTACTAGGATCAGATACCTCTGGGAGCACTTAGTTTTCATTTGATTCCTTTTTCTTTTAGGAGAAATAGATACAAGATTCTCTTTTTGTGCGGTGGCAACCTTGGCTCTGTTGGTAAGTTTTGAATATTGTATTGGAATAATTAAAGTACCCGTGATTATTTTGGAATTCAATAGGCTTATTTTTTCTGTTTGTAGGGGAAGCTAGACGCTATTAATGTGGAAAAGGCAATTGAATTTGTTTTATCGTGTATGAACTTTGATGGTGGATTTGGTTGCAGGCCAGGTTCTGAATCCCATGCTGGGCAGGTAATTTATTAATGCAGATTAAAATATGTCAGTTTTGAAGGGATAAGTAGTGTGGTAAACTGGGAAAATAACATTAAAAGCAGTTTGGGTGTCTTTTATATATGAATGAAGTTAATTAAAATTAATATAACATGAGATGTTATGTAAGAATTGCTTAAATGCAGATAAAGGAAGGCATTTTTACAGTAGCTTGTTTTATATACATTACCTGTTGGTGGAAGCTTTTGGCCCAGGCAAACCTAAGTAGATTTGTTACCATTAAAGATAACATTTTTGGGATGTCCAGGTGATTCAGCTGTTGAGCACCTGCCTTTGGCTCCGCATAATCCCAGGGTCCCGGATCGAGTCCTACATTGGGCTCCCTGCGTGGAGCCTGCTTCTCCCTCTGCCTGTGTATCTGGCTCTCTCTTCTCTCTCTGTGTTTCTCATGAATAAATAAAATCTTTAAAAAAGAGAGATGTTTTTATTTTCCATTAGTCACTCCCTTGCCCCGCCCCCCAAGTTTTATTTATTTAAGTAATCTGTACATCCGACATAGGGCTCAAACTCAACAACTCTGGGATCAAGTTCTGTGCTCCAACTGAGCCATCCAGATGTTCCTATTTTCCATTAGGTTTTTTTTTTTTTTTTTTTTTATTTTAACAAAATTAAGTTTCCTCTATTGGCACTTGCTTGAAGATTATCAAAGGTCTCTACCATAGAGGACCATTAGTTTTTAACTAAGTAGATGGAACATTCAGTTCCCTACCTATCCTGAACACTTATTTGCTTATGCTAGAGAGATAAATAGTATTTGTACTATTATATATTGTATATGTAAAAGGTAAAATAAAATTTGCTTTAAGAGCCACCTGGCTGGCACTGTCAGTAGAGCATGAGACCCTTGATCTTGAGTTGCAAATTCAAGGCTCCATGTAGGGTGTGGAGAGATTACTTTAAAAAAAAAAAAAAAACTTTTTTTTAAGATTTTATTTATTTGACAGAGCAGGAGCAGGGGGAGCCTGACCTGGGGCTTGATCCCAGGACTCTAGGATCATGACCCGAGCTAAAGGCAGGCAGACATTTACCGACTGAGCCACCCAGGCGCCCCAAAAACCTTTTTAAAAAACTTTGCTTTTAGCCATGAGGAAATGTTGCCAGTAGAATTTCATTGCAGATTTGGATCCTAGAATTAGTATGTTTGGATTTGTTCAGATAGTTATGTTTGCAATTCTGACTTGTTAACAGCAGATTTTTAGACATAAAATGGCATTTTAATTGAGTAGTTTTTATCACTATGTTACAATTGAAAAATTATTATACACATATACTTTATGTCTGTAATTTTAGATCTATTGTTGCACAGGATTTCTGGCTATTACTAGCCAGTTGCATCAAGTAAATTCTGATTTACTCGGTTGGTGGCTTTGTGAACGACAGTTACCATCAGGTGGACTCAATGGAAGGCCCGAGAAGGTATTGTTTCATAAGATACACTGTGTTCTAATAGCTTTATAATTCCAATAGCTTCTTGTAAACTGATAATGTGCTTTTGCCCCTCCCCTCATTGCAATTTTTCAGTTGTACTTCCTAAAAAATGTCCTGGGCAAAAGTAAAACAACTAGAGTGGAGATACTTATAAGACTCTTGAAGCAAAGATGGGTTTGCTACCTTCTGATAGCTCTTTTTATGACAAAGCTTTCTTCTAATCTTCCTGTCCTGAAGTAGCATCTGGAGTTATCTGAAGGAAAACCAAAAAAATGGCAAACGCTCTTAGCTTTATTTATATTTGTATTCAGACATAGTTTGAATTTTTAAAGTATATAAAAATTTGCCACTGTGTGAAGAAGGCTTGGGAGTCTGCAGAAGTGGTGGTGCCCACTGCCTTTGCCTCTGAGCTCAAAAGATTTGGGGTCATGGCTGCTCCCTTTCTACCCTAAGCTGGAGGAGCCCTGGTGGGACAGTATATATTTCAACTGGGAACTACTTTCTAGTCTGGGCTACTGAGCTGGACCTGCTCTCAACACAGCCACTCATCTAGAGCCCAGAACACTTTGGAATCAGATTTAGACCTTTCTGCATAGGAGCCATCATCCACCAGCCAGAAGTCAGTCAGTCAGCCTCCAGAGAACAGGGCACTACAGAACACTGGACGGCTACCTGCCATGGCTGGCTCTTAGCCACATCCATCCAGCTCTGGACACACCCCAGAGCAGAGACGGAAATCTATGGTGGTGGGCACTTCCAGAATGATGCTGTCCTCCCTACCCCACCCTGGATACATGCTACTTTTGAACCATGAACCATGACCATATGGACTTAGGAAAGCTGAAGATCAGCCTGGGAACTTGTTTCTTTGTTTAGTCCCTAATAAGACAATAAATGTTGTTTTTAGAGGCCTTAAAAAAAATGAATGAAACGAAGCTGTTTCTTTGAACATTTAGTTCTAGATCTATACCAGGAAGAAATCAGTCCTGCATTAAAAGCTTTATTTACATCTGGGACACCAAAAGTACTGTTGAATGAACACGTATCTTGTACAGAAATCTCCATGTCTCCTCATGGATGTGAGAGGACAATTTACCAAATCAATGATTTTTTTTTTAAATTATGTCACAAAATTTTTATTTAAAATGCTTAAGTTTTTTTAGAAAAACCCAATTTTGACACTTTGATTTGGAGAAAAGGAAATTAAACCTTCCTATCCAAGTCTGCAGTTCTCTTTAGCTCTCACACATTATGTTCTAAATTGGGTCTGTAAAGGCCAGGTAGTAAATGTTTTCAGCTCTGTAGAACATAGAATCTTGTTGGCAAGTTACGTAACTATCCTGAAGAGCAGATGGTGCCATAGACCATAAGAAACCAGTGAGCATACCTTTGTTTCAGTAAAATTATATGATACATTTGAATTTCTTACGATTTTCCTATTACAAGACTGTGGTGGTGTTTTTTTTAGACTTTGTATTTTTAAAAAACCACTTAAACCTATAAAGAAACTTGGTTGTAGTCTAGGTTTGACTCCAGGGCTATATCCTGCTGGATCCTTGGCCAAGAATATGATATGGCATGGTGGTGCTTTTATCTGGGATTGTATTTTTGTTTTAGCTTTGCTTGCTTAATATTTAGGAATAAGTTGAGTGGGGAAATAGCCACAGGTAGTTTTCTAGCTAGTTAAGATCCAATGAAAAACCTGGGCAACTTTTAAGTTAGAAAATGGATCAGGTTTGGGATTGCCAGGAATCTACACTTAGGTAGGACAACTTTTAATGTGCCTGTGAATCACCCATTGATTTTTTTTTTTTTTTTTAAGATTTTATTTATTTACTCAAGAGACACAGAGACAGGCACAGGCAGAAGGATAAGCAGGCCCCACGCAGGGAACCCAATGAGGCGGGACTCAATCCCAGGTCTACCAGGACTACACCCTGGGCCAAAGGCGGTGCTAAACCACTGAGCCACCCAGGCTGCCCTCACCCATTGATTTTGTTGAAATGATTCTTGAATAAAAAATGAGATACTCTGCAACTTTTAAACTCAAGTGACCCATGTTTTGAGCAGCCGAGCTTTAGATTATTTTTAAGAAAGTATATGCCTGTCTGGACAGCACTTGTTGAAAATGCTCTTTTTAGGGAAACAGAATATATGTCACCATGGATTTCATGGGTTTTAACCACCAGTTTGTTGGTTTCATTGCAGATACAATGTATAGGGAGGGTTGTCACTGAGTACCTAAACTATGAAACATTTAGCATAGATGTGGATTGAAATGTTTGGTCTTTTTTCCAGTGATTATCTTTAATTCTGAGTAATTGTATTCATGGATTTTAACATCTTGAACTGCATGTCAGCATATCCCTAATCCCCACCACCACCTCATGTTTAGAATAGAAACTAAAATGGTGGCAACTGTGTTTTTTTTTTCTCCTAGTTACCAGATGTCTGCTATTCGTGGTGGGTGTTGGCTTCCCTAAAGATAATTGGAAGGCTTCATTGGATTGATAGAGAGAAACTGCGAAGTTTCATTTTAGCATGTCAAGATGAAGAAACAGGAGGATTTGCAGACCGACCAGGAGACATGGCAAGTATAATTCTGACATGTTCATATAATAGTTATGTTGGTTTAAGTTACTTTTCTGGCATTTACAGACTTAGAAATGGTTGATAATCAAAGTATTGCTTAAAAAAGCAGGATACTTTTCTGTTAATTTTTATTGGAGAATATATGAGGGTATAAAACAAGTTCATAGAAATTGTCAAAAAAGAGTATGGTAAAGGTTCTATATTTAAAAAAAAAACAATTTAAAGCCATTTTTATTTCAGAAAATTTTAAGCAATTATTTAAGTAAAAATATAATGGAACCCAATATAATTTGTTCAGAAGTAGGGTTTTAGAAGTTTTTGTTTTTGTAATACTCTATAAATTCTTATTTTTTAAATAGGTAGATCCTTTTCATACTTTATTTGGAATTGCTGGATTGTCACTTTTGGGAGAAGAACAGATTAAACCTGTTAGTCCTGTTTTTTGCATGCCTGAAGAAGTGCTTCGGAGAGTCAATGTTCAGCCTGAACTAGTGAGCTAGACATTGATGGAGATACAAGATAATGCTTAGTATAGTTTTGCCATCTTAACATTTCTGTAAAGTGCTTCTCAAATTTAATGACTACTGTGTCACTATTTTGTATATGAATTGTATTAATTTTAATAAATTATGTAATTATACATACTGTAAAATAAAGATCTTTATCTTCAGCTTTAGGTTTTTTTCCTGCAATGCTGTTATCCTGAGTACAGTATTTTGTTTCTGCTTAAGTGTATTTATTTGTATGTTTCCTTAACAGTAAACTATTGACTTAAAGTTTAAGTCCTGTGTTCTACTTGATTTTCCCATGTGCTTCTTTCATGTCATATAATAATGGTTACTGTAAATTGACCTGTATCAATGAGAATGTAAAATGATAAACCTATCCATATATGAATTAAAAGATTCACCAGAATAAATGGCTGTTGAAATTTGGGACTGTTTCATAAGTTAATGGTTACTCTGAACTGATCACTAATTTAGGTTAATGATTCATTTCACCATCTTAGAATAGGACTGCAGTCTAGACTACATTTCTTGTTTTTAAAACGTTTTATATCAGAATGTACCAGTTAAGTACCGAGGGAATTGTTAGCCTTTAAGGAAATAGAAGTTGATAGTTTTCCACAACATTTTTTGAGTCTTTTTTCCAAAAGACTAAAATGAGTATAAGAATTCTGAGAGTTTTACATTCTTCGGTGAAAATAAAGTAGTTCAGTGAACATTTTTCTGGAAATAGAAGCCGAAATTTTCTCAGGCGTGTTGGCAATGACTCTAGTAGTTTTAAGGATAATGATTAGTGGGGCTCCTGGCTGGCTTAGTTGGTAGTCCTGCCACTATTGGTCTTGGGGTGGTTAATTCAAACCCCACAGGGAGGGTAGAGTTCACTTGGACATCACTCACCAAGATCAATTTTAACATTGTTGAAAGATGCTTACGTGAGATTCTTGAAATGTCTACCATTGTTTTGATAGTTCACTGATTTAAAGAGTTAGGGTGAATTGCACTATTTCTGAAAGTTTGGAATTGGATGATGGAACATAACATTTTTATTTTTAGAGATTTTATTTATCAGAGTGCACAAGCAGGGGGAGCAGCAGGTGGAGGGAGGGAGAGGGAGCAGCAGGCTTCCCAAGGAGCAGTGAGCCTGATGCAGCATGGGCTCTACTGGAGATCATGACAGGAGCTGAAGGCTGATGCTTGCTTGACTGAGCCACCCAGGTGCCCTGAACATAATCTTATTTAAATGGTATTTGAATTTTTTGAAGGTGTTTTGAGGAATCCAGTCATGTGGGTAGTCCTCATGTAGGAATCCAGTCACCATGCTCTTCTAGACACCTGATCTACTGAGAATTTAGCAATTGCATGAATTCAGGTCTTTTAAATTGAAGTAGGGTTGATATGTAGTGTACAGTAGAGTACTTATTTTCTCAGTCCCAGCTTTTCTGAAGTTGGTATTATCCATACTCTAGACAAACAAGTAGGCACAACTTAATTACCTGAAGGTCCTTTGTTGCAGAGTTTGGATTTGTATGGTCTCTTCCTAATTAATTTGTACCTACAATATGAGAAATTGGGATCTGAGAGCGATCTCCGTTCTTGACTTGGTCCTTAGGGTGCTGTGCATACAGTCCTATGCTTAATGGGCAAATACCTTGTAATAACCGCCTTGTTGATATGTAAGCTGTAGGAGGCTAATGGCTCCTTTCTGTGTTTTCCCTGTAAGAGCAACTGTTAAGTGAGCTGAACACTGAATTTGTTTACACCGTCATTGGCGTTGGGTGTCCAGTGATGGACAGTGTGTAAATTTAAAAAAGAAGCTTCGTGTGTTTGGGGGTGTGTGGGAAATACTAAAAAGCACCACACACTTTGGGTAAAATACAGTGCTGTGAGAATAACTGGTGTACCAAGTTGGATGGTCCTTGATGGGCTCTGAAGAATTCCATTCAGGTGACCCTTGGAGACTGAGGAGAGCGATCTCCGATTACAGCTGATCCTTGCAGATGGAGGAGAGCGAGGTCCGACGAAGCCCAGAGCCGCAGCCTGCGGCGGGGGTGCGGGCTGTGAGGGGCGGGGCCGGGCTGTGAGGGGCGGGGCCGGGCCGGGCGGGGGGCGGGGCGACGCTGGGACCCGCTGCGCCTGCGCGCCGGGCTCTGCCGGCTCTGCGGCTGCGCACTGCGTTCCCGCCCTTTCGCGGCGACGCCCGCGCGGCCGGTGAGGGCGAGGGCGAGGGCGAGGGCGCGCTCCGACATGTCGGGCCTCTGCCCGGGCAGCTTGTTGCGGATGCTGAGGCCCGAGGGCTCCTCAGGCTCGCCGTCGGGCCCCGCGGCTTCCCCGGCCCTGGGCGGCGCGGGGCCCCCGGGTGCTGGCCCCGACGGTGGGCGCCGGGAGACCCCTCGGAGCCGCCCCTGTGCGCGGGCCTCGGCCTCGGCCTCGTCCTCGCCCCCGGGCCCGAGCAGCAGCGCCCGCGGCCCCGGCCCGTGTCGGCCGCAGCCAGCGCAAGGCGAGGAGCGCGGGGGGGAGGGGCGGGCGCAGGTGCGGGGGGGCGGGGGCGGGGGCGGCAGGACCCGTGAGCGGGCCTCTCCTCACCTGAACACATTTAAGTCCTCGGCCTCCGTCCTCCCGCGCAGCTCGGCTGGCTCCTTCGTGTTGGGACTCCGGGCCGGGGACGCGCCCCTGTGCCCACCGCGGCGCGGCGCGGGGCGAGGAGGTGACGGGCCGCACCGCTGTTGGCTTCCCGGTCGCCCGTGTCCTCGGTGTCCTCCCGGCCGCGGGCTTCCCGAACGCCGCTCCGCCCTGTGCCTCTCTTACCTTCCAGAGACCTGCCCTGCGCGCCTGCAGCCCTTCCCAAGCTGCGGTTTGGCCTTAGAGATGAGTTTCTTTCTCTAGGCCGCTTGTGGGTTGTGACCGCCGCTCTGACCCCCGGGCTCCAGATTCCTACTTCGCGCTGGTACAAATGCAGTGCACACCTGGCTTACGAGTAGTACGAGTAGATCCAGCCCTCCAGTCCCTAAACCGGGTTCTTTTCCTTCACCACCGCGTTGCCTGAGGCTTAGAGACCTGTAGGACTTCCACAGTTAACTCACAACAGCCAGCCAGTTAAGAAGTCCTGTCTTTGTCTTTTAGGTCCTGTCTTTATCTTTTATTGTTTTTATTTTTATTTTTAAAGATTTTATTTATTTATTCATGAGACACAGAGAGAGAGAGAGAGGCAGAGACACAGGCAGAGGGAGAAGCAGGCTCCGTGCAGGGAGCCCATCATGGGACTCGATCCCGGGTCTCCAGGATCACACCCTGGGCTGAAGGCGGGCTAAACCTCTGAGCCACCTGGGTGTCCCCCATCTTTTTATTTTATTTATTTTATTTTATTTTTATTTATTTTTATTTTATTATTTTTTTTCTTATTCATGAGAATCACAGAGAGAGAGAGAGACGCAGAGACACAGGCAGAGGGAGAAGCAGGCTCCATGCAGGGAGCCCGATGTGGGACTCGATGCTGGGTCTCCAGGATCATACCCTGGGCTGAAGGTGGCACTCAACAGCTGAGCCTCACCCAGGCTGCCCATCTTTATCTTTCAAATAATTATTTTCCCCTTGTGTCTGTACCATTATAGGCTCTCATTATTTTATGTGTGAATTATTGCATCAAATTCTGGCTTTGGTGACTGGCCAGTTGGTAGTACTATTTCCAGATAAAGTGGGTTTTGTAAGAGAGGCAACTTTTAGAGGGAAAATGAGTTGTGTACAGACATGTTCAATGTGAAGAACCTCTAGGATATCCATGGGGTCACGCTGAGGCAATTGAGTATATGGATCTTGGATTAAGAAGAGAAACTTAGGAGAAATTCAGGTTTGGAAGTTACTCTTGTGTTTGAGGTCGGAAGGAAGACAATAAGATACAGTTAAAGGAAGGTCAAGGAAATTGGAGGGCAAGTAAGATGAGTAAGTTTCCAGAAGGAGCTTAGAGTCTAAAAGTAACCTGAGAACAAGAAAACAACCCTTTCTGTCCCTAGTTCCTGGTAACCGCTCTCTTCCGTTGTACCTTTACGTCTACATAATGGAGCACACTGTCCTGGTTCTATACACCTTCTTTATAATGATATCCTTACACCCTGTCCACACCTTTGCAAATCTTTATCAGACTTCTTGGAGTATCTTAGTTTGAATCTGTCATCCAGTTCCTGCTGGTACCTGAATAAAAGAATTTGATTTTATCGCATGATGGGTATGGGGAGACACTGAGGAATGGTGAGAAAGAAAATTTCTTTTTCGGAAAAGATCACTGGTGACGATGAGAAGAATGGATTAGAGAGGCATAATACTAGAATCAAGGAGAACAATTGAGAGACTTGCAGCCCTGAAGAGGATAATGCGCTTAAAATGGGCTAATAGGAGTGGAGATGGAGGGAAATTTTAGTGGTATTAAAAAACTTTTTTTTTAACTAGACTTCTAATTGGGTGTGAGGATTGATTAAAGAATTAAGAATGATTCCTGACTTTAAAACTTAAGTGACAATAGTAGGCCAGTACTGGGAAAAATGAGTTTTGAGGGAAAAATGAGTTCATTTTCGAACATTTAAAAGTTTTGGAGAGAAATCTAAAAGCTTACATCCAAAAGATAGATTTAAGGACCTGGAGCCACACTGGTAGGATTTTCTGTGATGATAGAAATATTTCATATCTGCGCTAATATGGTAGCCATCAGCCAAATGTGGCTTTTGAGCATTTAAGATGTAGCTAGTGTGGTGAACAGAATTTTTAATTTTCGTTATTTTTTTATTTAACTTCAATAGTCTCGTGTGGTCGGTAGCTACTATATTAAACGACACAGGTACAGACTTAAGAATGGTTCTTGCATTTTTAAAGGGCTGAAAAAGTAAAAGAATGTTTTGCGACATGTGGAAATTATGTGAAATTCTGATTTCGGTGTCTGGACATAAAGTTTTATTGAACCACAGCCATGCTGCTTATTCATGTACTATCATCTGTGGCTGCTTTCTCAACATAGTGTCTGAGTTGAATAATTATGACAGACGATATGGCCCACAAAGCCTAAAATTTACCATCCAGCCCTTTATTAAAAAGTTTGCCAAACTGTGCTTTACAGTTTAAGAGAGAAGTTAGGGCTATATATGAGGGGTATAGATGACTAGAAGTAGATATTAATAGAAACCAATATAATAAATGAGATGTCCAGAAAGATGTATAATGCTAATTTGAGAAAAAAGGTGAAAAAGTGTGGAACCCTGGGAAGCCAACAGTTCAGAGGCAGACAGGAAAAAGAATCGGGCAAAGTGAATTAAAAGCAAATGGTTTAAGGAGAATCAGAGTTGTCATGGAAGTGAAGGGGAATAGGAGAAGAGTCCCAATATATATTTTTAAGAATGTTTATTTGCCAGGACACTAAACTAGGCTGTTTATGTATATTCTTTCTAATTTTATGACAATTCTGTAAAATAGGTAATATGTCAATAGGAAAGTGCCTAAATAAGGAAATGAATCCAAGTGAATCTAAAACTCTTTTTTATACCATTTGCATGGAAGGAGGGAGTTTCATCAAGTTAAACGAGGAAAAGAGTTCTTGTAATTGCTATACAAAGTAAACCTACGTGGTATATTTAAAGGTTAGGAGCTAGTTTATGATTCTACCAAGAGTAGTCTCAGCTTGTAGAAGCATGTTAACAAGCACTTTTCCTTATATTTTAGTACAAGTTTATTTATCAACAATGCCATTAAATTTGTCATTATTTGCTGTTTTTAAAAGTCATCAGATAAAGTTTTATAGAAAGTGAACATGATATAAATTACAGTGATTAAAAACATTATTGAATAATTCTGAATCTTTAGTAACATATTTAATTTTCTGAATTTAGGTTCATACTTTGGAAACAAAAGATCTAATGCAGAAAACACATTTGCATCAGATATTACTTTTGGTACAAGCTCATCTTCTGCACGAGATAGTAATTATCCTCAAATACTAAAAACACCATTATTTGCTGGGAATCCTCAGAGATCAGGTTATAAAAGTTGGACACCACAAATGGGATATTCAGGTAAAATGAGAATGAGTGGAATGTTGACCTAGATGACCTTTTGAAAATTTTAAGGTTTGTAAATTATTAATTAGGGTAGTTAAGTTCATTTGAAGGTATTTGTAGCTGATACAGATGACTGAAAGAAAAATACATCATTTTACCCATATCCATAATTTGAGGTTAAGTTAATGCTACATAGTTTCTGATATTTTTTGTTAATAAGTGCAGGTCTACATTATTTTACTATTCTGAGAAGTTGATCCTGATAGTACTATTGTGCAGGGCTTTTTTATACTTAAATTTTGGTTTTTATCTAAATCTACTAGATTTTCTTGGGAAAATGGATGAAATAGGTCTTCATGTGTAAGTATTCTCTAAGGTACATGCAGTGGAATTTCTTGGATACAAAATATGTGAATGTATACATTTACAAGATAATAATGATCTATTGTTTTTCTAAGTACTTCTACCAGTATATATTATTACTAGCAACGTTTGAGAGTTCTTGTTGATCTACATCCTCTCCAATATGTGGTATTGTCAGACTCCCTAATATTTACCAGTCTAACAGTTGTAAGATACTAACTGTAGCCTGATTTTGCATTTTCATGGTTATTAATGAGGTTGAGTATCTTTTGTGTGCTTTTTGACTATATAGCTTTCTTTCTTTCTTTCTTTCTTTCTTTCTTTCTTTCTTTCTTTCTTTCTTTCTCTTTTCTTTCTTTCTTTCTTTCTTTCTTTCTTTCTTTCTTTCTTTTCTGTGAAATGACTTGATGTATTTTACTATTTTTCTTTGGCTTATTTTTCTGGATTTGTAGAATTCTTTATATTTAGAATACATGTTCTGAATATATATTCTGATGAGTACATATATTGTGTATATCTTCTCTAGGTTTGTGGCTTGTCTTTCTCCTTTTTTATGATTTTTTTGATGAACAGAAGTTCTTCATTTTATACATTTTTAGTAACTGTTCTGTCTTCACTTATAAGTATCTTACAATTGTGTTTTATATATGTCTATTAGGTCTTTTTTTTTTTTTTTAAATAAACTCTACACCCAGTGTGGGACTTAAACTCATCACTCTGAGATTAAGAGTCACATTCTCTATCCACTGAGCCAGCTAGGTACCCTATTAGGTCATTTCTTTAATCATGTTGTTGAAGTCTGTATGACTAGAGACTTTTTGTAGAGATATATTAAGATCTCCCATTATGATTGTGGACCTGTCTATTTCTCTAAGTAGTTCTATTAATCTTTTGTTTTGCTTATTTTGAAGCTATTTTATAGGAGCCTAAAAATTTAGCATTGTTTTATTGTAGTATGAAATGACTCTCTTCATCTCTAAATAAAGCTTTTGCCTTAAAGTTTGTCTGCTATTAATATAGCGATTCCTTTTCTTTAGGTTAGTGTTTATATGATATATATATCACACATATATATATAGATGTATTTTTTAAAGATTTTATTTATTTATGAGAGACACAGAGAGAAAGAGAGGGAGGCAGAGACACAGGCAGAGGGAGAAGCAGGCTCCATGCAGGGAGCCTGATGTGAGACTCCATCCTGGGTCTCCAGGATCACACCCTGGGCTGAAGGTGGCGCTAAACCACTGGGCCACCTGGGCTGCCCTATATGATATATATTCAAAAAATTTTTGACTTCTAAACTTTTACCCTCAGGCCTTTGTACGTGGTATTTCCTATGCTTAGGAATTCTTTCTTCCCCTCTTCATACAGTCAGCTCTTATTTATTCCCCAAGACTAAGCTTAAGTATCACTCCTTTCAGAAAGCTTTCTGTTATCCTGCAAGTCTAGGTTGAGTCTCACTGCTACGTGCTCCCGTTTCACTTTGCATTTTACTAGTAATATTGGTATTTTAATTGTCTTTCCTCTTTGCTGTGCTGTAAACTCCATGAAGGCAGAGACTATAGCAGTATGGATCTAATTGGAAGGTAGAACTATATAGTGATTTAAACAAGGGAGGTTTAATATAAAGAATTACTAAACTATGATAAAAGAATCACTATAGGATATAAGAAAGCTTATAGCTTACCTTATAGCTGAGGAGGAGCCCAAGGGATCATACTTGGAATTGGAAGCAAGTATGAAAAAGCAATACTTTTTCAGGACTTATCTCCCAAGTCTGGGGTATAGATTTCCTTGGAGAAAGTGAAATTGAACCTATTAAATGGCAGAGGGTGCAGATTTGCCAGACAAAGGTTAGTCTACTGTCTCCCTTCGAAGTGGTGCTATATGGGGCATTTAATGTTCATCTCTGCTTTTGGCAGGTTAGGTACCCACAGTGTGATTGACCAGGTTGGCCTTGGTAAGAGGAAGTTCATGATGTTGAGCCTGTGCATATCCTTGCCACCATGGCTGCTTTATTCTTAGGCCTATTAAAGATGCCTGGGGGTGTTGAGAAAAGAGGCTAATTGACATCCACAGAGTGTATCATTTTTGTCTACCTGATTATCAACGGTCTCCTCTATAGTAGATGCCCTTTAGTGGGCATTTGTATGAGACACAAATATTTTCAAACTTTATGCCCATTCAGAGAGGGTCCATCTGCATACTTTTTCCCTAGTTTTTCTTGTTACTCTCTTCCACCCTTATTTCTTCCAAGTCCCTGACTATCCAGCTAGAGCATTACCAACTACGTATGAATGAGTCTAAATCTGTATTTCTGGTACCGTACTACTTCATTCCAGATGTGGACAACTAAAGGTATTGCTCAGAGTTCTCTACAAAAGATCAAAGTGAACAAAACAGCTTAAAAAATTAGAATAGCAATGCATATCAAGTAGCTCAGTGAAAGGGAAGTTTCATGGCAGAAAAGCAATGGAAGAAATTATAAAGGAAGAAGATCGTACAAAAGCAGAAGTGTTTAAGATATCAGATCAAGATTGGTAGCAACTACAAATCATTTTCATTGATTTACAAAATTTTTATAAACAGATGGAAAAATTAAGATTTAGTAAAAACCTATATAAAAAGACATAAACATCTCAAAAGGAAATATAGAAAACAAATGCATATACTAAGTTATGTTCAATTTTGATAGTAATTTTCAAAAATACGAATTTAAGTGTCAGTACTTTAAATTACTCAGTAATAATAATATAATACATTTCAGAAGGCAGTAAGGGTAAACATACAATAAAATTGGTTTTTCCCATATACTGCTGATGGTATCAAAAATTGGAAAAAATAGACTTGGTATATGGGCACCTGGCGAGCTCAGTGAATAGACATGTGTCTCTTAACCTCATCATGGGTTTGTGCCCCATGTTGGATGTAGAGATTACTTAAATAAGCTTCAAAAAAATTGGTAGAATTCTGAAAGAAATTTGGCAATATATATGAGATCCTTAACAGATGGTGGTTTTCCTTTGTTCCAGTAATTGACTTCCAAGGATCCACTTTAAGGAAATAATAGACCCACAAAGAAGCTTTAGGCACTAGGATGCTCATTATATCATTACATACAACAGAGATAACAGTATAAGTGTTCCTTTAGAAGTTTAATGGAGATGTCTTCTGAGTGTACTGAATTTCCACTGGAACTTGGTATTTATTTTCCAATTAAAAATAGAAAGGTCTTATTCTATTGCAGAACTTAAACTGACTTCATAGATCTAATATAAACTCAGTTATAATGTATAAATAAGATGGCTTTTATGGCCAAGAGAGTTTATAGATCTAGACACAAATTTTTAAATGAACTCTTAAATTGACTACTAAGATTACGTAAGTGTATAATTTTGTAGGTATTACAAGAGTAGAAAAAAATCTAGGTCAAGGAGAAAAAAGAGAGGAAATGGGTTCTGTTGAAAGATTGACAAGGGAATCAAAATTATGTTTGCTTTTGGACAATAAAATTTTACATATTTTTAGTCTGACATTTTTTTCATCCATGAATAATGTCTCATATTTAAATAATTTCATATACTTTACAAAAAAACCCATCTATATTATTGCATATAATTCTTACAACAACTTTGTGAAAAAGGTTTGGTATTTCCACTTTAAAGATGAATAAATGGTTAGTTTTGTAAAGGTTAAACAACTTATCGGTACAGATCTCAAAATCAGTAATAAGATGTAAAGGTTAGGAGGAGCAGATCTGGACTCAGGCTGCCCGTGTGCAAAGTCTGACTTTACTAGTACCACCCATGCTTCAATCTCCTTATAGGTTAAATGGAGTAAATAACGATATATATATGATAAAATTGTGACAATTTTTTTTAAAGACTTATTTATTTGACAGAGAGAGAGAACACAAGTAGGCAGAGCAGCAGGCAGAGGGAGAGGGAGAAGCAGACTCCCCACTGAGCAGAAAGCCTGATGTGGGGCTTGATCCCAGGACATTGGGATCATGACCTGAGTTGAAGGCAGACTCTTAGCTGACTGAACCACCCAAGGCCCCCTAGAATTGTGACAATTAAATGAATTAATCCAAATAAAGAATTTAGAACATTCTTGGCACATTGAAAAAGTAACCAATATTACACATATAATTACATCTAATTGGAGTTTATAGTTATAATATTTTATTCTTTATAAAATGCATATAATCCCATTAAATTAGGCAGGGCAGTAACTACATTTTGTGATTTTTGATTATTTATTATGAAGTAATTTGCTCAAATTGATACAGCTTTTAGATGATAGAGAAGGATAAATAATCTAGGCTTTCTGATCCCAAATTCAGTGTTCCTTCATAACTCCATTCCAATAAAATGCAAAATAGGACAATGTATAAGTTATTTCTAATTTTGAGGTGAAGTTTTGGCAAAATACTTTGAGAATTAACATTTTTATTTGGTCTGGATATGAAAAGGTTTTTTTTGATGAAGAAAAAAGATTATTTCCTTGGATATTGAGAGTCATGTCCTAAACTTGGTGTTTTGAGATCTTATAAGAAAATGTGAAAACATACTGTTATTAATGTTTATACATTTTCTTTTTAAAAAAATTTTAACAGCTACATCATCATCTGCAGTTTCAACACACTCCCCATCAGTTATTGTAGCTGTTGTAGAAGGTAGAGGACATGCCAGAGGTGAAATCGGAATGGCAAGTATTGATTTAAGAAGCCCACAAATTATATTATCTCAGTTTGCAGATAACACAACATATGCAAAGGTAACTATTTATACTCTTAGAAAATGATTGAGTGAGCACTATGTGGATTTTCAAGTCACTGCTTTCCTAATTAGTTTACTTTTTTGTGGAATAAAGATTAATCACAATTGCACCAATGTAGGCTGCTCTGAATTAAAATTGTTTTACATTGGATTTTAATTTTTTGAATGTATTTTGTCCTAAAAATAATATGCTTTGCTGTTAATATGAATATTTCAGATTACTGTTAGTTTCTAAAATTAACATCTTCAAATTAATAATTCTTGGACTCATTCCAAAGATTATATATTAATAATGCTATTGCCAAAGGGTTGTTTCTACTGAACAGTATTAGAATTTTATTTTCCAGAGTTCAGGGAACCTGGTCTTTTAGGGCAGTCATAATTTAACATCTTCTTGCTTTTACTGCCTATCACTTAGCATTAATTTGGGCCACTGGCCTATTGTCATGGGAATTTTTGTCAATTACAAAAATGGAGGTAATCTTCTAATCTCTGTATTCTAAAAAGTTATTTGACCCAATTTCTATTATTAAAAATATATACTATGTTATTTTTAACATTTTATTGTTTTTTCCTTTTTTCTAATTCCTTTTTATGGTTTCTCAGTACATAGAGTTACTTTTCCTATCTAATAATTAATTTTTTTAACATACATAACAACCTACATGATACTAGTACTGCATGCTAACTTTATCTCTGGGTATTTCACATTTTTATGCAGTTTTTAAAAAATAGGAAAAAAGCTTTTTTAAAAACAAATATTTGGCAAATTGGCTAAGAATTTCTGTGTCTGGGATAGTTATAAAAAATGCAGTTATACTGTGAAAAGAGTAAGTTGTAAAATATGTGTTTCTTATCTCTGTTTCTATACTGTTCAACTTTTAAGCTATACCAGTGTGATCATATTGATTGAATCATCATAGTCATACTATTGAATGTATTTTTTTATGGAGATGGACAAGATACCAAATAGATTTTATTTTAAAACATCTTGTTTTAAGAATATGTATGTGATAAGTTCAAATTAATTTTTGATCTTAAAGCTGTTACAAATAATTTTGAGGTAAAATATAACCTATGTTTATGATATTTTATATATGATATATATATACATGTAGAATATGTTTAATATATCATTATTAAAATATTTTTAACTGATGTCTATAATTAGAACAGTTGTAATTTTGTGTATCTGTGAATTAATTTTAAGTACTTACCTCTCAGAAAAATATGCCACTTGCTTGGTTTTAGAGAATCCTAAGCTTATATTTAAGAAATTGTTTATTCAAATGATTTTAGGTGATCACTAAACTCAAAATTTTATCACCTTTGGAAATAATAATGTCAAATACTGCTTGTGTTGTGGGGAATTCAACTAAGTTGTTTACTCTGATCACAGAAAATTTCAAGGTAAGTGATTTTTATTCTTAATAGTAACATTCAAATCTTGATTTAAAATCCATTCTGTAATAGCATTCTAGAGAAAAATAACGTGAATGACTTTATACTTATCCTAAAGTACTGATTAAATACAAGTCCTAAGCTAATGGACTATTAATACATAAAATAAAAATGACAGGGCATCCACTTACTTGATTTGGTATCCTTGCCCTACTTTAAACAAAAGGGAAACTGTTTCAGATAATAAAGGAGGCTTCTCAGAGTATACTCAAGGCAGACCCTTAGAGAAAAAATAGATTCCCTTAGGTATAGCTGTGTGGAAACTAGTTATTGTGCTGCCAGACTAGTTGAAATCGAAGTTCGTATTCTAGGGGATAGTACTATCAGCAAGTGCTTTTTATTTTAGAGAATTTGATCTATAGTACAGAATTGTTTCAACTTCCCCTGGTAGCATGTAGCATGTAGTTAGCCTACTGCTCTAAGCCTCCACCTGTGGGACTGTGCCAAGTAAGAGCCCTGAAACTTTATCTTAAGGATGCACTCCCTGTAAGTGAGAGGTTTTCCAACATGCAGTTTATTTCTTTCCTTTAGCAAATGTTTGTGGAATGGGGGCTGTAGTTCTGAACCAAGTAGGAAGCATTGCAGTTGGAATAACGCCTGAAGAGTGAAAATTATTTTCAGAATATACTATCTTATGTTTGTAGCCTTATCTTTCACACATTTGACATCAAGCTGAGATTTAAAATCCAATGATTCTTTATTCTTTATTCTTAGTATATTCTTTATAGTTCCTTAGTCTTAATATATTCAGCATCTGCAATCATACAAGATTTATTGTCGTGCTCTTAGAGATCCTTTGTAGGTCAGCTGTCTTTGACTTTTGCTAGAAGTGGCCCTTATTGTCAATCTGTTTCTATTATACAGGTCTCTTATATACTGCCTTTTTTATGTTTTAAGTTAAAAAAAAAAAGAAAAAAAGAAAAATTTATTGGTTTATGTTACTGAGAAGCCAAATGGTTGGATAAATCGTATCCCTACTCTCATCCCCATCCCCATCTTTTTTTTTTTTAATTGTTCGGTAGATTACTTCTCTGAGGTTTAAGATGATTATGATGGCTACAGATTAATATCATCTCAGTTTAGTTAATTCAGAGGAAAAATACATTCTTTCTTCCAGTATCCAATCCACATATAAATTCTAGGGAAGAACCCCGATGGGCCTTGCTTTGTTCGTATTTCTACATGTTAGACTAATCACTATTTCTCAGGGTAGAAGCAATATGATTTTTTTTTAGAAGCAATATGATTGATTAATCCCTGGTCTTTTGCTTTCTGTGGGGCACAAAGCACTGTAATGGACAGTTCTACCAAAACCACATGGAATGTAAAATAGATGAGTCCTTCAAAGGCAAAAGCAGCATCTATCCACTTCACTTGAGATATAGGGCAGTGTGGCATGGTACTTAAGAATACAGGAGTCAGACTGCTTGTTTCAGATCTTGATTCTAAGTGGTCTTGTGCAAGTTAAGTCACTTTAGTTTTTTTTAATCTGTAAAATAGGGAAAGTAATTTCCTTCTAGAGAATTGGTATTTAATTAGACAAATGACCTCATTGATAAGGTTACTTTTGGGCAAGTCCTATAAGGAAGTGAGAAACAGAGCTATCGAAGTATTTGGAGTAAAAGTCATATAGGGAAAAACCAGTGTTACTATTATTATCATATTACCATACTTACCATAAAAAAACCTTCATTAAAAGAGAAGCACTATTTAGTGAAAGGGCTTTGTAGTCAGAGAAATCTAAATTCAAGTCTCACCTCTGGCACATATTAAATGTATGATGTTAGAAAAGCTACTTTTTGGAATTTTACTTGTAAGGAAATTGTAGTTAATACAAGACTTATGTCATAGAGTTACTGTGGAGATTGAGTTAACCTAAAACAATCTTGGTGCATAACAAATTCCCTATCTCCTCATGAGTTTTTTTTCTTATAACTCTTTCATAGTCCAGTGTTATCTTTTCTTATGTACTCTTTTTATTCAGAGTAGGTAAAGCTTTTACTCTATAACTTCATGCTTTTTTCTGTACTCTTTTAAAAAAAGTTCCATTCTTTTATTCTAGATAAATTTACCTCATGTATATAGTGTCTCATAGATTTGGTAGCTGGAATTGATGTTTTCTTCCTCTGCAACTAATACATTGAAAGAATCTACTCTATCTCAATTATGATAGAATATGTAAGACCAAATGTAAAATCTGGGTAGTGATGTTGCTGTAAAATAAAATTAGTTGAAAGCAAAGATGGTCATGTTTATTTTTTATGATCATACCTACCATATTCATTTAAATGTCATGTGAATCTGGTCTAATAAGAGCTGTAGACTGCTATAGACTCTCTATTGTAATCTTAATTGTTATATTTCCAAGTATTCTGTTTCACTCACCTAACCATCTAATCAATAATCATCTCATCTCCATCCAACAATGACTAATTCAACTAACATCAAAGCAAATATTAACTATCCATAACCAAAAAGGACGAACTTGAGCTCCTATACTAATTTCACTCATCCTATTTATTGGCTCAACCAATCTACTAATTCACTTAGCAAAACAGATAATCATTCTCTTCTTATAAATCATTAAGAAAATATCCTATTTAACTCTGGAAAACAATAATAAAAAATAAACTTTATATGATTTTTTTTTTTTTAATTTATGATAGTCACACAGAGAGAGAGAGAGAGGCAGAGACATAGGCAGAGGGAGAAGCAGGCTCCATGCACTGGGAGCCCGACGTGGGATTCGATCCCGGGTCTCCAGGATCGCGCCCTGGGCCAAAGGCAGGCGCCAAACCGCTGCGCCACCCAGGGATCCCAAACTTTATATGATATTGAAGCCATCTACCCATGTACCTGCATGTGTTTAAGAAAGCAATTTTGGGCAACTTCATGAAACTTAAAATTTATTTTGAAATTAAAACTTCTTTCAGAATGTTAATTTTACTACTATCCAAAGGAAATACTTCAATGAAACAAAAGGACTAGAGTACATTGAACAGTTATGCATAACAGAATTCAGCACTGTCCTAATGGAGGTCCAGTCCAAGTAAGTTATGATGTAAGGAAAGTAATACATCTGTAGTGTGAGTTCCATGAGGGCAAGGTCTTTTGTCTGTTTTGTTCTCTGCTGTATCTCTAGAAAAGTGCCTGGCTCATAATACACACTCAGTAATTAGTGAAATAGTGATATAGTTAACTAAAATTCACATGCATGGAATATTTTGCCAGCTTAATTTATATAGCATTTTTCCAAATTGGACATAATCTGTTGTATTATGGTTGCTGCTCACTTTACTTTGGAGTGAATTGCTCAAGTAGCTACAGTAACCTAGAAACGTGAAACACAGAGCTGTGGCCCTGTAACTTCATGAGTGTACTCCTCTAAGAGATTCAGCTAAGACAGGGAATGATACTTTTTAGAAAGGATATGTTTTAGAAAGTATGAAATAGATACTTTATTGAACCAGGTTGGACTAGTTGTTTATTTTGTTAATCACAGTGACTATGCTTACCAGGACTGTAACACAGTTTTCTATACCTAGGAACCTCCTAACTCTCAGACCTTTTCAACATTATTTGAATTCTTAGAATGGTACATTGACACAAATTACTATTGAAAATTGTCTTCTAACACAATTCTTTATTGGAGTCCTTAAGTGTCAGACTTCAGAAAGCTATCAACTTTTATGTTTTGGAAGTTATGTAGCTAGCTTTAAAAAATAAAGAGCACTTGATGTGCTTTTTCCGTTTGAATTTAAGCAATGCTATGCAAGTATTTATAATTTTCCTAATAATGAGGTGAAATAAATGTTTCCTTGCATAGCAATAGTTTTTATTTATTCTAAATATTTATAGTGATGTGTCATTGGTCACCTTACAGGTATTACTGCCTTGCAGCTGTTGCAGCTTTATTAAAATATGTTGAATTTATTCAAAATTCAGTTTATGCACCAAAATCGCTGAAGATTTGTTTCCAGGGTAGTGAACAGACAGCCATGATAGATTCATCATCAGCCCAGAACCTTGAATTACTAATTAATAATCAAGACTGTAGGTAAGATCATCTTATTTTTTTTCTTATAAAATGTAAAAATGTATTTTATTATGTCCTATTTTTCTATGAATGGCCACTTTACATTTCTTTAAATTGTTTGATGTAGAAATATTGAATAAACAGACCTTTAATCATTGTATCATTGTTCCTGAACTGCTCAGATGTTTCACTAAAGTCAGATTTTAAAAAGATACTTGTGTGAAACAACAAAAAGCAAACAATACATTTCAAAACTAGGCAAAGGATTGAATGGACATTTCTCCAAAGAAATATACAAATGACCAACAAGCACAGGAGAAGATAATAAGTATCACTAGTCATTAGGGAAATGCAAATCAAAACCACAATTACTACTTCACACTTATGAAGGTGGTTATTATCAAATAAGCGGAAAATAAGTGTTGGCAAAGATGTGGAGAAATTGGAACCCTGGTACGTTTATTATGCAAATGTAAATTGGTACAGTATTTTGGGAAACAGTATGATGATTCCTCAAAAAAAGTTAAACATAGAATTACCATATGATTTGGCATTCTACTAGGTATATACCAAAAAGAATTGAAAGCAGAGACTCAAAGAGATACTTGCACACAAATGTTCATAGCAACATTATTCACAGTAGCCAAAAGGTGGAAATAAACCAGATGTCTATTCATGAGTGCTGACTAGATAAACAAAATAGGGTATACACATAGTGACTAACAGAATATCATTTAACCTTAAAAATGAGTGAAATTCTAATATATGCCCTGAGATATATGGAATAAACCAAACTCAAAAGGAAAAATATTTTATAATTCCACTTAGATATTTATACTAGACAAATTTATAGAGACAGAAAGTAGACAAAAATTATCAGAGACATAGAACAGCAGACAGTGGGTAGTTACTGTTTGGTGGATTCAGAGTTTCTGCTTGGGATGTTGAAAAAGTTCTGGAAATGGGTAGTGGCAGTGGTTGTATAATATTGCAGGCGTATCTAACAACACTGAATTGTGTGCTTAAAATTGTAAATTTATGTTATGTGTGTTTTACCACAATAAGAAGATATTGTATCCAGATTACCATAAAATTGGAATAACCAGCTTTAAAAGCATCAAGTACAGGAAATTTAAGTGGCTATATTATTTGAAAAGGTAAAAATACTTAAATCAATTTGGTCTGTGGTGTATGACTAGATTGCTGGTTTTATGGGTTTATTATTAACTTTAGGTAAAGTACCAGGAATACTGGTGAGCGTGAGACAGAGAAAGAAAGAGGGAGAGAGAGGCACAGACAGACACACACGGTGTTTATAGATTTCATAGTGGGGTACTTAAACTAGAATTAAAATGTTAGTAGAAAATAATGCAGTCAACATGGTGATGGTGAGGCAGGAATTCATTAATGTGGATTTGGTTTGGTATGGAGAATTAATGAGCCATGGTTTTTCTCCTTGATGAATTACAGTCTAGAGGAGGAGACACATAGACAGTATTATTAACATGAACTAAGTTTGGTGATAACATTTGCATAAAAATGATGGGATCAATAGCAGAAAGTGAGCTGATTGGGCTTGGGTTAAGGGTAAAGGAAAGGCTGTCTAGAGGAGATAAAACCTGGGGTGCAAGTTTTGAAATATGAATAGAAGTTATCCAGATGAAGTAGAAAAGGTAGTGAGACCATGAAAAATCAAATCTTGAAAGCAGGATTTTCAATATAACAACATGGTATGTGCAAGGAAACTGAAGCTATTTAGTACTACTCATTGGTAAAATGCAAGTTGGGAGTAAGCAAGCTTAGAGTAGTTATATATCATCTTTTGGTAATTAAATATAACATTAGATATCAATGAAAGGGATAAGCTAAGCTTAAAATGATTAACAAATTTTATCAGTACAAATTTAAAACCAAAGTTGTTTAAAAATCTCTATTTGTATATTCCTATCTTAGCTTCACTTTCCATTGTGTAAAATTGCCAGACATATTTGCTGTTGCAAACTTAGAAACATAGGCTATCTAATTTTGCTAATTATTTATACTCTAACCATCAAGAGCAGTTTAAGTATAGGTACTGTTGATACTACTTTGAGTAAGAGTAGTACTGTATATAATACTTTGTTATCTATCAGTATAGTGGCCTCAGTTCCCTTGCAGTTCCATTGACTAATGATGGTCTAAAATTACAACATTAAAGAATTTGTAGTTAATTGGAGTTATTATTCCCTTTCAGCTTAGTGAATAAGTAATATTTTTTCTTCTTGCTACTTAAAAAGGATTAATATTATCTGGAAAAATTACTCTGTCATTTGCTTTCTATGTTGTAATACCATAAAGTAGCATAGAGAGTCAATAACCAAGGCTGGTAATTATTACAAAGTGTTTTATATTTTGTCACATTTCATAGTTCCTCATTATTTATCATTATCATTGTCAAATATTGCTTGAATTCCTGCTATATGTTAAATAATAGGATATTTGACCTCTAGGAGTTCATTTATAGTTGAAAAGGAGTAATTGAGAAGTCTTTTCACAGACTTGAACCAAAGTGTATTAGGTTAAAGGATAGGTATTATACCTGCTGAACTATCTGAATAGCTCTAACGCTTCTGTAGACTTGTCACCTGTTCAGAGCAGTTTCACCCTTTGATTTCTATAGTAAATGGCAGGTTTGGGTGTGTTGATCACTTCCTTTGTTCCTACAGAAGTCCAGTTCTTAAAAAGTAAATGCCTGTAATGACACCACCCTTGCCTCTGGACAGGACTTGATTTGAGTAGTTGTCTGGACATTTGTTTAATTTGGTATACCAGGGGCACCTGGCTGGTTCAGTCAGTAGAGCATATCACTCCTGGTCTCAAGGTTGTGAGTTTGGGCCCTGTGTTGGGGGTAAAGTTTATTTAAAAAAAGAAATAAATTGATATACCAAAAAGCTGCTAGTCTGATGGCTAAGACTCATTCTTGTTTTCTACCCTCTCTCAACCCAGATTCAGTCCACTAGCAGATCCCCGTGATTCAATCTTTGGAATACATACCGATTCTGGACACAACATCATTTCCAAGGCTGTAGCTGAAACCATTATCTCCATAATTTTGGCCTAGACTACTATAGTAGCCCCTAACTTACTTCTCTGCCTTCTTTTTACTTTTCTACACTTAGTCTATTCTTCACCTAGTGGGCAGACTGTGATCCTTTTAAACTAGGAATCAGATCTTAGAACTCTGCTGCTGAAAATCTTACAGTGGCTCCCATTACATTTAGAATAGAATCCAGAATCTTTACCATGGCCTCCAAGGACTTCTGTGTCCTGGCCACTATCAACTTCTTCATCTCCCTCCATTTTCTTTCACTTGCAAAGTTCTACCAACCGTGATCCAGAAAGGCTTCCATGGCTTAAATTACTGTTCTGCTTGCCCCCCCGCCTTTTTTTTTTTTTTTTTTTTAGCAGATAAGGACTTTTTATATTTTTTATTTTTATTTATGTATTTAAAATATTTTATTTTTATCTATTCATGAGAGACACACAGAGAGACAAGAGAGATGCAGAGACACAGGCAGAGGGAGAAGTAGACTCCATGCAGGGAGCCCGATGTGGGACTTGATCCCCATCTCCAGGATCACCCCCTGTGCCAAAGGCGGCGCTAAACTGCTGAGCTACCGGGCCTGCCCCTGCTTGGCCCTTTTTAACTGATAACTCTCTTCTTGTTATTTAGGAAACTTTGGACATATTAGTTCATTACTTCAGTTCTTTCCCTTGTAAAATGTGGTTAAATATAGCATCCACCTCACACTGTGGTTATTTTAATTAAATAGGTTTATATATGTAAAGTGCTTAGAACACTGCCTGGGACATACTTAGTGTTCAATGTCTGTTTCCTATTCTCACCATCATTGTCAATATCATCTGCATCCCATCATCATCTTTGCATACCTTTTGAATTAAACTGTGAAATGCACATACAGGTCTTTCTCAACCAACTTAACTAAAGCAATCCTCCTGGGTCATTCTCTGTACAGTCCTGTTTAATACTTTCTGTATTTGAAATGATTTTTTTCTCTTTTATTTATAATTCTCTAACTTCTTAAATTAGAACAAAGTGATTCTATTAAATACTCATTTTTTGGGATCCCTGGGTGGCTCAGCACTTTAGCGCCTGCCTTCGACCCAGGGCGTGATCCTGGAGTCCTGAGATCAAGTCCCACGTCAGACTCCCTGCATGGAGCCTGCTTCTCCCTCTGCCTTTGTCTCCGCCTCTCTGATGAATAAATAAATAAAGTCTAAAAAAAAAAACAACTCATTTTTTTCAGTGTGAAAGCTCTGTTTTCCCTTAAGAATATATTACTGATATCTTGCTATTATTGAGGGAATGCCAAGGACCAGAACATTTTATATTTGCCTGAATATTCTCATGAAAAAAGTCATGAAGTAAATGCTAGAAGATGTTGTCTATCCCTTGCTAATTAAGGCATTATTCATTGATAGCATACTTGGGAGCATATTCGAAATATATATTCTCAGGCCGTATCTCAGACTTAACTCATCTCAGACTTAGAATTCCGTGTGTGATTTGTATGCACATTAAAGTTTGAGAATCACTACTATAGATTACAGGATTATTTAGAAAGTGAAATGGTAATTCTTTTGGATTTTCCCTTGTATACTTAATGAAATTTTCCTAATTTGTGTTTTCAAAGGAATAATCATACGCTCTTTGGTGTTTTAAATTATACTAAGACTCCTGGAGGAAGTAGAAGACTTCGTTCTAATATATTAGAACCTCTAGTTGATATTGAAACCATTAACATGAGATTAGATTGTGTTCAAGAACTACTTCAAGATGAGGAACTCTTTTTCGGACTTCAGTCAGGTAAATGAATATCATCTAATTTTATGAATACGAATTATTAAAAAAATACATTGTCTTTTTATAAGAATACTAGTCATATTGGATTAAGGCTCATCCTGATAACATTATCTTAACTTGATTACATCTGCAAAATCCAATTTCCAAATAAGGTCGGATATCAGGGTTTAGAACTTCAAAATCTTTTGGGGGGACATAATTCAACTCCCATCACATGAGGTAAGAGAATTGCCTTTGACACCTGGCTGTTTGTTCACTTGCATAGTAGTACAGTTCTCTTCTAAATCTATAGGTGGAAAAACAGTAGATATGCACTGCTCCTAGTCCAATTCCTGGTTGCTAGCAGCTTAATCTGTCTTTTATACCTACGGTCTTCCAGCCATCCCACCTGTTCTGGTAGTCTAAACTGAAGTGGTACATGAGAATCTAGAAGGCATTGGGAAAACTACAAAGAGGTGATATATATTTTTTTTTTGAGGCAATTTTTTTAAATTATTTTTTTTTAGTAATGTCTACACCCAACTTGGGACTCAAACTCAAAAACCTGATCAAGAGTTGCATGCTCCTCCGACTGAGCCAGGTGCCCCACAAAGAGGACATTTTTAATTGTAATCCTTTTCTTGTTCATAGTACCATCTTTTTGGTTTACCTCTACCTGGCATTTTGTGTAATACAGTTGAGCGTCTGCCTTAGGCTCACGTTGTGATCCTGGGATCCCAGGATCAAGTCCCACATTGGGCTCCCTGCATGGAGGGAAAAAAGTTACACATCAAAAAGGTGGGAAGAAAATAACATCTAAAACAGAGAAATATAGTTTTAGAAGGAAAGAGTGATCAACAGTGTCAGATTTTGAAGATAGATTATAACTAATAAAATTAAGAAAAGACAGAATTCATTGTCTTATTCCTGGCATATGTAAGATAGATAAAGATGATTAAAATAAGTAATGTTTATCAGTAGAACTGTTCTATTTTATTATTTGAGGATAACACTTTACATATTTTATATTTTGAACTCTAACACAAAGTTTAAATGCACATTTTTTTTTTTTTAGTTATATCAAGATTTCTTGATACAGAGCAGCTTCTTTCTGTTTTAGTCCAAATTCCAAAGCAGGACACGGTATGTATGTATATATTATATGTTACATTGTTATACTTTATATGATATAACTTGTCTTAAAAGCAGTTGGAAAATATAAAAATGTTTTGTAAATTACTTCATTATTAATATCTGGAACATTTTTTATGCCTTTTTTAAGGAAACACTTTTCCCCCAATTTCCTATTCTATGTTACAGTAAAAATGAAGTTTCTTAGTTGAGGAATTGGTATATTTTCATTAATCTAATACTTGCTTAAAAAGTTTATAATTTTTTAAAAACTTAGACTATAATATTTGCTTAATAAATAACTAAACAAAAACTTTGTTAGATCCAAAGATTATGGGTGCTTCTTAAAAGTGAACATTATGTGAAGTTTGATTAGCATTCAAATAAGCTTATACTTTAAGGTGAAACAATGTTTTTGGATATTTTTCAAAATTGCTTAGCGCTTATAGGGACATCCTATAAAGAAAGTGATAGATGGGGTTTTTTTTTTCTTTAAGGTGAATTAAAAAAAATATTTACCTTAATGAAATACATGCATATTTTTGCTTATATACTTAAAATGGAAAGGAGTTTTGTACCTCAGTAGAGTTTGATTTAAAATTTGATTACTTTGCAAATCCATTGAAATCTAATTATGTTTCAGAAGTCTTTCTATATTATAGAGATAACACTCTTTAGTTTCATTTATAATAAAAACATCTGATGGATGGAAAAGCTTTGGCTGTTGTATACACACAGAACTAGAAGTTTTCTTAAATAATTGAAATACTTTATAATTCAATGTATGTAGGTGGGAAGTAGCCTAAAGCAACTGATAACTGACGTCTGGGACAAAATTAGTTATGTTCATAATGCGAGTTTGAAGGTATTCCCTCCTCTTTAGCTTTTTAGTTCAGTTTGTGTAGAACTGGTGTTATTTCTCCCTTAAATGTTTGGTAGAATTCACAAATGAAGCCTTTAGAACCTGGGAATTTTCTTTCTAGGAAGGTTTTTGACTATAAATTCCAACTTCTTAAATAGATACAACCTCTTTAGGTTACCTGTTTCTTATTGAATAAGCTTTGGTAGATTGTGTCTTTCAAAGAATTTGTCATTTCACTCAACTTGTTGAATTTATTGGCATTACATTGTTCATAATGACCTTCTTATTATCCTTTTTATATTTGTAAAGTTTGTAGTGATATACCTCTTTTATTATTGATGTTGTTAATTGAATATTCTTTTTTTTCTTAGTCATCCTGGCTAGAGATGATCAATTTTATTGGTCTTTTCAAGAAACCAATTTTTAATATTTAATTGATTTCTTCTTTTTTTTTTTTTCTCATTCTCCATTTCTCCATTTCATGGATACCTGCTTTTATCAGGTTTTTTTTTTTTTTTTTTTTTTTTTTTTTTTTTTTTTTAGTGAATGCTTGTTTGCTTGTTTTCTTCCAAGTTTTTGTTTCAATTTTAGTTAGTTAATATAGTGTAATATTAGTTTCAAGTGGTGACTCAGCACTTCCATACAAAACCTGGTGCTCAACTAAATGTACTCCTTAATCCTTATCACCCATTTAACCCATCCCCTACCAACCTCCCCTTCAGTAACCCTCAGTTCTCTATAATTAAGAATACTTTATGGTTTGCCCCCCACCCCCTTTCTCTTTTTCTTTCTTTTGCTTACTCTGTGCTTAGTTTAGTCTCCTTTTTCAGGGTTTTGAAGGTAGAAGCTGAGATCATTGCTTTCTTTCTTTTCTAATATAGTCATCTAGTGCTATAAATTTCCCTCTGAGTAATTCTTTTGCTATATTTCATAGTTCTTGATATGTTGTGTTTTTCATTCAAAAGAGTTAAAAATACCTTCTAATTTCCTTTTTAATTTTTTCTTTGACATGGATTATTTAGAAGTGTGTTATTTAGTTTCGAGTATTTGGGAATATGCCAGATATCTTTCTGTTGCAGATCTCTAATTTAATTCCATAGTGGTCAAAGACATGTCTAATATGAATCCTTTGAGCTTTATTGACTCTTGTTTTTATGGCCAAGAATATGATCAATCTTGGAAATGTTCCATGTATACTCGAAAACAGTATATGTTTTGCTGTTATTGGATGTAATTTTCCATGAATATCTATTAGTTCAAGTTGATTGATAATGTTCTTTGAGTCTTTTTATTTTTCTTAAGATTATTTGTTTATTTAATTCTTAAAAAGGATTTATTTAGTTTAGAGAGAGGGGTGGAGAGAGAGAGCATGAATGGAGGAGAGGAAGAGAAGCAGATACCCTACTGAGCACAGAGCCTGATAAGGGGCTAAATCCCCCGATCCTGATATCATGTCCTGAGCGAAATCAAGAAGTAGACATTTAACTGAGCCGTCTGGGTGTCCCTCTTCAAGTCTTTATATTTTTATTGTTTTTTTTTTTTTTTTTGTCTACTTATCCTGTCAATTATTGAGAGAGGGATGCTGACAATTCCAACTATAATTGTGGATTTGTCTATTTCTCTTGAAAGTTCTTTTTTGTTTTTTATAGCAGACATTCTGTTTCTATTATTAATTTGCATACATAAAGTTCAAAATCATTTTCCTCCTCCCTCATTCTTTTTATTTCTTTTTCAAGTTTTTATTTAAATTCCAGTTAAATACAGTTAATATTAGTTTCAGGTATAGAATTTAGTGATTCATCACTTACATAAAACACCTAGTACTCATTACAAGTGCCTTCCTTAATACTCATCACCCATTGAATCGTCCCCCTGTCAACCTCCCCTCCAGTAAACCTCAGTTTTTCTCTGTAGTCCGTTTTATGGTTTGCCTCTCTTCTTTCCCCCTCTATGTTCATCTATTTTTTTTCTTAAATTCCACATAAGAGTAAAATCATATAGTATTTGTCTCTCTCTGGCTATTTCACTTAGCGTAATACACTCTAGCTCCAACTGTGTTGTTACAAATGACAAGATTTCATTCTTTTTTATGGCTGAGTAATACTCCATTGTGTATGTGTGTGTGTATGTGTGTTTGTGTATGTGTACGTGTGTATACATACCAACTCTTCTTTATCCATTCATCAGTTGATCTTTGGGCTCTTGTTATAATAATTTATATTTATATAATAATTTGGCTATTGTTGATAATGCCATAAACATCAGGGTGCATGTACCCCTTTATATCAATATTTTTGTACCTTTTGGGTAAATACCTAGTAGTGCAATTGCTGGGACATAGGGTAGTTCTGTTTTTAACTTTTTGAGGCACCTCCATACTCTTCTCCAGAGTGGCTGCACCAGTTTGCATTCCTACCAACAGTAGGAGAAGGTTCCCCTTTTCCCATGTCCTCACCAACACTTACTGTTTCTTGTGTTACTAATTTTAGCCATTCTGACTGGTATGAGGTGATATTACAATTTTAATTTGTATTTTCCTGATAATGAGTGAAGTTGAGAATCTCTTCATGTGATTGTTAGCCATTTGTATGTCTTCTTTGGAAGAATGTCTATTCTTCTGCCCATTTTTCCACTGGATTATTTGTGTTTTTTTGGGTGTTGAGCTTTATAAGTTCTTTATAGATTTTGGATACTAACCTTTTATCAGATGTCATTGGCAAATATCTTCTCCCATTCTGAAGGTTGCCTTTTAGTTTGTTGTTTTTTTCACTGTGCAGGAGCTTCTTATCTTGATGAAGTCCCATTAGTTTATTTTTGCTTTTGTTTCCCTTGCCTCAGGAGATGTATCTAGCAAGAAGTTGCTATGGCCAATGTTAAAGAGTTTGCTGCCTGTGTTCTCCTCTAGGATTTTGATGGTTTTGTGTCTCACATTTAGGTATTTTATCCATTTTGAATTTATTTTTGTGTATAGTGTAAGAAAGTGTCCCAGTTTCATTCTTTTGCATGTAGCCATTCAGTTTTCCCAATACCATTTGTTGAAGAGACTGTCTTTTTTACATTGAATATCCTTTCTTGCTTTGTTGACGATTACTTGACCATATAGCTGTGGGTCCATTTTTGGGTTTTTTACTCTGTTCCATTGTCTGTTTTTGTGCCAGTTCCATATCGTGTTGATCACTACAGCTTTGTACTATAACTTGAAGTCCAGAATTATGATGCCTCCAACTTTGGTTTTCTTTTTCAAGATTGCTTTAGCTATTCGGGGTATGTTCTTTCTATCCCTACACTGTGGAGATCAAGAAAGGATGCTGTATTTTGCCAAGTGCTTTTTCTGCATCAACTGAGAAGATCATATGTTCTTGTCCTTTCTTTTATTAATATGATATGTCATGTTGATTGATTTGTGAATATTGAACTTCCCTTGCAGCCCAGGAATAAATCCCACTTGATCTTTGTGAATAATCCTTTTAATCTACTGTTGGATCCTGTTGGCTAGTATCTTGAGAAGTCCAAAACATAATTTTAAATAAAAACTGTTAGAACTTCAAAGGGAAGAGATAATGAATTAAGATGGCAGCATAGTAGGAGGACCCTAGGCTTGCCTTGTCCTTCAATCACAGCTATGTAACTATTAAGTCATTCTGAATACTCAAGAAATTGGTCTGAGGACTATAGAACATACTGCAGAACTGGAGGAAGAGAAGAAGCCACTTCGAAGAAGGTAGGAAGTACAGAGTCATCGTTTAGGGGAGAAACAAACTACAGATGCTGTGGAGGGGAGTGAGCTTTTATCACAGAGAAAGGTGAGAGAGAGTGGAGTGCACAGGGATACAAAGAGAACACTTTCCCACAGCCATTGGCTGGGAAGACGAGAGGGACAGAATTTCATGAGTTTTTATACACAGTGGGGCTCAAAGACTGGAGTTTATAAAGGTCCCCAGCTTCAGCTAGGTTAGAGACCTGAGGAGGCTGTCTTATTCCTGGAGAAGAGGCAGGTAAACAACGCTGGGGCAGACTGCATGATCTGAGAAATACCTAAGGGGCTTGGAGAGAGACTCCCTGGGCACTGCCTCCCTGGGGACAAAAGAACCAGCAGAAAAAAAAAAAAAAAGAACCAGCAGGCACCATTTCTCTCTCTCACCCTTCAGCATAGGTGCAGAGACACCTACTGAGGGTAGCTAAACTGGACACTGGCTCTTTGCTGCACTCTACTCTAAAATCCACACTCCTGCACTCTGGCACAACTGCCCTTCAGGGTCAAAATTGCATCAGTCCTAGCACAGCGAAACCTTTTCCCAAAGAAAAAGAGTAGATCCCTGCCAGAGCAGATCCCTGAAGTTTGTAATTTTAAAATTCAGCAGGCCTGGCTAGGGTGGAGGCCAAAGTGTGCTCTGCTGCTTCTGGCAAGTAAGTGATCCAGAGACAGTGTGAAATCAGTGATCTGAAAAATGCCTGTAACACGAAGGGAAATTATTTGCTCCTCTAAAAGCAACAGGCACAGACTCCCCTCTCCAGGGACAATGGAGCAGACTGGCACCATTTCCCACCTCCTGCCCCTCAGCATTAACCAACTTCAGTAAACAGTTCAGCCCCAACAATGGGTGCCTAACCTGCTTACTCCAAGTTTTACCCCTGTGTGTTCTGCTGGGACCGCTTTTCTTAGGCAAGTGTGCCTAATACTCCCTCAGAAGACCAGCACAAACCCCACACACACCATGTCTACTGACTACAAGGGTTTTACAAAGCTTCAGTGCTAGTGGAAAATAGAATATGATATAGAATTATGTAAAGTAATGAAGCTGAACAAAAGAGAAAGAAAAATTTTGGATCATGAAAGTAGATGTAGGGAACTCAGTGACTCCATCAAATGTAATACTATTCATATCATAGGAGTCCTATTCATATCATAGAAGAAGAGAGAGGAAAGGGAGCAGAAGGTTTATTTGAGGAAATTATAGCTGAAAACCTCCCTAATATGGGGAAGGAAACGGACATCCAAATCCACAAGGCACAGAGAACTCCCATCAAAATCAACAATACCAAGACATATTGTAGTTAAATTGCAAAATATACTAATAAAGAAAAAAATCCTAAAAGCAGCAAGACAAAAGAAAAGAAGTCCCTAACTTAACAAGAGAAGACCGAAAAAGTTAGCAGCAGGTCTTGCAACAAAACTATGGCAGGCAAGAAGAGAGTGGCATAATATATTCAATATGCTGAATGGGAAAAATATACAGCCAGAAATACTTTATCTCACAAGACTATCATTCAGAATAGAAGGATAGTTAGTTACCCAGACAAAAACTGAAGGAGTTCGCTGCCACTAAACCGACCTTGCAAGAAATATTAAAGGGGACTTTTTGAGTGGGAAGGAAAGATCAAAAGCAATGAAGACTAGAAAGGAACAGAGAAAATCTCCAGAAACAACAAAACAAATAATAAAATGGCACTGAATAGATATCTATCAATAATCACTCTGAATGTAAATGGACTAAATGCTCTAATCAGAAGACAGAGTGTCAGAATGGATTAAAAAAAAAAAACAAGATCCAAATATGCCGCCTAAAAGAGATTCATTTTAGACCTCAAGACAACTGCAGATTGAAAAGTGAGGGGATAGAGGAACATTTATCACATACATGGATGTCAAAAGAAAGCTGGAGCAGCCATACTTTTAAGAGACAAACTGGATTTTGAACCAAAGACTGTAATAAGAGATGAAGGAAGGACATTATATCATAATAAAGAGGTCTATCCAACAAAAATATCTAACAGTTGTAAATATTTATGCCTTCAACTTGGAAGCACCCAAATAAAACAAAAACAAAAATAAAAGGAACTCACTGATAATAAAACAATAATAGTAGGGGATTTTCATAACCCACTTACATTAATGGACAGATCACCTAAGCAAAAAAAAAAAAAAAAAAGAAAAAAAAATCAACAAGGAAACAATGGCTTTGAATAATACAGTGGACCAGATGGATTTAACAAATGTATTTAGAACATTTCATCCTAAAGCAGCAGAATACACATTCTTTTCAAGTGCATATGGGACATTCTCCAGAATAGATCACATACTAGGTCACAAATCAGGCCTCAACAAATACAAAAAAAATCAGAGGTCATATAGTGCATGTTTTCTGACTGCAATGCTATGAAACTTGAAGTCAACCACAAGAAAATACTTGGGAAAGACCACAAATACATGGAGGTTAAAGAACATCCTACTAAGAATGAATGGGTCAACCTGGAAATTAAAGAAGAAATTTAAAAAGTACATGGAAACTAATGAATATGAAAACATGAATCCTTTGGGATGCAGCAAAAGTGGTCATAAGAGTAAAGTATATAGGAATACAGGCCTACCTCAAGAAGGAAGCAAAATCTCAAACAACCTAAGCTTACATCTAAGGGAGGTAGAGAAAGAAAAGATGAAGTCTAAAGCCAAAAGAAAGGAAATAATAAAGATTAGAACAGAAATAAATATATATGGAAAAATATAGTAGAACAGATCAATGAAGCTAAGAGTTCTTGGAAAGAATTAATAAAATTGATAAATATTTAGCCAGACTTATTAAAAGGAAAAGAGAAACGACCCAAACAAATAAAATCACCAATGAATGAGGAGAGATCACAACCAATACCACAGAAATAATAATTATAGTATTATGAAAAATTATATGCCAACAAATCAGACAATCTGGAAGAAATGGTTAAATTTCTAGAAATGTATAAACTACCAAAACTGAAACAAGAAGAAATCCAAAACTTAGACTAATAATCAGCAAAGAAACTGAATCAGTAATCAAAAGTCTCCCAACAAGTAAAAGTCTAGGGCCAGATGACTTCACAGGGGAGTTCTACCAAACATTTAAAGAAGAGGAAATACCTACTCTTTTCAAACAATTCTAAAAATAGAAATGGAAGGAAAACTTCCAAACTCATTTTATGAGGCCAGCATTACCTTGGTTCTAAAACCAAAGACTCCACTAAAAAGGAGAACTATAGGCCAATATATATGCCTGAAGAACATAGATGCAAAAATTCTCAACAAATACTACTACTCAAACCAACAGTATGTTAAAAGAATTATTCACCACTATCAAGTGAGATTTACTCTTGGGTTGCAAAGGTGGTTCAATATTTGCACATCAGTCAACATGATACATCACATTAGTAAAAGGATAGAACCATATGATTCTCTTAATTGATGCAGAAAAAGCATTTGACAAAGAACAACATTCATGATAAAAACTCAAAATAAAGTAAGAATAGAGGCAACATACTTCAACATAATAAAGGCCATATATGAAAAACCCATAGCAAATGTCATACTCAATGGGGAAAACTAAGACTTTTTCCTTGACAGTCAGGAAAAGACAGAGCTGTCCACTTTCATTACGATTGTTCAACACAGTACTGGAAGTCCTAACCTCAGCAATCAAACAACAAAAGAAATAAAAGGCATCCAAATCTGGCTTAGGAATAAACCTAACCAAAGAAGTAAAGGATCTGTACTCTAAAAACTACAGAACCCTTATGAGTGAAATTGAGGAAGACACAAAGAGATGGAAAAACATTCCATGCTCATGGACTGGAAGAATAAATATTGTGAAAATGTCTGTGCTACCCAGAGCAATCTACACATTCAGTGCATTCCCTTTCAAAATCCTATCGACGTTTTTTACAGAGGTGGAACAAATAATACTAAAATTTGTGTGGAACAAGACCCTGGATAGGAGAGCAGTGTTGAAGAAGAAAAACAAAAGGCGGTATCACAATTCTGGACTTCAAGCTTTATTACAAAGCTGTAATCATCAAGACAGTATGGTGCTGGCAGAAAAACAGACATACAAATCAATGAAAAAAAATAGGGAACCCAGAAATGGACCCTCAACTCATCTTCAACAAAGCAGGAAAGATGTCTAATGGAAAAAAGACAATCTCTTCCATAAATGGTTTTGGGACAATTGGACAGCTGCATGTAGAAGAATGAAACTGGACCATTTTCTTACACCATACACAAAAAATATACTAAAAACGGATGAAAGGCCTAAATGCGAGACAGGAATCCATTAAAATCCTAGAAGAGAACACAGGCAGCAACATATTCGACCTCAGCAGCAGCAACTTCTTGCTAGACAGATCTCCAAAGACAAAAATGAACTATTGGGACTTCAAGATAAAAAGTTTCTGCACAGCAAAGGAACCAGTCAACAAAACTAAAAGGCAGCCTATGGAATGGGAGGAGATATCTGCAAATGACGTATCAGATAAAGGGCCAGTATCCAAGATCTATGAAGAACTTACCAAACTCAACAGCTAAAAAAACAAATAATCCAGTCAAGAAATGGACAGAAGATATGAACAGATATTTCTCCAAGGACAACATACAAATGGGCAACAGACACATGAAAAATTACTCCACGTCCTAAGCACGAGAGGAATACAGATCAAAACCACAATGTGATACCACCTCACACCAGTCAGAATAGCTAAAATTAACACGCAGGAAATGACAGATGTTGGTGAGAATGCAGAGAAAGTGGAACCCTCTTATACTGTTGGCGGGAATGCAAACTGGTACAGCCACTCTGGAAAACAGTATGAAGATTCCTCAAGAAGTTAAAAATAGAGCCACCCTATGACCCAGCAATCGCACTACTATGTATTTACCCCAAAGATACAAATGTAATGATCCAAAGGGGTACCTGCACCCCAATGTTTATAGCAACAATGTCCACAGTAGCCAAACTATAGAAAGAGCTGAGATGTCCATTGACAGATGAATGAATAAAGAAGTGGTATATATGTACAATGGAATATTACTCAGCCATCAAGAAGGATTAATACCTAACCATTTACATTGACATGGATGGAACTGGAGGATATTATGCTGAGCGAAATAAGTCAAACAGAGAAAGACAATTATCATGATTTCACTCCTATGTGGGATATAAGAAACAACACAGAGGATCATAGGGGAAGGGAGGGGAAATGAATGGGAAGTCATCAGAGGGAGAGAGAAACCATGAGGGACTCATAACTATAGGAAACAAACTGAGGGTTGCCGGAGGGGGTAGGTGGGGAGATGGGGTAATTGGGTGATGAGCATTAAGGAGGGAACGTGATGTGATGAGCACTGAATATTATACACAAATGATGAATTGTTGAACTCCACATCTGAAACTAATGATGTGCTGTATGTTGGCTAATTGAATTTAAACAACAAAAAAAAAGTGTTTTGGAGCTCTGTTATTAGGTACATAAACATTTAAGATTGCTATGTCTTGTTGATGAATTGACCACTTTATTATTATGAAATAATTCTTTCCCCATTAATATTTTTTTGCTCTGAAATCTATTGTGTTTAATATTAGTATATCCACTCCAGCTTTCTTTTGATGTGTTCCATGATACAGTTTTTACCATTATTTTAACTTATTTGTGTGTTTATATTTAAAGTGGATTTCTTCCACATGCAGGAGAATGAAACTAGACCACTCTTTTGCACCATACACAAAGATAAACTCAAAATGGATGAAAGATCTAAATGTGAGACAAGAATCCATCAAAATCCTAAAGCAGAACACAGGCAACACCCTTTTTGAACTCAGCCACAGTAACTTCTTGCAAGATACATCCAAGAAGGCAAGAGAAACAAAAGCAAAAATGAACTATTGGGACTTCATCAAGATAAAAAGCTTTTGCACAGCAAAAGATACAGTCAACAAAACTAAAAGACAACCTACAGAATGGGAGAAGATATTTGCAAATGACGTATCAGATAAAGGGCTAGTATCCAAGATCTATAAAGAACTTTTTAAACTCAACAGCAAAGAAACAAACAATCCAATCATGAAAGGGGCAAAAGACATGAATAGAAATTTCACAGAGGAAGACATAGACATCACCAAGAAGCACATGAGAAAATGCTCCGCATCACTTGCCATCAGGGAAATACAAATCAAAACCACAATGAGATCCCATCTCACACCAGTGAGAATGGTGACAATTAACAAGACAGGAAACCACAAATGTTGGAGAGGATGTGGAGAAAGGGGAACCCTCTTGCACTGTTGGTGGGAATGTGAGCTGGTGCAGCCACTCTGGAAAACTGTGTGGAGGTTCCTCAAAGAGTTAAAAATAGAGATACCCTACGACCCAGCAATTGCACTGCTGGGGATTTACCCCAAAGATACAGATGCAATGAAATGCCGAGATACCTGCACCCCAATGTTTCTAGCAGCAATGTCCACAGTAGCCAAACTGTGGAAGGAGCCTCAGTGTCCATTGAAAGACGAATGTATAAAGAAGATGTGGTTTATGTATACAATGGAATATTCCTCAGCCATTAGAAAGGACAAATACCCACCATTTGCTTCGACGTGGATGGAACTGCTGGAGGGTATTATGCTGAGTGAAATAAGTTAATTGGAGAAGGGCCAACATTATATGGTCTCATTCATTTGGGGAATATAAAAAATAGTAAAAGGGAATAAAGGGGAAAGGAGAAAAAATGAGTGGGAAATATCAGAAAGGGAGACAGACCATGAGAGACTCCTAACTCTGGGAAACTAACTAGGGGGGGTGGAAGGGGAGGTGGGCAGGGGTTGGGGGTGACTGGGTGATGGGCACTGAAGGTGACACTTGATGGGATGAGCACTGGGTGTTATTCTATATGTTGGAAAATTGAACACCAATAAAAAAATTTATATATATATGTATATATATATATAAAAGGAGGTACTTAATAGGTAAGGATGAGGACTTCCAACCTTAAGGAAGACATTGAAATAAAAATATTTATGATGAAAAATAAATAAAGTGGATTTCTTGGGGCACTTGGGTGGCTCGGTCGGTTAAATGTCTGCCTTTGGCTCAGGTCATGACCTCAGGGCCTGGGATTGAGTCCTGAGTTGGCCTCCTTGCTCAGCAGGGAGCCAGCTTCTCCTCCCTCTGCCTGCTGCTCCTCCTGCTTGTGTTCTCTGTTTCTCTGTCAAATAAATAAAATCTTTAAAGAAAAAAATAACAACATTAAAAAAAATAAAGTGGGTTTCTTATAGACAACATATTTTGGGGTCTTTTGTATATAATCAGAATATCTTATTTTTAATTGAGGTGTTTATTTCATTTAGACTTAATGAGGTTATTGATGTGTGTTAATTAAATCTGCCATCATATTACTTCTTTTCTATTTATCTCATGTTTCCTTTTTCCTTTTTTTCTGCCGTCTTTGGGATTGAGTATTTTTTCTGACCCCATTTTGTATCCTTTGTTGATTAGATAGAATTCATTATTTTGATATTTTAGCAGTTGCTTTAGGACTTCTAGGATACATCTTTAGCGGAATTTAGTCCACTTTCAGGTAATATAACATCACCTCACACGGGGCATAAAACCATTCACTATTGGCATCAGAGGCAAAGATAAACTAAATTATTTTTCACAGCAAAAGAAATGATCAAAAAAATGAAAAGGCAACTATAGAATTGGAGAAAATATTTGCAACTCTTGTGATAAGGAGATAATATTCAAAATATATAAAGAACTCCTACAACTCAATAGCAAGAAAACAATCTGATTTAAAAATGGGCAGAAGAACTGACAAAGCAGACATGCACATGGCCAGTAGGTACATGAAAAGGTGCCCAGCATCAATAATCATCAGGAAAAAAAAAAAAAAAATAATCATCAGGAAAGTCTTCACAATAGCCAAGATACAGAAACAACTTCTGTTCACTGATGTACGAATGGATAGAAAAAATGTAATACACATACAAAAGTACATACATACACACAGACAATACAATATTAGGCAACTGTGAGAAAGGAGGAAATCCTGCCACTTGCAGCTACTTAGATGGACGTTGAGGGCATTATGCTAAGTGAAATAAGCCAGACAGAAAAAGATGAATATTGCATAGTATCAGTTATATATGAAATTTAAATGAATGGTATGGGTTACGTGTGAAATCTGAATATGTATATACACACATGATACATGTATACATGGTTATTGCAAACACATGCACAAAGACCAAACTCATAGAAACAGAGACTAGAAAAGTATTTGCCAGGAACTAGGGTGTGGGGGAAATAGGGAGAAGTTGGTAAAAGGTACAAACTTTCAACTATAAGATGAATAAAGTCTGAGGATCTAATGTAAAACATGGTGACTATAGGTTGTAACACTATCTTGTATAATTGATATTTACTGAGAGAGTAGAACTTAAAAGTTCTCACCAAAAAATAAAAAAAAACTGAGATGAATGTGTTAGGTGACTAATTGTGGGGGGGGGGGGGGATTCATTGCAATGTATGTGAGTATCAAATCACCATGATGTATACTTTAAATATCTTACAGTTTTATCTGTTAATTATTGCTCAATAAAGCTGAAATAAACAGAATATAACTTTACAGTAGTACGCTACCATTCCCCATTCCTTCTTATTGGACTATTGTCATACATTTTATTTCTATGTATATCCCACACAGTTCATTACTTTAAAATATAACAGCTATATTAAGATAGAATTCACAAAATCTGCACTTCACCCGTTTAAATTTTAAAAATCAGTCATTTTTAGTATGTTCACAGAGTTGTATCAAAAATACTATAGTCCATTTTAGCACATTTTCATTACCCTAAAAAGCAAACCTGTACCCATTAGCGATCACATCCCATTTCTCTCCACCTTCTTCCCTGGTCTGTCCTTGGCTTTTACTAATCTACTATCTGTCCCTATAGATTGCCTTGCTGGACATTTCATATAAACGGAGTCCTACAATATGTAGTCTTTAGTGACTGGCTTTTTTTGATTTTGCATAATGTTTTAGGTTAACTCATATTGTAGCATATTATTAATACATCATTACTTTTATTGACAAATAATATTCCATTGCATATATATATATAGCACATTTCATTTATCTCTTCATCAGTTGAACATTTGAGTTATTTCCAGTTTTGACTATTATGAATGTTTTGTTATGAATATTTATGGACAGGGTTTTGTATAGATGTAAGTTTTCATTTATTGTGGATATATACCTAGGAGTAGAATTGCTGGGTCATATGATAACTCTATGTTTAATTGTGTGAACAGCGGCTAGACTGTTTTCTAAAATGACTGTATCATTTTGTATTGCCATCAAGCAGTTTATGAGGTTTCTGCTCTCTCTACATCCTTGTCCACACTTGTTAATATCTGACTTTTTGATTCTAGCCATCCTAATGGGAATGAACAATATCTCTTATTTTTAATTTTCATTTCCCTGGTAACTAATGATACTGAGCCCCTTTTTGTGTGCTAATTGGTCTTTTGTATATCTTCCTTGAAGAAATGTTTATTCATATCCTCTTCTAATTTTTAAAAAGATTATTTATTTATTTATTTATTTATTTATTTATTTATTTGAGAGAGAGAGAGAGAGAGAGAGAGAGAGTGCATGCAGGGAGGAGCAGAAGAAGAGGAAAGAATCTCAAGCAGTTTCCACACCAAGCCTGGAGACAGCTGCAGGGCTCAGTCTCATGACCCTGAGATCATGACCGGAGCCAGAATCAAGAGTTAGACACTCAAGCAGCTGAGCCAGCCATGTGCCCCACTTTTTCCAGTTTTTAATTGGGTTGTTAGTCTTTTTAGCATTGAGTTTTAATAGTTCTTTATATATTCTAGATAGAAGTCCCTTATTTTGGATATATGATTTGCAAGTATTTTCTATCATTATTTAGGTTAGTTTTTAAAAAGATTTTATTTATTCATGAGTGATGGGGGAGGGGGGACAAAGACACAGGCAGAGGGAAAAGCAGGCTCCGTGCAGGGAGCCCCGTGTGGGGGATCCAGGTCTCCAGGATCACACCCTGGGTGCGGGTGGCACTAAACTGCTGCACCACCGGGGCTGCCCTATTTAGGTTATTTTTTTTACTTTCTTGATGATATCCTTTGACATTATGTGTTAAGTTCCTGACAGGAGGGTGAATTTTTAGCTCTCTTTGGTCTCTTTTCCCACATGGACGTTTCCTTACCTCTTATCACACAGTACGGTTATGACATAATTTTAGTTAGATCAAAATTGTTAAAATTATCCATGCTACACAGAGTTGAACTTACGCAACTTTGTGCGTGTTTTTTTCCCCAGAATCAATAACTGTTTTTTCTATTTGTATGGTTTACCATGTGCTTTATAGATATTCCTACCAATTATCTAAATATCCTTTTAGTATATTTAAAATATGCTCTCAGTCTATTTATTCACTGCAGATACTCAGTCAATTTCAACCTCTTGAAGATGTTTCTTCCATTTCCCCCGTAAGCTTTTGCCTGTTCCAATCTGGACTGGTTGCCCCTCTTTGTTTAGTATACTGCTATGACCCTAGGTTTCTCTTGAGCATTTTTCTTTGTCTCTCTCACGTTGCATTTTTTGTTTTTTGTGTCCCAAGTCATCTTCTGTTTTGGTTACTCTCTCTCTTTTGTGGAGCACATTTTCTAGTAACTTTCTGAGAAAGAGTGAGACTGCATTTCTGAAATGTTTTATTATTCTTTCATAGTTGATTGATAATTTAGCTGAAATAGAATTCTGGTCACAAAATAACTTTCCCTCAGAATTTGGGGGCACTTCTCTACTGTCTTGTAGCTTATAATGTTCCTATTGAGAAGTTGAAACCGTTGAGGTTTCCTCAATTTTGGATATGACTGACTTTTCCCCCCTCCCATTCTCTGGAAGCATATAAGATCTTCCAGTTTCAACCAATTAAAAATGTGAAAATAAAAATTAAATAAAATCTCAAACCTTCAGAAAACTTGCATGTATATTACAAAAAACCTAACTGTAAAATTTTAAGAGTAAGTTGCCAACATGATGCTCTATCGCTTTCAAATACATTAGAATTTCTTATAAACAAAGATATTCTTCTATTCAACTACAATAAACCTTCAAATAAAGAAATTAACAATATAATACCATTTAAGCCTCAGATCCCATTCAAGTTATTATTGTGCTAACCATGTCCTTTATAGAAAAAGGATTCAGTAGCGAATCAATCATTACCTGAGACTAGTCTCTTTGTTATAAACTTGTGTAATGTAAAATATTATACAACCATACAGCTACATAATTTAGTGTCACTGGCTATAAGAATTAGTAACATACATGTTTTTTGCATTAGACCTTTTCTGGTTATATTAAGAAGGAAACATCAGTTTGGCCAACTAGCTCTCTCAGAAATATCCATGATTAGCCAGATTTTTTTTTTTAATTGTATTTATTCATTCATGAGAGACACAGAGAGGAAGGCAGAGACATAGGCAGAGGGAGAAGCAGGCTCCCTAGAGGAGCCCAATGTGAGATCCCAGGACCCTGGGACAGGATCACGCACTGAGCCCAAGGCAGATGCTCAACCACTGAACCACCCAGGGGTCCCGATTAGCCAGCTTTTGTGATCACTTTGACTCTCAGACTTTAGAAAAGTCAACTGAGGCAGTTTAAGGTAATTCTATAAGCTGAGAATCTGGAATCTTTTCTTCCTGTCCAGAAAAGGCAGTAGATAGCTAGTTCCATAAGGCTTTTAAGGATCAGTCATAACTGATCCATAGCTAATAGTCTGTTACTTCCCATCCTTTTTAGTTTTGGAGGGACTAGTCATAGCTGTAAATACTTTCCTAGTTAGCACATCTGTCTTTTGTGGAGGCTTTTAAAATACTTTTCAGATTTACTAACTTTTGAGGAACCATAAGCAATATATTGACTTCATACATGATTCATGAATTTCAGAATTCCCTATACTGTTTCTTAGTTGCTGTTTTCTTAACCATCTGGAGATATACTTTAAATTAGGCTCTTTCCTCATTTGATATAAACATATATCTCTTAATTAAACACAATATTTGCTAACTTAGTTCAGACTTGTGCTGGTTAAATTGCATGATTTTCTAAAAATTGTGAATGAACTAAATGTTCTGTTGGCTGAATTATATGATTATCTTAAACTTCTAAATGAACTAACTAAATTTTCTCTGAAAATTTCCAGTAAGGAATTGTTTGCCTAACATGAGTTCTTATACTTTCTACTTAAGAATGTTGATTTTAGAAAATGGTGTTTTCTAGATCATAAATACTCTCTGAGAATAAAACTTAAATTTCTTATTTTGATTAACCGAATGTATTTTCTTTCTATATAATATTTATAACCTTACTTTTAATATATTACACAAAGAATGCTTTGTTTTCCATTATAAACATTCAAAATACTTCCTCTAACATTTGAAAATGTTGATATTAAACTGTTTTTTCTGCTGCAACTGGCTGGCTTAGTCAGAGCCCACCACTCTTGATCTCAGGGCTGTGAGTTCAAGCCCCATATTGGGCATAGAGCTTACTTAATTAAAAAAAAAAAAAAAGACTTATTTAAACCTTTTTTTTAAAAGCAAGTTTTTCTAAGTTTTTGCCCAAATTTCTCTGCTTTATTTTTTTTTTAAGATTTATTTTTTTTTGAGAGGGGGAGAGAAAGGGAGGGAGCATGTGTGTGAGTAGGGAGGGGCAGGGGAGAAAATCTTTAAGCAGATGACCACCTGCTGAGCACGGAGCCCACCATGGGGCTTGATTGATCTCATGGGTCATGAGATCATGATCTGAACCAAAACCAAGAGTTGGTCCCTCAACCTACCAACCCACCCAGGTTGCCTCCCTTTGCTTTATTTTTAATAACTTGTAATTTTTTCCACATTGATTTCAGACTGCCATAGAGAGTATCTAATACATGGCTTTTTCTTTAATTCATTTAACAAGTTATTTTACTAAGCATTGCAACAGAGGTAGGGATATAAGAAGTAAGTCTCTAATCCAAAGGAATTTATAATCCAATGTGAGATTTGGGTTAAAAAAAAGCAATTACAGCTTAGTATTACAAGAAACTCCAAGGGATCTCATTACCCTACTTGAAGCTAACAAGTTAGCCTGCCAATTTCATAGATGCTGACTGAAGACATAAGACTCCTGATTCAAGAAACAGGACTTTAGTATTTAGAACAAGCAGTAGCTAGAGTATTCGCATTTTCTTAGACTGATTTCCCAAACTCCATTTCCTACAGAGTGTTGTGAAAAGGGCCAGGTGAAACCTGCACATGCAGCGTGTTGCCGGAGAGAATTGCAGAGCCTAGGGAACTTGAATCTTTCATACTAGACAATAAGTATGTTTGCCTGCTGTTCTGAAGGGAGATACCATCCTAATCATCCAAGACTGTAAGCATACTCAAGCTTTGCTCTAGGAGACACTATATCTTTCAAGGCTATTCACCATACAAATGTCTTTGAAGAGACTATCCAGAACAAAGACAATTGGTGCCTCTGCTCAGAAGATGTGCAAAAATGCAAAAAGCCATAGAGAATTGTCTCCCAGTTCTCATGGAGAGACTATCTCTCTTGTTGGCTTTGAAGAAGCAAGTTGCAAAGAGATTCTGTTAGTTGTCTATTGCTGCATAACAAATTTTACCACAACCATATAGCAGTTTAAAACTGCACATGCTAGGACGCCTGGGTGGCTCAGTGGTTGAATGTCTGCCTTTGGCTCAGGGCGTGATTCCAGAGCCCTGGGATCAAGTCTTGCATTGGGCTCCCTGCCTGCTTCTCCCTCTGCCTATGTCTCTGCCTCTCATGAATAAACAAATAAAATCTTAACAACAACAACAACAAACCTGCACGTATTCATTTATCTCACAGTTCTGAAAAGTCAGGAGTCTATGAACTTTCTAGTTTGACTCTCTGCATAGGGTCTCTCAAGGTTTAATTAAAATGTTATCCAGGGGACGCCTGGATGGCCCAGGTTGTGATCCCAGGGTCAAGAATCGAGTCCCACATCAGGCTCCCTGCAGTGTATGGGAATTCCCGTTACTCTTTTGCCAAACCTAATATTATTTTTAAAATTTTAGCCATGGCTTTTGGTAGCTAGTTGTACTTCATTGTGGTCTTAATTTGCATTTTTCTGTTAATGAGTTGGGAAACCTTTCATATGTATATTAAGAATACCTTCTTTTGTGAAAGCTTCATTTTCTTGCCCATTTTTCTATTGGGTTGTCTTCTTATTTGGTTTGTAGAGCTTTTTATGACTCCTTTGTTGGTTCTCTGTGTTGCACACCTCTTTTCCCACTTTGTAGTTGACTTTTTTACTCAGTATTGGGAGTAGATGCTGTTGCTGTTCCACCCACATCCCTTTGGCATTCAGTTTCGTACAGGGAAGGCTTCTTAGGGCAAGCAGCCGGAACTCTACCTGAGGACTTCTCTAGCCATATGAGAAACTGGAGGGTAATCAGGAAGTGACTGCCCAGCAGTAGGTCTTAACTAATACCAAACAGGACTTGGTTAATAAATACACCATTTTCTTTACCTCTGGAGATAGTTTCTGAGCTTACTCAATACCATCTCTTAGAGGTCTTCAGCAGGAATGAGCCACAGTACCATGCAGTATCCTGTATTGGTGCCCTTCCTTCCTTATTTTACCTGTACTTATTACTTTTCCAATGAGTTATTTGTCCTCAAATTCTAATTTCTCAGAGTTGGCTTTTAGAGAACCTGTCCTGGGTCAGGGGTGCCTTTTGGTGGATAGAATTTCTTTTTTTAATTATTATTTGGTATCTGTTTGTATTGCAAAATGATCACCACAGTAAGTCTAGTTAACATTCGTCTTATATACGTAAACTTTTTTTCCTTGTGATGAGGACTTTTAAGATCTACTCTCTTAGCAACTTTCAAATATGCAATACAATATTATTAACTGTATTCACCATGTTTTCCATTACATCCTCATGACTTACTTATTTTATAACTGAACGTCTAACTTCCTTTCTCCATTTTACCCACTCCCTACCCCTGCCTCTGGCAGCCCCCATTCTGTTCTCTGTATGTATGAGCTTGGTTTTTTATTTGTTTTTAGATTCTACATATAAGTAAGATCTTCGTTATCTTCCTCTGTCTGACTTACTAGAAGTTCTTAATTTAAATCTAGTCTAGTTTATGTTTTTCCCTTTATTTTTTTTTTTTTTATTTTTTTTTTTTTTTGTGTTTTTTTTTTTTGTGTTTTTTTTTTTTGTGTTTTTTTTGTGTTTTTCCCTTTATAGTGGTTGTTGTATCTTGCATAAGAAGTCTTTACCTACCCCAATGTCTTGATTGTACCCATAGGATTTTAATTTATGGAAATGATTAAGTGATGACATGGAGATGCTGATGCCATTAAAAGAATTTTTATTACTTAAAATTTCTGAGAGGAGAGATCATGCCATAAAGGGTCACATGGTCAGGAGCCAGAAGGAATGAGGGGAAAACATCACAAAAGTCTTTATTACTACAGTAATGGGTAGTTATTAAGTGGGAATGTCCCCTACTAGGTAGGAAGCAAAACACAGATATTGGAGTTTGTGGTTGCAGGGTTTGTAAAATGATAAATTGTGTATCCACAAAAGCCAAACCATGGGGGAGATATAAATGACTTTGGGCATTAGTTTGGTCCTGTGGTTAATGTATGTCAGATCATTAATTATCAAATTTATAAAAGTTTGTTAGAACACTCCAGCTATTGAAGATACTCTTTTTTGTTATATTCCAGATATTTTATTGTTTTATTTCTTGTATTTAGATCTGTAATCCATCTGGAATTGATATTTGTATGTGCTGTGAGGAAGGGGCCACATTTCCCCCTTTTTTTTTTTTTGTATAGATTCATAATCTTATTGGCACCATTTACAGAAAAAACTGTCCTTTCCTCATTACTCTATAGTCAATCTTTGTTATAAATCAAATGCTTGGATTAAATCATATGTTTGGGTCTGTTTCTAGACTCTTTATTTTGTTCCATTGGTTGTTTTGTCTGTCCTTGTGCTAATACCACAGTTTCTTAATTACTCTAACTTTATCATGTACTGATACCAATATTCATTAGAGTTAGTCCTTCTACCTTGTTCTTCTTCAAGGGTAAATTGGTATTTAAAAAAAATATTCTCCTTCAGTAATAGGGATGATAATTGTCTTCTGTTTGGTGAATATTATTTATTTTTAATGTTCCAGTTTCAGAAATCCATTTTAAGAGAGTCTGCAGAGTAACTTGTTTGGGGCTGACAACATTTATTTTGGTATTTCTTCTAAATTGGCTCATACTGTCAGTCCAGGTATTGTGCAATAGGAATGTAGGTAGGAGATTTCAAAAAGAAAGAGCACTTTATCAAGTACATTATATCATAATGTACTATTCTAAAACTCCTTATCAATAAGTATTGGTATATTTGTCCACTCACAAAACATTCTTCATTTCCCAAGGTTTAATTCCATTGTTTGTTTCTAGAGATAGTACAATTTGATTTTTAAAAGTTTATTTATAAAATTTTGAGTGTTGGTTGCTCTGTTTTGAAAAATTATAATTAATTTGGATAACTTGAATTATGAAAATGGTTTTCCATGCACAAACAGGAGCCAATGAGGCATTTTGTAACTACCTGGAAAAGTCAGATTCAGCTTTTCGAATATCATCTTTCACAAATACCATTTGTACTTTTTTCAGTTAGTCTTGGTACTGCTCAGGATTGAACTGTATCTCCTATCACTACTATAGATTAAGCTGGACCCGAGGAACTGAAGTAGAAATGGAATTTGGACACAATGAGATGAACTCTTCTCATTGTCAGACTTTCAGGAAACTAGTACACTAGGCTTATTAATAATGGGTCAGTAATTGTAACTATTGTATAGGGTGGCATACTGGCTAGGTTGATATATAAAAGTATGAATATGATAAGTGTAGAGTGTTCAGGAGGAAAATGCATTCTCATATATTTATGCTGTCCACATTTGGCTCTTTATCTTAATAGGTTAATGCAGCTGAATCAAAGATAACGAATTTAATATACCTAAAACATACCTTGGAACTTGTGGATCCTCTAAAGGTAAGCTATGTGGGTGTATACTGTATAAAACATGACTAACGTCAATTTTTTAAAGACTTTGTTTCAAATTCAAAAATTTTAAAAATTTCAAATTTAGTTAAAGTTACAAGAATAGTATAATTAATTCCCAGATTCTCTCCATACACACAGCACACACTACATATTATGTCATTATTATTATTATTCTTATTAAATATTTAAAAATTGTAATACCTGAATACTAAAGTGTATATCTCCTAAGAACAATGATATTCTGTTACATAACCACAATTATTTAAAAATTTAGGGTATTTAACATTGACCCAATACTATTATATTATGTGTAGTCCATATTCAAAATTTTCTAATTGTTTTAATAATGTTTTTTATGGATTTTTTTCTTGATACAGGGTCCAGTCCAGGACCATGCATTATATTTAAGGTCATTTTTAAAGAAGATTTTATTTATTTATTTGAGAGAGGGAGAATGAGGAAGAGAGAGAGCATGAGCAGGGGGAGGGGTAAAGGGAGAGGAAGAAGCAGACTCCCCACTGAGCAGGGAGCCTTATGTGGGGCTCAGTCCCAGAACTCTGGGATCAGACTTGAGCGAAGGCAGACTCTTAGCTGACTGAGCCACCAGGTGCCCTTACTGTCATTTCTTTATACCTCTTTTCAACTTGGAAGTTTCTTATCCTTTCTTTGTCTTTCATGATATTAACATCTTGAAGAGTATCTGTTGTTTTATAGAGTATTCCTCAATTTGTATGATTATTTTCTCATGATTAAGTTCAGCTTACATATTTGGCAGTAATACTCTAAGAGCAATGTTGTATCTTTTTCAGTACATCACATCAGGAGGCACATGATGTCATTCTTCATTCTGGTGATACTAACTTTGATCATATTCTTCACTGTAATCTGTGGAGTGATACTTTTAGACTATGTCAGTATCCATTAAACTTTCACTCAATGATTTAAATATTCATTGATGACTCTTACCTGAAATATCTCTGATGTAATTTTCTCATCTATTTTTAAATACTATACTATGCAAAACTTTTTATATATATATTTATTTAAGTAATCTCTACACCCAAATGGGGCTCCAACTCACAACCCTGAGATCAAGAGTCTCATGCTCTACTGACTGAGCTAGCCTCCAGCCCCTGTCCAAAATATTTTTAAAAATTAAGTTGACGAGGAAGAACTACTTTTTTTAAAGGAAAAAGTATTTTGTTACTTTCATTACTTTTTTGGAAGAATTTTGTTACAGAGTTCATTCTAATAAAGTAATTTTGGCAAAAGATTTAAAAAATGTCATCTGGGCAGCCTGGGTGACTCAGCAGTTTAGCGCTGTCTTCAGGCCAGGGCGTGATCCTGGAGTCCCGGGATCGAGTCCCACATCAGGCTCCCTGTATGGAGCCTGCTTCTTCCTCTGCCTGTGTCTATGCATCTCTCTCTGTTTCTCATGAATAAATATCTTTAAAAAAATAAAAAAATAAAAATAAAAAATATCATCTTTCTTAGAATGAAAGAGGTATAATAATAAATTATCCCCCCAAATTGATAGATTTGATAAAACACAAATTTCAAGCTTTGATATGTCCGAAGCAAAGTAAAGGCCAAAGAAAGGAAAAATTTATTACATTTGGCAGATAAAATATTAATTTCTGTCATAAAACTCATGAAATCTCATAAGAGAGTACTGGGATACCAATAGAAATATGGAAAATACCCCCAAAATGGAAATCGAGGGGGTTAATAAATAATACCAAAAATGTTCAGCCTTACTATTAATCAAAAAAATACAAATTAAAGTCATTTTTTTATATATTAAAGAAGTAAAGATTTTTTTTTCCTTTAATGGATGCAACTTACTGCTAATGAGAGAACAGTGAGACAGACAACTTCATAGGCAGCTGGTAGGAGTACAAATTGCACATACTTCACGGGGAAGTTTTATAACATCTATCTTTTAATGCAGTTATACTACTAGAAATCTGTCCAAAAAGAACTTTTAAGAAATACTGACCAGGATTTATGCTTAGTTATGGTCATTGCAGCATTATTTATATTAGTAAGAAATTATAAGTAGCACAGAACTCTAATAACTGGGGGAAGAGACTGTTTTCTAGATGGTGAAATACTATGACTTAATAAAAATTTATACTATTAAGAGTTTCTAATGCTTGTGATGTAGTATTAAGTAGGGGAGAAAAGGAAAATGTAGTGATAAAAACAACTAAAAATGGATTAAAGACCTAAATGTGAGACAGGAATCCATTAAAATCCTAGAAGAGAACACAGGCGGTGACATCTTTGACCTCAGCGGCAGCAACTTCTTGCTAGACAGATCTCCAAAGACAAGGGAAACAAAGGCAAAAATGAACTATTGGGACTTCAAGATAAAAAGCTTCTGGGGATCCCTGGGTGGCTCAGCAGTTTAGCGCCTTCGGCCCAGGGCATGATCCTGGAGTCCCAGGATCGAGTCCCACATCAGGTTCCCTGTGTGGAGCCTGCTTCTCCCTCTGCCTGTGTTTCTGCCTCTCTCTCTGTGTGTGTGTGTGTGTGTGTTTGTGTCTCTCATGAAAAAATAAATAAAATCTTAAAAAAAAAAGCTTCTGCATAGCAAAGGAAACAGTCAACAAAACTAAAAGGCAGCCTGTGGGATGGGAGAAGATATTTGCAAATGACATATCAAATAAAGGGCTAGTGTCCAAAATCTATAAAGAGCTTATCAAACTCAACAGCCATAAACTGAATAATCCAGTCAAGAAATGGGCAGAAGACATGAATAGACATTTCTTCAAAGAAGACAGGCACGTAGCCCAAAAGCACATGAAAAAATGCTTCACATCCTTAGCATCAAGGAGATACAAATCAAAACCACAATGAAATATCTTAACAAGTCAGGAAACAACAAATGTTGGTGAGAATGCAGAGAAAGAAGAACCCTCTTACACTGATGGTGGGAATGCAAACTGGTATAGCCACTCTGGAAAACAGTATGAAGATTCCTCAGAAAGTTAAAAATAGAGCTACCCTATGACCCAGCAATTGCACTACTAGGTATTTATCTAAAGAATACAAATATAGTGATTCGAAGGGACACATGGACCCCAATGTTTATAGCAACAATGTCCACAATTGTGTATATATGTATATATGCATATATATATACACACACACATATACATACATACAATGGAATATTACTCAGCCATGGTAAAGAATGAAATCTTGCTATTTGTAATGATGTGGCTAGAACTAAAGGTTATTGCAGTAAGTGAAATGTCAGAGGGACAAATATCATATGATTTCACTAGTATGTAGAATTTAAGAAACAGATGAACATGGGGAAAGGAAGGAAAATAAAATAAGATGAAATAAGAAAGGGAGACGAACCATAAGAGACTCTTAACTATAGGACACAAACTGAACGTTGCTGGGGGGGAGGTGGGTAGGGGAAAGGGACATTAGGAGGGCACATGATGTAATGAGAGCACTGGGAGTTATATGCAACTGATGAATCACTAAACCCTACCTCTGAAACTAATAATACACTGAATGCTAATTGACTTAAATGAAAAATTTTTTTTTAATTTTAAAAAGGTTAAATGTGTTTTCCTCGTGTTTCTATTTATTTAAATAGTAACCACTCGTAGTTCCCATTAAGCAAAAATAAACCTCTACTTTTACCATGTAAGAATAGAGAAAGAAATTGGTCTATTTGTAAATATGCAAAGTACTTTTTTTAGTTTCATGTATATTTAAAACCCAAGTTTTGGAATTACATGTTGAGTACTCTAAATGTACAACGATAGCTATTTAAATACCTACCTCTAATAAGTAGTTGAATGCTAAGAATTAGTTGAGAAATAAGAAAAAGCCATAATAGTAAAGCAGTGGATAGAAGAGCCCTTTATTAGCTCTTTATCTGGAAAATGGGAAAGGTACCATTTGTCCTACCTACATACCTAAAATATCTTTTATGAGTATACAGATGAGAAGATGAAGCAAGAAAACCCTTGGTAAACTGTAAAGTATTAAACAAATGTAAAATGCCATGTTTAAGTAGTAATATAATTTATTATTTTTAACTGTCCTTATTTTTTCACAGATTGCTCTGAAGAACTACAACACACCTTTATTAAGAGCTTACTGTGGTTCCTTGGAAGATAAAAGGTCTTTGTCCCTCAACTGTTAATAAAATACCCGTGCTAATTATTCCTTTCTTCCTGATCATAAATGATTTTAAGGACTCTTAACTGTAATCAATAGAACAATTACTTGAACTCTGGTTAACAACCTTTAAACTATTCATCAAAGTCCTAATTATACATTACATCTTATAAATACCCATAAATAGAGTAAGCACATTGAGTATTTGTGTTATTAGGCACAAATAATACTAATTAGAATAGTATTAAAAATTGAAATATGCAATTTTAATATTTCTTTTTTTAGCCATTCCCCATGGAAAGACGGGCAAGTATAAAAGTACATATTTCTCTTTTGTAAATCATAAAAGGCCTAATGTAACAAAAAATAGTAGGTAGAAATATTGAATAAGAGATCTAAATACAGTTTACTTTTAATATTGTTTTTAGCAATGGCACCTTTTTGACCAAACAGACTTGTGATACTTAAGAACTGTTATTTTATTGATTCAGGATTCACATCTTTTGTGAGCCACAAATTGAGGTTAATAAAAATAGAATTACAAATAAAATATAGAACAGAATAAAACAGAAGGTTAGGAAAATAGATGTTACCAGATTTTGATTTGCATGATCACTGCATTTAATTACGGATTATTGTGAAGTTTCTGTTACACTGTCTTACAATATGTGTTTAGTCTGTCTGGCCCCACCTGAGGCAAGGACCATACATTTAATCTTTCTTTGAATCTGAACACTTACAATAGTGATCATACCTGGTATAAGTAAATGTTGATTGAGTCAATGAACATGAAGCCAGAATTTTTATAATAGTTCTTTAGGAATTTATTTTATACTCATAGACACAGAGTCAGAGGGTATAATTTGGGACATCTTTATATTAGCAGTTTATAGAATTGTTCTTGGTGGCTTCATGTTACTTTAGGCAAAATATTTTAAAATTGACATAGTCATGGTTCTAACTTACATAAAATATATATAACTGAAGTATTCATTTTCAAAATAATATTCAGTAGATTTCAAGAAAATATGTTGTTATATTTAAAATTATATTATTCCAAGAAAAATATCATTAACTGTGACTCAGATTGTGAATTAAAATGATTGCTTGCTTTATTGCCTATAATGTTCTTTTTTAGGTTTGGAATCATACTTGAAAAGATTAAAACAGTAATTAATGATGACACAAGATACATGAAAGGATGCCTAAACATGAGGACTCAGAAGTGCTATGCAGTGAGATCCAACATCAATGAATTTCTTGACATAGCTAGAAGAACATATACAGAGATTGTAGATGACATAGCAGGTGATTTAATTACTTCAGCCTATTTTTCTGTTTTTTTTTTTTTTAATTTTAGAAATCAAACCTTTTTAGAACATATTGTGCTTTTCTGCTGGTGATAACTAGCCATGCTTGTTTTAATTAAATTTTTATTATCAAAACATATAAGGTAACACATATTGTCATTTAAAATATATTAAAATATTATTTTAAAAATAAGTATCTCTATCATAATATGTCTGTTCTTTTCTCCAAACTTAAATATAGAGCTTCTTCAAACCTATAGCTACCTGAAGACCAGGAGATATTTGTTTACCTTCATATAACATTGTGTATAAATTAGTTGAAAAATGCAGACTATCATCATTAAGTGGTTTCAGAGAAAGAGGTGTAGCATTTGAACAAGTACAGTAATTCATTTAACAAATTTATGGAGTTTCTTGTAAATTTAGACAATGTTTCAGGTACTAGGGAATATATAGTGAACAAGACAAAATGCCTGTCGTCCTGGAGCTTATGTTATGGTAGGGAAGATAGACAAGAAAGAAACACACATGCACTTGCACGTATGTTTGTGTGAATTTATATGTATAGATAGGTGCATATATCAATCACATAGCTGATGAAATATCACATGGGCATAAGATATATGATGAAAAATATAACATGTTAGAGAGGTCAGAGAGTGATTGGGTGTGGAAGCATAGAGGATGGAAATGTTTCTAGTAGATTGGATAGCCAAGAAAGGAATTTTACCTATTGGCAATGGTACAAACTGAATCACAAAGGCTAAGGAAACCTCAAGGCATAGGAAGGAAACTGGTTAGAAGGATGGAATAGGGCATTCCCTATTCTAAGAAGTAAGATCAGAAGTGAGACTAGTGACCAGAATTTAGTCTTTGGAGACTGGGAGTTTGGGTTTTTTCCCTAAGTGAATGAAGAAGCATAGAGATATTTTTGCTCTATGGAGTGAAATTGATCAAGGTAGGTTGAATGAATCTGAGTGGAGCAATGAAGACAGGGAAACCATTTTAAACTATTAGAAGTTAACAAAGCATTTCAGTGATAGCCCTGTACATGAGAAGAGAGAAAAACACAGAGGTTGAAGGAAGAAATGGTGAGCTAATAATTGAATAGTTATGGCCACGGTAAAGGGAAATTGGTGCTAATTGAAATTTCTAGCCTGAGAGTGGTGTATTGCTGAAAGAAGCAGGAAAATTGTTGAATGAACTATTTTGATGAATAAAGATGTTAATTTGAACAAGTAATGTTCAAAGCATTTATGGTCATCAAGTTAAAAATAGAAATTAGAACTCTGTGATAAGTTTGGAGTTGATAGGAAGATTTAGATTTTTTAGGTATTTGTTGAATCACCATTTTCTTTTTGGAATTTTTTGTTTTGCAAAGTATGTTATGTAGAGAGAATTTCTTATTGTGAACTAAATGATTATAATAATTCATATGATTCTCTTTTCAAAAAACTTGAATGAATAACAAATGAAAAAATCTAATATTCTAATACAGAGAGTATAAAATAGTCTTAGTTTAGTTTTTTATTTTAATTTTTATAGTTTTTTTACTTTCAAACTACCTGTCAAAACGACTGACTTTGTACTACCAATCTTTTTCTTAAAAGAATACTTGACCACTATATACGTTAGACATTAAAATTCTTTACAGTTTGGGGCACCTGGGTGGCTCAGTCGGTTAAGTGTCTGCCTTCAGCTCAGGTCATGATCTCAGAGTCCTGGGATCATGTCCCATGTTAGGCTCCCTGCTCGGTGGGGAGTCTGCTCCCTCTACTCCTGCTCGAGCTATCTCTCTTTCATGCTCACTCTCTCAAATGAATGAATAAAATCTTCAAAAAAAGAATAAAAAAATAAAAGTCTTTACAGTTTAAAATACCAACAAGACCTTCCTGTTTATATATAAAGTAAAAAAAAAAAAAGTGATTTTTTAAAAAACAGAGTAATTTTCTCATTAAAATTCTTTTTGTTTTTCTTGTTTCTGGTCCCTAGGAATGATATCACAGCTTGCAGAAAAATATAATCTTCCTTTGAGGACAAGTTTTAGCTCTGCTCGAGGATTTTTCATCCAGATGACTATAGATTGTACAGCCCTACCAAATAATCAACTTCCTTCAGAATTTATTAAGGTTCATTTTGAAATTTTGGTTTGGAAATTATTATTTCTGATTTTACAGAATTACATTTTGCATATTTCAGACATTCCTTGAATTTTACATCCAAATTTCTGAATGTTCTGTGTATTGCTTCTCCTACTCCTGTCAAACCACCTAACAGTTACACTAATCTAAGGGTGAGGTAGAACTTTTTTTTTTTTTTTTTTTTGAGAAACATCAAACATTGCATTCCACAGTTCTGGAACCTTGGTATGTGTAAAAAAAGGGAAATGAAAAAAAAAAGTTCAAAAGATATTTTTGATAAAAGGAATTTGGAAAATACTGTACCATCTCCTGTTGTAGGTGGTTCTCAATGCACACTTGCCTATTAAAGGTTTAAAAATCATGAAATAAATCTGCTAACATTTTAAAATCCAATATTGCTAAACCCTTGGACCAGGGAAATATTTTTCCCGAAATACATATTAACAAAACATCACCATGATATACTAGTTTGGGAAAGTCTAACCTACTCTGATTTTGCTTTCTCTGCTCTCAGGGAGTACTTTTCGACAAAACAAACCATTTAAATTTTAGAGTTTTTAAATACACACTGTATTACCAGGTAATGGGGGATGGATGAAGTAAAGAATGGGTTGAGACATAGTAATGGGATTAGAAATTGAGTGAGGTTCAGATATGGGGCAAGGGCTAAGATAGGTCAGAGGTGGAGTGAAAATTACCGATACCTGTCATGCATAGTACTTGGTAATAAGATGTATTGTCTGACATTTCTGCAGAGCTATTTTAAGACCTATTCAAATAGTTATGGAATACAGTAGGTTAAGTGCTTTAACTTTAGGCGTGATCTTTTCTTTTTTGCAGACATTATTAGAGATTTTATTTGTGATCATTTATCTCAAAAATTAAAGTAATTAACCTAAATACTTATATTGTTTAAAATCTCTATGTTTTATTTTATAGGAATGTACATACATCTTGACATTTGTTTGTTAATTTCCCAGCAGATATCCAAAGTGAAAAGTTCTTACACCTTTACATCAGCAGACTTAATTAAAATGAATGAAAGATGTCAAGAATCTTTGAGAGAAATCTATCACATGACTTATATGTAAGCACATTTGAAGTTTTTGAATATTACAGTGGTTCAGTTTGAGGCACTGAAATAAATTTCATTAATTGGCTTTTTGTCTGACTGCAGAAAATTGTAAAATTATGAATGTTAGCAAAGAAAGAACATTTCCTGGAAGAGCAATTAAAACTTTAAAAATCTCGCTGTGATTGTGATCGCTCAGCCTCACAGAAGATTCAGGGCAAATCTAATTGCAAAAACAAAACAAAACAAAAACACATCATTTACATGATAGTTCTGTAGTATGCATTCCACCATGATGTTGAATTTGGCACATCATGGGCTTATCTTGGGCTTGATTCAGTTTATTCTTTTCTTATGATATGTAAGCACTCAACTTCTCATGGCATATGTATGTAGGTGTGTGTGTGTGTGTGTGTGTGTGTGTGTGTGTGTATCCATTGCCAGTCTTTTGCTGGTCATGAAATAGTAGCCGTACATCGGGAAATATGAAATATTTCATATTTCATACATGGGCAGGGGCAAAAAAAGATCATTCATAATTGATGAGCTGAGATTATAAAGATAAATTTTGAACTTTCAAAACAATTTCAGAGCATTAACCACAGAGATTATGAGATATAGTAGGTTTGGGGAACGTATTTCTCCTAGTAAGGGAAAGAGCAAGACCTGAGTTGAGATCAAGAATCTTAGATACTTAACCAGCTGAGCCACCCAACCACCCTTTAAGATTTTATTTTTAAGTAATCTCTACACCCAGTATGGAGCTTGAACTCAGAACTCTGAGACCAAGAGTCACATGTTCTATCAACTGAGCCAGCCATGGGCTGCAAGGAAAACCTTTTATATTATGTCACAGTATAATAACTTCCACATAAAAGCCTAATTAATTCTGTTAGGATGCGTGTGTGTGAGAGAGAGAAACGAAATAGTAACTTTTGTGTTGAATTTAACATTTGAAAAAAATGCAAAATTATTAGCATTTGGAAGCTGTTTGAAGTATAGGGAGATCTTGTTTGACTTATAAAAATAATTTTATTAATGAAAATTAATTTCTTTTAGTATTTAATAACAGCAGTCACTTCAAAAATGTAGTGTTAAAATACCAGAAGGTGCATTCTGGCTACAAGTGCTGTGAACTCAAGGAACTTCAATTTCCTCATCTCTAAAATGAGGCAGAAGAGCAATAGACTTTATCTGTAGTGTGCAACGGAACTGTGAATGCTACTTTGCCTTAGGCAATGAATTTGATATTGCTTTCCAATTACATTGTATGTCAGTCTTTAAAGCATTACCTGACTTCCAAACATATGCTTTCAGGATTGTGTGCAAACTGCTTAGTGAGATTTATGAACATATTCATTGCTTATATAAACTATCTGACACTGTGTCAATGCTGGATATGCTACTGTCATTTGCTCATGCCTGCACTCTTTCTGACTATGGTAAGTTACTTTCTTTGGAATAAATATGTTGCATACTGAAATTTATATTCTATTCAAGCAATTTTACATAATAATTCTGAATGTTTTACTTTTTTGTTTTTTTTTTACCTTAAATATGGTCTCTTGCCTATGGTCTTAGACCAAGATGTAGAATAGAAAAAGTAAAATTACCCTTAAAATTTATTTTAAAAGTCAGAAAATTGTTTACTGAGAAATTAACAAATGAGAAAGAAAATACTGCAAGAAACGTTAAAGGTTCCCCAAATAGGAAAGAATGAAAAACTGCCTTCTTGGTGGAAATGACAATGATCCAAATAGATAAAGTTCAAATCTGAAGACTCATTGGAAGCACTGTAACTAATAGATGAGAGAAATGAATCTCCAAAATGAACATTTTTCTAATGTTCTGAGATGTGAGTATCTCAAGGTAAGGGATTATATCATATAGTTTTGTATCCCAAGTCTTTTGTAACCCTTGAATACAAATGTTAAGTAATATTCTAATATTAAATGAATATTTCAAGTTAACCCCTTGAAATTTCTTATCCAACTTATCAGTAATAACCATACTCCTATATGCAAATTTATGAAATTAGTATGTGATAATTAAGGTTGAATAATTGTGGACTTAATGTCATTAATAACATTGAAATTTCTAGTTAAAATCTCCAGTAGCATTTCTCAAATACATGTCAATGGGAAATAATGATCTTACAAAGATTTTTAAAAATATTTTTATATTTCTTATGGAAATGTTAACTTTTTCAATTGGTATCTTATAAGCCAAAAGTTTCTAGTCTTTTAGGTGTCCTTCGGGGTCAAAACCTTACCTTAAGGATCAACTATTTTAATAGTTTTCTTGACTGTTAAGGTATTTGATGTTGCTTCATCTTAATTTGTGAGGGATTATCCTGAAACTTCAAACCTATAAATAATGACTTTGGGTATTTAAAAATACTTTTAAAGTAATTGAAAAATTTTTTTCTAATGAACCTCTCTTTTATAATGAATGCTTTTGAGTTACCTGTGTTTCCTCTAAAGGCGTGTAGGATTTTAGTGTTTACTTGTCCCTATGCCATCTTCCTCCCTTTACCTTGGAAGGAATTCATAGAGACCTGATCATTATTTGTTTTTTAAATTAACAAAATATTTTGTGTCTGTTTTGTCTGTCATCTGGATATCCCTTTTAACAAAATTTCTGTAAGGGTCTGGACATATTTGGTTTTACTCAATATCCATACCTCACTTGAAAAGCTAATTATGCCAAATTTGAAATAATGCTTAAGGTGGGATTGAGTAAATGTCCAATTTTGTAGTTTTGGTAATTAAGCATTATTTTCAAAGTATTATCAGGGCGCCTGAATAGCTCACTTGTTAAGCATCCAACTCTTGATTTTGGCTCAGGTTATGATCTCAGGATTATGAGATTGAGCCCTGTGTTGGGCTCAGCACTCAGTGGGGAGTCTACTTGATATTCTCTCTCCTCCTCTCCTCCTTCCCCCCATCTCGCACTCTCTCTTTTTAAAAAAAAAGTATTATCAATGGTTAGTTGACTCTTTTTAATCTATACAAACCTGAAAATGTTGCTGTTTTGGAGCCCAGGACAATGACAAAGAACTAAATCCATAGTGTTCCCTGGAAGTGAATAAAAGTTGTGATGGTGGGATGCCTGGGTGGCTCAATGGTTGAATGGCTGCCTTCCGCCCAGGGCGTGATCCTGGAGTCCCTGGATCGAGTCCCATGTCAGGCTCCCTGCGTGGATCTGCTTCTCCCTCTGCCTGTGTTTCTGCCTCTCTCTCTCTCTGTCTCCCATGAATAAATAAATAATTAAAAAAAAAGTTGTGATGGTGATTAGAATGCATTAGTTACAGGGACTCCTTGGTGGCTTAGTGGTTGAGCATCTGTCTTTGGCTCAGGTCATGATCCTGGAGTCCTGGGATTGAGTCCTGCATCAGGCTTCTCACCGGGAGCCTGCTACTCCCTTGACTTATGTCTCTGTATCTCTCATGAATATATAAAATCTTTAAGAAAAAAATAGAATGCATTAGTTATAATCTAGAGGGATTTAGGATAAAATAATGTTATTGTCCCAAATTGACCCTAATAAAATCCCACATATATAACACAGACTGTTAAACATAAATATATTAATCTTACAAAACCTTTTTTCTTTTTTCAGTTCGGCCAGAATTTACTGATACTTTAGCAATCAAGCAGGGATGGCATCCCATTCTTGAAAAAATATCTGTTGAAAAACCTATTGCCAACAATACCTATATAACAGAAGGAAGTAATTTTTTGATCATAACTGGACCTAATATGAGTGGGAAATCCACATATTTAAAACAGATTGCTCTTTGTCAGATTATGGCCCAGATTGGTAAGTTATGGCTTTACTTTATACTTAGCAATTTTTCTCCCCATTTGAAATGTGTTATGCCTAATATTTTAGATTCTGGTGCCTAAGTAACGCCAAAACAGTTTGGAGTAGGTTTTCTTACCTAAAAGTATAATAAGGTCTGTTCTGTAGACCATAACTTTTAATGTTTGGTATTGATTAAGCAACATCCAATTTGGATTGCATTGTACTAAAATTTTTGTAAGATGTAACAGAAACAAAAACTACCTTACTATAACTATTACTGTTGTATCAGTTATTACTAAACTGAATCATATCATTATTTCTGATTCAAAACCAAACTTTCTTATGAGAAGTGAAGTAAGTAGGATAAGCTGCTGCTTTTAATAACCCATGTTATTAATTCCCCAAATTTTAACATTGGGGAAAGAAACATCTTTTACTTAATTGAAGGGCTACCAGTAACTCGGGCACAGCACTTGATACAGTAACACATTATGTGTGCATACTCACACATATAAAGCTGTCATTGGCTCAACATAGTCATTTATTTCTTGGTATAGAGGCACAGTTTAGCTCTGAAAACTGGGGTACCTTGAGAACTCTATGAATTGGAAATGAGATGATTTGCCCTAAAACTGTGATTCTTAACCAGGGATGAGTTTGGTCCCTCCCCCACTCCACTCTTGCCCCCCAAATGTGGCAAAGTCTGAGACATTTTTGGTTGTCACAACTAAGGGGAATGTAGAGTCCGGAAGTGTTGCTGAACATCCTAGAATGCACAAGACATTCCTCCCTCCCCACAACACACGTAAGAAAGATTATCCATCCCAAGATGTTAGTAGTGCGATGGTTGAGAAACCCTGGCCTAATGTAACAAATTGTAAGGGGAATACAGCAATAATAATATTGGTGATACAGGGCAGCCCCGGCGGCTTAGTGGTTTAGCACCACCTTCAGCCTAGGGCCTGATCCTGGAGATGTGGGATTGAGTCCCATGTCAGGCTCCCTGCATGGAGCCTGCTTCTCCCTCTGCCTATGTCTCTGCCTCTCTGTCTCTCTCTATCTAATAAATAAATAAAATATTAAAAAAATAACATTGGTGATACAGTGCAGATTTACCCTTACTACTGGGAAAGAAAATCAGAGGTGAATTGGTGAAGAGTAAATATTTTATTGGATATATAGTTGCATTGGAATGAAAAGGACCAAAAGAAAAAAAGGACATCTTAGTTAATTTCCTTGCTTTTCTAAATAATACTATCTAATTCATATGTGATGGTAATCTTATTTCTATTAGAATAGTTCAGAGAAGCCCTGTCTCTTAAAAAAAAGGGGGGGCTATGCAATTGTTGAACATCTCTAATTGTTAGAGCATTCATTACACTAATTTGAAATCTGACTTCCTAGAATTTTTACTCATTAGTCCTAATTCTTATCTTCTCTGCATCACAGAATAACTTAATGTCTTTTAATAATAGCCCCTGAAATATTAGAAGAAAATTATTCTAATTCTCTTGCCCCTCATTTTAAATCTCTAAAATACCTAAAAGTATATACAGTATCTCATATAATCTGACCTTAAATAAACAGAATTTGAGAGGCATGGAAATTAAGAATATAGGCTTTGAAACTAGACCTAGCTTGTCTAGTTACTAGCTCTGTGATCTTAGGCAAGTTACCTAGCTTCCTTAGTTTTCCTGTAAATGAAAATTGTAATAGTACCTAATTCTAAGAATTACTGTAAAGATTAAGTAAGATAATGTATATAAAATACTGTGGACGTAGGGAAGGGTATGAGAAAGAAGGATCGTTTCTAGGCAGAGGTAAGAATGTGTTCTAAAGCACAGAAGTCTTTATTTCTTTGTAGAGCGAACAGTGGCTGTGAGGAGTGATAAGATATAAAGCCAGAGACATGCGCAGGAGCCAGATCATGAAGGGTCTTAGGTACTTCACTGAAGAGATTAAACTTTATCCAGAAATCTGTAGGGAGCTATCTTGAAATTTAAATAAGAGAATGGCGTGATTGGATTTGCCTTTCACACAGATTCTTCTGGCGATGTATTGTTAGAGAAGGAGCCCACCAGAATATCAGTGGGGGGGCTTCTATAATAATTTATATTTAAAAATGTTGAGAGCCTTTTTGGTGGAGGTAAATATAAATGAACTAAGGAGAAGGTACAAACATATACTATATATGCTATATCCTCTCCTTGGTACTTTAACATTTATTTTCCCACTTAATCTTTCTGGAAATCCTGTGAGAAAGCTGTATTTGAGAGATCTGCTTTTGGAGGTGCCATCATTATAATTACTATTGTTATTATTGTTACTTTTATTTTTATTAGTATTATCCTGGCTTTTGCTTTCTTTTCTTGCTATTCCTTTTTTCCTTAGAGACTGATCCTGTTCTTCATCCTTATCTTGGTTTTAAATCCTGGAATAATCAGGGTTTTGCTTCTTCACTCCCATTATTTCACCATTTTGTTGTATAAGCTTGATATCTTTATCCTCTTAGGATTTTAGAATGCCTCTTATGTCCCAATCTGTATAGAGGTAAGTGCATTAATCAGGTTGATTTGCTTTCAAAAGGTGAATATTGGGCAGCCCCGGTAGCCCAGCGGTTTAGTGCCTGCCTTTGGCCCAGGGGTGATCCTGGGGACCCGGTATCGAGTCCCATGTCGGGCTCCCTGCGTGGAGCCTGCTTCTTCCTCTCTCTGCCTGTGTCTCTGCCTCCCTCTGTATCTGTGTGTCTCATGAATAAATAAATAAAATCTTAAAAAAAAAAAGGTGAATATTTTCGATTGGTTAACATGATAACTTCTCAGGTAGAAAAAGTCTCATGGATAAAGACTCACCTTTTTTAAAAAAAATTATGTTTTGTTTTCGTTCTGATTCTGGATATTTCTATACATGTCTAATAACAGATATTTCCTAATACATCATTCTGTAACAGTTTTATCAACTTGAGATTCATAAACATTTCCTTCGAATTTTCCTATTTTGAATATAGTTTTGTCTAATAGTAAAGGCAAGTATTTCCATTTATATGTGAGAAAGATGAGACTGGGAGAGTCTACTTGCCCAAGGATGTACGATAAATGACAGAGCCTGGGCCATGTTGTCTAACTATATCCAGTGATCTTTCTACTATGTAATCCTTAGCTAGGCTAATAAATAATCTGAGTTAGTAAAAAGTACAAAATATTAGTACTTATATTTTATAAAAGCATTTCAATTTACATTGACCTTATATTTTACAGGATCATATGTTCCAGCAGAATATTCTTCCTTTAGAATTGCTGAACAGATTTTTACAAGAATCAGTACCGATGATGATATTGAAACAAATTCATCAACATTCATGAAGGAAATGAAAGAGGTACCCAAACCAAACTTTCCTCATGTTAAACATATGTTAAATTCTTCCACTAATAGTCAATTATTATGTAAGAAAGTATCCTTATACTAAAACACGCAGCTGTGCTTATATTCCTCTGCAAGAGCCAGAGGGCAGTCAAAGACAGCTTCTAATTTCTGTCTTATGTGGAAATGGAAGGGAAGATTTCTTCGAAAAATATGGTTTTAAAGAGAAAGCTAGTGCTGTTGAACAAAAAACCATGCTTTCATGTTCTTGTATGGAATATAGAAAAGTCTTTCAGAAAACAATGACCTGTTCAGGACCATCTTGCACTGTATCTTATTGTTCCTTTTAGGTTTGATTTTAAAATGAAAGATTACTGTGTTAGAATGCTTTTAAAAATCATCCTCTTGTGCAATCCTTTAGAATTTTCACTTTCTATAACTGTTTTTCTGATCTGAGCAAATATCAAATAGACTTGAAGGGCTAAAGGTATTCATTATAGCTGTTGGGCTATCTTCAGTAGGTGGGAATTAATGGATCACTGTAGAGCTGGATAACTTTTTGTAGATAGGGAAAGAATAGTATTATTTGTGCCACTGTATATGACTCTTACATAATTATTTAGTTTGTATTATCTGTGGGACAAATAGCAAAATACTAGACCCTCAAGGTGTATTTTTAAATGGTCATAGCTCTCAAAAAGCTTAGTCCTATAGAAAGGTAAAATGGCTGTGAAATACTATTGTGTCAGTACATAATGTGGGTTTAATTATATTTTTTGAGAGAGAGGTTAATACTCTTCAGTGGAGAAGGAGCATTTCTGTCAATTCTTGGTTTTTGTTGAGCATGGATTTAAATTTATTTGTTTAAATAGCAATCAGTGGACTTGGATACTTTTCCCTTAGTTTTTCCTTCAGTCTTTACTGGCTATAGAGATATTAAAATAAACTTGAGAAATAGTTTTGAGTATTTTATGACAATTGATCAGTCATCTGTGGAGAAGAAAATAACCATTTTTGCACTTTACTTAAACATTTAATACATACTTAGTTTTATTTCACTGTATCTAAAATATGTATATTTTAGATAATGGTCATTTACTCTGTGTTGTCTCATACACATATGTGTGTGTCTGTTTATATACATATCAGCTATTCTGTTAAAATTATTAGTCATGAGATTTTTTAGAAGAAAAGCAATGTGTTAGTTTCTACTCAGCTGGATATCTTTATAAAAAATGTTTCGGATGAACCAATAAAGAGTATGACTAGATTTTTCCTCATTTCTAAAAATGGTAGTGACAGCTGTTTAGTTACAATGAATAATATTAAAATTATATTTTTCAGATAGCATATATTCTACATAATGCTAATAACAAATCACTCATATTAATTGATGAACTTGGCAGAGGTACCAGTACAGAAGAAGGTATTGGCATTTGTTACGCTGTTTGTGAATATCTGCTGAGCTTAAAGGTATTCTTCTCTTTTAAGTGTATTAATTTTGAGTCCTTTTTTAAAGAGTATTTATTTATTTGAGAGTGAGAGAGCTCACACATGTGTGAGCAGGGGGCGGGGGGGTGGGGAAAGGAAGAGACAGATAACCTGCTGAGTGCAGAGATGATTTAGGGCTTGATCTCACAACTGTGAGTCAGTGACCTGAGTGGAAACCAAGAGTCTGATGCTCAACTAACTGAGCCACCCAGGGACCCCTTGATGTATCCTTTATATATTTATCATGATTGGATTTTACAGGCGCCTACAAATAGCTCTTTAAGCAATTTTAGGTAACAAAGGCATACCATAGCATTTATATTTTTGTTACTTCATTTCTTTTTTTTTTTTTTAAGATTTTATTTATTCATGAGAGACAGAGAGAGAGAGAGAGAGAGAGAGAGAGGCAGAGACACAGGCAGAGGGAGAAGCAGGCTCCATGCAGGGAGCCTGATGTGAGACTCCATCCTGGGTCTCCAGGATCAGGCCCTGGGCTGAAGGCGGCCGCTAAACCGCTGAGCCACCCGGGCTGCCCTATTACTTCATTTCTGATGGAAGCAGGAACAGCTAGTATGATAGTCATGATGTAGACAAAGGAGAAAATCAAGAAACAATATCAAAACCAATCATTTAGCTTTAATATAATCAAATTAAAGAGCAAAACATGAAAACATTTCAATAATTGTCTCCATGGATAATAACATTGACTATGATGTCACAACATGAAGTGAAACACTAGGCATCTGAGGTCACTTTATAGAAAATTTATTTTACTTATCCAACTAAGATTTCATTTCTTTAAGGAAAACAAATCTTTCACAAATCAAGTAAAACAGACTATGATTTTTGCTCTATTTTATTAAGCTAATTTGTAAAATATCTTTTTAGATGATCACTCAAAATATATACAGGTATGAAAAAACTTAAAAATATTTTTTCCATATTTGAAGTACCTTGAAATATCCCTTAGATGATGATCTTTACATTAAATGACAGTACATAATGATTTATTATAGAGAATGAGAAAAATCTTACTTATACTTGAAAGGTATATGATAAATCAAAAGTAATGTTGAGATAACATTAGTCTTTGTAAAATACTGAATCTATGTCAGTCGATCAGAATTTCTCATAGAAATAAGATACATGTATTACTTGTTAGGGTTAAGAGCTAATTAGTATATGCAGTGGTTAATTTTGTATGTCAACCTGACTGGACTACAGAGTACTGGACATTTTGTCACGCAGTGTTTTGAGTTTATCTGTAAGGGTTTCTGAATGAGATTTGTATTTGAACTGGTAGACAGAGTAAAGCAGATTGCTTGGTAAATATCAATTTTTATTTCCTCTGTTCCATTACAGCTCCAACATAAGGAGGGTTAAGAGTAGTTAATCCTATAAATCATTTAAATTAGAGTCCAGTGGAGACACTGTAAAAGGACATGTCCCAGGAGCAGAAACATGACATATGGGATTTGGGGTCTACACTTGGATGAGAGAAGGCTGCATTACAGGGAAAGAAGCTCAGTGTTCTCTGTTTTTACCAAGGAGTTTAGTTTAAAAGGGGGTGGTAGTGGCAAAGGAGTGGATGGAACGTGCTAGAATATCTGTCATCCCACAGCGCCATCCTTTTCCTTTATGGTTTCCTTGGTACTGTTCTCTGACAGCAGAGAAGCAAGAAATACACATGATGAATGCCCTTCCTTGGAGGGCTGTGGGCTAAAACCTGCCAGGGAGGTTTGGAAGGTAGAGAAGAGGCCATGATTCACTGTGTGAGGCCTAGTGCATAGACAGACCTGGGGTCCAGGACAGCCTCAAAGGGGATCCTGAGAGCTGTTGGCTTTGCTGCTGCCACCTGAGACAGCAGAGGCTTTCCAGATGTTCCAGACAATTCCAGGGGACCAGTGAGCTCTTCAGAATCTCAGACTTTGGCTCTCCGAGCTGAACTGGGGCAGCTGTACCCCTGACCCTTACTCCCTCAGTTCTCCCTGCTCCTGCACATAACCCTCCATACCCAGACACATGCCCGGTCTCCTGCTTTCCTGAATACCCACTGACCAGCAATCCTGCTGCCTGGCACCTGTTGACCCACCATACCTTCCAGGAGCTGCTTCTTCTCAACTCTATCCCATGGGATCTAGATCACCCAACCTTATTCTCAGCTCCAGGGATGAGGCCAGATTCGCCCAAGCTCTCTCTCTGTGCCCCAGTGGTGGCTCAGGAGTGGATGCCTACCCAGCTTGGCTAGTGAGTGAGTACAGGAGGCAGGGTCTTGACCACAGTGACAGTTTTCAAGAGTTTTTTGGGTGACATCTGGGTGAAAAGTTCCCCCTCCTATGGACACTATATAATAATGGAGGGATCAAACTTCTGTGGCCAGTTGATTCCAGGAGGGAACCCACCCTGAGGTTCATACAAACTCAGGAACAGCACGTGAGAAGGCCACAAAGAGATGGAACTTCATCTTTCATCAGTCAGACCTTGGAATCCACCCAGCCTTTGGACTTTTAATTTCCTTGTTGGTAAAGCCTATTTGGGCTTCGGTTTTGGATGTAGCCCAAAGCATCTTGACTTATTAAGTATTTTCATAAGACTCCCTTATTTGTGGATTCCTTTTTTTTTTTTTTTTTTGAGATTTTATTTATTTATTCATGAGAGACACACAGAGAGAGGCAGAGAGAGACCCAGGCGGCGGGAGAAGCAGGCTTCCCGAGAGGAGCCTGATACGGAAATCCATCCCAGGACTCTGGGATCACTCCCTGAGCCAAAAGCAGACATTCAACCACTGAGCCACCCAGACATCCCATACTTGTGGATTTCTTGACTAAATATATTCACATTTGTTTCTTCTCAGTAAAAGTCAGATTTTAAACAGGGCTGTACATGTAAGATTGATAGTTTTGTTCCACTTGTTCTTCTGCTGGCTGGTGTAAGCTATCACGTTCCCCCTGTAATGTAAGAGCTTTAAGAATTTGATACCCATAAGTATTTTTTCCATGAACTACATGAATGTTGACCAATTCCAGTGCAATCAGCAATAAAATTGGGTAAAGCACAGGAGACAGAAGCTTATTACTACTTCCTTTGCCTGGAGCACAACCCCCTTTCTACCCACTGCTGGTGTCTCAGCTCCACAGAGGCAGCAAGCTGGCTGCACATGTGGGTGCAGTGTGTGCTGATGTTTTGAAGCCCAGTGAGAACTTGGAGAATGGTTCTGATCTGAGACAGAACAAAGTTGGGACGGGGGTGCCACAGAATTGGCAGATCACCTGGGGCCACTTCTCAGCGGGAAGACTGTCCAGGTCACTGACAACACAATGATTCTCATATGGTGATACAGCTCATACATGATATTTGTAATTAAAGAGCCACAGGCATTTGTTTCAGAATTACTTTCTAATTTGGTTGCTTCCTCAGCTTCTTCAGGCAAAGGCAGGAGGGCCAAACTCTAATGATGCCTTCTCACAGATAAGCATGTTTTTTTTTTTTTTCAAAGATTTTACTTATTTATTCATGAGAGACACAGAAGACAGAGAGAGGCAGAGACATAGGCAGAAGGAAAAGCAGGCTCCATGCAGGGAGTCCGACGTGGGACCCGATCCTGGGATTCCAGGATCACACCCTGGACCGAAGGCAGGCGCTAAACTGCTGAGCCACCCAGGCGTCCCTCAGCATGTTTTTTTGGCTAAGAAACTGGATGGAAGAGACCACTGTAGTCTTCTGCAAAACCAACCAATTGTTTTATCACTGCTTTTTCCTTAAACATTATTAATAGATCTTCGTCAATTAATCTGAGTAAAAGTACAATGGAAAATGCAAGCAATTGATTTATTGCTTCTTTTGGAAATTTGGGTAAGTTGATTTTCCCATGGCTTAAATGATCTCTTCTATGGGGACCCTCCTCAATGGTTCAGGGAATCCCAAAGAAATTCCATTGCAGGCTCTCCAAGGAAAAGAGGAATTTGATTGATTTTTACCATCATTCAAGTGTTTTGCCAATATTTCCTCACAGGTGGTATAAAGAGCTGTTGACTAGCAGTCAGAAGTCTTGTGGACATTTGTTAATGGCAAAAACTCTCCTAAGTCCCATCTCTAGCTGTGTCAATAACAACATGCACCGTCGGCAAACCTGTGTGACTTGGCTTGATTAATGCAACTTCTCAGTATGGCAACATGATTTTAAATATAAGAGTGTATTTCTTCATCACTTCTTTTAACATTGAAAGTACCTCAGAAGTAACGTCAGACAAAATAGCCAAAAGGTTTGTAAGAGCTATGAAAGGTCGGTATGCCAATGGAAATTTAGTTTGTTGCAAGTAACTCTTCAGCTGACCCAATCCCACTGTCAACAGTATCATCACTGAACAGTAGTTCGAAGGGATTTCTTGATGGGATGCAAACCCATGCCATAAGATGTTATGTAGGTTGAGTCCACATAGAGATCCAATGAAGACTTTTCCACCACAGACTGCCCGAAGACCCGAGCAAGCTGCTTAGATGCAAACAGACCTCTTAAAAGAAGAAAGGGGCATCCCTGGAATACCTGAGTGGCTCAGTCACTTGAGCATCTGACGTGATTTTGGCTCAGGTCTGATCTCAGGGTCCTGGAATAGAGCCCTGCATGGGGCTCCTCACTCAGCGGGGAGTCTGCTGCTTGGAATTCTCTCCCTTCTCCTCTGCTGCTACTATGCCCCCTCCCCCATGGCATGCGCGCGCTCGCGCTCTCTCTCTCTCTCTCTCTCAAAAAAGCAGTAAATAAAAGAAAGGGCATTCCTTGCCATTCAGAAAAAATGTATCACCCAAAGCCTGTTCTCAACATGCTGTCAGTTTCATTAAGCTAAGAGAAATAGCAGGAGATTGAAGACTTTCCAAAGCATCAAATATTTCAAGAAATAATTCTGCAAAAGCTTTCCACTACAGCCATGGTGTATATTGAATTTCAAACTGCCCCTTGGTCAGAGATAACAAATGTGAGTGGACCAGCTTTACACACAGGGCCCAGCAGCCTCAGGCTTTCCCTGTAATGCAGACCCTGGCCTGATCCTATATAAATCCCAGAGTCTGTGATTGTCTTCCAGCATACTTCATCCCTCTGAGTTACAATGCTATTGGTATCACAATTTTCTCTGACTTCAAACTTGAGTTGACATATCATGTCATAGACTGAGGGAGAAAGACAAGTGGTAATAGGATCCTCTGTTAGCATACTGTGTATCATGAATTTCAGCCTGGAACTTGGGAAGTAAGGGAGGAACTGGTCCCTGGAACAATGTGGAGTCGGGGCAGTGCCAAGAAGAAGGAGGGCAAGGGATACATCATTGGAGTCAAAGTCAGATGCCTATCTTCTCTAGTCGTCCATGAGAGGTAAGGCCAACCTGCCTCTGCGGGGACGCCTACACAGTCACAGTGGAGGACCAGGAATGGTGGCCTCGAGCCCACATCAGGGCATGCCTTCAATCACACCGCCAGGGCCGCCTTGCTAGAAGAGTGTGGCCAATGCTGCACCTCCTCTAGCCCCTACCACAGTGGGCCTGGGCAGACTAGGAGTGTGCTCGCGTGTGCATAGGCACCCTGGCTCACATCTGCTCTATGTCCATGACTTCCAGCTCCTCTATTCCTATCAGTTTTGAGTGGGGCCCATGTGAATAGCTGAACAGAATGGAAAGGCTGACCATCTTGGGAGTTAGAGGATTACTTCTTGACTGCCTTCAGTCGAGAATCATTTTTCCTGCCTTTGGACTAGAGTTGAAATGTCAGCTCTTTCTGGATCTTGAGCCTGCCAGCATTAGGACCAAAACTATACCATTTGCTCTTCTGGTTCTGAGGCCTTTAGACTCAGACTGGAATGACAGCATCGGCTCTCCTGGGGCTCTTGCTGATTGTAGACCTGGGGATTCTTCACTCCATAATCATATGAGCCAATTCCTAATAGTAAATCAATCAATCTCTCTCTTTCTCTACACACACACACACACACACACACACACACACACACCCTATTCTGTTTCCCTGGAAAAGCCTGACTATTACAGATTTTGGTATTGAGAGTGGTTCTAAAGCAACAAAATTTTAAGGATGAATTTTCTGAATCAAATCTGGGATTTCTGGAATTGACTCTCTAGTCCGATTAGATTTATTTTATTTTTATTATTTTACTCAGACTTGTTTTATTATAGTGCATGGTCTGGGACTGGTGGGAAAGGGTAGATATAGTAGAAAACCATGGCCCTGATTAGTATTGGATGTCCATCCTAATGGCCATGAATATGCTAATGGTGCCACCACTCTGTATCATGTTTTTTCTGATGCCACCCATCGGCTCCCAATCTCACATTTCAATCCTGAGACAGGAAAAGGTACTGAAGAGCATGCAAGCTTCCATGCCCACTGCACAGCCCATCATAAAGCCCATCTTCATGCGGTTGAAGCACCTTGGCTGGGACTGTCAGTAGGTCCCCACAGCCACCGGCATCCTCTTAGCTAGTGTTTGGGTCTCTGCACCGTGGTGCCCCCACTTCACCTCTAATCTGATTAAAGATACTGATGACTCTATTTCTGGTAGTAAAGAGTAATAGTTGGTTTGACACAAATTTTGAAGATATTAATGTTATTATGAACATGGTCCTTAGCTTCTAAATGGTTTACTGAATTTCTAAATATTTTCCTGTTGCTTTATAAATTTGATTTTATATTCCTGTTTATTAAGTAGTTTTTTCATTTTTCTGTCCTATACATCTTGCCACCCACCTTACATAACATCAGCTATTTGCCAGCCCAAATATTTTCTTTTTAATATCTTAACATTTTATTTTTCCACTTATCACATATTTATAATTTTTCCTGGTAATATATTAAAACATAATCAATTATTCGTATCTCTGTCTAGTTTAGTAGCTCAGGACTGGAAACCATGTGCTGGTCATAAGTCACTTGAACCATCTGCATCAATGTCACCTAAAATACTTCTGGAAAATATAGTTTCCTGAGACTCCACATTACAACTACTGATTGAGAATTCTGGGGTGGGGGGGGGGTGGGGAGTGGGGGGGATAAGTACCAAGAATTTGCATCTTTAACAAGCTCCTCAGGGGATTACTAAAGTTTAAGAATCATTGTCCTAAACATTATTCTCAGTCTTTTCTTTTTTCCTTCTAAGTACCTAACCCAAACACAAAGCAAATATAAAAAATAAAAACCTTTGTGATTCGAATACTTAAGACAAACCATTGATTGTACTTTCTAAAAAATAGTTATATGATGGGAAGCTACTTTTAAACTAAAGATTTTTTAAAAGTTGAAAGAAATGTTATGATTTTGTTTGTAGATTACTTTTCTAATAAATGATTACCTTAACAGCTTTATTTCTGGTAAGCCTCAACTTTTGATATTTTTTTAGGATTTTATTTTTAACTTTATTCTCTTTCCTGTAATGTATCATATATGTGATGTGTAAACATAATAAACATGTTTCTTTCATTGAATATAAATTTGCAAACATTTGAGATGAATTGACCATTATTAGTTTCATTCCTACACCTCTGCCAAGCTACTTGAAAAATCAAACAAAGTTTTTTTCTAGTTCATTTAAAAAATACTGACATTCATTGTTATATATTCTAGGCATTTACACTGTTTGCTACGCATTTCCTGGAACTATGTCATATAGAGGCCCTGTATCCTAATGTAGAAAACATGCATTTTGAAGTTCAGCATGTAAAAGACACTTCAAGAAATAAAGAAGCAATCTTGTATACCTACAAACTTTGTAAGGGACTCACAGAAGAGAAAAATTATGGTATTGCATATAGAAATTATGTAATAACTATTGAAACTCTACATATTCTCATAATTCTTCTCCCCTTTACTTGGCTATCAAGCTAAGCAACTTTTCCTGTCATTCTTTTCAGTGTTTATGCTATAAGACTGTATTTTCTGTGTCAAGCTCACATTTTATGCATAAGCTGATATTTAAACTTATATTAATCAATACTTATGTAGAATTACAACACATGAAAGTCCCAGAAGTATTAGTTTCTATTCTTAGATAAATATAATTTAGCTTATATTTGCAAGTTACAAATAAATTGGAAATTGTATATTTCTTACACACTTTTCAATAACATCTGTTTTCTTCAGATGCAGGGAACTACATAATCTAAAGTCTTAAAAGGGACTGTATTATCAAACCATATATGATACTTGTAAACTTGATTAGATATTTTCTATCTAAATCATTATGTGACATGTATAAAATCTCACTGATTCAGAAAATTTTTAAATGATCTATAAATATAAAGTTCCTAAAATTATTTTAGCTATAAATGTGACCTTTGTGAGGGGGGAAGGAAGCATCTTTAATTTGCTATTTGAGATAAGAAATCAACTGCATAACTTAGTTGTATCAGATATTTAATTTTTATAAACTTTAATTTCATCTATTAAATGGGGATAATTTTCATATATGTAGGGCTTTTGAGGATTAAATGAATTATTAAATATAAACTGCTTAACGTAGTACCTAGCAATTAATAACTTCTCAATAAATGTGTTAGTATTGTTTCTACTGCCTCTAAAGTAGTGCATGGAATAAACTGTTAGCACACAGTAGAAAGCCTATGTGGCATTTATATAATAAAATTAAGCTTAGGGAACATGAGGATACTAGATAGTACTTGGAATTTTCATGAAGAGTAGTCATCTACAGTTATATCTTGTGAGAAATCTCTCTCTTAGTGATCTGTTAGTCAGGTGAATGTTCACCGTAGGGTTATTTCTATGACTAGGGTTATCTCCCCTCCCTTGGAAAGTTCATATCCTTTGATCTTTTATTAACCAACTGCATTTGTAGTTGCAATTTCGTTGTTATTATTTAGTTTTCTAATTACCCCTTTTCTTTTCCCTGTCATGTTTTCCCTACCGTCTCAGAGGTATGTTGAGAGGTAATTGATATTCTAATTTGTCATGTCTTAGGCAACTAATTAAATCTTATAATTAGTAAATTGTATTGTATATTCTATATTTAGTCATCTAGAACTTTGGAAAGCTTAATTTTGAGAATTGTTAAGTAGTTTGGAAATGCCTGTATAATAGAAGTTTAAATCTGTGAAGAAAATATTATTACTGCTTAAAATAAACATAATACCTGCAATAGCAACATTGAAGCCCCATTGTATATAATTTTAGGATTAAAAGCTGCAGAGGTGTCATCACTCCCACCATCAATTGTCTTGGATGCCAAAGAGATCACAGCTCAAATTACCAGACAAATTTTGGTAAGAAACTTTTGAGCAATAAGAATTGGTTTTCCTATTCAAGAAAATACTTTTAATGTACATTTTTATAGTGGTGTTGTATCTAAGTGTATAATAATATTGGTAATTAAAACATTTAAAATAAAAACCTAATTTTAAATAAGACAAATCTTTTTTTATTTTGCACAACCTTTTTGGTTTGGTTTATTTCAACCTTTCCCAACAAATTTAACTAATAAGATAATAGACAAAAGTTAAACAGTTCAGTTCCTATAGTACTTATAGTTAACACTAACTTTATGATGAGAAAATAAAGCAGTATAAAGTAAGTATTAAAATTCACAGGGTGCCTGGGTGGCTCAGTCAGCTAAGTGTCTGACTCTTGATTTTGGCTCAGGTCATGGTCATGAGATCAAGAGTTTTTAAAAACTCTTATCCATAATTTCTCTTTCTTCAGTCTCATTGTTTGTGTATAGAAATGGCACTGATTTCTGGGCGTTGATTTTGTATCCTGCCACACTGCCGAATTGCTGTATGAGTTCTAGCAATTTTGGGGTGGAGTCTTTTGGGTTTTCTATGTACAGTATCATGTCATCTGCAAAGAGGGAGAGTTTGACTTCTTCTTTGCCAATTTGAATGCCTTTTATTTCTTTTTGTTGCCTAATTGCTGAGGCTAGGACTTCTTGTACTATGTTGAATAGCAGTGGTGAGAGTGGACATCCCTGTCGTGTTCCTGATCTCAGGGGAAAGGCTCTCAGTGTTTCCCCATTGAGAATGATATTTGCTGTGGGCTTTTCGTAGATGGCTTTTAAGATGCTGAGGAATGTTCCCTCTATCCCTATACTCTGAAGAGTTTTGATCAGGAATGGATGCTGTAGTTTGTCAAATGCTTCCTCTGCATCTATTGAGAGGATCATATGGTTCTTGTTTTTTCTCTCGTTGATATGATCAATCATGTTGATTGCTTACGAGTGTTGAACCAGCCTTGCATCCCGGGGATAAATCCCACTTGGTCATGGTGAATAATCTTCTTAATGTACTGTTGGATCCTATTGGCTAGTATCTTGGAAGAATTAATATTGTGAAAATGTCAATGTTACCCAGGGCAATTTACACATTTAATACAATCCCTATCAAAATACCATGGACTTTCTTCAGAGAGTTGGGACAAATCATCTTAAAATTTGTGTGGAATCAGAAAAGACCCTGTATAGCCAGGGGAATATTAAAAAAGAAAACCATAGCTGGGGCATCACAATGCCAGATTTCAGGTTGTACTATAAAGCTGTGGTCATCAAGACAGTGTGGTCCTGGCACAAAAACAGACACATAGATCAATGGAACAGAATAGAGAATCCAGAAGTGGACCCTCAACTTTATGGCCAACTAATATTCGATAAAGCAGGAAAGACTATCCACTGGAAAAAAGACGGTCTCTTCAATAAATGGTGCTGGGAAAATTGGACAGCCACGTGCAGAAGAATGAAACTAGACCATTCCCTACACCAGACACAAAGATAAACTCAAAATGGATGAAATATCTAAATGTGAGACAAGAATTCATCAAAATCCTAGAGGAGAACACAGGCAACACCCTTTTGGAGCTTGGCCACAGCAACTTCTTGCAGGATACATCCATGAAGGCAAGGGAAACAAAAGCAAAAATGAATCATTGGGACTTCATCAAGATAAAAAGCTTCTGCACAGCAAAAAAAACCACTCAACAAAACTTAAAGACAACCTGCAGAATGGGAGAAGATATTTGAAAATAACCTATCAGGTAAAGGGCTAGTATCCAAGATCTATAAAGAACTTTTTAAACTCAACAGCAAAGAAACAAACAATCCAATCATGAAAGGGGCAAAAGACATGAATAGAAATTTCACAGAGGAAGACATAGACATCGCCAAGAAGCACATGAGAAAATGCTCCGCATCACTGGCCACCAGGGAAATACAAATCAAAACCACAATGAGATCCCACCTCACACCAGTGAGAATGGTGACAATTAACAAGACAGGAAACCACAAATGTTGGAGAGGATGTGGAGAAAGGGGAACCCTCTTGCACTGTTGGTGGGAATGTGAACTGGTGCAGCCACTCTGGAAAACTGTGTGGAGGTTCCTCAAAGAGTTAAAAATAGACCTGCCCTACGACCCAGCAATTGCACTGCTGGGGATTTACCCCAAAGATACAGATGCAGTGAAATGCCGGGACACCTGCACCCCAATGTTTCTAGCAGCAATGCCCACAATAGCCAAACTGTGGAAGGGGCCTTGGTGTCCATCAAAAGATGAATGGATAAAGATGTGGTATACAATGGAATATTCCTCAGCCATTAGAAATGACAAGTACCCACTATTTGCTTCGATGTGGATAGAACTGGAGGGTATTATGCTGAGTGAAATAAGTCAATCGGAGAAGGACCAACATTATATGGTCTCATTCATTTGGGGAATATAAAAATTAGTGAAAGGGAATAAAGGGGAAAGGAGAGAGAATGAATGAAAATATCAGTGAGGGTGACAAAACATGAGAGACACCTAACTCTGGGAAATGAACAAGGGGTAGTGGAAAGGGAGGTGGGTGGGGTGTTGGGGTGACTGGGTGTAGGCACTAAGGGGGGCACTTGGTGGGATGAGCACTGGGTGTTATGCTATATGTTGGCAAATTTAACTCCAATAAAAAAATTAAAAAAAACCTCTTATCCATTATCATATATAAGCCTCATGACTCTCCGTGAAGCAGTTAGGTCTTTATAATATAATATTAATAATAAAGCTGTGTTTTTTTACTCACATTTTTATAGCTGAGGTTCACAGAGGTTAAGTGTTAGGAAGCAGTAGATTCAACACTGAACTCAAATCTATTGACTCAAAATTTGGAAACCTTTTTTCTTAATATCAGGTTGCTTTATGTTTTAAGAATGCGTGTGTTTAGTAAACTAAGGTAGGTGCATTAGGAGATCTTCTTCAGTAGTAACAGTTGCCTTTGTTTTTGCTCTTTCTTAACCTGCTTTCAATTTTTATTGTATCCCTTCAGTCTCTTGAGCTCCTGGACTGACTTTATGACTTGACTTGCCTAATCCGCCATTCGAATCCTTTTAATCCTTTAATTTTGGCAGTGTTGTGCTTTACCTAGTTCCTCAGACTTCATCTTGCCAAATTCAAATTATGACAAGCCTTCTCCAGTTGCTTTCTAGGCTTTAGCTTTCCTAATAATGATTCTCAAAATATATTCAAGGCAAGTAACTTGATCTACTGCAAATTCATATATTCTACCTTTAGTCAAATATTTTATTGGATAATTTTCCCCCTTTTATTGATCTGTATAGTTCCTTTACCTCAACTCTTTCAGAACATTTCTACTCTTCCTAAACTCTCAATGTCCTCACTCTCTATAGAAAATTCACTTCCTATACTTTTTGAGAGGCTTGAGGTTATCTTGATGAATCCTTGAACTTTTGGTCCTTAAAAACTCTATTTTGGAATTTCTGTTTTTCACTCAGTTTTCTTCCTTTCTATCTCAGAGGAAGAGATTACCTTTCAACTTATTTGAGGTTAAGTTTTCTACCTTCTTTCTTTCCATATCCAATAAAATATAACGTCATCCAGTTTCTTTTCTCTCTTTTTAAAAATATTTTATTTTTTAAATAACCTCTACACAACAACATGGGGTTGGAACTCACAACACTGAGAGCAAGAGTCAGGTGTCCTACTGACTGAGCCATCCGGATGTCCCTTTTTTTTTTTAAGATTTTTTTTTTTTTTTTTTAAGGATTTCTCTGTATTGAATGTGGGGCTTGAGCTTACATCCCTGAGATCAAGAGTCAGGATATGCTCCACTAACTGAGCCAGCCAGGCACCCCTTGTTCCCATTCTTCTTTTTGCATCCTTATTTTTTGTTCACTGGCTTTTATTTTTCTAATGAATATGCTTAGGTTTTTTCCTAAGAAATCCTTCTTTATTATTTTACTTCGCAAAAGATACGTCTCTGCTTTTTACTGCCAACTTCTTAAGAGTAATAACTACTTGCTTCTTCCATATTCCACTTGCAAACTAGATCTCTTGTTATCACACCAATGAAACTTTGTAAAATACCAATTAATAATAAACTCTTAAGGCCTTTTTTTCCCACTTCTTATCTTCCTTGGTCTCTCTGTGATATTTGATACTGCCCCTCCTTTCCTTTTAATAATTCTTCCCTGTCTTGGCTACTGTGGAATTGTCCTTTCCTGGATGTCTTCATTTTCCTACCTCTAAATACCCCTTTTTTCTTTCTTCACCAGTGCTTTTTTTTTTTTTTTCCCAAAATTTTAATTAAATTCTAGTTAATTCGTACCGTGCAATATTGGTTTCAGGAGTAGAATTCAGTGATTCATCATTATATACAATACCCAGTGCTCATCATAATAAGCACCTTCCTAATACCCATCACCCATCTAACCCACCCCCCTCCATCTCACTCCATCAACTGTCAGTTTGTACTCTATTGTGAAGAATCTCTTATGGTTTTTCTTCTCTTTCTCACTTTTTTTTTACTCCCTCCTGTATACTCCTCTGATTTGTTTGTTCAATTCCACGTATAAGTGAAATCATATGATATTTGTCTTTCTCTGGCTGACTTATTTTGCTTAGCATAATGCACTCTAGTTCCATACATTCATCCATCCATCCATCTTGCAAATGGCAAGACTTCATTCTTGGCTGAGTAATATTCCATTGTATATATATACAACCTCTTCTTTATACATTCATCAATCAATGACACTTGGGCTCTTTTCATAATTTGGCTATTGTTGATATTGCTGCTATAAAAATTGGGCCGCATGTAGCCCTTTGAATGTGTATTTTTGTATCCTTTGGGTAAATACCTAGTAGTGCAATTGTTGGTTTGAAGGGTAGTTCTATTTCCTACTTTTTGAGTATCCTTCATACTGTTTTCCAGAGTGGTGACACCTTACCAGTTTGCATTCCTGCAAACAGTAGAGGAGGGCTCCCCTTTCTCTGTATCCTTGTCAGCACCTCTTGCTTCTTGTGTGTTAATTTTTGCCATTCTGACAAATGTGATATGGAATCTCTCATAGCGGTTTTCATTTGTATTTCTCTGATAATGAGTGATGTTGGGCATCTTTTCATGTGTCTGTTAGCCATCTGGATGTCTTCTTTGGAGAAATATCTATTTATGTCTTCTGCCCATTTCTTAACTGGTTTATTTGTTTTTTAGGTGGTGAGTTTAATAAGTTCTTTATAGATTTTGGATACTAACCCATTATTAGATATGTCATTGGCAAATATCTTCTCATTCTGTAGGCTACCTTTTAGTTTTATTGATTATTTCCTTTGCTGTGCAGAAGCATTTTATCTTGATGAAGTCCCAATAGTTGATTTTTGCTTTTGTTTCCCTTACCTCCAGTTACATGTCTAGTGAGAAGTTGCTGTAGCTGAGATCAAAGAGGTTGTTGCCTGTATTCTCTCTAGGATTTTGATGGTTTCCTATCTCACATTTAGGTCTTCAGCCATTTTGAATTTATTTTTGTGTATTTCACTAGTGCTTTTTATCATTTCACTCATTAAATGGAATTTTGTCTAAGATTTTGCCCTTCTTTCTGTGTTTAAAACTATATTCTTGGTGAGGTCATCCTTCCTTAGCTTCCATTTTCACTTCTTGACTTTGAATCTATATATTTTTGTCTGTATTTCTTCTTGAAATCTCAATTTATGTTTTTACTCTTTACTATAAGGAGCAAAATTAAATTTATAATCTGAAAAATCTTCTCATTTCTTTGTGTTTCCAAATCTCCTAGTGACCCATTAGAATCATCTTTGAATCCTTAATCACTCCTCATTAGGACTATGCAGTAGATTCTCTCTCTTTTTCAATCCATCCTATAAACATCTACCAGATTGTCTCCTAAGCAAAACTTTTATCATGTTTCTCTGTTCAGAAACTTTTGGTTGTTTCTTACCAAATTAAGGTGAAACTCCTTAGCCTAGTGTTAAAAGTTTTCTATGAATATTTCTCAAAATATAGTCCTAGAATTACTTACATTAGAATCACCCACGATACTAGGGACTATCCTAGATTTTCGAGGATTTCCTGTGGCTTAGGAATTTACCTTTTTAACCAGTCTTTAGATGATTCTTAAACACACTAACGTTTGTTAACTGCTGCTTTATTATCTCCATTTGTTTACTACTCCTTAAATAACCTTATATAACATTTCACTACTTAACTGTAACCTATATTTCTGCCACATTTTCTTGTAATTTCATCATTTTGACCTGTATACCAGGATTTCTAATGTATCTACTCTAGCTGTTTCTTCCCTCCAGAATGCCCTTCATTCTACGTTCTATCCATTGAGTCATTCCAAATATTCCATCTTACTTAAGCTTTTCTTGACTAGAGCTGGAAATGAGTTCCCCTTCCTCTTAGAATTTTGAATCTCTCTCATGAGACTTACAATTACCTTAATCAGTTGCTTATGAACATGTCTCTTTCACTATAATAATATGTTTCTTTCATTGAGCCTCTTGTGTTCCATTATCATGTCAGGTAGAAAATTTTGTATCCCCCATAGACATAAACACAAGATTTGGGGCCTGGAATATAGATGATAATAGATATTCAGTAAGTGTTTGTTATTTAGATAATAAACTGATAGTTGATCATTCAGTGTATCAAATAGATAGGTGGGTGAATATATGGTAATCTTATTTTACCTCATGGAGTTGTATTCATTTTTCTTACAGTGAAAGAAGAAAAATATCTTGAATTACTTTCTATTGAGAAAGAGTTGGAGGGATTTTATTTCCCTTAGTAAAGGGAAATTCACTGACTTTACGTTAACCGTTAAGATTGAAAATGCTAATTCTCCTGTCTAGCTCAGGAAATGAGATGGATGAAGAATTTTCCAGCTGTACTCCTATCTCTGAAGTACTATTCAAAGACTGAATATCTAAAGGTCTTCATAAGTATTAGAAAATTCCTGTTTTAAACATTATTTCTTGGGCATTCTAAGGATAGTTTGTTAAGAATTGGCATAATTTCAAGTAGCTATTTATGATGCTTATTTTCAAAATGAATTTACCCCTCTGGCAGTATATTGTCTTAGACCCTAGTAGTTTCTATGTATGAAATCTCTTGAGAGACAAGCAATTTACTGTTGACCCGTTCTGTCCACCAGTTTGTCTGTTGGGGAATTAAAGTAGGAGATAGAAGAGTAGTACACTTGGGGGACATTTAATTTTTTTTTTTTTCCCAAGGTTAAAATAATCTTCCCTTTTATTTTTTTTTTATTTTTTTTTTTATTTTCTTTCTTGGTTTATTCTTTTTTTTTTTTTATTGGTGTTCAATTTACTAACATACAGAATAACACCCAGTGCCCGTCACCCATTCACTCCCACCCCCCGCCCTCCTCCCCTTCTACCACCCCTAGTTCGTTTCCCAGAGTTAGCAGTCTTTACGTTCTGTCTCCCTTTCTGATATTTCCCACCCATTTCTTCTCCCTTCCCTTATTTTCCCTTTCACTATTATTTATATTCCCCAAATGAATGAGAACATATAATGTTTGTCCTTCTCCGACTGACTTACTTCACTCAGCATAATACCCTCCAGTTCCATCCACGTTGAAGCAAATGGTGGGTATTTGTCATTTCTAATAGCTGAGTAATATTCCATTGTATACATAAACCACATCTTCTTTATCCATTCATCTTTCGTTGGACACCGAGGCTCCTTCCACAGTTTGGCTATCGTGGCCATTGCTGCTATAAACATCGGGGTGCAGGTGTCCCGGCGTTTCATTGCATTTGTATCTTTGGGGTAAATCCCCAACAGTGCAATTGCTGGGTCGTAGGGCAGGTCTATTTTTAACTGTTTGAGGAACCTCCACACAGTTTTCCAGAGTGGCTGCACCAGTTCACATTCCCACCAACAGTGTAAGAGGGTTCCCTTTTCTCCGCATCCTCTCCAACATTTGTTGTTTCCTGCCTTGTTAATTTTCCCCATTCTCACTGGTGTGAGGTAGTATCTCATTGTAGTTTTGATTTGTATTTCCCTGATGGCAAGTGATGCAGAGCATTTTCTCATATGCATGTTGGCCATGTCTATGTCTTCCTCTGTGAGATTTCTGTTCATGTCTTTTGCCCATTTCATGATTGGATTGTTTGTTTCTTTGGTGTTGAGTTTAATAAGTTCTTTATAGATCTTGGAAACTAGCCCTTTATCTGATATGTCATTTGCAAATATCTTCTCCCATTCTGTAGGTTGTCTTTGAGTTTTGTTGACTGTATCCTTTGCTGTGCAAAAGCTTCTTATCTTGATGAAGTCCCAATAGTTCATTTTTGCTTTTGTTTCTTTTGCCTTCGTGGATGTATCTTGCAAGAAGTTACTATGGCCGAGTTCAAAAAGGGTGTTGCCTGTGTTCTTCTCTAGGATTTTGATGGAATCTTGTCTCACATTTAGATCTTTCATCCATTTTGAGTTTATCTTTGTGTATGGTGAAAGAGAGTGGTCTAGTTTCATTCTTCTGCATGTGGATGTCCAATTTTCCCAGCACCATTTATTGAAGAGACTGTCTTTCTTCCAATGGATAGTCTTTCCTCCTTTATCGAATATTAGTTGCCCATAAAGTTCAGGGTCCACTTCTGGATTCTCTATTCTGTTCCACTGATCTATGTGTCTGTTTTTGTGCCAGTACCACACTGTCTTGATGACCACAGCTTTGTAGTACAACCTGAAATCTGGCATTGTGATGCCCCCAGATATGGTTTTCTTTTTTAAAATTCCCCTGGCTATTCGGGGTCTTTTCTGATTCCACACAAATCTTAAAATAATTTGTTCTAACTCTCTGAAGAAAGTCCATGGTATTTTGATAGGGATTGCATTAAACGTGTATATTGCCCTGGGTAACATTGACATTTTCACAATATTAATTCTGCCAATCCATGAGCATGGAATATTTTTCCATCTCTTTGTGTCTTCCTCAATTTCTTTCAGAAGTGTTCTATAGTTTTGAGGGTATAGATCCTTTACATCTTTGGTGAGGTTTATTCCTAGGTATCTTATGCTTTTGGGTGCAATTGTAAATGGGATTGACTCCTTAATTTCTCTTTCTTCAGTCTCATGGTTTGTGTATAGAAATGCCACTGACTTCTGGGCATTGATTTTGTATCCTGCCACGCTACTGAATTGCTGTATGAGTTCTAGCAATCTTGGGGTGGAGACTTTTGGGTTTTCTATGTAGAGTATCATGTCATCGGCGAAGAGGGAGAGTTTGACTTCTTCTTTGCCAATTTGAATGCCTTTAATGTCTTTTTGTTGTCTGATTGCTGAGGCTAGGACTTCCAGTACTATGTTGAATAGCAGTGGTGAGAGTGGACATCCCTGTCTTGTTCCTGATCTTAGGGGAAAGGCTCCCAGTGCTTCCCCATTGAGAATGATATTTGCTGTGGGCTTTTCATAGATGGCTTTTAAGATGTCGAGGAATGTTCCCTCTATCCCTACACTCTGAAGAGTTTTGATCAGGAATGGATGCTGTATTTTGTCAAATGCTTTCTCTGCATCCAATGAGAGGATCATATGGTTCTTGGTTTTTCTCTTGCTGATATGATGAATCACATTGATTGTTTTACGGGTGTTGAACCAGCCTTGTGTCCCAGGGATAAATCCTACTTGGTCATGGTGAATAATTTTCTTAATGTACTGTTGGATCCTATTGGCCAGTATCTTGTTGAGAATTTTTGCATCCATGTTCATCAGGGATATTGGTCTGTAATTCTCCTTTTTGGCGGGGTCTTTGTCTGGCTTTGGAATTAAGGTGATGCTGGCTTCATAGAACGAATTTGGAAGTACTCCATCTCTTTCTATCTTTCCAAACAGCGTTAGGAGAATAGGTATGATTTCTTCTTTAAACGTTTGATAAAATTCTCCTGGGAAGCCATCTGGCCCTGGACTCTTGTGTCTTGGGAGGTTTTTGATGACTGCTTCAATTTCCTCCCTGGTTATTGGCCTGTTCAGGTTTTCTATTTCTTCCTGTTCCAGTTTTGGTAGTTTGTGGCTTTCCAGGAATGCGTCCATTTCTTCTAGATTGCCTAATTTATTGGCGTATAGCTGTTCATAATATGTTTTTAAAATCGTTTGTATTTCCTTGGTGTTGGTAGTGATCTCTCCTTTCTCATTCATGATTTTATTAATTTGAGTCTTCTCTCTCTTCTTTTTAATAAGGCTGGCTAATGGTTTATCTATCTTATTAATTCTTTCAAAGAACCAACTCCTGGTTCTGTTGATCTGTTCCACAGTTCTTCTGGTCTCGATTTCGTTGAGTTCTGCTCGAATCTTTATTAACTCCCTTCTTCTCTTGGGTGTAGGATCTATTTGCTGTTTTTTCTCTAGGTCCTTTATGTGTAAGGTTAGCTTTTGTATTTGAGTTCTTTCCAGTTTTTGAATGGATGCTTGTATTGCGATGTATTTCCCCCTTAGGACTGCTTTTGCTGCATCCCAAAGATTTTGAACGGTTGTATCTTCATTCTCATTAGTTTCCATGAATCTTTTTAATTCTTCCTTAATTTCCTGGTTGACCCTTTTATCTTTTAGCAGGATGGTCCTTAACCTCCATGTGTTTGAGGTCCTTCCAAACTTCTTGTTGTGATTTAGTTCTAATTTCAAGGCATTATGGTCCGAGAATATGCAGGGGACAATCCCAGTCTTTTGGTATCGGTTCAGACCCGATTTGTGACACAATATGTGGTCTATTCTGGAGAAAGTTCCATGTGCGCTTGAGAAGAATGTGTATTCAGTTGAGTTTGGATGTAAAGTTCTGTAGATATCTGTGAAATCCATCTGGTCCAGTGTATCATTTAAAGCTCTCGTTTCTTTGGAGATGTTTTGCTTAGAAGACCTATCGAGTATAGAAAGAGCTAGATTGAAGTCACCAAGTATAAGTGTATTATTATCTAAGTATTTCTTCACTTTGGTTAATAATTGATTTATATATTTGGCAGCTCCCACATTCGGAGCATATATATTGAGGATTGTTAAGTCCTCTTGTTGAATAGATCCTTTAAGTATGATATAGTGTCCCTCTTCATCTCTCACTACAGTCTTTGGGGTAAATTTTAGTTTATCTGATATAAGGATGGCTACCCCTGCTTTCTTTTGAGGACCATTCGAATGGTAAATGGTTCTCCAACCTTTTATTTTCAGGCTGTAGGTGTCCTTCTGTCTAAAATGAGTCTCTTGTAGACAGCAAATAGATGGGTCCTGCTTTTTTATCCAGTCTGAAACCCTGCGCCTTTTGATGGGGTCATTAAGCCCGTTCACATTCAGAGTTACTATTGAGAGATATGAGTTTAGTGTCATCATGATATCTATTCAGTCTTTGTTTTTGTGGACTGTTCCACTGAACTTCTTCTTAAAGGGGAATTTTAAGAGGCTTGGGGGACATTTAAAATGAGTACTGCATAGCAATGAACTATTATGTAAAGTAAGAAATTTGACCTATTTGGCAGACTTATTTCATTAAAAAGTGATTTTCAAGAATATAAGAATATGTCATAAGAATATGTCATAAAGTAGTAAATACTCATGAAAAATTTTATTTCAAAACAATATTTCTTTATTTTTTCTGGTATATTCTTTGCTAGTTGGATGGAATTGACTTAACCAAAGGAACTAGTTGCCTTTGGGTTCTGTATTTCTATGAAAGGAAAGAGAAAATTGCTAAAATTTTAAAACAAAGTCATAGTAATCATATTTTAATTTTTATCTATATTTTTTCAATAACAGCAAAACCAAAGGAGTACCCCTGAGATGGAAAGACAGAGAGCTGTGTACCATCTAGCTACTAGACTTGTTCAAACTGCTCGAAATTCTCAATTGGATCCAGACAGTTTACGAATGTATTTAAGTAATCTCAAAAAGAAGTATGAAACAGATTTTTCCAGGGCTGAACAAGTTTCACGAAAGACTGAAGAATGACAATTCACATCATGTAATAATGAAATAATATATCTCAATATGGGGAAGCTAGAATTCATTTTTCCTAAGAGCAAAAGAAAATACTTGCTAAATTTTATATCTTAATGGAAAATTACATTATATTAACCTCATAATTATCTATATATTGTGTATAAGAAAATATTTGTTATAACTTAACATGAGAACCATTAAAAGGACTGATTTTTATGTTAGAACAATGTCAGTGTAACATGACAGTTTTTTTCTTATTTATGAAAATTCATATTAAGTCTTAGGTGTATTTATACTTACAAGTTATGGTTTAAAATGTTATTGTAAATACCTTAGTTTAAAAATATTTTTTTTCCAATCATAGGTGAGTTCTTTTTACACTCTCTTCTGAAGCAGTAAGACCCTATGACTCAATAATTTCTTAATTAGTACCCCAGAATTCCATGCGTATGAAGTTTGTTAGAACAGTACTGGAAACTTTAGACTATTCTTTTTGACATTGAGTATAGTTCTAAAGGGTGATAATAAACAGATATTTTGTAATTCAGAAAATGTTTTTTGGAAGGGGGAGTTGTCATCACCCACTCTTTCAGTTTTCCAAATACCAGGCATTCCATTTTCTACTCACCAAACTCTTTTCCATGTTTCATTTTTGGTCATCTTTTTTAGGCGAGTAACCAAAGCAGCCAAAAGATAATATTGATTCATTTGGCTCAGGAAGCATTTTATAGAACTGTTTTCCATAGGCATGTGGATTATACCACCATTTCAGAGTTTACCTGAAGGTCATTCTTGTTTCATAAGTGGACATAAGAAAATGGAAGACAATCAGTTAGTTGGTCAGTAACTGTAAAGAGCAGGGCTGTTGTCTTCTCAAATACCTTATGTCTACAATTTCATCTCACTAGATGGCTTATTATCTCACCACAAAGGCCCAAGATAGGGAAGTTATTTTTTTCTTGGACAATTAAGTATCTGGAACTCAGGGTATACATTCAGTAAGCTGGAGAATTCATAGTGATCTGGCCAAAAAAATATATTCACAGACTGGTTAGGGTCCTGTTTTTTTTTGTTAATGTATGCATATTTTATGAAATCTAGTATTTTTTGCTTTATTAAATTCTAAGTAGTAAGATATATTGAAAAAGTTGTAATTTGGATAACATACATACTTTTTTGAACTGTAAATATAAATTAGTATTCGTATTTAAATTTGATACGTTAAACATCCCATTAGACTATTTATATTCCCTATTGTCATGTTTTACAAAGTACCACAATATTTTGAATTTGACCATTAGCCATGTTTTAACTCACAGTCTTTGAAATGAGTTATATTTTATGTAGTCATTCGTAAAAGTAGTTAGATAATTTAGGTTTGCAACAAATTTCTAAAAGCACTGGGTATGAAAAGGGCATGACAGATTGGGAAGAAAAGGGAAGAAGCAATAAAAAGCAGAAGGGGAGCATGCAGTGGGAGAAAAACAGGCATGCAGACATAAGTGCAAAGTATTAAATATGCAGAATATCATTTCCTTACATATATTAAGTTCTCTTTAGATTTAACCCCAATATTAGATTCCACCAGACTTTTAAGAAATTTTTCATTATTTAAATCTTTTGATGCATAAACTGTAACCAGCTGATTAATCTCTTATTTTAGGTTTAGAATACTGAAATTAAAATAGGTTTATATATTCTTAAAATTAAATTACTTTTTCTTCAATCATTTTGTGTGTAGCCAAAATATACAAAAAAGCAAATTAAATGAAGATATAATTATTATGTTGTGGCACTGTAGAATAGAAAGGAATACTAGAGAGACAATTCATTCTTTAATTTTAAGGTCTATTTACTCTTGTCTTCAGTACCTTTTCACTTTGCCTTTCTCTAAAATTATAGATCATTATCTCATTATCCAGCCTTTTAAGATAAATGTTCATAATGTTGTCACAAATTCTTTTAATTTCCACCTCAAAGTCACTTTTTTAGTCTGTTCCACCTTTCTCCTCTCATAAAGTACTCTTTTTCAAGTCTAGAGTTAAGGAATGTGGGAGCAGAAGAAAAAAGCAGCTTATACTGATGCCTAGAAAGTAGTGCATTTGTATATTTCAAAATTGGCATACAATAACATTAACTTTTTTAATGTAAAATTTTATGAATTTTAGCACATATATGGATTCATGGAACCACCCTGACAATCAGTTTCTTCACCAAATACCAGACAGTTCCATCACATTCCCATCATTCCCTTAGTGCTGTCCCTTCATTGTCAGGTCCTTTCCTGACCCCTAACTTTAACCGAGCAATCCCTGGAAATTAAGCTTTATATCCCTATAGTTTTATTTTTTCCATAATGTCCAACAAATGGAATCATATAGCATGGAATCTTTTGAAACTGGGTTCTTTTACTCAGCATAATATTTCATAGAATTTGTCCACGTCATTGTCCCCTTTTATTGCTGACTAGTATTTCATGGTTTGCACCATAGTTTACTCATACACTCATTGAAAGACAATTGGATCTCCAGTTTTTGGTGATTATGAATGAAACTGTTATAAACATTCTTGTATAGATTTTTGTATGAGTGTTAAGTTTTAGGTTTTCCATAGGCTAAATAGGAGTGGAATGGCTCTGTCATTTTATAAGTTATGCGTTTAGCTTCATAAGAATTCACCAAACTATTTTCTTAAGTGGCTCTTTATTTTTTGCATTCTTGTCAGCCTTGGACGAGAATGTCCCACATGTTCTCTAGCAGTTGGCATTATCATTTTTTTTTTTTAATTTTTAGCCATTCTAATAGGTATGTAGAGAGTAATGCATTTTTTAATTTTAAAGCTATTCTGTTAATTCTTTAGCAAGCAAAAGCTGTTCTGACTTTTTAAAACCAAATTATATCACTATCTTATGTGCTAGTGTTAAAAAAATTCAAATGTTAATAAATTGTGTGTAGTAGTAGGGACTTCCTATATATTTATGAATTGAGCTTAAAATAGGCTCAATTATAATTAAATGTACTTTTAGTTAAGTATATAAATTCAGTCTTATAATGCATTTGTACCTCACAGGAATGAAAATGGAAGGAAAGGAAAAGCAAATGATCTAGTAGTTATTGCTTTGCTTTTTCTATTCTATTCTTTAGGAATTTAAATTACACAGTTGTTTATCTTACTGTAACCCTTTTCCTATAAATTGTCGAAATTTTGATAGTCTCCAGATTGCAGGTAGACAATGAAAATGCTAGTAAGTGCCATAATCTACCAAAATGGATCCTAAAATAGATAATGATGAGGTGGGAAACATCTTCATTGTCAAGAACCGTGAAGATGTAACTATGTATGGTGATGGATGTTAACTAGACTTATTATGATCATTTTGCAATATATACAAATGTTGACTGTGTTATATACCTGAAATTAATATAATGTTATATGTCAGTTATACTTCAATTAAAAAAAATCTGTGAAGGATCTGAGACTTTTACCTTACTTGCAAACTAGCAGTTCAATTTGCTGTTTCATGTTTGTCGTCAGAAGATAGAAGATTCCTGAGTCAGAAACAAAAGACTTATGCTAATGGTACATGATGCACCATGAGCTTTGTTTGTGTTGGTTTCAGGTATCCTGATCCTCTGAGACATGGAGTGGTCCAGTTAGATATGTGTACAGTGGATTTGTACTATGGCTGAGGAACCCCAAGCTAGGAAAACCCTTTTATTAATGAGGTTCTAGCAGACCTGCTCAACCTTTATTTTTCCAGAGGAAGATAATTCTTTATTATACTAGACTGAACAGACCTGCCTCTGCTCAGAGGGAGACACTATCACTGTCTTCCAAGGCTGTTCATTATACAAACATCCTTAAAAAGGTAGTTAAATGTAAGACAGTGCCTCTGCTATAAGACAGGCAGAAATGTAAGCAACCTGTGAAAAATTATCTCCCAGTTCTCTTCTGTGTATTGCAGCAGTTTGACCACTTATTTATATAGAGAATACTCTACTACCCTGCTTAACTCAAGAAGAAAAGAGCTAAAAAAAAATGGAGTAGAATAAAATTTATTTTTTAAGGTAATAAATTTCTGTGTCTGATAATACTGTGTTGCATATTTGAAAGTAGCTGAAAGTAGATTCTAAGTGTTCTCATCACAAGGAAAATGTTGTAACTATGTATGATCGTGGCTGTTAACTAGACTTATTGTGATCATCTTGCAATATATACATATACTGAATCATGTTATTATATACCTGAAAGTAATATAATGTTACATGTCAATTGTATCTCAACTTAAAAAGCACTACTGATCTAGTACTTAGAAGTATCACACACCAAAACACCAAAGCTCCATATTGCTATTTGGGGCTAGTTATTTCCAAATACTATCCATTTCTGTCATCCTCCTCCTGACCCCCATCCTTTAGTTGACGAATTCTTTACCTTGTATTATTTGTGACTATGGCTTCTCAAGGAAGGGATCACATCTTAATTTCCTTCACTATTCCTTACCACCAAGCACAACATTTTATTTGCAAAATAACTCAATATACTTGTTAATAGAAATACACAATACAAAATATTTACTTAGCTTAGAACACACTAATAGTAGGAGCTTCAGAACATTAATATGACCAAAATTTCCACAGATAACAATAATGCTCTAACACAAAAAAAAAACTTTTAAGAGTGGATTAGAAGGGTAAATCTAAAATATAACAAAAAGCATATAATTTGTTCCACTGTATAGAAAGGTAATGGGCAGAGCCATATACTGATTTAAAATGGATTGATTTAGGGTGTCCTGTGAAATTATATTCTTTTTTTTAAATTTTTATTTATTTATGATGGTCACAGAGAGAGAGTGAGAGAGAGAGAGAAAGAGGCAGAGACATAGGCAGAGGGAGAAGCAGGCTCCATGCACCGGGAGCCCGATGTGGGATTCGATCCCGGGTCTCCAGGATCGCGCCCTGGGCCAAAGGCAGGCGCCAAACCGCTGCGCCACCCAGGGATCCCCTGAAATTATATTTTCTAATGAAATATTCAGTGCAATAAAATTTTGCATGAAGTTAATAGTTTATTAACTTCTAAACCATACAATGGTGAGTATCCTTAAAGAACTCAGGAGAAAGATGTTTATTAACTTTCTAAATTCAGGTACTTCTGTAGACGAACCGGTATTTGAAGTGAAAATATTCCATTTGGGAGCATATTGTTGGTCAGTAGTTGAGCCCTAATGGTTATTCTGCAAAGATGTGATAGTTCACATGGATCTTTGTATCTTGTTGAAGGAATGTAGTCCAGCCAATTAGAAATAATTGGACGTCTTCCTAAACTTAGCTGCGTCTGAAGAAAGAGGAAATATTTTAATTTTGTAATATTAATCATTGGTTATTCCAAATTATTAGCATTTTTATTTTGTATTTTAATTCAGAAAATAGATCTTAAGTTTATATAACCCTTATATTTTTTACAAAGCTTTTTTTTAATCTGAGGCAAGTATTTTTATTTGCCTTTTATTTCTCACAGTGATATGTAAAGTTTAAATAATATGTCTAAGGACACAAAACATTATTTCTTACAACTATGAATGTGTATATGTTTTTTATTTTAGACAGATCACACACTTATGTTTTATCAGCTTCTCTTTCCAGAGTAGTGTTGTCAACTTGGCTATACACCAGAATTATCCAGGAAACTTTAAAGTATATGAATGCTGAGGTTTTACTCCAGAAAGTTTAATTCAGTTCATCTGAGATTAGGCACAGACAACATAAATCCTGCAAGGCCCCCTAGGTGATTCCAAACATTGTAGAATAAAACTTTGTACTGCAAAACCATAAGAAATCCTGATGGGGGCAGCCCGGGTGGCTCAGCGGTTTAGCGCCACCTTCAGCCCAGGGTATGATCCTGGAGACCCGGGATCGAGTCCCACGTTGGGCTCCCTGCATGGAGCCTGCTTCTCCCTCTGCCTGTGTCTCTGCCTCTCTCTCTCTCTCTCTCTCTCTCTCTCTCTCTCTCTCTTTCTGTCTCTCATGAATAAATAAAATCTTTAAAAAAATCCTGATAGGAGACTTGTCTATATGAAAAGATAAATTTTTAAGTTTCAGTTAGGGTACCCCTTTTTAAAGATTTAATTCTAGAAGCTAAATGTTAATTAAGTTGATTTAGGACTAAAAGACATTGCTGTATTACAGAGCTATTTCTGCAGTAGAACCTATAATCTGTAGACCATATGGTACTTAAATGATATATAATTTTTTTAAAGATTTATTTATTCATGAGAGACAGAAGCAGAGACACAGGCAGAGGGAGATGCAGGCTCCCCCCGGGGAGCCCAGTGCAGGACTCTATCCCAGGACCCCGGGATCAAGCCCTGAGCCAAAGGCAGAGGCTCAACCGCTGAGCCATCCAGGCATCCCGATATATAATTTTTTAAAATTATTTATTCAGTACTAAGCTATTCAAAGAATATCTGGTGTATGTTTAGTACCTTATCACCAAGTATTTAGCTCAATGCTTGGAATCATTGCTAGGGTATATGAAATAGTCTCTGCTCACAGAACTGAGGAATAGATATTTTCAATTGCACAAATATTTTAAGTTTTTAGGTTTAATATCTTGGCATGTATTTGTGAGGAGAAATGCAACTCATTTAAAAATACTGTACTGTAAAGAATTCTGTTAAATTTTTTATTTAGGGTGTTCTTAAGACCTAGAGATCCTAATAAACACAGGTTATTGTATAATCAGAATATAATAATAAGATACATCTACTTAGTAACTACTAAAATAAACCATAAATTTAACTTTTAAAATTATTTATTTAGAAGACAAGATTATGAAATAAGGGACTAATGTTCAAGATCATTTAGATTTTACTTATTTTTAATTTATAAGCCTACACTCAATTATTAATTTTTCACTGGATATAATTCATAGATTAAAAATCAAATTCATTCTTGTCTCACAGTTTTATCTTAAAATTGATCAATATTTGAGCCCAAACCCAAGAATAATATTTTGCTTACCTCTATTTCCCTGATTGAAATGGCAGAAAGCACTCTGGAACACAGCACTAAACATGTTTTGGCATCTTCCTGGATGTCTACCAATTCATGATCAACCATTATTCTCACTCTTGAAGGGTAGAGCAATATTGTTATCACAATGTTGATGGGATTTTTTTCTCTTTCTAAGATTCCATATTGCAGGAGTATTTTTAAGATATTAGATTGTCTTGTCTGAGCTACGTAGAGTAGAGGTGTGATGCCACTTAGTGGGCTTGGACAGTACACTGGTGTAAAAGTTCTGTGGACCAAACAAAAGCTTCACTGAATACAGAGCTAAGAATTGTAAGTTGTCTTAACAGTAATGGGAAAATAATAGTATTCTCTTAAGTATTAAATGTCTTAAATAGCTTTTAATGCACTTTTACCTTTATGTATGTCTTAAAAAGAGTTTTTTTTTTTTTAAAGATTTTATTTATTTATTCATGAGAGACACACAGAGAGTGAGAGAGGCAGAAACACAGGAAGAGGGAGAAGCAGGCTCCATGCAGGGAGCCCGACATGGGACTCGATCCCGGGACTCCAGGATCACACACTGGGCCGAAGGCAGCACTAAACTGCTGAGCCACCTGGGGTGCCCTAAAAAGAGTTTTCTACTCCATGAATCTAGACCAAACTGGAAGTTAATAAGAAAATTCCTATTACACATTTAAACTTTGCACTTGTAAAAACAAAGAAATTTAAATGGATGGAAAGTGTTTGCTTTTAGTGGTAGTAGCTATGTTGCTCACTGGAGAAATCCTGCTGTCATTAGAACCAGTATTAGAAAACTGATGTAGCTCTGGAAAATTTAAAACAGAGAAGGTAAAAAGGCGCTCTCTTAAATTTCACTTTATTAATAGAATAAAATTATGTGACCATTTTGATACTTTTTTGTTCATCATCTTCTTGGTCAGTCATGAATTGAGTTTGGAGATTAGATGAGAAAGGAATAAGTGCAACTATCTTAATTCTATATATTTTTTTACTTTAATAAAATTAGAATTGGTATTTGCAGGTTTAAGCAGTGAAAATTTTATTTTATTTTTTTCTGATTTTATGTGGTCCTTGCAATTATTTCATTTAATAGATATTTATGTTTGCTAATGTACTGGTCTCAATGTGTAGATAGGACATTGCATAGCTAACCACAGAAGATTTTATATTATCAAGTCTTGATTTAGCCAAATAAAAATGGCTTTAGGACTAAAGAAAGGGAAATTTTATTTATGATCCTTTGTCTCTGGAATTGTTTTGATTGGTCTAATAAGATACTAATATGTTTTGCAGAACAGCACACAAACTATAAATACTGGTTTTGGAAAACTGCAGAGCAAGGAGAGCATTATTCAAAAAGGAGGTTCTCCTGGGTGGCTCAGTGTTTGAGTGCCTGTCTTTGGCTCAGGTCATGATCCCGGTTCCTGGGATCGAGTTCTGCATCGGGCTCCGCACAGGGAGTCTGCTTCTCCCTCTATGTCTCTGCCTCTCTCTGTGTCTTTCATGAATAAATAATTAAAATCTTAAAAAAAAAAAAAGGAATTTAAGATAGGATATATTTAATTAATGAGGGGAGGCAACACAATATAATGCTATAAAAATGGAGATTTAAGGGTTCTAGATTCTAGGTTTGGTTTCTCCTAACTAGCTCTATGATTTTGGATCAGTCAGCCTCTTTGAATCTTAGTTTCCTTATGCATTTATGTATTCATTTGCTCATTAATTAATTTAACACTTGCTTGCCCAGGGTGTACTGAGTGCTAGATACACAGAGATGAAAGATACAGTCCTTTATATCAAGAAGCTTATTGCAGTCTAGTAAGGGAAATGGTCAAGTAATTCAATAATACAATACAAAATGATAATGGCTATGATAGAAACATGCTTGGTATACTGTGAAGCACTGAGGAGAGGCAGTGGAATAACCATTGTTTATAGGTTATCCTAGAGCTAAGATTTGAAGGATTAGCAGGTGTTACAGGTGTTAATCAATAAAAAGATTAGAAGTTATGTTTCATTTACAAGCATAAAGCAGCATTGGAGGATTGTTACACCTAAACTAGCTATACAAAAAGAATGTTTTGTGTTAGAAATGTTTTCTGGGTGAAGTGTGTTGAGAGAAGTCCTGAAAACCTCTCCCGTGTGATTCCCTTGTCAGGAGCTCCAAAGGGAACAGTTTAAAAATCACTAGACCAACTAGTATATCTCCCAAGCTTCATTGAGTGTTGAAACACCAAGGTTTCATGATAAAAAAAAAAAAAATAGTATGGTGTAGTTCAGAGTAACATGTTAGAAATTAAGTTGAGTTTTTGTTGTAACGCTGCCAGTGTTACTATACATATCCTTCTAATTTCCGTATATAAATATAGACATTCTCTGTTGGAATCATCTCCGGATCAGTATTGCCTGAGACATCCCATCTTTTTCATATATCCAATATATATCCCAAAATGAACTCTTACTAAACCCCTTCTCCTTCTGGATTCCCTGTCCTGCTTACAGGTATATTCGCTTTCCCAAGCCACCATTGCATCCAACTTTTTCACAGTTCTTTGATTTGTATATGTTCTTTCTATCCCTTTTCAATTCTGGGACAAGTCTTGCTCCTCATATTAGACTCTGTTTAATAAGCTCTTTTGTGGAGACTTCTTTGATGACCTGACCTTCCTTCCTCTTCTCATGACTTTGCACAGGTCTCCATTAAGCCCATATCATTTTGGATAACTTAACATTACTAATCGTTCATTTTCTCATCTTCAAAATAAATGAGTGGGCAAGACAGGCAAAAAAAAAAAATGTAAGCTCCACAAGGGCAACAATTTTTGTCTGTTGGATCTGCTATTATATCCTTAAATGCTGGGAAGCCCAGGTGGCTCAGCAGAGTGCTGCCTTTGGCTTGGGCGTGATCCTGGAGACCAGGGATCGAGTCCCACGTCGGGCTCCCTGCATGGAGCCTGCTTCTCCCTCTGCCTGTGTCTCTGCCTCTCTCTCTGTGTCTCATGAATAAATAAATAAATAAATAAATAAATAAATAAATAAATAAATAAATTCTTAAATGCCTAGAATAATGCTTAGCCTGAAGTAGACAAGTATTTGTTGATTTTTTTTACTGTTCTCCAGGAAAAAAAAAATATATGTAATTAAATTTGTTTTGTGGCTTTTGGACCCAACAAGACAATGATAACAAAAGTAAAAATAAATGAAAAATGAAAAATGAAAAAGCTTCTGCACAGTGAAGGAAACAAACCAGCAACAAAATTAAAAGGCAACCTACTAAGTGGAAAAAAGAATATCTGCAAATTATATATCTAATAAGGGGTTAGTATCCAAAATATGTAAAGAACTCATCAACTCAATAAAAAAAATTCTATTAAAAAATGGGCAGAGGATCTGAATGGACATTTTTTTTTTCCCCTTTGGAGTCAGATCCAGAAAATATTGCCATGAACAATGTCAGGGAACTTACTGCCTGTGTTTTCTTTTAGGAGTTTTATGGTTTCTGGCCTTACAAGGAGGTCTTCAGCCAATTTTGAGTTAATTTTTGTGTGTGGTATGAGATTGTGGTCTACTTTCATTCTTTTGCATCTGACAGTTTTCCCAGCATCATTTTTTGAAGAGACCATCCTTTCCCTGTTGTATATTCTTGTCTCTTTTTTTTTCATAAAATTAATTAACCATATTTGCATGGGTTTATTTCTGGACTCACTGTTTTGTTCCCTTAATCTGTATGATTATTTTTATGCCATGCTGTTGTGATTACTATCTTTTATCTTTTTTTCAAGACTACTTTTGTTATTCAAGATCTTTTGTTATTCAAGATCTTTTCTTATTCAAAACAAATTTTAGGATTGTCCTAATTCTGTGAAAAAAGGCCATTCAAAAATTTTATTAAAAGATTTTATTTCTAGTTCGTTTCCCAGAGTTAGCAGTCTTTACGTTCTGTCTCTCTTTCTGATATTTCCCACACATTTCTTCTCCCTTCCCTTATATTCCCTTTCACGAACTAGGGGTGGTAGAAGGGGTGGGGGGGGGGTGGGAGTGAATGGGTGACGGGCACTGGGGGTTATTCTGTATGTTAGTAAATTGAACACCAATAAAAAATAAATTAAAAAAAAGATTTTATTTCTTTATCTGTGAGAGACACACAGAGAGAGGCAGAGACGTAAGTAGAGGGAGAAGTAGGCTCCCTGCGGGGACCCTGATGTGGGACCCTGGGATCACGACCTGAGCTAAAGGCAGATGCTCAACCACTGAGCCACCTAGGTGTTCCTGCCATTCAAATTTTGGTACAGATTATTGAATTAGTAAATTGCTTTGGGTGGTACGGACATTTTAATGATATTGATTCTTCCAATCCATGAGCACAAAATATCTTTATTTGTGTCTTCTTCAATTTCTTTCATCAGTGTCTTAGAGTTTTCAGAGTACAGATCTGTCAGCTCCTTGGTTAAATTTGCTTCTAAGTATTGTATTCTTTTGATGCATAAGTATTTTATGAGATTGTTTTCTTAATTTATTTTGCTGATAATTCATTGTTAGTATATAAAAAGACAATAGATTTTTGTATATTGATTTTATACCTGCAACTTTTGAATTTATTAGTTTTAGCTATTTTGGTGGAGTCTTCAGGACTTACTATATATAATATAATGTCATCTATATATAGTGGCAGTTTTCCTTTTTCCTTCCCAATTTGGATATACTTTATTTTATTTTTAAATTTATTTTAATTTCTGTTTTATTTGCCTAATTGCTCTATCTAGGGCTTCTAATACTATGTTGAAAAAAAGTGGTGAGAGTGGGCCTCCTTGTCTTGTTCCTGATCTTAAATCATTGGGTTTGATATTATTTGTGGGTTTTTCATATATAGTATTTATGATGTTGGAGTACCTTCCATCTATACCCACTATGTTGAGGGTTTTTATCATAAATGAATGTTGAATTTTGTCAATGCTTTATCTTCAAATATTGAGATCATGTAATTTTTATCCTTCATTTTTTAATGTGTATTATGTTGATTGATTTGCAGGTATTAAACCATCCTTTCATCCCTGTAAATAAATCCTACTTGATCATGGTGTATGATCCTCCTTTTGATATATTGCAAAATTTGACTTGCTAATATTTTGTTGAGGATTTTTGCATCCATGTGCATCAAGGATATTGGCCTGTAATTTTATTTTTTGCAGTGTCCACATGTGATTTTGCCATTAGGGTAATTCTGGACTTATATAATGAGTTTGGAAGTGTTTTCTTTTTTTCAGTTTTTGAAAGGGTTTAAGGATAGGTATTAAATCTTCTTTGAATATTTTGTAGAACGCAACAGTGAAGCTGTCTTGTCCTGGACTTTCGTTTGTTGGGAGGTTTTTTTTTTTTTTATTTATTTTATTTTATTTTTTTTAATTTTTATTTACTTATGATAGTCACACACAGAGAGAGAGAGAGGCAGAGACACAGGCAGAGGGAGAAGCAGGCTCCATGCACCGGGAGCCCGACGTGGGATTCGATCCCGGGTCTCCAGGATCGCGCCCTGGGCCAAAGGCAGGCGCCAAACCGCTGCGCCACCCAGGGATCCCTGTTGGGAGGTTTTTGATTACTGATTCAATCTCCTTACTAGTAATTGACTTATTCAGACTTTGTATTTCTTCACAATTCAGTCTTGGAAGATTATATGTATATGAGAACTTATCCATTTCTTTTAGGTTGTTGAATCTGTTGATGTATACTTGTTCATAATTGCCTCTAATGATCTTTTTGTATTTCTTTGGTATCGGTTGTTAATTTTTGTTCCATTTCTGATTTTTTTCTTGTTGAGTCTGGCTAAAGGTTTGTCAGTTTTGTTTATCTTTTCAGAGAATCAGCTCTTAGTTTCATTGATCTTTTCTAATTTTATTTTTAGTTTGTATTTCATTTATTTCTACTCTGATCTTATTGCCTTCTTTCTACTAACTGAACTTTATTTTTCTTTTTCTAGTTCCTTTTGGTATAAAGTTAGTTTAGTTGAGCTTTTTGTTTGTTTGTTTTTTAGGTGGGTGTGTATCACCATAATCTTCCCTATTAGAACTGCTTTTGCTGCATCTCATTGATTTTGATAAAATGTATTTCTATTTTAATTTATTTCAAGATAAGTTTTGATTTCTTTCATTTCTTTGTTGACACATTGGTTGTTCAGCACCACATTTTTAAATCTCCATATATTTGTGATTTTTCCAGTGTTCTTATAATTTATTTCTACTGTCATACCATTGTGGTTGGAAAATATACTTGATATGATTTCCATCTTCTTGGATTATTGTGACTTGTTTTATGGCCTAACATATAATCTGCCCCATGTACACTCGAGAAGAATGTGTATTTTACTCCTTTTTATGCAATATTCTGTATATATATATATTACTATTATATATTATTATATATATTATTAAGTCCATTTGGTCTAATGTGTCAACTAAGCATACTTTCTTATTAATTTTCTGCCTGAATGGTCAATTCATTGATGTAAGCAGTATACTAAAGCCCCTTTCTAGTGTTTTATTGCTGTCAATTTCTGCCTTTAGGTCTGTTAATACTCACTTTATATATTTAGATGTTTCTGTGTTGAATGCAGAATGTTATATCTTATTGTTGGGATTGACCCTTTTACTTTTATATAATGCCCATTTTTTTGTCTTTTATTACAGTCTTTATTTTTTTTTAATTTTTATTTATTTATGATAGTCACACAGAGAGAGAGAGTGAGAGGCAGAGACACAGGCAGAGGGAGAAGCAGGCTCCATGCACCGGGAGCCCCACGTGGGATTCGATCCCCGGTCTCCAGGATCGCGCCCTGGGCCAAAGGCAGGCGCCAAACCACTGCTGCCACCCAGGGATCCCCACAGTCTTTATTTTAAAGTCTATTTTATTTAATGTAACTATAACTACCCTAGCTTTTCTTATTGGGGCGGGTGGGCAGATTTCCATTTGCCTAAAACATCTTCCAACCTTTCACTTTTGGTCTGTGTGTGTCCTTACATATGAAGTGAGTTTCTTGTAGGCAGTAAGGTAGAGGGATAGTGCAAAGATGATACCTTCCTGTGCCAGCACTAGGAAAGAAGAGAGAGAATGCTGAAAAGATGCCTTTTTTCCGGAAGAGCTTCAACAGGCTTTGCCCTTCTGGCAAATACCTTAGGATTAGGTATTCATTAGGTATAATGTTAGGTTTTGTACTAGGTCCCAAAGTGAATGTGTCTACTTGTGGATACTTTAAGAGTAGTATCTCCATTTCCTACAGCACTATTTCTCCTGAACATAAGTCCTGTTGGTTTTAAAGCCAGGTGTTTTGGGGGCTCATCTCTCCAGTGCAGGCCCCAAGGGTTGGAGTGTCTGATGTGGGGCATAAACCCCTTGCTTCTCAGGGAGAACCTCTGTATTTGTGAGATCCCTCTCAACAACTCCTAATTGTGGGTTGATATGCTGGGGGTGGGGTTTTTGGCTAGACCATGTCTCTGCTTCCCTAGCCCATTTAATATGGCCCACTTAATTTTTTATTTTAAAAAATAAAATAATTTTTATTTTTTATTTTTATTTTTCTTGAGGTGAGGGGAATGGGGAGAGATAGAGGAAGAGGGAGGGAGAGAATCTTAAACAAGCCCTAGGCCCAGTATGGAGCCCCATGTAGGGCTCTGACCTCAGGCCCCTAAGATCATGACCTGAGCCAAAATCAAGAGTTGGATGCTGAACTGACTCAGCCACCCAGGTGCTCCAGTCTATTAATCTTTTGCTGTGGAGGATCTGTTTAGCTAGTTTTTTTTTGTTGTTTTTTTTTTTTTTTTTTTTTTTTTTTTTTTTTTTTAAGGGGGAATTGTAGCATATATAGATGTAGATTTGTTGGGTTCATTGGAGGAAGTTCAGGATTCTCCTACCATCTTGAACCACCTCTAATCTTGCTCACTCTTAAGATATTTGACTAGCAGTATTTTAAGTATAGGAATTCAGGAGACTTAGGGGACAAAGATACCATAAGTGGTCCTTGGTAAGATTTATAGATATTAATTAATTTTAAAATAATTAAGATTGATATTACCTTTAGAAGTAATTTTGGGCCAAAAATGTTGAAAACATAAATAAAACCCAAATAGGCTTAAAATGAAATTTAAAAGTCTAATCTGTACCCAAGTGACATGATTAATCCTCATGTTTAAAGAGCATGTTACTGTAAACCAAAATTTGCTTAATCTGTACTGACAGTTAATTATAACAGTACTTATATGGATGGAGTAAGGCAAGCACAGCAAGAATTAGTTTTTAAATGTGAAGTTAATGAACTGAACCCTCTGTATCTGAAAACCTGTCATATATGGTTATGAAATGGGGCATAATATTTCCATATAGACATGCAGAGAATGATTCAGTTTTGTAGCTATACTAATTATTTCTATTTTTTCCTACTACTTCTCTTTTAGTTTTTAGTCACCAAATTTAATAGATCCTTTGTCATAATTTTATGTCTGATATTTAATGGAACCATGTTTTATCCTAACTTAGTAGGGCTATTTTCTCCCAGTTATCCACCTACCACTTTGGCTGTTCCTTTTCAACCATCTTTTACTGGTTCCTCTTTCTGTGCCCTTAACATTTAAGTAAATATGTGGTCTTTTGACTAATTTTATTTTGATTTTTTGTTCTCAGGCAATTTCATCCATGACCATAACTTCAATTACTGTCTATTAATTTATTCAACAAATATTTATTGAATGGATACTGCATGCCAAGTACTGTTTTAGGCGCTTGGGATATGTGAGTGAACATAACAAAGATGCCTGCTTGGATTGTAGTGAGGGGAAACAGTACAGGATGAACATAGCAAAATGCAAATTTTATAATATGTCAGAAGATTTGATAAGAAAAAAAAAATAGACCAGAATAGGAAGTATGGAAGTGTTGGGACAGATGTACGAGGACATTTTACAATTTTAAATAGGATGATAGGAGAGGGCATTTCTGAAAGGTAACATTTGAATAAAGAAGAAAGAGATGAAGAAGTTAACTATTTATTTGAGGATCCTTAGGAAGCAGTGTTCCTGGAGTGGTGAGGGAAGGAAGAGTAAGGGAGCCATCATGGCTGAAAGAGTGAAAAGCGTGAGGAGTAGTGGGAAACAAGGACAGAGATAATGGGATATCATTATGTAGAGCCTTGTAGATCACTGAGAGGACTTCCATCTTGTACTCTAAATGGAATGGAGGAGTCATTGGAGATTTTGAATGGAAAAGCAACATGATCTTACCTCTGTTGAGAATTTGTTATGGGATCGGAAGAGGAAAGTTACGGAGTACAAGGCAATAGCAGTAGAGATGGTCAGATTTCTGTATATTGTTTAAAGGCAGAACCAACAGATATCTAGGCAGATTAGATGTGGAATGTAAGAGACAGAGACATCAAGGATGATGCTATCCCTTAGGTAATGCAAACTCTTATGTCCCAAACTGAATTTTTAAGTCCTTTGTAATAATCGTGATAGATTTGTGGCATGACCATTGTGGTAGGCTGGATAATGGCCTCTCATACTGGCAAAAGGGATTTCGCAGATGTAATTAAGGGTAAGGATCTTGAGATGGGAGATTATGCAAGTGGACCCAGTGTAACCACAAAGGCCCTTCTAAGACGTGTCAGAGAACAAGAGAAGCAGAGCCAGTGAAGGAGCTATGACTGTACAGTGCTGGCTTTGAAGATGGAGGAAGAGGCCGTGAACCAAGGAATACAGGAAGCTTTTAGAATCTGGCAGGGAAACACATTCTCCTGTAGAGCCTCTTGAAAGAACTAGCTCTGCTGACCTCTTGATCTTAGCCCAGTAGGCTTATTTTGGATTTCTGGCCTCCAGAACTAAAAAATAATACATCTGTATCATTTTAAGCCACTAAATTTGTGGCAATTTGTTACAACAGGAGAAAACTAATACAGCTATCAACAAGTCTTAAAATTTAGAAATTTGAAATTAACTCCTCTCTTTTTGATGCTCTGCTTCTAATCACTCACTATTTTGTTATTCTGTTTAATAATATCTCTTCTTTCCTCTACTGCCATTTAAGTTCTCTTTATGTTTTACCTGGACAGTTGTGGTATCAAAGAATAGCCAGAAGTTGGAGAAGATGGTGGCAGAGCAGAATTAGTTCTTTCCCTAAAACTCTTATAAATACACATGGAAGCTAAGTTAGCACAGAGTGCCTACTATGCAAATTCAGGAGATGTCAAGCAACTTCTCCAGTCACCTACTTCTTTTTCATAAGATTGCTTCCCACAGTTCTTTTTCTGTTCAGGTTCTGGAGCTGCCACTGTACCTGGAATGTCTAAGCAGTCTACTAACTGGTCTCCCTGCCTCTAGTCCCAGTCTCCCTTCCTACAGTTGAGTCTTCAAATGAGTGCTGATGAATCTTTTCATACTACAAGTCTAACCACTGGTTAGGCATCATTCATGGTGTAAGTTTCAAATTCCTTAGTTTGTCCTACAAAGTACTTCACACTTTCACTTCCAGGCTTCATCTTTTACTACTACCTGATTTCCTATCTTACTTTCTAGCAGTTGCAGAATTGTCTATAATCACTAGAATCAACATGTTGTTTGTATCTCCTTTGGTTTTAGTCATCCTGCCTCTGCCTAGATCTTATTTCTTCAAGGGAAAGGAAGAGAAAACTCCCTTTCATCTTTTAAAAATCAGTTTAAGAATCCTCTAGAGAGCTTTTTCAGATATCTGCTGCTTTCTAATAGTGTTAACAACTTCTTTCTCTGTTCTTTCTACCAGCACATGCTTCTATTTTTGCCCTTATAGTATAATGTTTATGGTTCACTTACTAGTCTGTGAGATCCCCCAAATCAGGAAATATGGCTGTTTTGTTTTTGAATTCCCAAAAAGTAACAGAGTGCCTGGCACTTAAGGAAATGCTTAATAAATGATCATTATCTTAACTGAATGACATCATCTCTTTAACCACTTATGGTATGTCATACAATGGCATTTAGATTACGATTGCAAGTTTGTTGTAAAAAATGAACAGATTTAAGTTCCTTTCCCTCATTAGTTCTATCTTCTCTCATCCAGGGACCTATTTAGATACTTCATTATTATAATGGAGAAAGTATCATATTGGAGTATATCCTGGGGAAGGTGACAAAAATGCTGCTGTAGGAATAAACAACAGATAATAGGAAACTTAAGGTATTCATTATGAGGTCATAATAGGAAACAAGGTATTCATTATGAGGACAAATATTTGGGAGGTCTTCACTTGGGAGAGAAAATAGACTTTGTTCTCCATAGCTCTGGAGGCAGAACTGAAGAAATGGAGACAGATTTCAGTGCATGATGAGTAAGAATCTAATAAAGCTGCATAAAAATTCACTTTTTCATTCAACAAATTCTTGACTGAGCTCTTGAGTGTATCTACATAGTTCTATGCACTGAGGATTCAATGTTGAGGAAGTAGTCAGGGTTTCTTCTCTCATGGAGCTTACTTTTAATGATAGTGAACAAAGAAATCAATGAAAAAAAAAAGAACAATAGCAAATGAGCATATAGTGATTGATGTGCAGACAATAAAAATAGTGTTATGACATTGAATGAATGACTTCTTTAGATGGTGAGGCCAGAAAAGTCCTCTCTGAAGAGATGACATATATAGTGTGTTCCAGATGATAAAAAAGAACTAGTCCTAGGAAGATCTGAGTGAATAGATTTCCAGACAGAGGGAACAGTTATTATTATTGTATTATTTTTTTTTTAAATTCTAGTTTTAAAAACTTGAGTATAGTTAACACACAATATTACATTAATTTCAAGTGTACAACCCAGTGACGCAACAGGTTTACAGGTTATACTGTGCTCACCACAAGCATAGCTACCATCTGTCACCATTGCAATATCATTCCCTATGCTGCACCTTTTATTCCCATGACTTGTTCATTACATAACTAGAGGCTTATATCTCCCACTCTCCTTCACTCATTTTGCCCATCCCTCTTTTCTCCCCCCTTCCCTCTGGCAACCATCAGTTTGTTCTCTTTATGAGTATGTTTCTGCTTTTTCTCTATTTATTCCTTTGTTTTGCTCTTGAAATTCCACATATGAGTGAAATCATATATTTGTCTTTCTCAGTCTGACTTATTTCACTTTGAGGTAACAGTCATTACAGGACCTTCAGGCAGGAATGAAATGGAAGATGTTCAAGAAACAGGTCTGTGTGGTTGGGATATAGTGTTCAAGGGGGAGAATGATATGAGATTGTATTTTGTTACTATAGTGAGAGACCAGATCATGTAGGACTTTTTTTTTTTAAGATTTTATTTATTTATTCATGAGAATACACAGAGAGGAGAGAGAAAGAGAGGCAAAGACACAGGCAGAGGAAGAAGCAGGCTCCATATAGGAAGCCTGACGTGGGACTCGATCCCGGGTCTCCAGGATCACGCCCTGGGCTGAAGGTGGCACTAAACCACTGAGCCACCTGGGCTGCCCCTCATGTAGGACTTTTAAAAAATGAGTATAGGGTTTGAATTTAATTCCACTTGTAGTGGTAAAGATTTGGAGGATTTTAAGCATAGGTGATGTAACATATTTCACATTTTTATAAGGTCGTTCAGGCTTCTGAGTCAAGAATAGATTACAGGGGTTGAGAGGGAAGAGTGGAAGCTGAAAGCCTCTTTGGTAGCCTATAGCAGTTGTGGAGGCAAGAGATGAATGTGGTTTCACCTAGGTTAGAAATGGAGGAAATTAGGATATGTTTTAGAGACAAGTCAAAAGGACTTGCTAATGTGTTGATGAAAGAAAGAGAAGAATCATGAATAAATTCTGGATTTCTCTCTTGTGCAACAGGATAGAACAAAAGGGGCTATTAATCAGGTAGGGAATTCAGGGGAAGAAGCAGTTTGACAGGGAGAGAGTGAGTTAGATTAATCTTATTTCTGTTAAGTTTGAGATGCTTTGTGGAGATGTTGAGTAGACAACTTTATATAGAAGGAATCTGGAGCTCAGAGGAAAGGTCAGGGCTGGAGAGAAAGACTGGGAGTCATTGGCACATACATAATATCTAAAGTCATGGGACTGGGTAAAGTCTTTGAGGGAAACAGGATACGTATAGCTGGGAAACAGGTCCTTGGGGAAAGGAATGGTTTACCTCACAAAATAGGTAACTACTACCAGAGGTGTTCAAGCAGAGACCATATGAGCATCAGCCAGGGATGGTTGATGTAAGGTTGTTGCCCAGGGTGGAAGTTTGCTAGTGAACTCTTAGGCCCCATCTGAATCTAAATAAAACTATGAGTCTCAAAGATCTAGATGATGTTGTGGCACATAGAATTGACCAGTAATGTGTTTTACCTTGTGGATGTGTATCTAAGTCAAAATTTCTTCATTTTAGAACTGTCACTTAAGACAGTTGTTAATGGCACTGTATCATAACCCAGCATGTGTTTCTCTTTGTTTCATTTTCCTTCCTCTCCTTTCAGTTTTCCCCTTTTGCTTCCCATTTAAAAATTTTTTTAATTTATATTCTCTTCCTCTGTTTTATTCCATTTTTCTTTCCCATGGACCTGCCAGGGACACACATAGGTGTTACTTAACCCAGCTAGTGATACTCAGAAGCAGCTGCTCTTCGCTATAGTTACAGATATAATGGTCCTTAAAACAACCAAAAAGTGCTTTTTGGGGGTTGTATTTACTGATATTCCAGACCACAGTTATTAGTTCAGGTACTTGGGTGATCGTTAAGGAAAGCAATCTAGTGGTTCTCCAGGATCACAGTGATACACAATCAAGAGAACTCTGCTTCAGGCCGAATGTAGATTGGTTTAGTCTTGAACTGATTTTATCTGCCTTGTTTTCTAGTGCATACATGCACCTATCATTGTGCCTAGCTCGTACAGTGCCTCTTACGTACAAATGCACATTGGTTCTAGTCAAACCAGTACTTAAAATTGTAGCATGAATTAGAGTCAGTGCAAACTAGGTAACTTTAGAATCTGTATTTTGGACTTTTTGTACAAAGAGGTCACATTAAATATTTCATTCTGTATGATACCCAGTAGTATTCATTAGCTAGACTGACTACATGAAAATTTGGTTCTATAACAGACTGAATCAGGTACCTGACTTCATTATGCTAAATCATGGAGATTTTGGAGCCAAATCTATCAATGTTTAACATACAAATAGTGAATTATTATGCTTGATAACTACTACTAAGTGAATATGGATATATATTCTGAATTCTACTTGAAAGTCATTTTATGTACGTATTATAGATATATGTATTAGTATTAGCATTATTAATATTTCAAAGAAGAAGAGATCAGTTTTACCCAAAATAATGTCTTTGTCTAGTAAGAGAAATCTAAGTTGTCTAACATGCCCTTACCTTGAGCACTAACATGTAAACTTTATAGAGCAGAACCACTAGAAATTTATTGGCACATAATAATGTATGTATAAGGAAGCATTTATTGAATAAATAATGAAGTAATAAAGGAGTGAACAAATGAATGAGCAATCAAGTCAGGATTCCTTATCCATATATAGCCACTATGCATATTCATTTTAGAAAAAAAAGTAGTAATATAATCTAAAAAGCAATTTTTCTCCTTTTATGGTGAAAATATGAGATTATTACCTCCATATCAGTGCCAGGTTACAACTTCTGTCTTGAACATAGTCCTTTGTCTTCTTGAGAAGCAATTCCACAAAGTCAGGATTACCTTTTCTGGCGAATACCCAGTACAGAATTGTATTCACACATATTTCAGTAAATTCAAGATTAAAATTTAGTTCGAAACGGTATCCTGATTTTTCCACAAATGCAATATAATCTGAGAGTAGTATGTCAAACCCATCCAAGTCGACATACCTCAGAATTTTTGCCAGGGTTCTGTAAATCCTAGGTTCATAACAGTGATATCCCCACTGTCCCAAAAACTGCAAGGATGGTCTTTTAACAATTTTGTCAATGAGATTGCAGAATATATTGCTTCTTGGACAAGAAGTCTTACGACATAATTTAGAAGATTTACTCATCGCTATTTAAGGCAACAATACAGAAATAAAATCACAGGAGGTCATACTGTGATCCTTCAGTTACATATTTTGATAATGTGGTAGGCTTTACTCCACCAACAGGAAGTGCCCTTTAAACTGTAGCCAGAAAAAATATCATATGAACTAGTACCATACAGTACTGGATGACATCACAATAGTTGGTGATCTGTCATCAGCATAGGTCAGAAATTTGGGATATTATATGTAACTGGTAACATTTGAGAGAGTCATATTGGACATAAATGGTGTGTATAACATCCAAGAGCTAATATTTTTAAATCTAAAACTTCAGCTCAGGCCATGGTGTATTTTTGTGAGATACTGAAAGCACATTTTGTACATTAGACAAAATAATATTAATAACCAGGTTGATGGTTCATTTTAAGCTGTCCTGTTCTGCATGAGTACTGCATATTCTCACTTAAACCTGTATTCATTCTCAGAAAAGCTGTCATTCAATATTAAACAACATTTGGAAACTTTGCTTTAGGATTTAAAATTTTATAGACATTCTTCCTCTATAAATTAGACAGAACATATACAGTTTAGACATTAAAGGTGTTTCAAATAGGATGTGGCATTCTTGTCTTGACCCAGTAAAATAAAGGGGAAATAGGATTGTTTAGTTTATGCTTCAGCCACTTTCCTGTTTATGCTTCAGCCACCTCTCTATTAAATTTAATAACCTTAGGTATGTTTATTAGCAATTTTAAAGGTACTTAAATGTTTTCTTCTTTTGAATATTTTTCTTGAAATGACAGAAAATAATGTCTCTTTAGTAAAGAGAAATTATAACTTTGGGTTTACTATAATATACTTCCACTAATAGTGAATTTAGTTCTCTGTAAGCTCTAAACTCTCTTTTCCTGGAATAGCAGGAAGAACTAATAACTATTGTCATCTTTCTGAAAACCAAGAGTTTTGTTATTTTCCTCTATTTTCTTTCTCTTTATATTTTCTCCACTACAAAAAAAATACATTTTTCAAATAGACTGTTTTTATTGATTTCTTACATAAGGTTTGTAAAACATTGCAGCATTATGGAGCCAGTGAAAATTCTTCCTGAGATAAGCATGTTAACAGTTTAACGTTATCATCTTTTAAATATTTGTATGCTTATCTGTCTATCTATCTATCTATATAAATAGATATATTATTGTGTACTTTGTTCTCTTTATACAAGCGGAATAATACACATAACTGGTTCTATGAGCTGCTTTTTATTTATATAACAACATATCATAGGTACCTTTGACCTTTTATAACAATAGTTAAGTCTTCTGTATTACTATGTACCAAGTACTATTTTAAGTACTTTATCTATAACTCCTTTAATCCTTATAACAACTCTACTTCACAGATAAGGAAGTTAAGATGCGGAGCCTAGGTGACTTACCCAAGATGATAGTTCTAGTAAGTGGTAAAGTTGGCATTTGAACACAGGCAGATGGTGTCAGATGTTTTACCTCTACTCTTTCTGCTTCCCAAGAAAGAGAGAGTTACTTTTACATTTTTATGGCTAGTTTATGAATAGAAACTATTATGAAATAAGAGCTCTACAAACACACAGATAGTAGATTAATCCTGCTTTTGGAAAATAAAATGTCATTAAATGTCATTAACAAAATAATGTATTTCTCTACATGTATAGATTTCACTGATTTTTTCCATTTTGCTTTATAATTTCCTTTATGATTTGAATGTCAATAAATATGTATTTTTTTAATCAGAAAAAAGTCATTTTCACTTTGAATAAAGTAACTGGAACATACTAAGTCAAATCAGTACTGCTTTATTTTATTTTTTTTAGCTTAAAAAAAATCAAAGCCACTACTAATAGTAAACATCAAAGACATATTCATGAGACAATCTACTAATTAATAATGGTAGCTAACATATATTGAGTTCTTATGTACTTAGACTATACCAGCCAAGTGCTTTGTATGTATTTTCTCATTTAATCCTCATAATTCTCTACTAGTATGTCCCTTTTCTTTTCTTTTTTTTAATTTTTATTTACTTATGATAGTCACACACACAGAGAGAGAGAGGCAGAGACATAGGCAGAGGGAGAAGCAGGCTCCATGCACCGGGAGCCTGACGTGGGATTCGATCCCGGGTCTCCAGGATCGTGCCCTGGGCCAAAGGCAGGCGCTAAACCGCTGCACCACCCAGGGATCCCAGTATGTCCCTTTTCATGGTTGAGGAACCTGAACTTTGAATTGGTGAAGACATTTGACAGAGGTCATACAGCTAGTGAATAACAGTGATTTGAACCAAGGCTAAGTGCACAGTCCGTGTCTGTGTATCTGTGCTCAGCTGTCTTCAGGCTTCGGTATAACCGTAACATCTGTTCCTGCATGCAGCTTCTACATCTCATACGTTCATGGAAAGCCCTCAATAAAATCATTAGAAGTCTAGTGATACTGAAATCATGTTCAACAGCTTTAATGAATGTTCTGATTTAAAGAAGAAGGTTCAAAAAAAAAAAATAAAGAAGAAGGTTCCATATATCATACACAGATAACTGAGAAATCGTGTTTCAAATATATATCTTACTGTTCTTTTCAGTACTTAAGATTGTGTAACCTAAGCATAGATTGCATGTTTATCTTTATGTGTTGTAAGCCAAAAGCTTCTGGATCCCAAATGCTGCCTGAAATTTGCACTCAGTTGTCCTCCAGTTAGATCATTTCAGTCCTAGGCATGGTCTAGAAGGCTTACACTTGAAACTGTTATTCCTTATCAATCCTTTAAGTAAAATCATATTTATTAGATGCCTAAACCCATAATCTAGCTGCGCCCAGCACGACTACATTTTGTTAAGGGGAAAGTATTGTCAGGAAAATCCTAGAGCAATTGCTTAAGGATTGGGAAAGTATAAAGGATATGGCAAGGCAGCAGCAAGAGAGTGACAGGGGAAGTTGCCAAGGACAAATTTGGCTTATTAAGCAGTTTAGCAGAGATGAGTTCTATATATAAATTGTAGGTGAGGGACATTTTTGCATAATCTTGGCAAAATGTAGAACAAACATCGGTTGGTAAGAATAGCCTTTTGGTGGATTCCGTAATAAATACAATTTCTATATAATTCTATAAAATCATTGCTTGTAAAAAGTCTATCTATAAAGTTTATGTTAGCCCTTTTGCTAGGCTTTTTTGCCATTTATCTCTAATATGGATTTACATATTTAAAAGAAGATAAAAAGTAAAACAGGATTGAGAGGAGGAATTTTCTGACATTTAAGTATGGTTTGGAACAGTGTGTATTTTCAAAGGCAGAATGAAAAGTACATGTATATATTATACAATGCCTTAAATGTATATTTAATAGCTCTGTGCCAGTTTTAAAGGGTATCTTAAAATACATGGCAAATTGAATTTTTACTCTTTTATTCATGAATTGAGACAACCCTCCAGAAACACTTAGACTCATAATTCTGGCTCCCTCAAACCTTGGGCTGCACAGAGCTACAGTTTGTTGGACTTTTCTCTACATCATGGCATCCACTCAAATTTTTCTCAATATTTGACTTAAATTTTTGAGGTAGGCTATTTTCAGTCATGGATCCCTGGACAACTTAATATCCTGCCACTTGGAACTGTGTCTACCATTTAGGCTAGTCAGCTGTGGCCAGGGGAGGCAGACACCACAAATTATCTAGTATTAAAATTAAAAATTAAAAATAAACATATAGATGGTTCATATCAAGCATATTAGAAATATGATTACTTACAGAAGAATACATATATGAAATTTTTAACCCTTTAAAAACTAAAATCTAATGTTAAATCCCTCTAATTTATTAATTTGATAATATATTAATTTACTTAAATTTCGTTTATGATACATGTTCTAGGATTCTGAGGATCTGAGGGCTGCAAAAAATCCGTATCTGTCATTCTTTTGTTGAGCTACGCAAAACTCTTTCAGGTTGAACATATCTAATAGAAGATATCATCAAAGTACATTCAAAGCCAAACTTCATTTTTCTGTGTGGAAATCACATGGTCTCTGACTTATAAGAATATAAATAAGGTTCTTAACTCCCCCTACCCCCTTCTGCAATGGAATTGTTACCTCTGTTGACTCTGTGTCTTTTTATTTCCCTTTTTCTCTGTCTCCAATTCTGTTTCCAATTCACTTGGATAAATACCCAGAAGTAGGAATAATAGGTCACATGATAGTTCTATTTTTGATTTTTTGAGGAACTTCCATACTGTTTTCTGTAACACCTGTACCATTTTACATTCCTAGCATCGCACATGAGTTCTAATTTCTCCACATCCTTTACAGCATTTGTTGTTTTCTGTTGTTTAAATGATGGCCATCTTAAGTGTGAGATGATATCTCTTAGTGGCTCTGTCTTTCATTTCTCTGATGATTAGGGATGTTGAACATCTTTTCATATACCAACTGGCCATTTGAATGTCCTCTTCAGAGAAGTGGTAAATCACATGGATTGATTCTTGTATGTTGAACCATCCTTGCAGCCCAGGAATAAATCCCGCCGGGTCACGGTGTATAACTCTTTTAATGTGCTATTGGATTTAGTTTGTTAGTATTGTGTTGAGGATTTTTGCATCTATATTCATAAGGGATATTAGCCTGTAGTTCTATTTTCTTTGTTTGGCTTTGGTGTTAGAGTAATGTTGGCTTCATCAATGAGATTAGAAGTGTGCCCTCTGAGACAGGCGAAAGAGAAATCACCCCCTGGGGCAACCCCCAAAAAAGCCAGCCTGTGGGGTATATTTTCCAACTTTTTCCCTCCCTTGGAAGAAGCCGGGCATTGGGAGTTTCCCCCGATCATGCGATGCCACGGGGCAGAGCTCTGAAAAGTGGGTGCCATGTCTTTTTCTGCTGGCTTTGCTATAGCTGGTTTCATGCTTGCATGTGGTATAGGAACTCTTTAAGTGGCTTCTGGATTTCTCACAAAGGAAATTGGTCTGTATATTGTTAATTTAGTGGGAGGGAAACAAAGAATCTAGTGCTCCCTATTCTCCCATCCTGCTGATATCACCTCCTACTTGTGTGTCTTATATCAAGCACTTGCCATAATAAATCAGTATTTTAAAGAATTCAAGCATGAGATTATTGGGATCTAGCATGTAACCAGTGGTCAATTGAGAGCTGATATTTAAAAGAGAGAAAAATCTAAGGGACAAATTCATGATATATTTAAGTTATTCTAACATACTTGCATTCTTAAATTAGCAGGAATTAAAGGTTCCAGATTTTTATTAAGCCATTGTCATGTGGCTCCTATTGATAACAGACACTAAATAGTGTAACAAGCATTTTTTAAAAAATTGAGATATAATTCATATGCCATAATATTCACTCTCTTAAAGTATAATGGACAATGTTTTTTGGTAGAATTTTATGAAAATCCCCAAACTTTATATATATATAAACTTTATATATACATATAAATTTATGTATTTATATTTTAAATGATCTAAAATTAAATTTATATATTAAAATACATATGTATTTCTCATCTAACTGAGATAGGCTAACCTATCCAAAACACAAGCATGAAGTGAAAAAAAGTTTTTAGAATCGAAAAAAAAAAGACCCTGATAAAGCCAATGCACTTTAAAATAGTCAAAAGGCCAGATAAGTTACTATACATAAAATTAAGACTAGTGACTTTAAAAACTTGGTTATTTGCTGTTCTCAGGTAACTTTGATGATTGACACATTTCCTGAAATTGGAAATTATATTAAGGGGTAGTAGGTTGAGCCAGACAGGTATCACTGGAAGCTTCTGCTTATTACAAGTAGAGTTGATGTAAATAAGACTCCAATTATTAGAGAGGTTGCAGTTGTCTATTGTGGAGGAAAACACAATAATATTATACCTCAAGACAACTTTATAGTGTATAATAATTGACACCGATATTTATGAACATAATTAATTTTTCATAGGCTCTTTTTGGCTAGTAGATATATATAATTATTTATTTTATACGTTTATAACTCTTGTTGATTATATAGTTAGTCTCTATCATAGTATAAAGGAAGCTCACCTACAGTTGACCACCCAGACATAACTAAATGGCTTGAATATAATCAGATATATATCTTTTTAAAAATTGGTATTGTACCATATGTATGTAGAATAAGTTCCTGATAAGCTTTTTTGGTTGTAATATAAGTGCCTGATGTTAAGCTTTTGATTGCGGAGGCATCCTTCTTGGGGGTGCCTTGGTGGCTCCGTCAGTCGAGCATCTGACTCTTGGTTTTAGCTCAGGTCATGATCTCATTGGTGCTGGGATCACCTGCTGGCTCCATGCACAGCAGGGAGTCTGTTTAAAGATTCTGTCCCTCTGCCCCTCCTGCTCAAATAAATAAATAAATCTTAGAAAAAAGACTTCCGTCTTGAATAAACTTATTGCTAGTTATATGACACAGCTGCCAGCTGAACAACTAGATAAAGAACCAGGCTACTACCCTCACCCAGGAAGTTCTCCTTTTAGGAAGCCCTGATTGACCTAGATAACTGACAGCTTGAGTGAACCCTTTTCCTTTTCCACACCCTAATAAAGAGTAAACCCAAGAAACCCTAGGCACCTCACTCTTGACCCCAATAAAGGCAGAAAGCCCAGGTCCTTGCTTTCTCCTTTCCCCTATACCTAAGACCTCCCTGTGTGGCCCTCAGGTCATGCCACATACCTTCCAAGACTTGTGAGTAACATGCCTTGTCTTTTCAAAGTTCCCTAATAGTTGTTGCTCAGGTGCTGTAGCCCCAATGTTGGCTCTGGTCAAGAAATATATGTAGGGGCTTGCCACAGCTAGTGCAGGCCCCAGTGAGTGCCCCAGGGATTCCCAGCCAATAGAATCATTATTGATAGATTGAGACTGACATGGAACTGTGCAGTCTGTAAATTATCTTCTTTAAAAAAATTTTTTGATGACAATTTTCCAACTTCTCTCGATTTTTTCCAGCAGCTAATTTATAACTGCTGTGTTACATACTTTTATTGAAGATATATAATGATTTAATAAATCCCTTACTGTCTGACACTTCCATAGTTTCCAATTGTTAACAACTATAAACAGTGTTGCAATGATGCACTTTTAATTAGCTATTTGCACTCTCTCTAGTGACTTCTTTAGGACCAATTCCTAGAAGTAGATTGCTATCCTCAAGTAGCTATAATTTTAAAGTTATCCATTGCCCTTGTATGAGTTTCCTATTGCTGCTGTAACAGATTATTGCTGCAAACTTTGTTTAAATAACAAAAATGTATTATCTTCTAGTTCTGGAGGTCAGAAGTTCTAACTTTAAGGTGTCCACAGGGCTGCATTCCTACTGGAGGCTCAGAGGAGACTGTTTCTTTGCCTTTTCTAGCTTCTAGAAGACATTTGCATTCTTTGGCTTGTGACCCTTTCCTTCATCTTCAGAGTCAGTAGTGTAGCATCTTAAATCTCTCTCTCTCTCTTTCTGACCTCTGCTTCTTCCCTCATCCTGTCTCCTTTTCTGATTTTGACTTTATTACCTCCATTTTTTCCCCTAGGATCCTTGTGACTACATTAAGCCTACATGGTTAATCCAGGATAATCTCCCCATCTCAAGATCATCAATTTCATCATACTTGTCAAATCCCCTTTTAACATATAAAGTAACATATTCACAGATTCTGGGAATTAAGATGTAGATATTTTGGAGGGCTATTATTCTCTCTACCAAAGTCTTCAAAAAAAGTTTTACCAGCTTAAAAAAAAATTCAGTATAGTTAACATACAGTGTCATATTAGTTTCTTGCCTATAGTTGACTTCTCTTTTCTATTTTTTAAATTGTTTTTTAAAATTTCATTCATTTTTAAACTTTAATTCCAGTAAATGCTTAACACAAAATGTAATATTAGTTTCAGGTGTACAACATAGTGATTCAGCAATTCCATATATTACTCAGTGCTCATCCTGATAAGTGTGCTCTTACTCACCTTCACCTATTTCATCTATCCTTCCACCTACCTCCCCTCTGGTAACCATCTATTTGTTCTATATAGTTAAGAGTCCATTTTTGGTTTGTCTCTTTTTTTCCCCTTTGTTCATTTGTTTTGTTTCTTAAATTCCACATATGAGTGAAATTATATAGTATTTATCTTTCTCCAAATGGTTTATTTCACTTTGTATTATATTCTTTAGCTCTATCCACGTTGCTGCAAATGGCAAGATTTCATTCTTTTTTATGGTTGCATAATATTCCATTATATACATGTGTGTGTGTATATGTAAAGATATATATGTATATATATACACACTACATTTTTATTGATTCATCTATTGATAGACACTTGGTCTGCTTCCATTATTTGACTATGGGAAATAATGGTGCAATTAACATAAGAGGGCCTATGTCTTTTCAAATGATTGTTTTAGTATTCTTTGGGTAAATAGTAATGCAATTACTGGATCATAGAGTAGTTCTATTTTTAACTTTTTGATTCCTTTCCATACTGTGTTCCAGAGTGGCTGTATCAGTTTGCATTCCACCAACAATACATGAGCTTTCCCTTTTTCCCACGTCCTCACTAACACTTGTTTTTTTGTGTTTTTTTATTTTAACCATTCTGATGGGTGTGAGGTGATATCTCATGATGATGAGTGGTGTTGATCATCTTTTCATGTGTCTATTGGCCATCTACATGTCTTCCTTAAAGAAGTCTCTTCATGTCTTCTGTCCATTTTTAAATTGGATTATTTGTGTTTTGGGTTGAGTTGTATAAATTTTACAGATTTTGGATACTTACCCTTTATCAGAAGGTTGTCTTTTAGTCTTACTGATTTTTTCCTTTGCTGTGCAGAAGGTTTATATTTTGATGGAGTCCCAATAGTTTATTTATGCTTTTGTATCCCTTGCCTCAGGAGATGTATCTAGAGAAATGTTGCTACTGCTGATGTCACAGAAATTACTGCCTATGCTTTCTTCTACGAGTTTTATGGTTTCAGAATTCACATTAGGTATTTAATCCACTTTGAGTTTATATTTGTGTCTGGTGTGAGAAAGCCATCCAGTTTCATTATTTTGCATGTAGCTGTCCAGTTTTCCCTACACCAATCATACTCATCTCTTTTAGTTTCCTTTTCCTGCCACGGGGCATTTTCAGATGCTGATTCCTCAACCTGAATGATATCTGCCCCTTCATTTCACCTAAATAATGTTAATTATTTAGAACTCTCAGTTTAACCATTATTCAGAGACAACCATTATTCTTGACACCCATATGGGTAGATCATGGCATTGTTTCCTTCTGAATCTGGAAGAAGCTTAAGAATTCTTCTTCCTAGTACTACTTCTGGTAGCCACTACCAGCTGGTTGAGGCATGGCTGGAAGAGACTTCTGTGTTATCCTCACCTCTTGCTCTATTTCACTATTAAGTATAACCTTAGCTACAACTAGTCAATGAAATGCTTTTTTTTTTTTAATGAGGAATACATGCTGGTTTGGGATCAAATATCTTTTCCTGTGCATCTAATGATTTCATCATATGGTTTTTCTCTTTTGGCCTGTTGATACTCTGTTACTGTATTTCTTAAAATTTTCTACCTTCTTTGAATTCCTGAGGTAAATCCTACTTGGTCAAGGTTCGTTATGTTTATTAAGAGAGGGAAGAAGGGAGTGACAGAGGGAAAGAGAGAGAGAGAATCTTAAGCAAGCTCCACCCCTAGCACAGAGACTGAGACAGGGCTTGATCCCACAACCCCAAGATCATGACTTGAGCTGAAATCAGGAGTTGGAAGCTTAACTGACTGAGCCACTCAGGTGCCGAAGGTATGTTATTCTTTTAATATTCTCCTATAGTTGAGTTGATAAAATTCCATTTAGAATTTTTACTACTATGCTGTAATTGAGATTGAATTAAGTTTTTTTTTGGTACCGTATTTGTTGTCTAGTTTAGAAAGCTAGATCATGCCAGCTTTACAAAATTGTATTTGTTCTTTGAATGTTTAAAGGAAGTTTTGTAGAGATTACATTTGAAAAACTTAAAAAAAATCTCCCTGGCTATTGGATTATTTTCCTTTGTATAACTTTTTTTTTTATCATTTATGTATTTCTAGGAAATTATTGATTTACATGAGATTTAAGAATATGGTTACATAGGCTTACAGTTATCTCTGACAATTTATAGATCCTTTAAACATATGTTCTTCCTTTTTCCATTCTTAATTTCGTGTATTTGTAGTTCTTTTCTATTTGTGGATTTAAATTTCTGGGAAATTATATATTTTTATTGTATTTTTTCCCTACAACTTCTTCCATTCATTTATGTACTTATGTACTCATTCAACACAAATGTTTCAAGCCCATGTTATATGAAGAACACTATATTGGGCACTAGAGATTCTGTGGTGAGATACTCAGGGATGGTCCCTGATGGAGCTTATAATCTAGCAGTAAGCAAGTAATCAAAGGTGTGATAGCACCAGACAGTGTAGATACATACCTGAGAAAGAATTAACCCATACGGGTGTCAAGGAAGCCTCTCTGAAGAAGGGTTGTTTAAATTGAGATCTCTAAAGACTAATTAAGTATTATTTAGGTAAAAAGAAGGGGAAGATGTCATTCCAGATTGAAGAAACAGTTTATGAAAGTACTCTGAGGCAGAAAAAGGAAACTAAAAAAGACTAATATGGCTGGACCATAAAAAGTTCTACTGTTATCTTTCACCAGAATTTTTATTTCTGTTTTTATTAGTATTACTCCTTTACTGTAGTTGTTTCTTAGTTTTCAGCTTACTAATTTTTCTTTTTTTTAAGATTTTATTTATTTATTCATTCATTCATTCATTCATTCATTCATTCATTCATTCGAGACACACAGAGAGAATGGCAGAGACACAGGCAGAGGGAGAAGCAGGCTCGATGCAGGGAGTCCAATGTGGGACTCTGGGATCACGCCCTGGGCCGAAGGCAGGTGCTAAACCGCTGAGCCACCCAGGTGCACCTTAATTTTTCTTTCTTCTGTTATTATCTCTAGTTCAGTTTACTAAAAATAATTAAGGTTATGCATTTTCCTTTGAGTATAACTTAGTCTATAATCATAATTTTTAATTTGATGTATTCTTGTTATTTTATTTTCTTTTTTCTATTTGTGGTCTTGATTTCTTATTGTATTAAGAAATGATTAGTAAATAACTTTTGTATTTATGTAACATATGTATTTATGTAACATATGTATTACATATTTTATGTATTACATATTTTATGTTACAATTTATGTAACATATGTATTACAAAGAATTTATGTATGGTGAAAATATATTCCTGGCCCAACCTGGTAATGTTTTGTAGGGTATCTACCTGAATCTACCTAAAATAGGGAGATCTTCTTTTAAAAAATGTTTTGTCTGAGATGGCTTTATTTTTTTTCCCACAGATTAGTACTTTCAGACTTCAAAAAGCTTTTGTTGTGTCTTCCTTAATTATTAGCTACAAATCTTCATTGTTGTTAACTAAAATAATTACTGAACTAATTTTGTATCTCTATATTTTCATCACATTAATTCATATATATATATACACTGATATTATACCAAATAATATCAAATATTGGATAATTAAAAACTTTATAAGTTTTTAGATTTTTCAGAGAAAAACTGTCATATAAAGGTAAATCTAGTGGACTGTTTTATATATATTTATGAACCATTTTTGGTATGTTAAGTATTACTAAAATTCTTTTCATTTTTCTACTGTGGATGAAAAGAGATGACTTCAATGACTTTTCTATTATAATTCAGTGTGAAGCTAGCTTTAAGCTATGTTTAAATACAACTCAATGTGATGTGCCTGCCTGAGGCAACTGACATTTCAAACTGTGATTCTTTTCACCCCAAAAGCAAGAGGGTCTGCTCTTTACTATAGTTGGAGCTATTTAAATGAAGTTAATTTAAGAGGTCAGAATCCAACTTGTGACTTCTCAGATTCTTCATTTGCATTACAAATCATTTGAAAGAAATGAACCAATTGACTAAAATATTGAAGAAACACTAGAGTAAAACATTAATTCGAAATCTCTTATTTTTGAGGAGCTGATCATCTACACAAAGGGAATGCAAGACATTGGACAAAATAATTTACAGTGGAAATTAATAAGGTTTTATAGGGGAGATTAAATTACTTGTTCAAACAAACTTTTTAATCACTATCAGTACCTGAGAAGTAAGTACCAGTTACATGGTACCCAATTCATATTGTGATCAGCAACTCCTTGTTTACTGGGATAGGGAGTAAAAGAAAGGAGACTGGTGAGTCTTGGTCATTTGGTCTCAAGTTATCATTCTGTTGGTTAGCATCACTGGTTAATTAGAGCCTTGAAACTGTAGATTACATGTAACCCAACCTCAATCAAATATAAAAATTCTTTAGCTAAACTTAGTTTCAAACCAAAATATTACATTTTGTTAAAACGATCTCCATGCTCACATGACCTTCTTACCTCTGTGTCTGTGTGTGTGTTTAAATTTTCATCATTTTATAAGGACATCAGTCATTGAATTAAGGCCTCCATAATTCAGTATGATGACATCATTTTAATTTGATTACAACTCTAAGGACCTTACTTCCAAATATCACGTTCACAGGTACCAGACTTTAGGACTTGAATATGTATTTTTTTAGGAACACTGCTCAACCCATCCTTATCTTTTGTTTTTTCCTTCCCATAACCTTCCTGTTTCACGATATTTCTCTCAAATTTGTCCTTTTTTTTTCTTCTTAGTGACCTTGTCCAAGTATCATTTTCTTTTCATGTGTCTTCAAACTTTATCCCTTTTCTGGCTGTCTCTCAGCATATAATTATATTCAAGTCTTCATCTTAGAAGCAACAACAGATCCTACCTTTCTCAACCCTACATTTCTTTTTATCTGCTATCCCACACTTTTCTGCATCCCAAAGTTTGTCATATATATCCACTGAAATCTGGCTTCTGCCCCACCCTGAACTGCTCTTGTCAAGATTTTTTAATGCTACCTTTATTCAGCCAGTTGAATCAATGAACACATCTTAATTCTTCTGTTAAAACTTAATGCCTTGTTAGATTTTTTTTTGATCACTCTTATCTTCTTCAAACCAATCCCTTCAAATCAAATCCCTTGATTTCTATAGTATTTCACTTTCCAGACGTTTCCTATCTCTCTGCATGCTTAGCCTTCCTGGAAGGTTTTCTTCCTTACTCTATAAATGTTGATGTCCCTATAAGATTAGTTTATCTTTCTCTTCTCAATCTAGACTTTTTTTTTTGCTTAGTCTTATCTCTTTGCATGCCTTCCACATCACCTATATTGGTACTGACCCCCCAGATGTGTCTCCAGCCCATATTTCTTTTCTGAATGCTAATTTTATATATACAACTAACCTGCTATAAGTCACCCCTTAGATGTCTTATGAGCACTTTGGATGCAACAAGTTGAAATTACAGTCACCAATTCTTACTTCTTACCTTACTCCTTCTTCCATATTATTTTCTTTCTTAGTGAGCAGCACTATCTAGCCAGTTACCCTATTGAGAAACCTTAGCTTATCTATAAGCTCTTCTATTTTCCTTACAACTATATTCAATTTTCCTATTATGTCTCCATAATGTCTTCCAAATTAATCTTTTTTTCCCCAAGGTCACTTGAACTGGTTTAGATTAGTCCTTTATATTTTATTTTTGGATTCTTCAATTATTGCATCATGTCCAGTCCAAACCATTTTCCATGTATTGCCATTTTGATTTTCTAAAATGCAATCTGATTATGATAATCTACTTAAAATATTTTTAAGCCTCATAATAGCCTTCAAAATAAAGTCTCAAACTCCTGTATGTCCTTCTTTAGTCATATATCTACTGTTTCATCCTGCAAACTTCATCCATGTTGAAATATGTGCACCACCTTGAATGTGCCACACTACTTCTTCTATGTGGAAAATCTTCCATCCTACTCTTCATCCACTAATTCCTATTCTCTTATGTCCTTTAAGGAGCAAAGTCTTCTTTGACCCTAAACTCCTCCATATGATTTAGATTTGGTGCTCTTTGATGAGACTTTTATATACTCCCATAGAGTTATGTGTTTACGTCTATATAGCAATGTAGATGAGATCTTATGTTTAAAAATATGTCCATAAATTAGCACAGTGTTTGTCACATAAAATCCACTCCATTTTTTTAAAGTCATGGAAATGGGCAAGATTGAACTGAATATAAAGTGATAAAAGGTGACAAAGATTGGATTCTTAAAGGAAGACAAACATTTAGGAGGTAGGCAGAGGAGGAGACGTATAATAGAGACCAAAAGGTTGTCAAAAGTTCTCTCAAGAGAAAAGAGCCAAGAGGTAACGGTATTTTTGGTTGTATATGCTTTTGTTTAGGAGAGTGTTGAATTATACCTACTCCTGACTTTTGTCCAGTTAGAAAAGTTCCTGGTGTTTAATTTTTAGTGGGCAATTGTTATGAATAGTTGCATTAAGATAAGCTAGGATGTGTTTGGAGAAGTAGTATGCCAAAGTATGCCACTCTGATTCCTCCAACAACCAAATCACCTATTTCTCCAGCTCCTGGGAGTGGTTAACAGATATCTCTCAACTGAATTCCTCTTTAAGTGCTTAAAATATAAAATGTAATAGCCTTAATTCCAAGACTTGTCCTCAGATACAGCCACCTGACTTCGTCCAATGGCTGATAAATATGATCCCATATTGGGTACTACATCCAATGACTGATAAATGTAGAGGTCTGTCCTCTCCCAATTTTTGACATTCATAAGAGCCATCCTAACTCCAGAATTCTCCGTGGGATCAGCCAGGGCCTTTGTTGTGACTGCATTGCTGCTCAGCTCTTCCTCTGCCCAGTGGTACTTCTTTTACCTCTACTACATGTTTTGCTTCCAAGAACACATTCCTGTAAAGTTCCTGTGTACTTGGCATACCTGGGTGGCTCAGTTGGTGAAGTGTCCAACTCTTGCTTTCTGCTCAGGTAGTAGGATTGGCCCTGTGTCAGGCTCTGCAGTAGGCAGAGTCTGCTTGTCCTCCAGAATCCCCCACTTGTGTGCACACTGTCTCTCTCTATATATCTCTCCCATAAATAAATAAATAAAATATTTTTTAAAAAGAAGATAGGTCTTCAATTTTTGTTGCATTTATTCAAAATCAGTTTAAGATCTTTAATGAAATCATTCAACGAATAGAGTACTCAATAACTCCAGTTTTTGAAGCTTTTAGAAAATTGCAGTAATAGCAAAATGGAAGTTGTTGAACTTTATTTTCACCAGGAAGGGAAAGTGCTGAACAAATTAAACAAGGACAGGTCAGTGTATGAGCTTTGATTTCTAAATTCTATAACTGCATGATGTAAAATTTAACCTTTAGGAGATTTATGATGTATCTGGAAATAATAACGTTTAGAAGGCATTTTGCAGCATCTAAATTTGAAAAGAATCATTAGGTGACTTATTTGACAACTGTAATAGGAAGATACCCTGAGTGGTGGCAAAAAGATGGTGCTTGTGGAGATGTTTTGGCTGCAATGTTTATGCATTTGTGGTGGCCATGAGATGTTCCTGGCAGCGCTCCTACCTCTGCCTGGGTCTCTTCCATTCAACCTTCCCTCCTCTCTCCTTTATTCAGCATTAGATTTACATTACCAGGTCTCCCAGTCTTTTCCAGATCCTTCTCCATTTTTTCTCACAGTATACCCTTAATAAAACCTTCCATGTTTGGGGTGCCTGTGTGTCTCAGTTAAGCAGCTGACAAACAAAAACAAAAACCCAGAATGGATCAAAAAAAGCCATCATAAAGAACAGAGGTGCCAGACACAGGCCAGAAGGTAGCTAGAAAAATATGCCTTAGGAAAGTTAGGGAGTCCTATTACCTTATTTTTAAAGCGTACCTAAACACCTATTTTTCTGTTGATCTAGCTACTCCTGCCCTATCCCCCAACATGGCACGCTGGCTTGCCTTGCAAGGCCTCAGTTGAAGAATCCCACGTACACACAAGCTGGTGTAGTAGTTCTTAATTCACTAGAAGATCTCATCCCCGAATGGTCTCATTCCAGGTGTGCAGCTGACTACCTTCATTATTCTGCTTAGAGATGGTTTCACCTCTTAAAAATATAGCTATTAAAACACAAAACATTGTTTTTATAATGATCAACAAATCTTCCCTTCCCTTTACATGGAGATGAAAAATGGCTAAGTACAGAGTACTGTGAATTTTTTACGGTTGAAATTCTCATTAAATGATCATTAGCTAATGGTCACTAAATTTATAGATTAAGGAAATTATATATAGAATACTGCCAAAGCACAATAAAAGACTGAAGTTTGCCCATTTCTACTCAGGAAGTCCCTTCACTCCCAAGCGTCATATTTTGACTCTGGAGTTTATTGTTATTACTGTTTTTCCTCCTTTTGATCTTCCTTTTGTTTCTCAGTGCCAGAACTTCCAGAGCCTTCTTGCTCAGATGCCATCTTTTTGTATGCCGTTTCGAAGAGCTTCAGTGATGCTTGCTGAAGGGAAGATGCTGCCTGCCTTACGTTTTCTCCTGTTTCACTGTCTTTTCGAGCCGGAAGTTCCCTCATTTTGGAAATCTCTTCTTTTAGCTTGTTGCATTCATCAGCAGGCAACTGGTTCTTGAATTCTTCCATTTTTGTTTCTGTGTCATGAATGATTTCTTCAGCCATATTAACTGCTTCAACTCGTTCCTTCTTTTTTTTTTTTTTTTAAACTCGTTCCTTCTTTTGCTGGTCTTCCTCAGCATACTTTTCTGCATTTTTAACCATATTTTCAATATCATCTTTGCTTAACCCACCAGAAGACTGGATCACAATCTGCTGTTCATGTCCTATACCCTTATCTTTGGCTGAAACATGTACAATCCCATTGGCATCAATGTCAAATGTAACTTCAACCTGAGGGACTCCACGAGGGGCTGGGGGAATCCCAATCAAAGTAAATTGCCCAAGAAGTTTGTTGTCTCCAGCCATCTCTCTCACCCCGACACACTTTAACCTCCACTTGAGTCTGACCATCAGCAGCAGTAGAAAACACCTGGCTTTTCTTGGTTGGAATAGTGGTGTTTCTGTTGAAAAGTTTGGTAAAAACATCTCCCAGAGTCTCAATACCCAGAGACAGAGAGGAGTGACATCCATGAGCAGCACATCTGTGACATCACTAGCTAACACACCTCCCTGAATGGCAGCTCCGATGACCACTCCCATGGTCAAGCCTCATCAGGATTGACAGCTTTGCTTGGGCTTGGCCAAAGAATCACTTCTCCTATGTCATTCTTGATGACTTCTGCATCTTGCATGGCTTTTTAGCATGGAGCGATGGTCCTCCTGATTAGATCAGTGACAATGCCTTCAAACTAAGCCCGTGTCAGCTTCATATTCAAATGCTTGGGTCCAGAAGCATCCACTGTAAGATATGGCAAATTAATATCTGTCTGCACAGATGAGGAGAGTTCACACTTAGCCTTCTCAGCAGCTTCCCGAACCCTCTGAAGTGCCATGTTGTCTTTGGTTAAATAAACCTCTGTCTTTCTTTTGAAATCCTTCATAATGTGTCATAGCAAGGGCTGGTCAAAGTCCTCACCACCTAAGAATGTATCTCCATTGATGGACTTCACCTCAAACACTCCTTTCTGAATTTCCAGGATAGAAATATCAAAAGTCCCACTACCTAAATCATATACAGCAATGATCTTGTCTTCTGATTTATCTAGACCATAGATAAATGGCCAGCATCCTTAGTGGCCTGTCTCTGAGAATCATGGAAATAAGCTGGAACAGTGTTCACAGCATTTTTTGCTGTATGCCCCAAGTAATTTTCTGCAGTCTCTTTCATCTTCATCAACACAAATGTTCCAATCTGACTTGAAGAATAGAGTTTTCCATGAACTTCAACCCAGGCATCTCCATTGGAGGCAGGGACAATTTTAAAGGGCACATTTTTAATATCTTTCTGTTCTTCAGGGTCATCATATCACTGGCTAGTGAGACACTTAGTGGCATAGAATGTGTTGTTTGGGTTGGTGACAAACTGTCTCTTGACTGACATGCCAATAAGTCGCTCACCATCTGATGTAAAGACCACAACTGAAGGGGTGGTTCTGGCACCTTCAGCATTCTCTAGCACCTTTGTTTGTTTTCCTTCCATAACTGCCACACAGGAGTTGGTAGTACCCAAATCAATACCGACAAGTGCTCCCTTGATTGCTTCTGATGCATAGTCCCACCTTGAAACAATTCTAAAAGCCTCATGACTAAGGCCATTCCATCCATCCTTGTGGCAGGCGCCTGTGGGGCCCCGGGAGGCTAGACAGTGGAAGTATGGACAGCACATGCAATCGGAGGGACAGGAATGTGCCAACGTTCCATTTTTTTAAAATAAAATTGAAAAAATCCTCCAGTTAGGATACTTTGCTTTTGCCCTGAGTTTGTCAGGTGTTTTAGCAGCCTTAGAGTATGTTTTATTAGTATTTTGTCTTATATTTAAAGAGTATACTAAAGGTTTCAATACTTTAAACTTCTTAACCATAAAATACAAATTTATTATCCAGACCAGGAGGGTGAAAGGAAGTGCTCACACAAGTTATATAAATTTTGAGTAATTTATTTGTTGAACAGAGTTCGATCCAAAAACTGGGCATGGAGCCTGATGCAGAGCTCAGTCTCACAACTCTAAGATTATGACCTGAGCCAAAATCAAGAGTTGGACACTTAATTGACTGAGCCACCCAGGTGCCCCCATATGTTTGTTAATAGTTTCTGAGACTTACCTATTGCTGAAACTATGTCACTGATAAATGTTTAATCATAAATTTTTAATGCTTACTTCTAAGAACCCTGAGAATCTGTTAGATGTAGTTCAGAGGCCATTGCAGGGAGAGGTAGCTGCCAACCAGAATGTGTCTGGTCCCTCCTCCCTATGGTTTGAACTAAAGCAGCCCACTTCATGTGTTTTGTGTGTTAAATTTGTACATTTTTTTGCAAAATAAAAATAAATAAATTCTGTTAAAATATTTGAAAACTACTGACCTAGTGTTCTTTTGTATTTTAAAGCAAAATCTCAGTGTCTAAAATTATTCTACCATTGATATTTTCAACTCTTCATAAAGTAGGCTGGTTTTTGGAGTTTTTCCTCTTCTTACTCTAAATTTTTTTTATTGTTTGGTTTTGTACCTACTTAAATGAGGTGAGGGAGAGGGTTTCAAAATTACTTGATAAAGGCAGAGACTTATAATGATGTGTATTTTAATATAGGAATGTAGTGATAATGAAAAGAAAATATGTACTCATGAAAATTAGTACACAGAGACTTATGGTAATATTATATTGTATTTGGAGAAAGTAGCAATACTAGAAAGAATACAGACCTTTGTGTTTTAAAATTCTATCAAATTCTGACTGCTAAATAGTGTTTAAAATAAGAGATGACCTCTATGTATAGAAATATTTAATCAAGAGAGAAAATATAATCACAATTAAAATTTTAAAGCATAAAAAAAATTGGATATTTGTTTTTAATGTAATAAATGGTGATGTTAATTTTTTAGTCATTTGTTTGTTTTCTAAATATTTTCCCAATGCACACATATTTCTTATGTAATCAAGCAAACAAAACCAAGATAATGTTATTTTTGAAATCAGTATTGTAACTTTTTTGTTATACTATGGTATGTAAACAAATAGAGCTGTGGTTGAAATGGTCAACAGTGGTATCTAAATCAGGTAAGGAAGAAAGAAAGGTCAGGAAAGGTTTGGGCTGGGAGAAAATGAGACTAAATTTTTTCATGTCCAAAGACTATGAGTAAAGGAATGAAAGATCTGGCAGGATAGGAAGTTGTGATCAGAAAGTGCCGCATCAAAAAAAAAAAAAAAAAAAAAAAGAAAGAAAGAAAGAAAGAAAGACAGAAAGAAAGTGCTGCATCAATATATCTGAGGTTGAAAAGTTCTTTTGAAGACAAGAATCTACACTAACCTCTGGGAATAGAGTTAAGGTTATTGCAGTTTAAGAATCCAGCAATTTTATGACAAGGTCATTATACGAGTTGTCTATGTTGATGCTGGTATGATTACAGAAGTTAGTGCAAATAAAGAATGTGAATAAATTTCCAAAATCTTCATTAACAAAGTGAAGTGGCAAGGAGGTCAACACATGATGGCAATGAAGAAGGCTAAAGAGCATTGTAGTGGAGTGGCTTAAATTTTTGATAAGACTGATTTTTCATCTTTTATATAATATACATTTGTATGTAAGTCTCATTTTACTTATTTGTTTTTATTCATGGACTAAAAAGTGTTGATAGGGATTGTACTTGATGCAAAGTCTTAAGGAAAATAAGGCTTTACTCTCTTGTTGCTTAATTAGTGATATTAATATATACTTTAAAACTTTTACTACAGGGTCTAGACAGTATATTAAGAGACAGACTATACACAAACACATGTGCATCCAGCATTTCCTAGAGTGTTGAATCTGAATTACATGAACACAAAGGTCATTAGACTCTGTCTCTGTATCAGATTTCATCAGACTATGCCCCCTGCATAAATCCTTTCTTTGTTCTAATTCCATGCTAAACGATTGATTTTCAAACTACTAATTCTCCTTTCAAGTAGTTAATTCTGATATAATGCCTGGTTTGAAAATGGGAACTTGTCCTGACACAACTGATATATTAAGGAAAAAACTGAACTTAATGTGAATTATGAATTTACATTTAGCTGTATGTGATACTATCCCTGAGAAACTGCATCCATCCTCTGGCCACCTTCTGGTCATAGTTCACAACCCTTACATGGGAAACATTTGCTCATCCCCCCCCATGCCCTCACCCCCACCAAAGTATTATCTCATTACAGCATCAGCTGGAAATCAGGGATCTTGCCAACCAATCAGGTCTGGGTATAGAAGAGGCTCCTGGGGTGTGGTTCCTTGAGTACCTTTCCTTTGAAGACCTGTAAATTAATGGGATTATTTATCTGGATGATGCAGTCAACATACACTTGGGGGAACAGGAGAACCCCTTTTAGGCAAAGGAGGAAAACACAAAGCACATGGCAGCTATTGGTCCATAGCAATTCTGAAACCCAGCCGGGCACATGTTGCCAGTTTTTAAAATAAATCTCAGCCTTAATTCCTGGAAGGTATTTTTTTTTCCATGACTTTTGACTCTGTCCCTGGACTTATTTCTCCACTCCTGCCTTTTGAGTCATCTCTCCTTTTCCAGAAGAACTTGTCTATGTTTGTAGCTTAGCCTATTCCTGCCAACCTTATATAGGGTTTTTTTGAAGTATAGAGTTCAGGGATTGACAGACTTTCACAGGTATAAATGGACACTTGTGACATCATCTGTAGAAGTAGTTTGTAATAGTCCAAACACTTGTTTTATTTCTTACCCTCTCTTTCCCTTTCAATCAGAGCTGGTAAAATTATTAAAAAAAAAAAAAAAACAACTGTGGAATTTTAATGTATCAATTTATAATCTACTTCTTTAGATAAAAGAGTTAAAAGCCACAAGCACACTTATTTTGAGACAAGCCCTTCTCTACTTTGAACTCCTGTGAGATTGTTATGGGAAAAGCCCTTAAGGTATTTAGAAGCCTTTTCTCTGAAACATTCTATGAGGTATGGTTTTACATTTTTCTGAGGTCTAACAAAGATCTTACAGCCCTACTCTGGATTTGACCTTAGCCTAGAAGCTACTAGGGATGAGAGACAGTTTTATTTCCAAGACCAGTGAATCTTGGATCCTTTATATTTAATAGGTTATTATTTAACTTACTTATCTCCTTTCATATTATATCGTAGAAGTGAGAAGAAGTCAGGTAGCACTTTTAATATTCTTCCTGGAAATCTCTTTGATTATATTATTACATTCTCCATATACATTTGCTACATTTCTATGCTACCAAACTTTCTAATACTACATAAAAATATTTCCCATTCATCCAGATTCCAGTAACATTTCTTTTACTATCCTTTGAGTACTCATAAAAGCCTCTTTGAAACCCTTTAGTTTACTCTCTCCTAAGAGCCTTCCAGCTTTTGGTTGCAAAGTCAGTGCCACATGTTTTAGGGTTTTGGTACAGAAATCTCTAATTCCAGGCTTAAAATTTTGTTCTAGTTATCTTTACTACATAACAAATCTCCTCCAAACTTAATGGTATAAAACAACCATTTTATTATACTCATGGATCAATACATAGACATTTGTGCTGCTTCCATATCTTAGCTATTGTAAATAATGTTGCTGCAAACATAGGGGTTAAGGCATTAGACTTATGATCACTACTGTTCACATAGCAGATATGGCCTTTCTCTGCTCTTCAATTTCTGGGGCCTCCTCTGGTAAGGCTTAAAGCTTGAGGATGTCTCAGTGACTGGAGGATGGAATCATCTTGAAGTGTCTTCAATCATATGTCTGACATTTGATGCTGGCGATTGCTGGCAAACCTACACACGGTCTGTCCTTATGGTCTGGGCATGGTGTCCTCAGCCCTCTTATATGATGGCCTAGGGCTCCAAAGGTGAGTGTCCTAATACAAGTTAGAAGCACATGTCATTTTTATGATTTAGCTTGCAAAATCAGACTGTATCACTTTTGTTGTATTAGTTGATCGAAGGAATCACACAAAGATCCTCTTGGGGTGCCTGGGTGACTCAGTCAGTTAAGCATCTGCCTTCAATCAGGTCATGACCTTGGGGTCCTGGGATTAGGCCTGCAGGGTGTTGGGCTTCCTGATCAGTGGGGAGTCTGCTTCTCCCTCTCTCCCTTCCACTCCTGCCCCTGCTTGTGCTCTCTCTCTCTCTCTCAAATAAATAAAATCTTAAATTAAAAAAAAAAAAAGATCTCCCCAAGTTTGAGGAAAAGGCACATAGATCCATCTTTTGATGGAAAAAGTTTTAAGGCCACATTGTAAGAAGAACATGTGGGATATATTATGTTGTTGTGGCCATCTGCAAGAAAATAAAATTTGTACACCATGCCAGCCTCAATGAGGACCTGAACTATTGACAACCTCACTATCGTTGACCCCTGAATATGGACTAAACAAAGTGATCTTTCACAAATGAACGAGACACATATTGAAGGATATCCAAGGAAAATACTGACCGATCATTCTTTCCCAAATTGATTGCCAATGTAAGGATCTCCATAGGACTAGCTTCATGGGTGTGTAACCTGGGCAGTTCCATAGGGCTCTGTGCTTAAAGAGACTCCACACTTGCTTTAATTGTCTGTTGTTGCTATCTTGAAATTCTTAATTTTTAAACTTTTTATCTGTCTCATGAATTATTTTGTTAGTTCTGGACTTTCCATCCATTAGCAGTCAGGGCCCACTTGGATTTTATTGGAGATATATTAGGCCTGCATCTCTACGTATTCCCTGTCACACACTGCCTTATAAAAGAAGCAAGACAGTCTAGGATAAAACGAAAACATATGAAACAAGACTCTTGTACATATAGACAGACGCAGGCACGTAAAGAAAAAACAATAAGTACTGAAAAAATAAGCAGGTGGATGACTAAAATATTAATCAAATGTATATCTTTAAAGCAAAATGTCTGATTACTTTATTACAATGGTATACTTTTAATTCCCTTATTTAAATCCGGTTACAAATCCTAAAATGAGAAAAATTTGCATCAAGAGCTTAATGAAATTAGAACTCAGATCATGGTAGACTTACCTGGCAGCAGATGGCACAGTTAGTCAGATCAGACTCATGAATCAGAGATCTTGCCCAGTATCAAACTTCACTAGTAATTTCAAGAATAGGCAATCAAGAAGGAGGTCTGAGACATGGAAGATGGATCCTGTTGTGTAAGGTAACTTCACAAGACCTTATGGGCAGGGCCAGAGTTGCGTGTCTGCTGTAGGAAGAGAACTGCATGGTTTTTCTTCTTTGACTTATTAGTATGAAAAATATTTTACTAAACTCCTAATGATTGAACTGTGCTTTGGGGAGATACTTTATTATTTAATATTTTTAAGTGTTTTTAATTGATTAATTAACTTGAGAGAGAGTGAGAACATAAAGGATGAATACCTACCATTTACATTGATGTGGATGAAACTAGAGGGTATTATGCTGAGTGAAATAAGTTAGTCGGGGAAAGACGATTATTTTATGGTTTCACTCACCTGTGGAATATAAGAAATAGTGAAAGGCACCATAAAGGAAGGGGGGGAATTGAGTGGGGAAAAATTAAAGAGGAAGACAAACCATGAGAGATTCCTAACTCTGGGAAACAAACAAAGGGTTTTAGAAGGGGAGGTGGATGGGGGGATAAAGTAACTGGGTGATGGGCATTAAGGAAGGCACTTGATGTGATGACCACTAGATGTTATATGTTAGCAAATGTAATTTAATGAAAAAAATTAGATACAAAAAATGTAATAGATCATGAATATTTTCAGTGACATTTAAAATTTTCAAGGGTGAAAATACAATCCTAAAGCATTTAGAAAACCAGAATACAAAAACAAAATGTTATCTAAAATATTTACCCAAAAGTAATGCCAGAAGACAACTGTGCAGCATTCGCCCAACTTTAAGAGGAAGATTATTCAATACACAACGAAACTATTATTTGTATACAAAGAGAAAGATCTAATCATACGAAGATGTGGAACATATACCCCTAAACTTACCTTCCTAAAAATACTTACCTGAAAATTTACTTCAGGGGTTAAGAGGAAAATTAAAATAGTGAAATCAAGACTGAGAAAATATAAAAAGATTTATGGAGGGTATTAAAACCAATTAAATATATATTGTCTAAATAGCTACTGAAAAGATAATAGTAAAGCATAAAAAAAGTCTAAAGTAGTGAAGTAATGATTTAGATAACACACATAAAAGTGAAATTGTTACATAACATTGGTAATACAGAATAGAAATAATGTGAATCTAAAACAGTATATCATATCCCCAAAGCAGGGAGTCAATAGAATGTTGCTTATAAACTGGCCAATAAAATAACCTAAAGACATAATTATTTGGTATCTGGTAAGCTTTTTAGATCTGCAAAACACATCAATTTAAAAAAATCTATTATTCTCTGTGAATTTATTTCTGGTCTCTTAATGATATCTATCATATATCTTACTTTTCCCCTACATTTCTCTTTTGTTCTAGATCTTAACAAACTTCTCAAATGTGTCCTTCACTTCATTTTTTACTCAGCCAGTACGTTTTGAGTGCCAACTATTTGTCATTGTCTTAGGCCTTGAGAATAAAATGAGTAAAATGGATATGGTCATTCTCTCTTGGAACTCACTTTGGATAGGGGAAATGAGAGATGTGCAGAGAGAGTCCTTCCTTCACATCATCAAAAATGCCATTTTGTACAGGGACACAAAAGTGGAATTGGGGCTAATTATTTTACAGTGTTTTTCTCATTCAGTTTTTCTGCCTCAGAACCCTAGGTGCATTTTGCTTTATGAAAATTCTTCCTGGGTTCCAGCAGATCATAAAGCATTACTGTCTTTTCATGGTTATATTATAAAAAGTTGGTTTTGGGCAAATCTATTATCTCTATCTATCACCCAGTGTCCCTATATAGTTGTTGTTTTAATTGATCTTTTTCATCTCAATAGTACAGTAAGAACTATGATTTGATTTGGCACATCAATTCGTCTTTATACCTGGGACTCAATTGCAATACGAGAGGCTACATCAGAGGACAGATTTCTGAGATAAGTGGGAAGTTTAAATACTTGCAGATCTATCCCTTCTGAGTGTTGGTTATAAAGCCTGTATATTATTTAGGCTTCTTGTTTTCTCCTTTTTGTTTCTCCAGGTCACCTTTAAAAATACCGATATTTATTGACTATGTAGGAAGCATCTAGCAGTGCACATAAGGTGAAATCAATGTTTGGATGCTTTCTTAAAGCTAATTTTGTTTTAAAAATAAAATATTTGATCAAAAAAGTGTATTGTAAGTATATTCTTTTGTGAAATATCATTGAATTTTGTCAGTTCTTGTCATTTCAGAGCATAAATGAGAATTGATCATATGTATGCATTTCTAAAAATCGTAAACAAATGGAGGAACAAAAACTCTATTTCAAAAGAAGCAAGCAAGTAAACAAAAATGCAAGCCAGTGACTGACTAACAAGCATACTCATAGCTCTAGTTAGCTCCCTAAGGAAATGAAAATGAGTTATGATTTTGTTAATTGTAGTAGGCTTTTTTTTTTTTTTTTTTTTGTCTACCTATGTTTGAGTAAGTCTAGGATATCGTGGGTATGTATTCAGGTACAAATGGCCATTCCCTTAGTATTGAAAAGAATTGAATATCAGCTGTGGAGGTAGATAGAACAACAATAATGAACCCAGACCACAAAAGTTTTAAGCTGGGGATTATTGTACACCTTTGTTCTTGTTCCAGCGTTTCATTACATTCGTATTTCTCTGGGAGACAGCCTACAATTTTATAATTAAGAAGTACAAGATAGAATCCTTTGTGTTTTCTGCTGTGGTTTCTTAGTTGTGGTTTTAATTGTTGAACCAGCAGGAAAAAAGAAGTCTTTTAACTTAATTCTAAAGGATTGGAAAGGCAGTGAGCAATACGTGGATGCAATGAGATTGGGGCTGGAGATGTTTCTCACCGAGTGGAGAACTAATCAGCCCTCACACACCTTTCCAGCCAATGAATAAAACCCATTGGTAAAAGATATCCAAGAAGCAGCATTTCTTTTCTTATCTCTTGTATGGTTAGCTATTTTTGTTTTCCCATATACTAGGCATGATTTGTATATAGAGCATCTGTCTCTCTTAGTGGCAAGAACATAGTATTGGGAATGAGAAAACCTGAGCATGGTCTGTGGTTAATTAAATATAAAGTTTTGTGCAGGTTGCTTGTAAATTCCCTGGGCTTTAGTTTCTTCTTCTGTAAAGTGAATATGTTATACCACATACTTCAGTTCTTCTCTAGTTCATCTCTAAGTCATCCGGTATCTAGTCCACATACAAATTTCCCCCAAGTCCTGAGGTGTTTTTAGAACTTTTGAAGAAGTACAAATCCAGTAGAAATTCATACATTACATTTAATTATTTGTTTCTTTGGACTTTGATACAGTTCTCCGACTCCAAGAATATTCCATATTCTGGATTTGTCGAATTGCTTATAGTGAGATTTAACTTCTTTATCTTTAAACATTTTGTATAATCTAACTTCATTAGATTCCATCTCAACATTCTGGACAAGATTTCTTTATAGGTCATATTGAAACATGTTTCACATCATACCAGAAGATGTATTATGTTGGGTTATATGTTATGTCTTGAATTTCCTTTCCTTTCCACATTCATACTATCAGTAGCTGCCAGGTAAGTCTTATAATTATTTTCGTTATTTTCTTGGGTCAGGTACTCTCAGTTTCTTATTAGTGTCTAAAATCCTGGGGCACCTGGGTGACTCAGTTGAGTGACAGTCTCTTGGTTTCGGCTCGGGTTGTGATATTGGGGTCATGGGAGCCCAGCATAAGGCTCCATGACTGGCACAAAATCTACCTGTCCCTCTCCCTCTGCTCCTCCCCTACTTGTTCTCTCTCCCTCTCTCTCTCTCTCTCAAATAAATAAAGAAATAAAATCTTTAGGGACACCTGGGTGGCTCAGGAGTTGAGCGTCTGCCTTTGGCTCAGGTTGTGATCCCAGGAGTCGGGATCGAGTCCCACATTGGGCTCTCTGCGAGGAGCCTGTTTCTCCCTCTATGTCTCTGCCTCTCTTTCTGTGTCTCTCATGAATAAAATCTTAAAAAAAGAAAGAGAAAGAAAGAAAGAAAGAAAGAAAGAAAGAAAGAAAGAAAGAAAGAAAAAGAAAATCTTTAAAAAAAGAAAATCCTTAATCTGACAATCCCAAGACACTCTATATTTTGCAGTCCCCAGCAAGTCCCTTTCTGCTTCAACTAAATTGATTTGATTTTTATCTTCTACATATAATCTTGTCATTCCCACACTTTGTCTTCATATCCTATTGTCTTCCTCTGGAATCTGCATTATGATTTCCCCCTAGTTTGTGTTTATCACTCTTTATGATTTATCCCACACCAAGCAAATCATTCTATTATTCAGTTTTTTTAAACTGATCACATATTTGCTTTATGGCATATACTTTTATAATTTTCAGTGCAAGTTTTTATTTTTTTTCCAACTGGAAATAATAGCTTTTCAATACAGGGATTATGTTGGTTCGAAGTTACAGTCATTGAAAAGTTGAAAAAAGTTTTAAATATGTGACAACCTTGTTTAAAGAATAACTTTTTTTTCCCTTTTGATGTCCACAGCCATGCCATCATTTGTTAGATGAGAATGTGAGTCAACACAATAATGATGAATGAATGTACAGCTTTTTGTAAAGTCAAAGAAGCAACCCTGTGAGGCTAGGCTATTATTCAGCAGTGTTGGGAGTTTTCTCTTCTAATTTCAGGTAAGGTATGATTTTTATGTGGCCTATATTTCTGGAATTGGGCAATTTGTTCCAGATGGAGCTTTTATGGCTATGGTTTGCTAGGATATATTGCTGTCCTTGCAGATCATTCATTCACTGATAAACTGAATTGACTTTCCCATGTATTTAACTCAGTTTTTCATTGTGATATAGTGAGAAAACACTGGATTTGGAGTCACTAAACTTAGGTGTAAGTACTTGCTCTGCTACTTACCTTATGTGTGACCTTGAGCAAATACTTTAGCCTCTCTAAATTTTAATTGCTTTATCTGCAAATGAAAAAAAATCCTACAATGCCTATTTCACAGGGTTGTTGCCAAAGATAAATTAGATAACATGTGAAAATCCCATGTGATTTATAAAGCACCATCCAAATGTAAAGGATTATTTATATTTTTTAATTTATTAAGGAGTAAACAGCTTCTTTTAGGGAAAATTTTCTTTCTTCTACCTAAAAACCATATTATATTTTTCTGTTTTTTTTTTTAACTAAGAAAGATATGATTAGTATTTTTAAAAAAATAATATTAGAAATGAAAAGAAAAAAAGAGAATTCATTTTTCTTTGAATTCTTTTCAGCCATATATTTTACTCATTTTCTCTGTTATCCTCATTCCTTCTATGTTATGGTATCCTGTCTTTTTGGAGATATTCAGTAACATCTTGCTAATTTTTTTTTTTTTATTCTGATTGAATTCTTGGCTTCAGGGCTAGTTCTACCCAGTTGAACAAACCTGTCTATTTTTACATTCTTTTCTCTTTATAACATTTTTTGCTGTAAATCATATTCCATCTATCGGTCAATCACACAACCAATACTTACGTACCTATTAGGTGAAAGTCACTCTTCTGTTATTAACTTAAATTTTAAAAATGTATAATATCTGTTTTGGATTTCATTTATTCAGATAAGAAACAATGTTAGTCATCTCCTAAATGCAAGGTATCACGGTCATATAGAAATGGTTCCTATTCTCAAGAAGTCGTCATATTATTCCAGCAGATGATGTAGAAACAACCTCAATAATAAAATTGTGAAGGGATGCTTGGGTGGCTCAGCAGTTGAGCATCTGCCTTCTGCGCAGGGCCTGATCCTGGAGTCCTGAGACAGAGTGCCACATCGGGCTCCCTGCATGGAGCCTGCTTCTCCCTCTGCCTGTGTTTCTGCCTCTCTCTCTGTATCTCTGAATAATGAATAATAAATAAAAATAATGAAATTGTGGATATGGAGAGGGGAAATGAAGTATTTACAAAGAAGGGATCATTCGTGAGTTGCCTCAAATGAAGGAAGACTATTTAATGCAAAGTACTTTCAGTAATACCAAATAAGGGACAGGTAGGGTTAGGAAGGGGGAAATAGCTAGGGGGCTATGAGATCAGCCTCACAAAAATCCCCAAAATGTGGAGATGAAAGGAAACCAGAGATAAACAGAACATACTGCCCTAGGTGTCAGAGGTGGGATCCTGTTATAACAGCTGCCTGTGACCAATGGAGAATTACCAAACCCTAAGAGGGAAATGGGCCATTAAAGATGTTATCATTAGTCTTTACTCAAGATGTTAAAAGGATTTAGATTTCCTGGTTGGCTTTCAATAAAAGCAACCCTACAAGCCCCAGAAGCAACCTTGTCCGGACCCCTCTCAGTCCTGAGAGCTTTCTCTATAACCTCACTTAATAAAAATTCCATTGCTTTACTCACTCTCCTTTGTCCACAAGAATCTCACTCTCCTGCTTCAACAGAAGATTCTGATTTTTATTTAGAAAATATTTAGGAATAATATTATGACACTACTTTGGAAGGGGATTTATCTATTGCTGTGTAACAAATTAGGGTAGGTAGTGGAAGTCCACTTTATCTCTTCCATATACTATCGATTAGAAGTGAGTCACTAGGGGTGCATGGCTGGCTCAGTCAGGGGAGCAGGTGACTCTTGATCTCAGGGTCATGAGTTTGAGCCCCACATTGAGTAAGTCACTAAGTCCAACCCACATGTCCAGGGAGGGGAATCAGGCTCCACATGTTGAAGAGAGAAGTATTGAATAGTTGCAGACATATTTTTATTTATTTATTGCACACAGCTGGCTGGCATACTAGGTCCTTTATGCAGTTGAATTTTATAAGGTGACACCAGGTTAAGTTCCAATTTGAGTGCCTCCATCTCCTTCCCCTGAATCCTGGCTGCCAGAGACGGAAGGGGTTTGGAGTAGAGTGCTTGGCTTCACTAGTTTCAGATAGTTCCAGATCTTTTCCAATAGGTCATCAAAATTCCAGTGGTGATGGGTAGAAATGGGTACACAGTAAGGTACCTTATACATGATATCCAATTCCTTAATGGAAATCCGATCAATCTTATTCAACACATAGATTCAGGGGTTATAAACTCTATTTCCTTCTATCATGTTGATGAGGTCGTCTGCTGTGGCATCACTACACAAAGTCACATCAGCTTTGTGAATTTTGTATTCAACCAGAATGCTTTTAATGGTCTCAGCATCCAGTGCACTCTGAGGCAAGTGGCTGTAAGATTGATGCCTCATTTTTCCTTGTTCTTCTTAAAGCCAATGGTGCGGGGTTTGCTGTTCAAGCGAATGCCAAAGACTTCTAGATCATTTTCACTCACGTTTTTACATCCCAATGGTTTCAGGACATCCAGAACAATCAGGATCAAGTCACATGTTCAGGCCTCTGCAATGATTTGATGGTCTCTACCTTTCCCATCTTTGACACCCTCAGTGATACCTGGAAGACCCAAGAGCTGGATCTTGGCATCTTTGTATCTGATGACACCAGGCACAGTGGTCAGATTAGTGAACTCATAGGCTGCCACCTCAGAATATACCCCTGCCAGGTTATTAAGCAGTGTTGACTTCCCCACTGATGGAAAACTCACAAACCCAATTCAATCATCACCTGTCTTGGTCACATCAAAACCTTCTCCTGGCCTACCACCACCACCACCTTTTGGGGTAATGAGTTCTCTATGTAGCTTAGCAAAGTGAGCCTTGAACAGCTCTGGGTGATGTGCTGTGGCCTTGTTCTTTTGAGTCTGAGCCATCTTGGGTTCAGTCTCTGTGATCTTGGCTAAGGTGCTGCCCATGGTGGCGAGTCACTGAGACGTGGGGGGAGCATAGTGGCCTCTGCCCAGATTGTAGGAATGTTTTTAAACCACTGTACTCTGCCCTCCAGCCAAAAATCGGTTACATTCTTTTTAGCTGCAACATATACTCATTTGCTCCCAGATCTTCTCCACAAAGACTCATAATTTACAGCATCAGCTTAAAGTCTAGGATCTCACCATCTATATTATACCTAGGTAGAGATGAGGCTCCTCTGGTGTTATTCCTCAAATATTGTTGTTCTTGACCTGAAGACCTATGAACCAAAGAAACAAGTTATTTGCCCCACAAATGCTGAACACACAGTGATGGGGCAGGCATAGAATAAGTGCTATAAATACTCTCGTTCAGAAAGAGGGAAAACAGGAGGTTTATAAGGAGCCACAGGTCCATAGAAATTCCATTTTATAGAATAGCACTAGTTGGTATTCCCTTGGGAATCAAGGCCTAAGAATCATTCTCCACACCTCTTGGCCTGCATTCTGGTCTCTTGGTTTCACCTTCAGAGTCATCTTCCCTTTCCGTGAAAGGTAGCCCACACTTGTAGTTGAGTAGTCTTATAAGCCTGTTTCCTGCAAGAAGTTTGGGAACCCAAAGATCTCTTTTGATTTTGTACTATGTTGTTCCTTTTAGTCCATGCTGGTGGTATTTCCTGCCATATAATTCTCTGTAAAATTTGTGGGTCTCCTGTGATTCTTGTTGAGGGTTCATCCTTTTGACAAAAGTCATGCCTCTGAATGTTTGAGATATGCCCATTTTTACTTAGGCTTCTGCTGAGACTGCTGAGAGAACAGATCTCAAGCTTCTTAGAAGCCTCATTTGCTAACTATAAGGTTCTCTGAAGCAACTCCCGACTTCTTTTTGAGGTTCAGTAAAAGGCTTTTATATCCATTCCCTCAGCTTTACCAGTTTTTCTTTACCAATTTTTCTGAGTGTCCTGGGTTTGCTGTATAACTAGGGACATTTCTTTAATTTTAGTATAGTTCACCATCTGGAGAGGTTGGGAATTTTCAAAACCAGCAAGTCCTGCCTGGTTCCTTTGTGTTTAACAGTCCTTTTCTGAGTTTACTTCTCTTCTCTCATATTTGGTTATAATCAATCAGAAAAAAGAACAGGTGGCCCCCTCAAAACTACTTCTGGAGATATCTAGTCTTAGCTAGATAATCCAGTTCATTGGCACATTTTCTACTTTCCATGTAACTGCATGTAACAGTGTCTGGTAAACTTTCTGCCACCACATAACAAGGATTCCCTGTCCTCTAGCCTCCAATAACATGTTTCTTACTTTCCTTTGAGCCCTTACTAGTAACCTCCTCAAAGGCCATTGAGATTCTGCTAATCCTGTCTTCAAAGGCCATTCAACTTCTTCCTGATTCTTGGTTCCAAAATTTCTTCCACATTTTAGGTTTTTATTACAGTATCATATCACTTCTAGTACTGAAATCACTGTTAGTTATCTATTGCTATATAACAAATTGCCCAATATGTACTAGCTGTAGACAAAAATAAGCATTTATTATTTTTAAATTTCTGCAGGTCAGGAACTCAGCAGTGGCTTAACTAGGCAGTTCTGGCTCAGGGTTTCTCAGGAGGCTGCTGGCAAGATGTTGACCAGAGCTATGTTCACATGAAGGCTCGACTGGGGCTGCAGAATATGTTTCTAAGTGGCTCATTCATGGGGCCGGTGACTTGATGCCGGTTGCTTTGTTGGAGGCTTCCACTCCTTACAGTGTGAGCCTGTTCACAAACTGCATGACTGTCCTCATGACATGACATCCAATCTCATCCCAGGGTGGGCAATCTAGGAAAGCAAGGTGGAAGTGACAATGCCTTTATGATTCAGTGTCAGAAATCACAATCTTTTACTTCTGCCACATTCTATACATTACAAACAATTCACCGTAGACAATCAAAGGGAGGTGAATTAGGCTCCACCCTTTGAAAGGAAGAGTCAAAGAATTTGTAGACAAAAACCACCATAATCTGAATTCTGCTCTTGACCAGTGACTCTTGCAAAATGATCCCCAAGGGAATGTACACACACACACACACACACACACACACAGAGAGAGAGAGAGAGAGAGAGAGAGAGAGAAATGAAGATGAAGGGATGCCTGGGTGGCTCAGCAGTTAAGTGTCTGTCTTTGGCTTAGGGTGTGATCCTGGAGTCCCGGGATTGAGTCCCTCATCAGGCTTCCTGTGTGGAGCCTGCTTCTCCCTCTGCCTGTGTCTCTGCCTCTCTCTGTGTGTCTCTCATGAATAATAAAATCCTTAAAAACAAAAAAAGAAGTGAAGATGAAAAAAGGCAAAGATGGAGTTTGACCCCAAACCTCATATATAGGGGAAAAAATTTTAACTGAAGCTAGATGGGTCTGAATTACATAATATAAAAGCAGACCAAAAAGCTCTTAGATTTAATTCCACTCTAAAACTACTTCAGGGAGAAAAAAAGTGGAAGGAGCACCCATAAGAGAAGAGAAAGGGAAGCAGGGAGAGCAGACAGACAAAGATTTCCTTTAATACCTAGAGTTGCTTGCCTCAGCTTTTTCCAAATAGGGTAATAGCTCCACGGTTGCTACTGTGTTAAAGAGAAAATATGGAAAAAGAGAAAGATGATGGGGGATTCTTAGGGCAGCCATAGTTTTCTTATTATTCCAGGCCTCTGATAGAAAAGACCCAACGTATATATCATATAATATTTAATTAGCAAAGTGGCTACCCAGTAGTATAGTGGCCGGCCAATATAATGCCCTTAAAACTGACCAGATCATGGCAGCAGATCTCTCTTCTTTCGTAGTGTAAGAAGGGGCAGAAGGTTGGGGGGTAAGATTAACATTTCCTTATTTTTTCATTTTTTTTATCCTATTAATCTAGTTGACTTAACACACTTGTGGTCAATCTAGAGTGTGGCCATGGCTCTCATGGGGGAAAGATTAGCAGCACATTTAGGCAAGCCCCATTCATTCCTTTGTGGGACTTCTTTAGCAACAACAATTGAGAGCTAATATAAGGGGAGTCTGGGCCCCAAGTTCCTTTATGAATGTCTCTCAATGTTGCCCCTACAGGTTTCTGAGATGGATTAACTTGTAGATGAAGTTTATCCCAAAGCCACCATATGCCCTAGGCTGAGATTTCATTCCTCAATGAAATCCTTCATTCATTCCTGTCACCTCAGAAATGGTCCACTGCATTTCCCAATGAAACAGAATTATTAAAATAAGTACCATGTAAAAGCATAATGCCAAATACATTTATAGAATAGAAAAATACTCCAAATTTGTTGCCACTATAATAAATTTTAAAAATCCCCCCCTTTTTTAGGGGAGAGGGGCAGAGACACAGGCAGAAGGAGAAGCAGGCTCCCTGTGGGAAACCTGATATGGGACTCGGTCCTGGGCTTCTGGGATCACACCCTGAGCTGAAGGCAGATGCTCAACCACTGAGCCATGCAGGCATCCCTCCAGGGGCTGTTTTGAGTGGTATCTGCCCTGACCTACAGAAGAAACCCCAGCTCCAAATGCCTACTAGCTAGTGGCAATGGCCAAAACAAGCCTCAGGTGGCATGTTTGAGATCCTGAGATACAATAGGTCACAGTTTAACCAGAAAGTTTAAACAGCAGCCTTCCTACTGCATTGTAGAGAATATCTACTTTCAAGCTGGGGTCGAGGGGGGACCCTGCAGCCCACAGCACTCCTTGACTGAGCCAATCCTACACTGAGGGTCTGTCATTTGCAACATCCCATTTCCACATAGCTATTTCCATTTAATCATGACGCCTGGTTGCAATTCAGAAACCCAAGTCACTAGATGAGAAAAGGGAAAGGAAATAGAAAGACCTGAGCTGAAAGAAAGCAGATGCTCAACCACTGAGCCACCCAGATGCCCCCAGAATGATATTTCTCTTAACTCATCTCCAAATCCTTAGCACAAAAGAGCCAGGAAACCTCTGTTTCTCCTTTTTGGAGCCACAGAATATGCTGAATGCTTTGCATCAGCTCTATAACAAGCCAGTGCTCAGCTACTCCAGGCAGGAAACAGGCCCTTTCCTAATGACCCTGAGTGATCCTCACACCCTGACTGATGGTTCTTCTGGGATTTCCAGCTTTTTTCAGGGTGAAAGAGAGAAGTAGATGGAATATCACCTTTTCCACACCCTTCTTCATCCTTAGGAAAAAGGTAAAATGGAGAACAGACCAAGTATATAACTGTAATTCCTTCCCCAACTCTATTTTCTCCCTCTCTCCATTTCTAGCTCTATTTATACATATGATAAAGGAGGTATTAATATCTAATAGTTTCTGCCAGAAGACTCAATATAGTAAATCACGTGCTGGGTAGTCTAGCACTAACAGACTAGTGAACTTGAAAGGTGAAGGAGGCATCGTGTTCTTGGCAATGAGGTATTAATCAGAATATTTTATACCATCATATGGGATTAATATGAGTGAGTTATGTGACTGATCTAAATTCCTGGGCATGACACTGAAGAACTTCCCTACTCTAAGCACCATCTACTGTATCTGTACCGTTCCTCCACCTGTACTCTCTTTGAGTCATAAGAAGCATCTATTTGCTTACCACACATCATGTTGTTTTTATCAATAGGCAATTTTTTTCAGTGTTTTTCTTCTCCCTAAGACCCCTCTTTCTTTCTCTTCTCCTTTTCTACCACCATGACCATGTTGTTTCCCATGTTTTCCTTATATTCCAAGCTGAGCAGACTACTTCTGCGTATCTTCATTACACTCTAGATTCCACATTGAATGGAGCTTAGATAGTGATCTCCTTGAGGGTGGAAGGCATATCTCTCCTTTATATGTCCCATGCCAAGCACAGTGCCTGGCACAAAATAAGTGTGGAATACAAAATGAACTGAACTGAGTTTCTGAAGTAAACTTAACCATGCCCGAATTGTTCATTGCTCTTGTGAGGACCCCTCTATCTACTATTCTGTTTTTTCTTGGAAGATTCAGTTTGGGAACAGGTCAGTTAAAACTACTTATATCATGTTCTGTCTGTGTGCTCTGATTGCATACCTTTCCCAATAATGTTTTATTTTTATTTTATTTTTTAAAAGATTTTATTTATTCATGAGAGACACAGAGAGAGGAGGAGACACAGGCAGAGGGAGAAGCAGACTCCATGCAGGGAGCCTGATGCAGGACTTGATCCCGGGACTCCAGGATCATGCCCTGGGCTGAAGGCAGGCACTAAATTGCTGAGCCACCCAGGGATCCCCCTCCCAATAATATTTTATAGACAGTAATTATCCTGTCATCATATGATATAGCTTAGTATCACTGTATGATTGAATAGTTTATTTATTGAACTGCTATTTGTCTCAAAGACTCTCTCTCTTTCAAAATAATTCAGCTTTAAAAGATAAAGGGCCTAAAATATCTGTATATGAGCAAAGTCAAGAAAAAGAAGTAGTTGGCTGCTAAATTCCCAACACTGTAATAAGCCAACTTTGACAGCATTGATTTAAAAATTAACCCAAGATAGAGCTTAAAATTAGCTAATCTATAGTTTCTTTAAAACAAATAACCAACAAAGGCACATGAAATGAATGATAAACAAAGATGATCAATGCTATCATATTCATTCTATGTTTTGAGTCTGGGAGAATGGATCCTGGAGTATTTTCTCTTTATAAAGAGGCTGAACCAATTTATGTAGTATGACTGTTATGAGAGAGGCAGTTGCATAGTGGTTTGTGCTACTATGTGCTGGGCACTATACTTAGTTAAATACTTTATTTCATTGCCACATTTAGATCTTACTACCCTCTTGTATTAGGGCTCTCCAGAGAAACAGAACCAATAACATAACCAACCTTATACACATAAGGAATTAACTTACATGATTATGGAGGCTGACAAGTCCCAATATCTGCAGAGTGAGTTGGCAGGCTGTCAACCCAGGAAAACTGATGTGTTGGTATGAATCTGAAGGCAGGAAAGAAGCTGATATCCTAGTTCAAAGGCAGTCTGGCAGGAGGAGTTCTTTCCTACCTGGGAGAAGGTCAAGATTTTTTGTTCTATTCAGGCTTTCAACTGGTTGGACAAAGCCCATCATGTTAGGGTGGGCCATCTGCTTTACTCAGTCTACTGATTAGAAGGTTGACCTCTTCCAAAAACAACATCACAGACACACCCACAATAATGTTTGACCAAATATCTGAGCACCAGTGGTCCAGTCAAGTTGACATATAAAATTAACCATCACACTTATGTAGTAGTAGTTTCCATGTCTATCCTGCTATTTAGATGAGGCAAAAGAGAGAGGTGAGGTAACTTCCTTGTCGCACACAACTGATCAATGGCAGAGATTCAGACCCATTCTTTCTCAATTTCATTATATCATTTACTGAGGTCTGACTGGCCTAAGGAAGGTATTTAAAAAAGAGGACAAGATTTGAAATTTAGACAGACCTTGGTTTTTGTGAGAATTAAATTTAAAAAAATGAATATAAAAGCACTTATCACTGTGATTAGCATGTAGATTCATTATATATAACTAACAGTATTAGTATTGGTGGTAGTAGTAGTAGTAGTAGTAGTATTAAACGGATTATAATATGAACAAACCTTTGTCCTCAGAATACTTGGTTGTAAAAGTGCCAGAATGTACGTTAAGTGAAGATATATTTGACCAATATTTTTCTCTATTCTTTTCCTTGGTTTTGTGATATAAAGATAAAAAATTGTGAGTCACTAGATAGTTAATTTCTCCAACATATCCTCTTGCAAAAAATAACATTACCTTTGGCAGAAATATACCTTATTCCTGCTGATGTCATTAGAAAATGGCAAGGTCAACCAAAATGAGAAATTGACAACATCTCTGTCTTTCCAGTTTTTAATAAGTATTGTCAAAAGAAATAATAATCAGATTTGAACTTGTTTGTCCTTGAAGTGCCTTTTTCTAAAAGGCCTCCTAGCAAATCTAATGTAAGATCAAAGCAGCTGGGGAAAAGTAGAAATCACTTAAATGTACTTCCTTGCTTTATTCTATGGGATAAAAATAAAATACTTATTCACTTTCAGTGACTCAGGCACTGGGGAATTTGCCTCTTTCTTTTCCTAGGGTGTGGGGAATGATGGTAAAGGGAGCTCTAATGAAGTAATAAACCAGATTTTGCAATGTGTAAATAAAATATAGCCTTCTAGGGAATAAATGGTTTTTGAAGACTTTGTCCCCCCAGACCCTTCACCTCATTTCTAGGGCAAAACTCCAAGCAAAATTGAAATTAGTTGTATATTTTCTTCTTCTTTTTCTTCTGCCATGGGGCCTCCTGTCTTCCATCCAAAATCCTCATGTTCTTTCATCTCCACATTTTGTGTTCTCAGCAAAGGATGTGATAAACTCACAGCCATTAAGATACAAGGATTTGTAAGAATTATTGTGCTCTTTTTGCCCATCCTCTTTAGAATTTAACAAGCTTCATAACTTAAAAAGCTTTAATTTTAAGCATCAATGCGATTGAGGAGGCATTTACTATAAACAGAGGGACCTTGCTGAAGTTGCTGAAATCAGAATATGTAGAGAATAGGCTCTCTCTGCTTTCCTAGATATTAAGGGCAACCTTGCTGTTTTCTCATCTTCTCTCTAATGTGGGCTCTAATTCCAGCCACACTAATCACTGTGCTAATCTCCCTTATCTGATTACTTAAAAAAAAAGATTTTATTTATTTATTTGACTGAAAGAGAGTGCACAAGCAGAGGGAGCAGAGGGGAAGAGCAGGCTCCCTGCTGAGCAGGGATTCCCAAATTGGGACTCGATCCCAGGACCTTGGGATCATGACCTGAGCTGAAGGCAGATGCCTAACTTGACTGAGCCATCCACGCGCCCTCCTTACGTGATTCCTACTAGTGCTCTCCTCATTCTGTCTCTGTACAATGTGGCAGTGCTGTTGTCTCCATTCAGAATGCCTTCCTCTACCCTCTCAGGCAACCCATGCCCCTTACTTTACATGAGCCCAACTAAATCAAAATTCTCCATTCAAGGTATAAAGTACCTGAGGAAAGGAACCATCTTCTAAAGAAGCAATTACGAAAGAGTATAAGATAATATACCACTACTAGCCATTTGTGCATGTGCTGGGGATAGTCATGAGTAAACATCATCTTGACCCCCACCAAGGAACTTACCTTCTTATCAGGGACACAGATAAACAGAAAAGTAATACACAGTGAAGATGATGCAGTAGTAGCAAAAGGCACGGGGCATTATGGGAGCAGAAAAGAAAGTACCAATCTGTGAGGGTGCATTGTTGTCACGTGGGTAGCCCAGAGAAACTGCATTATCTCAGCAATTGTGACACACAATTGCCACACAGTTTAGTTTTTCTAGCTTTGCCAAGTAACTACTACATCATGGTGGGGCAGAGCGGGGGAGAAAAGAGAAACCTTTTAATGTAGTAGAAACAATGAAAACACATATCAGAAGAAATGTTTCTAGCACGCAGTGGTCAGATCCTGAGCATGATCAGATGCTAGTAGCTCCCCTTGTCACTGTCTCACACTGGATGAAGGAAGGGGCCGCTGAGTCACTTTCCTGATCACGCGCACTGGGCTTTCTTCCCCCTGGTGTGGAAAGGTGCCCACTGCAGATTCTCTCATGCCATGGAGCCAGATCCTCCCAACTGGAAAACAAGCTATATTTCGTATATTTTTGCCTGTAGTAACAACCATATGAAGGATGTTTAAATTCCTAAGGTGATGGGAGATTATAGAGAGCAGTGATTAAGAACTAGCCTGCTTCGGTTTGAGTCTAGGTTCCACAACTTTGATGGTTTGATTATGGGAAAGAGGTTTAAATTCTTGATGCCTTGGTTTCCTAGTCAATATAATGGGAATATTAATAATAGCATTACTTCATAGGACTGAAATGAGAATTAAATGAGACCGTGAGGTTAAAGTTCTTCACATTGCACCTGAAACCTAGAGTTTTAGTTGCCTACGGTTACTGTAACAAATTACCACAAACCACCTGGCTTAAAACAACAGAAATTTATTCTATCACAGTTCTAGAGGCTAGAAATCATAAATTAATGTGTTGGCATGGCTATGCTCCCTCTGAATTATTCCTTGCCTCTTAGCACCTGGTGATTGCTGGTAATCCTTGGTGTTGCTTGGCTTGTAGGCTCATCACTTCAATCCCTATCTCTGTCATTATATGTTGTTTTCCTCATGTGTCTCTCTGCATCTTCACCTGGTCTTCTGATAAAGATACCAGTAGATGCATTTAGGTTTCACTTTAATCCAGTATGACCTCACCTAAATTTAACTAATTACATCTGCAAAGATCCTATTTCCAAATAAAGTCACATTCACAGGTTCCAGGTAGACATGAATTTTGGAAGAATACTATTTGACCCACAATACCTAGTAAGTATGCAATAAATGCTAGTTAAAACACATACCCACAAACATAAAACATATACTCCCTGACACACACAGAGGGGACTCTGGGAAGATGGTGGTTTCAATATAGCCTTATTCCAACTCTATTCTCAACTCCAGTCTCTATTTCTGAGCTCGGTGGTTGAGGGCTTTCCAGAAGAATGCTCTGAGGGTAGGCATGCAGTTATTGGGGATAGCTGGTGCAGAAATATCTTCCCTCTGGGTCAGACTCAGGGGAGAATTGATACCAGGTTCCATAGTTTCACTATGGATCTCAAAGAGTTGAGGAATAGCTGAACAGATGGGCTGAATATTCTCTATTTCAAAGAATGAGCAAATGGGAGGAAATTGGTTGCAGAGACGATCAATGGAGATTGACTGCCTACCTACTGCACTCAAAAAAGCAGAGGCCAGTGTATCTTTTTCTATTTTCAGACCTTTGGCCATATAATGTGCCCCAGCAGCTGCATCTGAGGCCTAATACGCAGACTGGGAAAATAAGGCACACCAAGAGCCCAGGTAGAGAGAAAAAGACTGAGCATGACTCTTGGAATGAACTGCCATTGAAATATAGTTGCTGGAGAAGATAAAGGATAACAGGAATAAAACAACGAAAAGAACATTCTAAATATATAAGGAGAGCACAAAACAGACTATCTGAAACTAAAACATGGCTTATAAATAAAAACTTTCAGTAGATGAAGGAAGAACATTATCCCAGTTAAAAGCTGTGTATTGGTCTGAAAGATTAAATTTATCAAGACACAGAGCCAACTTCCAAAGAGATAGAAATCGTGATGGATAAGAGAACTGACTTTGAGGAAAGATCTATGAAAAGCCTAATATGGGAATTATAGGAATTCCAGCCAAAGAAAAAGAAGCAGAGGGATGAGAAAGCTAAAGAAAGCCCTGACTATAGTTTGGAAGTGTATACCATGTTCCTGAAAGACTGAAGAGGAAAGATTTTTTTTTTAGGTAGATCCTGCCAAAAGTCCTGAATTCTAAGATAAAGAGAAATGTCACAATTCCAGGAGGAAAGAGAAAGATGGTTAGAAAGGCAAAATGATCATACTGGCTTTGATCTTCAGCAATATTTGAAGTGGTAGATGTCTTAGAGAAAAGGTCTAAAACCCAAGGATCCAAGGTAGAACCAAGATATAGTTCATTCATCAGGCTGAAAGAAAGATATCTGTAGCTATGCCCCCACAAAGGAAAATACATGAGAAAGCACACAAAGTAAGCAAAGTAACTGGAACAGAGACTTCAATGTAGAAGAAGATGAAAGAGAAAGAAAAGTGTCATTACTTAGAAAAAAGGAGGCTTTGCTGCAGATTCAAAAGAAACTATAGATAAAATAGAAAGAATACACCGTGCAACTTTTTGGCAATATGGAAGTCCCTTCTTATCTGCAATTTCATCTTCTGTAGCTTCAATTGCCGCTAGTCAACCATGGTCTGGAAGCAGATGATCCTCTTTCTGTCATTACAAGGTCAGTAGTAGCCTAAGGCATTGTCAAAATGCTTATGTCAAGCACCTCACTTCATCTCATCATGTAGGAATTTCAGCATCTCCCATCATCACGAGGAGAAGGGTGAGTACACTACAATATGATATTTTGAGAGAGAGAGAAATACACCCCATTCATATAACTTTTATTACAGTATATTGTAATCATCCTATTTTACTATTGTTAATCTCTTGCTGTTTCTAATTTGTAAGTTAAACTTATCATAAGTATGTGTGTATAAGAAAAATAAACCCATAGTATATATAGGGCTTGGTATTATCTGCAGTTTCAGGCATCCACTGGGGGTCTTGGAACATTTCCCCTGCAGATTAGGGCAGGGGCACTACTATAAATTTGAAAACCTAGTGGAAATAGGTGTTTTTTTCTATTTCTAGATTTCTATACAAATCATCATAATTGGCATAAGAAGAACTGGAAAATTTGAATAGACCAATGCTGATAGCAGACATTGGAAATAGGACTAAAGATTACTGTTTAAAAAAAAAAAGACAATGGAATCAAATAATTTCTCAGCTTAATTTTGTCTATCTTTTAAAGAACAATTCCAGTGTTTAAATTATTCCAGACATAGAAAAAGAAAGTTCCCAAATTCACTTTACAGCCCCAATTCATTTTATGAGTGCCACTTAACTTTGATACCCAAACCTAAAAGAAATAATAAAAGTAGAGATAGGTAGGTAGATAGATAGATAGATTAACTGACATAGTCCTATGGTAGATGGATGAATGAGTAGATAGATTTTATTTATGCTTTCTGAAAAACAAGAATATACTCATTACTCAGTTTATTAGCTTTTATTTTTAAAATAAATTAATTTAATACAAATGTCAGACTCCTGCTTAAAAATCCTTTATTTACTCTCCATGGTATTTAGCATGTTTTATAAAAAGATCATAGAACATCTGTTTTTTTCTTTTTTTCTTAAGGTTGGAATAATTTTCTTTTTAATTTAAATTCAAGTTTGCTAACATATAGTGTAGTACTAGTTTCAGGAGTAGGATTTAGTGATTCATCACTTACATATAATACCCAGTATTCTTCACAACAAGTGCCCTCCTTGGGACGCTGGGTGACACAGTGGTTGAGGGTCTGCCTTTGGCGCAGGTCATGATCCCGGGGTCCTGGGATCGAGTCCCGCATCGGGCTCCCCACAGGGAGCCTGCTTCTCTTTCTTCTCTTTCAGAGAGAGTCTCTGCCTCTCTCTGTGTGTCTCTCATGAATAAATAAATAAAATAAAATAAAAAGTGCCCTCCTTAATGCCCATCAGCCATTTAGCCATCCCCCTCCCATTTCCCCTCCAGCAACCCTGTTTGTTCCTTATAGTTATGAGTCTTTTATGATTTGCCTCTTTGCCTCTCTCTGTTTTTATCTTATTTCATTTTTCCATCCCTTCCCCTATGTCCATTGGTTTTGTTTCCTAAATTCTACTTATAGCTGAAATCATATATTTATCTGACTGACTTGTTTTGCTTAGCATAATACAGTCTAGTTCCATCTACTGTAGAACATTTATTTAATTTGACGAGTCATTTGGTAGTTGCAGGAATATGAGATTTTCTACCATATTATATGTATTCAATTAGTTTTTTTAAAACACTTATCTAATATTTACCTTGAACCACACTGCACTAAGTGCTTTATGTTCATTAATGCATTCAGTTCTACAATAATCCCCTGAGATTTGGACCATCATTGCTTCTGTTATAAAGAGAGGAAAACTGATATTTGGAGGGAATGAACAACTCACACAGGTCTGTAGAAGAGCCCGGCTCTTAAGTCAGCATCTTGCTGTTTATGTGTCTCATCTCCTGGGCCAGGCCAGAAGGTCCTTTGGGAAGAGACTATCTTACTTATTTTGTATTTCACGTGGCACCATCCCTCAGAGGGATCTATTAATGGATCATGGTCAATTCATCAATAAGTTTATTGACTATCTTTTCCCTGCCTACTAGATAGAAAGACAAAGTAGCACAGAACTCACAGGAAAGCATAATCTTCTGAGAGAGATGGACAGTTTCTCCTCTGAGAGCACAGGGACAAGTAGACAAGGAGAGTTGAAGCAACATGAATATGCAGAGATAAACACTAACAAGAGGGGAGCTAAGGGCCTGCCCAATCTGTTATCAGAGCTCAGAGGAAACAATTGGGGAAATATTTTCCAGACTGCTGTCAGACTTTATTTTTGCAATTTAGTAAAAACACCAACTGAAAAATCCACCTGCTGACATGACTTTCATTTGCAGTTGAGGTTTGGGGGCAGGAATTGGTTTGAATAAGGCCCTTGTTTTATTGGAACAACTTGTTTGTTCCATATTAGAGTTCACTGGTAGGTCATATACCAATAAACCAGCCATTCTCCAAACTTTAAATGATTGCTGATCTAGAAATTGAAAAAGAAGTAGATTTGGAAATGGTCTGAAAACCAACAGTGAGAAATACTCTGTGTCAGTTTTCAGATAAGCATGACTGTCTGTTAACTCCTCCAGTCATTTAGTGGAGCTAGGCTATTGCCCACAAAGCTTTCTGTGCAGGGTCTTTAGAAAAGTGCGCTGAGAGTTCTGTATGGTTGAATGAGCTGAAGAGTAGAATGTCTGTTGTCTACATGCCCCAAGATCATCTGCAATGTCCAGTTTTCCACTTGACCACACAGAAAATGGGTTGGCTATAAATTATTGTTTCCATGTCAGCAGATAAAGTTATCATAAGCATATTTTTTATACTGGGTAGAGTTTTTTAAATCTCTGCATAGTATATTTCTTTATTTCTTTTTTTTTTTTTTCAGTGAGTACTGGAAACTTGGAATTACAACCTCCCTCTATTTAGCCTTTCCCTTTTTTTAAAGCACATTTCCAATTTCTTGTTGCATTTCATGACAGTCCTAATATCCTAATCTAGTCACAGTACAATGATTTTCATTTATAAAATAAAATTGCACCCACAGCACCAAATTAAACTCTCTTTTTAAATGAAATTAATGGTTAAAAACATTAACCCTCTGAACAAAAAAAAAGTGTATTTCCTATATATGTAAGAACTAACATGAATTTAACAAATCACAGTTTATAGTGTCCATTTATGCATGTTTTAATAAACTGTCACTACCATTCTGTGAAGGAGGTGTTAGAATTAAGTCTCAAAAAGAATAAGTGACTTGCCCATGATCACATACCAGTAACTGGTGGAAATGGAATTCATGCCCATTTTTTCAGATTCTAAATCCTGTGTCTTGTATTCAGAGGGAGAAGTCCGTATTGATTCACTCACTGTTCATTCACCCAAACATTCAGCAAACATTTATAAACATTGTATTGGCTCTTGAAATACAAGAGTGAATAGGACATAGTCCCTGCTCTGGTGAAGCATAGTCTAATGGGAGAAGATAGTCAAGTATGTGGGAAAGAATAATATAGGATGATCTGTGCTCTTGTTAGGAAAAATACAGGAAGTAATGAAAGCCCTATTGGGCGGGGAAGAGGGAATGATGGAGTGGTCAGGGAAAGCTTTCTGAAAGAGGTGATGTCTGAGATGAGACAGAACAAATAAGCCGAAATTTGTGGTGGGCCATGGGGAACAATGTTCCGAACTAAGGGAACAGCATGTGCAAAGGTACTGAGTCAGGACAAATCATGGGTTGGAAGGTGAAAATTAAATAGTGGCGACTTTCGTCATTAGCTCAAACACCGAGTGTTGAAGAAGAGAAACCTGAGCAAGCTGGGTCTTGAAATTATGCTAAGGTCAGTTTGGGAAGATTTCTAAGCTAGGATGTAGTATATTGTTTTTTTTATTATTATTATTGTTTTTACTACTTTGAAAAGGTCACGCTGGCAGGAACGTGGAGAACGGATGGGAAAGAAAGTAAGAGTAGCATAAGAAGGATAATTAAGGGATTATAATGATGAAAGAAATGATGGGCCACATCTGGTCACCTGGGTACCTGGGGTAATTCCGTTTGGCGATTGAAAGACAGTCCTGCCTGTGCTCTCTCTCTCTAAGGTCTAGCAAAGCAACAAGAAGACCCCAGGTACTTAAAACAATGACAACAACAAGTACAGGGCCCCCAGGTATGTAAATCCCACTCAGTTGACAGGCCAGTTAAATCGTCCAGTCTTTGAATTGATTGATTTCCAGATACACAGAAACTCATTCCTTGGTGGTATTTCCCCTCCCCTCCGTAGTTAAAGACGTGCTACTGATACACGGTAGACATCATAGCCACTCTGACTGGTTTTATGTGATTGAGTTGTAGTTATCTGAGGATTAGACAGATATCGATTCATGTCATGTTCTGTGCCTTGGATTCTCATCTAATCAAAACATTGCCAAAACATTGTCTCCTAAATGCGAAATTACTCAGTGAATAAATCATAATGTGAAGCTTTCAGGCGAGCCATGCTTAGAAATGAAATTTAAGTGGGAGAAATTACAAAAGGAATAGGGCAAACAATTGCTATTCTGAAGATAATTATTTACACTCTCCTGGTACTTGGCAGTGGGGTAGCAAGGTGGCAAATAGAAGGGAAATGCAAATTGGGAGAGTCTACTCAATTAACTAGGCTAGCATTTGCTGCTCTTCACCTCTTTAGCATGGAGTACAAGGCCTTTCAGGATTGTTGCCTGCTAGTCTGTTCAATCTCATTCTTCCCACACACGTTTTCCTCTTCCTGGAACGCTCCCTTCTTGTTTGTCTGTGGGTCCAATTCTTGTTCACATGGCAAGTCTTTGCTAAACATTACTTCTTTATTTTTAAGATTTTATTTATTTATTTGAGGGAGAGAGGGAGAGAGCACACACACACACACACATGCACACACACACACACACACATGCACACACACACACACACACACACACACACACACGAGCAGGAGGGAGAGGGAGAGATAGACTCCCCACTGAGTGGGGAGACCGCGGGGCTTGATCCCAGGACCTGAGATCGTGACCTGAGTTGGAAGCAGATGCCTTACTGACTGGGCCACCTGGGCGCCCGAAACATTACTTCCTTTCTGATGGCTTTTCTGCCTCCCTCCCCATGCACCAAGTTCTCTTCTTCCTCTGCAAACCCATTGTGCCTTGTCTGTGCTTCCATTACAGCAATTTGCATGTTATATATATGCAGTCTCTCCTCATCTATTCATAGTTACATATTTATCAATTTTCCTACTTGCTAAAATGTATCTGTAACCCACAAATCAATACTGGTGGACCTTTCATGGTCACTTATGGGCACATTCACAGAAGCAAAAAATTTGAGCCACTCATCGTAAATGTTCCCAACTGAGGTCACACTAGCAATGCTTTGCCTTCTTGTTTCAGCTCTCATACTGTCAACAAGCATCTTCTTGGTGGTATATTTTGTGACACATTTTCACATTTTTGTGCTTTTTGTTGGTGATTTCGTTTAAAATGCCCTTCCGCCCAGCATAGTGCTGAAGTGCTGTGTAGTGTTCCTAAGTGCAAGAAGACTGTGATGTGCCTTTCAGAGAAAAACACGTGTGTTACATAAGCTTTGTTGACCAGCAACATATATCAAGTAAGTTGTCTTTGAACAGAAATACTCAGAAATCAAGGTTATGTATTTATCAGATGACAAATATGTAATCAGAGGCTTACAGGAACTTAACTCCATATTTCTTAGGAGCAGTGGCTCAATATTCACTAAGTCAGTGTTTGTGGTGACTTTATAGAACATACTAATGACAAATAGTGAGAAACAACTATATTTGTTTATTTAGGTAACTGTAGAATTCCTTGAGAAATGAGACCATTATCTTGGCAAACTTGATGCTCAGAATGATGGTTAAAATTAAGAATATGGTTGGTGCTTAATATACTTGACGATAATACCAAAGAATATTTCAAATATTATTTCACTGGTAATTGAAATGGAATTTTCCTTATTTCAAGTCCACAAAGAATACCTGCTCAAAGGCCAGATGATTATAATTCACTTTTTAGTATTAGTTTGGGCATTAATTCCGAAGGAATTCTGAATGGTCTTAAAACATTTATTGATCTAAAGGGATTGTGGGAGTAGTGCATGGGAATTATGTAACTCTAGGAAAAATCAGAGCATAATATGTGGCATACTCAACAGAAAGAAGGCTCCTTGAAACAGAATTTGCTAAAGCAGTGAGTTTTAGTGGTACGGCCTAGGGATTTGGATTTGAAAAAAAACTCTAGTGATTCTAACATAATGTATTCACATCCCACATTATGAGAAATACCGCTGTTCCAGGAGTTTCTTACCTGGGAATTGTTCTCTCTGGGGATCTCTAAAAGGCTCTTTAAGTCCGTTCTTTTTGAAGATAAATAAAGATTTTGTTTTGTTTTGTTTCACTTTGGCAAATGAGTGGCTCCCTAAACTGTATCTCTTTTACTATATATGTGCATTTACAATAACCTCTGGTTTATTTCGCCTCTTCTTCACTAAGGAGCAGGTGTTGATCAGTGTGTTAATGAAGAGATTGGGTTCATTTTAGACTCCTTCTCCCACAAAGTCCAATCTGAGCTGGGATACAAACTTCTAACCTCAGGGCTCTCATAATGCTAAGTCTTAGAGTATTACAGAATAGGCTATGACAACAAACAATCCTTAAACTCTCTGTGTTTAAAACAATAAAGTCTTCATTTTTTTCTAGTACTGTATATCTAACTTGTGTCGGCAGGGGACAGTGTTCTCAGTGGTCATCCTGGGGCCCAGGCCTGTGAAAGCTTTATCATCTCCTGACATTGCTCCTAATCTGTGAAAAAACGCAGGTTTTCAGAGTTTGCTATGACAGGGAAAACAAGCATGGATGATCATGCACTGGATCCTAAACACACGTACCCAGAAGTGAAACATCATTTTTATTCCTGTCCCATTGCAAGACCATTGGCTATGCCTAACTTCAAGAGAGAGAGAGAAGTACAATCCTCTAGTATCCCTAGAAGAAGAGGAGAAGAGAAACATTGGTAGTACTTATAATGCCTACTATAATCTGGTAACCATGTATTAGGTTCACTTTTTTTTTCCCTACATGGAATATGTTTCCACGCCCTGTGTCTTAGTCTTTTGGGCTGCTGTAATAGAATACCAGGGATGGAGTAGTATATGAACAAGAGGAACTTATTTCCCATAGTTAGGGAGATTGGAAAGTCCAAGATCAAGATGCCAGCAGATTTGGTGTCTGGTGAAAACCCATTTCCTGGTTCATAGATGGCATCTTTTCGCTGTGTCCTCACATGGTAAGAGAAGGAGCTTTCTTGAGTCTCTTTCATAAGGACACTAATCCCATTCATGAGCATTCTGCCCCCATGACTTAATCACCTCCTAATATCATTACCCTGGGAGTTAGGATTCCAACATATGAACATTTAGATCATAACCTCCTGCAAAAGAGAGAATCCCAGATCCCCATGAAACTCTGTGAGCTAAAAACACAAGTCACCTGCCCCTCCCCTAGGGCCTTCCCAGTAGATCAGGGACAGAATAACTTTAATAAATGTTCACATTCTGAAAGAGGAAAAATGAGAGACACATGGCAGTGACTGGCTTGGAGCAAATCTGAAAACTCACTGCCTTGTGGTGGTAAGGCCTATCCCTAGACTGGGCTCCATTTGGAGATGAGGAATATTCCTAGTCTGAGCGCTATTTTGATCTCCAGGGAAGTCTCTCAGTCCATCAATCTCCACAGCCCTTGGCCTGGCCCATGAGGAGGTCCTTCTCTATTATCATCCTTGGTCCCATATCTGAAGTAGACATTGGTTGATGCTGCTATGTCAACATGGGGCGTTAGGCTCTGCTATGGTAGAAGTAGCGGATTGCACTCTTGATCTTAAATGCTTCTGACCTGAAGTATGTTATGTCATTCCATTAGCCAAAGTGGACCAAGACTAACTTAAATGGGTAAGGCCATGTAATCCACCCACATGTTCAGTGGGAGAGAAGACCCCGAACATATTGGTAAGTTTTGATGTTGCTTACCACACCTGATTTCTGTTTCCACACTTGCTCAAAGTACAGAGTTCCAGAGACAGAGTAGGGTCTAGGCCTGGCTTTGCTTCTTACTTTCTATGAGAACTTAGGTGAAATACTAACTTGTTTAATAAACCTCAGATTTTTCCTATCTATAAAATATATATTACAAGAGTGCCTCCTTCCCTGGATGGCTCCAAGGATGTGTGCTTGTTAAGTCCCTAGCAAAGTGCCTGGCAGGTAGTCAGTGCTCTCAAGTGTTAGTTGTGATGTTTGCTACCATCCCGATCACAATGTTCTGTACTGGATTATGCCAGAAACTACTCTTTTTACAGAGTAGTTATTCTCTGTGGTCTGTAAACCCTCTGCTGGATTATCCTTGAATATGGTGGAATGTTAGAAGATGTTAGAAGTCTTTGGTGGGCAGGGTTTCCTTATGAGAGCCTTCATTTGTGTATCACATGGCACTTGCTATGTAGCATCACTAAACATTTTCCTAGTACAGTGGTTATAGAAATGCTGCTCATTTGCTTCATGCCCAATATGGCAAGGGTCACAGATTCCCACTAGGTCCCTGTATGTCATTGCTTGAGTCATTGTATGCAATAGGAGAATACACATAGATTTCTGGGAAATGAATGACTTTCAGCAAATTCGGGAAAAATGAAAGGAAATCAGTGTATTAATAACACTGTGAGGGAAAAATATTCTATTATGGACATTGTCCTTGGAGCCTTTAGGATGCTACTAATGACATCTCTTGCTTTACTATCTAAAAGCAAGGTTTCATAATACAGAATCAGGTATCTGATTCCTCTGTACCAATGGAAAAACATCTGTTTTAGCTTGGGCTGCTATAGCAAAAGTACCACAGACAGGATGATTTAAGCAACAGACACTTATATCTCACAGTCCTGGAGGCTGGAAGTCTGAGATCAGAGTGCCAGCATGGATGGGTTCTGGTGAGGGCCCACATCCTGGTTTATAGAAGGCTGCCTTCTTGCAGTATCCTCACATGGTGGTGAAAGAGGGCTCTGCTCTCTTTATTCTCTTAAAAGGGCTCTAATCTCATGATGGGCATTCCATTTTCATGATCTCTTCTAAACCTAATTATTCCCCTAAGGCTCTACCTCCAGATACTATCACATTGGGGATTAAAGCTCCATATATGGATTTTAAAGGGACACAAACATTTTGTCCATAAAAATGTCTAACTGACTCCTACAAAGCATTGTGGACACCCCTGATGTATCAAGCATTATACTCATCGCTGGTAATATAGAAATATGTAACATGTGGTTCTTGCCACAAGGAATAACAATCCAATGGGGGAAAAGATGGATGAGTGAGTTGAAAATTCCATACAACGTATTAAATATTCCAAACAGAAGAACAAACAAAATGCAATGGGTTCTCAAATGTGGGAACAACTTAGGTCTGCTTGGGATGTTAAGATTTAGTTTGGTTGCCATGGCAAATAGGCTGAACTGATCATCAAAAAAAAATGGTATTTATTTACTGTGACCTATTTAAACACACTAATCATGTTCACTTTAGTATTTCTGGAATTAGACCAACTAGATTTTTGGTTCCTGTCAGATTTGCCTTGGCTTTATTACATTTTTTAATAGTAGGGTAGCCTGTTATATTCTTTTTGTTTCACTTTTTCTCCTGCCCTTTGTTTGTAAAGGACTGTATATAAAATAAAATGCTCCTTTGGTTTATATATTGGCATCCGAGCATCCCTGATCAAAGAGTATTCACAATTTCACATTTCTGGCATCTCTTCCTCAGGAACATCAGAGACAGATTGGTTAATGTTATCTTTCAATTTGCCTTTCTTTTCATTGGAAATGTAGAAATATATATTATTTTGGCATGCTGAATTTGACCTTTTCCAGACCAGTTGTTTCATCTGTCTGGGACAAAGGGAGTAAAACAGACTATAAAAAGCAGGTCAGAGGGGAAGATTACTGATGAGAAAGAAAGCCTGACTCAAAAGGGAGGCAATGGCATTCACAGTGTTTTTAAAGTACTTAAGATATTGTACTCTCTCAAGAGAATTTGTCTTCAACAAGTAAAGAAGAATGTCAGGAAATTGTATGGCTCTTGAAAATAGCTCTCCATCAAAGAGTGATAAGAGAGCTCTCTGAAAGCAGGAACCTTACAGAATGGGAAGCCTGGGTAATGCTGAGACTATCATCCAGCAAACTTTCTGAGACTTTGGCCATTATCTCAAAGTTGACAAAGGGTAGCTGAGTGAGGAATTAAAAACAAATATGAACTAGAGTCCAGCTGTCAGGCAATAAGACAAATCTGCCTCCAATACCTAGTTAGACAAAAGCATAAACTGGCCAGTCCTAGACAGAGAAGCCACACATGGCTGTGTGGATTGTCTGGTGCACACAGCGCCACATTAAAGAGGACAGTGTCCACAGCATAGACATCATAGATCTGTATAGTTATTATTTTTGAGTAGATGGCATTTAAGTGTCTTGTTTTAGCAAATCCATATAGGAGGACAGTTTCCTGTTAGGTGGATAAAACTGTCTTGAGAAAGGGGCTCCTCTTCTGATTTGGGCAACTGTATGAGCTAGCAGCAGCTGCTTGCTCAGAAACAAATGAAATCAGACATGCATATTCCTCAGTGTTCTGTGATACCTGAGTCCCCACTGGCAGAATGGTGTCCCTGGATCTCAGTCATTCATTCATTCATTTAAACAAGCAAACAAAGAATTAATTGGACATCTACCAATGCCAGCCACTGTGTGGAGAACAAAAATCCTGCCTTCATGGGGCTTTCCCTCCAAAGTCAACTATGAACTGTGAACATCTGGGAATTGGGAAGAATAAAGGACAGGTAGTGTTGGTGCAGAGGAACATGATTAGGCTCAAAGGCAGAAAAATTCTGTTTTTAATCCCAGCTCCAGATGGTGTGGGACTCCAGCTGCCATATGCCCACCTAATAGCCTGGGGCTCAGACAATTAGAGTTTTAGCAAGCTTATTCATATAACCTGAGCCTAAGCACACTGCTTGGGAGGTGGTAAATTAAGATCATAAGGGCAGGTTGTGCAGGAGGTGGGGGTACAAAGGTAATAGGAATCCTTTAGGAAAGGCATGTGGTCACTGGGTGCATATAAGTAAAGCATAATTCTTCTTGTCACATTTGTGTAAGTCTTACTCTGAGTACCTTAATTGCTAGTAAATCAGAGGCTAGGCTCCAGCTCACTTTGTGTTCACTTTGAACCCTCCCACCCTCAAAACCTCCCTGGATTTAGAGATATGAATTTAGTTTCTCTGTAGCTGTGTGTTACTTTGGAACCAGACTTTAGTTCATGGCTATTTGGCCTGATTGAGTTGCCCCTAAAATACATTATTGATCTCTCTTTTTTTTTCACCTAACCAGGAGGAAAAAAACAAATAATATTATGTAGCTTCCATCTAGAATTCATTTCTCTGTTCCTCATCAGAATATGATGGAAGCTGGAGAGTCATGAAGTCGCCCATGGTCATTACCTGTTGCCATCCATTACAGATTCACAGGTCACTGCCCTATTGACATTTCTATTATTAACCAACATGTCACATGTCACAAACTGGGGTTACAGGTGTGTTTATTTTGTCCCTCATAGTGTTGGTTCATACAGTGTGTGTGTGTGTGTGTGTATGTGTGTGTATAACATTAAATATATATATTTAATGTTAACTTAGTTACCAGCGTAAAAAAAAACTAAGAGACTTCTTAAAAAAATTAAAGGATCTGCAATGAGTGGGCCCTAGTTTGTTCCCACATAACATTTGGTTCAAGCTGAGTTTGGGCTGTATCTTCATGAGATGAGTCATGTAATCTTTAGTTTGCCTCAGTCCCCATTATGTCCTAGTGCCTCCATATCCATTTGTTTCAGTCATTTATGTTACCTACCAGACCCTGTGGATATGAGTTTGACACTTGATTCATGTAATTTCAGAGGGTCTCTTGGGATTCCTAAAAGGCATGAAGAAAAATGGTCAAAAGTAGAATGGGGACAACAAATGTATTATAATTGATTTGGTATGACTTTTATTGATCAGCTAGTCTAGAGCACAGCCATTGTCATGGAAGCCTATAGATGTTGTGCACACCAGGAGGGAAGACAGCCAAGCAGCAGCTGCTGAAGGAAAGTGGGTGTGGTAGGGAGCCTCCAATGAAAGTCACCATGACCAAGTAGGATTTATCCCTGGGACACAAGGCTGGTTCAACACACGTAAAACAATCAATGTGATTCATCATATCAGCAAGAGAAAAACCAAGAACCATATGATCCTCTCATTGGATGCAGAGAAAGCATTTGACAAAATACAGCATCCATTCCTGATCAAAACTCTTCAGAGTGTAGGGATAGAGGGAACATTCCTCGACATCTTAAAAGCCATCTATGAAAAGCCCACAGCAAATATCATTCTCAATGGGGAAGCACTGGGAGCCTTTCCCCTAAGATCAGGAACAAGACAGGGATGTCCACTCTCACCACTGCTATTCAACATGGTACTGGAAGTCCTAGCCTCAGCAATCAGACAACAAAAAGACATTAAAGGCATTCAAACTGGCAAAGAAGAAGTCAAACTCTCCCTCTTCGCCGATGACATGATACTCTACATAGAAAACCCAAAAGTCTCCACCCCAAGATTGCTAGAACTCATACAGCAATTCAGTAGTGTGGCAGGATACAAAATCAATGCCCAGAAATCAGTGGCATTTCTATACACTAACAATGAGACTGAAGAAAGAGAAATTAAGGAGTCAATCCCATTTACAATTGCACCCAAAAGCATAAGATACCTAGGAATAAACCTAACCAAAGATGTAAAGGATCTATACCCTCAAAACTATAGAACACTTCTGAAAGAAATTGAGGAAGACACAAAGAGATGGAAAAATATTCCATGCTCATGGATTGGCAGAATTAATATTGTGAAAATGTCAATGTTACCCAGGGCAATATACACGTTTAATGCAATCCCTATCAAAATACCATGGACTTTCTTCAGAGAGTTAGAACAAATTATTTTAAGATTTGTGTGGAATCAGAAAAGACCCCGAATAGCCAGGGGAATTTTAAAAAAGAAAACCATATCTGGGGGCATCACAATGCCAGATTTCAGGTTGTACTACAAAGCTGTGGTCATCAAGACAGTGTGGTACTGGCACAAAAACAGACACATAGATCAGTGGAACAGAATAGAGAATCCAGAAGTGGACCCTGAACTTTATGGGCAACTAATATTCGATAAAGGAGGAAAGACTATCCATTGGAAGAAAGACAGTCTCTTCAATAGATGGTGCTGGGAAAATTGGACATCCACATGCAGAAGAATGAAACTAGACCACTCTCTTTCACCATACACAAAGATAAACTCAAAATGGATGAAAGATCTAAATGTGAGACAAGATTCCATCAAAATCCTAGAGGAGAACACAGGCAACACCCTTTTTGAACTCGGCCATAGTAACTTCTTGCAAGATACATCCACGAAGGCAAAAGAAACAAAAGCAAAAATGAACTATTGGGACTTCATCAAGATAAGAAGCTTTTGCACAGCAAAGGATACAGTCAACAAAACTCAAAGACAACCTACAGAATGGGAGAAGATATTTGCAAATGACCAATCAGATAAAGGGCTAGTTTCCAAGATCTATAAAGAACTTATTAAACTCAACACCAAAGAAACAAACAATCCAATCATGAAATGGGCAAAAGACATGAACAGAAATCTCACAGAGGAAGACATAGACATGGCCAACATGCACATGAGAAAATGCTCTGCATCACTTGCCATCAGGGAAATACAAATCAAAACCACAATGAGATACCACCTCACACCAGTGAGAATGGGGCAAATTAACAAGGCAGGAAACAACAAATGTTGGAGAGGATGCGGAGAAAAGGGAACCCTCTTACACTGTTGGTGGGAATGTGAACTGGTGCAGCCACTCTGGAAAACTGTGTGGAGGTTCCTCAAACAGTTAAAAATAGACCTGCCCTACGACCCAGCAATTGCACTGTTGGGGATTTACCCCAAAGATACAGATGCAATGAAACGCCGGGACACCTGCACCCCGATGTTTATAGCAGCAATGGCCACGATAGCCAAACTGTGGAAGGAGCCTCGGTGTCCAACGAAAGATGAATGGATAAAGAAGATGTGGTTTATGTATACAATGGAATATTACTCAGCTATTAGAAACGACAAATACCCACCATTTGCTTCAACGTGGATGGAACTGGAGGGTATTATGCTGAGTGAAGTAAGTCAGTCGGAGAAGGACAAACATTATATGGTCTCATTCATTTGGGGAATATAAATAATAGTGAAAGGGAATATAAGGGAAGGGAGAAGAAATGTGTGGGAAATATCAGAAAGGGAGACAGAACGTAAAGACTGCTAACTCTGGGAAACGAACTAGGGGTGGTAGAAGGGGAGGAGGGCGGGGGGTGGGAGTGAATGGGTGATGGGCACTGGGGGTTATTCTGTATGTTAGTAAATTGAACACCAATAAAAAATAAATTAAATAAAAAAAAAAGGAAAGTCACCAGCAAAGACCTGTGGTCAGAAATGGAGAAATGAGGGGCAGCTGCTGAAAAAGAAGGATCAGAGGGTACAGGAGATGAGTTAAAGGATGGGTTCTAGAAACCTAGAACAAGAGGGAATAGAACTGGGATGATACCTGCTGGAGGTCAGGAGTTCTCCAACATCAGTCCTGTTTGCCTTGTGTGAAGGGAGGAGCTTTGCGCCTCCCCCGCTTGGGTGCACACACACTCTCTCTCTGTCTCTCAAATAAATAAGTAAAATCCTTTAAAAAAGATGACTATCCCTTTTCCAGGAAATGAAATATTAAAACATTTGTTAGTTCTTTTTCTACTCTAGTGTGAGTTCTTTTTCGTATGATTCATCTTCTTCCAGAGTATTATCACATACCTAGCACATAGTAGCTGCTCAATTCATTGGGGAAAGGGGGAGGTGGCAGGGTAAGATGAGCTTTCTGAATTTTGAATTTAACTAATTTAATTTTTTGAATAACTATTTTATTCACACGTGATATGGCCCGACTTAAATCTATCCATATCTTGAAGCCTTAGCCCACAATGTGAATGTATTTGGGGATAGGACTTCTAAGAAGATAATTAAGGTAAATCGAAGTCATGAGGACAGGGTCCTCATCCAACATCACTGATGTCCTTATAAGAAGAGGGAGAGATCCCAAGAGTGCATGCGCACAGACCAAAGGCTATGTGGGTACACAGCCAGAAGGCGGCCATCTGCCAGCCAGGAAAAGAGGTCTCACCAGAAACCAATCTGTTGGCACCTTGATCTTAGACTTCTAGCTTCCAGAACTGTGAGAAAACACATTTCTGTCATTTAAGCCACCCAGTCTGTATGTATGTAAGTTTTCTCTATGGAAGTCCCAAAAAGACTAAAATAATATGGGGACTCCTGGGTGGCTCAGTGGTTGAGCATCTGCCTTCGGCCCAGGGCGTGATCCCGTGGTCTGGGATTGAGTCCCACATCGGGCTCCCTGCATGGAGCCTGCTTCTCCCTCTGCCTGTGTCTCTGCCTCTCTCTCTCTTTCTCTCTATCTCTCTCTGTCTCTCATGAATAAATAAATAAAGTCTTTTTTTAAAAAGTTAAAAATAGAGCCACCCCATATCTTGGTAATCACACTACTCGATATTTACCCAAAAGATACAAAAATACAGAATCAAAGGGGCACATGCACCCCAATGTTTATAGCAGCGTTATCAACAATAGCTATAGAACTATGGAAAGAGCCCAAATGTCTATCAACATATGTATGAATAATAAAAAGATTATATATATAATATATAATAATATAATGATAACGATTTATAAATATAGCCTTTATCTGGGCTATAAATTTATATAAATTATATATAGATGTGATGGAATATAACTCAGCCATCAAAAAGAATGTAATCTTGGCTTTTGCAACAATGTGGATGGAGCTAGAATGTATTGTGCTAATAATAAGCAAAATATGTCAGTCCCAGAAAGACAAACAGCAAAGATTTCACTCTTACGTGGAATTAGGAAACTAAACAGATAAACATATGGGAAGAGGAAAAGAGAGAGAGAGAAAAACAAACCATAAGAGACTGTTAACTGTAGAGAATAAGAACAAATAGGGTTGACGGAAGGAGGTGACTGGGAGATGAGCTAAGTGGGCGATGGGTATTAAGGAGGGCACTAGTTACGATGAGCACTGGGTGTTAGATGTAAGTGATGAATCACTGAATTCTACTCTTGAACCCGATATTACACTGTTTGTTAAATAGCTGGAATTTAATTTTTTTAAAAAAAGGAGAAGACATGGATTTGGCCTCTGGTATCACAAGGGAATCATACAGCTGATAAACAAAACACATTTGGCTAAAAACAATCTTATTTGTTCCAGATAGTATTCTGTTCCTTCCCAATCCAGAATACTAATTTACTGACTTTTAATGACCAAAGCAATATGTTATTTATGTAAGCAGTGTAAACACAGAGAGCATTTAAGTTTAAGATCAGGTAATATATGTGATTGAATAACCATTCTAGGCCATATCTAGATAATGGGACATGGATCATATCAGCCTGTTCCCAACAGATATCCCATGGGATCATCAAAACCCATAAGCTTTGGCTGCCCTGTTTCTCCTTCTGCACAGCTCCATGCCTTCCACAAGCACAGAAGTTTGAATTTGTGTATTAGTTGGGAAATCTGTGAAATTCATGGTACTGGGTAGTTCTGCTTTCTCTACAAGTCAGCAGTTGCTATGGAGATTACTAGATATGGAGGAAGTGGGTCCACCACGTTGGTTTTTGGCAAAGTTGTTATGGAGAGTCTTGTCCTTTATAGTAGGTTTCTGAAAGCCCCTTGTATAAAAGTGGTCACACTGATAGCGCTGTCTCCCCTCCTTCCACTCTGTTCCTTGGCCCACTTGCAATCCTCTCATTACCCTACGTGCTTTCTCCTCCTGCCAGTGTTCACCCTCTCCCCGCTCACGGTTATGTAGGGAAAACCCTCCTCCTCCGTTTCTCCTTTCCTTGCTTCCCGTAACCTTTGGCTGACAGACAGGCTAGTTTTTGTTTACTTGCTGGAACTCAAGGTTCCTTGCCATCCCATAGCTCTCACTTTCTATTTTTATTACTTTGATGGAAAAGGCAGCTCTGTAAATCTTTGAGAAGTTGGAGAGGCAGACCCTGAATTTCTCACCTCCACCTGAGGGCAGCTTAGCCTCCTTTCACCCTTTTCTGGGGTTAGGGAACTCCCTCTTTCCTGTGGCTTCTCCACCCTGCCTGGGTTTGGGTGGCCTGTGGCTAGATATTTGGAGAGTTAGGCTAAGGCTACCAAATTAGTTATGTTTCGGGGAATCATTCTCAGTTAGAATGTGGACCAGAAGCCTGGTTGACCAGCCGCAGTGCCCTGCTGAGGGGTGAAGACATGAGGTCTGTGAGAGGCCAGGATGTGGGCATCTGAAGAATGACTCCATCCAGCTGAGCCAACATTCTTGTTTGTAGAAGAATCAACAAAAGCAAGATAAAAATAACTTGAGAAAGACTGGGCAGGACTGTGAAGTTACGATTTAAAGCAAGAATCTATACAGAATGAGAAAAAAGAAAAAAACAACTTTTGCTTTGGAGAAATTTCGTGGTCTTCCATTTGTGAGCTAAAAACGACCTTCATGAAAGCTAGTAAGAGTAGTTCCTGATTCACAAGAATCAAGAAAAAGGAAGCTGTAATTGCGCCAAATGTAGATGTGTTGCTCAAATGAGCCCAAGCCGTAGCTGTCTGTGTATATGAATGAGCTTGTGTTAATCCCAATTCCCAAGTCTCGTTGGTTGCATGCCTACCCTCCAGGATGCAAGGCCTGTCCTACCTGTGTGCCCCTTCCCTCTGGTGTGTAGGTGAGTCCTCGAGCCTTACATAGATCTGGGACCACTGTTGCTCCGGGCTGCGGCTTGCTGCTGGCCTTGCTGACCAAGCTACTTCCAGGTTATTGCAATACTTTTGGAAGCAGCGGTCTTTATGGGATCTGTGCCCGTGTTGACATGGAGGGCAGACCCCGGCCTTGCAGATCCTGGCCCCTGTATGCTCAGTCTTAAGTGCCGGAAGAGGACGGCAGCTTCTGTCCTCTGGGACCGATTATTGTGTGTATGTGTGTGTGTTGGGGGCCTCACAAAACAGAATCTGTTGGATGTAAGAATGTTACCAGGTTTCATGAAACAGCTCATGTACCAACAATCTCAGCGCCCAGGTAGTGAGCCAGGGGCCATGCTGCGTTCAGGTCCTCTGGCCCTATGGCTTCGTTGTGCGCCAGGCCAGACTTACTCCTAAAGGAGTGATTCCCTCTGAGGGAGGGTCTTAGCTCTTCCCTTCACCCCCTCCACTGCAGCCATGTGCGTGCCTACTACTTGCCACAGCCGTGGACAGGGCTCAAGCTGTTTTTTCACAGGTGCTCAGCCTCTATGAAAAACTTGGGTACAAATGTCAACTTGGAGGAATAACCTGACATATCTAGCTCCTATCTCAGTCTTGGCCTTGAACAAAAGGGCCAGTGGCTATCATAATTAGCAGCCTTGAGCAATTAAAAGCCCCTTCAGAACATTCCTTTTTTTGTTTGTTTGTTTTAGAATTTTATTTTATTTTATTTTATTTTATTTTATTTTATTTTATTTTATTTATTTATTCATGAGAGAGAGAGAGAGAGAGAGAGAGCAGAAGCAGGCTCCACGGAGGGAGCCTGATGTGGGACTCAATCCCAGGACTCCAGGATCATGCCCTAGGCCAAAGGCAAGCTCTAACCTGCTGAGCCACCCAAGGATTCCCCCATCAGAACATTCTTAACAAAAATGTCAATCTAGTTGTTCCTACCCTCATCCCTGTATTTCATTCAAGCACCTGAGTTCCAGAAAAAGGTTTTAAAAACTATTTCTTCCTAGTTTTGTCTTATGACTTTTGCTAGCTGGTCAGGGAATGGCATTTACGGGGAATGAGGTAGATTCACTGGTTTTAGCCTATTGCTGACTCTGTATGAGTTAAAAAGACTAGCATGGAAACCAGCCATCCTTTGTACATGCGTCTGACAGAGAAATGCACTCAAATTTCCAAACGTACAAATCATTTTTTTTTTGTAACTTAAGACTTTGATAAGGAAACTATTTAAATCACTTCCAGCTGGTCTTCCAGAATGTACATGAAGAGAGTAAATATTCCCAAAGAATGACAATGAAATTATGTTTTTCTTTCCAATCTTTAATTTCTCCTTCTCTACCAGCAGCTTTTAAGTGTCCTCTCCTTCCTGAAGAACAAAATAAAACCTAAAAGACTCTGCCTTAATTCATTTAGTCTGCTATAACAGAATACCAGGGACTGGATGGCTTATAAATGGCAGACATTTATTTCTCCCAGTTCTGGGAGCTGGAAAGTCTAAGATCAAGACTTCGGCAAGTTTGTCATCTGGTGAGACCCACATGTTGGTTCATAGATGGCTGTCTTCTCACTCGGTCCTTGTGTGGCAGAGGGACTAGGGGCTCCAAACTAGGGGCAGAGGGACTAGGGGTTGCTTCTATAGGGGCTGTAGTCCTATTCATGAGGGCTCTATCCTCATAACTAATCACCTCCTAAAGGCCTCACTTCCTAACACCATCCCACTGGAGGCTAGGTTTCAATATGAATTCATTGAGCCCATCAAGACTCTTGCCTTTAGCCATGATATTTTTACAGTCGCAGTTCCCATTCCACTTCCTTTCCTGCTGAACCTCCAGATAGTGGCATCAACACTCATTGTTTCCACATCACTTCCTGCTCTCTCATCAGCCTCCCACAATCTGATTTCACCCTCGCTGATCTGTTGAAACTGCTCGTTGAAAGACCAAAATGATCTGATTTTCAAATCCACAAATCACTTCTTATCCTCCTTGGCTCCTTGCAGCACTGCCAACACTGTGTCCTATTTATAACTCCTTTTTTGATTTCCCTGATGTTGCGCTCTGCTGATTTTTTTCCTTATATCTCTATCTCTGAACTTGTCTCCTTCTCTGGATATTTTCCTCCTTCTGTCCCCTAAGTACAGAGTTTCAAAAATGAAATATTCCATGCATATGAAACTGCAAAAACAGTAATATAAAGAATACCCAAGCATCCATCACCCAGTCCAAGAAAGAAAATTACAGCTGTAACTAAATCCCCTCTATGTGCTTTCTTGATTATTTTCCTCCTTTTCCCCCCAGGGATACCCAGTGTTCTGGACTTTGGGATTATCAGTCTCATATATGCCTTATACTGTTATTAAAAATGTTTGTTATGATACTTCCTTGTCCAGCTGAGCAGTGTGTGCTTAAGCAAGTCCAGAGAGGCACTGTTTACAAAGGTTGTGATAGAGAAAGTGCTCCTTAAAATTGTGCAGTGTACAGCCTGCACAGAGAGATGCAGGACCCTCACTATTTTGCTCATTTGGGATTTTTATTATTTATTTATTTTTAAAGATTTTATTTATTCATGAGAGACAGAAAGAGAGAGAGCGCAGAGTTATTAGTCTTTCTCCTTATTGATTTTGTAAGTCTTTTACTATTATGGTATCATGGGCACCATACTTTTGTAGATATATGCATTGCAAGTACATTTGCCTCGTCTGTCTTTTCATTTTTGGTTTGTGATTTTTGTGTTTTGTGTGAGAATCACGAATTCCTGTGGTCAGTATATTCTAAACTTTTTAAAAATTTGGTTTTTCAAATTCAAGTTTTAACCATCTAGAACTTATTTTTATTTATAACATGAGGTTGGAGTATATTTTTAGTTTGCTCCACGTGAGAAAATACATTATTTTCGCATAACTTATCTTTTACCTAATGACCTGTGAGGCTGTGCTGACCTACATAGTCTGCATATTAAGCTTCTAGATATGCATGAGTCAGTTTCACAGTCCCTGTTTTGTTCCATTGGTCTTTTTGTTTACCTCTGGCCAATATCACATTGTCTTAATTACCGTATATGGATAATAAATATTGATGTTAGGTAGGACAACTCCTTCAATCTTATTTTTCTTTAAAAAATTTTCATATTCATTTTTAGTCTTTTCTTTTCCATATACATATTAAAATTATATTGTCAAATTCATGAAGATTTCTGGATTTTTAGTTGAATTAATATTGAATTAGTTAATTTTAGGAAAACTTGTATCTTTATAATATAGAGTCTTTTAATCCATGAACTTTGGGATATCTATAATACCTTTTAATATTTAAAAAATTTTCCTCCAAAAGACAAATACCATAAAATTTCACTCATATGTGGAATTTAGGAAACAGATGAATGTGTGTGGGAAGGGGAAAAAGAAGAGAAGGAAAGAGGGGGAGGTAAACCAAAAGAGACTCTTAACTATAGAGAACAAACTGAGGGTCACAGGAGGGTAGGTGGGTGGGGATGGGCTAGATGGATGATGGAGATTAAGGAGGGCACTTGTGATGAGCACTGGGAATTATATGTAAGTAATGAGTCACTAAATCCTACTCCTGAAACCAATATTACACATGTTAATTAACTAGAATTTACATAAAAGCTTGGAAGATCAAAACACTAATTCAAAAAGAATTTTTAGAAATGATGCCAATAGACTTTCTTGATGCAGCATTGCCACAAACCTTCAATCTGTAACAAAACAAAACAAAAAAAAAACAAAAAAACTCACCTCAGTATCTGTGAAGCACAATAAAACAGGGTGTGTCTGTATTTACATATGGATGGTTGAAGGGCAACTCTTCATATTTTATGAAGGTGGTAATTTATAAATTACCCTTTGTAAAATTTCCAGTCATCAACAAAGGCAAAACAAGAAAAAAAATTTTTTCTCCATAAAAGTCTCTGCACCTTTGTATTGGATTTATTCATTATGATATATATGCTATGAGCATGATTATAATAAATATGCTATGAGCTTATATATGTTATATATGCATATCATATATGCACATATACATATATGATATGTGCATTGACATATATGGTGCATATAAAAATATATTTGCTACTGTTATAATGACACCTTTTAAAAATACATTTTTCTGTTGATGTTTAGAAATGCAATTCATTTTTATATATTGATCTATATTCTGCAAATTTGCAGGAAAATTAATTATACATTATTAGTGATTTGTTAACTTTAATTTTGCAATAGGCCACTTTATCTGAAAATAATGTTTTGTTCTGTACGAGCCTTTTATTTCTCTCTCTTGTCTTGCTGTACTGGCTTAGACCTCTAGTGAAATGTTGAATAGAAATAGTATTAGAGGGTATTTTTGTCTAGTTTCTGATTTTGAAAGGAATATTTCTAATGATATGCCAGTGAGAATGTTTTCTCTAGATTTTGGTAGATATTCTTTATCATGTTAAGAAATTTCTGGGATCCCTGGGTGGCGCAGCGGTTTGGCGCCTGCCTTTGGCCCAGGGCGTGATCCTGGAGACCCGGGATCGAATCCCATATCAGGCTCCCGATGCATGGAGCCTGCTTCTCCCTCTGCCTGTGTCTCTGCCTCTCTCTCTCTCTCTCTCTGTGACTATCATAAGTAAATAAATAAAAATTAAAAAAAAAAAAAAAAAAGAAATTTCTATTCCTGGTTCGTTGAAGTTTTTTTTTTTTTTTTTTAATATAGTGAATGGTTGTTGAATTCTACCAATTTTTTTTCTACATTTATTGAAATAGTCCTTGTTTTTTCCTTATTTTAATTGGCAATATGTAAATTAAACTAATAGGCTTTTTGTTGTTAAACCATCCTTCAGTTCCTTGAATAAATCTTTAAAAACTTTTTAAATTTAACTGTATTTGACATACAATATTACATTAGTTTCAAGTGTACAGCATAGTGATTCAACAAAATTATACATGCATTATACTATGCTCATCACAAGTGTAGCTACCATCTGTCACCATACAATGCTTAACAATGTCGTTGACTATTTAATATGTTGTGCCTTCTATTCCCATGACTTGTTCATTCCATAATTGGAAGCCTAGAACTTCCACTCCCCTTCATTGTTTTTGCCCATCCCCCAACCCCTCGTGGCAACCATCAGTTTGTTCTTTGTATTTATAAAGCTGATTCTGTTTTTTCTTAGTTTATTTATATTTTTTTAAGAGTCCACATATGAGTGAAATCATAAGGGTTTTGTCCTTTTCGGTCTGACTTAACTTCAGTTAGCATAATACCCTTTAGGTTATCCACGTTGTTGCAAGCGGCACAATCTTGGCACAATCTTGTTCTTTTTATGACTATGTAATATTCCTCTGTGTGTGTGTGTGTGTGTGTGTGTGTGTGTGTGTACACTACATCTTCTATATCCATTTGTCAATTGATGAACACTTAGATTACTTCTATATCTTGGCGATCATAAATAATGCTGCAGTAAACATAGAGCATATATTTTTTTCAATATATTTTTTTCAAATTTAGTATTTTTGTTTTCTTTGGGTAAATAGTAGTGGAGTTACTGGATCTATAGTATTTCTATTTTTAACTTTTTGAGGAACCTCCATACTGTTTTCCACAATGGCTATTCCACTTTACATTCCCACCAACAGTGTACAAGGATTCTGTTTTCTTCACAACCTTGCCAACACTTGTTATTTCTTGTCTTTTTTATTTTAGACATCATTGAATAAATCTAAATGGATCATGATGTTCTATTCACTTATAGTTGTTTGCCTTTATACATACACACATACATTGGTTTTTTTTAAGATTTATTTATTTTAGAGAGTGAGAGGAGAGCATGAATGGAAGGGCAGAGGGAGAGGAAGAGAGAACCTCAAGCAGACTCTGTGCTCAGCATAGAAGCTGACTGGGGCTCAATTCATGACACTGAGATTATCATCTGAGCCAAAACCAATCGTTCAACACTTAACCAACTAGGCCACCCAGTCACCCCCACTCATCCATTGTTAAATACAATTTACTAATACTGCATTTACTAATACTATATTTAAAATTTTCTCCTTTTTTTTTCTTCTTCATTCTCTTTTGATTTTTCTTTCTTGTTTTTTCCCCCCTCATATTCCAAAGAGAGATTGGCAGTGAAGGCATTTTGTTTTCCACTCTTAATATCTCTCACCAGATGAATCTCGGATCACTATTTCCAGCCCTGGCATTTTTCCTGTGCTCCAGACCACACATAGTCACCTGAATAGTTCATTTGTACTTGCTCAAAAATCGTCTTCCATCAATGCTTACCTTTTCTAACTCCCTTAACCTAAAAATTACCTTTGATTCCTCCTCTTCATTATATCCAATAGTTTCAGTGGTCTGTTAGTTTTGTCATGGAATATACCTTTACTTCCTCTCTTTATTTCCAACTTGATTGTCATAGTCCAGGTCCTAAATTACTGCTTGTCTTAGTTTATTGTAAGAACTTTCTGGGACGCCTGGGTGGCTCAGCGGTTCAGAGTGGCTGCCTTCAGCTCAGGGCGTGATCCTGGGGTCCTGGGATTGAGTCCCACATCATGCTCCCTGCATGGAGCCTGCTTCTCCCTCTGCCTGTGTCTCTGCTTCTCTGTGTGTCTCTTATGAATAAATAAATAAAATCTTTCTTAAAAAAGAGAGAACTTTACTTTTCTTTTTTTTTTTAAGAACTTATTAGTCTTTCTCCTTGTAGATTTGATTCCCCACCCCTTTCTAGTCTACAGGCTGCACCAGATGATCTTTAAATTTTTCATTTTATCAGTCTCCAGGGCATGCTGTAGCTTTTGTTTATATGATAGTCAAGAGCTTCCTGTTTTAGACTTGACATGTCTCCAGTCACACTGCGCATCAGTCCCCTTCAGAGCCTGTCCTCCAGCCATACTATGTGTCTCTTACATGTCCTTGCATATCCAACCTCCAGACTTTTTCCCACATTCTCCTTACAATGTCTCTGACCCAAAATCCTAAATCGTCATAGCGTATAACTAGTGTTTACCGAGCACTGTTTATGGTGCAGCTAATGAGCTAGCTGTTTGATATATATCTCATTTAGTATCATCTCATTCCTCTGATGGTAAAGATTGCTACATCTCCTGAATGCTTATGTTTTTAGGCACTGTTCTAAGTATCATTTTGTTTAATCCTCACAACAACCCTATCAGTGCTGTTATCATCCTTATTTTACAAAGGAGCATATGAGACAGAGAGGTGAAGTGAGTTGCTCATGGCTATACATCGAGCAAGTGGTAGATCCAAGACTTGAACACAGGTGGTCTGTTTCTCACAGTTTCTCCTTCCTTGCCATCACAAGTGAGGGGGCCAAGGCTAGTTGTAGATGAATAACTTGTCCATCTGAGCCAGAGCTGTAGGTGCACTGGTTCATGACTGTTCCTCTTATTCTAGACCTTCACTTCCCGAGCTCCTCCCATATTTCATGAGAAGTCCATTTCCTCTACTAAATCCTCCATTCCCATAAAACAGCCCTCTGTTTTCGTAATTGAACCCTGGTACACAGTACGTTTCAGGTTACACATAATCTTCATAGACATGATCTCATTTACTCCAAAGCCTTCCTAGGATTTAAATTATTATTATTTTTTCTTGATGAGTCTACCCAAACTAATCCTAAACCTCGCAAGAGTGAAGATGGTAAAAGATGAGAGAAAATGCTCTTCCTGTGGTGCCCTTAAAACTTTTAACAAGAAAATAGGTACAAAATATCAGAGCCACAGTTCACGAGTTTGCCAGATGAAAGTAATTTTGGACTTCCAGATGCTTTTTCAAGAAGGTGGAGGTTTGCAAGTCTGGAGGACAGCTCCTGGAGAGCGAAAATAAATCCTGCCACTTTCTGGGAGAGTTTTATTTCCTCCATATGTTTGTACATTTTCCTTTCCTTATGTCTGTGATTCATTGCTGGCTCAAGCCTCATCTGTGAGTGGTACTGGGGAGATTGATGGCTGGGAGGGCTGCAGGGGAGGTGAGACCATTGCTGTCGTGATGTGACACAATATTTGGCATTTATACAAAGATGGAGAGTTCAGACAGCCTCGGAGTGGTGGAAATAGCTCTGGGAACCCTGACTTTAACTGGGAAGTCATTTGATTTTTGGTAGGGCCAGGAGGTCACACACACACACACACACACACACACACACGATTGGTAGCAAAGTTTTATAGCAGCTTCAGAATATGAGCAAATGCTTGCCTGTGAGCAAAAGCTTTCACTACCAATAGTGAGGATTTTAGCCCTCGATCACACCAAAGATCAGATTTTCTCCCATTTCCTTTCTTTCTCTTTCTGCTTTTATGCACCTTGACTGAAAGGATTGGGTCTTCCATGATGTTAGACTTCCTGAGCTCCGCCTCCAGTGTTGCTTCCCAGAATATTGCACCAGTAAGAGAGAGGAGAGGCAAACATCCTACGCATTGGGCTAGCTTGTTTTAGGGCGTGGAATCGAGGGTCATATGTGAGTGGTTATGAGGGGTGTTGCTGGTATCATGCAGATGTGCGTTGTTTTCATTCAAGATGAGTGGCCACTGTGTAGCAAGCATGATATGAGGTAAAAATTTGTATTTTTTCCTGCTTCTCTACGTGTTAGCTGTATGACCTTGAGCGAATTATTTAATCTCCTTGAGCTTAGTTAAAATGAAATGAAAGTATGTCTGCCTCATAAGTTGGTATAAGGTTTGAACAAAATGATTTAGGTAGAGCATTCAGCTAAGCCCAAGTGCCTATGAAAGTGCTTGCCAAGTAACAGACAATCCCCTGATTAATGACAAAACCCGAATTAATCCCAAGGACACCTGACTTCTAGTTGATGCCCTTTCCACAGTGACTGTTTTTTCTTTTCTAAAAAAAATCAGTTACGTTGCATTATGTACACTCGTATATGACCTTTATATTCCATGTGGTAAAGCAGACACTTATGTTGTAATGCCTTAGCTGATCTGACCTGGTTCTGTTCATTTCTTTCCAACTTTTGCATATCCTTCAAACCTCCTTCTATGCGATGCCTGTCTGTTGTGCCTGCTTGATGCGGACACCAGGTGGCACCTGGTGTCACATTTGGAGAGGCAGTTGTCAAGGGAACGAGGCTCTGCGCCGACCTGGGAGGCAGGCTAAGCTTTCCCCATCTAGGGAAGCTACTCCTGAAGGGAGAGGTGCCCTAGCCCTCAAGAAATCTCTCCCTCCTATCATTTGGTAAGGAAAGGAATTCTTTTGTTTTGTTTTGTTTTAAAGGTAAACTTTAATTTTACAATAAAATCCACCCCTAAACCTGCCCTATCACACCCAGCTACCAAGTAATCCAAAATCGATAGCTTCCTGACGTTCACCCAAGGCCTTCACTGGGGATGGCATTTTTAAAAGGGCCGCGAGCATAATATAAGCTCCAGTAAGAAAAGCAGTCCCTCATAGGTGAGGAGATTTGACAGGGAGCTGGATTGCAACTTCGAAAAAGATAATGTTGCCATATTTTATAGAAGTTAAGATGCCATGGATTATAAGTCTCCCCATTGTTTATTTGTACTACAAAAGAGAAAAAAAAAACTTGTCAATTAAATTGGATCATTGTGGAGCACCTGAGTGACCAGTCGGTTAAGCATCCAACCCTTGGTCTCGGCTAGGTTATGATCTCGTGTCCTGAGATCGAGCCCTGAGTCAGGCTCTGGGCCCAGTGGAGAGTCGGCTTGAAGATCCTCTCCCTGTGTCGTTCCCCCTATGTGTGCACACACACTCTCGCTCATTAATTAAATAAGATCATTGATTATAAGGACTGATTTCAGAGAGATTAAAATGAGAAAACCTTATTGTGTCTTTCATTCAATGAAATGCAGTAAATCCAAGGACAAGTTTTAGCACCACCTGCCTCCTAGATGTCTTAGCCTCCCCCTACATCCCTCTTTACCCTAGAACAATGAGAAGATGGGCTTGCAAACAATCAAGAATACTGGGCTTCCAGAAAAATGGTTCTTGGCCTTCACGAGACTAAACGCAGAGTGGTTTGTCTTGGTCCATTCAGGGCTATTCAGGTGATACTAAAATACCAAAATACCGAAGACTACATAACTTATAAACAGCAGAAATTTATTTCTCACAGTTCTGGAGACTGGGAGTCTGAGTTCAGGTTACCAGCATGGTCAGGTGGGTCCCCTCGTCTAGGCCATAGATTTGTATTCTCACAAGGCAGAGGGGACTAGGGAGGGAGCTCTGTTATGAGAGCACTAACCCCATTCTTGAGGACTACACCCTCATGACCTAATCACTTCCCAAAGGCCTCACCTACTAATACCATCACCTTCCAGGATTAGGATTTCAGGATATGAATTGGGGGGAGTGGGGGTGGCGGACAGCAGTGGGAACATAAATAATCAGACGGGATCCCTGGGTGGCGCAGCGGTTTGGCACCTGCCTTTGGCCCAGGGCGTGATCCTGGAGACTCGGGATCGAATCCCACATCGGGCTCCCGGTGCTTGGAGCCTGCTTCTCCCTCTGCCTGTGTCTCTGCCTCTCTCTCTCTCTCCGTGTGACTATCATGAATAAATAAATTAAAAAAAATAAATAAATAAATAAATAATCAGACCATAGCAGGTTCCTTCCACTTTTCCTCGGAGAGCTAAATCAACCCATGTAGTTAACGATGACTCACTCTAGCCTCTAGCAAACTGTGGCTGTTCTGAGGCCAAATCCAGTACAATGCCTGTTTCTGTACAGTTTACAAGCTAAGGATTGTTCTTACAAATAAACATTTGAAATGAATATGATGGCAAGGCAGCATTAACTATAGCCACAATTAAGTGAAATTACCCTCCAAAAAAATTTCCTTCTTGTCATTAGTGGGTCTGTATTATAAAAAATTGTTTTCAGTTGTTATTATTATATTTTGAATTTAATACTACGTGAAATCTTCTATTTTGCTACTTGACCCACAAAGTCTAAAATATCTGCTGTCAAAAAAAAAAAAATATCTGCTGTCTAGTTCTTTACAAAAATGTTTGCTGACCTCTCCTCTACGCCAAAATAGAAATCTTAGATTAATCTGTTTGTTTCATTTGTTAGCAGGAGTGACAGGTTATTTGAACAGAAGTTAGGCTGGATAAATCAACTTGTCGCAAATGGCCAGACCCAATAATTAGGAATGTGGCTGTAAAGTAAGATTTTTTTTTTTTTTAAGCACTGGAACTTACACCATAAAATTAGTGTTAAAAGTAGACATCTGGAGAGCCTCTGTGATTATTCTACAACTCTCAGAATGGTCTTCAGAACTAGTTTATGAAACATGCAATGGAATCTGTTGTTCACTCCGACAAGTTTACATCCCTGTTTATGTAATTTTACCCCACAGACTGACCAGACTGATTTCATTTCTTCCAGCAATTCTCTGTTTTAGTTTCTTTCAAAACTACGTCTCTGCTTGAAACAAGAGGAACTGTGTATTCAGGGACTTCTGTTCATTCTCTTTTATTAATTATAAATTAGGGTCTTGATTTGCTGTAGCTTTAGCTCAGATGATAATGTTCTTACTGGTCTCAGAGAGTTTTGTTTTGGGAGTGGGTACATAAGACATATCTATATGGTTACATTAAAATATACAAGTATCTCAGGCAACTTTCAAAAGAATATTACTTATGCCATTAAAGGTGCTTGTCTTAAGCTTTTTAAAAAATGAACTAGTATTAATTAAGGCTTTTTGCAGCAAATGCTTAGGTGAATAGATTAAAAAAAAAAGGGGCTTGGGGAATGGTGAAGAATCAGGGTTTCTGGTGGAGAGGTATAGTGCTAGCCAGTCTTCTCATGTTTTAGGGAACATGACCAAGTGGATTATTTGAAGGCTGTCGAATCTTTGGCGTTTCTTGGAGTTTTCAGTACGGCAGTGCAAGTAAGCTATAACCTGGCTGCAGTCCTTGCTGTCTACCAAGATAGCAAAAGATCACGTCACCTTCAGCTTTCTTACATGAGAAGACCCACATTGAAGTAACATTCGTGATAAGTGAAATCATGAGATCTTTTGTGCGTGCATTGGCCTTTTCTTCTGTCTTAGATGCATTCACATTAGGTTTAAAACCTTACCACAGGCAGATTTCATGTCATAGAGCCACCCAAAAGAGTTTTCTGTCAAGAAGTAACGCTGAGTGTTGTGTTTTGTGTTTGAATTGCATTAAAAATATTCTGCATACAGAGCTGTCTGGAACTGATTATTCATTGAAGATTTTTGTTTTTTACATATTTTAAATGTTCATTCCTAAGATTCAGCCCTAGACAAAAAGATTCCATATACTAATAAATTAAGAATATTTTAATTATTGCAAAATGAACAGAGTTAAAATGCCTTTTTTTTTTGTCCAGATACTGGCCTGTCATTTTTTTAACCTGAGAGAAAGTCTTGGATGGCTTTGCTTTTCTACTTCTACGTAGATTCTGTATGCTGTGTTCTCCTCCATATGATGCATATGGCAGCGGTCCCTGGGAGTGGGTACTGGCAAGTATGGATAGAACTGGGGTTGCCCCTGAAAACCTCCCTCTCTAATAAGGTAAAGAAATATTGTTCTAATGCATTTGACACTTTTTAGATAAGGTATTTCTACAGAAAAATTGGCACCTGAAAGCTTCGGGTGACATCTTCAAATGTTAACAGCCATGGAAGGGAGAGGGCTAGAAGTATAATTGTGGTCATGATTGCCAACTTAAAATATAAGGATATAATTTATACTTTTATAGACTCCCTACAAACTATACCACATTTAAGCCTTTCCCCTGGTCTCATTGGGGAGGAAAGAGAGCTTCACAGTGCTTTGAGTTTCTCCCTTATTTATATTCTATGGATATAAACCAGCTTTCTGTTCAGTATTCATAGCTATTATCGAAATACCTATACATATATATTTATGTGTATAATTTATTCGGTATCTAAAATCTGCAGGCATGGTTCTAAATCCTTTTCATGTACTAATTCTTTCAACCCTCACAATAACCCTATGAGGTGTATATATCCTTTTCTTTCCAAAGAGACAGCCGCTAACACCTAGTCACATACAAGCTAGTGCTAGGAACCTCTTGATTATAATTCCTGCAAGGTTTCATACTTTACCTTTGAACAAGACCATTGTAGGAAGAATCTTTAGTATCATGAGAGACTAGTGGGGGTAACACAGCATGATGGACATTTTGGCGTCTGAAATTTCATCCTCTTCCCTGTCACATTGGCCACGCATGCTGGCATGAGTGGGTATTTCCTGGAAGACTTCACAAGATCCTGAGCCAGAGCAAAAGCATTTCCAGTCAAGTATAGTATTTTCTTTGGTTCTCCAGCATTTTCATCACATTGTTTATTGCAACAATCATGCTTGATGTGGGAGATAAAAATTGCCTACTTTCGTAATTTTTTTTATTGTTTGGATACAGGGGGCTTTGGAAGTACAAAGTGTCAGCTTTCTGTGATACATTAACTATATATTTTACTGGGCTAGTGTCAACCCTAACATTTTACGTTTGGAAGTTAACTATTATTAGGGTGTCATTTAAAATTTTCTAAAGGGTGAGAAATGGTCTTAATGGAGACCTCATCTGCAATCATGCCTATCAGGCAAAAAAGCAATCTCATTCTTTGAGGTCTATTCACATATTTGAAAATTACATGGGTTGGCCTTATAAATCAATTTGGAGTGTCATTGTTTGAATGTGACATGTATTGGATTTTTCAAAGGAAATATGCTATCTTTCTTCTTAAACTCATATTAAATCAACACCCCCAACCTAGCAGAGGGGAGAAACTGGGTGAACACCAAGCAGCCTAATGGTAAGAATGGAGATGGGAAATGTAGACTCAGAAGCACTTTTTTAAAAATAGATTTTCATTTAAATAAGCCAGTACCTTTAAAGGCCACAGTCGTAAATGTAAACTAAACCCACTGTGATTGTTGAAAACGTAGACAGTTTAGTGTTCTGGAGAAATAACCATTTCTTTCTTTTATAAGAGAGTGCCACTGCCTTTAAAGGAAAACTCTGTAAGTAAGCTCTTTGGTTATTATAAAAATGCTGTGGTAATTAATTCAGTTGAATACTTTTTAAAGTCCTTTTGCTTTTACATTTTGGACTTTTAGTTTTAATTCTTCCCTCCAAAATTTACTTCATACCCCTTTTATACTCTGCCCTTGGAAAGGCACACATTTGCCTTTTTCTAATTTTAATAAGTTCTTGCGTTCTCAATAACAAAGTAATTGTTTATGAGTAAGAGGATGAGAAGATGCATTTCTCCCCATTCAGGGCACTTTCATTCACTTCTTTTTCCATTCTTGAGGTTGTCAGTTCTGATGGAATCTTACTCTAAGTCAAAAATTTTTTGTTTTTTCATCAAGGAGGGCCAAGCGACCAAAAATGCTAGTCTGCAGAATTTTGGATAATTCCTAAGAGAATTCTAAGATAGTATTTTTGGCTTTATCTTGGAGGGGTGAATGCTCCCAGAAATAGCTATCAGGATGTCGATCTTTGGAGCTTTAATACCTTAATTTTGTTGTCACTTTATTTCCAGCTTTCTTCTGCATTATTTTTGCTGGATGCAGTTATTTCCCTTCAGCCAAGAAACATTTAAGATAATAGTTGTTGTCAGGGAATCAACTTGTTTCCAGACTTTTTTTTTTTTAAAAGCATTTTGATTTAACTATTCTAAATTGATGGGAAGTGGACAGTTTTCCTCTCTAGTATACAACTTATTAAAATATTTAAAATTTGTCAGTAAGAATAAAGAAGTTTTGCCATCTGTGGTTTCTCAACGAAATTTGAGCATTGCTTAGTCGAGAGAGATTAGTGAGAAAAGTCTTAGGAGAGCCCAAGGCATTGTATGTATTTGTTCGCTTGACTGTCTTTCTGTTAGGTTATAAGCTACTTGAGGGCAAGAATTGTGTTTTATTCATCTTTGTATTCATAAAGGTAGCACAGAGCTTGACACCCACTGGACATTCAACACATGAAAATAAATGAACTCATGTTGACATAAGGTCCTGGGTCATTCTTCTATTTCTGAATAGAACTGTGTCACTCATGTCTGAGGGACACGGTTACACCAAATCTTAGATTTAAGATTCTTTGAAAAGAACAATCAGCAAAATCATATGTAACATGTAGACTATTTAACAGTGCACTTTATAAAACATTTACATTATCACATCTATCCTAATAATTAGGTGATATGGAATCGATCCCACTTGGGCACTGCATGCATAGAGTAGGCACTCAAAAAATACGTGCTGGGATCCCTGGGTGGCGCAGCGGTTTGGCGCCTGCCTTTGGCCCAGGGCGCGATCCTGGAGACCCAGGATCGAATCCCACGTCGGGCTCCCAGTGCATGGAGCCTGCTTCTCCCTCTGCCTGTGTCTCTGCCTCTCTCTCTCTCTGTGACTATCGTAAATAAATAAAAATTAAAAAAAAATACGTGCTGAATGAGTGAAGACTGAAAAACTCAGCAAATGAAGGAACTGAAACACATTAGACTATGACAACTTCAAGTTGCAGAACAAGTTCATTAGAATTTGAACTAAACCCCAAGTAAAATCATGTTAGCTTTTAGCACATCTCTGACCTCACATAATAAGGTGAATACTTCTTCCAGATACTTGTAAATTTTTTTTAAAGCTCACTAACAGCTTAATTTGGAGGAAGGTCAATATGACCTACTATAAAATCAGAAGTATGTGATTTTTTTTTTAAAGGACTTTCACTTTTTTCATTTGGTCTCCAGGACATGACATTCTCTTGCTTTTTTTACTTTTGTAGTTAAGCCTTTTCAGTCTCCCTTGTTATAGTCCAGGGCTCAGCTATTATCCTATTTTCTTCTGTTTATTCACTTTCATGGTGATCTCATCCAGTGCAATTGTTTCAAGAACCATTGATATACTTACGACTCCTAAAATCTTCCTTTCAGACTACAGACTTGAACAGCAGATCACCTACTTGATATCTCCACTCGGATGTGTCATGGACATCTTAAATTCCACACATCCCAAACCGAGCTCCTGACCATCCTTCCCAAACTTGTACCACCTAAAGACTTCTCCATCTCAGGAGAACTTCACCCTTTTAGTTGCTCAGCCCAAACACTGGAGGCATCTTTGACTCCTCTTTATTTTTCAAATTTAGAGACTCCATCTAATTTATTGTACAAACCAGGATACTTTCAGACTGAAAGAAAGTGCTATTACCAGTCATTCCCAGGCAACAGGTGAAACTGGGATTATCGGTAAGCAGGTTTGTGATACTCTATTCCTACCTCACATCGAACCCATCAAGAAATACAAGCTACACCTTTGGAATTGGTCTAAAATCTACCAATTTGTTACCACCACTACTTTCTCTCTTCAAGTCACCACCACTGTTTCTTCCCTGGATTATTGCAATAACTTCCTAACTGGCTTCTATTTCCACTATTCTCTTGTTTTGTCTAGCCCAGTCCCTGTTAGGTCCAGTATGCCTAGGCTTTTGGGGTAGGGATTTCTCAATGTTTCTGTTCCCTCTCTTCTTCACCACCATTTCATACCCATAGTGTGTCTTGGATGGAAAAGAGTCCCTGCCTCTTCCCCGGTGATAGGAGACTTCAATGGTGCAGCTGTGGGATTGTGGACCTGGTACTTCATCTGCTTCTTTCCCATGAGTGAAGGGCTTTTTCCTTTCTACTCTTTCTCCAGTACCAATAGGTAATTTTTATGTGCCATGGAGGCCAACAGAGTTTGCTGCCCATACCAGTGGCATAAGGCTACTGCTCCTTTTGGGAAAAGGGACCCAAGAAAGGATTCAGATTAGATTCTTTTGCCCTCAGAGGGAGCCAATCCCTTTCTGCACATATACACTGCTGAAGCTTCTTCTCTCCAGTGTTCATCACCTCTGCTTCCATTCCTCCTTGTGGTTCAGGGAGATGAGCTGCTAGGAATGCAAACACCTCTTGTGTCTGAGATCCCCAGGAGTTCTTTCCTGTCACACTAGCCCATATTTGACCTTTAGCAACTTGTTAAACTTTTAATTAATTCCTTCTCACCCAGTTGCATGGGGGCCAGTAACTCCTTCTTCCCAACTCTGGCATAGGTAAGCCAGTCTGTGTGTCCCACTCTCCTTGAAGGGCCTAGTCTCTACTTGGAAGTTAGGCAGCTTTGTTGTCCTACCACTGCAGCTGTCACTATGGGGTGAAGCAGTGCTCTTCCTGGTTATTTACATATCAAGTGGAAGCAGAATGTGGCTCTTATTGTAATGATGTACTTTTGCTCAAAATCTTCTGAAACCGCTTTCTGTGAATTTCCTTCTGTATTGAATATCCCTGATTTTTAGCAATCTTTTTCTTTAAAAAAATGGATATACTTTTTTTAAATGAATATACTTTTTAAAGAATAGTTCAAAGTAATTTTGAGTTAAGTTTGGTACATAAAATGTGTAATCTTGTTGGTTACTATTGCCTTTAATAACCACAGACTCATGCAAGACAAGGTTATATTTTCGCGACCAGAAACAACTGTGAGAAAAGAATGACAGCCCATATAGGCTTATTTCCTCTGAGCATTGCTTTGATCCGATATTGAGTCAGCTGCAGTGGTAACTTTGAAGAAACATAAAGGCAGGAATAAAAGAAAAGTATTGGGTAAGTAAGTATCTTAGAGGGGGCAGCTCCAGCTCTGCCTACCTTCATCCACACGAACACCATCAAATATTTATAGACCAGGAATAACCATTTGACTTAAGTTGTTGGGGACATGCAAGCTTCTTCTCCAGAGTGTAGAAAAAGTGAACTTGAATTTGAGGGTCATCTCTGCTACTTACAAGATGTGTAATCTCCAGCAAGTCATTCTTCCATCCTGAGTTAGTTTTCCCATCTAAGAAAAACATACTATTCTCCCCACAGAACTGAGGCTCTATTAGAATAATACACAAGAAGGGCTTTGTAAAGACCTAATCGAATGTTAGTTGTTACTAATGATATTTTATTGTTTTGTTTGTGAGAGAGCTATTACTATCATAATTATTAACAATGACAAATGTTTACTGAGTATATATTACGTTAAGCTGTGAGGCCAATAGAATTATTATTTTTTGTATATTTTTTTATTGGAGTTCAATTTGCCAACGTATAGCATAACACCCAGTGCTCATTCAGCCAAGTGCCCCCTCAGTGGCCATCACCCAGTCACCCCAACCCTCCGCCCACCTCCCTCTCCACTACCCCTTGTTTGTTTCCCAGAGTTAGGAGTCTCTCATGTTCTATCACCCTCTGATACTTCCCACTCATTTTCTCTCCTTTCCTTTTTAATCCCTTTCACTATTTTTTATATTCCCTGAATGAATGAAACCATATAATGTTTGTCCTTCTCCGATTGACTGACTTCACTCAGCATAATACCCTCCAGTTTTATCCATATTGAAGCAAATGGTGGGTATTTGTTGTTTCTAATGGCTGAGTAATATTCCATTGTATACATAGACCACATCTTTTTTTATCCATTCATCTTTCGATGGGCACCAAGGCTCCTTCCACACCAATAGAATTATTTTAATGAGTACTTAATACTAAAAAGGATTTTTCTTTTTTAAGGAAAGTATCAGCTTACCCTTCATTGGCTAGATCTAGATCATTAAAAATTTTTCTTTTACTCACATATTCTTTGTAAATTTACTGCTACAAGCATATAAACTCTCAATGAGTCTTTTTAATGCAGTTTTATGTGTTTTCTACATTGGGATCCCTTTTATAATCATTTTCTAGGACTTGAGGGGTACCTTCATTTTTTGAGTGATTTTAGAGAATAGGGTAATTTTATTTAGCTTTATATCATATGTGTTAAATATTGTTTCCCATAAATTTATTTTAATTTTATGTAGCTTTTATTATATATTGTTGAAATACTATTTCATATATATGAATTATTGACTATATATTTATTTTTATTGTTATTATTTTTAAGACTTTCTCTCTCTCTCTTTTTTTTTAAAGATTTTATTTCTTTATCCATGAGATACAGAGAGAGAGAGAGAGAGAGATGTAGAGACACAGGCAGAGGGAGAAGCAGGCTCCATGAAGGGAGCCTGACCTGGAACTCCATCCTGGGTCTCCAGATCACGCCCTGGGCTGAAGGCAGCACTAAACCCCTGAGCCATCCAGGCTTGTTATTATTATTATTATAATACATTGATTTTAAATGCCAAGGATTATCCTAAATACTTTACATATGTAAAATATTCTAATTCTCACAACAGCTCTTTGAGGTTGGTAGTAGTATTATTCCTATTTCACAGATGAGGAACCTGAGGCATAGAGGGGTTAAGTGATTTGTCTAGCTCCTATAACTACTGTGTGGAGGAGCTGGACTTTATAGCTGGCTCCAGACTCTGTGCCGCTAGCCAGTATGGAAACTGCCTGTGGGCTTCACTACAGAAGCCTGGGTTATAGAGGAAGAGATGACTTCATACCCAGAGCATCTCTTAGACTTCTAGTGGTAAGTGAGGGCCCTCTTCTCCTCTCTTGTTTTCAGAATCGATGTTAACAGTAGCCCTCACTCCAGGTGGGTGTCTTCTACTTTTGTGTCCATCACCAAATTGCCAAGTCAGTGTTCCATAGAGGCTCAATAAATGAATTAAAAAGGAAAAAACAAAACAAAACAAAAACAAAACCTTCCAACCAAGTCTCTCCTAACCTCACCAGGCAGGTTTTGGCAATAAATCATTGTTATTTTTCTCTTCATCTCAGTCACTGGGGCTCAGATCCTTCCTGTGTTTCAGAACGGGTCTCTATTAAGGACATCGGTGCAGATACAATGGAGTCACGATGAATTTCTCCCTTTTGATGTTAAGTGAGTGGGAAAATGGTACAAAAGCAAACTTAGAAGCAGACTTCCAATCTCAAATTTTTATTATTGAGGAATATTTCAGATTTATAGATCATGGTAGGAAGTAGGTTGTGCTTAGTAACCAAATATATCCAATATTTTGCCTATTTTCTAGGTCAGTTTGGAAAGCTATTGGCTTGTCCAATTTCAAGCCAACTCAGACATCTGTCACCAACAGATAAAACTGATGCTGTGCAATGATGCTGAGTGATGCTCCTATCTTTGGAATATACTGTCTCTTTTTGGAAAATGCCCTAGTTCTTCTGCATATGTCTTTTAATCCTCCTTTTGGCTAAGCTTTGCAAGTGGTAGCTTCCTTCAGCTGATGGTGCAGAAATTGTGGTTATCTCATCTTTAACTAATTTGCCAGCAAACAGAATGATCCTGAAATGTCATGATCCTGGATAGTAGCATTGGCTTAAAAAAAAAAAAATTCTCTGGAGCCCCTGATTAGGTTCTGAGGAGGCTTTTATGTATTTATTTTATGTTAATGATCGCTGAATTTAAAATAGGCAAGCAGCTACATTTGTTGAGAGTTTGGCCTATTAAACCTTAAAGGAGGTCTGGATGACAAGCAAATGTTTTGTGACTTCTTTGTTTGTGGCTTTGTGTAGTGCAAAGCCATCATTTAGGATCTCCCCCAGGACTGCATCAGGGCTCACCCAGGACTCTGTACTTTACAGTTGCTGTACATGAGATCTCACAGAGATGTTCACATCACTGATTCAGTTAATGTGTAATAACACGGTCTGGTACTTGGTCACATGAGATGTTCACAATGTCTTGAACAAATATTTGGATCAAAAAAAATCCTGTAAAATCTGAATTGTGAAGACCTATGAGAGTAAAATATGTATAAAGAAGAGCTTTTTGTTTTGTTTTGTTTTTCATGATGAAACTATCGCCAGGAATATAAGTAAATATTTTCTCCCTTTTTCTGGGTAGAAGACATCAGATTGTGTGCAGGCTAAGAGAGGATTTTTACTGGAATTTAAACTAGCTATCCCTAGCATCAGAAAAAGGACAGCAAGAGAAGAAACAATTTATATAAAATTCCCTGCCATTTGAAGATGAGGATTGTTGATTTGGATTAGAAAGGATTGGTCATCCTTTACCAAAGGAGAGAGCAACAAAGGGCTACATGGAACATTCCAATGGACATGAAGGAGGAAGTCTTTTCTATGATTTGTTTGTTTGTTTCTGTTGGAAGCATCTATGTTACCCAGAGAGTGCCCAGGTATGCCTGGAATGGCAGCCTCTATAAGAGATCTCAGCCTCATCAGATTACCCTTGGGATGCTTCTAGACCATCTAGGACATCCTAGGAGATACTTTTGGGTCCAGCTCTGCCACAGCATCCTCAGGGGCTCTAAAGTATTTGGATGAAGGGATCCCTGGGTGGCTCAGTGGTTTAGCATCTGCCTTCAGCCCAGGGCATGATCCTGGAGATCCGGGATCGGGTCCCACATCGGGCTCCCTGTGTGGAGCCTGCTTCTCCCTCTGCCTGTATCTCTGCCTCTCTGTTTCTCTCTGTGTCTCTCATGAATAAATAAATAAATAAATAAATCTTTAAAAAAAAAGTATTTGGATGAAGCAAATAGATCGAGATGGCAAATTATCCAGTAAAGTACACGTCTTTACAAACAGGGTAACATGTGCTCTGAATTGTCATTTTTAAACTATGCCTGTGATAGAAGAAAATGACCACAGTTTCAGCATCAAAGTGATAAAGAACACTAATCCCCTAGAGTCACTTTATGACCCTTCCAGATGCTGCATGGGCGATGAAGATCCTGCAGCCAGAAGGATGAGGAACCCAACACTCCTACATATAAGGGTCACTGCAGGAGCTGGCCAACCTCAGTGCATTAATTAATGCCTTCTTTTAGGCAGCCACAGGGTTGAATGAAGATGTGGTCTCTCTTTTCTGAGGCAAGAACCAGAGATGATCTTCTCAGTTATTGCCAAGCAAAGGGGTTTTGATGGAGACACACGGTGCATCCAGACAAACTGCTACAAATAAAACAAAGAAGCTGGAGGGCAGGTTATAAATCTGCAGTATGAATGCTCATCAATCACAAGTTATTTTGCTTTGCAGAGCTTGACAGAATTATAGTTAGATAGCCAGGACTGTAAAAGAAACCCTGAACTGCTGTAAGACAATGGACCCCTTCAGTTTTTTAAAAGAATTTTCCAGAGGCTTCGGGCAAAGAATATTCTCATTCTTGAGTCAGCTTCTGGACATGACTGTCTCTCCTGCTAGATGTGAACAAAAAAGCATGTGACATGGATTGCTACCAGCAACCATCCTGTGTCTATGAGGGGAACCAGCCTTAGGAGGAAACCTACTCTGTGGACAAGAGAGAAGAAACATGGAAAAAAGAAACAAAGTCCTTGATAATAACATCATCAGGATTCCTGGATAAACCAGCTCTTTGGACAGGGATCAAGAGAAATTATGGTTCTCCCTAAGGCAACCGTCAAGAGATGGCCACTCAGTGTGCAAATTTTTAAATTGCAATGTGTGAGATTTAAAGAGAACAGCAGTACCCGTGGCTGAGTCGCCCATTGTATAAGCATGATCTAGTGTTCACTCACTAGAAGTGTTTGGTTTTTTTTTTAATATTTATTTATGTATTTATTTATAGAGAGAGAGAGAGGCAGAGACACAGGCAGAGGGAGAAGCAGGCTCCATTCAGGGAGCTCACTGTGGGACTCGATCCCGGGTCTTCAGGATCACGCCCTGGACTGAAGGCAGCGCTAAACCGCTGAGCCACCCAGGCTGCCCTAAGTGTTTGGTTTTAATTAATTTCTGATGTGGTGGGAATTGTAGTTCAGGAGCCTGACCCCACTGGATGGAATTGTTGATGGAGATAGCAGCATATGAGATCTGGTGAGATATTACTAGTTTTTAGACATCCTATTCAACAGGGCATGGCAATAAAGATCGAAATTGTGATGGCTTGGGAGATTTGGATGCAATATGGAAAATCTGTATAAACCAGGGTAAGAGGGAGTCACCAAAAGCTCTCCATTGTGGAATAGCATTGAGACACTATAAAGTCACTTTATCACTGTTCTGAGGTGAACAATACCAAAAAGTCATCTAATATTTAGGGGTAACATGGATTTATGTGCCAATTCAGGTTATTTATTATAAAAACTTCTATTCTTTTCAAATACTAGGGCATCTCAGTAAGGGTTATGCCCTTTGTTATCTGTCTCTCTCTCCCTGTGTCTCCCCCTATGTCTCCCTCCCTCACTCCCTTTCTTCCTTTTCCCCCCTCTCTTCCTTTGGCTCTGGGTCCCTCACTTTGTTATTCTTTCAGATTCTTGTTTCTCATTCTAACAACAGTGTGGAGGTGGGCAGTGTCTATTGACATATTTAATTTTCATTTCTTTTTATGCTCATTGGAACTTTCATAGCACATTGATCTGATGCTTCATATAAGATTTTTTTTTTAAATGTTGATTGGATCTTGTGGGCTTTCCTAACATCAGATCAGAGCTTGTGAAATTTAGTGATGTTTTTTGTTTTTAAGTTGAAAATCATTTAAGCTAAGTGTCTGAGGCTTAAAGCCCTAGAAACACACAGGGATAGTCACTGCTCATCATGTTCTTTTTTTCTTCTTTGTTTAGTAAAAATTAGCTCCCTTACTTTGCTTCTGTTGCCTATTGAAATGACTAACTCTTGGTAGCAGGAATTAACCAATGATCTTCTGGTTGGCAAAAGCCTTGAATGGTTGTAGCCAGGACTACACAAAGGGAAAAGATGATTTCGCATAGCCCAGACAAGATAAAGTTGAAATCAGTGTTGCTAGAATTTTTCATTATCTCCTACATCACAAAGCTTTCCTTGAATCTCCCTGTTATAACTGTACATCATTTTCTTCTCTGTACTTCTATCCCATCACCTAACCTGGACCCTTGTCTAAGATTAGTATCATTCTGATTTACAGTATAGGTTTTAGGCTGTGTTTTATTCATCTCTGTATCCTGGTACTTGGTATACAGCTAAGTAGATAGCACATGTTGATTTAATACATAGCTACAAGGATATGGGGCCTTTAGATCTCACTTATCCAACAAGTATTTATTGAGCATCTACTCAGGACTAAGCATTATTCTAGGCATTGGATATACTGTGATGAGTAGGATCATCAAAGTCTCTGCCTTCATGGTTTCACTCTAGTGGTAGAGACTGACAATACACAACAAATATTTACTAGAATGTTAGGAAGTGAAATGAAGAAGGATAAGGGGATAAAGAGAAGGTGGCAGGATGAGGTTGGGACACAATTGTAAGAGAACTGGGAGCAGATAACAAAGAGGTAAATGAAGCCAAACAGATATTGGAAAGAACACTCCAAGTGCAGTGAACAACATGGGTCAAGGGCCTGAGACAAGAACAAACTAGGCTCATCCTAGGAATTGCAAGAAAGCCAATTGGACCATTGAGGAATGGTTGCTGAGGGGGTTGATTGGCAGGACCAGATCACATGAGATTTTGTAGGCCAGCAAAGGTTTCTTCTGGGTGTGATGGGAAGCCAGTGAAAGATGGGGCCGAGGGAGACATGATCAGATTATATTTTTTAAAAGGTCATCCTGATTGCAATATGCAGAATGGATTGTAGCGGGGTACAAGTGGATGCAATTAAGTACATTTAAAGAAAATCTCTCCAATAGAAGTGGATGGGGTTATAGGTGATGAGGGTAGTGAGCTGGAGTTAGATTCCCAGTATAGTTTGGAGTTCAAACTATCAGGTTTATTTTGACGTATTAAAACTCTCCAACAAAATCTGCACTTTACTGCATCTCATACACAGACCATTAGGAAAAGCTGCCCTAGGAAATCAAACTGGGGTGGTTTTGAGAAATTACCAGGAGGTAGATTTTGATACAGAATAGAATATTTCCTCCCATTCAGGCTAGCCAAAGACAATGAGCTGTCTTGTGAGGTCAGTACTCTAAAATGAAGACTGATACTTGTCTGCTCAGGCTGTAACCCAGCATAGCAGTTCTCCAATGTTTTGGTCCCCAAACTCTTTATACTCTTAAGAATTATTGAGGACTCCAAAGAGCTATTGTGCTTATGTGTATTAGATCTATTGCTAAATATTTATTTGCTGATTCACTTAAAAACAATAGTTTTAAACCTAAACCCTATAGACCCGTTACATGTTAAGAGAAATAACCTACTTTTTTTTGTGAAAATTAACTATATTCTACACACACACACACACACACACACAATTAGTGAGAATGATGGCATTGCTTTACATTTTTGCAAGTTTTTTTAATGCCACTTAACACAAGACCACTGGATTTTCATATCTGTTTCTGCATTCAGTCCATTGTGATATCACACAGTATGTAGCCTCTAGAAAACTCCACTGTACCCTTGTAAGAGAATAAGGATAAAAAAGGCTAATAACATCTCAGTATTACCATTAAAAAATGCTGACTTCAGATTCCCTGAAAGTATTTCTTTTAGCCCCTGGGGTTCCTTAGACTTTGAGAACTGTTATTCTAAGGGAAAATTATCTTGGTGGTAAGATTACAACCCTGTCTAAAAGAGATCTTAGCATCAACCCCATGAGTTAGATGATGAAACCATTGTGAAACTCCTTCATTGCCTATAATTCCCAACATTAGAAATATATAGAAAACCAGACCACAATTTAAAGATTGCTTTAAGTTGGAGGTTCACAACCTTTTAACTTCGATAACATTGATAGGATTAAGCATGAAGCAGCAAAGAATCAGAGAAGGGGAGCAAAGCAAGGAGAAAAAAGAGGAAGAAACTGTCACAGACCAATGAGAAGAAAGAGATGACAAAAGAGAAAAAGTGTATATGTGGTAGGAGTGGGAAACTAATGATAAGAATTGCCTTTGGATGGCCCCATGGCTCCAGACAGCCATCAGTCATTCTGGTCCAACAAGTCAATAGTGGTTTGCTTTGGCAACCAGTTCCAAATTGTGTGCCCTGAGACCCTCCCCACAGAGGGGGCCCAAAGGAGGAGACACCCACTCGACTAAAGCCATAGTTGGTCTAACATCACTCCCCAGGGTACCAAAACCACCTCCACCTAAGCTCTTCCAACTCAGGTACCAACATCTCATTTCCCCAAGTGAGATGCTAGTTTTAATACTATAACCTTCATAAAATCCACTGTAGGTGAGCATGACCAGATGTAAAATAACCCATCACCTCATTCACCTGAATCAGAAAGGGAATGCAATCTGGCAACCCTACAAGTGAGGGAAGAGTGAGAGATTTTTATCCACTTCCAAACTGAGCATCAGGGAAGCAACGGTTTTTCCTTCCAGAAAATATGGTCACTCAGTCAACGACATCCAAAACCAAAACTACGTTAAGGTCCAACTTTTGCCAAAAGGAGCCACGAGGATTCACAGCATCATTACGTGGCTTTGAACTTCAAGGTGATGTAAAAGCCCCTAGAACAGGTTATAAGGCCAAGTTCAAGTCTCCAAAGTTCTACTGAAATGCACTTAGGCTCACAGAGCACAGACCCTGCTGCTGCTAAAAGTAAGGTAGCTTGCAACTTTGGTGCTATGTGAAAGGTGGCTGGAGGTCATGGAGAGCTGTTTATTACTCTTCTTGAGGACATGGGGCTTGGTGATCTGTTCTGCATCTGACACCATCAAGAAAGTTTACTTAAGTCTATCAGGACTGGTAGAAAGAAGCCTAAACTCCTACCTGCTTGCTGTTAGAATGGGTGCACCCCAATGGGTTGTTATAGGGTTATGTCATAGGGAATTAGGGTGATTTTAACCTGAAAAACCTCTCTACGTTCTCCTCTTGAAAATGCAAATGAGAATGGCACAGATGTCTCTGGACTTTGAAGAGCAGGTTGTGCTATGGTGCCTGACCCAGGGCAGGCAGAGAGGACAGGGAGTGACCGTTCTCAAGAGCAAGGTTTGAAGCCATGAGATTAAGAAGGCTAGTGCTCATTTACAACAACTTGTTGTTCGGTGCTGAAGTCATTTGTTTTAAATAGGATTTTACAGATGTATTATAGATTGGTCTCTCGGAGAAGCACACATCTGAAACACCCCTGAGATTCTCAATAGTCATCACTGTGTTTTATTTGTAGTTGCAGTCTGGCACAAAATAAAACCTGCACTGTCTCTATGTGAAGATTTTATGTCAACGTGGTCATCAGGTAAAATTCTGTTCTGTTGTGAAAGAGGCAGACTGCAAGTCATTAGTCACTGCTGATGTCCCATCACTTCTTTCTGATTCACTCTGGCAACACCGGAGACATTAATAAAACAGGCTGCCAGGGCCACTTACAGGCACACTCGTAAAGTGGAAAGAGATTCTCTTTGGTTTATTCCTCCTCGAAGGCAGTGGGTGTTGTAGGGAGAGTAAGAAGAGTTAATATTTTAGGCTTTGCCATCAGAGAGATCCATGTTTTAATTCCATGTAGGCGTTTATTTTTTTTCCTTATTCACTTACGGATTCGGCAGAGATTTATTGAGTGCCTATATGTGCAGGACTCCGTTCAAGGCACTGGGATGCACCGAGTGGGGAAAGAGCAAACATGGGTGCCCACCTTCCAGCTGGGAAGGCCGCCACTATCAGCCAGGTGACCGGCTGCGCCTCACTCAGCTTTATGCTCAGCCCGTTGTGAAGATGCGGCCTCTTGGCTGCAGGTCGCCTCTCCTCTGCACTACTCCATGGGCCGGGCCTGGGACTCTGTAGACTCCCCTTTGCCAGCTGGCTTCCTGGAAGAGTCTGCTAATAGGGACCCCAGAGAGAAACCGAAAGGCTGGAGGAAGGGGCTTCTCCCTGTTTTCTTGCTGTTCCTCTAAGTGTCACTCCAGCAATGGCCTTCGGCTGACAGCTGCACTTGGTTCTGGTCTCCAGCCTCTTTGGCATTCTTGGAACCAGCCCCTGGGCATGTTCTCAGGACACTAACCGCAGCTGGATCGTGCCCCTCCTCCAAGGTCTGAGCCCCAGCTCTGTGGGACTCTTTCTCTGAGCTTCTGGGCTCTGGTAATTCCAACCCCTTTCCTGGATAGCAGCTGCTCCTGCTGTGGGATATCGGAGTTACCCTGGTGACCCTTTTGCTCACTCAGCACCTCCACCATTTGGGAAAACCATTCCCTGTAGTAAGTTTCATGTTAAAATGCCCCTGTGGTATTTGAGTGGACCCTGACATACACAGGCCATATACCAATTTATCTTAAGATAGTTAAGATGTGCGACAAAGATGCTGGGGAATATTAATTGGTTATGGGTTACACCATCTTGGCACAGTCACTATTTTAGGTAATGAAAAAAATAGCAAGTAAGTGCTTTAGTTTGGTTGAGTATTTTTCATGATTTTATTTTTTATTTTTAAAGATTTCATTTACTTATTCATGAGAGACACACAGAGAGAGGCAGAGACACAGGCAGAGGGAGAAGCAGGCTCCCTGCAGGGAGCCCTATGTGGGACTCGATCCAGGACTCTGGGATCACACCCTGAACCAAAGGCAGATGCTCACCCGCTGACCCACCCAGGCATCCCATTTTTTATGATTTTAAAGAAAAGGAGGTACAAATGTCCGTGCTTACTTTGACAGATCAACATTGCATCTTTTTGAAAATGAAACTTATATCAAGAGTAGATCTTTTTAAACATTTGTCCAGATCTGTGGGAGAAATGACCCACATGACCTTTTACCAAAAAATTATTGAATGTTGTAAATCCATGTTCTGTTTTTTTTTTCTTTTTCTTCTCTTCTCTTTTCCCCTTCCTTCCTTCCTTCTTCCTTCCTTCCTTCCTTCCTTCCTTCCTTCCTTCCTTCCTTCCTTCCTTCCTTCCTTCCTTCCTTTTGGACTTGGGAGCAAGATTCCTACGAACTGTAATTCTTTAACCTCTTTTCTGCAAATTTGTTTTATTTCTATCACCTCCTTATAGAATATAGATTAATTTAACCAGAATACTTTAAAGAATGTGCTTAACAACAACCATCAATAACCCATATCCATTTTTAAGCCCTTTCCATACTACTTCTTGATGTTCATTTCTAAGTATAGAATAAAATGTTCTTCAAATTCAATCTAGCAAGGCAATGGACTTTAGAAAATCAACTTCACTTAAAAAGGGACAATGTGTCCTCTTAGATATTGATAATGCTGTTCCAATTCTGTCAGATTCAAGATTATAAATCTGACAATCTTTATGAAATGAAAATAGTTATCTTTATATGAATATCAAGTAGTTCTCTATTTTCCCTGCCCTTTTAAAATAGCTTTGTTTTTTGTTTGTTTGTTTTTGTTTTGTTTTGTTTTAGAGAGGGAGAGATGGAGGGGAGAGAGAGAGAGAGAGAGAGTCCCAAGCAGGCCCCACATCCAGAGCAGAGCTCGAAGTGGGACTCCCATCTCATGACCCTGAGATCATGACCTGAGCTGAAATCAATTGGTTGGATGCTCAACCAACTGAGTCACCCAGGCACCTGGCTTTGATAGATTCTTAATAAATGAAAATTTATCAAGAATATAGGTCTTTATCACAGGCAATGGGAAAAAGGCCTAAAATATGCAAGTTTTAGTTTCACCTAACTCTATTTCTATCTTGATTTTCTAAGATTTGAGTACAGTTGACGCACAATGTTAGCTTAGTTGTAGGTGTAAAATGTTGTGGTTTGACAAGTTTATACTTTATGCTGTGTTCACCACAGGTGTAGCTACCCTCTGTCCCATTACATTGCTGCTACAGGGTCAGGCACTGTATTCCTTGTGCTGTGCTTTTCATTCCCATGACTTGTTCATTACATAACTGGAAGCTTGTATCTCCTTCTCCCCTTCACTCATTTTGCCCATCTTCCCATTCCCCTTCCTTCTGGCAACCATCAGTTGGTTCTCTGTATTTATAGGTCTGATTCTGGTTTTTGTTTGTTTATTCATTTGTTTGTTTGCTTGTTTGTTTTTTAGATTCTGCTTCCAGTGGAAGCATATGGTATTTGTCTTTCTCTGACTTTTTTCACTTAGCACAATACCCTCTAGGTCCTTCCATGTTGTCTCAAGTGGAACAATCTTATCCTTTTTTATGGCTGTGTAATAGTCTATTATACACACACACACACACACACACACACACACACACACTACATTTTCCTTATCCATTCATCTATTGATGGACACTTAGGTTGCTTGCATATCTTGTATCTTGCTATTATAAATAATGCTGCAATGAACATAGGAATGCATATATTTTTTATTAGTGTTTTTGTTTTCTTTGGGTAAATACCTAATAGTGGAATTTTGGGATCATATGCTGTTTCTATTTTTAATTTTTTAAGGCACCTCCATACTGTTTTCCACAGTTGGGTTTACCGACCTACATTCCCACCAACAATGAATGAAGGTTCCTTTTTCTCCACATCCTTGCCAACACCTGCTGTTTCTTGTGTTGTTGATTTTGGCCCTTCTGACAAGTGTGAGGTGATATATGTCATTGTGGTTTTGATTTGTATTTCCCTGTGATTAACAATGTTAAGCATCTTTTCATGTGTCCGTTGGCCATCTGTATGTCTTCTTTAGAAAAATGCCTATTCAGGTCTTCTGCCCATTTTTAAATCAGTTTTTTGGTATCAAGGTGTATTAATTCTTTATATATTTTGCATGTTAACCCCTAATTGGGTATAACATTTGCAAATATCTCCTCCAACTCAGTAGCTTTCTTGTCTTTGTTTTGTTAATAGTTTCCAATGCTGTGCAGAAGTGTTTTATTTTGATGTAGCCCCCAATAGTTTATTTTTGCGTTTGTTTCCCTTTCCTTAGAAGACGTAGCTAGAAAAATGTTGCTACAACTGATGTCAGAGAAATAACTGCCTCTGCTCTCTTCTGGAAGTATTATGGTTTCCTGTCTCACATCTAGGTCTCTAATTCATTTTGAATGTATTTTTGTGTAAGGCATAAGAAAGCAGTCCAGTTTCTGTCTTTTGCATGTTGTGGTCCAATTTTTCCAATACTATTTGTTGTATATTCTTGCCTTCTTTGTCATAGATTAATTGACCATATAATCATGTGTTTATTTCTGGGATCTCTATTCTGTTTTGTTGATCTATGTGTCTATTTTTGTACTAGTACCATACTGTTTTGATCACTACAGCTTTATAGTAGATGTTGAAATCTGGATCGCAGTTTTATCTAATTTTAAATCCACAAACAAGGTGCCTCAAAGTGAAAGACTATAATGAGTTTAATTAATAGTTGGTCACTTGATAAATCTCTGTAAAGCTCTTATGGTTAGTTTGAGTTCCCAGAAATTAAAAGCAAATGACTCTAATGACTTGATAACATACTCTTTCACAAGTCAGATTATTTCCAATTCCTTGTTATCGATAAAATTGAAGAGGACTTTTTTGAATTGTCAGATGAAAGATCATAAAAAATAATTTTTGAGGATAAATCACGATGTGGTTTTGGCATCCAACTCAGGAGATCAAAAATTGAATAACACTATTATATTAGAACTCTGTCCATTTTCATAGGATTCCTTAGTACTTAGATGTGTTAAAAATATACGTAGGCTTCAAAATATTCAAAATATATATTGAATCCTGTGTCATCTCAGTATTACATAATATTCATCCCAGCTTGTATGAATTAACTGAGAAAAAAAATCCATTACATGAGGAGGTATATTCCGAATATCACTTTATTTGTTTTGTCCAATAATTACTTTTCAAAATTGGAGACATAGTTATAGTGCTTTAATAAACCATGTGCAAATAACAATTTTAAGAATAACACAATATGGAAAAATAATTTAACACTTAGAGGTTCATGTTTATGAAAGAAATAACTTTTTTCTTATAAATTTCCATTCAGTCATATATTTGTAGCAGAGAAAAGGGGTGATCAATGAAATATTTTCAAACATAAATATTACATTAGGATAGAATTATGTGAGGGAAATGGAATGCCAAAATTTCACGAGGAGGAAAAGTATTATGTATAAGGTCCAACTGTCAGAGGGTTTGTTTGTGTATATTTTATTTATTTTTTAATTTAATTTTTAAAGATTTTATTTATTTACTTGAGAGAGAGAGAGCACACAAGCCACGGGGAGGGGCAGAGGGAGAAACCGACTCCCCACCGAGCAGGGAGCCCAATGAGGGGTGGGGGTGCTTCATCCCAGGACTCTGGGTTCATAACCTGAGCCAAAGGCAGACCCTTAAACCTACTGGCATACAGACACCAGCAAGTAGCTCAGTTTAGGATAGTAATTCAGAGTTTTTTATGTCTCCTTTACATCAGTGCAAGGATCCTGCATTCCAGCAGCAGGGCATCTTTATAGGATTCCCTGGTGTTCTTGGGCACAGGACAACCATTTTTTAAGGGTGGATCATGCAAAATCATGATAACGATTGTAAGATTATTTTTTGGTATTTTTCTTACACATATATTAAGGAACAATTTTTAGAACCAAAAAATTACTTAACATTCTGTTTTCAATACCATACACAGTGTTTCTCACACACGTCTCATGGATCATCACCTATTTTTGTCTAACTCATTAGCATGTACTTTGTATCTTGTACTTTGCTCAGCTTGCGGAAGATAGCTAATAAATGTTGTTGAGTTTAATTAAACTTAAATAAGATAAAGGCCAGTCAGTCCTTTATGTTTTAAAAATATGGGCCTTCACTGTCAAAAGATAAATTTAACTCTGGGCAGGTGAACCGGTGCTTCATTCCATAACTACTGCGTTTCTATCACATCTCCAGCCCAATGTTTGGCTGGCTAAGGTGGAAACACTGGCTACCTGTCACTTTTCTTTTCCCACATTGAAAGGCTGCAAATGCTTAGTTCTGAATGGGACTTTTCAAGTCTGCAAGGCTTGTAGGTTGCTGAAGTTCATGACTCAAGATACAGCCTCTAGACATAACTACAGATTGTAAAAACCATGATTATTCTGGGAAGATAAAAAAGCTCTTTGCAATGCACACAGCTGTGGAAAAAAAACAAAATTAATCTTTCCAGTGTTATTGAAATGTAAATGTCTGCATATCCTCAACTGAGTGTGAGCATTCACAAACTTGTATGTTCAGGCACCGGGGGTATCCAAAGCATTTAAAAGCACAACCGAAAAAAAATTGAAAAAAAAAATTAAAACCACAATTGCAACTCTAAAAGACAAAAGCAAAAATGTAAGTGGCCTCATCCTCTGTTTGCAAATGTGCTTAGCACAGGTTCTATCAGGTCCTTGTTCACAGAATCCAACTTACATCATTCTGTTTAAATAAGCTGTCAGTTATCCGCTGTGTTATTTTCTACCAAGAAGTGACTATATCCTTGAAACTGCTGTTATACAAGATTTTCTCGATTTCCTACCTCCAGCCTCACACACTTTTGCCCTAAAATTGATTCGAAACAGCAGCCAGAAAACATATCTAGTGAAAGCGTATTCTAGGCCAACCCAGCCTTTGTAAAAAGTAAGCAGTCTCTTGGCTCCTTCAATTCTGCATGGCCATCCCATAAAGAGTCTGCTGTCAATGCTCGTGTAGCCAGGAAGAGAGTTATAAGGTATAACAAGAGGAAGAACACGGTGCTCAGGTATTTTGTGCGAATGATAAGCCTGGGGTCAAAACTTTGGATTTGTCTCTGTCTTTTTATGTGCTATCCGGAAAGAGTATTCTTAGAAGTTTCAGTGTGCACACATTCACTTCCCCTGTATGGTTGAAAGGAGGGTTAAATAAATAGCCCGAATCTACTTTTAGTTCCTGTACCACTTGAGCATTCAGGAAGCTCTATTTTGAGTGAAATATTTTAGTAGACATGTTTGTTAACGGTGGCTTTGTTAGAAGACCAAAAAAGGGCCACATTTCCAGCCCTAAGAGGATAAAGAGAATTCAGTGTGTTTACAGATTGACAACTGATTCTTGAACAACACAGGGGTTAGGGGCTCTGACCCGAACATGGTTGAAAATCTGTGTATAACTTTTGACTTCTTCAAAACTTAACTACTAATATAACCTAGATAGATAGATTGACAGATAGACAGATAGATATACACACACATATATGTGTGTTTGTATGTGTTATATTCATTATAATATACGTTATATATATATGATATATAATATGCAGTGTTATATTGGACTGATAGCCTACTGATGGTCAAAAGCCTTACTTATAAACAGTAAACCAGCACATATTTTGTACATTGCATATATTATGTGCTGTGTTCTTAAAGTAAGGAAAAGAAAATGTCATTAGTAAAATCATAAAGAAGATACATTGACAATATTGTATTTATCGAAAAAAATCCACGTGTTAACGGACCCATGCAGTTCAAGCTAGTGTTGTTCAAGGGTCAACTGTATGTTAATGTCTGTGGATTTATATATATTTGAGGGTAGAAGAACTCTGCCCTCCATTCACATGACCTCTTGGCATATACAGGTATCTCTCCCTCTAAATATTTCATTAGCCAAATTAGAGCATGCAAATACACCCTCAGTAAGAATGGATTTTAAACTCAGAAATCCAGTACTGTTAACAGGTCTGTTGTAATGCCTCAAAGTGATAGAAATTCTCAGAAAGACTGAGCCAGTTTGGTCCTGTTTGGTGAGGAGAGGTCAGAGGCACTGAGTGAACTTGTCTTCAGGTGGCTGTTGAATAGAGTGATGATGATCCCTGAGGGTCCTGGCACCGTAGCACGTAGCCCATCAGGACAGTCAAACATGATGGCAGACCCTCGACACTCACTCACTCTCTTGACCACATCTCTGGCACCAAGCAGCACACCGTCTAAGCTGCTCATCCACTGTGATGAGTGCTGAGGTGCTTGAGACTTCTCAGGAACAAGATGCATTATGGGCATTGATCACTGCATCAGTGGAGAGGGACATGTGGCCATAGAGGTCAGAACAGTTAAAAGCCTGCTCTTTTAGGAGGGGAAGGGATAATAAATTAGAGAGCACTTAATATTGACACCATTGATGGTAATCTGGGAACTGACAGGTCTAAGGGTGAGGGAAAATTTTGTGCCACTACTAACAAACCCCTAATCCTTAAACTCTCTTTCCAGAGTGCTGCATTCTCTTAGGTCTTGGCTGAACCCCGACTGTCTTGCTCTGTGGAGGCCTGCCCCTCCTGCCCCGTGCAGTGAGGCTCCTCTTCTCCCACACTGTACATACCACAGGTGGAGGGTCGGGATATGTGTTTGTGTTTCCCAGGCACCCCGCTGCCACTTCTCACATGCATGCCTCAACCCTTGTATAAAATGCATACTTTTGGGAGGTCGACACAACCAAGCTGTACCACAGTGTACTAGCAACTGTTGTTTGTGGAGCCCAAATGTCATCCTGACTAATTCACAGAAGCTTCTAGGTTTCATTATCACTATCTGTGCATGCCAAACCCTGCTGAAATCAAAGGGTATTTCAGGACCTTGGAGGATAGATGACCCCCCCCACACACACACACACACACTGGGGGCTTACAATTTCGCTGGACTTTCTAAGCACATTCCATTTCAGCTACCTGGGTAGAAACCTGTGAATTCTCCTTGACTTCCTTCCTCCTTACATCAAACCCTACCTAAATACCTCTTGATTCCCTATAACCAGGCCCTAGTTCAGGATCTTAATCAAATGTTTCTCCACCTCCTAACATCTTTATCCAATTCCTTTTCTACATAACCACCAGTGTAACATATTTCACTCATATGTAATTATGTCAGTTATTTATGTAAATGCTCTAGTTGCGCTTATTACTAATTGTCTCTAGGATGAAGTTCAAGATCCTTACCTCCATGACTTGCTTCCTGCTTGATCTTTCCAGCCTCATCTCTCTATGTTCACCACTTTCTGCCTTGGATTTTTTGAGCAAACAACGTTGAAGGGCTTGCAGCTCCCTGCACACACTGCTGTCTTGCTTCTGTGCTTTTGCTGATGTTTTGCTTCCCGTACTTGGACTATTCTTCCGTTCTCTCCATTGCTGAACTTCCATTTACCCTTCCAAACCTCCTATGTGATATTCATTAGGAAGCTTTCTCCCACCCCATGAATTAGGTACCTTTCCTCTCTCACCACCCTGGGTATTTTTCCAACATTGTGTTCACTACTTTCACTAGCTGGAAATGTCTGCTTATGATTCTCTCTCCCCATCTAGATTATAGGTTTCTTGAAGTCTTGGAAGGTGTCTTATTCATATTTCTATTTCAGTGCTTCACACAAAATGATTGTAAGCGAAAAATAAGGATAAAAATAGTGGTGACATACTGATAGCCTCTCATGCACAAGGCATTTAATATGCATCTTATTTAATCCTCACCACAAGTCTAAGACATAGTTATTATTACGCCCGCTTGACAATGAATAAAATGAGAGTCAGAGAGATGGGACACGTGGACCCAGGTCACCTGGCAAGTGAGCAGCCGAATTAGGATTTGAATCCCCATTTGTGGACTCTAGAACACATGTTCTGTTTGCAACAACCACAGAATGAAAGTCATCCTGGAAGGGTTCTCTGCTTTCTGAATCATAATGAGATAGAAAAGAATGAAAGTTGCTGATAAGAAAGTTAACACATTAAGTATCTGGCTGGCCATCACACCCCAGGGTAAGCACAGAATTCCATCACTGCCTGCATTTCTACATCTTTAACCCAGGATATTCCTGTGGCTGTGGACACTCAAAAAATATGACCAGATTGCCTTACTGTAAAACATAACTTACTCATAGGGTAAAGAATGGCATAAAGACCATGCTTATCAGGGTTTGGTTATGTGAGGAAGGCATTACTGAAAAGGAGCAACTATACTGCACTCAGCATTATTCCCCCCACCATGATTTGTAGGTTTACTTATATGAGAAATTCTTAAATGCACATAAATTAAAGTTATCAATGTAATTAAATAGTTACAAACTTGATTTGGAGAAGAATGAAAATATATGGATCAAGGCTGTTCCAGAAAAATGGAGAAAATATGAACATGCTATGTTAAGAATCATCACAGTGCAGTTACAGTAAGTATTGCATAGATGGAATCTGCATATTTCAAAACAAAATTTCTGACTTAAATTAGCATCTGTCATTATGACAGCTGCAAACCGTTCCCAGAGCTTCTCTCCTCTTTATGTGGGGCCTAAGCCAGCCCATTAGTCAGCATCAAGTCAAAATCCCTCTCCATGATACCGGCAAATGGATTTCATTTAATGGAGGAAATTCAACAAATATTTACTGAACATCTGTTACAAGATCTGAGCTAAGCATTGTGGAGGATACAGAGATAGAACATCTCTCCCATAAGACTCTTACAAAACGGTTGTAGATTAAAAGTTAAATCAGAATTCAAGGTGTTATGTCAAAAGTAAGTGGCGCAGACAATGGATATTGGAGACTCCCTTATCCTGCTTTATATTTCCTCATAGCACTACTTCCTGGAGTCATAATATGTAAGTATAAATATAATCGCATGTGTGCATCTGTGTGTGAGTGTGTGTGTGTGTGTGTGTGTGTGATCACCCTGTTCTTTCCCACTTGAATTGTAAGCTCACTAAGGGCGGGATGTGGGTATCTTGCTCACTATCTTATCCACAGCACCAACAGCCATGCTTGACACATCGTAGGTGCTCAGTAAATATTTGTTGAATGAATCTGGAGAGTAGAGAGATTAAGCAGAGGTGATTAAAGGACAGAGAGCATTTGATTTAGCCGTGGAAGAACGATGATCCGGACGGAAGCAGGGAGGCATTTCAGGAGCAAGATGTAACCACAGCAAAAATTGGGGAATGATAATGTGCGCTGGCAGTAGGCTTGCCTTGCCTGGAAGGCTTCCCATTGTGGCTTATTTAGCAGTAAGATGGGTTGGGGCCAAGTAGGGAAGGAATTCCCTCAGGTGCATGGGCACTAGCACTAGTCCAGAGACTGAGCCACTCGTGGCAAAGCGGTTTCCGTCTCCCCAAGCCTGTGGCAGTCTGTCTGTGCTTGTGATCACAGGTTTGTTACAAGTTCCAGGACTATTCGTCTTGCCGATAGCGAATGGCTAACAAGGCCTGCGTGGAGCAGACTGTCAGCACTGACAGGCTTAAATGTTACACTCCACTGAGAATGACACTGCTCTACCTATAGATTTTGCAGAAAAATCCTTCAGAGCAAGGACACTGGCTCTTTCAGTGTATTTTAATTCTCATAATCTCCCCACCCCATGCACTATAATACTCATCTATCTTGATTTTGCTCCCGAAGCACCCACAAAGATTGATAAGCAGCGATTCAGAGTTCAAAACCCCAGCCCTTCCCTTATCAATCCTCCAGAAATGTCTAAATAAAAACTCTCAGAAGTGTGTCCGCCTGAGTGACTTTGTCATTGAGGTCATCCTCAGTGCGGATTAAGTTGGAAATTCCAACTTTGGGTGCTCCAAGTAAGTCTTGTATCTCAACTTGGAACATACGTTGAAACGATAAAGTTATTAATTTGCTGAAAAATTTTTACATTATTCGTTGCCCTTGGGGTTTTATCAAATCCGATGTTTGCCTCATCTCCTTGCCCCAAATTTTAAAAATGAATGACGGGACATTTTTATATTGTACTTACAAATATAAAATTACAAATTTCCGGTATGAAGATTTTGGTTACTTTTTTTTTTTTTTAATGGTCCCTTTTGTCTAAATGGAATTCTCTAAACTATCTCCTGACATAAAGCAGATCAGAAGAGAATTGTTCTGGTTAGAGAAGGAGGCCAAGACTACCCCTCCCGGTCTCCTGCTTTTCTTCCTCTCCACCCCCACCCCCACCCCCACGGCAGGTACCTTTCTTGAAATCCACTGAACGTGATTCAGTTAACTACTGAAATAAAGTGATACGAATGAATATTTAACTGAGCCCACTCATCCGGGGCTCTCTCTGTAGTATAGTTCCCCCGACTGTACCCTCATTCTTAAATGAATTATGCCATTGGCTAGTGTACTTTTTCTTCTGGAAAACCCCCCTTCAATGTGCTGAGAATTTAAGGAGGGTAAGAACATTCTGCATTATGTTCTAACTAAACCCAGAGGATCCTAGCAGATAAATGCATAAATGATTATTGTGAAAAAGGGAAACTTCACTTGCAAAATTCTTTAGATTTTGCCTGAATTCTCCACATTTCAGTCAATTAGTAAAAATTCATTGTGAGTTCGCAAAACAGGTGATGGAGTCAGGCAATAGTGACGTTGGCACTTGGATTGCCACCGGGAACCTTTTTTATTCTTCAGAACCTCCGATGGTTACTGCCATTACTCCCACTCCCATACACACTGTGCAGTGTGGCTCTGGAGGCTCTTATGAGGGGACAGGTCATGTCACAAGCATGGGATAGGATTGAATTTAGTCTCAGTTCTTACACTTTGATCCTCTCCGAGGGTCATGCTCCTTTTGTGTCACCTACCATTGAAAAGTAGCCAGTGTGGCATGATATTAATTATATTTGGAATAACAAACCCACATGTAAAAATACTAGTGCAAGATATGCACAAGAATTTCCCAAGGCAGCATGTAACTAATTAAGTTTGGCAAAGGGCAACCTCTGTGTCACAGTGGGTACATAGATTGCAGGAGTGTCCAAGATGATTCCTGGGGTTGGGAGGAGAAAATCTTAGAATGTATTTGAAAGTTGATGGCATTTTACAGTTTCCCTACTTTGTGTATTTATGCTATTGCAGCACCACAAGTACATAATTTATGAATATATATGTGTACATGTCTTGAAATGTATTCTGGAAAGATCTTACTAATGGGATGTGAGAACTACTTCATATGGCTCTCCCTGCAGAAAAGTGAGTTTGTCATTTTATTGTTCAGTAATTCAGATGAATTCAGATCCAAAGAGAGAGGCGCAGGGACACAATGAAGGCTTTGGCAACAAGAGTCCGTGGGTCCAGATCCCAGCTTGACCATTTACCCCACTCTGGTCACCTAGTGCAGGTTTGCATCTCTGAACATCAGTTTCCTCATTTGTGAAAAAGAGATAATTATCTCCATTATTTTAAATGAGGTAATTTATTTAAAGTACATCCTAAAGCGTTTGGCATGATATAGTATCATGATATAGTATCATCACTTGTAAAATCCATTATTCAAGTTGTCATCCAATTTGTCACATTTTTAGCTATGTCAACAGAACATGGGTACATGGAAAACTTTTAGCATCTAGTCCCTTGGTCTAGAGAGAGATGAGTTTTCTTGTCCTTTTCGACTCTTGGACCGTAAAGTCTATATCCTATCCTGCACTTATTAATCTGTGTGCTAAGGGAGGAGGACCCTTGATTCTTATCTTCATGGGCTCAGCTCTGCTCAGCCATGGCCGGATTAATGCGTGTCCACGTTCACATTACAGGATTCATTAAGAAAAGAAAAGTCAGCTCACACTATGTGGTTAAGGATAATGGAGATTTGCTTATTAGAAGTCTTCCGGAGAGAAAATTTCTTAATTACTTGCTTTCGATTAAGACGAAGGTAAATAGAAGCAATTCAGAAGCAAGCCTTGTTGATTGTATTTTCCTGAACATAGTGTGGGAGTCTGACAATTAGGAAGCAATTTCCTGCAGTTCTCTTACATTTGTCTGAGTCTCAGACAGTTTGCAATCAAACTAATAAACAGGGGAGTCACCTCACATACTTTTTAGGAGAAGGTGGTACGTAAGTATGGAGTTTACCAAGAAAAAATTGCATCAGCTCAGCCTAATTCTTTCAAAGGGATAAATAGGCCAGTTAGCCAAGGGACTGATAATGACACAATGCACCTGATTTCAAAAAAGCATTTGCAGGGTGCATTGTGGCAACTCTGCACGCAGTCAACCTGGGAAATGTGGGCCTGATCGTAAGGTGCACGGGTAGGTAGGATTGTAACCCAGTGCATACAGGTCAGGACAGGATTAGGTAGTAATGCCTTTGGGTGATTTTTTTTCCAGGGAAATGGCTAATGTGTGTTAACTTTTTTGCACAAGAGGAGAATTTATTTTTAGTTTGGACTATGAGAGGAAAGTGATTCTTCTGATTTCAGTATGTAAAATGCTCCTCAAAATTGCTACAGGTTTCAGGAAACACTGATTGCTTCAGCAAGAAAGCAGACATACAGACAATGCAGACAAAAAAGAGATCCAGGGTTGCCTGGGTGGCTCAGTCGGTTGGGTGCCCACCTCTTGGTTTCAGTTCAGGTCACAATCACAGGGTCGTGAGATGGAGCCCTGCGTGGAGCCCTGTGTCTAGGTCCCGGCTGTGCAGGGAGTCGGCTTGGGGTTCTCTCTTTCCCTCTCCCTCTGCCCCTCCCCCCACATGTGGGCACACACACAGCCTCCCTCTCTCACTCTCAAATAAAGAAATCTTAAAAAAAGAAAAGAGACCCAAAGCTGCATCATCATGCAAGCATTTTGTTTGCAAGTAAAGTGGAGGATCAAATTCATCCATAGGTATCAACTGATAAGAAATGGTTACCATAGTCAAGGACTTGAGCAGACTAGGACCATTTTTCTAATTAGTAAGGCAGGTCTCCAAGAGTGCTGTGCTGGTACATAGATACCATAGAGTAAGTAAATAACCTCAAAGCCTTAGATAATAGTAAAATGTAGTACGATTAGCAAGTGACGAGTTTTGGGTATTTATTGTCTTTCAGAAAACTATTTAAAATTTTTTCAGACTTTTTATTTTGACATAATTTTAGATTTACAGAAGAGCTGCAAGCTAGTATAGGAAATTCCCATGTGCCTTTCACCAGCTTCCTCTACTATTAGCACATTATATAACTGTGGTACATTTATCAAAACTAAGAAATGAACATTGGTGTAAACATACAGACGTTATCTGGATTTTAACAGTTTTTCTACTAATGTCCTTTTTCTGTCTAGGATCCCACAAGATATGACACTGCATTTAGTTGTCATGTTTCCTTAGTCTCCCCTGATCTGTGACAGTTTCTCAGGCTTTCCTTGTCCATCTCCTCCCTTGGGCTTTGTTTTTAATATAATTTATTTAATTTAATTTTAAGTTTATTTTTGAGTCAGCTGTAGGTCCATAACTTATCAAAGCACCCAAAGGGGCATCCCCATGAGGATTTGTTGTTAGTCTGTGCTCTTCAATGGCTTTATCATTACCTTCGAGAAGACTGTTGCTGCCATGCAAATCATTTTGTCAGGTGATACAAATCTGGGAGTGCAACAGGTATGTGGGATAATAGTCACAACTCCAAGGGATTACAACCTGATAGACACATCCAAAAGCACAAAGCTTTATATGGATAAATGTATTAACCAACACTATGTACCAAAAGCCACTTCCATAAATGTGCAGTGCTGCCTAGGGGTATGGAACGATGCGACCAGTCCACAATCAGGTAACCAATCAGCCTTGTGTAAGGTTCCGGTTCCTTCCCAAGGGCAGGGGTGTACCCTGAAGAAGGCATAGGTGATTGCAAGTACAACCGGAGTCGATTGTGTCATCTGACTGTCAAAAGTTTGTTCAGCTTGCTCCGTATCCATAGAAATACAGCGTCCAGTTCAAATGAGCTGTGGTCTCACTCATGTCTACATTGTTCAGCCAACTAGGGAGTATTATGGTCTATTCTGGGTCTCGAAGACTTAGGCATTTTATTTTATTTTATTTATTTTATTATTTTATTTTATTTTATTTTATTTTATTTTATTTTATTTTATTATTTTATTTATTTTATTTTTTTTAGACTTAGGCATTTTAAATGGAGGTAAGCCTGAGTGGTCAGGGAACTTTGAGCAATACCCAATGAGGAGCATCTGGGAAGCTAGAGCCTGGTCAAGAGAAGATGAAGGGGACTTAAGATGGCCATTTCCAAATACTTGAAAAGCTCTCTGCCGTGTGGAAACACAGGTAGACTTGGATAAATAGGTGGGCACCACAGAAAGACGAATCTTAGGTCAGCATACAGAATAACCCTTAATTAATTATTAGAACTCTCTAAAAATGGACTAAGTGACCTCAGGCGGAAGCACTCGAGTAGAAGCCTGATAAATACTTGGGAGGAGTGTTGTCTAGAAGATTCAGTCTGCGCTGCTACGACACATGTTTCTAAGTGTGACTTGGCTCACACTCAGCTGGGTCACTAGCAGAGCGCCATCAGTATGACACGGACACCGTTGGGTCACCGATGGTTCTCATCAGCCCTCTGCCGTTCTGCACCACTGAGCGAGGTGGCACAGAGCCTTCACACCGCCCTCAGACCGCTGGGCGCAGCGGGACACGGACAGGTGCTGTGCACTGTGCAGTGTGAACACGCTCCAGCTGCTTCTTGGCTCCCACTTGCCCACGTATTCCAACTCAGAAGTGCTCATTGGGTGGTTCTTCCCAGTCTTTGTGATTTTTTCCCCCATTAAACTAAAATCTACCTCCTTTTTTTTTTTTTTTTTTTTTGAAGGGGAAGTCTTCTCTTTACTCTGTTTTTTTTTGTTAAAAAAAACTATTTTAGTGTTTTTGTATTGTTGCTATCTTGTTAATACCCCCGTTACCAAATTGCATGTGTTTTCCGTGGCCTGCCCCTATGGCTGTTTTGCCCATAACCTTGAGAATTTTTAGGGTGTGGTCTAGAAGAATAAATGGTGATAGAACAGAATTGTCCCTATGAGATGAGGGACTGGATTTATAGCAGTGGGTCCCAACCTAACTAATCGCTTAAGGAGCCTTTGAAACTTTAAATTCCTATGACACCCCTCATGGCCTCTCAGGGGAGTGACATCTAACTGTGTTTTTAACAGGCTCTTTGCAGCTAGCCAGGGACCAACTTGAGGAGCTGTGGTTTGAAATCACTAGATAGGTGACCTCTTAGCTCTGCAATTCCAGGATGCCACTGCTTTCCCTGCCATCTATTAAGAGGAGGCACAGGCAATCCTTGGATTAGTAAAGCAGTAAAATGAGTAATTTCAATGTTGGCATGGACAGCTGCCCCTACTGCAGTGAACTCTAGGTATCCAGCACAGTGTGTATGTTAGAACCTCGGGAATTTTGTAAGATAAGCATCTCTGCTTCAAATCACAAAATTTCTCATACCACTGAAGTTAAGCTCTCAAGAATATTGTGTTTCTTGGGCTATTTTAAAAGGTGAGCTTATCTTTTAGCCAGACAGAAATTTGAACGGATTAGGAACATTATGAGCCCAGGATGCAAATTGGGAATTGGATGTCAATCTGTGAGTATTTTCATCCCAGTGAACTCCCCATTGGCAAAGGACATTCCGGCATTATCGAAAATCTTTACTTGTGAGAGCTGTTATGAGAATTGGAAGCGTGGAGAGCGGGTCAGCAGGGAGGTGTGTTGACTCCGCAGCTGGTCGTTGGCCCGGGACTTGCACAAGTCAGTTTTATGGCCATTAATTTCAGTGTCCTGTTTATAAAATTTACCTCAAAGGCCATTGCAATCTTGTCTTCCCCCTTCAGTAAATGTAAATTCCGTGGTGACTGCTTAACAGACAATTCCAAACAGGCAAATCTTGAACTTTCCCCCACTAAATAGGGATCTAACTTTCTAGAAAGTTATCTACAGCAGTGAAATGTTTTCTCAGTCTTGTACTAAAGCATAAATAGGCAGCTGAGCTACAAGCCTACTGCTGTCGAATCTTGATAAGAGAAATGCCAGGAGGTTTGAAGAAGAAGAATAAGAAAAACCTGATATAAAGCTGTGCTTCAGTACTTCCAGCAAATTATAGGATATTTATAACCCATCCCGGGTTGTCTCGTGTGCAGGCAGGCTTATTGCAGCAGAACAGAGATTACGCCCTCCCTTGCGTACTTTAGATGTCTGGTGAAACAAATTTAAAACAGGAAACTTAACTCACAAATCAAAGATGAAAAAATATTCTTTTTAAACATTTCCTTGAGATGGCTAGGACTGCAACAGCTGCCCTAAACTGCCAATGAATTAGAATCTCATTAGAACAGCAAGTGATACGTTTTGTAGCCAAGAACTTTCCAGCTACTGGCTTCAGAGTCATCACCATTTACCTTGATTTCCTGGCCTTGTGGTCTTTATGACAGAGTCACACCAGAATTTTGGGGGTGGGGGTGGAGGGGTCAAATATTTTTTAAAAGATTTTATTTATTTATTTGACAGAGAGCACAAGCAGAGGGAGTGGCAGAGGGAGAAACAGGCAGGGACTCGATCCCAGGACCCTGAGGTCATGACCTGAGCTGAAGGCAGACACTTAACCCACTGAGCCACCCAGGCGCCCCCAGAATTGTGTCTACCCAGTCCTTTTCTGGACAAAGGAAATACTTTTGTGTGTACGAAATTATGCTTTCTGGGATGCACTTGTGTAGGTAACACTGAGGGCTAAAGATTTATGTAGGTGACTCAAAATAATAATGATGATGTGGGAAAGGAAAAGGGAGTAAAAAGCCAGTCCCTAGTGGAAACCACTAGCTGCTACCCTCCACCCCAGCAACAGAGTGAGGTAAATACAGAATTTTCACTGAACCCTGAATTCTCTTCAGTGAGCAAGACTGAACTGAAACTTTCAGAAATTTCTAGGGTATTTCTTGAACAAGAGACTCTAATCAGGAAAAATCAAAGTAATGATTTCACAGAAAAGTCACTGAAAATTATAAGCAAGAAATAAGAGGAGGGGAAGAATTGTCAGGGGAGAAATAGGAGAAGAAAAAAGAGAACAAGGATGGAAAGAGAGGAGAGTTTCTCTGATACATTGTGTACAGCAGCGTCTTAGAAACATTAGCAAATGAGTCTTTGGGGCGCCTGGGGGCTCAGCTGGTAAAGCGCCTGCCTTTGGCTCAGGTCATGGTCCCAGGGTCCTGGGATCGACCCCCGTTTGGGCTTCCTGCTCAGTGAGGAGTCTGCTTCTCCTTCTCTCTCTCTCCTTGCCCCTCCCCTGCTTGGGCGCACACACACTCTCTCTCTGTCTCTCAAATAAATAAGTAAAATCCTTTAAAAAAGATGACTATCCCTTTTCCAGGAACTGAAATATTAAAACATTTGTTAGTTCTTTTTCTACTCTAGTGTGAGTTCTTTTTCGTATGATTCATCTTCTTCCAGAGTATTATCACATACCTAGCACATAGTAGCTGCTCAATTCATTGGGGAAAGGGGGAGGTGGCAGGGTAAGATGAGCTTTCTGAATTTTGAATTTAACTAATTTAATTTTTTGAATAACTATTTTATTCACACGTGATATGGCCTGATTTAATCTATCCATATCTTGAAGCCTTAGCCCACAATGTGAATGTATTTGGGGATAGGACTTCCAAGAAGATAATTAAGGTAAATCGAAGTCATGAGGACAGGGTCCTCATCCAACATCACTGATGTCCTTATAAGAAGAGGGAGAGATCCCAAGAGTGCATGCGCACAGACCAAAGGCTATGTGGGTACACAGCCAGAAGGCGGCCATCTGCCAGCCAGGAAAAGAGGTCTCGCCAGAAACCAATCTGTTGGCACCTTGATCTTAGACTTCTAGCTTCCAGAACTGTGAGAAAACACATTTCTGTCATTTGAGCCACCCAGTCTGTAGTTTTCTCTATGGAAGTCCCAAAAAGACTAAAATAATATGGGGACTCCTGGGAGGCTCAGTGGTTGAGCGTCTGCCTTCGGCTCAGGTCATGATCCTGGGGTCCTGGGATTGAGTCCCCTTTGGGGGCTCCCTGCAGGGAGCCTGCTTCTCTCTCTGCCTGTGTCTCTGCCTCTCTCTCCGTGTCTCTCATGAATAAATACATAAAATCTTAAAAAACAAAAAAGACTAAAACAATATGGTTCAACAATTGGTGAAAATAAGTAAAGGAAACCTCATTTAAAACAGAGTTGGGAAAGCCTGAAGGGGGAGCTTTTACCCAGGAGCTACTGGTTGCAGAGCTCATTGCCAACAAAAGAAGGTCAGGAGGGAGGACATTTTTCACTTAGGAATTTCATGTCTTGCCCTTAATAGAAAGGAGGATCCCTCCCGGCCTCCACAACACTGTGCTAATCACCGCTTGCAGCCAATGGGAAACCACCACAACCTGGGACTCTCGTTATTCACTGAACTTTTGCTGAAAACAACCCTCTCTAATTTCTTCCTCAAAGCTAATAAAAGCTGACCTTCCCCTTTATCTTCTCAGACTTGCCTATGGTTCACCATAGCTTGCATGTCCTGAATTGCAATTCCCCTCCTATTCTCGAGTAAACTCATTTTGCCAGTAAAATAACTGGCTATTTTATTTTTCAGATTGACTGATATGAGCACCCGGCAGGCTCAGTTAGTAGAGCATGTGACTCTTGAGCTCAGGGTCGAGAGTTTGAGTCCCACATTGGTGTAGAGATTATTTAAAAAAAAAAAAAAGAAAGAAAGAAAGACTGACAGATTAAAAGATAAAATGAAAAGGCTTGCTGTTACCCTCGCCTCTTTCTCAAATGAGTTGAGTGAACAGCATTCTTGTAGACTCCTACTAATACGTCTCTCAGCGACGCAGTGAAAACTAATAGGCTGTAGCACAGTGATGGTCTTACGACCACAAGGCGTGCAGGGCTTTGAACCCTTGCCCTCTTTTCCTCTTACCTTGGGATAACTTTCCATTTTTAAAAAAAATTTTTAAAATAGATTTTAAACAATTTCCTCTGCCAGGTTATCAGGAACTATTGTAACAATAACATGCTTACCGCTTAGCATCTGTTCCACTTGCTGCTGATTACCAACCCTGTTAACGTTGTTCATAAAATAAGAGTCAGTATGATATAAGCAAGAGCCAAGCTTTTTTATATGAAAAAAGCACACAGGCTTTGATCCCTCTTTTGCATTTTCAGAAGTCTTTTGTCTGTTCTCCAGTTTTGGGCTTTCTTTGGGTAATCGGGGTTGCCGGAATTGTGGTACTTGGGGATGCTGGACAAGTAATTTCCAGTTAGCATTTTGTATTCATAACTGACCAATCCTCCTCTTGATTTCATAATCTAAAATTTGTTGACTTAGCCAAGAGAGGGCATTGGTTTTCCCAAGAGCTTAGAGTTAATGGCCTCATGTTGCTTGCCTTTGAAAATTCCACAAATGGCCACTTATCAACCCGTCAGTTCTGCGTTGTGTGGCTCCCACATGATTTGATGTCTTTTCCTGATGGTTATTACAGAAAGCTGATTGGAGAAATATATTAGAAGCTCATCAAAGAGCCCCTTTATTTAGATGTGAGCCTTCCATCATTAGGCATGCACGTGATGGTCTCTTGAAAGGTTCATGATGGGTACCTCTTGGACTGAAGACTAGACTTTGAAAGCCCCCCATCCACTGCTTGTCAAGTCTTGTCACTTTTACAGATCACAGCAGAGAATAGAAAACTGTTTCTTAATACTCCCTGCTAGTCCAGAAAGGGAGCAGCAACTTTCTTGCTCCTAGTTTAAACTTAACCATGCAACAAATATGACTGTTTGCTCATTCTTAGTCCAGTTAGGAGAACCAGCCAGGCATGCATGTACTCTTGTTCTTGAGACACACAAGTCCAGAATCTGACAGGCCTGAGTTCAAATCTGAATTCCAGCACTTACTGGCAAAATGACTATGTTCAAGTTTCTTAATGTGTCCAAGTCTCATCTTCCTTATTTGTAAAATAGGAATGAATATTAGTAGCTACCTCACAGGTTTGGTATGAGGGTTAAATGAGATGGTGTCTGTGCAGACGTCTTATAGGGCCTTGAGAATAGTAAGCACTCAGTAGCTGTGCTTCATTAACCCCTTGGTGTTCAGTGTCTAGCACAGATTCACCAGAGGTGAGCAACTTTTTGACCTGAAGACCAATTTAGGATATATCCAGTATTTATGAGCTACTTTAAAAGTGGAAATTTTAAATACACTTAGGTCTCTTGGAGAAAATGTATATCCATGCAAATTAAATTGCCTACACGAGTGTCAGAAAACAGCACTGCTTACTGCACACAAAAATTTTGCTATCATGGTACAACTCTTTAATTCTTCATCCTAAAGTTAGCGCAAGGGCCAAAAGGGGGTCTTAGAACATGGATGGCTCAACTCGGAAAAACAGCTAATAGGCTGACAGAAAATTTGACTAACCAGACTGACCCGTATCTTGTCATCAACAATAAATCAACAGGTAGCAAGCACATGAAACCATATTCCATACACTCAAGATCATTGCTTCAACTCCCATTCTCTTCCCATGACATAAAATCTTTTGCTTAACAAAAGACATCTTTTGAAAGTGAGTCTATAAGAAATGTTTTAAATGATGATCTAATGCAGATTTTTGAGACAGGGCTGGTCCTGAGGATATCGGTTATCGGGGCCCCAAACGATGGTTTCTTATTAAGTATCAGAAGGACAAAGAATACTTCACTGAAGGTCATTGTGAAGGTGGAACTCTTTTAAAATTACTTGTGACTCAATATTTAACTTCTCAGCGGGGATAAGTGTCTTTCCTATAAGAGGAAAATACAATATTCAGTGAACGTTTATTGAGTCCTAGTCTTAGGTCTCAAGGAAAAAGGACAAATAAGACTTAGAACTTCATCTGAAGTCATGAGTAGGAAATAAACACTTATTTTAGTGACTGTGATATGACGTGAGAAGGGCCATACCAGTAGGTGTTGAACAATGTGCTATAAGAGCCCATGCAGGAAATTATTTACTCTGCCTGAGAGGTGAGAGCCATGAAGCTCAGGGAAAGCATCATACAAAAAGTGACAACTACATTTTGGTTGCATGTACTCTTTTATGATTGAAAACTCTTTTTTATTTCACATGGTAGGGATGAGGGAGATTAAGTGGTGGGGAAAAGGTCTACTTGTACTTTCCCATCTTCTGTGGAGTATTTCATTTCTGGGAATTAAAAGTTGATATTTTATGGTTTTCAGTTGGCAGTAATTTGAATTTTTAAAAAAATTACAATTTTTAAAATTATTTTTCTCAATTTATTCATTTGAGAGAGAGAGAGCATGCACACAGGCAAGGGGAATGGCCGAGGAAGAAGGAGAAGCAGACCCCCCGCCGAGCACAGAGCCCTACACAGGACTCCACATAGGACTTCACACCAGGCTCCATCCGAGGACCCTGAGATCATGACCTGAGCTGAAGACAGTCACTTAACCGACTGAGCCACCCGGGTGCCCCCAATTGACAATAATAATTTGAGATGTCCTAAATGACTCTTTACACATTGGTTACAAATATGAGAATGCCTCTGTAGCTACTGCAAATAGCTAAACCACTTGCCAAATTTTGAAAAGTAGGTCATCAACCGAAAGAGTGTGACATTGAATGCACACACAACCAAGAATTACAAATGCCATTTCAGTTCCAGATTCTTCATCTAAGATAATTTGCCAGAACCCTTTGCATAAATCAATAGTTAAGATGAGTTTTAAAGCTCCCCAGTGATCTAATAGTGCAACTTCCCTGGTTATTGACTATGCATAGGCATCCCTAATCTCTACAGAGTCTCATCAGGGTGTTCCATTGTCTGCAGGAGAGAACAGTGGTGCACCTGAGCTCAGACACACTGGAGCCCAGGAGTCTCTCTCTTTCTCCATCTCTTACCTTTTCTCTTTACACACCAGATAACAAATGCTTTTGAAGATATGGAGAAAAAGGAACCCTCTTACATTATTGGTGGGAATGTAAACTGGCATGACCACTTATGAGCCACTTTTGTCACCATATGAGAAACGGTATGGATGTTTCTCCAAGAAATAAAAGTAGAACTACCATATGATCCAGCAATCCCATTCCTGGTTGTATATAACCAAATGAAACAAAAACTGTTATCTTAAAGAGATATCTGGATTCCCAATTTTCATTGCAGCATCATTCACCATAGCCAAGGTATGAGAACAACCTAAGTATCTGTGAATGGATGAATGGATCAAGAAAATGTGGTATATGTATACAGTGGAATGCTATTCAACTGAAAAAAGAAGGAAATCCTGTCTTTGCACCAACATGGATGAAATGCCCTCCAGGAGGACATTATCCTACGTGAAATAGGCAGAGAAATATAGATACTGCCTGGCATCATTTATATGTGGAACCTAAAAAAAATGGGCAAATTCATAGAAACAGAGTAGGAAAGTGATTGCCAAGGACTAGGGAAAGAGGAAAATAGAGAAGTTAGTAAAAAGGTGCAAACTTTCAGTTATAAGATGAATATGTTCTGAGGATCTAATGTAGAATATCATGAGTGTAGTTGACAATACTAAACTGCATAACTGAAACTGGCTAAGAGAGTAGACCTTAAATATTCTTATCAAGAAACAATACTTAAAAAAAAAAGTAAGTTGTGAGGTAATGGTTAAAAAAATGCAAAAAAAATTTTTTCCAGACAAACTTCCTCTACTTGGTAGGAAACAAAGCCTCCAGTAGCATCCTTGCCTCATTTGGGTCACATGCTGATCTTCAGACTCAGCAGCTGTGGCCAGAAGAATGGGGTTCTATCACATGCAGCCCTCATTAGAGCTTCCCCATGTGTGGAGCCAGGCAGAGAGAAGTTTCCAAGAAGAAAGTTAGCATTCCCAGAAGAAAGTCTCCTGGTCCCCATACTGTGAGATCTCAGCGAGATTACTAAATAGAAGGCTTCAGCCTAATTTTATAAGAAGACCTCCTCATGTAATTTTTGACTTCCATTTTTGTAACATGAGAATTGTGTTTATCATACCACTATTTAAATCAAAGTTTTTGATTTTCTTAGGCTCCAACCATATTTCCTTATTATACATTGCGCCTCACCTGATGCCTGGCACCCAACCTGAACCCAGCTGTTCAACCACTATTCTTGAAAGTATAAAAGCTTTTTGCCCATTTTTACCTTCATCCTACTGCTTCACTTGCAAGAATAAAGCATTTGTCACTATTTCCCCTTTAAAACTGTATGTTAAAGTGATAAGAATTCTGTGTTTTTCTTGTGGAGACATCTTTACATGTAAAAAGTAGAATTATCCTGTCATTGAAATGCTCATCCACAATCACCAAGCCTAGTTCTAACCCCAGCTTTGGAGTTTGCTAAATGACCTCAGTCTCTCCACACTGTGGACGACAAGGTATGTGGGTAACTGGAATAAAAGCCAGGGCAGGGTGGCTCACAGAGAGAACTCTAATCCGTCAAACAAAGTAAGTAACAGCAATTCATATCTTTACTGGAGACTCTTAGAAAATATAAAGTGAACAGAAATTTCTCCAAAGAAGACATTACACATGGCTAACAGTCACGTGATAAAATGCTCCACATCCCTCGGCATCAGGGAAATACAAATCAAAACTTCAATGAGATACCACCTCACACCAGTGAGAATGGATACAACTAACAATTCAGGAAATAATAGATGTTGGCAAGGTTGAAGAGAAAAGGGAACCCTCCTGCACTGTTGTGGGGAATGCACACTGGTGCAGCCACTCTGGCAAACAGTATGGAGGTTCCTCAAAAAATTAAAATTAGAGCCACCTTATGATTCAGCAATTGCACGACTAGATATTTATCCAAAGAATTACAAACACCCCAATGTTACAGCAGCAATAGCCAAGCTATGGAAAGAGCCCAGATGTCCATCGGTAGATGAATGGATAAAGAAGATGTGATATACACATACAATGGAATATTCCTCGGCCATCAAAAAGAATGAAAACTTGCCATTTGCAATGACCTGGATGGAACCAGAGGGTATCATGCCAAGCAAAAGAAGTCACCCAGAGAAAGACAAATACCATATGATTTCACTCATATGTGGAATCTAAGGAATAAAACAGATGAACATAGGGGAAGGGAAGGAAAAATAAGGTTAAAACAGAGAGGCAAACCATAAGAGAATCTTAACTATAGGGAGAAAAGAGAAGGTTGCTGGAGGGGAGCTGGATGGAGGGGATGGGGTAATTGGTGATGGGCATTAAGGAGGGCACTTGATGTAATGAGCACTGGGTGTTATACACAAGTGATGTATCACTAGGTTCTACCCCTGAACCTAATAATGCACTATATGTTAACTAAATAGAATTTAGATTTAAAAGTTAAAATTAAAAAAAGAAAAAATATACAAGATAATTTGATTTATAACTCTGAACTTAAAATTTTTGTCCATTTCTCTTGTTCTTAATTAATTGAATAATAATTATTAAATGTCTCCTATGCAGCAGACATGCTTCTAGAGCAGAGAATGTCCCAGTGCCCACAGAGCTTATATATGCCTCCCATACCCCTAAATCCTCACCACACCCCTTGCACTCATCCTCAAATTGACTGTCAAGTTTAGGCAGATGGGGCTCTTGACTTCAATGGTCTCTCACTCTCTTTTAAGGTCTTCTTTAGCTCCTTGAATCCTGCAGGGTTTTTTGTTTTTGTTTTGGTTTTTACTTCTTTCTAAAAACAAGTGCCCTGATCCTTTTAATTTTATTTATTTGAGAGAGGGAAAGAGGAAGAGAGAGAGAGAGAGAGAGCGCACAAGCAGCGGGAGCAGCAGAGGGAGAGAGAGAAGCAGTCTCCCTGCTGAGCAGGGATCCCAATGCAGAGCTCGATCCCAGGACCCTGGGATCATGACCTGAGCCAAAGGTAGATCCTCAACAGCTGAGCCACCCAGGGGCCCCTAGAAGGGCTTTTCTTCGGTACATGGAGTTGGGTATGGGGGACTGTAGGTGTAGGGAGGCAGAAGGGACTGCAAATACTAAAATAGATGCATTTAGTATCTTTTAACTGCATGGCCTGTTTTTTTCAGTTTCAGAGACTGAAGAAGGGGGAAGAAGAGGAGGGAAAAAGATAATAGATAAAGGAACAAATGGCAGCTGAGGAATGGGAGGGAAAGAGAAGAGATTTCTAATTCTAGACAACCTCCCTCTGCCTGGTGACTTCTCTGTCATCTCCCTAAGTGCCTCGTATGCCGACCTTTCTCTCTCAAAGGCCACAGTCATGAAGGCCCTAGGTTGGATTTTTCTCTTACCTCTGTCTGCTATGGAAGGAAGGCACAGGATTGAGTTTGGGAAAGTTGTGTATTGGGAGGGAAAAAAATGCAGAAAAAACATAGTTGAATGCAAAAGGAATCATAGGAATTGACCAATAAAATTGTTAAGATCATATTCCAGGCTTTGGAGTCATTGACATTTTCCTAAAGGAAAACTCTGTCAGAGCCTGATCTAGTGACTTCATTTGGCTTTTCTCCAAACTGGCATCTCCTCACCAAGAAAGATGAAGAAAGATGACTGAGAGCTTTCAATTAGTCAGTGTTCATGTATGCTGATAAAATCTATAGGCTTTATTTTTTTTTAAATCTACAGGCTTTATTTTTTTTATTTTATTTATTCATTCATTCATTCATTCATCCATTCATTAATTTATTTGAGAGAGAGAGAGAGAAAGAGAGAGAGAGAGAGAGAGAGAGAGAGGGAGAGGAGTGGGGAGGAGCAAAGGGAGAGGAAGAGAGAGAGTCTCAAGCAGATTCCACACCCAGCGCAGGGCTGCACCTGGGGCTCAGTCTTAAGGCCCTGAGATCATAACCTGAACCGAAATCAAGTGTCCAACACCTAACCAACTTAGCCATCCAGTCACCCCTACAGGCTTTACATTTTGAAGTTCAAAGATAGTTCCTCCTATATATTTCAAGAATATTTTTGAATTCTTAGAGTAAACTTTTATTTGAAAGAAATATACCTTTCCATGGCTTAAGGGTGAAAACAGAATTGCCTTTGAGCTGGTGTGAAAGCAAAGTGAGGAGACTGTGTATATTTGCAAATAAATTTCAAAGAATTCATGAAAGCTGGGGAAATATGTAACTCACTGCCTGTAGCTGAGGCTCTCAGAAGCTTAGCAGAGGGTTAGAAGAAATTGATGTACAAATCACATGAGCATCATGAGTTTCCTTTTATTGGAAAACTTTTGCGGTTTTGGATGTCTCTTATAATTTAAAGACTCAAGTTGTAGGTTAGTTAACAGTTCTAAACCTGGAGCTAGAAGCAGTTAAGAAGATTTTACGGTGGACCTGACCAGAACCTCATCAATAGGTTTTCAGAATGCCTTCTTATTTTTGACAGTTGCCTCACTCAAATTGAGGCAGTCTTTTAAGTTTCTGTCTAAATTGGACTGTCATCTTTTGGTATATTGGTAGCATTTTAAAATCTACTTATTTTTAAGAACATGTGAATTTGAAAAAAAAAAAGAGCATATATGCAAAGTGTTGGATTAGGAAAGTTCTCTACAGAATATCTGGATGTGTTCTAACTATAGCATTTGGCAAATACCTAGCTGTCACTCAAAAAAAAAAAAAAAGATAGCTAATGTTCCAGTTAATCTGAAATATCTACTTGAAGTCTGATTTACTTTTGCTAGGTTGGTCTGGAAATTCAGCAGTTCATACTTAGGGCCTGGGGGTGGGGCATGAAGGGAAGTGTTTCCAGCAATTCAATTCCATATACTTTAAATTTTACACTGACCCTTAGAGAGCTCCCCAAGCAAATGTTGAGTATTAGTCTACAGTTTAACATTAGATTTAATGTGTGTAAGTTCCCCAAATAAGACTGCAGGTACAGTGGACATTAGATAGTCATTCTTGTTTTAATTAACTCTAATACCCAGGCCCAGATTCATCTCTATTTTGGACCATGAATAACCAAATACTGATGATCACCTTTGCTGATTAGAGCTGTGTTGTCTTAATCCCTTTGGGCTGCTATTACAAAGTTGCAGAAACAGAGGGGCTTATAAATAACAAAAATGTATTATTTCTCACAGCTCTGGAGGCTGGGGAGTCCAAGATGGAGATACCAGCAGATTCAGTATCTGGTGAAGGTCTGCTTTCTGGTTCACAGATCACGACTTCTCACTGTGTCCTCACTGTTGGAAGGGGCTAAGGAGGTTCTTTTGTAAGGGCACTAACTGCCTCCCAAGGGTCCCACCTTCTAAAATCATCATTTTGATCATTCGGATCTTAACACACAAATGTGGGGGAGACACAAACATTTAGATCAAATAGCAGCTCTGGATCAGATGCCAATAGGATTTAGGGGGTTGAAGTATAGGGTAGTTTTTTGAACTTTGGATCTGGAATTTATAAAAAGCTTTCCTGGGACTAAAGCAGAGGTAAAATTCACTTCCTTGGTATTTGAAAACCATTGTTGGTGTATAGACAGGGCTTTGAAGAAAGCTAATTCCAATGGATGCTGTTGGTTGCCCACCCTGAATCCTTTCCATCAGAACCTTGATTTTGTTTAGATATATTTTTTGTCCCCCATGAGTCATGTATTTCAGAGGAAGCTGACCCCAAACCCAGCTCTAGAGATGAGCTTGATTTGCTTAAAATCAGTTACTTTCTTTGGTAATATTTGGTTCAGTGATGGACACGTGACTCAGATCTGGCCAACAAAACTAGAGGCACAGCCTTCTGGGTGAGGGAGGGAGAGGGGTTCTGAGGAATATTCTTGAGAGGAATTATAAGAAGATACATTTCTGTATTACTCTGAATGTTATTGTGTTTGAATTTGATGCCTGGAACAGCTGTAGCCCTTTTGCTACCAAGGTTGAAGTGGGAGAGCTAGTTCCTGTTTCATGGAGTCAAAGAATGAGTCTTGTGGACCAAGGAGAGTAAGTAAAGTGATAGAGTTTTATTAAGAATGGATACTGAAAAAGCTCTCAGAAAAAAAATAAAAAGAAAGAAAGAAAGAAAAGAAAAAAGAAAAAGAAAGAAAGAAAAGAAAAAGAAAACAAAAAAGCTCTCAGGAGTGAGAGGGGTCCGACAGCATTGTCCCTGGGGGCATGTAGGGTTGGTCTTTTATTGAAAGCCAACCAGGGAACCTAAATCCTTTTAACATCTCTGTTGATAACACCATTAAGTAAGGACTAGTGATAATACCTTCAATGGCTTACTTCCTTCTAAGATCTGGTAATTCTTGGTCACAAGTAGCTGTTATAACAAAATCCCACCTTTGACACCTACGACTAGATGGTCTGGTTTGTTTCTTTATCTCTGGTTTCCTTTCACCTCCACATTTTGGGGATTGTTGTGACCCTGGTCCCCCTACCTATCTCTGCCTACTTAGGCCCATCAGTCCCTTACTCAAGGGTAATGCTGATATGGAGAAAGTTGGGGCAGAGTTGGAAAGAACCTGGGTCTTTGATGACAATGATAAGCCACTGAGTCAATTAACTACCTCTGGACTTCTTTTGTAAGATAATAAATTTTCCTATTGTTACACCATTGAGTTCTTTTTACTGCCAGCCAAATGGACCATAACTGATAAAATTGTCTAAGTGGATTTGGAGCATTGGTTGATTCCACTGCTGAAATAGCTTTTCTTGTGCCAGAACTTAAAATAATGTACGTTTTAACCATTTTATCAAAGATGAAACTGTATGAGACAGCTTAGTTGAGTTATGCCACTTTGAGCAAGAATCAAAGCTAGTCTGTGTGATCTGGGATAATCCAGCAAACTTTAGTGTCACTTATTAAATTGGGCTAACAGCACTTTTGTTTCTCAGGAGTGCTTTCAGGATAAATTCATTTATATAGTTTTATGGTACTTTTAGAAGAAAGATATATCATGAATTCAAATAATTAATAGCTTTTTCTGGGATGTCTTTATATCTACATAGGAAAAAGGCTTCTAACATTTCCTCTTCTGAGTCTATGGGGTAATTATGCTTGCATGCTATTGTAATTTCAGTGGTAGAAAAGAAAAAAAATACGTAAGGATATTATAGAGAAAATTTTAAAGATGTACTCCCCAGACCCATTCCCCTTGTTCTTGGACCAAATACCCACACATATGTAATACATTAAGCATGCAGAATTTCACTAGATTTCCATCGCGGTAGTTGAGTATTTACTCTATGACATCGTGCAAAAATCCATAGAATGTTTTTGAAGCAGGTTTGAAGAAGTAAAGTAAAATTCAGGTATTTTAAGAGAAGAAACATACCATGCTTGTGGATAGAATGATTCAAATTGAAACAGTTTTCATCTGCAGGAAAATGAATGACTATATTGGAATATTAAAGAGCATTGAAAGAGCATTGAAAAACACAAACATTTACATAAATGGAGCATACATATATACAAGTGAACAGAAAAAGAAGGCTCAGAAGAACATATACAATATATTTCTGTTAATGTAAAGTATGGAACTGATGTAGGAAACAAAGGCAGGAGGAAATGTAGGTAAAATTCAATCTCCTGCAGCCAATTGACAGATACCTGAGATAGGCAGATTATAACATCCCTCTAGGATCTTGAGTCTTTTTTAACATATGGAACTTCCCTTATCTTTACTTCCCCCAACCCCAAGGTATGTAATCACTTGCTCCTCATAATCCCCAGGGCAGCAGGGAGCACCCATCAGCAGCAGCCGCAGCTCTTATTGCCCACAGGTCCTCTCCCCTTTCTTCAATTAAACCACCATTTTGAGAGGAAAAAATAAAACATGATGAAATCAGAGAGGGAGACAAACCATAAGAGACTCTTAATCATAGGAAACAAACTGAGGGTCACTAGAGGGGGGGGGGGATGGGATAACAGTGATGGACATTAAGGAGGGCACGTGATCTCATGAGCACTGGGTGTTATATAAGACTAATGAACTACTGAGCTCTACCTCTGAAACCAATCATACATTATGTGTTAAGTAATTTAATTTAAATAAAAATTTTTTAAAAACCCACCATCTTGCACCAAGCCATCTCAAGAATTATTTCTTGGGCATTGGCTCTGGACCCCACCTACCTCACTAACATTTCAAAACTATATCAGAACCATATAAAATGAGACTATTTTTTAGGGATACTTACAGTTATACATAGAAGTATTTTAAAAAAAAAACTCATGGTGATGATAAATGTGGGATACATGTGGGATAAATCCCACATGTAGGATAATTGTTACCTCTGTGTATTCGGAAAGGAAATATGATTGGAGAGAGAAGCATATGGTACTTTAAATTTCAAATTATATTGGAAATATTTTATTTTTTAAGTTGAATAATGAGTACATGAGTCTTCTATTTTTGTAGCTTTTTTTGTCTGAAATTTTATAATACATTAAAAACAAAACAAAATTAAAATCTCAGTTTTCTTCCCAATGGCAGTACTGACAATTTTTTCAGCCATGTGAGTACTAGAGTCTCACTTTCAATCTAAAGATTCTGGATGGACACATTCATTATTATGTTTTCTAACTAAAAGTGCTGAAGCTCCTTAATATTTTACAAGAGCTAGACAAATACGTGAGTCTAATCAGATTATGTGGCTGGTTTATTATAATTTATTATTTTTCTTTAAATACATATCTAAGGTGATGTAGAAAACATGTTAGGGTTCAAAGCCAGATGGCCAAGAAAGAATTCTTGAGACATCTTTGATGCAAAAAGGTGATTTCATTAAAGCACAGGGACAGAATCCATGGGCAGAAAGAGCCAAACCAGGGTCATGAGTGGTCCTTTACATACTTCAGCTTGGGAGGGGGTTAGGGATAGTTTAAGTCTCTAAGGAATTTTGGAAGCATGACCTTGAGGGGACTAGCTCTTGTTGGGAAAGCCATCAAATACAACCTTAGTCATGGGACACTTGGGTGGCTCAGTGGTTGAGTGTCTTCTTTTGGCTCAGGTCATGATCCCGGGATCCTGGGATCTCCCACATCAGGCTCCCCGCAGGGAGCCTGCTTCTCCCTCTGCCTGTGTCTCTGACTCTCTTTCTGTGTCTCTCATGAATAAATACATAAAATCTTTAAAACAAAACCAAAGCCTTAGTCATGAGGCTCTTCAGGTGTATATCAGAGGGTCCTATGCTTGGGGGATGATCGCCAACATGTATTTTGGGGAGTTTAGAGACAAAGGAAATTTCTAAAGGAGTTTTTATATGTTAAAGTAGACTGACAGGATCCTGGGGGTTGGGCTAAGGTTGCCTTTTGCCCTTACCAAGGTATGAACATCGAGGCAGTTGAGTCCCTAGAGGAAGGTCATTCTGCTTGTTTCAAGGACTTGTCAATGGGCTGTGGGTAGTAAGAAAATTAAATAATCTCTCTTCCGCCTTTGTTTCCCACATCGCAAGGTACTAGACATTTACAGGTTCCATGTACTAGTCAGTGATATAGTTTTTGAATATAGGTGAGGTCGGTGGGGTCGGGAGCCGATGGCCAAGAAAGAATTCTTGAGACATTATGTTTGGTTTGTTGTCCCCCTGCATCTTACAGTAACTTCTCTTTTAAACTGCACAGCACATACCTCTCCCTCATGGCAGTTCTCTCTGTTTTTATTTGTGTGTTATTTTACCAATGTCTGTCTTCCACACAGGATTGCAAGCTCCAAAATGGCAGAGACTATCAGTATTATTCTCTTGTACTCCCAGAACTTAATAAAGTTCAGTATAAGTGTTCAGTATATATTGGCTGAATGGTTTGAATAAAATATGATCACATCCATTTTTTCTTTTGCTCACCATAGCCGACTGACATCAAGACCTTCTCAAATCTTCCCCAGTGACACGAGGAAATAGTTTATTGTCTTTATACCAAATCCCTCTACTTTCTTTCTTTATTTTTTATTCTTATCGGTATTTGACTATTTTATTTTAGTTTTCTCCAAACTAAAGCCTCATTTGGGTGCACAGAGAGATGATGTCAGCAAACACGAGGGAGGAAATGAGAAGAGTGAGGCAGCAAAGAGGACGGGCTCATGAAGGAGACGGTGGCAAACCTAGCCCAGAGGGAACCCGGCCAGGAAGTTCACTCCCCCAGCTGACTTGCTAGAGCCTGATGGCAAAAATCGGTGGATATGGGAAATTAAGTAGGTCAAGTCAGCTGGCCACTATCTCATTGCTCATGTAGGTTCTGGGGACGTCGTTGAGATATGAACTATAGAGTCAGTAGCCAGACATGGCTCAGAAAGACCTAGGTTTGAATCCTACCTCTTCCACTGTACCAGTTGGGATGCTTTGGGCTGCAAGTAATGGAAAAATCTGACTCTGACAAGTCCAACAATAAAAACATATGTACTCACATAACTGGAAGATCAAGGGAAAATGACCTTGACAGTTTAATCAGTGGCTCTGGCTCTTTTTCCTTGATACTTCTCTCCCTCAAGAAGTCCACATGCTTGTCTGTTTGCTTTGTCACCAGGTTGTCTCCTGCCTTGATGGCTGTGCATGCACATTGCCTTTTCAACACCAGCCTTTTTTTTCTTTTCTTGGAAATCTCAGATATTGTCAAACATTTATCTTTCTATATATTTGGGAAGTTTGAGCCTCCACAGCCTAAAGGGAATTATTAATTATTCAAACCAAACATGGTAATTCTATTCTTCTTGCCAAACTTTGGCATGTGATGTTACCATGGTCAGAGATAAATAAGGAATCTATCTATGATACCCAGAACTGTGGTAGCCATCGCGAGGAGACAAGTACAAGAATCAAGTCAACGCAGGGATGCCTGGGTGGCTCAGTGGTTGAGCATCTGCTTTTGGCTCAGGTCGTGATCTTGGAGTCCTGGGATCAAGTCCCACATTGGGCTCCACATAGGGAACCTGCTTCTCCCTCTATGTTTCTGCCTCTCTCTCGGGGTCTCTCATGAATAAATTTAAAAAATCTAAAAAAAAAAAAAAAAAAGAATCTAGTCAACATGCTACAAAGCATGGAGAAGAAAGGTGGAAAACACCTGGGTTTTGTTAAGGACATTACTTAGTCATGGATTAACTTAAACCTCGCTATCTACCTTTAGACCCTGTGTTTGTGAAACAGCACATTTTCCTAATTCGGAAGTCAATTTTAGTTGCATAACTTCTGTGCTGCCAAAAATCATCCTAAGTGATGCCATGGTAAAAAAAACTCTTGTAGTTCCAAGCTTTGTCTCTGCAATCACCATATTCAGAGAAAAAGTAGGCTTTTCTTACAATGGTTCTCTCTTACAAAGAGACTATTTTGCAGAAACCCCAAGTCAACCTCCCTTTGTGCCTCGTTGGCCCAGATGGGATCATCTTTTTATTCTTGAAGCAATTCTTAGGTTCAAGGAAATGCAATGTGCTAATTGTCATAGGCCTGTAACCAATTAGTGGGTGTATGGGGGTGGGTGGGGGGGTAAGGGTGGTGGTGGTGGTGGTGGTGGTGGTGGGATTATCTTTAGATGCTTCAGGAGCTTTTCCTGAAGTGCAGGCTGGAATACAGTGGATAGTGTTAGTGAGTAAGGGACAGGTGAGGCTAGGTAGGAGAGGTAGATAGGGGCTATGGGATCAGGCTCACAGAAATCCCACAAATGCAGAGATGTAAGGAAACCAGAGATAAGGGAACAAACCAGACCATCCTGCCCTAGGGTGTCTTTTTTATGACCGTCACAAAGAAGCCATTAAAGATGTTATCACCAGTCCTTGCTCAGACCAAGACATCGCAAGAATGATAAGGCCACAAGCTCCCGGTCGGTTCTAAATAAAAGACTGTCAGTGGAGGACCATGTTGGCAACCCTATGGGGACCCCTCTCACCCCTGACAGGCTTTTCTCCATCCTTGCTTAATAAACTTCTATCGCTTTATTCAGTCTCCTTTGTCCGCGAGATTCATTCTTTGATTCCGCGAGTCAAGAACCTACTATCCCACTTCATTAGAAAGAAGGCAGTGAGGATGAATACTGAGTAGGCCAAGGGGGTCTTCCCCGAGATTACTTGCAAACCGCATCGATACAATGAGGATACGAGTTGTACCATCCTCATAGGATTGTCGTGTGCTTCGGATGCAATAACATTCTGCCTGACATTGAGCAACCTATTGAACAAATGTTTGCTATTATTGTTTTTGATGATGTGTAGAAATCCTAGCCCTTGCCTAGTCCTTTGGCATACAGCTGGTATTCAAATAACCCATGTTTTTATCCCATGTTATAGTTCAGCAGTTTTAATAGCCAGGAACAGAGAGAGTCACTCGTTTGGCATTTCCTAAAAAAAGGGGGATTTAACTAAAGGACACAGACAAATTGAAAAGTGATGCTTCTTCTATTTGCATTTCTGCTTTAACCATACTCATTCTCCTTGAGGCACTGCAAATGCCTTTCATCGAGTAAAGGGAAGGACACAAACTAGAAATTGCAGAGAAATAAAGTACCTCAATATGTTTGGGGATATAATATCCTTGCTACAAATGTCCTTAATATAAATAGCTAAAGAAGAATCTAGTTACTTTGCTTATGGTCTTAAGCTATGTCTTATGTTACAGACTTCCCTCAGTTTGATGTCCACCCTGGTCCAGTCAGCTAAAGGTTGAATCACACAATCCGTACATCTGCTGTGTTCTGTGGGATTATGGATGTGGCAATAGGTAACATTTTATTCTGAGGCTTTTCCAGGCCATAAAATTCTCATCGTGATCACTATTTCCTCAGCCCGTTTGGGGATGCTGTTTGTTGGCTACCCTCCAGCCGTTTCCCCCTCCCTTCACCACTGCTGCTCCTTCCTTTTTGAAGAGCATATGTTCCCCAATGTATATATGAGAAATACCTAAGCTTTCCCAGCCCATAGTGCAGGGAACCCTGATGTGACCAATGGTGCTTGAGCTCTGCACCCAAGATCTAGAATAGGTTTTCCTTCCTAATACAAAAGAGAAATGCCTCTCTTTCCCTCTCTCTCTCTTGGCTGGAACTTGTTATACCTGAACTATAATGTCTTCAACTGCTAGTTTGCAGACAAAGAGTGACTGCTGCTGATGTGCTGAAATCTGAGCAAAAAATATGGAAAATATGGGATCCCTGGGTGGCTCAGCGGTTTAGTGCCTCCCTTTGGCCCAGGGCATGATCCTGGGGTCCCAGGATCGAGTCCCACATCGGGCTCCCTGCATGTAGCCTGCTTCTCCCTCTGCCTCTCTCTCTCTCTTTCTCATGAATAAATAAATATAATCTTTAAAAAATATGTGGAAAATACTGAGTCGTAGACTCTGTTGAGCCACTGCACCAATCCTGGAACTACCTTGCCTTTGGGTTTCTTATTATGCAATTGGCTAAGTGTTCTCCTTTTTTTTTTTTTTTTTAAGACACCGTTTAGTCTACAATTTTGTTCCTTTCAGTCAGCTCCATTTCCTCTTACCATCTACCCACCTCATTCCATCTTCATTTTATGCATTTTCTTGTATGTGCTTCAGCCTGATGTACTGCTGCTACCCGAGTCAGGTGCTTGGTGTTGACCTTCTGTTATTCCCACTGGCTGGTACGCAGCCCTTGGTTCAGAGTTCCATCAGTATTACCTGAGCACTGATGGTGTTCTGGGCACCATATTAGGGGACTGGAGATGCATAAGACCTAGGTCCTGTCTTTGAGAAGATAGTCTGTGTTTTGGGAGAGATTCATATAAACAAAGCTCAAGTAATGTGACAAATACATGATAAAGTTATGCACCAGGAGTTCTAGGGTCAGAAGAGCTGAACAGATTTTATCTAGCTTTCTCTACTTGTAATCCTTGTTTAGCGAGTGCAAGTCAGAAAGTGGAGACGTACAGGGTCATGTTAACATCAGCTTCTACCACACTACTATGTGGGCATTTTTATCCATGTCTAGAAGAATCCTCATTTCAGCATTTACAAGAGCTGTTGAAACCATTTTCCAATCTTTGAGCCTTAATTACATTACTCTTACAACCTACATTGTCGTTCTTCATCTAAGCAAATGAACTTGACTCTCATTTTTCTGAGCCATCAGGGCTTGCTGCCCGCACTCCCCTTCCTTAGGTGCTCCACTCATTCACTCCCGCCTTTGAGAAACTTTTATCTCCTTTTATCTCACCAATATTAAGCCTTCCTCCCTCCTCTCTGCCATTCATTCAACAAACAATTACTGAGTGTCTACTAAGTGTGAAGTGATGGAGCTATGAAGGTGAAAAAGATACACATTTTGCTTTTTGAGAGTTGATATTTATTGACAACATCTTGCCTTGGTCTGACATACAGTAAATGTCCAGAAAATGCAAATTTTTTATTTGGCTTTGATCCCTTCTTCTTTCATGCTTTGGTTCAATCTCTTCCTTTCCCTAGCTCCTTCCTCATAGCCCAAAACACACTCAGGACTCCTTTCCACAGTAAAACAAACTTTTCTTGACCTTCTTGTTTTCTGAGGTCCTATCTGAATCCTCCTTTACCCTTGACCTGTGCCCACCAACTGCTCTTCTCTTCATTCCCTCCACCTACACCTTTGTTCATGCCTTCAGCACGCCTCACTGGAATCACTGACTGGCATCTCTGGGTCTTTTAACCTTTAGTCTTTCCTCTTTGAATTCGTCCTCTGCTTAGAGCACCAATTTGATACGTTATCTTCTGGTCAGAAGTCTTCAGTAGATTTCTTAGTCTTCCCCAACATGGTCCTAAACTATTTTCCCAAATATGCCTCACTTACTTTTCCCTACACCTAAGTATTACTCCATCACCTGGATATATGTATGCCCTCCTTTCCCATTTCTCTGCATCTGTTAACTTGGCTCACTCACCCTAGTAATTCATCCGTCTTTATTCCCAACTGTTACAAAGATTCTGGCTTTTTGCTTTCTGATGTTCATGTCTAGGCTAAGAGTTTCAAATAGTAGGAAAGTCAGGTATCCTGAGAGGGCAGTGGAGATATCTTAAGCTGGGAAACATTTCAGTGCCCCTTGAATCTAATGGCTTACCTGTCCATGCAGAGAATGACCCAGTTACCTGAAATGCTGGGGAGCTAACCGTGTTGGAGGGAGGGCTGGGACCGATAGGTTAGAACCGGGCATTTCATTTAATGAACTCTGGATTTACATGTTAACGTTATTAATTTATAATATTAATGTTATTTGAAGTTGCGTTGAATTCTAAACTTAATGTAGAACCACGCAATTCCATGGAGTGTCCACACGGAATCTCATCCATGCTGTTTTTATAGGACTGTAGTTGCTTAGCTAGATCTGCTCCTGGAGTCCTTGGAAATGGGTATCCATTATATAAGCACTTAAAATTCACTCACTGAATATTTACTGCTACATTATGGAGGGGTTTGGTAGTGGGAGGCGTGGCTTAGTGAGGAAACTAATTTTACTTAGGTAGATTATTGGGAGCCAGGTTCGTTTATCTTATAGCACATCTCAAATTTGGCATATAAGGGGATTAGTAAGTTTAAAAGTTTTAAGACAGAGAATACTTAAAATTTTTTCTTATAAAAGCAGTACATTGTTCATCCTAAGAATTTGGAAAATACAGAGCAATAAATAAAAATTGAAATTATCACTAATGCCCCTAACACTCCTCTTAAAAAAATCTTTGTGTATGTGAATAGAGGCCAAGCTGCTTAAAAGTATTTTAGGCTGTTTAAAATGCTTATAAGTCATTTTATAAATGTTTATAAATTATATAAAATATATATCTTTAATATATTAGGTATATCTATGTTTTATAAATATTTTAAAGTATATATATCTTTAAGATGTGTCCATATGCATATGTATATAAGTCTTATAAAATATGTTAAAATAGTTTGACTTTTATTTATATTTGGTTGGGTTAGCCAAGCTTAATCTTTTATTAGGCATTTATTAGATTTTTATAAACATTATACTGCTGTCCAACAAGAAATTAATTTGATACACACACACGCACACACACATATATATAATATTCCATAGTTTAAATCTAAATGACCAAGTTAATGTCTTTTATGCAAAAGTATTAAACCTAAGGAAAATGAATTTCCTTGCAGTGAGGTTTCTGTTAAGTTGATAGAACTTATTTTTACTTAGAATACTTACCTTTTAAAATTGAGTCTTAATACTCCAGTTTTGCCTTGTGTTATTTGATGTCGACTTGGAGTAAAGCTGGCCTGGACCCTTCCTAAACCCACGCTGAAATCATTTCCTTGTCTGGTGATTTTATGCCATAGAAGTTCGGTGAACCTGTGTCACATTTGCTCCCTGGTGCAAAGTTGCCATGCTATCTGGGGAGCTCCTGTAAACATGCATTTATGAGCATAAAGATGGTAAATTGATTGTGGTGAATTCCCTTTATACATATAGAGGAAATACTTGTCAACAACGTATACCCCTCAGTCTAACACCACCAAGAATATAAAACTCTAAATCCCTAGTCTGTGTAAATGTGTAATTATCTGTGAAACTAGATTTTTTTTTTTTTTTTTTTGAGTCGAAGCAGAGAGTTTGGTCCCTATCACCTGAAGGTAATTAGCTGGGATTACAGGGTGCATCTGGCCATCCTTTTGGAAATCATGCTCTTTATGCACAACAAATAAGGTTTCTGAGCCTGGAAACAAACCCCTCCTAACCTTGGTGAAATAGCAGGTAGCACTCCCAGCAGCTCCGCTTTGATTAAAAATTAATGGTGATGTGGGCACTGGGAATTAATTATGAGCTGTGAAATCTATGTCTGATACATTTAAGAAAAAAATGAAAACCATGACTGCTCAAAGTAGACTATTGTCAATGCATTTTGGATGTTTCCTTTATACTAAAAAAAAAAGGTTTAATTGATTTCAATAGCTTTTTTTCCCCCTCTTTTCATTAAAGAACAAATAATGCTAATCACATGTTTTGCTCTTTCATAATTAAAAAAAACCCTCAAATAGTATTTCCTTCCAAATAATGTTTTTCTAATAAAACCGGTAATGCATTCTTAATTTTGCTGGCAATTTGAGTACAACAATGTTTATATCTTACTGAAGGCTTAGAACAATGGCAATGAAATCAGAAGCGAATTTTTATTTGCTGCTCTCTGTTACGTGTTTAATATTTGTTTCAGTTAATTATTTGAATCACATGAAATATGTTTTGCATGACATATTTCAGTTTGAAGGAACAGATGCTTGGGAAGATATTAAACGATCCTTTTGCCTTGGGATTTTTTTTCTCCCATTTTTCATGATTTGGTCTTTGGTGCTTTTCCAAGGCATTCTGGATGCTTAATGAGGTCTGAGAAGGATGAGATGACAGACTTATAGGAAGTGCTAATTTTTACAAATGTTTCCTTCAGGATTTGCCCTCAAGATTTCAGTGCCCTGTGTGTTAAAAGCAGAAACTCAGTGTAAGGCACTTGTGTCCTGAATCCTCTCCGGGTACATTTTTTCCTCCATCCCATCCTCTCCTTCTCTTGCTTGCTTCGGCCTGCCATCCACCCTCCTCCCTCTTTTCTTGGTTGGTGATCCCAGTTGATTAAATTCACTTACCAGTTGCTCACCTGTCCCTTTATTTGGCTCCTGTGAACCTGCTATAGTGCTCCTCATTTTGCTTAGTTCAGCAGATGGTGTTTTACCAAGCATCGGAGAGGAATCAGCTTCCTGAGGGCTGCACCTGTGCCAGGCACTGTCCCCACCCCCTGAGCCCCGGGGACCGTGAACAGAGACAACTCTTCCCTCGCAAAGACCTGCCCTCTAGTCCTTCTGCTGCCGAAGCCAGGGCTGTTTTTAGCTCCGTGCCCCTGAGAACATCTCCTATATATTTACCAACTTTGACTAAACAGGGTGCATGGATGGGGGCATATATCTGAAAATGTATATTAATCAGGATATCGGTTTTCCGTTTTTATTAAGTATCTTTGGTGGAGAGAAGAAAATCGAAGTTCAGTATTTGTGTGTCACTGGGCTGCACTGACCATTGCATTCACATGGGAAGAAAGTCGGCTTTGGTGTGGAGTTTTGGGTTTTAAGTGTTTAGAACCCTCTAGGTTAAAAAGCCCTTTGAGGTTGTACAGTTACATTTTATTTACAAAGTTAGAACACTCGAGGAAGAGACCCAGAGAAATAATTAAAAGACAGGAGGCCACATTTGCCGAGAGCTCACTGTGCACTAAGCACCATGGCCCGTGCTTACCCACATCGTTGCATGGCATCCTCCCAGCAACTCTAGGAGGAGATGACCTTGTGGTCCTCATTTCACAGAGGAGGAGACCGAGGAACACAGAAGTCAGGTGATGCAGCCAGGGTCACGCAGGGCAATGGGGACCTGAACCCAGGCAGGTGATGATCTCCGTTGATTAAATTCACTGACCAGTTGCTCACCTGTCCCTTTATTTGGCTCCTGTGAACCTGCTATAGAGCTCATTTTGCTTGGTTCCCCAGATGGTTTTGTACCAAGCCGTCAAATGCTTTATAAACAGTCACCGTTGTCACCAAACATTTATTTAGCACCAACCACGTGCCAGGCCTCGCACTTGGTGCCTCCCGTACAACGTGTTTGGCGAAAGCTAAGGTCATGTTTACCTTCCAGAGTTTGATACCTGGGTCCTCTCCATGTATCTCCTCGTAATCTTTCTTTTTTTCTTTTTTTTAGATTTTATTTATTTATTCATGAGAGACACAGAGAGAGAGGCAGAGACACAGGCAGAGGGAGAAGCAGGGAGCCCGACGCGGGACTCGGGCCCGAGTCTCCAGGATCAGGCCCTGGGCTGAAGGCGGCGCTAAACCGCTGAGCCACCCGGGCTGCCCTCCTTGTAATTTTTCTGCAGAAAATGACGCGCTCTCTGCAGAGTGCCAACGAGTTAGGCCTTTTTGTTCTTTTGTATAAGCCTTCGCTCAGATTATGGAAAGGGCCAGGTTCAAACGCCTGTGCTCAGGTGAGGTAACCTGATGTGGGATCCATCCAGGTTCTAGTTTTTACAGTTTTCTAAAATCCATGAGAACTCCAGCATGTCTTGCTTTTTTTTTTTTTTTTTTTTTTTTCTCCGCTCCTGAGGGGATCTAGAGGTGAACCAAGGTCACAGGCAGCAAAGATGCTTGCAGATGTAGTGCAAGGCATCAGGCTCTTTGGTTCAGGCAGTGGTTAACTAAGGACCATGCAGGGGCCCTGCCCCCCTTCGGGGCAGGCAGCAGGGAGCTGGGCCCACCCGCACTGCTTTGCTTTGATGTGCGCTCCATCTGCAGGTCACCCCCCAGCTCTGATGGCCTGCCTCACTTTCAGCCAGGCCTTGGCACCTCACCGCCTCTCCCCTCCATCCCCAGGCCAGCCGAGGGCGGGACTGCTTAAAAAAAAAAAAAAGTCTGTCCTGCTTCTCTGCAGATGGAATGCTTTACAGGAGAAGTAGTCCAGCTGAGTTTGCTCCACAGTTTGAATAAGAATGAGCAAAAAAAAAAAAAAAAAAAAAGAATGAGCTGGCGAAGAGGCAGTTAATGGGGTGCCTTTGTGAACTCCCCGCTCCAGTCCACATGCTAAGGTCTGGTAGTGCTAAGCGTGGACTCTAGAGTCAGACACAAGTTCAAGTCCTGTTGTGGCTACTCGCTAGCCACCTCTTCGAGTCTCAGTTTCCTCTTCCCTGACCTCAAAAGTTGGTGGAGAAGTAAAAGGGATAATGCTTGCACGGTGTTTAGCATATTGCCTGATGCACACTGAGTGCTCCCTTATTATTATTTGTTGCTATTGTTATTTTGATCTGTATTTCATGAAGAAGGAAAAAGCATCCTAGTTCTGTTTCTTGGGTTTTTCTGTTTTTGTTTTTGGCTTTCTTTCTTTCTTTTTTTTTCTTTTAACTAGGCTCCACCCCCAAAGCCGAGCCCAACGTGGAGTTTGAGCTCACAACCTGAGCTCAAGACCTGAGCTGCGATGGAGAGTCAGGTGCTTAACCGACTGAGCCACCCAGGCGCCCCACTACTTCTGTTTTTAAACCTTGCCCAGGCACATGTAGTGTCCTACAAAACAGTTAATAGTGTAAACCCCTTCATACCAACCCCATTTCCAGTGCGGCTAGGTGATAGTGCTTTGCCATAGGAGCATGTCACAATTTAAGAGGCTCTTTGGCTCACGGATGACCCTCTTGGGGGAGTCTCTACTGATCGTCTTTTTAAAAATTTCCACAATCCCTTTGCGCATCTTCTATATCCTTTCCTCACTTTTGACTGCTTGGTCTATCCATTTCTGAGAGAAATGTCTTATAAAAATTATAGTGTGATGATGAATTTGTGCTTCAGTAATTTTGTCAGTTTTTACTTTAAATGCTTTGTGGTTATATTATTAAAAACAGGGAGATTCATACTTATTTTACTCTCTTGGTATATAATTTGTTTCTTGCCATTATGCACGGTCCCACTTTAACCCCAATAGTGCTTTCTGATTTAAGTGACTTTTTTTTCTGAAATTAATTGGAAAGCATCAGTCTTCTTTTCTGCAGAATGGAATATTACTCAGCAGTAAAAAGAAATGAATTAGAGACACACATGACATGCGTGCATCTCAAAAGCATTAAGCTGAGTGAAAATAGCCAGACAGAAAGATTGCATGCAGTGTAATTCCATTTAAAAAATTCTAGAAAAAAATAAATCTAATTTACAGTGACAGAAAGCAGATCTGTGGTTGCTAGGAGACAAGGATTTGGTGGAGGAATTGACTGGGAAGGGGCAAAAGGAAACCTTTCATGGTGATGGAAATGTTCTGTACCTTGATTATAGGAAGAGTCAAAACTCATCAAACAATACTCTTAAGGTGGATGTACTTTATTGTACATAAAATTTGTTTCAATAAAGTTGAGTAACAAAAAAAGTCTGATCTGATGATTTCTTTCCGACATGAGTTTTTCTCCCCCTCATTAGGAATGACAGTTTAATACTACACAGATTTCTAGGTTGATAGTTATTTTCCCTCACACGTTAAATACATTATCCTATTACCTGCCTATTTTTGCTGAGTAGAACTCAGTCTAAATTGCTAAGATGGCTTGTTTTCCTGCTCCAGGTTTTTTTTTTTTTTCTAAGATTTTATTTACTCACAAGAGACACAGAGAGAGAAGCAGAGACCCAGGCAGAGGGAGAAGCAGGCTCCATGCAGGGAGGCTGACGTGGGACTCGATCCCGGATCCTGGGATCACACCCTGAGCCAAAGGCAGATGCTCAACCCCTGAGCCACCCGGGTGCCCCAGCTCCAGGGGTTTTAAGGAAAGCTTTATTTATTGTTTTGGATGTCATACATTTTCACTAACGTGTATCTAGTTGCAGATATATTTTTTATTCATCTTGTTGAGAGTTGGTGTGATCCATAAACTAAGTGGATCAGCTTATTCATTTCTAGAAAGTTCTCAGCCATTATCTCTTTCAATATTGATTCTTCTGTGCCCTCTCCATTCTTTCTCCAGAAATTCCTGCTGGATATATGTTAGCCTTTTCAGTGCTCATTTTCTAGTTTCTTAGTATCTCTTTCAGTATTTCATATTTTCCACACTTAACATTTCTGTGCTACACTTGTGCTGGAATACTTTCTCTAGGACTACTTCCATTTCATTAATTCTCTTTTCACCTATTAAGATTTCTTATTTCGAGTATATATTTTTTGTGGCTAAAATTCCAACTTAATACTTTTCAAACATGCCCATTTGTTTCTTATACTATCTAGTCTTGCCTTACGTCTTCTGTTTCTACCTGTAGTTCTTTGCACATTTTAAAGGTGTTTATTTCTAGGCCTCTTTCATTTTCTTCCCCTATTCCATGTCACAGTGTGTTAATTCCACTCTCTGTTTTGTCTATATTCTGTTTCCCTGTGATTTGTCATTTTTGTTTGTTTGTTGTGATTTGTGATTTTCTTTTTTTAATTTTTTTTAAAAAATTTTTTTATTTATTTATGATAGTCACAGAGAGAGAGAGAGGCAGAGACACAGGCAGAGGGAGAAGCAGGCTCCATGCACCGGGAGCCCGATGTGGGATTCGATCCCGGGTCTCCAGGATCATGCCCTGGGCCAAAGGCAGGCGCCAAACCACTGCGCCACCCAGGGATCCCGATTTGTGATTTTCGATCACAAGTTTACTTTCAGTTTGTTTTCCATGTAAGTCCCAGGAGGCCTGGGTTATGGGGATGGTTTTGAGTTTGCCTGTGTCAGGTCCCTAGAGGTTTCATTGGCCTTGGCCTAATTTTTATATTACACTTCATGGTAGACAGTGTTTCCAGAGAAGGCTATAACAATATCTCCTCTCCCTCAAGCTCTTTTGCAATCGGGTCTTGACTGCTGTCTCATCAAGAGGTAGAGTTTAGGGACACCTGGGTGGCTCAGTGGATGAGCGTCTGCCTTCAGCTTAGGTCGTGATCCCTGCGTGGAGCCTGCTTCTCTCTCTGCCTGTGTCTCTGTTCTCTCTCTCTGTGTCCATCATGAATAAATAAATACAAACTTAAAAAAAAAATAAAGAGGTAGAGTTTATTTCCCTTTCCCCTGATTGTACGCCTGCCCTGTGACTGGTTTTGGCTAATAGACTGTGGTAGGAGTGACACTGTGTAACTTCCAAGGCTGGGGCTTAAGAGATTCCCTACTTTTACCTTCACCACTTGGAATGCTCGTCCTTGGAGTCCAGTGATCATGTTAGAATCCTGACTGCCTTGAGACCGCCTGTGCTGTGAAGGAGGCCACACTACCTCCATAGAGAGGGGAAGGCCGGCTGGGGCATCACCGGAACAAACATGTGAGTGGAGATTTCTTGGACCTTCAACCTCACTCAGTGCACTTGAACCACCACCTGAATGCAGGCAGCAAAGGACCTCAGCCTTAAGTAGAGCCGCAGCTCGGCCTGATTCCCTGACTGACAGGTCACAAGCAAATGATTTGAATCCACCATACAGCCTGGGGGTTCTGGTTCGCAGAGTTGGCCTTCTCCACTCACGGTGTAGGTAGATGACAACTGTCTTATCACTGCCTTAGTCTGATGGGTACAGCTTTTCAAGTTCATCTTTCACTGGGGTCCTTCCATACTGAACGACCGGACACGTATCCTCACTCATTAGGTCTCAGTTCAGTTCTCAGACCCTCTGTATGACTTTCTCTGATCATTATAAGGAAGAATGAATAATTATTTCCTCTCTCATGCCACCCCCTCTACTCACAAACAAATAACGGTTTCTATTTTTTATGGAATGAGGTTTGCTCTCAAGATCTTTATAGGTAATGAAAATTGCACCTTTCCTATCATATTGATCCTCTTTACGTATCTCTGCCTTGATCAAACTGAATTACCTCTTTTTCCTCTATACCCCACTCTACATCCTGTCTGTAGAATTTTGCGTACTTTGTTCTCTTTATGTGACATACCCAGCCCTCTGGCACTCTAAAACCAGTCTTTTGGGTCCTGCTATCCTTCTCCATAAAGTTTTTTTTTTGAAAGCTCAAGATGTAATCTCTTCCTTCCGTGAAAGGCAATAATAATTTTAACTTGTAATTGTCTTGTGGCTTCTAGTTTCTCAGGATTTTAGAGCATAGTGGTTTAGAGCAGAAGCTAGCAAATTACAATGGCCAGCTCACTGCCCATTTTTGCAAATAAAGTTTTATTGAAACACAGTCACACTCATTCATTAATATATTCTCTGTCATTGCTTTTGTACTAGAATAACAGGGCTGGTAGTTGTGACAGAGACCATATGGCCCACGAAGTCTAAAATATTTACTCTCTGGCTCTTTGCAGAAAAAACTTGCTGATCTCTGGTTTATGGCATAAGAATTGGACTTTATATCACAACCCTTAACATTTACCAGCTCTTTGATCCACAGCCTTGCTGTGAAGGTCAAGTGATAGAATAGGAATAAACCATTTTTGGAAACTTTAAGCCATGTGAATAGAATATTTTTATTGCTGTTACTTTTGCCCTAACTTAGAATATGTTGTGATTTACCTCTAACTGAATAAATATTTCTCATAACCAAACAAAAAGAAATTAGAAACGGTGTGGTGTCGTGTAGGCGTCATTGCATTCTTTTTATAAAGGTGTACAGATACGTGTGCACATGTGAGGTGCTGTAGAAATGAAGCTCACGAAGCAAATACCTGGAGTAGCTTTGAAGAATAGAGAAGCATTTCCCTTCGTAAGCTCCAATGTGGAACATCGTGACTGCAGCAGAGACACAGGTCAGTTTGTGCCTGTTCGTGTTAAATGTCTGTCTTTAGATGATTTTTGAAAGTGAAGAAGTTGATGCTACTGTTTCTAGTTATGAAATGATCTCTCAGCTTTTGTGTTTTCACAGAGCCAGATTTGAGAAAATAGAATGTCAAAGATGGTTTGTCACTATGGATAAAAGAAGTGAAAGGCCACTGTTAAAAACACACAACAACAACAACAGAAAACAAGGCTCACTATACACAGATAGCTCAGAGAGGGTGGTAAAGGGAACCCCTTTTCTAACCAACACGCCCAGTCAGTGGTATTTGGAAAGAAGAAATGCATGTCCCAACAGGAAATTTTGCTTCCTTATCCCTTCTGGGACACTATTAAATTTTCTTCTAGAGAGACCCCAGTAAGCTACAAATTGTTTTCTCCACTGTTTATGCAGTGAAAACAGTGGGTAGGAGGAGGGTGTTTAAGGAGCCTGGCATTCTGCAGAGCATCAGGGCCTCTTTAATTAGAGAGAGGCTGTCAGGGAAGATGAACAATGTTCCCTTTGTTAGAACAACACAGTGTCTTTCAAAATCATATTTGTTTTTAAACTGGATGTATTTGCTCACAACCACGATGAGAACACAGTTTAGATGATGCATAAGAATTTAAGAATAGGAGATGTTTGCTTTAAAAATTATAACAAATAGTGATAAAGGATTTAAAAAATCAGAAGCTGCAACGAGAGTGTTGTAAAAAGTTCTCTCTAACTTTGAAATGTGCTGATAAGCAAGTTATAGCAGCTTGAGGGAAACTATAACACACATGGATACTTTGGATATGAAAATGGAATCAAAGCTATTCTGAGAGTAAAAGTACATTTTATGACATTGGATTTTTAGTTGCCTTTTTTCCTTTCTTAGGCATCCTCCCTTCTAAGTACACCCATGAAACAGTAAAATGATATAGACTGTGAAAACTTTTCAACTTCTAGGAATTTCATCCACTCAGGCGAGAATATTAAGAGGGCTTCTTGTTTCCAAGTATCTTAGTGATGAAAACAACATCATCCAAGACATTTTATTTTCTAGGGTAAATGGTCTGATGTGGCTGCTCAATAGGATGAATGAAGCCTTTTCTTTAAGATAACTTACCTAGGGGTCAGGAGCAGTTGTTGAAGTTCTGCCTATATAGTCTCTGGACCTATAAAATGCCTTTTGAAAAAAATAAAATATAAATAAAATATAAAATAAATGCCTTTTGTTGGGGTGCCTGGCAGGCTCAGTCAGTAGAGCATGTGACTCTTCATGTCAGGGTCATGGGTTAAAGTTCCATGTTGGACATAGAGCTTATATAAACAACAACAACAAAAAATAAAATGCCTTTGTCCTATTTATTTTTTTTTACCAATGTGTTTCTATTATGTGCAATACTGGATTACCCAATCAGCAAACTATATGCATTCTAAAAGGATCAATAAAAAAAAAAGGTATCAAAAACAACAACAACAACAGTTTGGGGTGGGCAAGAAGTTGATTATGTGTGTGTGTATATATATATTTATATGTATATCTGTGTATATGTTTCTTCATGAATGTAATACATTTGATTTCTTATATATTTTCTTATACTTTTATTTCTTTTTTTTAAAGATTTTATTTATTTATTCATGAGAGACACACAGAGACAGAGGCAAGGGAGAAGCAGGCTCCTCGCAGGGAGCCCAATGTGGGACTCGATCCCAGGACCGTGGGATCACGCCCTGAACCAAAGGCAGACACTCAACCACTGAGCCACCCAGGCATCCCTATTTTTACTTCTTAATATATATTTCATGTGTATGTATTTTTTTTTGTTAAGAATCAAGCTAATTTCCATGAGAAACATGAATAAGAACTTTGTTGGACCTCCTTATGCCTAATTTGTGTTTTAGTAGAGTTTCTCTGCCAATATGTTGAGGGAGGGTATTATTTGATATTTTCAATTAGGACTTGATTTTGTCTTAATGACAAAAGGTCTTTCAGAGGAGCAAGGAAAGGAAAGACACAATCCCTTTTCTTAAGGAGTCTCTGACTTACACAAGCATGAGACATATACTCCGAAAATAATTAGAGATTTAACCAGTGTATTACAGCTAGTAGTTATAATTGTGTTTGATATTCTATTTGGTTTGATTGGTTTGTTAACTCTCATGTTGACAGAGTCCTTTATTATATTGTCAAATACCCATTTGTTCAAAATATAGGTAATTTGCAGTTATTGATTAAATGTTACAGGAAGTAATCCACCATGCCTCAGGCAGATGATCAGAGAGCAACCGTCCATAGTTGATGTTTGCAAAGCTATCACCTAGTAGACTGATGACATGGGAATAAGCCACACGGGGACCCACCAACTGGAACCTTCCAATGATTGGCTTTTTCCCTTTGCACTTTTGTTTGATGAAAAAGAAGAAATGCTGGGCACCTGGGTGGCTCAGCTGGTTAAGTGTCCGACTCTTGATTTCAGCTCAGGTCATGATCTCTGGATCATGGGACTGACTCCCATGTCAGGCTCCACGCTCAGTGAGGAATCTGCTTGGGATTCTCTCTCCCTCTCCCCCATCCCCTGCTCATTTACGCGCTTTCTCTCTCTCAAATAAATTAATTAAAAAAGAAAAAGAAATCATGGTAAAATGGTAACCAATAAGAGGAATTTTTTTGAGTTTCTTGAGCATGATTTCAGATCAGTATATATTAAGTCCAGTTTCCTACTCACCTCCATCTATAGTTCTGCTTAGTGAAAACTATTGTTACTAAGAATGACGCTGGAAAATACTGGCCTTTAAATAAATACCCATTTTGTTTTATTTTTACCCTCATAAAGTGGACAAACACATTCAGGAACATTTTTTAATTATAAGAATTGAGGCAGAAGAGTTTTCTATATAACGCAGTGCATTTTACTGAAACCACAGTTTTACTTACCATTATTGAGGCAATTAAGTTCTATGTATGGAGATGTGCTCTGTGGCCTGAAGTTTTTCTCAGGGTCTCTAAGAATGGCAAAAGCTCTCAACAGGCCTATCAAAGAGATTCATCATCAAAGCTCAGTATAAAAAGGGGAGCCTGGGTGGCTCAGTCAGTTAAGTGTCCGACTCTAGACTTCAGCTCAGGTCATGATCTCAGGGTCATGAGATTGAGCCCTGGGTGGAGGTCTACAGTGGGCTCCACACTCAGCAAGGAATCTGCTTCTTGCCCTCTACCCCTCCCCCTGTTCTCTCTCAAATAAATGAATCTTTAAAAAAAAAAAAATCAATTCAAAGAAGACTATCTCTGCCACAAAACGGATCAGAGTTACAGTAAGGACTGCAGGAGTTTGGAAGGGGAATTGGATGCCACAAGCATTATAAGGCCAGGAACTGTGTTTGCCTTGTTCAAGGCTACACGTCTAACCCCTTGCACACAGTAGGCACTTGGATGAACTTGTCAAGTATTTCCTATTCCAAGGCTTATCATATAGATTATAGCTTTTGAATTAGACATTTACAGATGAGTTGAATTTTGATCACTGAAGAGATCAAAGAGGAGAGGGAAGACCATCCAGGTAGTGGAAAACACGTGAAAAAATGCTGAGGTGGAAAGAAAAGTCTGCGGTGAAGGACGGGATAAAACACTGCATGGAGTTAGACGAAGTCACTTAATAGATTATCCTTATGTCTTATCCGTGCTTAGACTTGGTGATAGCTTGAGACAGAGACGTTTTATGTTTGTGCTTTTCTTCCTCCCCATGTCGTTCTCACTGCCCTCTCCCAACACGCACACTGTGAATTACGAGAAAGACCATTGCTTATTGCTCGGGTGGGCATGGGTTTTAGGCCTTTAAGCACAGTGAACAGAAGTGGTAACTGGGCCCATCCTCTCTAAGGGCAGAGCTACAAGAAAGCTTTGCCGGATTCCCGAAGTAGTGCAGCCGACAGCGTGCCTTCACTTTTATTCAAGATGAAACCTTGGCTAAACCTCATTATTTTGCTACTCCAAGTCCATAAAGAAGTGCCTGGAGGTGCCCCCGCAGAACAGCAGCGTGCCGATTGTCAGGATGGCTGGGTTAGGGCATGAGGTCACTGGGAACATGTGCCCTGCGGAAATGTCCCCAGTGGCTCATTTTGCTGAGTGTCCCTGCTCAATGCCAACGCTGGTTTGACTTCTGCATGGGCGCGTCTCCTAGGGATTACCCTCCCGCTGACCCCACGGCACAGCACACATGACGTGTTTAGTGATGTCACTCCCATTCCCCGGCTGCAGACAACAGATGCCTGAGAAGAGGAGGATGTTTACCATTGGAGGGAAATGGAAAGTGTTTATTTTCTGTCTGGTCAGAAGCTCAACATCAGATGCACATCTCAGGGCCCTGGTGCCCTGAACACACACACGCACATGGACCTTGGGGTGAGTGTGGAGAACCCAGTGGGAATGTGGGGCCACAAAGAGACGGGAAGAGTTATGTGCTATGGAAGAGCTTTGATTTGTTCCATGGGAAATGCCAGGCTTCACATAAGGGAAGATTTTGGAGAGATTAGAAGTACTGGAGCTGCAGGTTCCTAAAAAATGTTGTAAAATTTCCTTTTCACATAGGATGGGTTCTCTCCTTTCTGAGATGGACTAAGCTAGCCCTGTCTTGCCTGGAGACAGAGGAAGAACTCAAAAGCCCACTTAGCACATTACCATTTGCACGGTAGCCAGGTCTGTGTGACCGCTTCATGGCGTTCAAAAATAGATACAGCAATTTTGCAAGTCAAGGGCCCTGCCAGACTTACTTTCTCTAATTCTTCCCTGGGCTTGACAGTGAACATTTGGGTCTGCCGAAATGAAAAGGGAAAAAAGTGCAATTTAGAGGAACAACTAGTCGGTGATATGAGCACCTGGGATGTTTAACTCAGCATCAGTTACGCATCAGTAATTCAAGCAGCATTCTCTACATGACTAAAACTTTGGCAATATTTCATGTAATCTCTGGCCGTGAGAAAGATAGGAAGTGTGTGCGTGTGTGTGTGTGTGTGTGTGTGTGTGTGTGTATCTACCAGAAGAAAGCATAAAAAATATGAAAGAATTTTTTAAGTCATTGGGTACATATTTCATTTTAAAGCATAAAGTCTTCCTGGGATATGATGTCAGGGGCTGGAGGAGAATAACAAATATTTTGAACCTGTGTCTACTTTAGAATTACTTATGGTCGTTATTATTTTTACAGATTCTGCTTACTGAAAAACTGAAGCAGCTCACATTCACTCAGCAAACACTACCGAATGCCTCACAAGCTCTTCCAGTTGCCTAGATCGGTTGAAAATAGATACCGAGTACCACATCAGGTAAAGTTCATAATGGCACGCACAGTGACCGTGATTCCTAGCGGGAGACCTTCTCATTCTGTCTCTTAAGTGTCTGTGTTATCTTGCAAATGGAGGCACAGAATGCCTTTGTTCTGGGTTTTCTTTTCAAGGATGTTTATATAGCTCCCGGTTTTGGAAGACAAACACATTTCCTTCAGGAGCAACAGGCCGGCCTGAGCACTGCCCAGTATGAAAGCTTTGAGTTCTCTAAGCTCAAGGTTCTTCTCTGAAGCACAGCTGACCGTGGATGCAAGTATGTGGTTTTCTTCACGTTTGGTTGTTGGGAATTGGGGCTTGAGGAATGGGTGCAAGTGCTGATGCTCTGCTTGTGAGCAATCTCTGTGATAATGAACAGCCCTCTGCCTGTAAGTAATAAATAGCCCTGGATCTCTGGCCCTGGAGTCTTGGGCTTTAGCCAACAGCCATAAAATGTGCAGATAGCTTCTTAGTTTGCATGTAGGATAAAAATTCAGGCTACTCACAAATCTGGTCGATTGCTTTGAGTATTTACATTTTATTCAGACAAATACTTGAGACAAACTAGTATTTTTTCAAGGTAAAACATCTTCCTCGGTGTTTAATTTTCTGTTGAATGTAAACTGAAAAACTTGGGGTGCCTGGGTGGCTAAGTCAGTTAAGCATCTGCCTTTGGCTCAGGTCATGATCCCAGGGTCCTGGGATAGAGCCCCACATCAGGCTCCCTGCTAAGTGTAGAATCTGCTTGTTCCTCTCCTCTGCCTCTCCCCCTGCTTGTGCTCTCTCTCTCTCTCTCTCTCTCAACTACATTTTAAAAAATCTTAAAAAAAAAACAAAAACAAAAACCGAAAAACTTGCCCAGGGAAATGGAGCAAAGGAGATTGTAAAAGAAGGAAGAGGTAAAATGAGGTGATGGAAATACCAAATGTAGTGAAAAAAGAAAAAAAAGTCAAGGAAAAGAGCAGGACTTAGGTATTAAACCTTTGTATATGTTTAGAGAATTTTTCAATTTGGGATTCATCCAATGTCTATGCTGCTAGACATGCTTTTGTTGAAAGTGTAGAGAAGCCATGCGATGCCTGGGTGGTTCAGTCCATTGAACGCTGACTTGGTTTTGGCTCCAGTCGTGATCTTCTGGTGCTGGGGTCAGGCCTCAGGCCCCGCACTCAGCAGGGGGTCTGCTTGTCCCTTTCTCTCTGCCCCCTACCTCCGCTTGGTGTGCGTGAGCTCTTTCTCAAATAGATAAATAGAATCTTAAAAAAAAAAAAGAGAGAAAATATAGAAAAGCTAGTTTATCGGGAGAGGTGGCTTACTATTTTTCATCTATTTTTAAGTGGCAAATTTTTATTGCAATTCAAAAATGGAGAAAGTGATGAGTAACTCATTTAAAATGCAAGCTGTTGGAAGATAAGGGAAGTGACGTTTTTCTGGTGCCCAAATCAGGCAATGCTTGTCTTAAATTCTGCTGCCCTCGCCACTTGGAAGAGAAAATTAATCCTTTTTGGAATATGCCATTATGTAGTGTGTAACTTCTTACTATGTCTTAATTACAGAGGTGTCAGTAAAAACTGCAAACTCAGCTATTTAAGTATTTGATACCTTTGAAAACCCATATCTCTTCATCTATTAGACAAAACAGATTTATTTATAAATCCTATTCATTTCATTAAATTAAAAAAAGATAAAAAAGTGGAATGGACTGAAAAAAACACAGCATAAGTCAGCGAGTCATTTTTAATGAGAATAAATATTGGATAAACATAATGCAATGTGATTGATTAAAAAATACCATACAGAGTGATTTTTAAAAATCATGATGGAAATAAGGCAGCTTCCACTTAAAAGAGAAGCATCACTGATTTCCTAATCAACTGAGAACACCCACAGGGGTAATTACAGGCCACTCTTGTCGTTAAACATGGTCTGCAAAATCCATCTAAATCAAGTAATCACTCTGTTGATTAAAAAACAAAAAAAAATTGCTATGATAATCTGATACATTCCTTATAGAGGAAAAATGAGATGATCTGAGAATGTCATATGTGGTGGAGGAATTAATAAAACATCTGAAATTCTCTTCTCAAAATCCTTGAGTGGTGTCCAAGATGGTAGGACAATCTGATTTGCGGTTGCTTCTCACCTGGTGTTCTTAGTTATCTCTTCAGAATTGCTGTAGTTTTTGGCTTGGGGCACGGAGTGGTGCAGGATACAAAGGGGAAAAAAAGCCAAAAAGCTAGTGATCTATTTGGGAAGTCAGGCCAAAAATAAAAGGCAAAATAAAGATTTAGGTAATAGGACAAGTTGATGCTAGAAGAAATGCCGTCCGACAGGATGTGAGGAATTGCCAAAGAATTTTGCAAATGGTAATTGCTGGAATTCAAGTAGGGGAAACCTCACTAGATGAGGGTGGTCCGTAAAGACGTCAAGGACCAAACGGGATTTGATCCAGGCCTGAAGGATGAAATGTGGCTCAGTGCAGAGTGCAGAGATGAAGTCTGATTGGCAAACTGCTGCTGGGCCAGATCTGGCCTCCAGACTGTGTTTTTCACATCTTCAGAACCAAGAATGGACTGTACATTTTTAGATGTTGAGAAAAACAGTAATATTTGATAACACCGAAAATAATATGAAATTTAAACTTCAGCATCCGTAAATACATTTTACCGGCACACAGCCTACTCTCTATCTGCTGATGTGTTTGGCCGTCTTTGTGCCAGGATGGCAGAGTCGAGGGGTTGGCTCGGACATCTAATGGCCTACAAAGACTGAGCCATTCACTGCTTAGATCTTTACTGACCAAGTTTGCTGAATCCTGGGGGAAGAGACTAACGGGCAGAAATGGTGGCAAGAGATGTTGGCAGGCCCGTAATATACCGAGCTGTGGAGATAAAGAGGAGCCACCGAAGGTTTTGCGTATAAGAGGAAGCCACCTGTCTCTGTTTCCTAAACTCATCACCTGAGCTTGCATGTGTTTGTCAAATCAACAAACGAGCATTTTTCAGATTCCTAAGTGCACTGCTGCTGTATACTTGTTGCTCTTGGAAAGAAGGAATGGCTTTTCTGTATGGGATGTGGCCCTTGACTCTGCAGGGCCGTCCACGCTGACTTGACAGTGGTGTCCTGTGAGCAGCTTTCACAGACTTTGACACTGTTGTTGGACATAACACAAGACCTCGTGTTGGGGGGCTTCTCTAAGACTAGATACAGATGACTTCTCCTTGCACCATTCTTCTTTGGATCGCATCATGTTACTCTTCTCCTACCTTTCCTACAATAGCCAGACACAGCTACGGAAAAAGTGACGGTTTGTATTAACACGAGGAATTAGCAAAAAATCCTGGCTCTTTCCAGAGGGTTTGTGAGAGCCAGATCATTAGAGAAAAAATGGTCCAGGCAAAACAAACTGCAGAAGGAGGCCAACTGTGAGACCCCGTCCTGTGGGTGTTCCCATCAGATCCACCGTGGATGCATTTCAAATACTAGATTTCCACTCTAATATTTTAAGACAGTATGTCATCAAACCTCACTAAGAGGTGAAATCTAAGAAGAGTATACAGAAACACACATGGGAAGAACCTCACAATAAAAAGAAAACAAACTCTAAGAAACGTGGTTAGGAAATATCAGACTCAATTAATAATGGAGCCTTCGATGGCCTTAGAGAAATCCAATACAAACCAAATTCAAATTCCATGCCAGTGCTTCAGCCATATTTACTTTCAATTGATTATATTTTTAAAAAAATCTCAGGGGGGAATTGTTTAAGAAAAACAAATCTGGTTAAAACCTAGAACATTAAAGAACATTATTTTCAGATTTTTTAAAAAAGATTTCATTTATTTATTCATGAGAGATACCCAGAGAGAGGCAGAGACACAGGCAGAGGGAGAAGCAGGCTCCCTGCGGGGAGCCCGATGTGGGACCCGATCCTGGGTCTCCAGGATTGTTCCCCGGGCTGAAGGCAGACGCTCAACCGCTGAGCCACCCAGGCATCCCTTTGATTTTTCTCTTAATTAAAAACAGATACACATTTCTTTCTTTTTTGGTTCATTTGAGAAAAAAAAAATTTGAGAAGAGCTAAGAACTCCCAATAGGAAGAGTAGAGCTGAGATTAAGTTGAGAGAGAACATTAAAGGAGAAGGAGAAAACATAATATTTTTAAAATGCAATTCTAAAGCATGCATAACTTGTTTTGGAGTTCATCCCAGATAAATATGAGTTTAGTCAGGGATAATTATGAATTCTGGATTAGAACTGTGTAAAGCTTTGAAAAAGCAGTAAGCTCAAGTCTTGGGAATGCAAAACGGATGACAGTTTAGAATGATCTGCTATCCAGAATGGAGGGAAATGAGGCTTAACCCACATGTCGATATATTCTCATAAATATATACCTAAAAGGTCACATTCATAGACATACTTGGACCCAGATATCAACACAGCCATGCACACAGACACCGACAGGATAGCCATGTGCTTTAGGATATGAAAAAGTTCCTAGGTCACTGCACTATAAGAGTGCAATGGTTTCTAGAAAAAAAAAAAATTGTTTCCTATTCTGGCTTAGAATGTAAAAAAAAAAAAAAAATGACTTTCCCATAACATTGTATAATGGATCTTCCAGTCACAGTCTCCTATGGAAGCATAATTTATGTGGTGGATGACAAGAAGAGTTTTATGATATCTGGAATTCATTTAAAATCTTTAGATGGGAAAAATTGAGATCCAATTAAAACCTTAATAAATGATTCTGTGTTGAATATAAATATATTAAATTAATATGTGTGTGAGATGAAATTGGAAAAGTTATGGGAGTCTTCATTTTAATTCTATTTCTATCAGGAAACTGTATAACCCTGAGAATTACTTGGTAATGGGGCTGTTTACAATGAAGCAAAACTGAATTTAAATAGGACATTTTAGCCCATGACTGGTCATAACTCATGAGGCCTCTGGGCCTTAAGGCATTGAGATCTCATTGGTGGAAGGCCCATGAGGAGAGGGAAGATGGACCGACTGGAGCCAAGAGGGGCCCTAGGGAGGCCCAGGTAGCAATAGGACCAGCCTCCCAGGATCTTGCTGTGAAGACAAGCAAAGGTTACACACGGCAGCCTCTGTTTTGTAGGTGAGATACGATAGTGAGAGTCTTGGGTGGGAAGTAGCTCTCGTGGGCCCGAGGTGGTAACAGCTCGGCTGTAGGGGAGATCCTGGATGGGATGTGCTCCGTATCCATCAGACTCAGGGGCTGAGGGCTGAGGGATACGGAGTGAGTATACCTCTCCTGCACACTCAGCTCCAGAGACAATATGTATCTTCTACATACTTACACACTTGCCCCAGGATTTGTATCCTACCATGTATCTTAGGGAGGATGTATAGTTGCCTTAGGTTATCTGACCCCTAAACCTAAGACAACAGAGGAAATGTGATATGGGGCCGAGAGCTTGGCTCCTCATATACTGGGCAGCTGAAGGTAGCAGTTAAGGACGGCAGGCCTGGAAGTCAAACCACGTGGCTTCAAATCCCAGTTTTGCCCACTTACCAGCTGGGGATGACCACATCCAGATCGACGTAAGGATCAAATGGGTTACTGTATGTAATTGCAAGGCACATCCAGGGTGTTATTTTTGGAAAGAGTTTTTTGGCTTTAAGTCACGGAACTTGAGACTTGGAAAATGGTGCTACCGCTATGGATGGGCTAGACCTCGCTATTCTTGTCGTTTGGCAAGTCATAAAACAAAACAGAAGATCCTGGCCGAACCCTCCCCCATCTTCCCACAAATCTGGCTGCACCTTCATTCCCTAGAAGGTTCAGAACCTGTTTTTAGTTCCATCCAACCACGTCTTCCCATCCCACTGCTTTCCTTCTGAGGCAGGGATTGTTGTTGTTTTGCAAAACTTCGGGGCAGATTTGTTGCAGAATCTGTGGGGTTCGTTTTTAGGTTGTTATAAATGGGCCTTTATTCCTATCTGTGTATAGGCATAGGTGTGGATGCCAAAAAAAAAAGACATTTTGGGAAGCGTGGGCACCAGGGAGCAATAGTTTAATGGAGAGAGCCATACCCAGACGGCTGGAGCTGGTAAAGCCCTCGCCATCCCCTCTCTTGGGTTTACCCGAGTCACAAGATGCCACGTGCTTGCCTCATTGCTGTCTATCTGTCTGAAACATCAAGGTAGATGGGAATCATCCCCTTCATCCTTCCCCACGAGCTATCCTTAGTCCAGGATTCCCCCCAACCCCCACCCCCCCAAAGAGCTACCATGTTGAGAGTGTCCACAATGCCAGAAATTGAGGTGAGTGGGTTTATAAGCATCATCGCATTTAATGCTCGCAAGGATAAATACTGCTACATAGCTGAAAGGCAAAGAGAGGGTAAGAGACTTGATCAAGGCCCCCTGGGAGGAAAGGCTCCGCAGGGTTGCCGGCTGTGTTACCGGGAGGACCTGCAGGCTTTCTGGAGAGAGAATGTGGCCTGCCTGCCCCTGCCCCTCTTCCCCGCCACCCTGCCAGGCTCCGTCTCTCTCTCTCCTTAGAGCTCTGCTGCTGCTTTGGTTAAGGACCTTACTACATTATCATGTATCTCTTATCTTTCCCACTTGGCTGAAGCAGAGAGGATGTTTGAAAGCAAGAAATCATTCTCTCAATCCCGACAGGTCCTGTAGACCTCAATAAAGTCCACCCCCTGCCCCCGCCCCACCACACTGCCAGTTAGTGGTAGCGCAAAAAAAGATTTATTTTCTAGTAGCAGCTCAGTAAAGGTTTGCTGAATTCATAAATCCATAAAATCCAGAGTTTTCCTGGCCTACTAAAGGTCATGAGCTAAAGCAGTGGTTTAGAACATGCAATCCTTAAAAAATACTCAGTCCTGTCAACCAAATGGAGGAAGCTCTTCCTGAACTTCCTGATCAAGGAGTTCTTGTCTTTTTTTAAGATTTTATTTATTTATTCATGAGAGACACAGAGAGAGAGAGAAAAGGCAGAGACAGGCACGGAGAGAAGGAGGCTCCATGCAGGGAGCCCAATGTGGGACTCAATCCTGGGGTCCAGGATTAGGCCCTGGGCCGAAGGCGGTGCTAAACCGCTAAGCCCCCCCGGGCTGCCCCTGATCAAGGAGTTCTTAGTGGGCATGGAGCAGATCCCTGGGACCCTGGGCGGCCTGGAGGGCGGAGTGGGACAGCGGGGACTGGTCCCTCAGACTTTCCCCGGAGGAGGAGGAGCCGGTAGTCCGTCCAGTCGCAGTTTCTGCAACACTTTCCCAGCGGTGCCTCCTGCGCTCTCAGGATTCTCTGCATGTTCTCACCAACAAAACACCAAATCCCTTGAAAGTCTGGTTTCTGCCTTGTGGTTTGTGAGCCAATCTCATGACGTCACAGCCACCAGCAGCCCACAGTGCTTTTCCCGACTCCATGTAGGCAAACCAGACAGGGCTTCTAGCAAGTGAAACCTCTTTTGGGTAAATATTTTGGGCCTGGTTTTAAGATTTCTGTGACAGACCAAGTGGTGGAAATCTGTGTATATATACAGAAGACTCTCTCCCTTCTTCTGCGATGTGTGTGATGTCACTTTCCTCATTGAAATAACTCTGTTTCTCTTAGCCAGTTCTTTGCTTGGGAATTGGGCTTTCCTTGTTGATTTTCACTCCAACAGGGCTGCTAAGGAAGGGTGGAAAGGACCCAAAACATATTTTCTCCCAGGCTGCCTGCCTCCTAAAGCGGCTCTAGCTAGCCCCCTTTGTTTTAGCATCGGGGACTTCAGGTTGGATGGTGAAGGAGGGCCTTCCTGGATTTCCCAGCCTAACAGGAAAGTGTAGATTTAACCTTATTGCTGGAGGGATGCCTAGGGGGCTCAAGGGTTAAGCATCCGCCTTGGGCTCCGGTAGTGAGTGACCCTGGGGTCCTGGGATCCAGTCCCACATCGGGCTCCCTCCTTCTCCCTCTGCCAGTATCTCTGCCTCTCTCTCTCTCTGTGTGTCTCTCACGAATAAATAAATAAAATCTTAAAAAAACAACAACAACAATAACACACCAGGGTGGCTCAGTGGTTGAGCGTCTGCCTTTGGCTCAGGTCCTGAGCGCCTGGGGTCTTGGGCTTGAGTCTGCATCCGGCTCCCCGCAGGGAGCCTGCTTCTCCCTCTGCCTCTCTCTCTGTGTCTCTCATGAATAAATAAATACAACCTTTAAAACAAAACAAAACCTTATTTCTTACGTTGCAACAAACTGCATTCAGACTCTAAACCTGAAACTCGGGGAAGAGCAACATCCTGTGCTTGTGGGCACAAACCCAACTTCTATACATATGTAATCAAGTGTGTATATGAGAATACATTAAATGTTCCTATAAATGCATGCATTCTATTTGCAGTGTATTTCTGGATACACCCCTTTCTCGGTAGACGCACAAGCTGAAAGCAAGCAAGCAATGCGTCCATGTCTGTGCACGTGTACACACACGCAGCACACGCCCTGTAGGTTTCCTGGCATCCTCTGCCCATAGGTATTCGTGCCCCTGGTTGGTGGCGGATGGCGGAGTCCGGAGGAGCCCACCGCACAGCACGCTTCAGCAGAGCCACGGCCCTGTGGTTAAACAGCCCCGGGACGGTTCCATTTGCTACTTCCGAAGCATCTTTGCATGTGCCTGCCCGAAGCCTGCGGGAGGGTGACGCCAGACCCGCTTTAACTTTTTAAAAAGTGTGAAAGGTCTTGCAAAGGGGTTCCCTGGTCGGTGGGAGGAGACCGACGGGAGGGGAGGACGAGCCGCGCTCCCTTCTCCTGCAGAGCCCTTGCCCGCTGCCCGGCTGGCTTCGCGTACGTGGAATCGCAGAACGTCCATCGGGAGGGGGAGAAGAGAGAGAGAGAGAGAGAGAGAGAGAGGGAGGGAGAGGGAGGGGGGAGGGAGGGAGGGAGGGAGGGGGGAGGGCAAAGGAAAAGCAGAGCATCCCCGGGGCAGCCGCGGGAGACCCGGGCTGCACGTAACCCGGGGGCGGGGCTTCGGGGGCTCCAGCCAGTAGCCGCGCTCGGGGGCGGGGCCTATCCTGGGGCGGGGCCTCTCCAGGGGGCTCCAGCCAGTAGCCGCGGTCGGGGGCGGGGCCGGGGGCGGGGCCTCTGCCGGGGGCGGGCCGGGGCTCCAGCCAGTGGCCGCGGTCGGGGGCGGGGCCGGGGCGGGGCCTCTGCCGGGGGCGGGCCGGGGCTCCAGCCAGTGGCCGCGGCCGGGGGCGGGTCCGGGGCGTGGCCTCTGCCGGGGGCGGGCCCGGGGGCGGGGCCTGTGCCCGCGCAGCTCGCGCCGCGGTCCCCTGGTCCGGGTCTGCGGGAATGCGGGCTGGAGCGGTCCCGCCGCGGTACCAGCCTCCGGCCTGTCGCCGGGACGGCCCCTGACCCGGGCGCGCCCGCCGCTCGGTGGCAGGAGGGCCGGCGGAGCGCCATGGCCTGCATCCTGAAGGTAACGGCTGGGATCCGTGGCTCGGACGCGTGGTTGGCCAGCCCCTTGCTGCTGGGAGGCGAGGAGTCCGCCGCGGTCCCCCGCATCCTCATCTCAGTCGCCGTTTCCCGGCGCTGGTTTTTCTTTTTTGTTCCTCTGGCACATGCACACGGAGGGAGAGCCTGCACGGTGCCGCGGGCACGGCTGCCCTGCCCACCATTGCTGCCCACCGCGCCTGCACTGGAGGAGCTGCAGCCTGCTGGCTCCGGGGGCGAGCAGGGCTGGGCGCCGAGTAATGGGGACGGCGGGGGGGGGGGGGGTGCTCCCGCGGGCCCCGCTCGGCTGCCTGAGGCCTTTCGGGGGCCACGGAGGATGCACAGGGGCCCGGGCCCGGGCTCCTGCAAGGGGGGCAGCGCTCCGAAGGGGGGGGGGCGACGGGGGCACGGGGGCTTCTCGTGAGCATGCGAGCTCCTGAGCACACAAACTTCTGCGTTTACAGGTAGTCCCTTAGGAATGCATGCTCTTTTTTTTTTTTTTTCTTCTGAGATCTGCTGGCTTTCTGTGCCATTAGCTGCACTTTGGAAAAGTTCACAGAAGGATGTTTTCAGTAGGAGAGACTCTCCCACCCCCCTTCAGCTCACAGATTTGAACAGACCCAGCGATTTCGCTCCATATCAGAGCAAACCCCCCCCCCCCCCCCCAACCACCTCTCCTTTCGTGGAGCTTCCTCTCTCCAAGGCTGGGTCCCCAGCCTGGACCCCAGCATCGGTCTGGCTTTGCAGCTTCGGGGTGTCAGGTGGGAGGACTTGGTGTCCATGCCTCACTGCAGAACTTTGCAGGCCACAGGGGAGAGGTGTTTTATTTGTTTTTCGTTTTCATGTTTTCTCCCTACTATTTCTCCTCGCGCCTGACCTGGCTCCTGACCCCCCTGAATCATGAACATTGGCGGCGGGAGGTTCCCTAGGCCTTGACTAGAGAGAGAATGCAAAGGCCTATTTGTTCCAAGGTTGGGAGACAGGCAGAACACCAGAAAAGGACTTTTTGTTGTTGTTCATTGTGAAATTGCATCTGTTTCTGGGTAGGATGGTTCGAAGCCATCTACTGTTAAACTGGTTACCTGAGTCACCTTATAAGGTGCCTTGGTGTTAATGATACACTAACCTAGTGGAGGGTTGTTTTGTTTTGTTGTGTTTTGTTTTCTGTCTTTTTTTCGTAGAATAAAGAGGGTCAGGTATTTCCTGTGACTTTTCTGAACTTCCTCTCTTTGGTTTTGGAACATTTTCTGGGACATAACAAATGGTAGCAAGATCAAGAGGAAGTGCGTAATACATCGGTGTTACAATATGGGATTTTTAACTTGGAGACTCTGAACACAGGAGCTGAAATAAGAGTATGAATCACTCTTTACTATTATATTATCTGCTGGAAGGGAAATTGAGGAGCATGACATTTATCACTGGCCATCTTCTTTTGGTTTCTTCCTGCCTCATCTTGCACATGTCCCAAACATTTTTAACTCACACCCCAAGCTACGTGGTGAATCTGAGCCAGACTGTCTTTTCAAGTACCTCCCATTGACCTCAGACATCTGGGGGCACATCTGAGTCCTCCTTATCTTCCTCCACTGCAATTCATCTGGGATGCAGACAGGTAGGCTACAGAGAAGTTTGGGCTCAAGAGGGGCCTTGGTCTGAATGCAGGTTGTGCCTGTTGCCACCTGTGTGGCCTTGGACAAGTTACTTAAATGCCCTTGAGTCACAGCTTTCTCAACGTAGGATCGAAGTAGTCAGCTATGCAGGGGATAAAGTAAGACTGGGTATGAAAACTACCTGTGGCACAGGCACTAATATGTGCCACTTTTTTTTTCTGACACGTAGTGATAACTACAGTTTAATGAGTCCTTAACATACCCTCTGCCTGTTTCATATGGTACAACTCTCATTCTTACACCAGACCCTGCAAGGTGAGCGACATTGTTTAAAACCCCATTTTACGGATGTGGAAGCTGAGGCGCCTCAGTTTAAGAGATTTGCCCAAGGCAACAGGGTTATGGGTCTAAACCCAGATCTGCCGGCCTTTCTTATACTTTAATGCTGTTCTCTGTACTTTCCCAGATGACCTTTTCTAAGATGTCCTAATACCATTCAGAATCCTACCACGTTTGAGAAACAAAGTAGCTTTGTGCAGCGATGGTCTCCATGGCCCCTGGTAGGCCTTTTCCAACTTCTTGTCTTTGAAAGACGGTACGTGGTGGAGCGGAGAGTCTGGAGGCCTGGATCCAGTGCAAGCCTGACCTCCTGTGCACGATTTTAGGCGGTCACTGCAACTTGCTCATTTTAGAATGCAGATAATTATAGTAATTATCTGACAGGGTTTTATGAAGGTAAAATGATGGACTTTTTTCTTCTTTTCTTCTTTTTTTTTTTTTTTTAAACAAAACATTTTCTGCCACTGGCCAGCTCTGGGCTTGGTGTTGGCCTCACAAGATGTGTGAACCATTGACCTGGTTCCCAAGTAGCTTGCGGTACAGTAAAGGGGATAGAAAAGTAAATGACTGTGTTTGGTGCAACGTGAGGCGTCCCATAGATCCGTGGAAGGCCTAACACGGTGTGGAGGGGGACAGCGACGGAACCGCCTATTGATTAGTCAAGACCGGCTTTCCACCTACTATATTCGAGCTGGGTTTTGAAGCCTGTGTTGGGTTTACTATCACGGAGCTTGTGTTCTTGAGACATGACTTTTGAGGCCGTGTCAACTTTACTCTGTGGGTGACGCTCACTTCACAGATTTTTGAGGTAGATTTTATTATCCATTTTTATATGTGAGAAAACTGAGATGGAGGTTGATTGAAATATCCTGATTGCCTACGCAGGAGTGACCCTGAGGGTGGGGGTCCCTGAGTCGCTGAGGGGAGAGGCCCCTGCCGTGGCAGCCGGGGGTGGTCTTGGCAGCACACAGAACTGTCCCCTCGACGTGCTGGGTATGGGGAGCCCATTCCGCCCGTGCACAGAGCTGGCTCTCCTCACAGAATGATGGTTACTACCTCAATAATTATTTAATTGTGAAACATACATTCAGTCCACTTTGCATGGCCTTTGAAGCCAGAAAGATGTGGGGTTTAATTATGGCTGCACCACCTACGGATTGTGTAACCCCAGGCAAGTTTCTGGATTCCACCGCTCCGGTTTCTGAGATGGGGATGATCATGCATTCCTCACTGGGCTACTTTGGGGTTCAGGGAGGATATCTGCAGGTTACAAAGGATAGGCTAGTCATAGTTTAGTGAAAACAAGTCCAAGTCTCCGGTTCCTTTAGGCTGCACTTCCTGGGCCGCCGTGCTCTTGTGGGGTCATTAACACGACGACTCGTCTTTCCAAGGAGTGTTTTAAAAGTGTTGGAAAGTTTGATAGACAAGAAGACATCTCACTTGTATTTATTTGATCACTAGTGAAGCAAAACTTTTAAATCTACATTAGTCACTCATTTGGTTTTCTTCTCCTGTACGTTATAGATACGTGAAATTTTTATGTAATAAGCTTATTTATATGTTCTTGTATGGTTTCTACCTTTAGTTGCCAAATATGTTCTTGAGCCCGGTATCTGGTACCCTTGGGGTATTTAGCAATAGCTGATGAATTGTATTCAATTTTCTTTATATCCAGTGGCAAAAGGGGTCCCTGAGTGCAGGTGTAGACACAAGACACTTACGGGTCCTTTCTGCCTTAGCGAAGATCACGGTTTTGCCAGGGTGAGGAGACCTGCGAGCACGAAGCAGACGATAACACGATGCATTTAGGTGCATGACTAAAGCCACCGCTTTCTTCTCTCCCCACCACCCATCCTCGTATAATATTATCTTAGATTGATGGGAAATTGGATGACTGGTAATATCAAGTTTTGAACTTGGTGTCTTCCCATTTATTTTCCTTCTGCTCCTGCGCCGGACCTAATTTTTCACCATATTGCATCAGTTATATCTAGAAGAATCTCTCAAATCCACCCATGACTCTGTTCTTTGTCTGCCCCGCTCAGAGCCTAGTATTTGCTCCGTCTTCTGGAATAGCCTCCTTTCACTTCAGCCTCCCCCGACGCTTGCCCATCTTCCATATCCTCATGGGATTATGCTCAAGTGCGGGACTGATCAAGCCCTTGACGGGCTGGAATGCTTGCTTTGGGTCCCCAGCCCCTGGGGGAGGAACCCAGCTGTTTAGCTTGGCATTTGGGTTCCTTCACCCTCTTGCCCCCGCCCACCTGCTGCTCCGTTCCCCACACTTACCTACACTCATCCCACGTTTGTAGACGTGGCGCTTCCTCACGGCTCCGTGTCTATGCGGTACAGCTAGGGATTACCGGCCTTGGCTCTGACCTCAGACCCCCCTGCTTCTGCAGTGAGGTCCCTCGGCCCCCATTTCCTCTGCTGTGGAACTGGAACAAGACAGTGCCCACTTCTTGAAGCTAAGAGGAATAAATGAGCTCACCCGTAGAACAGACCCTGAAATATAGCGAGTCCTGGATAATCCGGGGCGATTAGTTGCTGGCGTGCTGTTTGCTCTGCAGGAAGTGCTCTCCCTGTCACTTTCCCTCCACCGACAAGTCCTGCAGCTCGAGGCCCAGCCTGCCGGGCTCCGCGGGCTTCTCCGTGGCCGAGTTCCCCTCTCGGAGCGGCGGGCGGTACCCGGTCCTGCCTGCTCCCGACTCTTCTGCTGGCCTGTGAGCTCGCAGGGGGCAGGGGCAGGGGGCAGGGGCAGGGGGCAGGGCAGGGGGCAGGAGGCAGGGGCAGGGGGCAGGGGCAGGAGGCAGGGGCAGGGGCAGGGGCCTGCAACTAGCGGGGCAGCTGCTGCTTGCTGGCGCCGGGCCCACTGCAGCCGCCGGGAGGTGCCGGTGGCCACTAGCGGGGCTTGCCCTAGCCCAGCGTGCAGCCAGGGGTCCAGCCCCGGTCCTGCCCCCGCCCCTGTGTGGGCCTCGAACCCCTGGTCCTGTGGCTCCTGTGCAACCCGGAGCCCGCCTGGACCCCGCAGGCCCAGCCGGAGGGAGCGGGTGCCCAGCTGGACGGAGCCTGAGCCCGAGCCCAAGCGAAGAGACCGGAGAGCAAGACAGTGGCCTCGCCGCCCCGAATCCGAGCCCGGGGCTGGGGGCCCACCCGTCCCGGCTGGCGGGGACCGGGCCTGGGGGCCTGGAGGGCACGAGCAGCTCCGGGCTGCAGACGCTGGCACCTGGGCCGGCCGAGGCCCGCGGGAGGGAAGCCGCCTGGCTCGGGGGCTGCCCGCAGGGTCCTCGGCCTTGGGGCCCGGTTGAGGACATGTGGGTGGGGACTGTGTGGCCGCTTCACCCACTTCTACCCAGGCAGGTTCGTCTAGACAGCTGCCCAGCACCCGCTGAGCCGGCTGTTCCGATCCGCTCCTTCTCCAGAGTTTCCTTTGTGACCCAGGACCTGGGGGAAGAAGAGGGGCCGCCCCGGCTCGGGAGGGAAGAAAGTCCTGATTGTGCCTCCCGCACCCGAGGGCCCTGTAGCCGGTAGCCCCAGGAAGCCACGGGCCCCTTTGGGGTTGGCAGTGAAGCAGCGGGCTCCCGCAGACTCGGATTTGGCCTTGGCCGGGCTTCAGGGCCTCCGGGGCTCTGGGAGGAGGCTCTGGGTTTTTGCATTTATAATTTTACATTCATTTTCTTTCTTTCTTTTTTTTTTTTTTTTTTTAAAGATTTTGTTTATTTATTCATGACAGACCCAGAGAGAGAGGCAGAGACACAGGCCGAGGGAGAAGCAGGCCCCATGCAGGGAGCCCAACGCGGAACTCGATCCCGCGACCCCAGGGTCACGCCCTGGGCCCATGGCAGACGCTCAACCGCTGAGCCCCCCCCCCCCGGACGCCGCTTGCATTCATTTTCTTAGAGACCCACAAATCGTATGACTCCGGGCTCCCCAGCCTGCATCCCCTCTGGGGCGGCGTTGGCGTCCCAAACAGGTCACGCCTGCACGGGCCCTGCTCACCGCAGACTGCGCCGCACATATGGCAAAACTGTTATTAGTATTATTAATAGTTCGATAACAGCTTGAGTCGAGGAAACCCGCCTTGGGAGCTGGTGGGCTTTATGGAAGGATTTCGATCTGAGGAAAGCAGAGAGAGCCTCGTAAGCTTTCCAGTGCCTGGCTGGGGAAAACGATGAAACCTCCTCCCCAGGAGGACCATTTCTATCTGTTTGTGAAAATTTAACACACGCTTGTGCCTGAGGGCTGGGAGTTGGAGGAGTTCTTTTCTGTTTCCTGGCTTCTGGGAAAAGTGGAGGAAGGCATTTTTCTAATTGGAGAGAGTAGATTTACAAGTGCTACCAGGATCCCATTACAGAAAGCTGCAGCTAGCTCCTGGTTATTAAAAGGCTCATTATTCGGTTTATGGATTATCCAGATCCTGTCCGTCCCCGGCCATTCTGATGTACACCTTTTATGCATTTTACTGCCAATTAGCACCTCCACCGGAGCCAGGGAAGGGAGAGGAGCTAAACCCCAAATTGTTTAATTCTCCCCCTTGTTAACAGCTGTGTCAAGGTTTGTCGGCAGGAAGGTGGTTCTAGGAAATGGCTCTGAGTGAGGTGAAGGGATTATCTGTGCTTTTTCACTATTGTTTTCTTTCCCTTCAGCTGGAGGACTAAGAGTAGGCTCTGGTTCTGATTTTAAACTGATTTAAAGTGGCCCCATCAGAGACCTTGGCCAAGGGTATCCAGAGAGTCAATAAACAGGAGCCTCGGGGTAGGTAACGTTCTCAGAGAGGCCCCGGGCCCCTTCCCCCATCGTCTCCAGGCCTCTTCTCATTTCCTGTGTGATGTGGAGGGGTGGGGGCTCCAACATCTGGTACTTGGGAGCGTGGGGGAAGTTAACTCCCAAAGAGGTGGCTCGGGGGCCAGGAAAGAGGGGAGCCCCTGTACTTGAGTCATTCTAGTCTTTGTGTAGAAAGAGGCCTGTACGTGTCTGCGTGCACGTGGGAAATGTAACTGTACAAATAGTAACATACAGCCACGTTCATTCAATCAGTTGTACCTTCATATTTACTCAGCTTTGAAAATTCTTGCCCATAAGATCCTTCTTGGAAGGCACGTCTTCCTAATTTCAGAGGCTGTTTTGTTGTTTAGCGTATTTATTAGCTGTGCCTTTACCAGACTCCAAAATAAAAATTGCTTTGGTTTGTTTGCATCTTGGCCTGAGAAGGTCACGAGCACGGGGTGCCTGGGTGGCTCAGTCGGTGGGGCGTCTGCCTTCGGCTCGGGTCATGATCTCGGAGTCCCGGGGTCGAGCCCCACGTTGGGGGAATCCCTGCTCAGCTGGGAGCCTGCCTCTCCCCCTCCCTCTGCCCCTCCCCTTGCTCCTCCTCTCTCTCTTCCTCTCTCTCGAATAAAGAAGTAAAAATTAATAAATAAATAAAAAATCATGATCACAAGGGAGATAGAAGTAAAATGCGTACGTCCTGCATTGGAAATGAGTCATGGTGTGGGAATAGAATGTGCACCTGGAGCTCATCCTAGGTTTCAAGGACTAGAACGAGCAAGGACCCCCCTCCTTGGGACAAGTGAGTACCCACTTGCAGAGAGCAGCGCCATCATTCCTGGCACTGTCGCTTGGTGTTCCTGGCCCTGCCAGTAGACTGGACTCTAAAGAAAGAGGGGTAGAGGTCTCTCTGGGAAGGTTTTGCCCTCTCAATCAGGGAAACTGGGAAAGCGGGGCTGTTCTCAAGGATGTGGGTGGTAAGAAGATTTGGGGTGCAAGGTGAGAGCCCCCCCCAACGCTGAATCTGATTCCGGCTTTGTGATGAGTATGTGTCATGACAGTAGGATGTTTATTTACTGCACTGCTGTCCAGTAGAGATATAACGCAGCTCCCTTCCACGATTTTACATTTTCTAGGAGCCTCGTTAAAAAAAAAAAAAAAAAAAGTGAAAGGAGACAGGCAGCACTGACTTTAATAACTTACTCTATTTAAGGCAATATATCCAATATCACTCTGTGTAACCCATTTTCATTTCAACATGTAATCAATATAAAAATTATTGATGAGTCATTGATGTTTCCTTTCCTTGAGTCTTCAAAGTCCGGCGTACATTTTGCCACGACAGCGTATCTCAATTCGGATGCTGACTTTTCATCAGAAATTTGGGTTTTATGAAACATACGGTCAAAAAAGTAGATTCACATGTTCAGGTTGCTCTCAGAGATGCTCAAGTGCTCATTAGTTTTAAACGTCAATAAAATGAAATGAAATGAAATGAAATGAAATGAAATGAAATGAAATGAAAAATGTGGCTCCTCCATCACACCAGCCACCCTTCAAGGCTGGACAGCCGAGTGTGGGGAGTGGCGACTGTCCTGGAAAGCATAGTTGTTTCCGTCTTCATCCTCACCATCGAAGGGACCACTAGCTGATGGGGGCCATGGGAGGGCGTGGGGAGCTGGAGGGGAGGACACTCCTGTTGCTCAGGCCACTGGCAGCCCAAGGAAGGCAAATGGTGAGCAGGTAATGAACATGGGACCTAGGGACACACTGGAGCCTTTACTGAGCCCTTGGAATTTCTGCTGCAATGGCGTTCTCGGGTTTTCCACATCCTGTGCCGATTGGCCCCCTAGATGTTGAACAGCTGTGCGCTCTCCCAGGGGAGGGCTGCTTCGGTCTCCGCGTGTTAGCGTGAACCCCCGTGGGCTCTGAGGGTGGAAACTGGCTGTGTACACCTCTATGTGAGCCATCCCTCTGCTCCAGCAGGGCAGCCCACACGTGGCAGCAGCGTGGACATCCAGAAAAAACTACGTCTTCCTCTAAGTCAAGACAGTAAGGTGATTGGAGTTCCTTGGTACAATTGGCTTGTTTCCCCTGCTGGTCTGTAAATACAGCAAAATGCTAATAGCTGCATGTCCAGTGGCGCTTGGAGCAAATCAGCTTGGAAACCTGCAGTTCTGTTTGGTTTTTTGTTTTGGTTTTTGTTTTGTTTTTTTCAGCTCTGTTTTGTTTTTGTTTGTTTGTTTGTTTGTTTTTTTTTTTTTTGCAGCTCTGTTTTGTCTATGCCTCTGCCTCACATACCTGCCCCGCTCCACCTAGTTTTCCTGGATCGGGACACGGACACTTCGTTATACTCCTGACAGTGGCTGCCGGTTGCCTCGTGCCTTCTTTCTGGCAACAGCCTGCCAGATACGTTACAGCGATTTGTGATCCCTGAGATTTCAGGATGGGCATCATTATTTACTCTTGTTGGGCTGCCGAGGGGACTCCGGTTCCTACTGCTTAACGGTTGTGCTGATGCCAAGAGGGCCAGGCCAGGGGCCTCAAACTACCTAGGCCTTGGGCCCCATCCCCTGTCCCCTGTGTGCGTAGCTCAGCATAGCCTCTGGTGAAGGATGGGTTTTGCGGTTTTAATGGTTGAATAAAAAAAAATAAAAAATCATAAGATTTCATGATGTGTGAAAATGTGGGACATTCAGGTATCAGTGTCCACCAGGAGCTCTCCTGGCACACAGCCGTGCTTATTTGTTTCCCAGTCTCGGTCTGCTTTCATGCTCCAGTAGCAGAGTTGAGAAGCTGACATTTGGACTGCAAAGCCTTACAAAATTTGCTGTCTCTTTACAGAGAGAGCGTGCCAACCCCTGCGCCAGACTGAAGTTCTCGTGCCAGCCTGGAAGAGCGGGGCCCTGGGCCCGGGGGCCCGACGGTGTAGGTCCGGGTCAGAGCTCGAGAATCTGCGTGTCAGGCCACAGTCCTGACATACCAGGTCAATGAGTAGTTGTGGGGTTCCGGAATGCTGAGCACACAGGCGGTGCCCCCCCCCCCCGACAAGTCGGTTTAGAGATCTAAGTCGGGTGCACTCCCATAAGCTCTTCGGGCCTTGTAGTAAATCTGGTTTCTCCCCTCATCGTTCTCATTAAACCCCATGTTTGCTGGTGCCGCGGGGCTCAGGCCACCGTGAATATGGACAGGCGTGGGGCTCCCTGTCGACAGCCCGGGGCTGGGGGTGAAATGACCCCCCGACGGCTGGCACTCTGCAGGTGTTTCTGGAAACTCTGTTTCCTTCACGTCAGTTTCACAATCAGTTTGTATTGATTTAGAAGCCAGGACTTCGGTTCCCTGCTGTGAGTGTATGTCAGACCCTTCCTTGTGCCCTGTTTCTGCTCCTGCCCCCGACCCCAGGTCCCCCAGGTCCCCCCAGGTCCCCAGCTGCAGATAACAGCTTCTGTAGTCAAACCGTCCTGGCTTTGGTCGTGAAAGGTAACGCCTTAGTGCTAGAGTTCCCTATCTTGATTATCGGCTTACTCCATCTCCTATTTAAAAAGTCATTATTTAAGGATTAAGAATGGGGAGAATGAAGACCGGCCAAAGACCATAGGTTTTTTTTTTTTTTTTTTTTTTTCACGTTGATGATTCACAGCCTTGTTTGGGATTTTAATAAGTAACACAAAGCATTGGAAACTGCTGATTTAATCTCTTCTCCGGGGCTCATGTTGGCATAAAGGAAATAAGTCTCTAAGGTGTAGCTTCTTCCTTTCTCCTAGCACTCGTGTCCGTGCTTTTACTCACGGTGCAGCTCATTTTTCTGATGCCCCATCCCCCGCCCCATTTCTAGCCTCGGAACCGTCCCCCCCCAGTACGGAGGTTGCTATAGGGATCACTGTAGATGGGGGGGGGGGGCTCGCAGAGCTCTGCGGCCAGGGACCCAGGTCATAAGCCATTCCATTAGGAATTCCCTGGGAAACGGGACTCACTTGGACGCCCGGTATAAAACCATCGGTGGGGGGTGACGACAGCTCAGGGGTGTCATCCTGCACACCTTTGGACGCCTGCAGGCCGACTTCACAACTACTCGTGTTTGCTCTTTTACTGCTGACTTCTCGACCTGTGTCCTTCCCCTCCCTCTTTCTAGGAGACCATTCATTCCCCAGCAGCAGCACTTCCCTGCCACTGTTGGCCTGCTGCTGTATTTTTTCTTCTCTCATTCCTTCAGTTGGGAGGAAGAGACTCTCTCTCTCCTACCCTGGTTTATGTCACTTAATTATTTGTTCCTTAGCTGGTTTAATGTTTATTTAATTCTTCCATCCTGTTTAACCCCAGCAGCCTGGTTGATGGCTTACGATGAGCCAAGATTCCTGCTCGCGGCTTCTAACTTGTTGGTAGCGGTAAGGTTTGTGGTGCTCTCGTCCATGCTGACCCCTCATAATAAACCCTTATTTAAGGAAATGACATCTGGGGGCACCTGAGTGGCTCAGTGGTTGAGCATCTGCCTTTGGCTCAGGGCGTGATCCCGGGGTCCTGGGATCGATTCCCCCGTCGGAGCCTGCTTCTCCCTCTGCCTGTGTCTCTGCCTCTCTCTGTGTGTCTGTCATGAATAAATACATAAAATCTTAAAAAAAAAAAATAAAGGACATCTGAACCCTATATCACTCTAGATTTCTATATCAGAAAAATTTGAAATTCACTATATGTTCTAGATTTGTTTAGGTGAAACGGTCTGTATTTGACCTGCTTTCCCCTCTTCAGCAAACAGAGGCTTGTGAAGAGCAAGTTTATCATCAGGCACTTCGAGAGAACCCAAGTACAGTAGGTGAGAGACGAGGGGTAGAGGGCTTGGAGATGAAACAGAAGCTGAGGATTTGTTTGTTTTTAAACAAATTTAATTAATTAAGACACTGCACACCCAATGTGGGGCTTGAACTCATGGCCCCATGATCCAGAAATCGCATGTTGTACCCCTTGAGCCAGCCGGTGCTCCAGAGAAGCTGAGGATTTGATTCCTTTCTAAGGGAGACTGAGTCTGCATGGATGATAATACTCATTGTAACAGTAGCTTACGTTCACTGAGCGCTTACTGTTTTTATTTTGAGGCCTTTATGTTTTTGCGTTTGTCTCATTTAATCAAGCTCAGAAGGTAGAGACGAGTAAATTCCCGTATAGATGAAGCAATTGAGGCTTAGAGAAGTTGAGTAACCTCCCCGAGGTTGTACACAAGGCGGTCGGGGTGTGCATGGGCAGGATTTGAATCTGGGAGTCTGGCCAAAGTAAAAAATATGTAATAGAATCTGCTCCTATAGTCATACATGGACAAACCTATTTGTAACTTGCCCACAATAAGAATGATAACTTTAATGAACATTTATTAGGTACTAACTTTATCGTAGGTCTTGTAAGGTGTACACACGATTCCCTTTGATATTCGATAATTCTATTAGAAAAATACTCTTATTATCAAGTCTTTTTTACCTGTGAGGAAACTCTGAGTCTTAGACAATAGTCATCTTCTTTGCCCAACCCCATGGCTAGTGAGAAGAGAATTTGTGTGACCATATTATTTTTATTAACTATTTTGCTAACTAGTACTTGAAAAAATTTTTTTTTAGATTAAGTTTTTAATTTTAGCTCCAGTATAATTAACAGACAGTGTTATATTCGTTCGGGTTCTACAATAGAGTAATTCAATGATTCTAAACATCATTCCATCGTGATAAGTGTAATCTTAATTCCTTTCACCTCTTTCACCCATCTCCCACCCACCTCTCCTCTGATATGCTTTATTTTACTTTATTTTATTTTATTTTATTTTATTTTATTTTATTATTTTATTTTTTCATTTCATTTCATTTCATTTCATTTCATTTCATTTCATTTCATTATCTCATTTCATTTTTTAAGTAGGCTCCATGCCTAGCGTAGAGCCCAACGTAGAGCTTGAACTCATCACCCTGAGATTAAGACCTGAGCTGAGATTGAGGGTCAGACACTTAACTGACTGAGCTACCCAGGCACCTGGCATGCTTTATTTTAAACAAGTACCCTCATGTAAAGTTTTTTTTTTTTTTCAAACAGGAACATTTTTTTTTTTTAAATTTGAAGCATACTTCAGAATACACGGTTCTAAAAGCTATATATGAAACATTCCATCCAAGAAAAATAGAAAACACATTTTCTTCAAGTATACACAGAAGAATCCCCTGGTTAAATCACATAAAAGGAGACATGACAAATATTATGAATTTAGAAAGACTAAAATCATACCAAATATATTTTCCAACTTACAGTGGTACAAAACTAAAAGATCAACAATAAAATCAGGTTGGAAAATCTACAATGTAAATATTAAATATTTAATATGTAAATATCAAACAGCACACTACTGCACAAGCAATGGGCCAAATAAGAAATCAAACAGCAAATCAAAATATGTCTCAAAACAAAAGGAAAGCCAATGTTCCAAAACCTATGGGATGCAGCAAAAGCAGATGTTAGAGTGAAATTTATGCTATAAATGCTCATATTAAGAAAAAAAAGTTGAACTTAACATTACACCATAAGGAACTAGAAAAAGAAGAAACTCAGCTGAAATTTCGTAGAGGCAGAAAATCACAAAGAAAAATCAGAAATAAATAAAATAGAGACCAGAATAAACAATAACATAACATTGAAAGTAATGACCAGTTCTTCCACGACCTATTGTTATTAGCTAACATTTATTGTGGATGAAGGCCTGGGCGCTATTTTCAGCACTCTACACTTATTAACTCATTTAATCTCTATTTTACAGCTAAGGAAACCGAGGCACAGAGTGGTTAGGATCAGCAAAAAAATTTTTGGCTCTGGTGAAACCCAGGCACTCTGGCTCTGGTGTCAGTGTAGGTAACAGACCTGTGCGTGGCCACACACCCTGTTTTTAATTGTTTTTGTTTGTTTGTTTTGGGTGTTTTTTTTTTTTGCCACTTTGACGGTTTACCTCTTAGTGCAGAGAATCACTTAGGACTATTGAAATCCTTTCCAGTAGGAAATCAACCCACATCAAAGGAGCTTACATAAATAAGGAAGGTGGCTTGATTTTTGACTTGAGAGAAACTGAATTAAAAAAACCTTTTTGTTTTTGGGGACGCCTGGGTGGCTCAGCGGTTGCGCGTCTGTCTGCCTTTGGCTCAGGTCATGATCCCGGGGTCCTGGGATCCAGTCCCATATCGGGCTCCCTGCAGGGAGCCTGCTTCTCCCTCTGCCTGTGTTTTAAATAAATAAAATCTTAAAAACAAAACAAAACAAAACAAACCTTTTGGAGTGTTTGTTTGTTTTCCCTTTGAAGAATTTGAATCAGATCACACTTAGGAAAGACCCACTAGGTCATCAGATATGGAATTAGTTTCCTTGTGGAGATGGTGTTTGTACTGAGCCCAAGGCCATCATTCTGACTGGGTGGGGAATGCCAGGCACTTTGCCTTCTTGACTGCTCTCCCTGTTTTACCTTTCATTGCCGTCCCTTTGGAGAACTACACTGGGCAGCTAGAGTGATCCTTTAAAAAGTAAATATAAGAGAAGAAATGTGTGGGAAATATCAGAAAGGGAGACAGAACATGAGAGACTCCTAACTCTGGGAAACGAACTAGGGGGGGATGGAAGGGGAGGAGGGCGGGGGGTGGGGGTGACTGGGTGATGGGCACTGAGGGGGCACTTGAAGGGATGAGCACTGGGTGTTATTCTGTATGTTGGTAAATTGAACACCAATAAAAAATAAATTTATTATAAAAAAATTAAAACAAAATAAAATTGGACATCAAAAAAATAAATAAAAAGTAAATATAATTATGGGAATTGCCCGTCTAAATCTTTTAGTGGCTTCCCATTTTACTTGGGACCAAATCTAAACTCCTTCCCGCGGCTCACAATGCTTTGGATTTTGCTTTTGCTTATTTGAGAAATCATCTCCTATGCCTTAGTCCCCTGATCATTTTCATTCCATCCAGTTCTTGGACCCTGTCCAGTTCCTTTCTGCTTCAGAGCTTTTGGGCTGCCATTCCCCACCTTCCATAACTTGCCCCCACCCCCGTGTTTTTGTTGTTGTTGTTGTTTTTTTTTTTTTTTTCTAGGCTATCTCTTCCCCTCTTCTGTGTCCCAAATTAAAATGTATTGCCTCAGACAGGCCTTCTGCTGATTATGCCAATAATATAATTCTTCCTGACATTTCCCGTTGTGCTCCCCTGCTGATTGTATGTATAGGACTTTCTTACTGTATGAAGTCATGTGTATTTGTTTGTTTACTTGTCAGTCAAAAGACTAAAAGGGCAGGGATCGTGGTTATCTTATTCCTCACTGTGTCTCTAGCATCCAGTCCAGCACAGTGCATTCAACAAACTAATGAGTGGTCAAGTGAATGAAATTTCAGGCAAAAAAAAAAAAAAAAAAAAAAAAAAAAAGAAAAAAAAGAAACAAAAAGAAGCATGTGCAAAGATATGGCGGCATGAGATATGAAGCAACAGGTCATTTTGGGGAGTAGTGAAAGTTGTGGGGGCACCTGGGTGGCCCAGTAAGTTGAGTGTTTGACTCTTGGATTTGGCTCAGGTAGTAGTCCCAGGGTCATGGGCTAGAGCCTGGCTCTGCACTCAGCAGCGGGTCTGCTTGAGATTCTCTCTTTCCCTCTTCCTCTGCCCCTTCCCTCCCTCCCTTTCTCTCTCAAATAAATAAATCCTCAAAAAAAAGTTGTGGAGATGGCTCTACCTGGCCTGGTTTTGGGAGCTGGAGGAGATGATATATGGGGTTAGATCGTGAAGGATTATGTGGGTCCTGCCAAGGAGTATGAACTTTATCCTCTGGAAATGAGGAAACACTAATGGTTTATTAATGCAGTTGAGGTATCGAGTCAGAGAGAACATTCTGTTGTCTCATTGTCTGTTAGAGTACTCAAGAGTCCTTACTCTGACTCTCATTATTGTCCTTTGTCTTTGGAAATTACTTGTCCCAATTATGATTTTGCTACAAGGACTGCGTATGCAGAATTTCAAACAGAATGCTGGAAATTAAAATATACCAAAGATGTAAGTGTGCGTGTTTGTGGCATAGCTTGGTGTTTTTTTTTTTTTTAACCTATCAAATACGGTTAAGCCAATGATAAAATAAATAAAAATAAAACTAAACATTTTATACCAATAAGTTATTAGTTTTTCAGGTTGTCCAACTTTCCGTTTCGTGAAGAGAATCTTAAATTTGGACATTACCTCTTGAGTCATTTAGATGATACGGAGCAGACCGCAGGCTCTGTTTGGTAGAGCTGACTTGTACATTTGCTTGGTAGTATTTCAGGAGGATGCTGTGTAGTTCTGTCCTGGGTCAGTTGTACAGCGACCGTCTTGGGAGCCTGCCTTGACAGGACAACATTATCATCTTTGCAGCAGCCACTGTTTATTGAGCATCTACTATGTGGCAGGCACTGAACTAGTCATTTCACAGTACGTGTGGGTAAGACTTGACAGTAGATGTGTTCCCCTTGTAGAGATGGAGAAGGCTCAGGGACGTTAAGTACCATAGTCTCCCCCTGTCCATGGTGTTGCTTTCCACAGTTTCAGTTAACTGTGGTCTGGAAGCAAATGATCCTCCTTCTGACATATCAGAAGGTTAATCGTTGCCTAATGCCTACGTCATCCACTTCACTTCAGTCATCACATAGGCACTTTATCATCTCCCATCACATGAAGGGTGAGTACAGTACATAAGAGATCTTGAGAGAGAGAGACTACATGCACGTACCTTTTATTATAGTATATTGTTGTAATTATTCTATTTTTTAAAAGATTTTATTTATTTATTCATGAGAGACACAGAGAGAGACGGAGGCAGAGACACAGGCAGAGGGAGAAGCAGGCTCCATGGAGGGAGCCCGATGTGCGACTGGATCCTGGGTCTCCAGGATCACACCCTGGGCTGAAGGTGGCGCTAAACCACTGAACCACCCGGGCTGCCCGTATTATTGTATTTTAATATTAGCTATTGTTGATGATCTCTTACTGTGCCCAATTTATGAATTAAGCTTTATCATAGGTGTGTATATATAGGGAAAAAACCCATATATATATATGTTTCTTATATCTATATAGTTTGGCATGATGCATCGTTTCAGGCATCCACTTGGGGTTCTTGGACTGTATCCCCTGTGGATGAGGGGGGACGAGTGTAATTCTCTCATGTGAGTCGTGGAACCTGGGGATTAAATTCAGACCTGTCTGGCTCAGAATGCCCCACTTTTATTTTTTCCCTCTGCTGTTGTGCCTCTGTAGAGGAGAGAGTCATATAGGACTATTGAGATAAACTAAACATAGCTATACTTTGAAGGAGTTTATAGAAATAATTTTAATCTGAGTTAAACTGGTTATTAAAAAAATCAAAGAATTCTAAAAATACTGTTTTGGGGGGGAGGTTGGGGAGAGGGAGAGAGAGAATCTTAAGCAAGCTGTACGCCCAGCATGTGAGTGGGGGCTCCGTCTCACGACCCTGAGATCATGACCTGAGTTGAAATCAAGAGTCAGATGTTTAACGGACTGAGCTACCCAGGTGCCCCTAAGAACACTTTTTAAATTTGAAGAACTTTTAGACTAGTTTACACTTCGGCAGACATTTTATTCAATCTGTTCAGCTCACTTCAGCCCTAGTAAGATTAGTTTCACTGATGGGCAGGTCCCTGAACAGAATCTTGATGGAGGGGTGTGAGCTTTGGGATGACTGTGCTGCATTCACCTACTGGTCTCCCCACCACAGCCTCCTCCTTACTCATTCTAGAATCTGTTCTTCATGCAGCAGCCAGAAGGAAATTTTAAAAATGTATATAAGTTGATCTCCTTCCCTTCCCTACCTGGTCATATTCTGGGCAAAAAAAAAAAAAAATGCAAATAATTTTGCAGTCATAAGGGATTAATATACAAAATATACGAGGAATACTCACAATTCATGAGCAGAGAAAAATAATCAAATTAGAAAGTGGGCAAAGGCTGTGAGTCGATATATTTCCAAAGAAGACATATGCATGGCCAATAGGTACACAAAAAGATACTCAAGGTCACTAATTATCAGAGAAATGCAAATCAAAAGCCCAATGATATATTGCTTCATGCCTGTTAGAATGACACTGTTATCAAAAGGATAAAAATAACAAGTGTGGGCAAGGATGTGGAGAAGAGGGAACCCATGTGAACTGTTGGTGGGAATGTAAATTGGTGCAACCACTGCAGAAAACAGTATAGAGGTTCCTCAGAAAATTAAAAATAGAACTACTATACAAAAACACTGACTTGTAAAGATATCTCTGCACTCTCATTTCATTGCAGCATTATTTATAATAGCCAAGGTATGGAATTAACCTCAGTGTCCATCGATGGGTGATTGGATAAAGAAAATGTGCACGTACTTACAGATGTGTATGCGTGCATGTACGTGCACGCACACACACACACACACACACACACAGGAATATTACTCAACCATGAAAAAGGAAATGCTGCCATTTGCACTCCAGGGCATTATGCTATGTGAGATAGAGAAGAACAAATACTACATGGCCTCACTTATATGGTCTTACTTACATGTGGAATCTAAAATAAAACAAAACAAAAAGGAACTCTTAGACACAAAGAGAGCAGACTTGCCAGAGGTGGAGGGTTGGGGGTGTGTGACGTGGGTGAAAGGGGTCAAAAGGCACAAAATTCTGGGATGCCTGGGTGGCTCAGAGGTTGGGCGGCTGCCTTTGGCTCAGGTCGTGATCCCGGGATCAGAGGGAGAGCCTGCTTCTCCCTCTGCCTATGTCTCTGTGTCTCTCATGAATAAATAAGTAAATCTTTAAAAAAAAAAAACAAAAAATACAAAATTCCAGTAATAAAATGAATGACTCCTGGGGATATAATGAGCAGCATGGCGACTATAGTCAGTAATACTGTATTGCATATATGACAGTTGCTAAGAGAATAGATCTTTAGAATTCTCATCACAAGAAAAGAATTTGTTACTATGCGCGCGCACGACGGGTCTTACTTAATATCCACTTATTGTCATTTTTGCACTGTGTACAAATACCGAATCCTTATGTTGCATACCTGAACCTAACATAATGTTCTATATTAATTATATCTCAATAAAAAATGCATAGGGGATGATCTTGTTCCCTCTCCTGATTGGCCAGTGGCTTCCCTTTCATTTGAAAGAAATTATAAGAGTTTCTATCATGTTTCCGCAGGCCGGCATGCTCTGCTCCGGCCTCCCTCTGCAGCCTCCGCTAAGGCAGTGATCCTCGCTATCTCTGGTTTGGCTACTCTGAGATTTGTTTCAGCTCCTGGACCTGAAACAGAACATTGGTGGGGAGCGTGTGTGGCTCAAGCTTGGGCTGGACCCAGGCAGGCGACGGGTGGGAGGTCAGGGAGCCTAAGCAGTTTGCCCTTGACCTCGTCCAAAGAGTGAGCACCTTTGGAGCATTTCGGATAGTGGAGCACCTTGGAGACCTTCCATGCAGGGGACTAAGTGTGCGGGCTGGAGCCACTGAGCCAGACAGAGAACTCTATCCCATTGTCTCGTTGACTTTCTGGAGTGTTCGGAGTCCTTGGGTCGGGCCTGGTCATTGTTCGTTGTGCCTAGAAGTTCCTTGTCCCGACGAGGGCAGCCCTAATGATTACCCACGTGGAATTTTTATCAGAAAGCTGTGAGTTAGAACGCGGCGATGCCATTTCTCGCCCTGGCTGGGCCGCGCTCAGCCTCATCGCGGGAGGAGTCCGACAGCTGGGCAGGGGCGTGCTGCCCAAGGACCACGTCTGCGTGCCCGCCTTAGTGGCATTGTGTCATCTCTAAAATACGTGGACGTTGGATGAACCAATACATCGATCCAAGTTGAAAGTGCTAATGCAAGTAAGATATTCTTGGCAAATGAAGCTGCTGGTATAGGTGTCGGAATTTTGTTTAATCTGGGCAGTCCTAAATTTAAAAGTCATCTTTTTTTTTTTTAAGGTGTTATTTATTCATCAGAGATACAGAGAGAGACAGAGGCAGAGACACAGGCAGAGGGAGAAGCAGGCTCCATGCAGGGAGCCTGACGTGGGACTCGATCCCGGGAACCCCAGGGTCACGCCCTGGGAGGAAGGCAGACGCTCAACCGCTGAGCCACCCAGGCGTCCCCAGAAGTCATCTTTTGAACCCTTAGCTCATTAATGGGACAGTTGAGGTTCTTTCTGACTTGGATGAAGAGTTGATGCTTGCACTCTGAAACTGGAATTTTGGGGGCTTGAGATTCTTCTGGCGCAGTGCCTGTATGGGCCCACCCTTGACTTGGGGTGCAGGCCCACACGGTTGCCCCGAGGAAGCTGTTTGTTGAGCCACCCTAAGCTCCAGACCTCAAGCTGAGCACCGCGGCGTATGTGGCTGCCAACGCTTCTTTCAGCCTGTGACTTTTTGGTAGGTCCCCTGGGAGTCTGCGTTAGTGATGGAGGTTTAGTAAGTCCCCAGGAGGTAAGGGTTTAGAGAAGGTAAGCCGAAGAGCTAGTGGACCCAGGGCCAGGGAGTCCGGCTCAGTTCTGGCTGCCTCCCCAAATTCTTGCTCTTAACCCCGGGCCTGAGCTGGTCAAGAGGCTGCTCTACAGACAGGTTGGAAAGGAGACGGCTCTCCTTTCCCGTAGACCTTAAATAAAAACCCCATTTTGTGGCCATTTGGCCCAAAGCCCATCTCTCTGTCTTGGATTTATTTCTCTAATTACAAATATATGTGGTTTTGCCTAGTAGATTTTTTTTTTAAAGATTGTATTTATTTATTTGAGAGAGAGAGCGAGAACACAGGAGCACACATGCTGGGGGAGGGGCAGAGGCAGAGGGAGATGCGGGACTTGATCTCAGGACCCTCAGGTCACAACCAGTGCAGAAGGCAGATGCTTAACCCAATCAGAATAAGGAAGGAGGGACAGCCCGGGTGGCTCAGCGGTTTAGCGTCACCTTCAGCCCAGGGCGTGATCCTGGAGTCCCAGGATCGAGTCCCACGTCGGGCTCCCTGCATGGAGCCTGCTTCTCCCTCTGCCTGTGTCTCTGCCTCTCTCTCTCTCTGTGTCTCTCATGAATAAAGAAATAAAATCTTTAAAAACAAAAACAAAAACAGAATAAAGAAGGAGGTTTTCTAAAATAGTAATGGCAAAGCAAACGTTTTTTTGTTATGTACCAGGTGCTCTTAGAAGTGCTTTTTAAGGAGAGTTTCAAGTCTGATCCTCACCACAACCCTGTGATAAGGATGCTATTGGGCCCATTTTACAGAGGAGGAAACTGAGATGCAGACAGGCTGGACGAAGGGGTGGCCTCAGGGCGTGTGACACGTGTGATTGTGGGACAGACAGCACACTCAGAGGCCCTCACGCTTGATTTCATGTTATGTGTTTGCCGTCTAAAAATTCTTCGTGACTTTGAAGAAGGGGCCTTGCGTTTTTATTTGCTCGGGATCTCCCCCAAAATGATGTAGCTGGTCCTGTCCTGGTGAGTCGCCTAATGTGACTCAGTGGTGAGCGGCAGACTCGGAGTCAAACCCACACTGCCTGGCCTTAAGCAGACCCTCTTTCAGTTATGTTCTAGGGCGTCTCCAATCTCCCATATTCTTAAAGCGAACTCCCTCCACCTTCTTCTTTGGACTTGTCTTTTGAGACAGGTGGCTTACCTCCTCTCTGTTGAATTCTTTCGATTTGAGTTTTGTTTGTTGGGCCCAGCCTGTGATACATAAAATTTCCCAATTTGGTTCCTAGGAGGGCAGTAGGGAAGATTGGAAGATATGCTAAGGATTTCATATCCTTGCTATAATCAAAGAACCGTAGCCTAAAAATAAACGAGAATAAGGTGGAGGTACCGTAACATATTTGTTTTGTACAACTTTACTAGAAAAAAATCGAAAAAAAAAAAAAAGAAGACAGCTCCAGTGCACAGGAAGGGAGGCATTCCCTCAGCACTGCCTATCTGCATGCGGTGCTTTCTGGATTGGCAGCACTTAATTACCACATACAGTTTTATGGACTGTTTTATGAGAAGCTGCTTTTTAGCCTTGCCTGGATTGCTGTAAAGGGAAATACACAAAGACAGGAGAGGATTTACATCACGTTGGCAAAAATCGTCCCTCCATGGTCTATGGTTATAACCCGAGACAGCCCAAGATCCATCTCTCGGCATTTCCTGAGAACCTTCTGTGGAGAGGCAGAGGCCAGCCACACACCAGAACTCAGAGGTGCAAGGAGTTAAGGACACAGGTGTAGTCACCACAGGGCAGCCGGGGCTTGACGGAGGCACACGCAGACCATGGGAACCCCAGAAAAGCATCTGACATGTTAAGAGGAGACTAGGAATTTCAGGGGAATCGTGTAGGTGGAGAGGTGAGAACGAGTGTCCAGGGTGGAGGGAACAGTGAGCACAAAAACAAGGAGGTGAGGGAGGCTGCGGTCGGGGTGGACGTCAAGGACGGGGTCCTGCCCAAGGCGTTGGCCACGATATTGGAGAGGCCGGTGGGGACCACATACTGCAGAACTTGGTGTGCTAACTTAGGGAGTGGAGGTGTATAGCCCGAGGTATAGGGCCGGTGACGATGATCATGGCTAACGTTTGCGAGGGCTTCTTCCAGAAACTGTAAATATCCATGTGGTCTCTGGTCACATGACACGAGGAGCACGCTCAGTCATCATCGTCTGCGTATGAGACGACTGAGGCCTTTGGGATCAGCTGGGGTCCTCGATCTACCACTCATGGCAGGATCTGGGGGCAGGCCGCGAACCATTTTGAACCTTCGTTTCCCTGTTTCTGACCCTGGCAAATTTAGAACCATCTTGCCTCCACGGTTTGTTGTCAGGAACAACATGAAGTAAGACTACTACTTTGTATAAATGATATTTGTTTAAATTGCCTGTAGCGTAAGAAAAATTTTATCTACTACTTCTACTTTTTCTTTTCTTTTTTTCTTTTTTCTTTTTTTTCTTTCTTTCTTTTTTTTTTTTTTTTTTTGCTGTCATTTGTGGCCACCGAGGGTTGTTGATTGAATTTTCTAACGTTTCATACCCTCTCATGCAGGGACGCTTCTGGGTCAGCCTGGTAAGGTCAGCCCGGAAGAGATTGGAGGAACTGGCGGTGCCGGTGGAGGGCTTGGTTACCTAGGCAACATTTATCTACACTGGCGACCAAGGAGCCATCGCCTCCGCCTCCGTTTGATGCACAAGTGCATCAGGTTACGGGGAAGATGGGAAGAAACAATTTTCTCTTGAAATAAGATTGATGCAGGCGTTAATTTCTTTTGAATGGCAGCTAATTTCCTGTCTTCAGAGAGCAGGACAGAGCTGAAACTTTAACTTGTGTCTGAAAATACTCAGTTTGTGATCCTGACAAGCCTCTTAAGAAAAAAATCCAGTCCTGGCGCTGGACAGTTAGGCTTCCTGTCTTTTCAGAAGCTTATTGCATTTATTTTACGGCTTTGGGGGAATTAGAAAATAGTCCCTGGAGGACATTTCTTTAATGACTTGGAATATTAATGTAGGAAACTTGCCTGTTGGCCACTACAGGGAACACTGTAGCTTTTGTCTCTCATTGGCTATTGGATCCTTCACTCTCTAAAGTTTTTTTTTTTTTAATGTTTTCTTTGTTGTGGAAGATCATGTATATTAGGAAAAATACACAAAATAATCAAATAGTCTGGTGATCAGTCCTAAGGTATGTTCACAACTGTTACCTGTGCTGAGGTGAAGGTCGAATGTAGCAGGTGTCCCAGAAGGGCTCCTCGTCCTCCTTCCCCGCACTGATGTTCTCTCCCTCCCTGCTAGGAGACCACTGTCTTGACTTTACAATGAAAAGCAAGGACGTTAGTACTAGAAGTTTTGTCACTTAATGCATATATTTCTGAACACTGTGGTTTAGCTTTGTACCTGTTTTGACTTTCATATAGACGGAATCATACAGTATCATTTTGTATTTGGCTTAGATTTTTCCGACATTTTCATTTTCTGAGATTCTTCCCCGTGAGGGTGTGAGTCATCTTTCATTCATTTTGCTTGCTGTACTTTATTATCTGAATATACACACAATTTATTTATCCACTTGACTATTGATGGGTATTTGGGGGTGTTTCTAATTTTTAGCATTATAGTAATGATGTTATTGACATTTTTTTTTTTTTTTTGATATAGGCTCCATGCCTAGTGTGGAGCCCAGTGCGGGGCTTGAACTCACGATCCTGAGCTCGAGACCTGAGCTGAGATTACGAGTCGGATGCCTAACCGACTGAGCCACCCGGGTGCCCTGATGTTATTAGAAACATTCTTGCACGTGTCCCTTGGGATGACAGACACGTGCATTTCTGTTGGTTGTGCACCAAGGTTCTTTGGCCTTGGTGATATTAAAGGATATGTATTTTTTAAGCTAAATCATTAACTATAGACTGAATACGTGTCAAATATTTCATTTAACTTATTAAGTGATGAGGGAATCGCCAAGGTGTTATAACTGGTTGAAAGAATGGAAAGAACCGCACATGTCTAGACCTTAGGGATACTGAGATGGATTTACAAATAAATGCGAAATGAGTCTATCCACAAGACAATAATCATTGCATTATACCAGACAATTCATTTACAATTCTATAGTTAAGAAGCATTTGTATTTTTATCAGTTTTCTAAACTTGGAGAAACAGTGAAAAGACTGCAAAAGGCAGGACAACACGGAAGGGTGCATTGGACTGGATGCTCCGTATTCTTTTTTCTTTCATGTCCAAAGTCTTTCACAATTTCCCCTGGCAGTCTGTCATACCAAACTGTCTTCCAAAGTGATTGTTTCAAATTATTGTCCCACCTGAAAGGTACTGGAGTTCCCATTGCTCCACATCCTTAACAGCTGGTGGTGTCAGACTTCGTTTGTACCATTCTGGTAGGTTGTCTGTCAGTGGTATCTCTTTGTGGTTTTAATCTGCATCTCCCTGGAAAGCTGTTTTCAGATGCTTATTGGTTATTTGAATGTCTGCTTATTGTAAACTGTTGGTTCTAGTCTTTTCCCCATTTAAAAAAATGGGTCATTTCCCTCCTTTTTTTGGTAGGAATTCTTTCTATGTGTTCTATACATTAATGTATTACATATTTTCCTATACATGTTGTAGATTTCTTCCCCCACATTTTGCTTGCTTGCCTTTTCATTTTTTTTTTACTGGTATCTATTGATGAACAAAACAATTTTTTAAAAGATTTTATTTATTCATGAGAGACACACAGAAAGAGACAGAGGCATAGGTGGAGGGAGAAGCAGGCTCCCTGCAGGGAGCCCGATGCGGGACTCGAACCCAGGACCCTGGGATCACACCCTGAGCCAAAGGGAGATGCTCAACTGCTGAGCCACCCAGGCATCCCTGAACAAAACAATTTTTTAAAAAAGATTTTATTTATTTATTCATGAGAGACACAGAGAGAGACAGAGGTAGAGACACAGGCAGAGGGAGAAACAGGCTCCATGAAGGAAGCCCAACGTGGGACTCAATCCCGGGTCCCCAGGATCATGCCCTGGACTGAAGGCGGGTGCTAAACCGCTGAGCCACCCGGGTTGCCCCAAAACAATTTTAAGAGAGCCCAGTTTTTTGTTCTTTTATGCTATAGTTAATGATTTTTTAAAATCTCTCCTTAAGAAGTCCTTCATTAATCTGATTTCTTGAAAATATTTAACTATGTAATTTTAACTTCTAGAAACTACACTATTTGACCTTTCAAATTTAAATATAAAAACCATTTAGAGTTTATTTTTCTGTATAATGTGAAATGAACTATCAATCCACACCCCTGTCCTTTTATGATATGCAGTTTTCCAGGCACCATTTATGAAAAAGCTGTCCTTCTACTCCTGCTTGGCAGAGACACCTTGGTCATATATCACATGTTCATATGTGTTTGGATCTGTCTCTGGGCCTTTTGTTAAATTCCATTGATCTGTTTGACATTTTCTTTGAGATTGATTTATTTATTTGAGAGAGAGAGTACAAGGGTGGGCAGAAGGGCAGAGTGAGAATCTCTCCTGCTGACTGTGGAGCCTGAGGGTGGGGGGCTTGATCTCATGACCACGAGATCATGACCTGAGCTGAAACCAAGTGTTGGACTCTTAACCAACTGAGCCACCCAGACACCCTTGTTTGAGTATTTTATACCAGCATACTGTAGTGTTCTTATAATAAATTTTATTTATTTATTTATTTATTTATTTATTTATTTATGATGCTGGGTAGGTCATAATATAATAAATTTTATAACGAGTTTTTATTTCTGGTAGAGCCAGCCCTTCCACCCTGTTCTTCATTTTGAAGGCTATTCTAGTCCTTTATATTTCCTTTTGAAATTTAAAATTAGTGTATCAAATTCCACAAAAACTGTGGATTTTCATTTGTGAGTTTTTTAAAAAAATTTTTATGATAGTCACACAGAGAGAGAGAGAGAGGCAGAGACACAGGCAGAGGGAGAAGCAGGCTCCATGCACCGGGAGCCTGACGTGGGATTCGATCCCGGGTCTCCAGAATCTCGCCCTGGGTCAAAGGCAGGCGCTAAACCGCTGCGCCACCCAGGGATCCCTCATTTGTGATTTTTAAGACTGCATTGAATCTCCAGAAATTGCACTCCTAGGTATTTATCCAAGAGAAATGAAAGCATATGTTCACGAAAAGAGTTGTACATGAATGTTTATAGCACTTTATTCATGATTGCTCCAAACTGGAAAGAACCAATATGTTCGTTCATACAATATAAAACTACTAAGTAATGAGATGGAATGAACTACTGCTATACCCAATAACATGCGTGAATCTCAAAAACATTATGTTGAGCAAAAGAACCCAGGTTCAAAAGAATATATACCATGGGACTCCATTTATAAGAGGTTTTATAATACCCCCGACTACTCTATAGTGATAAATATCAAACCAGTGGTCGACAGGGGTAGGAAGTGGAAGAGATGGGGGGAGAGGGTGAAACTGTATTTGGGTCCTGATTGGGGTGGTGATTACGGAATTCATCAAACCATACCTTAAACATGTGTGTATTTGATTGTCTGTAACATACACTTTGCTAAGGGTTTTTTGTTGTTGTTTTTCGTTTTTTTTTTGTTTTGTTTTGTTTTTTTAAGACTCCATTAATTCTATAGACCTGTTTGGGAAAAAACTGACTTTTTGTAATTTGAATCTTTTAATCTATGAATAGGCATATTGCTGCAAGGAGTATTGCCTTTAAATTCTCTGAATAATATACTGTTGTTTTCTACATAGAGATTTTTCATAGCTATTTAAGAATTAATCTAAGGCTCTTATTTTTAGACATTCTTGAGTATTTTTGATATTATTTTGGAATTTACTTTTTAAAATTTCATTTTATGGGATGTCCGGATGGCTTAGTCGATTAATCGTCTGCTTTTGGCTCAGGTCATGATCCCAGGGTCCTGGGATCAGGTCATGCATCAGATTCCCTGCTCAGTGGGGTGTTTGCTTCTCCCTCTGCCTTCCCCCATGTTTGTCCTTGCTCTCTCTCTCACATAAATAAATAAAAATCTTTAAAAAAATTTCATTTTGTTTATACCTGGTACATAACCATGAAGTTCACATTTGTTTATTGGTTTTTATCCTGCAGTCTCATTAAGCTCACATATTGTCATTTATCTATATTTTTCTTTGGATTTCTATATCCACCATCATATCATCTGCTAAAAATGATACTTTAATTTCCTTTATTCCAATTATTTTATCTTTTGTACTTTTTCTTACCTGATTATACCAGCTATCACTTTTAAAAAGATGTTGATTTGAAAAAGAAAGCTTTCAACATCTCAATATATGTTAGTAGTTTGTGGTAGTCTTTTTATTTTTTAAGATATGTTTTTAAGGAATTGTCTTCCTATTTTGCTAGAAGTTTTTAATCACCAATGGATATTGAATTTTATCAAAACTATCTTGCACATATAAAATCATTATATTTATTTCTCCTTAATTCTATTAATGTGGTAAATAACAAAAAATGTTAAATAATCATGTGCTTATTACAAAAATAATATGCTTAATTGGATCAAGATGGATTTATCTTTTTATATATTGCTGTATTTGGTTTGCTAATCTTTTGTTTAGGTTTTGCATCTCTATTTTCATGAGTGTGATAGATCCCAAAGCTTTCTTTCTTATGAAGTCCATCTCAAGTTTTGGTTATCAAGATTATGCTTAAAATGAGTTAGGAAATATTTTCTTTTTCTGTTCTCTAGAGATGTTTGAGCAGGATCAGTATTGTTTCTTCTGGTAGGATTCCCTAGTGAGGCTTTCAGAAGCTGTTTTTTTTTTTTTTTTTTCTTTTTTTTGGGGGTGGTGGTCGGGCTTTAAATTATGCATTACAGTTTTTAAAATAGTTTAAGACTTCAGATTTTTAGAATTTCTATTTCTTTTGTGTCAATTTTGGTGAGAGTAGTTTTCTAGAACTTCAGCCCTTTCATTTAAGTTTTCAAGGTTACTGGCATAAATTTTCATAATAGCTTCTTACATACTTAATCTCTGTATGATCTGTAGAGATGTCCCTTTTAAAATTTCTGATGTCAGTTTTTTTTTTTCTGATCACTGTTCCAAGGGTTTATCAGTTTTATTCGTCTTTTCAACACCCCTCTGGTTGACCCTCTGTATTTTATGTTTTTATTTTATTCACTCTGTTCTCCTCTTATTTTTGTCCACTTATTTTCTTCTACTTTATTTTAAATTTGTTGATTTTAAAAAATGATCTCTTAAAATGGAATGCTGAGTTTACTGGCTCTCAGTTTTAATTCTATTGTGATATATGTATTTAAAGAACAAGTTTCCCCTTAAGTACTATTTTCATTGCATCCTATAATTTCCTATGAAATCATTTTATTACCATTCAGTTAAGAGTATTTTCTAATTTTTACTGTGTATTTTCTCACTATCATGTTGTTACTGATTTTTAGTGTCCTTGAATTGTGAGCAAAGAACACATTCTGATTTCAGTACTTTAAAATATGCTGAGATTTATTTGCTTCCATAGTATGTGGCCCACATTTGTACATGTTTGCTGTGTGCTTGAAAATAATGTGTATTCTCTGGTTGATCAGTAAAGAGTTCTGTTGATTTATGTGGTCACATTTGCTGTTTATGGTCTCCAAATTTTCTATAGGCTTACTGTTTTCTTTTGTCTTATTTGTTCTCTATGTTTCTGAGAGAGGTGTGTTCAAATTCCATACTATGATTATGGGTTTGTCTTTTTCTTTTTGTACTTTTGTCAGTGTTGGCTTTACATAATTTGGAGCTATGTTGGAGAAATTTGCAATTAGGAATTGTTTTATCCTCTTGGTGAATTGAAACCTTTTGACATTACAAAGGGACCCCCATATGCCTATAAGAATTTTTGCCATAAGCACTACTTTGATATTAATAAAACTATACCAGCTTTCTTTTGGTTAGTATTTGCCTAAGTGTATCTTTTTAAACTTTTTTTAATTTTTATTTATTTATGATAGTCACAGAGAGAGAGAGAGAGAGAGAGAGAGAGAGAGGCAGAGACACAGGCAGAGGGAGAAGCAGGCTCCATGCACCGGGAGCCCGGACGTGGGATTCGATCCCGGGTCTCCAGGATCGCGCCCTGGGCCAAAGGCAGGCGCTAAACCACTGCGCCACCCAGGGATCCCAAGTGTATCTTTTTAAAAAATCCTTTTAGTTCTTACATTTTCATATTCCTGTGCTTTAGATGTGTCTCTTGTTTATGGCATAGTGTTGGGGTTGACAACTTTTGTCTTTTAATTTTCTCACTTTTGATGTCATTATACACTTAGCTGGGTTGAAATGTACTATAAGTTGGAACATGGAACATGCTTTTAGACCTGCATGTTCCACGTTCCTATTTTTTCTCCCTTCTTATGAATTGAGTTTGTTTGCTTATTTATTTATCATTCCACATTTTCTCTCAATTAGCTTTGAAGTTTTACATGATATAATTATTATTTTGATGGTTACATTAGAGATTTTAATATGTGTCCTTGATTTAGGCCTTAAAAGACTTTAATGCCATTGATCTCTCTCTTGACTTGTCGTCTGTCACTGTTGTTGTGTACTTTACTTCTATACGTTTCAGATGCCCAAGATAATAATAGTGTTTTACACAGTTATTATTTATTTTGATTTACTCGTATATTTATTTTGTTCTTTTGCTCTTCATTTATTCTTGTATCATTGATTTTCCATGTGGGATCACTTTCTTTTTGCCTTAAGAACAAATACCCTTTAGTATTTCATTTATTGTGGGTCTGCTGGTGACAAATTCTTTCAATTTTTGTCTGTCTGAAATGTCTTTATTTCACCATCATTCTTAGGGATATTTTCTCTGGGCATAGAATTCTAGGCTGTCACTTGTGTTCTTTCAACACTTTAAAAGATGTTTACTTACTTCTGGCTTCTCTTGTTTCTATTAGTAAGTTGGATGAAAGTCTAGTTTTTGTTCCTTTTGTCCCCCCTTTGGCTGATTTTAAGTTTTTCTCATTGTGGTTTTTAGCAGTTTTATAATAGTGTGGCCAGATGAAGTTTTCTTGTTATTAATCCTGCTTGAGGTTTCTAGGGCTCCTTGTCTTAGCTCCTTCTAAGGCCAGACATCATTCTTCGGTTCTGGAAAGTTTGCTGCTATTTACTTGTCAAATATTGCTTTGCCTCATTCATTCTTCTCTCTTCCTTGGGCAGTAATTACTTATATTTACTTTATTGGTTATGTGGGTTTAATTACCTTCTCACTATATTCCATAATGTATCTTTTCCTGTATTTTCCATTCTTTTGTCTTTCTGTGCTTCACGCTCATTGTTTTCCTCTAATTCCTACTTCACCTGTATCTATTTTTCCAGAGCTAAATTAATTCATTAAGTTATTAGTTTTAGTTAACATATTTTTATGTCTTAGCTTTCCATTTGAGTCTCTCTCTCTTTTGAGTTTCCCATTTATCTTCATTTCCTTGGGCATTTGTAGTGATTTACTAAATTACTAAAAACTGGATGGCCTAAAACTACAAGAATTTATTCTCTCACTGTGTTGGAGTCTGTAAGCCTGAGATTAAGGTGCTGGCAGGGCCACTGCCTCTGGAAGCTCTAGAGAAGAATCTGTTTCTTGCCTCTTCCTGCTGGTGGGTGTCGGCATTCCTTGTCTTATGGGCACATTCCTCTCTGCTTTGTATTCACATTGCCTTCTCCCCTGTACCTCTGCCTTAAATCTCCCAGGATGAGCATCTCCTTTTAACATCCATAAGTTAAATCTTTTACCATAAAGTAATATTCACTCCTCTGCCACATAAGGAAACACTCACGGGCCCCAGGTATTGGGTCATGGACATAACTTTTTTTTGGGGGGGAGGGCATATTTTAGCATCGTTCTATGCTGAAATGCTCAACTTTGTAATTTTCTCTTCTTACACATAGTAAAACTTATAACTAAAAGTCTATTTCAGATAATTCCAAATCTGGAGCCCTGTGGGTCTATTTCTATTTCTGTTGTTTCTGCTAGCTTTTATTTATATCTTAGCTCTTTGTGTGCTTATTGTTTTTAATTGTGGGTGAGTCATTATTTTTGTTCAGTTGTTTACAGATATTATTTGAAGTCAACATTATTCAAGTCTAGAATGGATACATGTTTGCTTCTGCAAGTACTTGGGAGCATTAGCAGTCTAGAAACACTTTATTTCAGTTTCAGAGATTGTGATGGTTTAGAGATAAGCCAGGGTCCTCTGCAAGGGCCTGTTAGCTTTCTGTTCTCCCTTCCTACTGAGGTGCAGCTCTTTGGAGATCCTAACCCAAAACAAGTGTTATACTCCAGTCTATTCCTGCCATTCTCAGCAGATTGTGAACACAGATCTCTATTCACTTAGTTTCTCAAAGCAATTATAGAGGGAGAACAGGTTGAAAATGAATTCTGAACTTCCTTCCCTTCAGCTTCACTTGATTCTTCCCTCCACCACGACCCATCTCCATACACAGTCTTGTTGGCTTTTGGATCTTTTAAAGCATTTAATAAATATTTTTTGTGTCTTTCCTACTTAACTTTTATGAAAAGGCTTATCTGGCATGTGTAATGGGTTATTATTTGAAGCAGAGGTCTCTCTGAATGTTGTCTTATCTAAAGTTTTTATGATAAAAAAAAATCTCAAACATCACAGAAGTGGAAAGAATAGTGCAAAGAATCACACCATTTCTCAGATTCAATCATTATCAAAATCTTGTTACATTTGCTTGAACGTTTTTCGTGATATAGAAGAAGAAAAAATTGTAAACCAGGGCAGTGTTCCAACCAGCCATCCATCCACCTCTGAAGTCCATCATTAGACAGAGGAGTCGTGCCTTAGTTACTGCTACACCCTCAGCTTCTGGCACAGGGTGTACCTGGTACAGAGTTTCTGCCCCATGAGCTGTTGTTGAATGAATGACATTCTCTGTAGAACTATAGACTGGTGGAGCTGGAGGAGCTGGATGTGGTCTTTGCCTGCTGCAATGAACCCCAGGCTACAGATGGAGATGCCGAGATCCTGAGATACACAGAGATGTGCTGATGGCCACGCATGGTGCACAGCAGAGTTAGGCCAGGGTCCTAGCTGAGGGCTCTTTCCATTTTATTACACTTCCTTCTCACTTTGCTAGATTGCTTAACCACCACTTTCTCTGTTCTTCTGGTAACACCAAAGTTTGGGAGCATTTCATTACATGTGTGATGATATAATGTAACATTAAGACAGGACAAGGCAACTTTTATTGGCCATTACTACTTGCCTCAAGTGAGTGGCAAAGCCTTTGGCCACTCGAGGCGTATATTAATAGCCCCATAAAATACATCGTGGATTGCTAGTGCTATTATCATCTGGCTATTACATTTCCTAAGATTATTGTACAAATACCACTTTAAACAATTTTCTTTCTTCCTTCCTTTTTTTTTCCTTTTTTTTTTTTTTAAACTGGGAAGATTAGCTTTTTCTTTTCTTTTTCTTTTTCTTTTTTTTATGAGAGACGATTCCTCACCTGCTAGAGAAAATAGAATTGTCAGGTCACTTGGAACATGTATGAGCTCTGGAGTCTGACTGTTGCATGTTCACATTATTTGCTCTGCTACTTAGCAGCTCTTTGGCATTCGGCTACTTTCTTAAGCTCTTTGAGAATTAATTTTCTCTTCTTTCAAATAACAAAATGCTTGTCTCTCAGGATTTATACCTTTGAAACACCTAGCGTAGTGCCTTGAACATGGTAAGTAGTCAATGAATCATACAGTGGTGGTGGTGTTGTCATGGCGATAAATGCAAATGGAGATTTTTTTTCCTTTTAATTAGTTAGTTTATTTGTGAGATTAAAAAATGGCTCAGAGCACTAACATGAACTTTAATTTAAATTCTTATTATTAAAAGAGCTAATGTAGGTTGAACATTTGCTGTGTTCCAGTATGGGCCACTGGGTGCTTTGTATATACTGTTTCATTTAATTTTACTTTATGAGATAGATGTTTTTATCCTCACTTATAGGTGAGGAAATTTAGAAGTCAAATTATTTTGTCTGGGATTTCTGACTGATAAGAAACAGCTAATACTAAGCTCAATCTTCCTATCACCTGTGGTCTTAGCTATTCTGCTGTATTGCCTCCCTCCAGGACATCTTGAGGTCACGGTAATGCTGAGGAGTTCATTGAAACAGAAACATATCTGATGAAAATTAAAATCAAATAGGAGAATTCAATCAGAAAAATGTAGCTAATGCAGATGGTTCTAGCTAATTTGGAATTTGTGACCAGGCTGATGGAGGGCTTGGCTAAAAGTCTACACCGATGCTAATTTTGAAGGTGGCCGTGGCTAAGGAAATGAATCCTATGAACAAAGGGAATATTGAACATATTTAAGTAAATAAACTTTCCCCAAGCATCTTACCACCTCTCTACATTCCGAATGAAATGCAAATGGTTCTAATGTGTTTATGATTGCAGATATTACAAATGTCCTCTGCTTAGCAGGCTTTCGGTTAGCAAAGTAATATAACTGCTGTGGGTAGACATTTGTTGGCTACGCTCGAAGCATCCACCTCCTCTTTTCCTAACGGCACCTAGAAAATTCTCTTGGGAACCATCTTATACCTCACTTGATAGCAGCCACCGAATTTGAGAGTGATGGACCCTGATCAGCATGGAGCCGTTATCTGAATACTCTGCTTTTTGAGGTCTGGTGGGCAGACCTCACGCAGGCCTCACCCAGTCAGTGCATAGCATTTTCCCCTGTGTGCGTTGATGAGTTCCGTGCTGTACATATGACCTCAGTTGGTCAACTCAGTGTGAAGCCCAGGACTTTTATTTGATGGCCGGAGAAAGAGATAAAACCATTTTTGCTCAAAATGGTCTGGGCTGCCCATGTGAGGCCTGGAGCTGCTGCAGCTATCTCGCTGCCATGAGGGAAGCCAGCTAAGGAATTAAGCAGACACAAGGAGGGGAGCAGAGGTGAAGGAATTACAAAAAGACCAAGCTGGAGCACTCATCAGACCATCTCTAAAGTCTGTCCTACTGCAGGACTTTTTTTTATTACAAGAGCTAATAAATTTCTTTTATTGTATGAGCCAGTTTAAATTGGGTTTTCTGTCTCATGCACTTGAACGCATCCTGACTGATATAACTGCATTGTGTACATTTCTATAATTTGGGTTTTTCAGTAATTGAGATAGATAGACCCTTCCCATCATTCATTGCAGTAAGTAAAGTTTAATGATTGAGACAAAAGTACCTGGCAAAAAGGAATGCTGTCCATGTTCTTGAGGGCCCTATAGCCTCTTGTAATGCCATGGAGTGTTAGCTATTACTGTTATTGGTGTTATTATTGTTGGTGGTTGACCTGTTATTCACAGGTTGTTCTCTTCCAGAACAAATGTCTGTTTCCTCTCTGACCCTCCTCTCTACATAAATGAACTGGACAATGTTGATTAGGGCGAGAGGGGCAGCCAGCGGGAATTTTGCGAAGTCCACAAAATGACCTTGAGACCTTTGCCATAGCCTTTCTTACTCTACACTGCTCGGACGTGTCTTAGCCTGTGCTTTGACCTCAGCCATGTTCCTTGTGCTTGGGACGCCCGGGTCCCCGCGTGATCCTGTTGATGGCCTTCAGGGCTCTGTGCATGAGTCAGATAATGCCGTGGAACGAGTCACGTCATCTGGTGGGCTGAGGCAGAGCAGTAGCCACAAAACCCTTTTTTTTCTTTTTCTTTTTGAATTAAGCAAGCAGAACAATGCATAATTCAAACATGAGGAATATGTCAATGTTTGGATGGGAGAGAGTAGACTTCTTAGCAACAACAGCAGAAGCCTGGGACAGAGAATAATGGCTGGAATCGGTGTGCTGAAGAGGATAAACCAGTGGCCTTCCTTCCTGGCTGGCAGGGGACACGCACGCGTACCTTCGTGTGCCCACTCCCTTGGAGCCATGTCACTGAGGAGGAATCGAAGCCCTGGCAGGCTCGGGAGCTTGTCCAGGCCACAGCCCGAGGAGGGATGGCCAGCTCTCAATCCCAGATTGGTCTGATACTAGAGGGTGTGTGTGTGTGTGTGTGTGTGTGTGTGTGTATGTGTGTTTTAAAGATGTTATTTATTTATTCATGAGAGACACAGAGAGAGAGGCAGAGACAGAGGCAGAGGGAGAAGCAGGCTCAATGCAGGGAGCCCCATGTAGGACTCGATCCCAGGACCCTGGGGTCACGCCCTGAGCCAGAGGCAGATGCTCAACTGCTGAGACCCCCAGATACCCCGAGAATGTGTTCTTTACCCTGCTCCTATTCTCTGATACCATGATCATTTCCTTGCCTTGTATGTGATACTATCCTTGTTCCTTGATTATTCTTGCTTTGCACAGGCTTCTTTTTGCTTCCTTTTGCTCCTACTTCCTTTCCCATTAATCAGTGTGCACCGTTTTTGGTGACTGAGCGCCTCCTTCCTCTTGTCCCGCTCCCTGGCTCGCCTGGTGTTTACACAGAGTCCTGCAGGTGGATCGGAGGGGGTGGTCCACCTGCGGAGACTCATGGGAAGATGCAACGTGGAGAAGAAAGGAAGCCTCTGGGTTTTTCGGTCCACCTCCTCCTTCTGTACCCCCAGTGTACTGGCTTTGTCCATTTGCTCCCGTCTGCCTTTCCACCACCCTTGGAGCTCACATTCTGGCATTTGGTCTGGAGACATTTGCATCTACTGGTGTCTTGGCTACAGAGCCCTAACACTTGGAGTGATTTTCAAGAATGTGAACGAGAGCTATGATTTCAGTTACATATTTGGGCTGAGTTGAGAATTCTGAAGAGTAAAGTCCTGGGGGGACAGGATAGCAACTCGGTCGAAGCCTGGCTCTTGGGCTGTGTGATACTCGTTCAATAGGTTTTCAATAGGTTTTGTATAGAAACCTTCATTCTGGAATGACCAGAAGGAAAAGAAGGTTTTCCTCCTGGTTTGGACCAAAGGAAAAGAAGCCAAGCTCTGTCTTCACCTTCCTGAAGTCTTTGGTGACTCCTGTGCATTGGGCAGGAACATGTCCTGCTGTCCAGTTTCCTTTCCAGCATTCTTTAACGTGCTTCTGAAGAAGAATTTGATCAAGGTAGACCAGGACTCCAGGGGTCTGAAGCTGTTCTCCCTGAGTCCATTTATTCATCTATTCAACAGTTCCTGCCTGTGCCCCAACGTCCCTAAATTACATGGACCGACTCTTTTCCTAAAAACTATGGACTCTTTTTACATAAAAATCCACAGAATATATAACATAGCTTTGCATTCAATTTGAGGGGGTGCATGGGCCCTTTAAAGCCCATCTAAGGACCCCTGGCTAAGAACCCCAGCTCTGGGATGAACCATGTTTCTGGCTTAATCATGTTCTTATTCTAAATCAAGGCCTTTTCCATTATAAATAGAGATTCAACCCGGATTCTTGGATGGAACTGTATTCAGCCAAGTTCTGTTTGTTCCTCACTGCAACTTTACACGATGATTAGAAAATAAAGAAAGGAGCTGTGCAGAATTATTCACGACCAAAAAGGTGTCCTTAGCAAAGGCATCATCTTCATCCAGGCCACTTTCTAAGCCTTCCTATCTAGGGTCACTAAAATATTTTACAGGAATTTAAATCCTTTGATTGAAGTAAAGATCCCAGGAGGGGTGGAAAAGATCTCAGTAATGGTTAGGCATAGTAGATTAGGTATTTGCAAAAGGCTTGGTAACTTTGAAAAAAGAAACACCAGTACATTGAGTCCTTCAGTCTGTAGACACGTGTGTGTGTGTGTGTGTGTGTGTGTGTGTATAATGTCTAAAGAAAATGAAAATTTTCACATCTAAAGAAATGAGCATTTCCCTGTGTGTGTGTGTTTTTTTTTTTTTTTTTTTTTTTTACTTCACAGCAATATGACAGCTAATCAGAAAGCTGCCACACTCTGAGGGGTTTCATTGACTCTGTTTTCATATTAGTTAATTAGATGATTTATAGTTCCTCTGACAGGTCGGTGCAGGCTTTGCATTCCTGGAAGGAATCACGCATAACTTGGAGTCCTAGATCCAGGAAGAGAAAACAGAACTCAGGCCTCATTTGCTGTAGTGGTTTGTGTTGGTGACTTGGATGTGTCTGAGTTCTGTCAACATCAACAGAAGTTGGCCAATCACAAAAGAGTGAATAAGATTTTATGCTGACTTTCCTTCTGGTCGGACTCTCACTGCCTCCTGGCCTATTAAGAGTAAGGGGAGAACTCTCCAGCTCGAATGGCGTCGTGTTTCCATGCAGAAAACCGAAGCCTCCTGTAAACTGAGCTGTGGAGGGAAGGGCATCAAATCCAATGGCTGGGCATTTGTCATTTGTTATTAAGAGCAGTGACATAAAGAAAAAAAAGAGGAGTGACGTAATTGGTCAGAGGGGTTCGTCGTCCAGAGTTTTCTTTCTTTTTTTTTTTTTTAAGATTTTATTTATTTATTCATGAGAGAGAGAGAGAGAGAGGCTGAGACACAGGCAGAAGGAGAAGCAGGCTCCATGCAGGGAGCCCCACGTGAGACTCAATCCCAGGACTCCAGGATCATGCCCTAAGCTGAAGGCAGGTGCTAAACCTCCGAGCCACCCAGGGATCCCCCAGAGTTTTCTATAGAAACCTTCATTCTGGAATGTTTTGACCAAAGGAAAAGAAGCCAAGCTCTGTCTTCACCTTCCTGAAGTCTTTGGTGACTCCTGTGCATTGGGCAGTACGTCCTGGTTGGGGCCTGGCCGTCGCACGGTGGCATTTTGGAGAACCCACATATCTCGGTGGCCTGGGTGGCCCCTGCAGGATCCCATGTCGGGCCGAGTGGGGAGAGACTGAAGCTGCATCTGCACTGCCCGGTCCTGGCATCGCCTGCGTGCCAGGGCACCATGCAGAGCCTGGGCTTGCAGGCACACTTTGGATGAAGTCATTCTTCCCTGAAAACCGAGATGGGAAATTTCTCCCGACGTGTAGGAGCTGACTAAGAAGGTTAAGCAAAGCCTAGCTGAGAATCAGGCGGGGAGTGTGTTCTTTCCAGCATAAGTGTAGAAGGGGATCGTGTTGCCTTTACCTCTATTGTTTCCTCTGCTAACAAATTATTAAGGTAAGTTTCCACTGGGGGAAAAATGGGCATTTGGAAATGTACTAACCTACACAGTCATTTAAAAAATTCGAAGACACATCTATGAAGATCAGGCAATGAGCTGGGAATCAGCATTGAAATGTAATTCGTTGGCTTGCGTGCAGATGTCTGGACGGAAGCTCACAGGACTGCCCAGGCTCACTTCCTCTTTCTCTACCTTCCACCCAAAGGACCTCATTATAATGTTTAATATTTTTTCAGTGCCCTCACATTCTCCACATCCCCCCCTCCCCGCAGTCTTGCTCCGGAAAAGATTCTGATCTTGGTTACCTACCCCTGCCACACCTGAATGTGAATGCAAACCTGGTTATTGATACTCCCAGGGGAATCAGAGCGCTGTTCCTTATTTTGAATTGGAAGACTTTGTCTCCTCGGTAGAAGAGGTAGTAGCAACTAATACCTGAGTACGTTTGAAGAATAAACTTGAAACGTTCATGCTTTGCCCTGTTTGTGAATTGCCTGGATTAGTGCTGTGCCTGCAACGCAGAAGCGTGTGTGAGTAAGCCTCATGAACAGCCCTGTCCGGGGGGATGGGGACCTGGCAAAATTCAGGCTTGCCCCTGTTCGCACTGCGGGTTTGGGAAAGTGAGTTCACTGCACCCTTGTACGATCAAACGGTTGGGTTAGATGATCTCCAAGGGCCCCCTTGGACCTGAGCGTCTGAGGAGTGGACGCCGAGTCTCAAAGGGACAAGACGTGTAGACAGATTACAGGTGCCCACCAGTGGGTGGTCTTAGAGTAACAAGGCTGCTTCATTGTGATCTTTGGTTCCCACAAAACCAATACAAAATGGAGAAAATGTTATAATCTTTAGAGCTGGTACCAGACTTTTCCTTGGGGAGGAAACTGCCTTTATTTGGGGAAATACTATGATCAGTCATTGGGAGTTGGTGGCAAAACATTGAAAATATTAGTCTGTAGTGAAAACGTTAGTGGGCAGGAGCCCAAGCCACAGAAAGATGGCTAATCTTCTGAATATGAGAAAGTTGGGGTGCCTGGATGGCTCCGTTGGTTGAGCGTCCAACTGTGGATTGGGCGCAGGGCATGATCTCAGGGTCGTCCGATCGAGCCCTGCATTGGGCTTGATGCTCAGTGGGGAGTCTGTTTGAGAGTCTCTTTCCCTCTGCCCCTCCTCCTGCTCTTGCATGGGTACCTCCTCTCTCTAAAATAAGCAAGTAAATCTTTTTTTTTTTTTTAAAGATTTTATTTATTTATTCATGAGAGACAGAGAGAGAGAGAGAGAGAGAGAGAGAAAGTCAGAGACACAGACAGAGGGAGAGGCAGGCTCCACGTGGGACTCGATCCCAGGACCCTGGGATGATGCCCTGGGGTGAAGGCAGATGCTCAACCCCTGAGCCACCCAGGTGTCCCAAAATACATAAATCTCAAAAAAATGAATATGAGAACGTGAAAGGGAGTTATGTTTTGCTCTGCCCTGGGCAGAGGGGGGAAGAAAATAGAAGAGCAGAGAGAAAAAGAGGGAAAAGAGAGTTTGGAGAGATGGTGAAGACAGAGTGCTCTGTATTCTATAAGGCCAGTAAGAAGACCCTAGAGATATTAGGAACCATAATGTCTAATGTGGGATTTTAATTTGCTTTTCTGTGTGCTGTCTATCTAGTTTCTGTGACCTACTGATCTTTAGCAACTCTGATTTTACTCTCAAATGTTTTTTTTTTTTTAATTTTTTCTTTTTTTTATTTATGATAGTCACAGAGAGAGAGAGAGAGAGAGGCAGAGACACAGGCAGAGGGAGAAGCAGGCTCCATGCACCGGGAGCCTGATGTGGGATTTGATCCCGGGTCTCCAGGATCGCGCCCTGGGCCAAAGGCAGGCGCCAAACCGTTGCGCCACCCAGGGATCCCCTCTCAAATGTTTTTTAAGTGGATTATTTTGTAGACACTGAGGCAAGTATTGAGATTTTGTGTCTAGATTTTTCGACATTGGCCTGGAGATAGTAGGTATGGAAATAAAACCTTGTAGGCCAAGTTTGACAATGAGAACACAGCCTCACCTAGACATTTGCAGAAATCTTAGTAAGACTTTTGTATTTCTGTTGGGCATGGAGTTGAGGGTGTCCCTAATGGATTTTTTAAGATCTAGCCAAATTGAGAGGGCAGATTGGGTGAAGGAGTTACCAGGTGACGTTATTATGGGGTCTCACCTGAAAATCTGTGATGTAGTAATGGTGGATGAGCAGTTTGGACAAATGTGTAAGACGTTGGCAGGTCGAAGAAGAATCTGAATGCGTTCCTACATGCTTTTGATCGAACCTCTGAGGTGATGTGATCGTACCTCATCCAACCCTCAGCAGTGGCCCCCTTTTGGCCGGAGGTTGACTGCTTCAGAGAGATCTGGAACACATCATTTCCTGGTTTCATCTGTGGCCATTTGTAACCCACCGATAATTGTCCTGTCTGCTGTTGTTTTCTAGGATTTCTGAAGGAAATTCTGAGACAAGCAACTCCGTTGTCTATGGAAGTTAGCTTTGGAAATGACAAATGGAAGGTCTATCCTCAAAGAGCGTGCGCCATCCAATCCCAAGTGGATAAAATGTATGCATATTTCACAATTGCTCTGAAAAATGTAGGAAGATCTCAAACTATTAACTAGTGATGGAGTGGAGGGTCCCATCATAGTTTTCATGGATCTAATCTTATACTTTCTCTCTGTAGCATTTATCAAAATTAAAATTCATTACTAGTGTGCTCTGTTATCAATCCCTTTCCTAGAACAGGAACTTTCTGTCCTGTGCCAGGCCCGGAGTAATATAAACTAAACCTCTGAGCGATGGGATGAGAGGTGCTTATTTTCTTCTTTCTGATTTTTCTCTGGTGTTGTAGCTTCTACAAGGACTTATTTTTTCCCCCGCTGATGACGAAATATAAATCTTACCAAAATGGAGCAAATATAATGAAGTATTCTATATTGCTTTTAAGAAAAAAAAGTTATGCCACTGAAGTGGAGACCTGCCAAGACAGATTGAGAAGTGTAGGTAAAGTGGTAGGTTTCCTTTCTTAGACCTAAGAACTTGCTTAGTAGAGGAGGATCCTAAAAAGAGTCTGAAGCATGTTGAGGGCGAGAAGAGTCCATCCTCATGATGGCACGTCATTGACATGGCAGTTTGAGCTGCATGTAGGATAATTACAGTTTGTGTTTTGTTCTCCACCCTTTAGAATTGGGTTTTATTTTGTAAAAAATAAAATAAAAAAAAAATAACAAGGCTTCTACTATAGGATCACTTGTGAGATGTATTACGGTTCAGGATGTATTTCCAGGCCCTGTCATGGTGGAAAGTTGGCTTTTGGAGCTTAGGCTTGGTTTTCATGTTTCTGTGTCTCTAAGTAAACTGGGTAGCTTCCCCTCACCCCCCGGTGATCCGTGACAGATTTGGGGTAGCTGTACTTTTCTCTTTCATGTCAGTTAAAAGGGAAAGAATTTAAATTTACTACATGCCAATCGTATTCCAAAGCCACACTTAGTATTAAAACCACAGAAGGAGTCATTTACATTTGACAGGGGCTGTGGGTCTTAAGCAATGATCTTTTGGCAATCTGTCTTTTGATTTTAGGTCGAAAAGAGCCTTGATGTTGGGATTTCTGGTTTTCAGATGAGGGGCTAGTCGCCTGTTTTGAGAAAAGGCTTGGGGACGGGAACATGTACTTGGCTTCTTCGAGTGCGGGCCTTCTTGGTGGACCACAGTTTGACTTTGTTTTCAGGGTTGCCTTGGTGTAACAAAGCGTCTCTTATGCCTCTGGGGTTGCCCTTGCCAGCCATCACCTGCCAATTGGTTCCTGTCTCCGTAAGTGTTCTGAGTTGGAAAATGAGGTGTGAGAAAGCCTTTATTTGATTCTAGGCCACTCCTACCTTTTGGATACCATTAAATTTGAAAGTTTAGGATGTGGTCTGGTTCACTCGCTCATTTTTTTTTTTTTTTTCACTCAAAAAATACGCATTGTGATATTCTTGGCATGTTTACTATTGCAGGGCACCGTACTAGACGCTACCGAGTTAGAGTCAAGCAGGGGGGACAGGCTCTCTGCCCTTATTACACTCGTAGGATGGGAGGAGAGAAAACAGAAGTCAACTCCAAAGCTCCATGGCCCTTCAGGTGGGGGTCTGATCAGTGCTGTAGTCTGGCCCGGGTGTCACGAGGCCATCTAGGGAGAAGACAGGCTGAGGGGAGGAGGCTAGATGGGAGGGCCAGAGTGCGGGTGACCGCGTGCGGAGGCCTGGCAGTGAGCAGGAGCGACGTATCAGACAGATGACTAGAAAATGCGGGGACTGGAGCTCATAGGGGAAGGTGTGTGCTCCGGGGAGCATTGAATGGAGGTTGGGGGCTAGATCCTGGGGGCCCGGGCCACGTGGGAGACTCTGGACTCTTTATAAGCGAGGAGCTTTCTACTCACCTGGGGAAGATGTGTGTCCCAGGCAGGATGCGTAGGGGACATGCATCACTTTACCTCTAGCTTGACCACCTCTCCTTTAGTCCTCTCCCAATTCTGGAAGTTGCTTCTTTATTGCTCTTTGGTGACCATAGAAGCAACTTGTTGCCTCAGGTTATTCTGTGTCCCAGCCACAGCTGATTGGCTCAGGGTTTGGTTTTTCTTTTTCTTTCCCTTCTTTCTCTTCTCTTCTCTTCTCTTCTCTTCTCTTCTCTTCTCTTCTCTTCTCTTCTCTTCTCTTCTCTTCTCTTCTCTTCTCTTCTCTTCTCTTCTCTTCTCTTCTCTTCTCTTCTCTTCTCTTCTCTTCTCTTCTCTTCTCTTCTCTTCTCTTCTCTTCTCCTCTTCTCCTCTCCTCTCCTCTCCTCTCCTCTCCTCTCCTCTCCTCTCCTCTCCTCTCCTCTCCTCTCCTCTCCTCTCCCCCTCCCCTCCCCTCTCCTCCCCTCCCCTCTCCTCTCCTCTCTTCTCTTTTTTTAAATTTATTTACATTTGAGGGCAGCCCAGGTGGGTCAGTGGTTTAGCACCGCCTTCAGCCCAAGTTGTGATCCTGGAGACCTGGAATCAAGTCCCACATCGGAGTCTGTTTCCGATGGAGTCTGTTTCTCCCTCTTCCTATGTCTCTGCCTCTCTCTGTGTGTCTCTCATGAATAAATAAATAAAATCTTAAAAAAATTATTTACATTTGAGAGAGAGTGTGCACGCACATGTGCACAGGGTGGGCAGAGGGAAGGGAGAGAGAAAACTAGCAGACTCCTCTCTGAGCGAGCACAAGCCTGACGCAGGACTGGATCCCAGGACCCCAAAATCGAGACCTGAGCCCAAACCAATCCTCGGATGTTTAACTGACTGCATCTCCCCACTGGGGTCCCCCAGGGGTTTTTCTTATTTGATTCCTTGGGGTTTGCAATTGAGGATGTTAGTTTTCCTCCCAGTGGCTGCCACAGAGGACCTGCGTGCGAAGTGAAGGGCTGCTGGAGGCACGTGCTGTTGGGTGGCCCAAGGCACAAAGATGGGGGATGAGGCAAATCCGCAGAGAGGATTTAAATTTAAGGTGAAATCAGACAGGACATATTTTTTAGTTTTCCATATGCTCCAGGCCTTGGTTCTTGATCTTTCCAGCATGTATCTTAGCCTTGGATTCCACAACATAATAGTATTCCTCTAAAAACATCTCCTCTCTACTTTTTGTTTAAACGAGCCAGAGTTTGTGTCTGTTACTAATGAAAAAAATTATTCTTTCTGTGTGTGCAGATATTCATAGACATATATTATGATTCTGCTTTAGGCCCATTTTCTGATTGTAAATGAGCCTCAAAGCTTGTTAATTCATGGAAAGTCAATTATCCTCTAGTTTTGTTGAAGATACAAAGGAACAGGAGAAGTCAAATTCATCTAACATTTCTCAAGAATGGAAATGTGACCCAGGGAAACTTTGCTGCGTAAGCAGAAATACTTTAACAAGTTAACGAGATAATTTATGGATTTGATTATAAAAACTTCATAAGAAATGAAATTTTACCTGTAGCGTTCTCTCTCATTTGAGTCTTTATAACCCGCTCAGGTCTTATTTCTTCTTGAAGGTGATGCAAACAGCAATAGTATTAGCATAAATTTTAAAAACGTGGTTTACTTATATGTGTGACCAACTGCATTTTCCTAATTTTGTCTTTGCTGTCTCATCAGCTCTTGGAGAGAGCAGGTTTGCTAATGGCAGGGTCACTCACGCCAGTCTGGCCTCTGGGCCTGCTAATTTGAGTGAACGGTCCCTGCCAACCAGTGCTGAGATTTGAGAAAGTGCTAGCCTGAAGAGTGGGCAAATTAAAGACAATTCCACATTGTGGTGCGATATCCAATTAGTCTCGTTACCTAGTTACTGAGCTGGTTGGGAGGCAGCGTGGTATCTGGGTAAGAACAGGCTCGGTGGATTCAGACTTGTGTGGAAATTCTGCTGCTGACTTCCAACAAGTTACCTGATCTTTCTAACTCTCAACTTTCTTATCCATCAAATGGGGTAATCGTAGGACCTACTGCATAGGAATATTACGATTCTGAAAAATAATATTTATAAAGCAGATGGTAACTTTTTAAAAAAAGGTGTTATTTATTTATTTGAGAGAGAGCGTGAGCGCGAGTGGGGTGGGGAGCGTCGAGGGAGAGGGTGAGGCAGGCTCCCCGCTGAACAGGGAGGCCCATGTGGGGCTCCTTCCCAGGATCCTGAGATCGGGACCTGAGCCGAAGTCAGATGCTGAACTGACTGAGCTGCACAGGTGCCCCAAAGCACGTAGTAGCTTGTAAGGATTAGCTATTCTAGGTATTAATATATTAAAGCAGTTACCACCGTGCCTAGAATTTGCTAAATGCAATGGCTCTTTTACCTACCAAATGTGCTGATTCATAGCCTTAAAACTTCGGTGGATAAACGTCTCCCCTGACCTATCCGTCCTTGGGTGGTAGGTTAAGAGGCCCTGACTTCATCCAACCTCTCATTTAATAGGCAGGGAGACTGAGACCCAGAAGAGTGGCAGGTTCTCAAGGTCAAGCAGTGCCTGGCCGAGCTGGGTCTCAGGGACCGGTCTCTCAATTCAGTCCTTTCTGCACCGCGCTGTTTCACGTGCGGAACACCTAGAGCATTCTTCAGCTACGCTGATAGGCACACAGAGGAGGCATGACATTTATGAAAGACACTGGAGGCCACCACCAACCTCCAAAGTTGTGAACATGGGAATGTTTATCTGGGTCCTTGTTTATCCCAGATCACCATTCTATTAGGGACCACGTTCCTATTAGGATCGTGTTTCCTGTGCAAAGCCTTTTACGTGAGTACAGTTTTACTGAGGTGTCTTCTCTTGCTCGGTGTTGAGTTTTCACAAGCCCCTGAGTTTGTGGTCATGTCGTGGGCATTATTGCACCTCAGGACAAGGAGGGAATCCCCAAGTTTTATTTGCAGAAAGATGCAGGGCCCTCGGGGCCTCGGAACTCTCCCCAACACGAGGCGCACCATCTGGAACATCCCAACGTGCACTTCAGTGAAATTTCACACTAGAGCAGATCTTTGGAATTGCTGCTGCTCCTGAGTGACTGAGACACTGGTTATTAAGTCCTTTAATGGTACCTATTTCTTTGTAACAGTTCTGCTCTACTGGACATGGGTCAGACCACCGTGTTCTGTTGAGGGACCTTTTTTAAAGAGGGGGGTAGCCAAGCATACGTAAGGACAGGCAGTGAGGCTGGGAGAGGGTCGGGGGTCCTGGGACTTGGGTTCTGTGAGGGGAGGTAGTGGGATTCGGTGTATTTCCCCTTGAAGAAAGATGCAGAGGAGTGACAAAGTCTGCCTTCAGGTATTTTAGGGCTGTCAGGAGAGGGAGCGACTTTAGTTACTCTGGCATACTGGATATTTCAGGGAGACATATTTTAGGCTGTTTATAAAAAAAAAAATGAGGTGGACTTGAACAGTAATAACTATGCCAGTCAAGGCGGTTGGCCATCGGGCCCTTAATGAATACTGAGCACTCTGCTAAGTGCTTTCCAGGGATCCCGATCCTTATTTTATAGGGGATGAAACGGAGATGCAGACAGGTTCGGGAACTGGCCCCAGGGCACCCGAAGTGGTGGATCTGTAGGATTCCAGAGCCTTGTGCAGAGCCAACGCTTCCCGCCCAGCACGATGAGAGGTTGTAGGAGGAACAGGTTCTGTGCGAACCTCCCTGCCCTGGATCCCGTCTGCCTGGCCATACGTCCAGGGCGGGGCCTGGTTCCTCCAGTGCTCGGCAAATTATCATGCGATAAGTGAATAAGTGGATCCTGCATTGGGTGGGGGCTCGGATGCTTTGGGCTCCAAGACTCTTTAAAGCTCGCTAACTGGGATGCCCGTTAACTGGTGGCTCAGTCGTTGAGTGTCTGCCTTTGGCTCAGGTCATGCTCCCAGGGTCCCGGGATCGAGTCCCGCGTCGGGCTCCCTGCATGGAGCCTGCTTCTCCCCCTGCCTGTGTCTCTGCCTCTCTCTCTGCATCTTTCATGAAAAATTAAATAAAATCTTTTAAAAAAAAACCCACCTCACTAATCATGGAACAGGAAAGAGAGTCTCATCTCATCCCTTGGCTAGTGGGTGTGAGCCAGTCACAGTCGGCGGGCAAGGCTGGATCTGGGAAGAGGGTAAGAGGTGGTGGCCGTGGTGAGGCTGAGACTGCCCCGGGCCCATCTGGTGGTTCCTGGAGACTTGGGACCACTTTTTGCCCCGAGTACCGCTCACTGCATTCTGTGGAGCTTGATGGGATATGATGATCTTTGTGGAAACGGAAGACTTTAGAAAGTCTCTCAAAAGTGACTCCCGTTGCCTTTGGATTAGAGGCTCCTTTCTAGGAATAATAAACGCCTTATGTTAGTGGCACACTTTGAACAGTCGGATGAAATGTCTCCTTTGATCCTTGAGATAAAGAAGATATAGATCCTTTTTTACAGGAGACACTGAAGCTCAGAAAAATTAAGGGACTCGCTCAAGGTCACATGCAGTTCCAATCTCCCTCGAAGCTGCAGGGTCGGTTATCCTCGCCCTGCTTGGCCTCTCCACCCGGATAGATAATGGGCACCTCAAATCCAGCGTGACCTCCAGAGCTCCTGATTCCTGCTGCTTCTCCAGTGCTCTCTGTCTCAATAAAAGCCATCACGGTGAACTCAGGTGTAATGGTTTCCTATTGCTGCTGCAACAAATTACCACCAACTTACAGCAACATAAATTTTATTGCTTCACAGTTGTGTAGGTCAGAAGTCCTAAGACGGGTTGGCAGGGCTGCGTTCCTTCTGGAGGCTCCAGGGGGAAAAATCCGTTCCCTTGCCTTGTCCAGCTTCCAGGGGCTGCTCAGATTCCACAGATTCTTGCCCCGCATCACTCTGACCTCTGTTTAGATCATCACATCTCCTTCCTTGACTTGACCGTCCTGCCTGTATTTGCCTCTTATCGGGACCCTTGCGAGGATCCGGGGCCTACCCAGATAATCCAGGATAATCCGTCCAACTGCAGATCCATAATCGATTTGCATTTGCAAGCCCCCTTAATCGTAGAAGATAGCATACTCACCGGCTTGGAGACGACATGGATGTCTTTGGGGGCCGTTATTCTGCATCCCACGCCACGTTCTAGGGCCCAAACCAAGGTCCTGCCTCTATTTTTCCCTCCGTTCCATTAGCAAGTCCCGTTGGGCTCTCTGCTCTCGGCCCTTGCCCACACCCCCTGTCACCTGGGCCGCTGATGCTGACCCCGCCTGTCTGCTCACCCTACACCCACTGACCTCCCCACTCTGTTCCCTTCATAGCAGCCGGCGTGACCTTTAAGGTCTGGGTTAGGGCCCGCTGCTCCTCCGCATGGGAGCCATGCACGTTTATATCTCAGAAGGATCTCTTTGCATGGGTTAGGGCCCCTACCGTCTGGCCCTCTTGCCTGTCTCCCTGCCCCTCTCCCTGACCCCACTGATTGCCCTCTGGCCACACCAGATTTCCTGCTGGGTCTTAAACATGCCGGGAACATTCTTCACTCAGATAATCTTCGTGGCTTACTTTGAACCTTCTTTCATGTCTCTGCTGAAATTTTATCTGCTCAGCGCCGCCTTCCATGTCAGCCTGTCCGCCCTGACACTGTTCTTGCGTCCTGCTTTATTTTCCCATCTGAACACTTAGCATTCCTGACAGTAGAGTGTGTGTGTGTGTGTATGTGTGTACGTGTGCAAGCATATCATCTGTCTTCATGAGAGGATAGTTCTAGGAGGGCAGAGAATTTTGCATTTTCTCAGAACCTGGTATGATGCCTTGTGTGTAGTAAGAATTTAATAACTACAGAAATGAAAGAGGGGTGCTTCTAAGATTTATTTATTTTAGAGAGAGAGAGAGAGAAGGAGAGAGAGTGTGTACACACACAAGCAGGGGGAAGGGAAGAGGGAGACGAGCATCCTGGAGCAGGCGCCCGGCTGAGCATGGAGCCCGATGCCAAATCCCAGGGCCCTGGGATCATGCCCTGAGGCAAAATCAAGAGCCAGCCCCTTAACCGACTGAGCCACCCGGTGCCCCGAAAGCTTCTGGGTCTGGGTAGGTATGCTCTCCCCGCCCCTATGTTTTATCACCATAGGTGCTTAAAGTCAAGTACGCTTTTGTAACAAGAAAGTCTGGTTTTCTTGACTCTTGCCCCAGTACCAGGCAGCGTGGGTCGCTTGTGTCCCTGTATCTGCCGCGAGGGGGACAGGCAGACGGGTGAACGGCTTGTCGCTCCACAGCACAGATGCATCGAGCTGTTCACAGAGAATTTCCCATTGTGCCTGGCGCCTTGGGAGCTTCCTTGGCTAGCTCTGCCCCACGTGCCATTGTGGGCACACATTGGTACCCCCTGGTTAGAGAGGGTGACCCTGCACGTAGTGCTCGCACACCCCAGAGCTGCTCCTGACTAAGCATCTTTTCTGGGTGAATATAGGGGGGAGGGGGGAGGTGATTATGCTTGAGGGTAGCCAGTTGATCCCAGAACACCTCACAAGACTCTGGATGTGTGGGTGAGCAACGAAGCAGGTGCCTGAGCTCCGGGAATGGGTAGCATCCTTCCCAGTTAGTCCAGCCGGAGTGTGTTGAGCATCCACCATGAGCCAGGGACTGAGGTGAGGGCAGGAGACACTAAGAGACCCGCGTGGCCTCCATCGGTGCTGCTGGCATCGTGGACCTGCAGAAGCTCAGGCCCCACCCCGGATTTCCTGACTCAAAAGCTGCCTTTTAGGCAGATCCCCGGGTGATTGATCGACATGTTAGTATTTAGGAAGCAGCACTGTGCGGAGCGTGACAAACCACAGGCAGGGGGTTATTACGTGCAGTACCGTTGAGCTAAGGGTGGGAATAGTGGGAAGCCCAGCTGTCCAGGGAGGGACCTCAGGTCCAGTGAGTGTGGGACTGTGCTCGTGTGTGTGGTACGTAGTGGGTCGGCAGGGTGGCATTGACAGCAAAAGCCAACGGGATGAAGTACTAGCTGGAGGTGAGCTTTAAAAGGAGATTTTAAGAGCAATAATAATAACAGCTACCACTTATGGACCACCCAAGAGCGCTGTAATGAGTAATAGTAACCACTTGTATACCTTCTTAGCATGTCTCAGGCCCAGTTCTACTCATTGGAACTTCTAACACGCTTAGTTTACTGCATGGGCCCACTTTAACCCTCACAGGTCTCTATGAGGTTGGCCTGATTATTCTCCCCATTTGTCAGATAAGGAAACTCTTGCAGAGGTCAGGTCATCTGCTCCAGGTGGCAGATGTCAGCAGTGGGATTTGGATTTGCCTTCAAAGCCTGGTCCATTAACTCTATAACCGCTCTTACGGTTAATAGCGCTTCCGTTCCCTAGACTTAGGGGTCAACATTTCGCCCTGTTTTCTCTCTCAGGGGTGAGACTTCCTCACCAACAGCATTTGGGATTCTCCAAAGAGGAAAGGCACATTCTTGGTCTCAGGTACAGCGGTGAGGTCCAAAGATTGGAAAAGTGAGGCCAACAACATTGAGCTGGGCTCCTGGCGGTGGTTCCTGACGCACGAGGTGAGCCTGAACCTGGAGACTTGAGGCTCCCCTGTCTGCCCTTCCCCCCTGGGGAGCCCGCCTTGCTGCTCATGGGGTGCGGATAGAGAGCAGGAGTCCCGTTGGTGTCCCCGTGATGAGGAAACCCCACGCACCCTTGCAAGGTGCAGCGAAGAGACGACCAAAAGAGTTCGAGAAGTTCCAGATAGAGATCTTTTAGCTGGCATTGACCGGGCCCCGGAGGGGCCTCTCTCCACTGGCAGTTGCCACCCTCCCCCACGTCCCTGGAGGGCGACAGGCCTTACCCCACCTACTGCCATGAAATGCTGCTTTGACTTATTCCTAACAGGGAGCCAGCCCTGGTCTTCACAGCAGCTGCCATGCTCTTCAGCAATGAGCGCGAGGTCGGCCTGTCCCCAGCTTCTTTTCCTTTTGTGACAGTGTTCAAGAAAAGGCTCTCTCATTGTCCCAGTTCTCCCTCGTGTGCACTGGAGAGCCTGCTTGCTCCCTGGACTTTTTAGAGAGCTCTTGTTGGTCACATACTTCTTCGGGGGGTTTCAAATTTGTTTAAAAAAATTAGAGGAGGGGCACCTGGGTGGCTCAGCGGTTGAGCCTCTGCCTTTGCCTCAGGATGTGATCCCGGGGTCCTGGGATCGAGTCCCGCATCGGGCCCCCACGGGGAGCCTGCTTCTCCCTCTGCCTGTGTCTCTGCCTCTCTCTCTGTGCCTCTCATGAATAAATAAATAAAATCTAAAAAAAAAAATAAGACTGGGGGAAAAATAAGTTGTTCGCATACAAACTGTACACCTGCATTGTCCAATACAGTAGCCGCCCGCTACATGTGGCTGCGGAGCGCTTGAAATGTGGTCAGTCTCAATGAGATGTGCTATAAGAGTAAGGTACCCACCAGATTTCAAAGACTTAATACCAAAAAAATAAAGTAAAATGTCTCATTAATAATTTTTTATATTGATGACTTGGTGAGTGATAGTATTTTGGATATATTAGGTTAGATAAAATCTGTATGAGCATAATTAGAATAATAATGACGTCTCCTCTTTATTTTTACTTTTTAATGTAACTACTTGAAATTTTAAATGGCAAACATGGCTTAGATTTGTGGGTAACGTTATATTTCTCTGGGATGGTCCCTCAACCTGTTTGACCAGTAAGGTTTGCAGCTGATAAGGTTTGCTGTCATCCATTCTTAGAGCTGAACATCAAGTGGGTTTAGTACCCCCCACCGCCCCAGGATTTCCTCTCCCCTCCTCACCCCTTTGTGGTCCTGGACCAACCCAGTAATCAGGTCCTGTTGAGGTTTTAGTCATGGAGACTGTTGATCACTGAGGGGCTCCTGGCTGGTGTTGCCTCATCTTCTGGTCTTTCTCCAGGAGCCTCAGCAGGTGCCCCCAGCTAGCCGGCCCTGAATGTAGTGACCTCACAGTTCTGACGTCAGCCTCTTCCTTCCCTTCCCTCCACCTCCCTCCCCTCCTCTTCTCGCTTCACACTGTCCTGGAGGGATCCCATCCGTGCTTGTGGGCTTCGTTTATCATCTTTGGATGGGTGACACTCAAATTTGTGTCTCCTGCCTCATCCCCTCCTCTGACGTCATGACCTCAGCCCCTTCCTGGAGGATGACGCTGTAGGTACCTTGAAAGCTTATATTATGCCCTCAGTGGGACCCAGACTCTTCCTCCTCCAATGTGTGTTTTACCCGTTTTGTCTTCAGATCTTAGGGAATGGTGTAACCTCCACCCACTTTCCCCGTCAGCCTCCCAGGCAAGAATACCCCTGATGCTCTTGCATCCCTCCATCTAGTCTGTGTGCGGGTCCTTGTCAATTCGATTTCTTGTGTGGGTCCTTGTCAATCCTTTTGAGTGTACCCTTCTCCATACTCTCTGCTGCTCTAGCTCAGGACCCCATCTCTCGCTCTGTGTCTGCCTCAGTTGCCCCACTCCCCTCCTCATCGCTGCCAGTTTTGTTCTCCTCTTGGCCATTCCCTTCAGTGCAGCTGTGATCGTTTTCGAGGACAGAGATATTTGCTCTTAGGATCAAATCCTGCTCCTTTACGTGGCCTCCAAGGACCCTCATTTTCTGGCTGCTGCCAGTGCTTCCAGCCTCATCTCTTGCTCGCCCTCCCCTCCATCAGCCCCAGCTCCCTGCACACCAGCCAAACTGGAGCCTCTCTCTGCCTCGCAAGTCCACCCTTGCTTGGCCCTGGCTGGTTCTGTTTAGGTTGGGTGCTCCTGCTGGGCTCCAGGCTTCCTCTCCACTGCTGTGCTGACAGTCACGCCGGGCCGCAGTGGTTGCTTTACCCGGTTCTCCTTGCCCTGCATTCCACGAAACCAGAACATCAGGGAGCCTGTCCTTGTTTATCTGCATCACAAGGATCCTGTGCAATGTCTAACCCATACTGTAACCTCAGGAAATCTCTGTGGAGTGAATGAATAACGAATTCAGCTATTAGAGGTAGTTATGACATTGGATGGCAAGGGGAAGTGGGGCTCTCATCCCTTGGCCCCTTGCCTGGGGGTGGGGTAAGAGCACAGCCACTCAGAACAGTGCCGGCTGGCCACCACCCTGGACGGGGTTCTGCTCCACCAGCGAATATCCACTGTGTAGTTGCTGGATTGGGGGAAGGCCCAGGGTCCCAGGGACCATCTACCAACCATGAGTATGGTCAACTGGCCCATACTGGTGAAAGACCTCATGAAGGAGAGTTCACACTTAATGACTCAAAGTCCTTGTTTTGCGTGCCTGTGTGACCAGGCATTTTCCCGACCTGCTTTCACCTGAGCTTCCTAAGACCCAGTGGCAAACTTGGAGCATTTTATAACTGAGGTGTACATGAGACAAGATCTCTGTGAGAGCTGATGCCCTTCTGGCTGTGCAGCACTCCCGAATCCCGGAACAATGTATTGAACTTCTAGACAGTTGAAAGGAATGATGGCCAAGGGTGAGGCTGGGATGCTGAAATGTGGGAAATGGGCTTTGTTTCTTGCTGGACTGGGTGTTTCGTGTCTCCTTGAAGATGTGATTTAGGAGTATGAGGTATCAGCTAGACAGCCAGTTAGTGGCCAGTCCAGTCCTGCTTCCTGCCCTCGGAGCCTCCCCCTCCGCTGGAAGACGCGGAAAGCATCTCGTTGTCCTTCTGAGCTGTTTTTGCACTGCCTTTGCTCTGCATCCCCCCAGCTGGCTCACGGCTTCGGCTTCGGTAGGACCTGAAGATTTGAAAACGTTTAGGTACAGATACAACAGGGGGATGGAACACTGGCAGCTTGTGATTAGAATACGAATGGTTGTTTGGGACTCAGATTCACATTGAACCTCTTTCAACCTGCGGGGTGAGATTCTGTGGTCCATCTGGAAAGAGCCACAAAGCATCCTTTGTCGTCTTCTTTTAGTACCTAGAATACACTCAGAAGATCAGAAGCGTGTTCCTCCGAACGACAAGCCATGTGTTTCCCATCAGCAAACAGCAGACTCTTTTGTAGCCGGGCTCAAGATCTTTGTTGTTGACTGCTTCTGGCATCTTCTCCCATTTTGTGGGTCTACGGGATGATGCCTTTTTGTTTGTTTGCTTTCTCTTTAACACCAAGATCTGCTTCATCCCGGTGTATTTTTAAATTCCAGTCAGGATATGCAACTCGTGTCCGTGCTGAAGTGTTCACTGACACCCACCAGACTAGCTTCCTACTTTTGATTCCCAGTTTCTGGGTTAGAATCCTATTTAGACAGATGGAGCCAATTGAGTGGGGCCCACTGAAAAGCCATATTCGGTTAGTGTAAATCTTCCTGCTGATGTTGGAGACAGCAAGGTCTCCTGGGATTCCGTCTGGAAATCTTATTGGATTTGCAAGGCTTAAGTTAATATAGGAACCCCCCCCCCCCCAAAAAAAACAGTGTAGGATAGCATAGGGCCTCCTTTCTTTGCCTTGCAAGACATTTTCAGAGGTCTGTCTCAAGAGTCTTGCTGATAAGGAAGTTACTTCTAATATTTCAAGAGAAACAACACAAAAACACGTCTATTTTCTTGATACTTTTTCTGCCCGTGCCCTTTAATGCCTCTCCCTTACATTCCTTTTCCTCTTTCACTCACTCATTAACCTTAGGCCCCTGTTTCGAATGGCATTAATTACTAACCATGAAACTTGGTTAAGTAGTGCCCATAAGGGAAAAGTCTTTCATTTTCCCCCTGCTTTGATGAGGAATGAATGTCTGTCCCTTATAGACATAATTGAATACATTTCATGATGAACATTTTTTTTTTTTTTACCCCTAAATCAAGTGAGCATCTCCTTGCTCACATAAAGGATCCGATTCTCTGATGACTCTTGTTCTGGGAAGCAGCATCCAGCAGAAGAAAGGCAGAGCCAAGGGTTTGAGGCCCAGCTCTGCTGCTATTCTGAGCAAATGGTGTCACTGCTCTGTACTTCCAGTAACTCGTCTGTGACGTGGAGTTAATATGATGGACCTTCCCACGTTGTGTTGAGAATGAAAAAGAACGAATAAGTGCTTAGCACCTAATGGACATTCAAGGGGTAGTTCTCAACAACTCCAGCCAGGATCTTTGATAAGCATCTTATCTTGGTCTTCTTGAGTCCAGCAAAGCTATTATGTAATCTTCATGCCTTCGCTAAAGTAGATGGTGTTCTTTCAAAACTTGCTCAGGAGGCCTGTAAGAAACCGATGACCACAAAAGTCAAAGTTTCTCAGTTTTTCACTGATGCTTTTAACAGGGAAGTTTTGAGGTACAAAACAGGTTTCTGGAATCATCTTTAAGATGTTTGCATTCTCATTGCGACCGACTATGTGAGATGCATGGCCTCAACAATGTGGCTGGATGTATACACGAGGAAGCTGGTGTCGCAGCTGCCCAGGGAGCACGGAGAGGCCCAGAGAGCTTCCTCTGGGAAGAAATGATGATCCCTGGGGCTTGGGCTTTCAACCAATGGGAAAAGCTGTCATGGGGACTCCAGGGCATTAGTCATATTTTTATGGGCAGCAGAGTGGATCTGTATCTGCTTGGAGAAAAGTGTGAATTTCCTACTCTCTTGTGCACAGAGGATGGTCAAGGGGGGACTGTCATGGACTGATGTTTGTGTCCCCCCTGCCCCACGATTTCATACACTGAAATCCTAATCCCCAGTGGTGGGATTTGGAGATGGGGCCTGTGGAGGAAAGTAGGTGGTGAGAGAGGAGCTTTATTATGGGATTAGTATCCTTATCAGAAGAGACATGGGAGAGGCAGAGCTTGCTTCCCCCGTCACTTCCATTCTTTCTTTTTCTGCCTCTCTCTTTCTTTATCTTTGTCTTTGTCTGTCTCGGCCATGTGCGGATACATCAAGAAGGTGGCTCTCTACGAGTCAGACAATGGATCTGCAAGTTCCTTGACCTTGGACTTCCCAATGTCCAGAATTATGAGAAATAATCAAATAAACTGTGTGTGTTAAGTGGGCTTTTCTATTTTCTATTTTACTGTGTGGTGAAATAATAAACATTTATTGTGTGATTATGGCATGCGCTGTTTTCAGCCTTTTACGTAGATTTCCTCATGTATTCCTCACCGTGCTGCTGAGGAAGGTATTCTTTCTGGAAGCTTCAAAAGGTTGGAATAAAGATTCCACAGAAGCACTCGATCATGTGTCAGTGGTTATGAGGTGACCCGATGATGGAATAGCCGACTGCTCATTCAGGGAGGCAGCCTCCTGCTGGTGCTAGGAACCCTGGGATGTGTGCCTGGAGACTGTCCACACCAGGTAGGTGGCCATGTGCACACCCCCCCAATCGCACTCATCACATCAGGACACACTCGATGATTTTGTGTCATCTTCAGGGCTCTAGGTGACCCAGCTTGGTCCTCTGTTACTGTGCCCATGTCTCTCTTTCTTGTACCCTGCTCTGTTTCTACATAGTAGTTACTGCTACCTGACGCTATGCTACGTGGAGAGCAGAAGGTCCAGCTAATAGTCCCAGGTGAGGATTCCCACCGCATGAAGGATGGTAAAGAGCACAACAGTGCCAACGTATGGGCTCCAGGTCAATGCATATAGCACTCGTTGGAACAGCGCTTAACTCAGAAAGGAGAAGTGACGCAGCAAGATCAGCATCTGTGTGTGTGCCAGTGGGTCCCTCCAGATGACTGACACTGGGGGCGTGGACTGCATGTACCCTTCCATTGGCAAGGACCCCATTCTCTCCCTGAGGAGAAAGAGGGCAGTGGGGGACAGATATCCTAATGGATCTGGCCAGGTGCCGTAGAACACATACTTAATGCAATACAAGGAAATTTGCTGCCTACCCAGAAGAGGGAACACCTTCCAGTAAGGAAGAAGAATTCGGGTCCCAGGGGCAGCTTACCACCCGGCTTCCATGTAAGGGAATGACCCAGGCCCAGAGCACCCATTGGTTGTCCTGGGGAGCTTCCCTAGTAGTCCACCTTCAACTCTCACTGATGCCAGGAGAAATGAGTGGACAAACAACGCGAATCATGGTGGATAGGATTGATGGCTGCCCCGGACATGGAGGTGGATGGATATCCTGTGTGCTCTGGGTGGGATTCCAGCCTCACAGGGCCTCTCTTCCCAACTGAGATGGCATGTGGTCAGGGCCACTAATAGGACCTTTTAAGGAGGGTGATTGGACCTCTCCAGGGTGTGCCTCTTGGCCATGGGCCCCAGGGATCAGGGTTTAGCCAGCTAATGGTCAAAGAATGAGTATGAATGGGGACAGTGGCTTTACCAATAACAGTGTGTGGATTTTCTCGCCTTTGTCTTGATCTTCCCCAAATTGTTGGTTTCCACTCAGCGAGAGTTGTTGGCTATGACAGACCCCACCCTGTCCTGCCAGAGGGTAATTAAGGGAAGTCTACTTACCCATCACCAGCTTGTCTAGCTTGTGGATCATCTTTTTGAGGGCCTGTATGCTATTCTGGAATCAAAACTTGGACAGTTGGATGGAACCAGTCGTTAGTCTGCCCCTTGGGAAGGGTGTCCCCCGCTGCCCTATGATGAGCCAGCAGAGTGGTGACCCTCCAACCTGCCACGCAGTTATCCACGTGGACAGTGGGTCCTAGGACGCTGAGGCAGCAACACTGTTCTTCAGGGGAAACGCATTCCATCACCTATTGAGGTCTACAGAGAAATGTATTCCAGGGGAGAATAAGTGACCCCTCCTCAGGGTGTGGTTGTTATGTCATTGGCTTTCGCGGCCTGTTGTTGCCAGCTTGTGGCTTGAGGAGAAAATATACACATCTGCCTCTGCCCAAATTGCGTGTATGAGTAAGTAACACCTTACCACATGAGGGGCCCTTTCCAGTCACGTTATGGGTGACATTAAAGCAGAGGACATCGGAATGATCTTGCACCTTAACTTGTGTGAGTGGGATCACTCGGGTGGATCCATTGATGGCCTGAGGAACTCCTGTGTCTTTATGGATTAGCCAGGCCACCATGATGGGAGTGTGAGGTAAAAGGGATCTCAGCTTTGGGTGCCAGAGCCAGTTTTGTTTCTGGTTGTCTCCCTTTGCTACAGCAATGCTGACTTAGATGAGGGCGTTATCATCAATCCAGACATCACTATGGGTTTTGGGTGGGGAGAGAGAGATCCCCATACATCCTGAGGCTGGAGATACTCCTCTGTCACTTGAGGTATAGAGTATCCAGGGATGGCCATCTAGACCTCCTGTCCCAAACCAGGGGCCGGCGCCTCCTCAGGAACCCATTGCTCTAGCTGTTTCACCCAATACTTTCCTCCCCATCATTCAATCCAGACTAGGAGCTTACATCTTCTACAAACTTTGCATGTCCTGTGTCATCACCCACCAGTACAGGGGAGCTGGAAGTTCCTGACACTACCAGAGGAATTCTGGTATTGTGGCTTTCTGCGACCCCCTTATCTAATTGAAGGCCAGTGTGGTACCTGAACACGTGGCAGAAATTTCTCTTCAGCATGACTAGGGGCGGTGTTGACATGTGGGTGTCATATGGGGATAGCAGTTCCATATCCAGAGTAGGTGTTAACGGCTGTGAGTCACCAGAGGAATCCACAGCTGGGTATTAAAAGTCCAGTGTGATCAATCTGCCAAATCCTAGCCTGCAGGTGCCCCTGCAAGCATGTGCTAATTCTCTTTGTTGTACTACTTGGGCCATTGGCAGGAATCACAAAATGGCACCACATCTTGGCTTTTCCATCTTGGAGGATTATCCCGCTGGATTTGTCCCATTTCTGCATTTGAAGTGGGCTGCCAAAACCGGTTTGCCTATGCACCCAGCTGGCTACCAGTATAGCTTGTTGGCTCAGAGTTCCATTCACGTTCTGGTGTAAAAGGTCCTTTGCCATGGACATCCACATGCGGCAAGGTGTTGCTGTGGTCCTTGTCCCCAGACAGAGGATACCTTAATAGTCTTGAATTGCCAGTCTCCTGACCCAATGGGTAGACTTACCATAGTCCAGGAATCAGTGAAGATTTAGTGAGGTTTGTTTTGAGGGGAGGGTGGCTTGCACAGCCATCACCTCTCCATACAGTCCATTGAGGAAAGCATCCTTCTCTAGTTTCCATTAAGAGGTGGCCACCCATGTGGTGGATGGCCATGGCGGCCCACTGGACTACTCCGGCTTTCAATTTTGCAGAACCATCGGCAAACCAGGCCATGCTTTCAACCAGAGCCTGTCCAGGTGGTGGTCCCCAAGTGGCTGGGCGGGGGCGGGGGGGGGAGCACATCCCCTACCAGATGCTCTGTTCCCTCTGGCAGGTTTACCACCTGCTCAAGGGGTCCACTGATCCCATGGGGTCCTGGCCTGGCTCCGTCTTGGATGTACCATTTCCATTTGATGATGGGACTCTGCCGGCTTGTCCGATTTTATTAGTGGGATTTGTGAGAACCCGGGGAAGGAGGGTCACCTCAGGCCTCAGGGTCACACGAGGTGGTGAGACAGTCAGTGTTTACTGGAGCCTTCAGTGAGAAGCCACGGGTCACGGGCGTGCGTTAGGCAGGGGCTTCAGGCGGCTCGCATGACCACAGTCGGGGAGACTGGCCCCCGGTGTCGTGCCCTGCTGCCCAGGCCCACTCAGCACGTGGGCTGTCGCGGACGCCCGCATTCCAGAGACCTAACAAATTCCAGAGGTGCAAGGCCAGGGGCTGCGCTGCAGTTTGTCGAATGGCTTCTCACACTAGATGTTGAGAGAGCCCCGTTCTGAGGGGGGTGCCGGGACGCCCCGAGGGTACGGCCAGTCTCCAGTGCCCAGAGAGGCCCGCTAGCTCTGGCGCTTCCAATCCGGGGGTGCAGCCAGCCTTTCCAGAATGTTCCATCGACTCCCATTTGTGGCCCCTGGGGGGGTGCGGTGACTGGACTCCTGCGGTGCTGAAGAGTTTCCCTGGCTCCTCCGAGAGTCTGCTGGTTTCTTTCCATGTCATGAAAACCATCCATCTTCAGGCCAACCAGCTCGTGCAAAAACTCTTTTAAAACTACCTTTTACAAAAACCTGTGCAATTTTGATATGATAAAAGTAGTATTTTCTTCTTTCGGCAATTTGGAAAAGGAGGGGAAGAGAACGTATGGCCAACCCCTCGACACGGACGTGCAGTGGCGAAGGTTCTAGCACAGTGCCCTTTCCTCTGTTGGCTGAGTTTGTCCAGTCGGGCAAAGCTGTGCATTTTGCGTGTTGTCCCTTGGCTTGTTTTCAGAAAGCGTCCAATACCGGGTGTCCACTGGCAAGGCAGGAACGAACTGGGTGCTTCTACCTCCATTAGCTCCTTCCTACAGCACTGTGGTGAGGTGCACTTTCCTGTCCTTTTTCTGCAGTTGGGGGCAGGAGAGCTCAGGAGGTTTTTGTCACTTGCCCAGATCATAGAGCTAATAAGAGCCAGAGTCAGAATCCATCTGGCTCGGGGCTGACTTCAAAACCTATGTTCTTTTGACTTTGCATTTTAATGGCCATCAAATATCCTATCTCATTATACCACGATGTCAGGTGAGGACATCCATGGCGGGGGTACCTGCCAACTAAGGCCGACCTCCTCCTTTCTGGCTGTTTCTGTCTTCCAGGCCCAGCTCCACACACAGCCATGAGGGAACGAGTTCTGCTTTCCTTCCCGGCAGAGACTTTGATGCATGAGGCTCTGCTATAGTGCTGGGTGCACATGATTGATTCCAGGTGTCACACGCGTCCCGGGTTGTGTTGTGGTGTAGGAGCCCCCACGACCGTGCTCTTGAAAAGCTTGGCTCTGTCCAGATTGTACCCCTGACTCTGTGATTTGATTGCACACCCCAGGCTTTCCTGCCCTGGCTCCGCTGAAGAGCTCGGCTCAGGATGGGGGCCCTCTGAGGCCAGGCCTTTGTGTGCTTGCTTGTGTGCAATCTTCTGGAATCCGCTGCACAGGGCTCAGAAGCAGCTCAGAAGCAGCTCTGCCTGCCCCTACCAGGCTCACGCCAGAATTCTTAACACAGGTGCTCTGTTTCAGAAGTTTATATCCTTCGTTGTAAATAGCTAATAAAAAGAGACAGCTACAGGCCATTTATAAAGGCACTTCTGGAATCCAAATTCAGGAGGTTTACTAAATGCCGGCAGCCTGGTCAATAGCCGTTTTAAATGCATTTATTTCTGTTGGGAGGCAAACTTTCTTCAAAATAGCTTTGCTGTCAATAGATTCTTTGTTCCTTGATGTATAGTTTACAAATAAATGAATTTATAGGACTTGCTAATGTGTGAGGATTTTGAAATTAGTGCTAAATTTGCAGTCTCTAGTATATTATCTAGTCATCTATGACAAACTCAAGCTTAATCTTATTAAGCAGTATCTTCTGGGATTGTGTGTAGAGATTCCTAGGCTAATTCTATCCCACTTGGTTTTTGCAGGAGGGAACAATCCTCCAGGGGACTGTTCAGCACAGTGTGTGTGTGTGTGTGTGTGTGTGTGTGTCTGTGTGTGAAGTATTTCTTTTAGATGAAGAGGACCCAGAAGATGCCTGGTAATAAATAGCTTTCACAGTTGGTTAAGTATCGAAGCTGGGGAGGCATTGGACTTCAAAACTCTATGACAGCTTTTGTGTATAACAATTCCGGGAACCTTTTTATTGTTGTTTAGAAAAGGTTTGAAAAGAAAAAAAAAAAAAAAAAAAAGAAAAGGTTTGAAATATTTGCGAAGTTGTGTCTTTCTTTTCATTCCCTTGGTTGGGATGATTTCGAATTGCAGACTTTTTCACTGACCCTTCGGTGAGATATTCACCCCCCCCCCCCCCCCCCCCCCGCCCAAAGTTTGCTGAGTCTAGAATGGCAGTCCTCATCCATATCCTCGTAATCATCTTGGCCATTATTTTTATCTAATGTCAGAGTCAGCTCCCGGGCCCTGAAAAATAGCATCTTATTTAATCTTTACAATAGCTCGTGAAGCTGATATTTTTAGCTTCCTCTTTTTTTTTTTTTTTTTGAATTTTATTTATTCATGAGAGAGACACAGAGAGAGAGGCAGAGACACAGGCAGAGGGAGAAGCGGGCTCCATGCAGGGAGCCCGACGTGGGACTCGATCCCGGGACCCCAGGATCACGCCCTGGGCTGAAGGCAGGCGCCCAACCGCTGAGCCACCCAGGCATCCCTAGCTTCCTCTTTTTTTATTTTTTTATTTTTTTATTTTTATTTTTTTTAAGTTTTTTTTTTTTTTATTTATTTATGATAGTCACAGAGAGAGAGAGAGGCAGAAACACAGGCAGAGGGAGAAGCAGGCTCCATGCACCGGGAGCCCGATGTGGGATTCGATCCCGGGTCTCCAGGATCGTGCCCTGGGCCAAAGGCAGGCGCCAAACCGCTGCGCCACCCAGGGATCCCGCTTCCTCTTTTTATTAGAAACCTAACACTCAGATTGGTCCGGTACCTTGGTCAAGACTCTGTGACCAGGAAGTGACAGATGAGGGACTCAAAGGTTTGCCTGCCAGGGCGCCTGTACCCTGCTGCATGCCTTGCTGCTGGCCTGTCTCTTTGTGCAGAGAGGAGGTAACGGTCGGGTCATGGGGCCACCTGGTAGAAATTTCTGCAGAGTTGGTAATTTCTCTTAGGTTATGTCTGCCTGGGAAGCCTGAGTGTTTGCAGGGATTCCTACCCCCTTTGTAGGTGCCTTCAGTTATCTGCTGCTTTATACACCTCGTGTCTGGGAGAGTTCTCGGGATCCACTGGCCAGCTGCTGGCACATCAGCAGACTTTCTTTAACTTGCTCTAAATACACATGCCCACAGGTAAAGTGTGTTGGTAGAGACACATTTCTAGGAGGCGGGTGACCTAAGTGTGGATCAAAAAGCACCATATAGATTGAGATGGGATCCAAACAATTTCAGCGAAAGTTCAGGCCCCTATTTTGTTTAAAGTAGAAGCTTCCAGTAGAGCAGAATCAGCTCCCCCACCACCCCCCAACCTCTCTGAGCTCAGAAGACTTTGATTTCATAATCTGGCTACCGTTCTCATGAAGTTGTGGCCATGCTGGTGCCAAGAGCATATGCGGGTCGCCGTGGGTTTCAAGCTGGTGACTCTCTAGACTGGAGATCCTTCTAAGGGATTTAATCCTGTAGCCAAAGCCAAATGCTTGTCTGGTTCAGCAGGAATTGTCTATTTAAATATGCTGTTCTTGCTTTCAGCTGCTTGTGGCTCTGCATTCACTGGCGTCCCGAGGAAGTCTCCGCCAAATCCTTGACCCAGACGCTCCTTGTTAAGCTATTGGCATGAACCTTAATGTACTGGCATGTAGCTAAGTGACCCAGGAGACTTACCTAGGTGCAGTCGCATCATCTTAAGAACAAATTTTCAGTCTTTTGTGGTCAAACGTCAGTCTCGGTGCTGCTCAGACATATGTCAAGAAGTATCTCCATTCCCTTAAATGTATGCCATGCCCCATGTGCCATGACAGGTCTTGAGGATGTGGAGGAAGAAAAATGCACTGGTCCTTGCTCTCAGAGATCTTACAGTCTAATGAAGAAGATCATAATCTCAGAATGTCAAAAGAATGCTAATTGAGAAAATGTCACTTTTTTTTTTTTTTTTAAACACGAGAAAAGGTGAAATCATTTTCAGAAGGGCCTGTGAAGGGGAGGTATCTGGCCCTTTGGAAGACAGGCACGTCGAACCTGTAGTGCACGTTAATGGGGTGTTACAGCGGAGTGTCCTTGCAGTGATGTGTCCTGAGGACAGAGTGTAGGGCACTTCCCAGGTCATGGTAGGGCCAACCAGGAAGTCAGACAAATGCATGTTTCCAGGAAGAGTCAGCATTAAAAAAACAGGTGGAGGCGGCTGGGTGGCTCGGTTGGTTGGGTGTCTGCCTTCGGCTCAGGTCGTGACCCCGGGGTCCTGGGATCGAGCCCCCCGTTGGGCATCCTGTGCAGCGGGGAGCCTGCCTCTCCCTCTCCCTCTGTCACTCCCTCTGATTGTCCTTGCTCTCCCTCTCTGTCAAGTAAATAAATAAAATACTGAAAAAATAGAATAAAAAATAAAAGAGGTGGCATTAGCCACATGGCCAGAGCTGATGCTTGGATCCTTGTGCCCTGCCGCTCTGATGCTTTTCTTGAGCGCCTCCCCGAATTGGCCATTATATTGCAGATACAAAAAAAAACCTTCCAAAAAGAATTTCAGTGCTCACCTCAACAAGTATTTGCATCATCTCTGTCTAATATGGAGAGAAGTGAAATCTCCTGAGTATTTTTTGACTTGTGCTTTAGCTTCTTATATGTGTGTTTTTTAGGCTTCCATTTACTAGTTAGAACTTCAGTACAGTGATTTTTTTTTTTTTTCTGTCCGCCAAACATTAAAAAGGGCTGCCAGGCTAGTGAACCCCCAGTAACTCTCTCGTGAGACAGATGCATAGCTTCGTAAAGACAGTTAAAGCAGTTTTTAAAAAAATTTTTGAATTTTTATTTATTGATTGATTGATTGATTGATTTTATTTAGGTAAAAGGTAGGCTCTCCACCACTGAGCCACCTGGGCTGCCCAGCAGTTGTTTGTTTTTTTTTGTTTTGTTTTTTTTTTTTAAAGAGATTCTTCTATGCTCTTCCTTCCCCCTGCCACCCCCATAAATACAAGGTAAAATTTAAAAATGTGTAAATATGCCCCACATACCCACACGACCCCCCTCACAAACATGCGCACGTGTATATGGCACTGCTGTAGACTGACCGGTTGTGCCCTTCCCCAAATTCACGTTGGGGTCTAACACCCAACGTGATGGAAGGTGGGGGGGGGAGTCTCTGGACGGTGCTTAGACCGGGAGGGTGGATCTTGGTGAACGGGACTGGTGCTCGTGTAAGAGGGCCCCCTGGTCCCTTCTACCGTGTGGGGCACAGCGGAAGGACAGCTGTCTGCACCAGTGCTCACCCGCCACTGGACCTGCTGGCAACTCGACCGCGGACTTCCCGGCCTCCGGAATTGTGAGATACAAATTTCTGTCGTGTGTAAGCCACGCAGTCTGCGGTTCTGTTACAGCAGCCGAAAAGGGCAAAGGAGGCGTGTACGTACAGATCCACAAACGAGACCTTCACAAACATGTGCGCACACATTCCCGACTCTCAGACACACGCGTGTCCACGTCCGGCACTCGGACTTACACGCACACACACATACACGTGAAACCACCTGGGGACACATATAAGCACACACCCTCACATGCACATATACCGCATCCTTGGGAAAAACCCTCCTTGGGCGGCTTCCTTTGCTCTTTCTGCACGTTTGCTCCGTGGCTGCATCCCTGCGGCGGGCCAGGCTGACAGCTTCTAAACGGCTACAGCTCAGGCCCTGGTAGCTGTGTTGGGTGATGGAGATGCTCAGAGAGAGGGGGGTGTTGAAGGCAAGAGGTCTCTAAGCAAATCCTAGGCTTCCCCGAGTAAGTACTTGTCGAGTGCAGGTTTCTAGGCTCAACGTGGATTATTAGTGGGGCAGGCGCTCAGCTGAGCTCGGGACTTGAGTTCCGGTTCTGCCTTTGTCACTCAGCGGCAGGGCAAGGCATTTATCTTTTCTGAACCTCAGAATCTTTGCCCCTAAAACGAGCGACCGGCTGGATGATGTCTAAGATTTTAGCTCTGAAATTCCACGCATGTCTCTTCCCCAGTGACAGAGGGAGTTCAAAGCAGGAAAGGATGGGAGTAGCATGTGAATAAGATCGGAGGCCCCACCTGTAATAAAATCAAAAGCTATTCCCAAACAAGAGAACCTCTTTACCTCCTCACCGCTTTGCTCAGTGCTCATGTTAGATGTATCTATCAATCATTGGTTTATTCATATGGTGCCTCTCGCCATGAGATCTAGGCTCTTGAACAATATAATTGGTCTAATTTTGGTTTTCTGACTGCAGAAACGGATGCTTCCCCTGCTTGTCTCTTGTCTCAGCTCTTATTGATTTTGATGGTGAAAGGGATTAATCTGATGCTCTGTGGAAGCAGACATCAAGATCTCTTGAGGAGAGAGGAGTTCCGCATTCGGCCCGTTTGGCATGTTCGGGGTGTTTCATTAACACCCTGGGCGACGCGTGCCCCTTGTACTTTTGGCTGCCCTTACAGTGCTGCTGGAGAAAGCAAAGCCTTCCTTTTGCTAGGTGAGGGGCAGAAGAGAGGCGGCTCAAGACCTCCCTGGAGTCTGGTGGGGATGGGAGCCATCCCTGCTGGTCCCCCGGCAACCAGTTGGGCCCGGCCTACCTTTCTGTCCCCATCTCGAGCCACTCCCAGGGTTCTTGTGCTCCTTTAACGTAGTGTTTGTTAGATCATATTGAAGCTACCTGTTTATTTCTGCCCCTCGTATAGAGCTTTAAAAATCTCAAGTCTTTGTTTTCTTCCTCCTTGTATTCTCTGTGACTTGCCCATAGTAGGTATGGAATAAATATTTCTTGAAATGATTAATGGCCTGAGTTCATGTGGATGCAAGCAGGGATGGGTAGAGGTCACTTTCTGTCGCCTGGAGATTTGGTTGCATTGCCCCATGCTGTGGTGTCCCTGGCAGCTCTGTCTCCTGAGCTGGCACCAGGGACCATGCCAGTCTCCTTTGTGGCAGCCCTGAAGCACGTTTGTGTTGGCCAGCACGGTCTGTTTTATAAGGCACAATTGAGACATCTTGCATAGCCGGGGATTTCTGCAGTGGATCGAGGCGAGTTCTCAGAGCTGTGCCATTCCCAGATTAGATAGAATTCCTCTTGTCTACAACTCAGGAAATCCGCCTACCTTGTGTATCTCGGGACAGGTTGACAGGTGGCCCAACCACTGCGGTGCCAAACTGAGGGAGTCTGAAACCTTACAGCCCACCCCTGAGGCAAACCACAACTCCTAGGTGGCCCCGTGGCCCCTGGAGGGCTTGTGGTCACGTCACTTGAACTCCTACGGAATCCAGGTCAGCGGAGAGACATCAAGATCTAACGAAAGATAGCGTGTGTATGTGTGTTTTAAAGATTTATTTATTTGAGAGAGAGAAAGAGAGAGAGAGTGAGAGAACATGAGAACAGGGCCAGAGGGAGCAGGAGAGACAATCTCAAGCAGACTCCACATCGAGCCTAGAGCTCGACACCGGGTTCAGTCTCACAACCCTGAGATCATGACCTGGGCCAAAACCAAGAGTCAAACGCTTAACTGACTGAGCCATGCAGGTGCCCTGATAGCATGCATTTTTTTTTTTTTTTTAAGTGTGAAAGACTGAAGCTTGGCTTTTATGCAGATGGTCAGAATCATGTTTGCTTGTAGCAAATAAATAAATAAATAAATAAAGTAAATAAATAAATAAATAAATAAATAAATAAATAAAATCAAGCCTGGGGAGAAAACAACAACACTTGGCTATTTTTGTGACGTGAAGGATTTATTAAAATCCCTGGTATATGCCCCATTCTATGACAAGGTTTTGAACACGGATAGCTCCTCCTGTCCAGAAATGAAAGGAACAAGCCAGATTGTTTGAGTGTCTCCATTGTGCCAGGTGTTTAGCATGTGCTTTTGTCTCTTCATGACAACCAGGGTTTAAGGATATATTCCTCCGGGCTTCACGGGAGCGGGGATGCAGCATCGGTGGCCATTGCCCTTTCCTTGAAGACATGAAGGATTGTACTCATGGGGCAGAGTTCTTTCCAGTGAGCCAACGTTTCAGAGTAAAAGGGCCACAGAATTTCTGAGGAGCAGGGATCTGTTAATGCCAGGGCCTTGAGGAGTGAATGCATTTGGCCTGGAAGAGGACACCCCATAGTGGGCAGGTACCCCTAAAGGCACAGACGTGGAGACGGGAGGAAACGTTGAGAAGGGTGGGCAAAGTCCATCTTTGTTGGGACGGGAGTCTGGGATAGTGAATTTGTTAGGGAAGAAGCTAAGCTTTTGTGACAGAGAGATTAAAAAAACCCCGAAAAACAAAAAACAACTAGTGGCAACTAAATCATATACAAGTTTCTCTTTCACCTGACAGTCAAGAGGTAGCTGGGTATTTAGAAAGGGCAGTTGGCTCTGCTTCAAGATGTCTTCCGGGGACAACGGTCTCTTTTGGCTCGGTGGCCCCCTGTCTCCTAGCGTGTTGCCCCGACATGCTCACAGTTGGTGTGCAACTCCTACCACTGGCCAGGGGTTAGTGGAGGGAAGGCGGCCTCCTTTTCATGAGGTGTGGTTGCATGTGGCGCTCCAGCCACCTGCCCCTACCCCCCCAGGGTTCACAGATGACCTCCCACAGCTGTGAGGAGGGACCATGCTGTCACCTCTAACTGGGTGTCGTGCAGGATCTGTTGAGGGGAGCAATGGGAGCCAGTTAGCTGTCTCTGCCACCAGGAGATAAGTAGAGTGGGAATAAAAACTGTGAAGGACCTCAAATACCGTTTATCAGAGAACTTGGGATTTCTACATGAATCTCTTCTGAGAAAGAAATCTAGAGGACAAAGTGAAAGAAGAAGAAATGGCCAGTTCTCAGGAACTGCTGACATTCAGGGATGTGGCCATAGATTCTCTCAGGAGGAGTGGGGGTGCCTGAAGCACACTCAGCGGGAACTGTACAGGGATGTGATGTTAGAGGACGACGGACACCTCCTCTTCTTGGGTCTTGTTGTATGGAAGCCAGATCTAGTCATCTTTTTGGAACAAGAGAAGGAGCTCTAGGATATGAAGAGAAAGGAGACCGTCGACTTCCACCCAGGAATGTGAACAGAAGTGTATTTGGGGTGATCCCAGGAAGCTCAAGGAAGGTATTGAGAGAAGGGAGAGACGGAAGGGAAGGAAGCCAAGATAGACTCTGTTAGAGTCCGATTCATTTATGAATAAAGAAAATGTGTGTTGTAAAAAAAAAAAAAGAGAGAGAGAAAGAGAGAACTTGTAGTCTTTGTGAAGACAGGGAAGGAGCATGTTCAGGACATTTTCAGCCGGGGTAGGTGGGGGGTGCAGCCAGCTTTGGCTGCCCAGCGAGTGCAGTGGGCCAAACCAGCCGGTCCAGGGCACACTTCACCATCTTAAACACCTGACTCTTTCTTCTGCATCTCACATCGGCTTCAGGCCCACGTCACTGTGAGCTACGTCGGGTCAGTTCACGTGGAGGATTAGACCTGGGTGTACCATGTCTCTTCTTTCTTAGGCTTTGTTCGGTTTGAAGATGTTGGCCTGCAGCCAGAGCAGAGAACGGGAGAAGGGGGGATTACGCTCTGATCACAAGGAAACGAGATGCCTAAGCTAGTGTATAGTGAAGTTTTTTTTTAAGACAAATTTTTAGGGAAATTCAACTTATCCTGTTTACCCTTATGGTAGGCTTTCTGGGTGGCGAGAAGGAACCTATTTTTGCACTTAATGAAATGGATCTTGGCAGAAAGGGGTTTAAAACTAACTTTAGATGTATTTAAAAAGTAATCTCTTTACCACTAACTTGTCTTCTGTCCTTAAAAAGGAGCGGATTTTTTACAGTGCTTGTAGAACACGCAATTCCTCTCCAGTTGCTCGAAGGTCCCATTAGCAAACTCATTTGTCAAAGTCTTGTTAGGTGATCACAAAGGTACTTGCCCAGGACCCAATATGGACTTCTTGCCAAGTCCTGTGTGTGTGTGTGTGTGTGTGTGTATTTGAAATGGGAGGGTTCAGACCCTTGGCAGTATAATAGACAGACTCAGAGCACCCATTTTTTGTTCAAGAAGAGGTTCTATCCAAGAAGACTTAAAACACATGAAAAACAAATAAATGGAGCAGCTCCATTGGAATATAATATCAGACACTGTGTTCCTTTTTTTTTTTTTCTTGCCTCTTTATGTTGCAGGATCCTAAACATTTTCCTTATCAATTCAGTAAATTACATTTTGGCACTCTCATGTTGAGGTAAGAACTTGGGAGGACAATTAATCTAACGGCGGTATCAAGCTTTTGTTTGAAAAGGAATAGAGGCTATCTTCTTAACTACTGAAGCAGGTGGGGTTATTGCCTCACAGTTTAAGGTGCCAAACATGTGCCTGGGATGAAGTCTGTGACTCTGATGTGGACTGAGGACTGTGGGGTCCCTGAGGTCTTCACCTAGAGAGGCGGTTGGAGTGCTGGTTGGCAGAGCCGGCTCTAGAGTCAGACTGCCCAGGTTTTAATCCGCTTGGCCACTTCCTTGCTGGCTGACCTTGGGCAAGTCACTACTAGCCTTTCTGGCCTCAGTCCCCTCGTCTGCAAAATTGTGTAATGCCACTTCACGCAGTTGCTGTGGGAACCAAATGATGGATGCCAGTAATGTCTCAGAGCAGCGGCCACCATGGGGAAGTGCTCAGTAGATGAACCAGGTTTTACTTTTCTTTCCTTTTCTTTTCTTTTTTTTTAGATTTTATTTATTCTTTATGAGAGAGAGAGAGAGAGGCAGAGACACAGGCAGAGGGAGATGCAGGCTCCATGCAGGGAGCCTGATGCGGGACTGGATCCCAGGACCCCAGGATCACACCCTGAGCCAAAGGCAGACGCTCAATCACTGAGCCACCCAGGTGCCCAGTGAACCAGGTTTTTAAAACTCGAGGGGATCCCTGGGTGGCGCAGTGGTTTGGCGCCTGCCTTTGGCCCAGGGCGTGATCCTGGAGACCCGGGATCGAATCCCAAGTCGGGCTCCCGGTGCATGGAGCCTGCTTCTCCTTCTGCCTGTGTCTCTGCCTCTCTCTCTCTCTCTCTGTGACTATCATAAAAAAATAAAAAAAAAAAATAAAAGTTTAAAACTCGAGAGCCTGCATTTTTGCCACTTCCTTTGACACCTCGCTGAGAAATGAGGGCCACGGGTCAGAGCAGGCTCCTGGGCCCAGAAGGGGAGGGTGGGTCAGCATGCTCCTTTCCCCTAAGGAAGGAGAAAAAGCCACTACGTCTGTCCAGAGGCCAAGGAAATGGGAGGAAGAAAGGAGCAATCAGAACTTCAGATGTCATGTAAGCAAGAAACCACAACTTTCTTTCCAAACAAACTATGAGGAGAATAGATGTTAATGTTTGCAGCCAGGGACTGTGTGTTAATCATTATTTTTATACCCATCGCACTTGTCCTCTGGTAAGAACTCAGCAGCTCCATCGATGTTGGAGTGTATGGGCCTTTTTGTTCATCCATTTGTTCAATCGCACAGTGTGTCTTTATTAGGCACCTGTTGTGGACGAGGCAGTGCCCTGGGAGCTTGCCGTCTGCAGTGAGGGAAACGGGGACCGATGCCCCTCCCCCGTGGAGCCATCACTCCCTCTGGACTGTGAGCCCCTGCTGGCTCCTAATGTTCACCAATTCTTTTAATAAAGTAACCATCCTCCTCTCTCCCTCCCCATCCCCACTTTTGTTAACCCAACTCCCCTGTAGTTCCTAATATCTGTATTTCTGGAAAATTTGGCATCGATGATTCTCTCAAACCTGCTGGTTGGTGATCTTCCTGGCGAGCCGTGTAATTTAGAGGAAAGAGCTCCTGACTCGGTGCTAGAGACTTCCTAGGTTGGAATCTTAGCTCTGTCAGGAGTTGGGTGGACTTGGACATCTTCCGAGTTTCTTTTTTTTTTTTTTTTTTTTATCTATGATAGTCACACAGAGAGAGAGGCAGAGACACAGGCAGAGACACAGGCAGAGGGAGAAGCAGGCTCCATGCACCGGGAGCCCGACGCGGACCTCGATCCCGGGTCTCCAGGATCACGCCCTGGGCCAAAGGCAGGCGCCAAACCGCTGCGCCACCCAGGGATCCCTCTTCCGAGTTTCTAATTTCTCTCTTGCAAAATGAGAAGGATACGTATCTTGCAGTAACCTGTCTAGAACGTGTGTGCTCCTAAGAATCTGCTGGGTTTTTATAAAAATCCAAATTTTGGACCTCAGCTTATAACTGCCTAAGGACCTCCCTTTTTATTATTTTTAACAGCTCAGAGAGCCTGGCACCAAAGCTATACTATTATTACAATGTCCTATCTTCCCTTTGTATTTGCTCTTTTTCATTTTGCGCGTAGGACTTAAGAATGTGAGCTTTCCACATCTTCCCAGACATGAGGGGTGACTGTGCTTATCCAGAAGGTCTGGCAGGAATCACCAGGCAAACTGAGAAAACGACTCAGTCACTTTTACCCAGCTTTACTCATCAAACCACATTGCCTTCCCTTAGGTTTCGGTCCTGGAAGATGGTTTCTTGCTTTGCTCCTCAAAGGAGTGGGGTATGTACCAGCAACATGGGCATCGCCAGGGAGCTTGTTAGAAATGTGGGATCCCAGCCTCACCCCAGATCTTCCCAATCAGAATCTGCAGCTTGACAAGTCCCTTACATGATTATTGGAAAAGCACCGATCTACTGAATACCCCTGGGCCAAAATACTATTCAGGTGTGTTGTTCTTTTAAAATGATGGTGATCATTAGTGACTTGAAACTGTGATTCGGGACCACGTGGCTGCTTAAATGGCTCTATCTGCATGAATGCAGTTGCCATGACGTCACAAAATGGATGCCGTTTATGAGCTAGCAAGTGAATTCTATATATGTTGAAAAATGAGGTAAATATAAATTTCACGTGACAGTTTGATAGGGGCTGTAAAACTTTCACATGTGTGAGTCTCAGTGCATTTTCCTGAATACTGGAATCAGAAAAGAAATTTATGTTGGGTGGAAGTTTTTGTGTGTGCGTATGTTTTTTCCAATGTGGACTTACAAGAGATTAATTTACAAACTAGCTCTCTGAGTAGGAGGTGACGTCGATGGTCTGGCCTGTACGGGTTGGCCCTCTAAGCCAACCTGGGCAATAAACATAAATAGCTTCCTAGGCCTTTGCTTTTTAAGAACTTGTGGGCATCTACAAGGTGGAAGGCAATTTAGTAAATACAGACAGACTGCTGAACAGCCAAGGAAAAGAGATGCTTGCATCATACCTGTCTGCGTGAGTGGACAAGATGTGCTTTTCAAGATTAATGATCTAAGATGTTCTTTACCTCCCTGGCCTGATTAAATGAGGCTTAATTCAAAACAACCCTTTCTCCTTTTCTTGCTGTCTTCAGAATTCACCATCCTTTCCCACACCCCTCAGGATTGATTGCTGGGCTGATCCAGAATGCTCCGTCTGAGGCTGGAACTTCTCTCTTTTTTTGTAAAAAGTAAGATTATCCCTTTCTTAATTCCTTGTTTTTATTTCCGTCAGATGGGAGGCTTTCAGAAGGAGGGAGCTAGCATTCTTTGCTCCTTCCCAGGAGGTGGCTCGACTTTTGAGTGAGGCATTCGTGAGGATCCTGGACTTCTGCCCCCCGCCTTCCCCACACACCCCTCCACTCCCAGGCAGGTGGTTGCCCCGGCCTGTCATCCGGCTGTTACTCTCTCTTTTGGAAATCCATCCTCTTGCTTCCGATTTACAGGGTCTTATTACTTTCCCTCTTGGTCAGCATTTCGCAGAGTTTATCCTGCCAGGTTTTAATAGGTATCCTGCCCCCCCTCGACCCCTGAAACGTTAATTGATCAGGAACAGACTGCAAAACGCCCATCTAGACAGAATTAAACGCGGTCCTGTTTGTTGGTGTCACCCCAGGACGGCCCAGGGCCGTTGATACCCTGCCAGGTGGGATTGGGCTGTTTGCGGCCGCATTCCCGAAAGTCTCTCCTGGTAGGACCCTCTTGGGGAGCATCGAGCGAGACTGGGGTGCAGTGAAATGCACTTTCCAGCCTCTTCCTTGGTGTCTCCGCTCCGTGCTTATCTCTATATCCAATGCCGTGTCTCATGGTCCCGTGTGCAGCTGCATGTTTAGTATCTTCAAATTCATCCTGGATTTTTTTTTTTTTTTGAAGATTTTACTAATTCATGAGAGACACAGAGAGAGAGAGAGAGAGAGGCAGAGATGTAGAGGGAGAAGCAGGCTCCCTGTAGGGAGCCCGACACAGGACTCGATCCCAGGACCCCGGGGTCACGCCCTGAGCTGAAGGCAGATGCTCAGCCACTGAGCCCCCCCGGGGGCCTCTAAATCCACCCCGGCCTAACTGCTACCACCAGTAGGTCACCTCCGGCCTTTTCCAAGCATTTTCTCCTGAAAGCTCCCTTGCTTCTTCGGTGTCAAATGAAGGTGGGACGCCTCCCCTCTTCCCTGAGGCCCCCCCCCACCCCCCCGTGTTCCTGCCCCAACCGACCCCGCGTCCTACATCGTCTTCGGGGCCTGGCGTGTCTCTGTGGCCCTTACACCTACTTCTCTGCCCTCACGGGGCCCGGGAGGACCTGGGTGGCCTGCACGGCCCGGGGTGCTGGATCCCCAGCCCGGGCAGCAGTGCCCAGCGCCTCGGGGTCCCCAAGCGGGTTGAAGTGAGTGCCTGAGAACCCCCAGGGGCCCCTTGCGCCTGTGGCCACGGTCGATGGCCCGCTCTTCCCTGGCGTGCGTCCCTGCCCGCTGCTGTGCCATCGCAGGGCCTCCCAGGGCCTTTCCCGGCCGCTGTTCAGCTGCCACGGGGCCTGGGGCCAACCTCGCGGGCGGGGGGCAGCGCGTGGCCCCAGGAGGCTGTGAACGGGGACGGTCCTTTCCCGACGCTGCCCTTCTCCTGAAAGGCATTTCTTTGGTGTGTGACAAAGCTCGGGGGCGGGGGGGGGGGGGGCAGAAATTTCACTTGCTCCTCACGGGGAGGAGAGCAGAGTGGTCCAGGAATGCGGGGGGCTGTGACGGGCCCCGGGGCTCCTCTCCTTCTGGGCTCATTTGTGCATCCCCCCCCCCGCCACTGTTGGGCAATAGGTTTCAGCTTTTAGGCGAATGTGTTTACATTTTCCCCCACTATATATCCCCCCCCCCCAATATTTTTTATTTGTTTCTGTTTGTTACTGGCTTCCCCTCCCTCCCGTCCGAGAGAATCCAGGCACGTATACACAGATGCTGGGAAACAGCAATGCTCTTTTTTGCAAAGCACGTCTTTTTGGGGCGGCCCTGGGCCCCACGCGAGTGTGAGGGCCGCTGAGGCTGGCTTTCTCCCGAGCCACAGGAAGCTGTCATTCCTTCTCGTCCACAGCCTGTCTCCTGTCCCCTGGCAGCCAAGCCAACCTGTCCTCTCCGTCCTAAAGCCTCCCGAATCCCCCGAGCCCTTTCTGATTCAGCCCTTTTCTATTTTCTCTTATATCCCCAACTTACGTTTGTTCTGTTCCAAGGTGGCGATCACCTAAATGAATAAAAAAAAAAGCATTCCTTTGGGAGGTAGGGTAACAAAGGCTTGAAACCAGGCTGACCTTTCTGCCCAGGGTCCCCTGTTTCCTAGCTGCGGAGCCACAGTCGACCCTTTCCTCTTGGAGCCTCAGTTTCCTTATCTGTGACGTGGGGATAACCGTGCCTGCCTCGGCCTGCTGTGGCCAAGAACCCGATCAGATAATGCACGTAACGCCTGGAGCCCAGTGTGCGGCCACCTGGTGATCAGTCGCCAAGCGGCCGAGATCTGCCCCCTGCGTCTCTGGTATGTGGGGTCCGGGGGCCGGAATCTGTTGTCATCCTTGAGTGCCTGACACGTGGTAGGCAAATCATTTTGGTTTCCAAGACAGAAGTGCGGGATTTTGCCTTCTCGAGGCATCCGGCTAAGTAAGGCGAGGAGCCCGGGCTTCGTCGTTGATCTCAGTGGCCGAGTCCAGACATTGGAAAGAAAAGGCTCACCCTGAAGGGGACTGTCGCGCTGTGGGCAGGAGCACGTTCCCTGGGGGTCTGGCATTTCCTAGTAGCTGATACGTAGATCTGGTAAGCAAAGGAGGACTTTTAGGAGGCGTTTGGGATGATATGGTGACGTTCTTTTTTTTTTTTTTTTTTTAAGATTTTATTTATTTGTTTTAGAGGGAGTGGGGAGCACAAGCAGGGGAGCTGCAGGCAGAGGGAGGGAGGGAGAAGCAGACTCCCCAGCTGCGCAGGGAGCCCGGGGCGAGGCTCGATCTCAGAACCCTGGGATCGTGACCTGAGCAGAAGGCAGGTGCTCAACCGGCTGAGCCACCCGGGTGCCCCATAGGGAGTCATTCTTGAACACAGCGGCCCTCCCTCGGGCATAAGGGTGATGCGGATTTGTTCTCTGCAGCAGCGGTGCTGGAAAGAGCTCTGTTGAGAATGGGGGGCTTCTTCAGCGTGGCATTTCTGGATCGTCCTTCCTCCGCTGCAGGATGAGGAAACTGGGCTGGACGACCTCTAAGACCCTCTAGGGCCGAAGGTCACATTTTCAGTCCCCATTTTTAAGAGACTTTTTTTTAATTTTAATTTTTTTAAAGATTTTTTTTTTTTAAATTCATTTATTCATGAGAGAGCGAGAGAGAGAGAGAGGTAGAGACACAGGCAGAGGGAGAAGCAGGCTCCATGCAGGGAGCCCAACCCCAGGTCTCCAGGATCAGGCCCTGGGCCGAAGGCGGCACCAAACCACTGAGCCACCCGGGCTGCCCAGAGACTCTTTTTTTTTTTTTTTTAAATGAAATGTGATTCTTTTTTTTTTTTTTTTTACATTTTTTAAAATTTAAATTCGATTTGCCAACATAGAGCATAACACCCAGGGCTCATCCCTTCGGGTGCCCTCCTCAGTGCGCCGTCGCCCCGCTTTTCTGTTACCTGCGAAGGCATCTTCACCCATCTCCACCCTGGCGGGCTGGCTTTTACGCTGTGCTTTGGGGTGAAGGGCACAATTCTTTGAGGTTGACGTCAGCTTTCCTGTTGCCGTTCCTCTCCTATTCCTGCTCACTCTCTTCCTTAAGGGCGTCCGGTAAAGCCAAGAGTGGTGCATCAGGTCGGCTCTCCCTTTGGTGAGTGTGCGGTGGCCTCTTGTCGCCGTCTGGGCAGACTGCTCCCCCGGAGTTGCCTTTTCCCTTCTTGATCATTGGCGTCTCCCGTCCTGGTATTTCCTTGACGTGTTGGCCTATTCTCCGTCCTTCCTGTCCTTGTGACCTCAGACTCCCCGAGGGGTCAGGCACGTTCCTGGGACCCTGCCGAGGGAAGCAGTGCTACCGGGCAGGGCCCAGCGGGGTCCCTGGGAGCCTGGCCTGTGCGGAGCTGGGCACAGTGAAACCCCACCGGGTCCGCCACCCCTGGGTGCTCACCGCTTGGTTCCCGCTTCCCCTCGGTCTGGAGGGTGACCATGACAGCATCTGAGACTGGGCACAGGGGTCCATCCGGAGATGCTCTGCGGGTGTCCCGCGTGTGCAGCGGTGGCTGCCTGGGCAGGTCTTGGCCTGTCTCTGCAAGCGGCAGGTTGTCCAGGTCTCTGGGAGCCGGGCCTTTGGGCACCTCTGTCACACGCCGGGCTGGAGGCCTGGTGTTTCAACCACTAGGACCCTTGAATCCTCAGGCCCAGCCCCTCCCACTCAGATGCTTGCCAACCTGACATGGCATGGGGGCCCCTTCCTGGGGAAACCCCGTCCCCCAGGACCTGGGATCGTGGCCCTAAGCTCTGCCGCAGGGAGGGCAGATGCGTTTGGATCAGCGCCTCTGCCTTTGCTGGTGATCCTGGGACCCCGCAGGAGCTGCCCTGCGATCGCGGCGGGGAGGCAGGGACACGGAGTGCGACTTCCAGAAGCTTCCGCTCCAGTCAGCCCTGTTGGAGAGCGTTGCCTGTTCCCTACATCCCAAGGAAGCATCAACCGCATAAAGACAGGCCATTTGAGAAGACTGAGCCCCCGAGAGGAAGGCGTAGGACCCCCTGTCCTAGTCTGAGTTCACGCAGAAGCCTTCCTGGGCGATGACCACCCTCCCCCCCCGAAACACTGGTGACAGCCGGGGAGGGGACGGCGAGGAAGGCCACGGCAAGCCTTGTGGCCACTGGAGCGTGGACCCCGGGGAAAGTCTGGGCTGTAGTGTCGCACCAGCACTTCCCAGTGACCCCAGTTACGCCGGTGCTGGCCGCAGGCTGGCTGTGATGGAGCCCCTTAGCCCCCCTGAGCCCCTTCTACGGGATCCCAGGGGCTTGTTTGCTCAAACAGAGAGTGAATCCAAGACTCAGCAAGGGCCGGTCTTCCGAGGGGCCAGGTTCTGAGCTGTAGGGTCACAAGGATCCGGTTTCTCGCTCCCACATTAGTGCTCCTTCCACTTGGCTACTCAAGGCAGAAATTTAAATTTGTGATGATTTACGAGGCACGCTGCCCCTGATTAATGGGACAATATTACAATATTTCCCACCCCGGCGTGGCTTTGTTAGTCTTTTCCCGAGTGAAAAATCGTCCGAGGGATTAAATCCCCTTTGAGAGCCAGAGAAAGAGCGAAAAATGGCTGAGTGTGTAAATAAAGTCTCCCAGGAAGATCATATTTTTGGAGGCATTTATTATTCATGTCTTTTTGTCATTGTCATGTCTCCAGTGTTTACTCGGTCTTTCTAGCTCTTTACTTTTCCAAGGGCACGGCCGATCCCTTCGAGAAGAGCCCGGCGGCCACCGCTTTAACGACGGCGGCTCATTACCGTCCAGGTTATTCCAGACGAGGTGCAGATGCTCTCACCGAAAGGGTGCGGGGAGGCCCGGGACGGCTGCACATCGTGTGTTCGGGGGCCCGGCTCCTCGGGAGGAAAGGGCCAGGCTCGGCCACGCAGCCCTGCGCTAGGGGAGCCGGTGGCCCGGCCTCCGGCAGAAACCAAGGACCCCAGCAGGCCGGCGACGCTTGCACGGGGAACAAGGGGAACAATCCCCGCGTGACTCCAGCTCCCCAGGCCGGCGAGGCCTGCCACGGGGTCCGCAGCTCTGCGCGGGGGCCCTGGAGGAGCGAGGGGGAGATCCAGAGCTTTCGTCCGCGTCCCCGACTCCTGGACACACTCGGGCACTTGAACTCTGTGTCCGGTTTCTTGTTTCTGCGGAGCCAGAGGCTTCGGCCTTACGATGCGAACCCGCCTGAGCTGGAGAACCAGGTCTTCGCGTGGGAGAAGCCTGCGCAAGTCTTTCCTGAGAAATGCTGGGTGTTAGGTGTGCACGGTTTTTAAGGGGGTGCACCTGGTTTCCAGAAATGGGGCGAACCTGTTAAATCTCTCCTTCGCCGTGGTCCTCAGTGTCTCTTTCCTTAGATCTTCCTGGGGAACGGATGCGTCGCTCTTGCCCACTGTGCCGCCCGACAGGTGGCCGGTGGTTCGGCTCGGCCGCTGGAACTTGCATCCCTTTGAATACAGTCGTGGGTATATTTTCTTGCGGGCATCGGCTATTCGCGTGGCACGACTTTGCCTGTCCGCGAAGGACACCCCTAGTGTCTCCTGTCCTTCCCCTCTTGCTGCCAGAACAACTGCCCTAAGCCAGGCACCCCAGCCCTGCTTCCCGGGGCTCCAGAGGCATAGGGCCTGGCCAGGAGAGCCCCTGCCCGCCCCTGGGAGCCGCACCAGCCCCTGGAATTGCTCCCACCCCCGGGCCTCCTCGGCCGCCCCCCTGCGCGCAGGTGAGACCAAGTGACCCCCTCCAGCCAACAGCTGCTCGGGGGAGGGGACTTCGGTCAGGCCCATTCCTCATTCTTTTCAATAGAACATGGAAGGGGTGCAGGGAGGGCGGTCCGGTCCATTCCTGCCTTTTCCACTCAGACTTTTTTTAAAAGAATTTTTTAATTGTTGGGATAGTTTGCTCTGTGTTGCTAACTTTGAAATAAAAGCTGTATTTTACTTCGTCTAAAGCAATGAGCACAGCTTTGCTTTGGGTGACTTTATTTGGCCTTCTCCTGAGGGGACCTGGGCGAGCGGGTCTGCTCCCCATCAGGCCGGCCTGAGCCCCGCTGCCCACCTTCCCGTGTGGCCATCAGGCATCATCAAACCGCCTTTTGGTGTTTATCCAAAGGTGGGCCCTTTGGAAATGGGCCTTTTCTATTGTTTTCTCCCCGCCCCCTTCTCTCCAGTTGGGAATGTTCTTTAGGACCTTTACTGCTGGCTTCGTGAGCGGGCCTGACGTCCGGCGGCGGCCGGGAGATGCCGGCTCCCTCTCGGGGTGGAGAACGAGCTGTGGGCCCGGGGCGGAGACCCCCACCCCTCTCACCCCCCCCACCCCCATCCCAGCCCCCCACCCCCACCCCTCTCACCCCCCCCCCATCGGAAGTGGAGCGGCGCCGCCCCGGGCGCAGGCGGCCTGAACGGGTCTGTCCGTCCCCCTGGGGCCCTGCTGTGTGGGCGGACGAGGCTCCCGGGGCGCCCTGAGGTCACGGACCCGCGGCGCCCCCCTCCCCCACCCCACCGCCCGCCCGGGACAGTGTGCACCTGCGTGCAGGGCCCCGTGCCGCCCACCAGAGGGCACTGTCGTCACTCTCAAAGCCGCAGCGCCGGGAACTCCGGCCTCCGTGGCTCCGGGAGGGACCCCATCCGCGGCGGCTTTTCGGGGGCTCCTGGGTGCTCCTGGGGTGCTCCTGGGTGCTCCTGGAGGGCTCCTGGGTGCTCCTGGGGGACTCCTGGGTGCTCCTGGGGGTTCCTGGGGGCTCCTGGAGGGCTCCGGGGTGCTCCTGGGGACTCCTGGAGGGCTCCTAGGGGCTCCTGGATGGCTCCTGGGGGCTCCTGGGTGCACTTGGGTGCTCCTGGATGGCTCCTGGGAGCTCCTGGATGGCTCCTGGATGGCTCCTGGGGACTCCTGGAGGGCTCATGGGTGCTCCTGGAGGGCTCCTGGGTGGCTCCTGGAGGGGCTCCTGGGTGCTCCTGGAGGGCTCCTGGAGGGCTCCTTGGGGCTCCTGGAGGCTCCTGGAGGCTCCTGGAGGGCTCCTGGGTGGCTCCTGGGGGCTCCTGGGTGCTTCTGGGGGCACCTGGGTGCTCCTGGATGGCTCCTGGGGGGCTCCTGGGTGCTTCTGGGAGCTCCTTTGTGGCTCCTGGGGGGCTCCTGGGTGCTCCTGGAGGGCTCCTGGGTGCTCCTGGTGGCTCTTGGAGGGCTCTGGGGTGCTCCCGGGGGCTCCTGGGTGCTCCTGGATAGTCCTGGGGGGCTCCTGGGTGGCTCCTGGGCTCCTGGGTGCTTCTGGGGGCTCCTGGGTGGCTCCTGGGTGGCTCCTGGGTGGCTCTTGGGGGCTTCTGGGTGGCTCCTGGGGGCCTCTGGGGGCCTCAGCTGGGCTCCTGAGGTGTGTTGGGGAACCACGCTCCCCCACCCCAGCCAGGTGTCTGCAAGCTCCTGTTGCACCTGAAGCACAGTCCCTGCTTATTCGTGTCTCACTAATGAACCGCAGAATGGTAACCCGAGGGCTTTTGAAAGATTTGGTCTTATTTGTACCTTTGCACCTCCCTGCAGCCTGTGCTTCCCTCTGGGGGTGTAGAGGGTGCAGGGTGGCCACGGCAGGTGGCCTGCAGGTTGGGGGGTGCCAGGGCCCGGTTGAGCGCGTGGGTCCAGGGGTGGGGGCCTGGGGGCCGGGCCGGGCCACCAGGAGACGCTCCATCGAGTAGGGCTCCGGGAGCGCCAGGGCAGGTCACCCTGGGACAAAGCCGCCCTTGTGACTCCTGGGGCTTCTGGGTCGTCATCGGGCCCCTGCTGGGCGGCTCAGGTTCCTCCGCATGACCAAGCATCTCTTTCCTGAAATCTTCATGAATGAATGCATTGGTCAGCTTTGGGGGGAGGATGAGGCAACCCCCCCTTTAATCTTGGGAATGGAGGGGCATCTTCTCCCCAGAGGGCCACCAGGGTTAATCCGGATTGCTGCTGGCAGTGCTATTCCTGGTGGGGGTGCAGGGTTGGAGGGGGGTTGTGGCTGGGTGGCTAGTAGGCAGGCTGGGTCTGCGCCCCTACATTTGTGCAGGAAGTACAGAAAGGACTCAGCGAGCCTTCCCCGTCCTCTGTGTCCGTCTCCCCCCCACCCCGGGTACATGAACACGGTCACCACCATCACTAGAGCCAATCGTGACGCAGCGTCCCCGTGTCCCAGGTCTGGCTTGTTTCTGTTTGTTCCCATGATCTTTCTGTTTTTAGAATGGTTTTGGGTTTACCGAGACCCCGGGAGGCCGGTGCGGAGAATTCCTATAGCCCTACACCCGCGTTCCTCCCTTACTGACCTCTGACCCCCGTGTGGCACGTTTGTCACGACTACCGAACCGACACCGATGCGTTGCTGTTAACTAAAGTCGAGGCTCTGTCCGGGGTTTTAGGTTCCGATCGAGGTCCCTTCTCTGTTCCAGCGTCCATCCCAGCGACACACCCGTGACCCGGGCGGCCGTGTCTCCTTAGGGTCCCCTTGGCCGAGGCTCCTTCTCAGACTTTCCTTGCTTTGGATGATCTCGGCGATTTTGAGAAGCCCTGGTCAGGTATTTTGGAGAATGTCCCTCTGTTGGAATTTGCCCGAGGTTTTCTCCTGATGAGAACGCGGTTATGGATTTTTGAGAGGAAGACCACAGGCGTCAAGTGCAGCGCGTGTCACATCCTATCGGGGCGCGTAGCGACTTGTCACGGTGGGGCTGACTTCACAGGGAGCTGACGCGGGGTTCGGCAGCTTTCCTCCCTGGGAAGTTACCCCCTCTGCCCCGTATCCGTAATATGCTCTTGGAAGAAAGTCACACTTAAGGAGTGGGGAGACGTGCTTCACCTCCTGGATGGCAGGGTATCTATACACAACTTTTTTTTTTTTGCAATTCTGCATGGAAATTTCATCTCTTCTGGCCTGTGTATTTATTTATTCAATTTTTTACCTATATCGGTATGGATTCGTGGAGATTTATTTTATACTCTGGGTTATAATAAAATACTGTGTGATTTTGTTTGCTCCGATTTTTGTGCAACTTGGCCACTGGGAACTCTTTCTGTTGGCCCTTGTGCCCTTTGACATGCCTCCACCCTTGCGAGTGTTGTTCTCATTGTTGTCTTTGAACACTTTCGTATTTTCTGGCACTACGAAATATTCTAGGCTCCTGTTGTACGCCTCCTGACCCATTCCTAGAATCAGTCTATTTATCCAAGGATCCCTGGTTACTTTTATCGGAGGATAGTATTAGGAACCAAGATCTGGGCTCGGTATGCTTGTTGCTACATGGGTGCTGTTGCTGATGGGTCCTCTCAGCTGTCAGAGGAGGGAAATGCATGCATGCGTGTGTGTGTGTGTGTGTGTGCGCGCGTGTGTGTACCCTAACCTATAACTGTATTTACATCTAACCATTTGTATCTGTAGTAAGTCAAGCCTGAGTTCATACTAACATCTCCAACTCTGATCAGTGACCATATAGGCCTTTCTAGCCTCCTCCCCTGGCTAATCCATAATCTCCTCCAACAGTGATGAACTTTACCGCGTCTGCCATGCATTTATTTAATTGTTCCGTCCACTACACATGGATACCACTAAGTTGTTAATCCACATCCCTATGGAAATAGCTTTATCAACTAGAGTAGTGTGCTTACGGACAGGCTCTTCATTCCCAATGTCACTTGGGTCGCACTTATTTTTCTTCACTATTTCGTAGGATTGTTTCCTATGTTTGTAATACAGTTAGATTGTTCTGTCCCATTCTACACTTCATACTGAGATTCCGCCGATCTTCTAAATGATTTTTAAAGTTTGCATATATTAAACATTATGCTAAAAATTCTGTTCATCTGTTTAACCCTCCCCTCAATCAACCACTTTTTTTTTTTTTTAAAGTAGGCAGCGTGTCCAGTGTGAAGCCCAACATAGGGCTTGACCTCATGACCTTGAGATCAAGAGTCAGATGCTTAACTGACTGAGCCACCCAGGTGCTCCAAAACTATTGACTTTTTAACTGTCTCTATAGTTTTGCATTTTCAAGAATGTCATAGAATTGTAGTACTACAGCATGCAGCCTTTTCAGATTGACTTCTTTTACTTAGCAATACACATTTGAAACTTACTGGTGTCTTTTCATGGCTTGATAGCTCATTTCCTTTTATTATTGAATATTATTCCTTTGTATGAATATATTCCAGTTTGTTTATTCATTTACCCGTTTAAGGACATCTTGGTTGCTTCCAATTTTTTTTTTTTTTTTTTTTTTTTTTAGCAATTATGAATCAAACTGTTGTAGCATTTGCATGCAGGTTTTGCTATGGACATAGTTCTGAAATCAGGTGGGTAAATACCCTTGGAGTGAGATTGTGGGATTGTGTGCTAAGACTATATTTACGTTTGTAAGAAATTGCCAATCTGTCTTCCAAATTGACTGTTGCATTTGTATTCTTACCAGTGAAGAATGAGAGTTCCTGTTGTTCTGTCTCCTTTCCAGCAATTGGCATTGTCATTTTTTTTCTTATTTTATCCATTCTAATGTGTGTACAGTGGTATCTCATTCTTATTTTATTTTGTAATTCCCTAATAACAGATGATGTCAAATATTTTTTTCATATTCTTTTTTCCTCTCAATGTATCTTTTTTTCATAAAATCTCTGCTCAGATCCCTCATCCATTTTTATTGTTTTTTTAGATTTATTTATTTATTTTAGAGAGAGTGTGTGGGTGAACGGGGTGGGGTGTAGGAGGAAAAGGGGAAGACAGAGAGAAAGAGAGAGAGAGAGAGAGAGAGAATCTTAAGCAGACTGCCTGCTGAGTGTGGAGCCCAAGGCGAGGCTCGATCTCATTGCTTTGAGATTGTGGCCTGAGCCAAAGTCAGAAGTTGGACGCTCAACTGACTGAACTACCCAGGCATCCACCCATCCATTTTTTAAAGAGGTTTTATTATTTATTTATTAGAGAGAGAGAGCGCACAAGCAAGAGGAGTGGTAGGTAGAGGGAGAGGGAGAAGCAGGCTCCTCTTGGAGCAGGGAGTCAGACCTGGGACTCCATCCCAAGACCCCAAGATCACGACCTGAGCCGAAGGCAGATACCCAACCAACTGAGCCACCCAGGTGCCCCCCTATCCATTTTTATTTTATCCATTTTTATTTTTATTTATTTATTAAAAATATTTGTATTTATTTATTCATGAGAGACACAGAGAAAGAGGCAGAGACAGAGGCAGAGGGACAAGCAGGCTCCCCGCAGGGAGCCTGATGTGGGACTTGATCCTAGAACCCTGGGATCACGCCCTGAGCCAAAGGCAGACCCTCAACCACTGAGTCACTCAGGTGCCTCCCTAATCCATTTTTAATTGGGTTTTCTTGTTAAGTTCTATGATTTCTTTGGATACAAGTCCTTTGTTAGATATGTGTATACAAATATCTACAACCTTCTGTGGCTTATCTTTTTGTTCTTTTAACAATATCTTTTGCACAGCTGACATTTTTAATCTTAATAAAGTCTAACTTAGGTCACGTTTTTGGGATTGTCTCTAAACACTTAACTTCAAACCCAGGGTAGCCTAGATGTTCTCCTTTGTTCTTTCCTAAAAGTTTTATAGTTTTGCATTTACATTTAGGCCTACGATCCATTTTGAGCTCATTTTTGTGAGCAATGTAAGGTCTGTGTGTAGCTGCTGCTGCTTCTTCCTTATTTATTTATTTATTTATTTATTTTTTTGCATTTGGACATCCAATTGTCCCAGCACCATTTGTTGAAAAGACTATCCCTTCTCTATTGAATTGCTTTCATTTCTTTGTCAAAGATCACTTGAGTCAATTTGTGGGGATCTGTTTCTGGACTCTGTGTTCTGTTCCACTGATTTAATGTCTATTCTTTCATCAATATAGTGCTGTTATAATTATTGTAGCTTTGTTGTAAGTTTTGAAATCAAATAGTGTGACTCCTCTAACTTTGTTGTTCTTTATTATTATGTCTGCTATTCGAGATTTTTTGCCCTATGCATGGTTTTAAATGCTTTACATATATTACTTCACTTAATCCTCATAGTAACCTACACAGAGTCCCAAAGAAGTTGGGCAACTTGTTCAAAGTCATGTAGCCAATAAATGGGGGAGGCAGGATTGATGTCTTGGTGAGGTGGCTGCAAAGGTTGGCTCATAACCACCCAGCTGATGGTCACTGAAGCCAATGAAGGAATCCTTATTTATTTTTGACAACTTCGTGAAAATATTCATGAAGCTATTTCCTGGACCCATTTGGTTGGAAAACAGGCAATGGGAAGTTTCAGAGTTCTTTAGTATCAGAGACTTGGTCTGACTCCTAGCTTCATCAGTTACAAGCCACAGGATCTCGGGCAAATGTGAGTTCCAAAATCAGAGTCTTCACTTACAAAATGGGACCATTGGAGACCCCTTTAGTAGTGTCTTGCTGGCTTACTAAATAATTCCCTCTTCTCAGCAGTAGTGGAGTATCCGTGCAGTGTGGTTCTGCCCCTGGCCGTGGTCACAGGTTGAGTCAGGCCAGTTAGCTTCTCTAGCCTAGAAGTTTGAAATACAGAGGAAGGACTCCTTGGTGTTGAGGCACCATTATACCTACAGAATGGAAAGCAGGTACATCAGCACTGGCTGCTGCAGTTTCTGGGGTTGCCCCTGGCCCCCATCCAGCCTGGCCTGGGTATTTAGGGATTGATTAGTTCTTTGAACAATTGCAGTATCTTAGGAAAAACCAAAAAACCCATTCCCCTTCTTCTCGTCTGTCTTCTCCTTGTTAAAGCCAAAACAAAACAACTTAAGCCAGGCAGAACCAGCCTTTCTTGCTCACAGGTATCTTAATTAGTGCTGGAATAATAGTAGCTACTGCATTGCTTATACGGATTAAATAAGATAACGTACAAGGCACTCAGCACAGTGCCTGTCAGTAAGTAAGTACCTGGTAATTAGTAGCTTTTACTATTATCTAGTAATAGCCCTTGATACTTACCTAGTGCTTTATAATGCACACTATACACTCTTGTGTTTCCTGCTTATTTTCCTTAACAACTGGGCGGAAACGGTATCCACAGTTTATGGATCAGGATAAAATGGGCAATGTTTATGAGTTCACCCAAGATCACGAAGCTGTTGAGCTTGGAGCTCAACAGCCGAGTCGGGAACCCTGGCGAGGCCCCTTGCTGGCAAGCACAGAGGTCCCCCCACTGTTTCAGGCTCCTATGTGGTCTGAGCAGAGATAAGTGATGATGGAGATGGGAGGCAGTTTCTTTTTCATGCTCTTCAGGGAACAAGAGTGAAGGTGGGAGAGTATAGACACTTTCCAGGGCACAGAGAGCACAATAGTCTGAGTCAAGAGTGGTGGCTCCTTCTGTAGTTATGGTGAGTTAGGTTGCGGGAATTTAGGCCTGGAGTTCTCTTCTGAACTGCCTTTCGAGCCATGGATAGTGCCTGGAGTTCAGCCAGTTTCCAGCTTCCCCCACTATAGCTTTCCGCATGTATCGAACAACCCATTTTGTTAAGTGCTTCCCATGGGCCAGATACAGTGCTACAGGCAGAGATGAAATGATACATGATACCCATGAAACGTCTACCTTCTCAAAACTCATAATATATTGGAGAAAACAGACAGGGAAACTGAGGCACAGCAATGTCAAATAACTTGCCCAAGGTTATATGGACAGGAGTCGTGGAGTCCAGTTCCAGAGCCTGCCCTGTTCATCATGGCACTAATCTGCTCCCCAAAGAGGATCTGAGTATGTAGTTCTTTCTGGGCTAGTCGATGAGACTTTGAGAGCAGGTGTTATCTGAACTGGCTGTTAAAGGATGAGTAGGAGTTTATAGGTGGATGGAAGGCAAAGAGTATTCTGAATAAAGGAAATGAGGTGAGTTTAAAGCACAGATGGATGAAAGTATAGCATGTGTTTTGGAGAATGACTGATAATCCCAGGGGTTGAGGGGTGGTAGAGAATGGTTGGTGATCAAAACGTTACACCTACTCTCTTAGGCATTAGGAACCTCTCAGAGGATTCCGAGCAGAGGACTGAATGTTCAGATATATTTCAAAAAACTCGTAGAGTCGCAGCGTGAGGCTGGTTTGGGTGTGTGTCCGAAAATTTGAAGCCAGTGGGGGGATCTGTGAATGAAGGCTCTACACTGGTCTAGGTGAGACAGTGCATGATGCACTGAAGAACAGCATGGAGGTGCCTGTTCTTGGCAGTTTGGGGGAGTTAGGCTACACAGAATGAAGAAAGAGCTGTCACAGGTTCATTAGAGCCCCATTGGGAAATCCCCACCCCATCATCCTTTGACACTGCTCCCCAAAGCTGCCGGTCTATGAACTGTTGATTACCACTTGGGCCAACATAAAGGGCTTGTATCACAGTGTAAATCAATAAATCCACCGCTTCCTTCGTTGAGAAGGTCTGGGTGTGCACACAAGCACACGCAAAGCCAACCGAAGCAAGCCACGTGCCTTGTGACAAAGCTGATTTATAGTATCTGGCGTCAGCTCCCATCTCCTTGCAGCCTGACAACAGTCTGTGGACCTTCACCAGGTCCCGACCGCATATAATCAGTTTTATGCGTTATAGGTAGCGACTCTACTTTAGCTCTCCTTTTCTCTACGGCCAAACCTTGTATGCAGAAAACATGGCTTCAGCATTTTAAGAGTTTTCTTTTCGTTCTACAGGGAAGTCACTTGTATCAAGGACTCCTCTTTTCCTTTTTATTTTTCGGAACCTTACATGACTTCCTCACATTGATCAGTAATTGCTCTCTCTCTCCGTAAAGATGGACTAGTGACCTCTTCCTATTTTCCAGTGTTGTTAAGAGCTAGTTGTTTCTCAGGCTTCAGGTTCCCTTCAACCTCCCATGCTCGGGTCGCAGTTCCTTCTCCAAGGTTCTCAGAAGTTATAGAGCAGTAGAGGGGCAACAGGAGCAGTGATTTCTCTCTGACTTGAGTGGAAAGCATGAACTGGATCAACACTTAGCAGTGACGTCATTAGACGCATTCACATAGTTGGCAAAGTGTCTGAGCTCCCAGACCTTCAACATTCGTTGGGATCCTCAGATTTTTTGATTTGACCACAGTCACACAGCTAGGAGCAGCAGAGAGGGGCTGGCTAGACCCCTCAGACCTAGGTCTGAGCCTCCGGCACACTGCTGTCCTACTAGCTTCCCAGACACCTCCTCGAAGTCCTTCCGCAGAGCTGCAGAGCAGATGACAGGCTCCCTGGAGGCTCAGACAGATGCTGCGGGTCTTCATTTAGTGGTGGGACCTTTGGAAGTTTTTCTCTCTGCTAATGACCATTCCAGAAAGTTCCTTTACATACTGTATTGAGATCTAAATTTATATAGCAGATGGGCTGACATGGGTGTTCTAAAGTGCATGCTGGGAAGGATAATTCCCAATCTCCTGAGGAAAGAGGTGTCAAATTCAATTTCCCTGAGGAGCTGATCCGTAACTTGGCTCTTCCAACCCTGGCTTGCCCTAGCAATGAGCCACATAATTTGCCTTGAAGGGCCACCCCTCGATTTGGACACAGTCTGTGCCGACGTGGGTTTAACATAGAACCTAATGCTGAGTCTGTGAATTTCTGTTGGTTTGCCTTCTCTAAAATGCTGTTTAATTATGGCAGTGTCCATTAGTGTTTCAGTTACATTTTCAGCCTTTTGTCAAAAACCCTTAACTAAAGATCAGAGTGGGGTAGAAGAAGTTGTTGGAAATTGACATTTGCCAAATGTCAGTTGGCCAAAGACAGCTGTCACTTAGTTTGGGGAACAGGGTCAGGAATTCCCCCCCCGCCCCGAAACTGTGCTCCCAAATCCTCTAAAATCCCTTGTGGGTCCATTGTTGTCCTAACCTACAGCTCCCTACATTGGCTTTCTGCTGACCGGCATGTTGCTTAGCCTGTCTGAGTCGATTTTTCCATCATAAAGATAATAAATCCGAACCTATAGGATAAATAAGATAACCCATGTCAGAGGTGCTCAGCTCACTACTTGGCATATGGCAGGTCTTCAATAAATGTGTAATCTGAATCTATTCCAAATGCACCGTCCATTGTAACCAGGTAAGTCTCTCTGTCACCTGGAATGCCATTTTATTCCTGCCTCCATGCCTTTGCTTTTGAGCGGGAGGAGGGTATGGCCTAGTGGTTAATAAGGAGTCCGGCACATCTGGCTGGAGTTTGACTTCTTTGTTGTGGAATGTAGGTTAAGTTACTTGATCTCTTCAAGCCTCACTGATTTCATTTGGTAAAATGGAAGAAATGATGGTACCTGCTTGACAGTGTAGTCTCAGGGATTAAATGAGATAAGGCTGGTGAACGCACAGTCAAGATGACGTTGAGTCAACTTATTGAGCTCCTATTATGTGTCAGTCCTGGAGGTAGAGTGGTAAGCAAACTGGAAGTCCCTGCCACCATGGGATGGTCAGGTCTAATGGATGTGTAACTATAAACTTTGAAGTAAATAATCATAGATAATTACTGGGCTGCAAGCCATTTAAGAGAAGTGCTGTAGGAGCCCTTAGCCAGGGAACCCAGCTGGGTCGGGGGATCACTTGAGACTTCATAGAGGACGTGGTGCCAAAGGTCAGTGTGAAGGACAGAGAGAAGGTAACCAGGTCCAGAGCCAGGAAAAGACCGGTCCAGGCAGATAGAATGGCATGTGTTTAAAGTCAGAGGCAGGGACACCCAGGTGGCTCAGCGGTTTAGCACTGCCTTCAGCCCAGGGTGTGATCCTGGGGTCCCAGGATCGAGTCCCGCATTGGGCTCCCTGCAGGGAGCCTGCTTCTCCCTCTGCCTGTGTCTCTGCCTCTCTCTTTCTCTGTGTCTCTCATGAATAAATAAATAAAGTCTTTAAAAAAAAAAAAGTCAGAGGCAAAAGAACAGGTGGTATGTTTTGAAGAGCTGAGAGAGAAGTCCTGCGTGAACCAGTAGGTGCCCAGCAAGTGGCAGTTGTTCCTCTAGATCCCCTCACAGGTGACGGAGTCCTAACTCAGAATTGGGGTGCCTTCCTTCATTCTCATTTCCCCTCCTCTTGGTTTCCTTCACTACCCCCGAACTGATTCCGCTCTGAAGACCGCTAGCGTTTTAGTCGGTCCTGCATAGTTCAACACTTAATCATGTGCTTTTATGAAGCTGTTCCTAAAGTTTATGTTTCTTTCTTGAGTCATCAAAAGAGGTGATTGAAAGTTCCATGAGGGAAGAGCCCTGATTTCGCATTATTTGGGTCTCCTGAGGCCAGAGCAAAATGCTGAGTCTGCAGGAGTCAACAAATATGTATAATGCTTAATGTTTGAAATAAATCATCCACCTAAAAATTACAGCGCACCCTCGGCCATGGGTTAGGAGTTGGGAGAATGTGCATTGTGGATCCAAAGGGGTGGGTTGCACCGTGGCTTTGCCATTTTCTGTGTGTGTGGTCATGCAAAGACAACTCCCTCTCTCTGAGCCTCAGTTTCCTTGAATAAAAAATGAAGTGACTACCGTAACTCATTGACTGATTTTTCTTCACATGTTAACATTTCGAAAACTTGGCTGTGTCTCACAATGAACATGTGGCAGTTCAATTGGCAGTGGTTTTTTTTTTTTTTTCGTTGTTTCTTTTGATTACATGAAATAGCGATGTGTCTTATATTCAGGAGCATTAAAGATTTGCAGAAATACAGTCATTTTTGCTTTTTAAGACTGTTGTGAAAATTCGAGATAATGTACAGAATTCATCTGGCATTTACCCAATGTTGCCATAACCGCTAAAAGGTAGCTGCACACTATAATTCCCGTCCCGTGACCCCGTATATAAGCTTTGCAAGCTGCCACAGCTAAAAACAGTTTTGGCCCATGCTCAGTAAAGCACAGTGAAGTTCAAAGCCACATGCCTCGAGCCTTAATTCCTCCAAATGCATTTGGCCCGTTTCATCATTGTTAAGGTTCACGGCAGCATGCTCAAGATGGTGAGGACTTTGAGGAGCCCCCCTTCCTCTCCACAATCAGTCTCCTACCCAGATTCTGAACTAATTGAGAAATAAGGTGAGAGAACTGGTGGAGGGAGAACCAAAATGTCCCTAGTTCTAGGTTGGAGTGTGGGGCTTCTATCTGGGCATAAACGGGGGTCCCTGGTACTGTGCCCAGAATCCCCTCTGTGGTCCTATGAGCACCAGTGGGTGAGTGTATGGGAAGAGCGTTGGAGACCTTGGTGCTCCGTGGGCAGTTCTCTGCAAAGACAGAGGGAGGAGGAAGATGCTGGAGGACACAGGAGGCTCACAGATCAGACGAGTCGTCTCCATCGCGAGAGGGGCTCCAGCAGGGCCTCACTTACCCAAAGGACGGTTTCAGAGTGGGGCAACACCTTGCACAGAGTAGGCTTCTAATTGATGGTAGCTATTAAAGAAAAGCATGACAGCTTTGCAGACGAAGTTTGAAAATACTCCATGTTTACACCATATATATCCCTTCAGTAGACATTTGAAGGTATTTTTATATTTATCTAGCATTTCTAAGCATCGGTTCCAGTTAGGTTACCTTAGCCCTGCCATCACTCATTTGGCCAGTTGTGCAATGCACAAGTCGGATGGATTTAGAAGAATTAACGTGTCAGCAATTTTTACAAACTGTGTTCAAATTATATAGTTACCTCAAGCCCATGATGAGAGAATGGCAAATTTTAGGAATTGCTACCATAAATTTCAGGGGTAAATAAACAAAAATAGGAAGGGGGAAGGATGATGTTAATCAATGCCAAGGCTGATTTTATGGAATCAGAATGAAAAAAAAATTGATTTAAAAATGTGAGCATCTATCTCTAAAGCTTTTTCTTTTCTTTTCTTTTTTTTAATGCAGATAGTACTAATAAACTGTACTGTTAGAGGAGACAAAAATGTTTATAAAGAAATTACTTCAAGTGTCAATTTGAATTAGCCAGGATTCTGCAGAGCCTGGCTCATTGCTGGCCAGTTTCTCTCTTCACCGGCTAGGGATCTAGCATGGGAAGGGAGATCCATCGTGGTGCTGAGAAAAAAACCAGGAGTGCGGTTTGCACTCTACATGGTTTAGCTTTGTTTATACATCAGACAAGCTAGTTTAGTTTACAAATGGAGTTTAGATACACTGAGGACTGTGAATAAGTGTTGGAGGGGGGTAGTGGTGGCCTAGTAAAAGGCAGACAAACCACAGTAGTTCATTTCCTTTTATTGATCCCAGCACAAAGCATTGCTGTTGCATCTTAGAAATTAAAATGCTAGATTCACAGAATAGTCTGGTACAATCTGGAAAGATGTTATCATGGTCTCTCAGGAGTAAATAATATGAATTTTTAAACATTCCCCAGGAATAATTTACATGATTTCAAGTGTTCTAAAGCATCAGGATATACAGTATTTCTTACAGTAGAGGGAACGCGTATTTTGGGAAAAGCATGAAGGTGGAACTGTATACTGGTAGAAATGTATTTTTAAGGATTAAATATTTATTTGTCTTAACCCAACAGGTGTTCACTGCGGTTAGTGTATGTGTGCCTTTTGGGGGAGAGGGTTATCCCAAATTCTAATATTGTATAGAGATAGTCTACGATCTCCCACTTACAAACTCTTCATACTTAAAACCAACACCTTCTGCCTCCCACCCCCTCTTGCCATTTCTCTAGTGGAGCCATTCATGTTGTCGCTTTTAGTGTTCTGCGCTAAATTAAAAAAAAAAAAAAAACAACAAAACCTTTCTTTGGGGCACCTGGTGGCTCAGTTGGTTAAGCGTCTGACTCTCGGTTTTGGCTCAGGTCACGATCTCAGGGTCGTGGGATGGAGCCCTGCATGGCTGGACTCTGCACTCAGTGCGAAGCCTGCTTGGCTTCTCTCTCCTGCTCCCTCCGCCCCTCCCCCATGCTTTCTTCTTCTCTCTAACAAATAAACAAATCTTTAAAAATATTTCTCCAGGTCTATACTTTGCCATGAAAAGAAGGAAGGAAATTTCCTTCCCCCCGGTAAACGCCGTATTACCCCTTGGCCACTATTCCAGAACTCAGGACAGACCGTCCTATACTTTGGTTATATATGGATGAGATCATTTTTGTGTGTTCTTTTAAGGACAAAGACCCCAACTCCAATTTTACTTATCGCTTCTCCAGAAAAAAAAAAAAAGCTAAGTTATGGACTCTGGGAACAGAAGTTATTGGTCATTTGAAGAACTACTTATCCTTTTAGTTTTCCAATTTAAACATTAACCAAGGCAATCTGAGCTGTGCCTTTTTTCTCTTGAGTAACTTGATTCCCCAATTATAAATAATGATTATTTAATGTCTGTTAATTCTGTCACAGTTTAGGGTGAATTCTAATTAGCCGTCTCCCTAAGATATGTGGTTTGTGGCTTGAAAGGTTTTCTAATGTCTTCCCACCCTGGAACTAATGACTCAGAAACAAGAAGGACTGACATGGAGCTTCATCTTATGCTGGGGCTGCAAGGCCCCACCGAGCGTGCACGGCCTCTCGCAGCCCTGGCACCCACCGCCCAGCTGCTCTCAGTCCCAGGGGTGCTGGAAAGGCTCGCTTGGACCTCCAGGAGGCTCATTTCTGGGAGGTTCCACGCTCAGTTTTTTCAGTGGGGTCCTAGGTAGTCCTTTTTCCTCGTGCTTTAAAGAAATTAGAAAGTGGTTTTATGGGTAGTCGTCTCCCAGATTCCTGTGAAAAGAGCTCTACTCCTAATTCATGGTGTCAGTGGCTTCGGAGCGACTTTCAATTCAAATCAGGCTACCTGTATTGACTGGTTACCTGCAGCCTTAGTTACCTATCGGCTGCTAGAACACAGTACCAAAGCCTGGAGGGCTTATTAACAACAGGGGTTTATTTCTCCGTTCTGGAGGTGAGAAGTTCCAGATTAGAGAGAGAACCAGGGTGCTCAGGTTCTGGTGAGAATCCTCTTCCAGTGTACAGCCTCACGTGGTAGAGAGAGGATGAGCTTAGCTCTTTGGCCGCTTCTTATCAGGTCACTAATCGAATCCAAGGGACCTGCCATCACAGTAAGGATTAGATTAAATTTCAACACATGGATTTTTGGAGGACACATAACGCCCATCAACATCGGCACGTGGATGCCGGATGACTAAACACAACTTTCTGGAACAAAATAGCGGTTCTTTCCTGAGCCTACTGAATAAACTGGGCTTAAATATGATTTAAATCATAAAGACAGCTCTAGTTTCAACCTCTAGAAGAATGAGACCTTAGCCGATGTTTACAGAATGGGAAATTCTGTTCTGTGGACCTTTCTGATTGAGAAGTGAATACAAGGGGGAATGAGAATTGTTTAATGGGTGCAGTTTTCAGTTTTGAGAGAGTCCTGGAGGTGGACGGTGGTGATGTTTGCATGATGTGAGTGTATTTAACACCCAACTGTTCACTTATAAGGAGTTGAGATGGTGAATTCCATGTTGTGTGCACTTGATCACAATCGGAATCAGAATGAAACGGGAGCCTCTTTGATCTACATTTTGGCTTAGTAAATATAGGAGATGAAGTATAATCATGTGTGATGCTGGCTGTTCGAGAGTCATTGTTCTGCATGTGGTTCTCGTTTTAACAGGACCGGAGAAGGCAGGTGTATTTAGGACCCAGGACGTGTTTGAGAAGGAGCTGGTTTCTTTATTTGGGTGTGTGTTCCTCAGATTTGCATTCTGTCCCTAAATGTGCAGGGAGAAAAATAATTGGGATCCCAATTAATTGGATTCTAATTTATCTGTGTTTTAGCTTGTGTACCCAAAGATCAGCTACCTCAGGTCATATTTACGGTGACCGATCGGTGTGCGACTGCACGGCGCTCTTCCCGTGACAGCTCTCCCCTGGCCATCGTGCTTTGTGTTCTTGAGACTCTGTAAATTTTTTTGAAGGTCAGCTATGGTGCAGAGGAGAATTAATATTGAAATGCATTTAATAAATAAGCTGTCAGATGATTCCCTAAGATACCTTGGCAGCTGAAAGTCTTTCCCTTGTGCTTCCAGCGGGCTGCAACGGCGGGGATGGTGGTGCATGTGGAGGCCTCTGGTAGTCATTGCCATTCCAGGGGTGCTCCACGGATTGCACCACTCCTGAGTGACGGTGCCGTTTGCTCGCACACTCCTCCCTGGGAAGCAGGGGACAGGAACAGTCATCTACCAGCGTAACAGGAGGTGAATAAAAAGACAATTATGGGGGCAGCCTGGGTGGCTCAGCGGTTTAGTGCAGCCTTCAGCCCAGGGCCTGATCCTGGAGACCCGGGATCGAGTCCCCATAGGGCTCCCTGCATGGGGCCTGCTTCTCCCTCTGCCTGTGTCTCTGCATCTCTCTCTCTCTCTCTCTCTCTGTGTGTCTCTCATGCATAAATAAATTTTTTTTTTTAAAGAAAATTATGCATTCAGTGGACAGGCCTCACACAAACTGACCCTGGGTTCCTGGCGGCTGGGGTGGCGTTTGGTCTTCGGTATGAACTGTCATGATTACTTAATGTTGAACCTGTGCCAGGTGACGAGGCCTTGATTTTGAACTCCGTGCCCTCATCGGCTCTGCCTCAAGGCACACATGGAGGGAGATTAAACAGTAATTAAAGTCCCCAAAGCAACCACACAGCAGAATAAAGCGTGCGAAGAAGCAGAAAACAAACCCATCAGGCCTTCTCCCTGGGGAAAGTCATTTTAGACAGCAAGGTGTCCTGTTGGCCTTTGGAGATGGATATTCCAGGGCTTCACTAGACCCAAGAGCATGAATGGTTTGTCGGGAAAGTTTTCTGCCTTTGGTTCCTTGACAGAAACCTGGAAAGACTCCGCCGAGGTAGGACGATCCCAGGGACCTGGTGGTACCGGTGAGAAAGGAAACCAGATGATGCTTAGGTTAGAGACGCAGCTGCCTTGGGGGCTTACGGAGAAGCCCGGGGGCGCCGAGGCCGGGGCTGCAGCCCGTGTTGGTGCCCAGGCCCAGCTGGGAAGACCAGGCCGGGCTGTGGTTGCCCCCTCGGGCCGCGGAGCCCTGATGTTGCCCCTGCAGCTGTCTCTCCTGTCCTGCTGTCCCTGCTGTCCCTTCTCCGCCTTGGCCCGGCCACCTCGCAAGCGAGCCCTCATTCAGCAGGACACCGACCTGCTTCTCCAGGGTCCTGGGACCCCCACACTCTAGGTGGGGGCCAGCCTCGTGGACGGGACTGCACACCCACGGTGGTCGGATGGCATTCCAGATTCCAGGAGAGCATGGACGATTCCAGATTCCAGGAGAGCATGGACTTTCCAGGCCGATAGACGTCCTGCAGGTTCTTCTCAGTAGCTGTCCCCTTGTCCTTCTGTTTGCTAAGCCCAGAATTCTGGGAGTCATTCTCAACTCCTTTCCGTCGTCCACAGTCCACATTTCAATAGTGAGGCTTTTCAGATATTACTCAGAAGCCGTCTGTTCTCACCATCCCTGTGTTCACATCCGGCCCAAGCCACCGTCCCTCCTCGCCTGGATCATTGCCGCAGTCTCTTCACTGGTCTCCTGGCTTCTGCCCTTGTTCCAAGGGGCTTCCTAACACAGGAGCCAGAGTGATCCTTTAAAATGTAACGGAAGTCCCTTCCTTCTCTGCTCGGGAGATTTTCCTTTTAGAGTCAAAGCCAAACCCTGCAAGGGTTCCCTCCACAATGCGGTCTCCTCCTCTTATCTGCCTCACTTCATCCCAGACTTATGTGCTCCTTGATTGCTCCACTCCGGCCATCATTTCACCTGCTGTCCCTCATTTGGTCATTTGGCTCCTGACCCCTGGGCAACTGTCCTTGTTTCCTGGGCCAAAAGCATTTTTTTTTTTTCTTAAGATTTCTTTATTTTAGAGAGAGAGCACAGATGCGTGCACGTGCATGTGTGTGTGGGGGTGTGGGAGCAGGGGAGAGGGCAGAGGGAGAGGAAGAGGGTGGAGAAGAAGAGTCCCTGCCCAGTGGGGAGCCCATAGTGGTGGGGTGAAGGGGGGGGCTCCATCCCACAACCCTGAGATCATGACCTGAGCCAAAGTCAAGAGTCAGCCACTCAACCTCCTGAGCCACCAGGTGCCACTCCCAGCATTTTTTAAAATGAGGTATGTGTGGGTCTCTCATTTTTCTTTAAATCTGCCCAATTTTTGAGGGAACATTATTTTCTTTAAAGATTTTATTTATTTATTCATGAGAGACAGAGAGAGAGAGAGAGAGAGGGGTAGAGACACAGGCAGAGGGAGAAGCAGGCTCCATGCAGGGAGCGCGATGTGGGACTCGATCCCGGGACCCTGGAATCACACCCTGGGCCTAAGGCGGAAGCTCCACTGCTGAGCCCCCCAGTTACCCCTGAGAGAACCTTATTTTTATTTATTTATTTATTTATTTATTTATTTATTTATTTATTTATTAACCTTATTTTTTAAAATTATTTTCTTAGAGTCTATTCTGGACCAACATATATAAAAAGGGAGTCCCTCCATTCATTTTAGCACATTTTACTCTTATCCTGCTATTTTTCTTCATAGCACGTTTTACCACCTGGCATTCTGACTGTTTTATTATGTTTCAAGCGGTAATAAATAGTCTAATGCAAGCCCTGTGAGGGCAGAGCCTATGTTTTGTGTTTACTGCAGATCCCCAGCATCTAGAGCAGTACCCAGCACATAGTAGGTATTCAGAGAGTATTTATTGAATGAATGTATCAGCAGTACTCATGTATGATTAGTAGAACTGGATTTTCAACTTTCTTTATCATTTATTTGTTGGTGACATTCAGCGTGTGACCTCTTAGGGTCTGAGTTTTGTCATTTTAAAAAATGCAGGCTGCTGCTATTTCATTGGGTTCTTTTGCAGAATAGAATGGATACTTAAGTTTCTCAAGGGAAGTGTCATATCAAACTAGCACCAAAAATATAATAGCTATTATTATTGTTGTTTGTTAGTATTGATTGAGCTTTGGTTCAAGACTGAAGGAGACTCCAGAACTGTCTCTCATCCTGTATGACTTTTCTAGAAGGGAAGTTTTGGTTGTTTCCATTCTCCTAAAAGAGTATGAGTTACCCGCTCATGGCTCCTGGATCTTTGCTTGCACGACCTTTGCCTAAGTAAGGGCCTCTACAGTGTAAATTTTCCCGCTTAAATGCAACTACAGAAGGGAGAGTGTTCTATTTTTTTCAATTACATAGGGTTTGTGAAGATTCATTCCTTGTCTTCTTGAAGTTAATCAGCATGCAGTATTTTATAGGACTTTATCATCCCCGTGTTAAGGAGGTAATATCCATGGTAGACAGCTTTTTTTTTTCCTTCTCTCTCTTTTTAATTTTTTTTGCATTAGCCAATATACATATATATATATATATATATATATATATATATATATTTATGGTTAGTGCTTGATTCTGTGAAGAACACTTGTGCAGATAGTTTGCTTACTAACCAGGTTTGGTGTCATCCACACATTTATAATGTTAATAATTGCTAGCTATTAATATTGTAAATTTAGTTCAAATATTGTAAATGTCTGTTCTTCCAAGACTGAATGTTAAGATTAGAATTTAGAATTTAGTACAAGTATGTATAAATCATTTCAAACAGAAAAAAAATGAATGCAAATCAGAGACCAGCTGGAGGCAGATTTGCATGATTATTTTAATGTTATGACAGGACACGAACACTTAGAAATTCGAATCAGCTTGTTTCTCATACCTGCAAGAGTTGCTGAATCTCTCTTACGATGTGGTCAAGTATCACCCCGTGTTATCAGCAAATCCTACAGATAGAGATTTGAGAGTCCAGTGTCAAGCTCACTCTATTTGTTTTTTCGGAACACCAGGTTTGAAGATTGAAATGGAATAAGCATTCCCACTATGGTGAGCAGTGCTTAGCACTCAAATTATTGGTGTTCCTTAGAATTGCTCCATGGTTTTTCAAAAGATAAATCATGCCATCTGATTATTGGCAATCATTTGCCCAATCAGCACCCAAATGCAGGCTGCCCCCTGTGTACTGAGCAGCCACTTTTAAGAGAGAATAAAAGAGTAACAACTGCCATTTTTGAGAACAAGTCTAGACATAATCTTCTCTGCAGCATGAAACTGGTATCTGGCTGATTGAATCTTGTTGCACGATCATTTCTCATACATGTGCTAACGCCTTTAGTGCTATTCATAAAACTGTTCATAATGATGACTTCATAGGGATTTCTTTCCTTTTTAGGGACATGATTATCTCTCTGCTTTTAGTTTTACCCTGTTGCGCTTGAAGTGTGTGCGTGTGCGCGTGCGCGTGTGTCTGTATATAGGTATATGATGCATTCTGGCCTTTTTGGCAATTGTTTTCATCTTAGTTACTCCAATGAATTGCTGGTTAAACATTAGCTTTGATGGTCACGTACAATTGGAGATGATTCTGGATTAAAAGGATAACTAGGCAAGTATTTCAGGCAATTAATAAGTAAGGTTATCACTCTCCATAAACAAAGTAATTTTTTAGGAACAGAGCATTTGATATATTGCTTGATGCTTCAGTGTGGTATGGCATTTGAAGAGCATAAAGTTGTAACATAGATTTTCATTTTAATGGGAGAGTTGTAATAACCCTCATAATTTTTTTTTCTTTTACTTCTCATTAGTTTTTACAACCTATGAATTACCTAAAACAACTTCAGTCATTTGAATTTTGACTCGCCACTTATTTTCCTATGAGCAAAATTGTCGTTTGAGAAATGGAGTCTGTATTTATTGTATTGGTGTCTAAAGCTAGACATGCGGACTATTACAGAGTTCGCCGATGCTGCCGTGTGTAAAGCGGCTCTCATGCCATCTATCTGGGGCCCTGTTCGATATATGATTATGGAGAAGAATAGAAAGGAATGACAATGAAGTAGCAGTTACTGTCAATCTTGTGGTAATATAATGGGAATTTAGAAGACTTTCCTGTACACTGGTTTAGCTCTACTATTTTAGATTTGTCTGGGGAACGTTTTGTACAATTTATCTCAAGCTTATTTCCTCCAGTTTGTTCTTTGATATATTATTACAGTACTAGTCACTTAAAAAAGGTCAGCATCACAAGACTTTGAAGCTTTAATGACCTTTCTGTTGTTGATTTTTAGACCAAATTTCAGAAATGCTTTTTTTTCGGGGGAGGGGGTGTAGAAACTAGTAAACTCTTTGTACACACACACATATATGTATATAACCTGTGTATATGTGTTACATTTATGTTTGGGAGGCTGGAGACGAGTAATGACTATCTGTACGTATACACGTAGTTGAAACCTCAGTTTGTTGTAATAAACATGCGTGTGTGGTCATACGTACGCATCCATATAAAGTTACACCTACAAGTTTGTGTGTCTCTTGTTTCTCCTTGCCATTTTTCTCCCCCTCTTCACTCATTTTAGTAACTATTTGTATATTCTTCTATGATTTTTTTGTTTTAAGCTTCAGCTCATTTCCAGTCGTTAACTGTTATGTGATCACATCCCTTATGTGAGCCAGAAGCATCTCCACAGTATCTCTCCGAGAGAGTTATCTCTGCTTCACTATAGATAAGTTAGCTTATCCAAGTCACCAAAACTGAATTACGGAATGGATGGCCAGCCCAGGGGCTTCTAGTTCTCCCAAGTTTGCCCAGGACTAAAACTACAAGAGCAAAGTTCGGTGTTTATCCTTTGAGAATGCTCATTGGGAGCTCTTGAGGCCCCAGTGGTTTGAATGGTCAAACCAGCTCTTGAGGCCCATCGGTAGGAGCTGTTGCTGTTTGGAATTGGACTAGAAATCAGGGCTCACGACCAAGATATGGGTCCTGCATGGGAGAAACTCACACTTTCCAGTAAAGGAGACTGACACATAAGCCATTTTACAGTAGTTCCCCCCGCCCCCTTATCCATGGTTTTGCTTTCCATGGTTTTCCATTACCCACAGTGAACCCTGCAGCCAATCCTCCTTCTGACATAGCCTCAGAAGGTCAATAGCAGCCTAACACTGTGTCCCAGTGCCTCACCACTTACCTCATTTATCTCACTGCCATCACAAGAAGGGTGAGCACATGGGATACCTGGGTGGCGCAGCGGTTTAGCGCCTGCCTTTGGCCCAGGGCATGATCCTGGAGACCCGGGATCGAATCCCACGTCGGGCTCCAGGTGCATGGAGCCTGCTTCTCCCTCTGCCTATGTCTCTGCCTCTCTCTCTCTCTCTGTGTGACTGTCATAAATAAATAAAAATTAAAAAAAAAAATCTAAAATCTAAAAAAAAAAAGGGTGAGCACAGGACCATGCATGTATGAACACATCACGGAGGGAAGCATTTTTTTTTTTTGCCTTGTCCGTGGTTTTCATGTGTGCTTTCAATCCAAATTCTACTTCTGACTCCTGATCCCTAGATGGCTTTGCCCATAAGCTTCTGGAATACACTGCTGCCATTTGTACTGATTCCACAGATGCTTTCCAGAGCATTTACTATGTTCCAGATATTGCATTAGCATTATGGACAGAAAGGTGGATGGGCCATCGTCCCTGTCCTCATGGAGGAGTACTCTTACACTCAGACAATCTGGATTCAATTCAGCTGCTCATTCACACAAGATCTTTAGCCATATACCATCCTTGTGTCATCCCAGGTTTGATTCTTTAAGTCTCGGAGTGTTAGAGAAGACCCACACACCCCAACTGTGACTTGACCAGATGCCACACCCTATGAGTTTCTCTATAAAGACCTCCTGCTGTGTCTTCTCATACAAAATCCACTTGGTTCATCGGGGATTGTCTGTGGTGGAAAGAAGCAGACAGCAGACAACGTCTCAAAGCAAACCCATTGACCATTGGGAAGAGAAAGGTCATTCCCGCGTATGATCCCTCTGCTATGCGCCAGCCAATATTCTGGGGTGTTTTCCCCTTCATTTGGTTTGCATGGTGACCCTGAGAAGAAAGTGGTATTTTCTCTGTTTTGCAGGTGAAGTCCACTGAGGTTAGTGGGGTTTTCAAGCTCAGGGAACAAGGGAGCCGTAGAGCTGGGATGAGAAATGAGGCTCAGTCTTGCTGCAAACCTGCTTGCGTGGGATTGTGGTGTATTCCCAAGAACACGAATAAGGGTCGAGGAGGGCTGGAGAGTGAGTTGCCTGGTGGCGCCTATTTATATCAATGCCCTGGAAATTGTACCTGTAAGTCATGACTGTGGTCGCCTGCTCCCTGTAACCTCACAGGGGGGCTTTCTCGTGTTCCGCTGTAGATTTATGAGCTCCTACAGAGCACCTCCACTCTGTGGCAGTCTTTACAGTTCCCCAAGGATTCTCACAGAGATCACAATTATTTAGGTTCTAAATTACCCTTGTCCAGTTTTAAGCAGATGAGCAGGGTTTTCGCCCTCTAAACAATGATTCTGAAGGCTTATTGCTGCAATAATATTACATTTAGTTTCCAAGGAAACTGCATATCCATTCCTTCCCTCTATTCCTCCCATTTCTACAAGCCTGAAGTTTTTTTTTTTTCACTCAAAATGTGCCATTTTAACCTCCCTCTATTGTTAAAGTTTTAGTTCCAGCACCAATTCCTAAGAAATTATAGTTTCATTCTGATCTTTCTTAGGTTTAAGATGCTTTTTTTTCCAGAATAGCTGTGCATGCTAAGCAACACTGAACAAATTGGTGCCTTCATTGTAACACACAATAGACGAGTGCATCACACTTCAGAGTCATAGCTTCTTTAGCCAAAATATTCTGCTTGTTTTTTCATCCTATAGTTGCATAATTGCTTACTTGATACTCCATTGTGAGGCCTGTGAGTAAAGTAAAGATTAGGCTAAGATATATAGGTGCATTTCACGCTCCGTATGTGTGTGCATTCCAGTTAAACTGACCGGAGAGATTCCATAAATTTGCAGCCTCCGGGTAAATTAATTATTGGCCTTAAGCATCATTCTTCCAAAGATTATGATACATACTGGTGACTTAAAAGACATTCTTGGCTGTTGTGTAAACCACTGAATTCGGGCAGCCATGTTCACTACAAAAGGCAATGAAGTGTGTATTTACTCCAGAATTCTCTGGAGTGCTTTGTAATGCTGCGGGAGGTTAGCGGGTAGCTGCACAACGTCACAGGATGCCAACACGCAGGACCGCTGCTCAGGCATTAGAGGTGTTGATTGAAAACCATCTCTCCTGATTCTTCGGTTTCCCCACCCTACACACCACACACACACACGCACACACACACACACACACACACACCTCCCCTCGTAGAAAAGAGTGGTGAGCAGCACTGTGTTTACAGAGACCCAGTCCTGGAGGTGCCTACAGGTGTAGAGCAGCTACCTCCCCATCACCGGGTCCATCCCTGGGATTGCCTTCAGTGTCCGTGCCTCCTCGCACCCTCAGACCTTTTGATAGAGACACCTATCTATACCTTAGGGTTTTTTATTTGTGTGTTTCCCTTGAAAACACCCCAAGGCTTAGCTCTTGGGGCATGTGGAGCTTGGGATCCGATTTGTGTTCGGAAATGAGTCAACTTATGACTAGGTAGCAGTAGATTTGGAAATAATCTGTATATCTTTAGTAAGTAAAGGCAAAAGAGATTATTATAGTGTGTTTGGGAGCAAGAAGGAATTCACTTATGTGGGATTAGGATTGTGAGTTCCTCTAAGGGATTCTTGTATGTGGGAAATTGATTTGCTTTATTTTTTTTTAAGATTTTATTTATTTATTCATAAGAGACACAGAGAGAGAGGCAGAGACACAGGCAGAGGGAGAAGCAGGCTCCCCATGGGGAGCCCAATGTGGGACTCGATAACAGGACCCCGGGGTCATGTCCTGAGCCAAAGGCAGATGCTCAATCACTGAGCCGCCCGGGTGCGTCTGCTTAGTCTTTTTAAGCACTCAGACTGCCTAGGGTCTACCAGGTACTAGCTTCTTGGCAGGCAGCAGTCCAGAGCCAATCCCTATCTTTCCAGAAGAGTTGGGTGGAGACAAGAGACTATAATCCTACCCCCTTCTACAAAGGAGAATAGGAACAGGAGCTTCCTTGAGCGATCTGGCCTTGCCAAGCTGTATGCTTCTTTCTGTAGGGGAAATTGTTGCTGTATTGGGAGAATATACTTTGTGCCCATCTTCATGGGGGTAAGAACTTCTTTTCCTACAGTGAAGTGAGTTTGTATCCTTTACCTCCCTCTATCACTACCACCCCTGTGATAAGTCCACAGCTTCTAGGATCCAGAGAGCAGCCACGAGCACATAGGATCTTTCTGCTTCTTTTGTAGCCATTTCTAGATGCACTTGCCCTGGGCTTCTTGTGTCCCTTCTTTGATCTAGGCTGAAGCCAGCAGGCCAATGGACAGTGGAGTGAAATATGAGTGCACTGAGTTTCACTTTGGTCATTGTGATTAGTGAATCCAGAATTCTTAAATCTGAGAATAATGGACTGAATAATGAATAGTGAATGGGATGACTCCTCACAGATCAGAAGCCTGCAAAGAGTAAATCCAACAACGACAGAGTCCAAAGTTTGAAATTCCTTAAACTTAAATAGGAATGCTAGCTTAATTTTGCAAGTAGATTTGTCCCGCTGCCCCACATGGAGGTGGGCAAGGGAAAGGCCCTCGGGAGAGGTACAGCTCGTGCAATCGGAGAACGCAAGGACCGCACTGCAGGGACGGGTGGGGGCCGGGTCCAGCTGCCGCCTGGTGGTCCATGCTAGGGAGTTTGAGTATCATCTTGGAGGCCTGAAGGGACCCTTGAAAGTTATCATGTGGGGACTGACCTTGTGGGAACTTGACCCTACCCCTGGCTGGAGGCATGAGTTTGTCATTGAATCCCAGTAGAATGTGAATTCTGAGAGCTTACTTGTGGCCGGTGAAGGAAAAGTCCATCTGATTGACTTTCCTTATGAGAACCTTCTGACTTTTGGGGTAGAGTCTTAACAATCCTCATTTGGAGGTGACTTATTGTGTCTAAGTGTTAATTAATGCAACCAAAGTGATGTAATACATGACACGACATTTCACCAGTGTAGTAATTGATGGTGATTTGTTCAGGAGTGTTCTATGACGGTGGTAGGACTCAAAGACTGCCTTATCCGCCATCCTTGCTAATAGATTGGAGGCTAGAGTAGGATGAGAGTCAGGTTCAGAGATAGGAAGTAAAGATTGCAGAGGACAATGCAAAATTTTTAGAAAAGTACACAGGACACCAAGCTTTCCGCCCAGTGACTTCTCGCTGTTTTGAAATGGTTGTTCGTTCCTTCTTGGCAAGCTTTGAGACATATGCCCAGCAGTTGGAAGGATTTAGCTTACATCATATTGAAAAATAAAACAAAGCAGACAGAGCAGGCAAAACAACATGAAAAACCCCGCACAAACAAACACAAATGAAATTATTTAGTGAGGCAATTTCTTACCAATGTCAGCTGGAACTTGCAGAGAAGATTCATGTCTGTGGTCCACGAGGGCTTCAGGATTTGACCCACCCTTATTGATCACATTTATAAAATAATGTTTTCATCATTTGTTGAAAAACTTAATTTGCCATTCAGTATATATATATATTTTTTTCTTTTCTTTCTCTCTTTTTTTTTGTTTTTTGTTTTTGTTTTTACATAAAGAGGTCTCCTCTTCCTAAGATAAAGCTTGTTAGTCATCCAGTACAAACCGTGGGACTGATAGGCTATTTGCCATTGTTCTTATAGATACATAAAAAGAGTAAATAAGAGTGTGCTATATTTATTTGAGGCCCCCAGGAGAAAGGTGCTCTGACTCGAAGGACATATGTAAATGGAATCAGGCAGTTTTTCATCCCCGGTAGCTCATTAAAAAATGGATGTTGATTCTAGTAGCAGAAATAGAAGTGAAATTAAAGTATAGAAAATTCTTTCTCAAAGTTTGGCCTGCAGGCCAGCACTAGCACCATCACCATCACCACCTGGGAACTTGTTACAAATTCAGAATCTCTGGCCCTTCCCCAGTCTTATTAAATCGGAATCTGCATTTTACTGTGCTCCTCAGTTGATCTGTTTGCACATTAAAATTTGGGAACAACCGGTGTGGACTAACCTTTCAAAAGCTTGGCCAAGTGCAACATGGAATGGATGTGGAAAAAGTCCTCGCCGGAGATGGAGCATGGGTTCATGGCACCTTTTTAAAAAAAATATTTTATTTATTTATTTTTTTAATAATCTCTTTGCAAGGCTTGAATTTGAAACCCCAAGATCAAGAGTCACATGCTCCACTGACTGAGCCAGCTAGGCATGCTGCTACTTTTTTTTTTTTTTTTTCCCTGAACTTGGACATGCCTTGAGCATATATGTATTTTAGAAGAGACCTTTGGGAATAAGATATGGAAGAGAAAGAAGAGAAGCAACTGAGGTTCCTAGGGAGGAGGAGAGACTGAGGTGCAGATGCTGGGTGAGTGACCTTTGTTCTTCTGAGCTGGGAAGGAGAAGAGGGAAGTCACATAAACTGGAATGTTGGGAAGTGTTAAGTAGGGAAGTTGGAAAGTTGAAGATAGTCATAAATGATTGGCTTGCTCCCTCTGACAATGGAGGTGAGAGGAAAGGTCAGGATTGGTCACAGGATTAAGGAAAGTGCAGGAGAACACTTTAGGGGTGGGATGGGGGAGAAAAGAGTAGTCTGAGAATGAGAACTGGGTTGTAGCTTGTTTTGGCCACACTCTTAGTCAATTCAAAATCCTTTCTACATCTCCATAATGGAAGAGCTACTCTAGATCTCTATATACTAGATTTCAGTGCTAAGCATCATGTAATTAGAGAAATGAATGCTGGTCTAAAAATGTGGGACTGCACTAATTTAAAAAAAAATTGAATTGTGGTCTAATTAACATGCAGTGTTATATTAGTTTCAGGTGTACAATATAGTGATTCAGCACTTCTTTCTTAAAAATTTATTTAATTATTTAATTATTTATTTATTAGAGAATGATGGAGAGAGTGAGAGAGAGAGAAAGCACAAGCCAGGGGATGAGGGAGAGGGAGAGGGAGAAGCAGACTCCCCAGTGAGCAGGGAGCCCAACGTGGGGCTCCATCCCAGGACCCTGGGATCATGGCCTGAGCTGAAGGCGACACTTAACCAGCTGAGCCCGCCAGGTGCCCTGTGATTCAGCACTTCTGTACATGAGTCAGCGCTCATCACAATAAGTGTGCTCTTAATCCCCTTTACCTCTTTTATCTGTTCCTCTACCCAGACTGGTAACTACCAGTTTGTTCTCTATAGTTAAGATTGTTTTTGGGCCTATCTTTTTTTCCTCCTTTGTTTGTTTTGTTTTTTAAATTCCATATATGAGTGAAATCATATGTTATTTGTCCTTGACTCATTTATTCCATGTGGCATAATACTCTCTAGTTCCATCCATGTTGTTGCAAATGGCAAGGTTTTATTCTTTTTTTTTTATGGCGAAGTAATATTTCTGTGTGTGTGTGTATGTGCACGCCACTTCTTTATCCATTCATGTGTTGATGGACACTTGGGCCACTTCCATAATTTGGCTATTATAAATAATGCTACAATAGATATAGGAGTATGTGTATTTTTTTACATGTATCTTTTTGAATTATTGTTTTGAATTATTATTTCTTTTTGAATTATTCTTTGGGTAAATACCCAGTAGTGGAATTACTGAATCATAGGGTAATTCTGTTTTAATTTTTTTGAGGAACCTCCATACTCTCCTTCCATAGTGGCTGCACCAGATTGCATTCCCATCAATGGTGCATAAAGATTCCTTTTTCTCCACCTCCTAGCCAGCCTTTGCTTCTTGTGATTTTGAGTTTAGCTATTCTGACAAATGTGAGGCAGTATCTTACTGTGTGTGTGTTTTTTTTTTTTTTTTTTTTAAGATTTTACTTTTTAATTAGTCTCTCTACCCAACATGGGGCTCAAACTCACAACCCTGAGATGAAGAGTTGCATGCTTTTACAAATCGAGACAGCCATCCACCTGTCTCTTTGTGGTGTTGAGTTGTATTTCCCTGATGATGAGTGATATTGAGCATCTTTTCATGTCTGTTGGCCATCTTGCATTGACTAAATTCATACTTTCTTATTTCTAAAAAGGCAGAGCATCTTTATACATGAACAATTTTTCTTCGAAGTCCATGTGAGAGGTGGAGAATCTTGGGCACAACAGATAGGTGACAAATTTTGCCAATAGTTAGGGACTGAGGTTAGGTACCAGGCTCTGCTAGCTCCCAGCTAGAAGTTCCTTCTGCTAGACTATTTGCATTTCATGACTTATCAAGAGCCTGCCTGCACTCTACTTGACTTGGGAAAGGAATTTTTGAGAAGTCTTGCTCTCACAGAACATCTGTGGGAAAGCAGAAGGATAAGTTAAAGAGACACTTAAATATTTTATTATCTTGACACACAGCCTCAGAGGCCCATTCCATTGTCACTGCCAACAGGAAGTCATAGCTGCTTTTCATCCTTCTGGTGGCTCCTTTTTGCTGGGGCCTGTGTTTTGGGAGGAAGATGTTTTGTTTTGAGGCCAGGTGGTTAAAATATCCTGCCTTAGCTGGAATATTCACTGCAATATACTTCTCAGCAGCGTGGATCATTTTTCAAAGATTTTCACTGCCTTTGCTCTTTGATCAGGAAAAATCACTTAACAGTAAGACTAGAATCTACTTTCATAGACTCCCATGTGTCCTTGTTCTCACCTACTGGTCTTCACTTCTCTGAAGAGTCTGACCTTATGAATTAAATTCCTTTTGATTGTAACATTAGTCAGGCGAATTGGGAAACTGGGGACTTTTGTTTATTGATCCTTTTATCGTCTGCTTTTTTGCCTGTAAAGGTCATTTTTCAATTTCCCCAGAAGGTAATTCTACTTCTCTTAGTAATTCTCAATAAACACTAAGCTTAGGACATTTATATAAAAGCCAGAATAAACATTAAGTTTTAGGAGTGTCATATAAAAACTAGAAACCTTTATGTTTCTGAGTGTTGCTTAAATTAGATAGAAAAAAATACCTAGTGATGAAAGTAACAGATTGTTCTACTCTGTGCAAGGTCCGCGAAAGAAAGACATGGCCACTTGGAAGACTTCCCTTTATCCTTTGGTGAAAAGCATGAATGCCTCTTTCTCAAAGATGCCTTCCTTAACGTCTACGTCCCTTTCAGTACACATGATGTGTCCTTTTTATATCTTCTCTTAGCATTCTTGACTTCCTCTTCCACTTGACGCAACTATAGTTAGGTATTTTTTTGAATATTTATTTGTTTAAAGTTGACCCCACCCCCCACCCCTAGACTATAAGCTCCATGATGGCAGGAGGCTTGGTGTAACTGTAGTACCTACTAAATAAATATTTGTTGAATAAATAACGATAACAACAGAATATTTATTGTGCTACTGTATACCAGGAACTGTGTGAAATACTTTACCCATCTCATTAATCCTTTGTCTTAGTCCGCTCCGGCTGCCATAATGACATACCATAGGTTGGGTGGCTTAAACAAGAGAAATTTATTTTCTCACCATTCTGGAGGCTAGAAGTTCAAGATAAGGTCTGGCTGACTTGATTTCTAGTTAGGGTTCTTTTCCTGGCTTATAGACAGCCACCTTCTCATGATAATCTCACATGGCAAAATGAGAGACAACCGGCTTTCTGATGTCTCTTCTTCTTCTTTTTTTAAGATTTTATTTACCTATTCATGAGAGACACAGAGAGAGAGGCAGAGACATAGGTGAAGGGAGAGGCAGGTTCCATGTAGGGAGCCCAATATGGGACTCGATCCCAGGACCCCAGGATCACACCCTGAGCTGAAGGCAGACACTCAACCACTGAGCCACCCAGTTGTCCCTAACTTCTCTTCTTGTAAGGAGTCTAATCCCATCAGATCAGGCCCCACCTTCATGGTTTCATTTCACTTTCATTACTTCCTGACTCCAAAAACAGCCTCATTGGGGTTGAAGTCTTCAGCAAATATATTTTCGGGGGACACATATACCTCCCAAGAACCCTAATGAAGTAGCTAGGCACTGTGATTATCTCTGTTTTACAAGTGCGGAAACCAATGCTTAGAGGGAGGAGCCTGCCCAGAGTTGTACTGTTAACCAGCCGAGTCATATTGCTTATTGCTTTTGTACTCAAATTGGGCCTTATAGAGGTGTAAAGGTATGTACAATGAGGGCCTATGGACTAAAGAAGTGATTAGAGTTGATTGGGTGTAAACCAGGAAAGACTTCTGGGAGAGAAGTAATCTGAGTGGGTTCTCATGGAACTAGAGGAAAGGAAGGGGATTTTATAGACTAGAACAATACTGCTTAAACCTTATGTCTCAGAACCTCTTACAAAATATTGAGCATCTTAAAAAGCTTTGGTTTATGTGAACGATACCTACTGATATTTATAGTATTAGAAATTAAAACTGGGAAGATTTAAAATATTTATTAATTCATGTTAAAGTAATAATGATAAACTCATTACATGTTAACACAAATAATATATATTTAAAAGAAATAATTATATTTTCCAAAATTAAGAAAATAGTGAGAATGTTAATAGAATTTTTTCTTTTCTTTTCTTTTTGAAATCTCTCTAATGTCTGCTTTAATAGAAGACAGCTGAATTTTCTTATCTGCTTCTCCATTCAGTCTATTGCAATTTGTTGTGTTGGTTGAAGTAGATGAAGAAAATTCGGACTTACACAGGTATGTAGCTGGAAAGGGAGATGCATTTGAATAGCCTTTCAGATAATTGTGGGTATTCTGTTTTGTTATTACAGCAGAACTCCAAGTTGGAGTGTTGTAAAGGTTAGTTGCAATGTGAGAACTGAAACTGAATCAATGAACTTTTCATATTCTGTTATGTTTAAATCCATTGGTCTAGCTTACACTTGGAATGGATTTTTTTACCCATGTATGATTTTGTAACATCTTGCATTGGTCATTTGAGAGTATCGGTTCACTGACTTAATGCAGATCTTTCAAATGTTGACACATTTCATTACACAATAGCCAAAAATTGTGTCCCTTAATATCACCACTCAACTATCTCAGCAGAAGTGTCTTTAAGTACTGGGAAACTGTCAAGCCCATGGTGGCAGACACAAGTTTTATAAAATCCTAATTTTCATTTAAAACTAGATTTTTATCATTGGCATCAAATACTGTTAGTTGTTTTTCTTGAAGTGGTAGGATTTCTTCATTCATTTTCAAGCAAATGCCTGCCAAATGCCTGCATCTAAATAATCATACTTTGTTAGTTTTCCATTCAAGTAAAACTTGTATATGATGAAAAAAGCAACTAGTTGAACTCACACAGTTGCATGAGTGCTTTTCCTTGGGACAGCCATTGTATTTACACATGTAGAAGTGCTTTATGCATTTTTCCCATTTCATCATAGAATATTAAAAGGCTGTGTATTTAGATTTAATACAATTAATAATTCTTACTGCTCCACTAACAATAATTTTTTTTAAGATTTTATTTATCTGAAGGAGAGAGAGAGCGCAGATGTGCATGCATGAGTAGGGGGAGTGGCAGAGGGAGAGGGAGAAGCAGACTCCCCATTGAGCAGGGAGCCCCATGTGGGACTCTATTTCATGACCCTGAGATCATGAGCTGAGCCAATGGCAGACGCTTAACCAACTGAGCCACCTGGGCACCCCAAGAACACTTTTAATTGGAACTGAAATTTATTTTATCATGAGTGGCATGGACTTGAGGACACAATGACTACAGGTAGTGTGGTGCCAGTGCCTTAATTCATGCTAGGGCACTAGCACTTTTACCTACTGTTGCTTTTGTGTCTTTGGTACCAATGTTAACAAAGTGAAAAAGGCAAATACACTTTCATATTATTACCAAAGCAATTTTGACCCCATAGCCCCCTAATGGAGTCCATGGACTCCTCCATGGACTTCCTTTGAGAACTCTTGGGCTAAAGGAATCATGTCATGGGATGAGTTCCATAAAAGAAACCAGGAACAGGCCTGCACCTGGTTTGAGTATTAAGTTCAAGGATTAGCAACTCAGAAATGAGTGTTGGGTAGAGATGGACAACCCTTAAATAAGATTGGTAAGAGAGAGAAAAGTTTTAGCGAAGAGTCCTAAAGCTCAGAAGCTCAGATTCTGGAGTCATTTCTCCTTAAAGAAAACCAAGAGTTTCCAAGATTTGTTGGGACAGAATGGTACTGTCCATGGGTTTTTCTCACCTGTAGAATGGGAATGTAATATTATTATTATTTTTTGAATTCATGTCTCACCATTTTAGAGCAGGGCCTGATACACAGTACAACCTATCTAAATGTTGTTATTTTGAAGGAGGAATTTTGCTGTTCATCTAGGATGACTTCAGCAGATGCCAGAATGCCCCGCAGGGCTGTTAAAACAAAGGTTGTTAGACGCTACCTCTGGAGTTTCTGATTAAAGAGGTCTGAGGTGGGCGCACGAATTTGTATTTCTGTCAAGTTCCTGGGTGATACTGATGCTATTCTTCTGGGTAGCACATTCCTTGAAACTGAATCAGAGGGTTTCACTCTGTGTCCTTTTCTTTCCTGGTTAACCAGCAAGCCAATGCCTATTTGATAGCCTTAGATGGAAAATGATGTCTACATATTCTTCCTGTTTAGTTTGGTTAGTTTCATTTAATTTTTTCCCAAGAATTGAAAATTTCCCTGCATGTTTGTATGTTTTTTTTTCTCTGACCAATAACCCGATGCAGTATTAACTTTTGAAAACATGCTCTGTTTTTGCTGCGCATAATTGCTATTGAAGCCAGGTGAGTGGGTTCCAGAAATTCACCTGATTGCCAATGGTTTTACTCATCAGCCAATGGTTTTACTCATCAGCATCATTTTCTACAGCTCTAAGCACCCTGACTAATGTCAATTAGGGCATCTTTGCAATTTTTCTGAACCTGCCATAGCTTACTTTCTCTCGGGGCTCAGAAGTATAGATAAGGCTGCTGATTTTAAGGCTGCTGATAGATGCACTAAATGAAGAGGGTTGGCAGTTTGATGATTACCATTGTTAATTTAAAATTGTACATTTGTTTTTAACAAATATGTGATTGCTAACCATGTGGGAGGCTTTGTGCTAGATGCTAAGAACCGAACAAAAGCCAAGATGGGCACAGCAATTACAATTAGAGAAGGGTAGGATGCTGGTTGGGCTGAGGGGGCACCTAATTCACGAGGGGGTAGGGATGTTTTCCTAGGGTCCCAGGGTCAGTGATATTGGAGCTGAAAACTTAGGGCAACTTTGAGTTAGTCAGGTGAAAAAAGTAGGGAATCTATGGGAACAGTATTTCAGCCTAAATACATAGTATGTAAGACCTGGAAGAGAATGAAAGCACATTGTCTTTGAGAAAGAGTTTACTTTGGCTGGTCCATTAAGGTTGGGCCAAAGGGAGCAGCGTAGAAGGTGGGAAATCATAAGAAGGTGGAAAAGTTAGGTAATGCCCCCATGTCTTTTGGGTTTCTCAGTTTCAGCCCAACTGACATTTGGGGCCAGACAATTCTTTGTTGGAGTGGGAGTGGGGGCTGTTCTAAGAATTACAGGATGTTTAGCAGCATCCTTGGTCTCTGTCCTAGATGCCAGTGGCAATCCCCCCTTGTCTTGACAACCAAAAACGTCTCCAGGTGTTGCCAAATATCCCTTGGGGGTGGGGGTGGGGGATCAAATTGCCCCAATCAGAATGACTGTTACCAAGTTTTCCCTTATATTAAGAGCAATGAGGGAAGTTGTAATGTTTTATTCAGGTGAGTGACATGAACAGATTTATACCTTTGGACAATCACTATGGTAGCAGTGTAGAGAATGATCAGGGGCTGGTAAGACTGGAGGCACGAAACATGTTAGTGCGCCTTTGCAGCAGGTGGGAAATACCAGCCATCTGATCTAAGGGAGTGGCTGTAGGGATATAGAAAAGTATAGACTTGAGATATATTTAGGTGATAGAAGCGACAGATGTTAGTGACTAATTATGCACGGATAGTGAGGAAAAGAGAGGAATCATGGCTGACTCAAAGTTTCTGGCTTGGACCTTGGAAAAAGGTGGTGGTGCTATTCACTGATGAAGGGAGCACAGGAGAAGGAACAGATTTATTTGGGAGGATCATAAGAGAATGTTGTAGAGTTTAGACATAATCAAATTTGAAGTTCCAGATGAGAGCCAAGTGGAGATTTTTCATCTGTAGAGCAGTGTTGGTTCTGGAACTTAGGAGACACAGCTGAGCCAGTCAGTAACTAGATGGAAGCTGAAACTCTGGGTGAGGCTGAGGAAGAATGCATTGGGGGTGAAGAGCAGGGACCTAAGTTCAGGTCCAAGCAAGAGAAAGGGGGGCTGATGAAGGGAGGAATGTGGAGGAGAAGACCAGGAGGTGGCAGTGCCAGGGAGGTTTAGAAGAGCTTAGCTCTGTGAAGAGGAGCAAACTTTGTGTCTGTGGCTCAGCATCCTGTCTTTCCTTCAGTGAACTTAAGTTTCATGTGGTCTGAGATACTCATTAAGGCCACTTTGCAGTTATTGGAACCTCCAAGAAACAGAGGGGTGTGGGGATCACCACATTTATTCCTAACATCCCGGAGTAGCAGCTCTGAGTCATAACATCTAGGGTTGAGGACAGATGCTGCACTTCTGTAGGATGGATGCTGGCCCAGGATGCTGAATTATGCAGTAGGCTTTGTAATGGAGACAAATTTCCTCAGCCAGAGATCACTTGCCTCCTTCTTAAAAAAATGCCTTTGGAGTTGATGAGTAGTAGAACCGTGTTTCTGTTTCATAAAAGCCACTTTTGATGAAAAAGCAATAACTTTAATTTAGAGATCATGTCGCTATCACCAAAGGGTTATGATGTCACATAACGAAGTCTCTAAGATCAACTTTGACAATATTGTATGATTTTTTTTTTCCTGAGTGGTGTGTGCTCTGGATACCTAACCTTTGAAAGCAGTAATGTATTATTTACATAAAACTAAGATCCAGTGCATTCTAAATGGTTGTGATTTATCATGACTATTTCAGAATTGGGTCCCGTGGCCATATGTTAATTTGACTGTAAGGAAATTCTGTGCCGTGTACTTGGATTTCATGCTTTAAAATTTTAGCAATAGATTCAATGGTCTATTAATTAAAATAAGATGCTTCATAACTTTCCCCACATAATATGGAATGCACTCAATAGCTCATGTATGAGTTAAAACCCTTAGATGCCTTACATTTTCTGGTCTGGCAATCTTCATTTTTTCTAATTTATGTGTCCCATTTGTCCTGAAGGAGTTGGGAAGTTGAGATTTACAGTCAACCCAACGAGAAAACCTAAGACTCTTGATTAAATGAGAGCTTATTTGTGTATTCAAATGGAAAACTACAGCTGGGCAAAATAAAATTTGTACTAAATTTGTAGCGGGGATTTAGTACCCTGAATTTAGTACCATTTCCTCTTTCCTGGAACTTCCACTTGTTCAACTACTCACATGGTGACTATGGGAGAAGCCATTTTTGTATAATACAACTTTTCAGTAGTGACTGATTGAACCAGGATCAAGTCTGTATACCAAGCTATGCTATATGTCCCCCTGAGTCTGGGACTTTGTAATTGGTTCCACCAAATTCCCAGTATGATTTTGGATGTGGCCATTTTTCTGCTGTGTAATAGGGAAACTGAGAAAGCAGGTTTATAGAAATAGAAGAATAAGGAGAAAGAAGCAGAGACTAGTAAGGGAGAGGAGGGACTCCCAGGCTTCCCCGGAATATCAGTCCTCAGTTCCAGTGAGTTTCCAAGACCCAATTCATCCATGCTTTTGGGGTCTCTTGCAGACAAAGACTTCTGTATCCTTCTAATAAAGGGGTTTGCAAGAGGCCCCTGTCTCTTTCTAATAAATCACCCTGTGTGCTTGAACTAGCTCAGATGGTTTCTTGCTCATGGGAGCAATGAAATCGGCTACATTGCCTAGAGTTTTGTTGTTTCTTGATTGGATGGTGGTTATCATATTTTGTTTATATCCATAAACCAGCTCTTTTAGGAGTTGACTATTACTTGATGGCTTTAGGTTGAGCCAATCTTTGGTTTGAATGTTACTGATATTTTCTGAAAATACTGCTATATATGCTACCACAATAAGCATAAGAAATATAACAATATACATGAGATTCTTAAAACAAAGGAAGGATATATGTGTGTGTGTGTAAGCAATGATTGATTCTAGGTCTAGTAATCTAAGCCTTTTAAGTTTGATGTGCAGATAAGGAGAGGAGAGGAGAATCTCTCAGTGGCAGTTAGGAGGCAATAGGATGTGGTGACCAGAAGTGCCTTTGCAATAAAAGATCTCTTCCAATCCACTTCCCAAGAGACTTTGTTTATCATTTTCCACTCCTTTTCCTCTTTGTTCCTTGAAGTAAGTGCTTTGGGATCCCAGCCTAACCAAGGCCCTCTGATGACCTAATGTTTTTAACCATTGGGAGGAAGACTGCACTTGTGTCTTTGACATTTGAAGATTATTAATAATAAATATCCTCACAAAGTTCCTATGTCTATAGGATAGTGATGGAAAGCCAAAATGTATCCCAGTGTATCTAGTGTTCCTTTATTATTTAGAAACTGTGAATATATGTCTGTACATAAATATATATTTGTATGTAGACACATGTATTGTATGTGAAAAGAAGGATCTGTGTCTCTATGGTTAGAAAGATACTGTGATGAAAAAAAAAAAAAAAAAGAAAAGGAAAGAAAGATACTGTGATGGATAGCCCCCAAAGGTTGAAAGTGTTACTTCTGAGAAAATGGGGTTGATAGAGCAAGGGAGGAAATTTTCACTTTTTTACCTTAAAAATTTTTAAGGTGAGGATATTAGGATTACATTTATAGGAATTTTTTATTAGTGTAAAAATAAAAATTTAAAGTTACTTTTTTGTGGTTTGAAATTATTATAATGAGAGATGAAAGATCAATAGTTGTACTTACCCAAGTATGATTACCAACTAAATTCATTGTTAGAATAAAGCACAAGCATGTGGGCATGAAAAAGTATAGAGAAAATGGATAATTGACTTCTAACTCTAATGAATTGGGGAGTTTTATGTGTATCACATGCAAATGTTTTAGTCAAGGAAAAATTGTGAATTGTAAATTTTGTTTTTATGTAATTCCCAATTATTTATTGACATCATATTGGTCTTTATGTGGCTTCTTGTTATTTTCTGAATGTCAGTTATGTTCATTTAATTAAAATCTTGCAAGGAGACTTTTACAATCTCATTTTGTATCATCCTGGTTATGACCTTTAGCATCCCAAAGTAAGGTAAAAAACCTTTAGGTGCCCGTACTGTGCTCTCAGAATTCATATCCTGTATGTGTCTATATAAAAGTGGGTATATGGAAAAATAGATCAGGAGAAGGGAAATCTGAGAAGCTAGTCCAGATGTTATTTGTGGAAATACAAGTGAGTGAGTAATACTTAGTTTTTTTCTTGGAAAAATGGTAGCAAAATTGGTGATAAAGAGTTATACTTCTTAATTTTGTTACTTGCTAGATTTTTTATTTTGGACAAGTTATTTAACCTTTCAGAGTCTAGGTTTTTCATAATTAATTAATTAATTAATTCATTCATTCATTCATCAAATAGGGTGGAATACTGTGATGATCCAAAAAACCCCTCTTGACACTTATAGTCTGCATCGCTTCTAGGATTTTAGTGTGTATCCTAATCAACTGCAGAGCTCGTTAACACAGATTCTGCACTCTTCCTCTAGATTTCTGATGTAGTAGCTCTGGGGGAGGGGGGGCAGAATTTGTGATTCTAGCAAGTTCCCAAATGAAGTTGTTGCTGCTGGTCCCAGAACCACACTTTGAAGGCCACCTGTCTAGAGCTTGCAGGCATCAATCAAAGTTGTTAAATTCCAGTTGTGTTAAGTGCTGAAGAGGAGATGAGTCTTGATGCTACCTACAAAACAGCGTATGAATTTAGAGGGAAGGAAGAAAAGTGGAGAGGGAAGCAGAGATATGATCTATTTAGTGTTTTAAGACAAATTGCTTTATCATTTGGCTGCAGTGTTGAGACCATGAGTGTGAGGAGACAAGGAAGGAGATGATGTCAGTATCCCAGGTAAAAATTGATGACACCTTTTAAAATAGGATTAATAATACACAAGGTTTTTGGGTTGGAGGAATAATACATGTGAAATGCTCAGTACTAGTACACAATAAGTGCTCAGGCAATGGTAGCTAATACTATAATGAATAAAAACAAACATTTTGAGACCAAGAAGTTATCAGGACCATAGAAAGTGCCATAAAAATATCCATACTTGAATTTTTAGGCTCCTCCTACTCCACCCCAGCTAGAGTAGCCTTTGAAAACGTGGCAGTGTATAAAAGAGAAAGGACAAAAAAACACCCCAGATTACTAAATCCTTACGCTGAGACTGAGAACCCAGAAAGAAAAGAGAATCCATCATTGAGATGGAAACTGAATTTATAGGTAGTTGTACGGCTAGTTGGCACTGATGACAATTATTTGTAGTTCTCTTGTGTGTAGAAAAAAATAATGGTTTCTCTGCTCTGGGATGTACATTGTAGGGAGAAAATAGCTGTTCAAAAAAAGAGGGCCAGAAAAAATAAACTGTATTTCAGTGGAGCTACTGAATTAAAAGGGTAAGAGGGAAAAGAAAGGTAAAAAGGGGAGGAAGTCAGAGGCTTCCGCTGAAAGGTAGGCGAGTGCCTGTGAGTACTGTCAGTTGGGATTCTAACAGGATGACATGCAAAATGGCAAGAATTTGTCCTTGGACGCAGAGTGGCAATTTCCAGTTTATAATTACTAATAACCTCCATGTGCACAGCATTCAGCATGTGCAAAATATATTGGCAAATGCATTAGTAAATTTAACTATCCCAAAGCTCTGGGAGCATTGGCTTAGTAAAATAACAGAATCCCCATTAAAGCAAAGGTAATTAACTGACTCAGCACTCCTTCTGGGTAAAGTGACTCGATGTCAGAGATAACTGTGAAGGACACAGAGGGCAAATCAGGAATCATCTGGCTACAACAGAAGGAAGACACAGAGAGACAAAGCCGTGCATATACCACTGCCTTACCACTTTGAGTTAAACTCAAAGGCAGTGGTCTTTACCCAGAGAACTAGGGAAAACCATTGGTGTTTCTAAGGGAGTCCTTTAAGGTGTTGTGGATGGATTCTGTGTGTATTGTGTGTGCGTGCGTGTGAGTGTGTGTAGACATATGTACAAACACAGATATGCATTTAGCTCCAAGGCTTCAAAGAAGTCCAACACGAGTATTTATTGTGAACCTTCTTTGTGTGAAGCTTCTGCAAGGTGTTGGAGAGGGTGTGTATATAGGCAAAGCCCTATGCTTTGCTTTTATAAAGCCGAGCATCCAGTGGGAGTGAAGAGCACTCCCTCCTATCTTTCAAGTCCTTCTGCTTTAGCCTCCCCTTCCCCAGTCATGGCTTTCGTGAAACTCTGCAGGAAGAAATGGTGAATGTGTGAGGTGAGTTGTTGGGAAGGGAAGTAGAGGGGATATTACACAACATCCAATGAGTGGAGTGAAGTGTGAAGTGTCTGCAGTCAGAGACTGCCTATTTTGTACTGATGAATCCAGTCAGCCTTGGATGTTGAGATCAATGTTTTCAGTGAAAAAAATCTGCTTAGAGTCTTAAAAAGTGCGGGCAAGTCATCTATATGTGGCCTTAGTGCATTGCATTTTTAAAGGACTGATTTATTAGGTATATATTGATGTGACCTTTGGGCCTCTGGTGTTCAATATGGAGATCTGAGTGTTCTCCAGTTCATCTTAATTGTGAAGAAATTGCCTGTCAAGGAAGGAAATACTTCCTGAGATAATCAGGTCTGCAGCTTTTATAGGGATCCACGTACTGTAACTTTTAACGTGTAATTAAACTTTATTGGTCCTGATTAATTTGTGGGAAGTTACAGAATCAGAGTTTAGAATATTTTAAATGGAACTGTTATTATATATTGAAAGAAAAAAAACTTAATGACTGTCCCCCATGTGCAGGTGCTAGGCTAAGTCTTCGGGGATACGCCAAAGAAACATGAGGTTGTTCACAGCCTTGGCTTCAAAGTAGTCACCTGGGGCACTTTAGAAAAATCTTGAGACCCAGGCTGAAACTCAGATCAATGAAAGCTTCACTCAGATCAATGGAGGCTGCACTCAGATAAATGAATGATACACTCAGATCGATGAAGGACACACTTAGATCAATGAAAGCAGCACTCAAGTCAATGGAGGGGGCACTTAGATCAATAAAAGGGGCACCTAGATCAATGAAGGACACATTCAGATCAATGAAGGACACACTCAGATCAATGGAGGCTGCGTTCTGATCAATGAAATCATAGCCTCTGGAGAGGGTCCTATACATCACTAGTTTGTAAATCTCCTCAGATGATTCCAGTGTGCAGCCACCTGTGAGGACTAGATCAAAGCTCCAGAGAGCTCCCCTAATGACCCAATATCAATTAAACAAAGCCTCTGGGGATCAGGCTGGGGTCGGTAAGTTTTATAGCCTCCCTCGGTGACTCCTCTGCACATTGAGGATTTAGCACCAGTGGTATAGACCTTGGCCTCTTGAGGATTACAGTCACAGGAGGGGGAAAGGCGATTTGATGTGTGAGACTATTGAGGAAAAGCACAAGACGGCCTGTGTTTGCATGCCAAGAAAATGAATAAAAGCAAGCAGTGATAAGAAAATATAAGCAGTAAATACTTAATGAATAAACAAAAATGGTTTGTATTTAGCATGCTGATTCAGATGGAGGTGTTTCCAAGTGTAGGAATTCTTAGAAATTCTTTTTTTTCTATCATATACTTTTCACCACTCACTGTACTTTATAGATTAAAACTTGATTCTTTTTCTCTGCCAGAATTACCTTAACATTCTAAAGTGGAAGAGCCCCGTTAACGGGACTCTGAGCAAGCTTAGTTTCTGTTTGTAGAGGCAGTAGAGGGGGGAGCTGGGTGTGCTGGCAGGGCTGTGGGGGTGGGAGTCCTTTTTATTATACTTTGGAGGTGAGATCAAGGGTGTGTGTGGGAAGGGTCATTGGCCTAAATATCCAAGATTGTGTTTCCCAAATGTGCTCTATTTAGAAAATTTCATATTGTAGGGGCGCCTGGGTTGAGCCCCTGTTTGTTGAGCGTCTGACTCTTAATTTTGGCTCAAGTCGTGACCTCAGGGTCGTGAGATCAAGACCCACATCAGGCTCTGTGATGGACATGGAGTTGCTTGGGATTCTCCCCCCCCCCCCCACCCCTCTGCTCCTCTGCTCATGCTCGCTCTCTCTGTTAAAAAACAAAAGAGAGAAAATTCCATATTGTAGGATGTGTGTCTTACTGCTACAATCAAGCAATTGCAGTCTTTTTATATGGAGTGTGAGGAGAATTACTTGATAGAATTTAAGAAACTTGAATGAAAGATGGCATGAAAGAGTTCTTTGGATTCCCATAGTACTCTATCAGAGTACCAATAACCTTGGAATCTTATATAATCATAATTTCTTTTTTTAATATTTTGTTTATTTATTCATGAGAGATATATAGAGAGAGGCAGAGACATAGGCAGAGGGAGAAGCAGGCTCCTTATAGGGAGCCTGAGATGTGGGACTTGATCCCAGGACCCCGGGATCATGACCTGAGCCGAAGACTGACGTTCAACCACTGAGGCACCCAGGTGTCCCTAATGATGGTGTCTTAATTCATAGGGTTCTTAGCCCCTCTTGGATGAAGTGGCATATGTCAATGTGCTGAGGACAGAGCTGGGTACAGAGTGAGCACTCGGGAAATGTTAGGAGTCCTCGAACTTCCCCATACTGCTGTTATTCCCATCTTCTGTTCCTGGACAGTGGGACCCTGTAGGGCGGGCAAGTTCTCCTCCTTGCCTTTATATTCCCGATACCCTTGGCACAGAATCAGCGCTTATTAAATGTGTGCTGAGTGAAGGCTTGTCTAGTTTAAATCTGATTTGGGCCCGCGGCCCTTAGGCGATTATTTTAAGTGTAGTATACGAGTATTTCAATGGCACTCTACGTGAGTGAAGAGCTCCATGTCTTCCAAATGCGTTCCCATGTCAGCCCTGCAGAGCATGACTTTGGAAGAAAGGGCCCAGTGTGCACTTGGTAATCCACGGTGTCCCGTTTCGCAGGCCGGGTGGTGGGCAGGGCACGCCCCACCTCCCCATCCACCTGCCCCCCTCCCTCTCGGTGTCCCTCAAAGCCCGGGGCAGTTCTTGGCTCCCCATGTTCCACAGAAGACTGATCTCAACACCAGAAGAGTAGTGGATATGACAGCAGGGAGGAGGAGAGGATGAGGGCCTGGAGATGTGCCAGCCAGACACCTGCGCCCCTTCCCCAGGGAGCGTCGTGTTTGTCCTGTCCGGCATCCTCTGAGGGAAAGTGAGTGCCTTTATGAATGGGACCCTTGCCGCTACTGCCATGTCGTCGAAAAGGAGGGGAATCTACAATGGGAGTGAGAAATAATGAACGTGCATATATATTTTTTTCTCCCAAAGAAACCAAAAGCATTTCCACAGCTATATTATCCGATGCTGCCGATTTTATGCTTCAAAGAATTGAGAATGAATACCTGGCAGTAAGTACTAAATCTGTGTGTGGTGACTGACAGATTAAGCACTGGGGACGTTAGAGGAGATTAGACGATGGATCCCCAAACAGCAAATGTCAGTATTATTTTCCATCTTGGAATTGAATGAAGTTGCCTTCGTGTTTCTCTCCCTAGCCGTCATCATTACATTCTCCCAATTTTGTTCTTCCATTACTTCTCTCTTAGGACATCATTTCATTTATTCAAATGGCACTTCTTGAGCCCCTTTCATGTTATGGCTTGGTGCTAGCTACCGAGAAGGGCAGAACAAAGAGTGAGGCATGGTCTTTGGTCTCTAGAAGCTTGTATTTCAAGAAACAGAGAAATGAGACCATAAAGTGGTCCGATGGGGCCTTATATGATGAAGTTCCAAGAGGGCCACGGTGAAGGAGGGGGCACCGCACAGAACATGAGACCAGCTTTGAGGATCGACGTGGGCATGCCTGGTCTTGTCAGCTTGAGGGGGCTGGGGCTTTTACTGCTCCTCTGGGTTTTGGAATGGGGGTGGTACAAGGAGCGTGGCCATTGGAGTTATTTCTGGACTTGAATCCCGCCACTTTCACAGTTGTAGGCAGAGGGCTTGATATTTCTGAGCAAAACTAGACACATCCCTACCTTCCAGAGACGCGTAAGGCGTAGCACTAATGCCCACAGTTAGCAAAGGGCTGGCATTTAGAAAGCACTCAATAGGTGGTGATGGTCATTAACAACAATTGTAACAGTGAAGGTATTTCTATGGGGCCACTAAACTCATACTTAAATGGTTACTTCCAGCAAAATGACTCCATTCACCTTGCTCAGGTTAACCTGTCTTTCTTTATATGACAGATTTAGTACTTTTCATTCCCCTAAATTAGCAGCGTTACACGATATATCATGGAGCGGTGCTTGTTCCCCTTGAGGAAGCAATATGTTGTTTTATTTTTCATCCCATTGACATTTCTTAAGAATTCCCAAAGAAGGAAGCCTCAGGTGGCTTCCACCACATAGTAGGAGGGTGCTGGCCATCCATTATTTTTGGCTTCTGGTTCCTCTTTCTGTCATTCTGGTAACAGCAGTAACAGCACGTATTGAGTCCCCGTGCTGAGCATTTTATGCAATGAGTCTCCGTTAATTCTAGCAGCAGTTCTGGAAGGTAGCTGTTAGGTCCCTTTGACAAATTAGGAGCCCAAATGGCATAGGTGGCCGGCGAGCGAGAGGGTGGCAGTCTGGCTGCAGACCCCGTGCCTCTTCCCATGGGGTCCCGCTCGCCTGCTCTCCCACCCGCCCCTGGGCTGCACCCCCTCTCCTTGGGCTCCCTCTGCCCCTGCGCTTGGAGTTTCTGCAGCATTTGGCAGTCTGTACAGTGGGGAGGTTGCCTGCCCCCCCTTTCAAATTGGTGCTAAAAAACGGATGTTAAATTTATCTTCTCTCCACTGTTGATTCCCCACAGCCCAGATTCGTTACTGACCATTAAATTTTCACCTTAAATGCTCCAACGAGCCCTAATTTATAAAATGACCTTGGAACCCGCTTCATAAGGAAGCTGTCCTGTCCTTAGACGTGGGCATGAGGAACCAGGCCCTGTGCCCTCCCTCTGTGCTGCAGAGGGACTCACGCTGGTGTTTGGTCCCAGCTACTCCCCACCGTGAGTGAGGAGTCCCCAGCTCCTGGGAGACAGTTCTCCTGGAAACCATGCCATCCCTTCTACAGCACAGGGATCCAGGACCCTAGAACTGTCCACCCAGGTAGCCCTTTCCACATCTCAGGGTCTGCTGGGACCTTATCCTTTCCTTTTTTTTTTTTTAAGATTTTATTTATTTATTAATGAGAGACCACAGAAAAAGGCAGAGACACAGGCAGAGGCAGAGGGTCAGACGCAGGCTCCCTGAAGGGAGCCTGATACGGGACTCAATCCCAGGACCCCGGGATCACGCCCTGAGCCAAAGGCAGACGCTCAACCACTGAGCCACCCAGGTGTCTTCGTACTGGGACCTTTTCTCCACATTTGTCCTCCTGAGGGCTGACCTTGGCCTCCTAGAGGGAGCACCTCGAGGCTTGAGGCATATGGGGAGCCCTTGACAGGTGGTCCTGATGACTATAAAGACAATGATTTGTATATCAGAATGCTTTGCAAATGGTAGGATGCTTAGTCCCATTGAGCTGCTCTAGCAAAATCCCACAGACTGGGTAGCTTGTAAACAGCAGAACCTTATTTTTCACAGTTCTGGAGGCTAGAGTCCAAGATCGGGGTGCCAGTGTGGTTGGATGAGGGCCCTCTTCCGGATTGCAGACCTCTTGCTGTATCCCCACAAGGCAGAAGGGGAAGGGATCTCTCTGGAGCCGTTTTGAGAAGTCACTGCTCGCATTCGGGAGGGTTCCACGCTCATGACTTTGGCACCTCCCCAAAGCCCCAGCTCCTAATGCCACGATCTTTGAGGGTTAGGATTTCAACATACGGATTTTCATAGGGGCACAAACATGCGGACCACAGCAGGTATCATAGAAATTTGTTGTATCGCAGCTGCTGGACGAACAAAAGCTCCAAAACAAGACATTTGGTTGGAGGATTAGTCTATAAAGGATTAGAGTCTAGTAAGTCACAACCTGCTGGAAGCTGAGCAGAGACTCAAACCCTGCACCTCTGCCTTCGAGGGTCTGACTCTGCCACTCAGGATGAAATTCATAGACTTTTAGTCTAACTTTCTGAGGGAGGCATTCAGGGGACTTTTTATATCAAGCCATTGAGTCCGACCTCAAAAGGCTGAGAGTGGATCCAAGCACAAGCCCCTTTATACATGGTTGGGAGAGGTCGGGTGGGTCATTGCACCTGTCTCTGATTCTTGTCCTCAGCTGGGATCTGAGTGCCTGTGTTGTACGGAGCAGGGTTCTCTTGCTGTTGTGGTGATGAGGGAGTTAAAGTCATTGTTGGTTGACTTTTTTTTTTTTTTTTTTTTTTTAACATCTGCTTCCACCATTTTCCAATCACACTGTACTTGGAATAATATACATCATAAATGTTTTTCACATTAAGTGTGCTCTTCAAGTGGATTAACTGTATTCTATAGACATCTCCCCTCCTCCCCCCACTTCTCTGGAGACAATGAGTGCTGATAAGGATCTTATGGAGTTTCTCTATCTCTTCTGTGCTCTCTCTCTTGCTCTCTCTCTCCCCACACCCACCCTTCCCTGGTGTTTTCCTTAAGTTTTCTTGGCCCAGTTTTGAGTTTCTTTGGTCGCAGAAAAACCTCCTGTGCTTCATGTTTAGAGATGAATTTATCTTTTGTACTTCTCAAAGCTTTTGTGTTGAGTGGCTCTCTTTGCTGACGTGTGAGGGCTTTCTCGGGCATTTTATTATTTGATTCCTCTAGTTTCAAAGATTTCTTAGAATTTGCTGAGCCGATGGTCTAATGCTCGCTTGGTAAATTGTGAAGTTGCGTTGTCTCCAGAGCAGGTTCATGATGTTTGGCCCATTATAATGGCTGCTTCCACCCCACATCCACTTTACTGGGATGCTTCTTCCGGCCACTGAGCCTGTGCTGTAAATAAAAGCACAGACTTTTTACTGTCACGAGCACAGTGGCTCACAAGGCTTCCCAAACTCCTTTACATCGCAGCATCTCATATGGTTGTGCAGATTGCATCCTGCTCAAGCGTGCTGGGCCGAGGGGCCAAGTGGGGGCTGACTGCCAGCCTGGGCTTCCTTAGCCAAGTCTTGCACCTGGTAACAAGGCTGCATCCCCAAGGGAGGGGCCTTATCCTAATATGCACAAAGGTGTCATATGGGCCAGCAGCTGGTCTGCTTTAACTTGGCTAGGTATCTTGAGAGGAAAAGGTGAAAGAAGAGGTGGTGGTATTTTTTGTGGGAGACTAAGATATGCTTACCCACCTGGAATCTTGAAGGATTAGAGGCCAAAAGAAATTGTTTAAAAGTTGTTAAAGAACCACTTGGCATTTGCTAGCATTTTACATGCCCAGGATGATTTATTATGTTCCCTCGGTTATTCTTTACTGAGTAGGGGACTGGCAGGCAGAGCTACGGATCTGATTGTAGCCCGTGGAGCCCCTGCAGTACCCTTGCCTGCTGAGTCCCCCTCTCCCTAGGCAATTGCTGCTCCCGGGATCTATTCAGGCAGCCTCGCTCTAGTAAGGTAACCTTGTCCCCAGGGGCTCTGACCAGCCAGACTCCATTTTTCCACCCAGTTTGGTCAGTGCCCCGAGCAGCCCCACTCGTCGTCGTCGTCAGGACTGCATTTTCTGGAAGTCAGCCTTCTTGGCCACGCTGTAGTGCTGTAGGTGTATCCGAGAGCTGCATGTGCCTTAGATTTTTTATTGTTTTCCTCGTGTGAACCATAACCATAACCCTTTCTCTGCCTAAAATGCCGAAAGGATAGTACTATTCCATTTAGCAAACATTTCTTGGTGTTGCCCTTTGTTAGAGATCTGTGGCTTGGACCTTAGCTACGATGAACTGAGTTGATCTGTTCGCCCGGGCGCCTGTGCTAGTGTGGCCTAAAGCTTTCTGTATTCGTTTTTGAATTAGTCCACCAGGGATGCCATCATAAACTACCACAGTCTGTGTGGCTTATACAACGAGAGTTATATCTCCCAATTCTGGAGGCTGGAGGTCTCAGGTCAAAGTGCTGGCACGGGTGGTTTCCGGTGAGGCCTCTCTCCTTGGCTTGGAGATGGCTGCCTTCTGTCTGTATCTTCAAATGGATTTTTCTCTGTGTGTGCATCCCTAGAGACTCTTGCTTTTCTTCTAAGGACACCAGTTGGATTTAGGGCCTCACCTTCCTGACCTCATTTAACCTCACTTAGAGACCCCATCTCCAAATGCAGTCACCTTCGGGCTAGGACTTCAACCCATGAATTTTGGGAGGACACAATTCACTCCATGGTAACCCACCCTCACTAGACTTTCTCATCTGAACAAATCCAGTGGATAATAAGACCACAACATTTTAGTGATACCTTTCCCGTCCATTTGGGCTGATGCAGCCATGTTAAAGACTTCATTTCCACCCTCAGAGAAACACTCCATTTAGCAATAATTACACTTTGGATCCTGCCCCTTAGATGGCATCCTAATTGTTATATCCAAAAATCTAAGCCTCATCTTTGGAAACTGCTCCCTTATGTTAAATATAGTGAAATGCTTCCAGGCAATCTCATTTTGTTAAAATTAAATTGGTGTTTTCTGGACCGTATTTGTCCCATAAGCAGCATTCTCGAAGGGCTTGGCAGGCTTGGCCCCCAGCCTGTGCTTGCAGTAATCATGTTGATTTTTAATCAAGAGACTTATTTTGGCAGCTTCTCTTTTTTGATCATTTGAAAAATACTTCCTGATGTTTTGGAGTCCAGATTCCTGGGATCCAGATCACGAAGAGGAGTTAGAGGCCTTAGTTACCTGGGGGAAAAAAAGCACCCACCTAGTATATAACATTAATGGGTAATTTTGGTAATGGTGTTAATGAAGAGGAGGACATGATTATCCACCTCGCATCTCCAAATATTTAGGGATCATCAGGACTTATTTTCATGTCTACCAGGCGATAGTAAACAAACTCAACAACTAGATTTTTTTCTGGGAATAAAAGTGATTTCCATGAGAAGAGGGTGTTTTTTTCAGACCGTTTTGAAATGCAGGTGCATGATAAAAAAATGCAAATTCCTTGGGGATTAATCATGAAATGTTTCAGGGTTGTTATAAGGAAGCTTATCAGTATAATGAAATAAGGGCCATTTTCTTGGTCATGAATTTTTTATTTGTAGTATTTGATCAGTTACTTGCTGGGCTACATAGTATCTGTGGGTGTCACTGGTGGGTCTAAGACACAGGATGGGAGAAAGGAAACAGCTGAGGCTTATTTAGTAAAGTCTGATCCATTCTGGGCTAGAAACATTTGGCAAATAGCTAAAATCTACTGCTTATGCTTGAAATGAATAGCTGACTGAGTAAATGAATGACTTCATTAATTCAGGCTAGACTACTTCCCAATAATCCAAATTACTGCCACAGGCAAAGACAGTGCTCTGTGTTCACCAAGCTCCTGTTTTTTCGCTTCCTCCTGGGCACATAGCTGGAATTGGGTATTGGGTATTACCCTTTGATGTTGGGTAGGGCCATGGGATTGAATTCTGGTCGGTGGGGTTTGGTAGGAATGACGTACAGCACTTTAAAACCTGGCTCGCAAAAGTCGTCCTGCGTGACCCTCCCCATTTGCTCTCTTCCCTTATCCAATGACTGGATGCAAAAGATGCAGGGGAAAAGCTAGGGGGTAGTGGAGACATAAGATGGAAGCAGGCTGCGTCTCTGAAACACTTCATGGAACAGAGCCCCTCACCAACCCACGTGGGACTGTAATGTCATTTGATCAAGAAATAAACCTTTATTGTGTTGCAAGCCACCCAAACTGGATTTGGGGGTTGTTGTAGTACTGGATTTGGGGGTTGTTGTAGTACCCTGCGCCAATTAACAATAAGGTTTCACCTTGGCTTTGTTTCCCAGTGTTATCATGCTGAAAAATACTTGACTCCCACAAAAGTGAATGCTCACCAACGCTGTACCTGTGCCAGTTTCTGCCCCGTTAAGAGTATCCTCCTTTTGCCCTACTTATTTGTAGTGGAGTCCCAGCCATGTGCTAACTTCCAGGCCGGTTGAGCCTTTGTCAGACACCTTGTGAAGTCACATGCACATTAAAACAACAAATACATACACAGTGTTCTAGAGAGGTGAACAGTGCCAGGTGTTTTTCCTGCCTCTGACATCTCTAGGTGTCTGCGTTCCTGGGCACAGCTCAGCAGGTGGGAGCATCTACCTCTGGTGGCCAGCACCATCCGATTAAGGGAAGGCAGGCGCCAATTCAGGCACATGTTCTTAACTGTGAAGAATCCCACGAAGGAAATGTGTTTGCAGAGTCAAAGCTCGTAGGTCCCACGTATGACCACCATGTAATTTGCTTTAGGTCTTAAGTGAATGCTTATTTCTTAGGCATATATTAATGAACTGCTTGCCTCTCAGGATTGTTTTGAAAGAAAATCAAGAAAAAGCAATTACCAAAGGCCGTAAAGAGCAAATTTAAAAGTTTTTCTCAGGGCGCCTGGGTGGCTCAATTGGGTAAGTGTCCGACTCTTGGTTTTGACTCAGGTCATGAGCTCATGGTGGTGAGACTGAGCCCCACATGGAGCTCCATGCTCAGCGTGGAGTCGGCTTCAGATTTCCCTCCCTTTCCCTCACCCTCTGCCCCTCTCTCCATTTGTGCATGCTTGCTGTCTCTCTCTCTCTCAAAATAAATAAATAAAATCTTAAAAAAGAGAGATTTTTTTGCTTCTTCCTCCCCATCCTCCCTTTGAGGGGCAGTCACTTTATAACCTAGGTTCCCTTAAAGCTGTGTGACCTGTTACAATAGCCACTAGTCCTATGTGACCATTTAAATGAATTACAGTTAAATAAAATTAGCAGTTTCTTTCCTTAGTCACATTAGCTGCATTTCATGTGTGCAGTGGGCACACGAGGGTAGTGACCGCCGTGCTGGACGGTAGAGGCAAAGAAATTTTCATCATGGCTGAAAGTTCTATTCTATAGCAGCGGTTCAGAGAGCTAGCTTTGATATTTTTGTGACACAACCACATTTTTAGATTCTCTCACTACTCATATATTTTAAAAGCATTGTTGAAAAACCAGACAGTAGGCCCAAAATGGAGTCACTTATGCCAAGCCCACATCTTTACCCCAAAACTTAATTAGTTTCAGCTCTCTCAGACTTGGAATCCTAAACCAGGCAATTAGGAGTCATCTGATCAGCATTAGTTAAATAATCTTCCTGATAAATGTCTACCATACCCCAAAGGAAAATACCCTGCAATAACTAATTGCCTTCTTTGCCTGTACAACTCCCCTGTTTCTGCTCCCCTCTACTTATAAAATCCTTTGCCTTGCATTAGCTCTTTGGAGCTTTCTGTATGTTAGATTGGATGTTGCTCAATTCAAGAATTTCTGAATAAAGCCAGTAAGATCTTAAACTTTACTTATTTGATTTCTCCTTTGAATAGCACTATGCTGTTTTGTTGTTGTTTTGTTTGCGTTTTGTTTTTGCTTTTGTTTTTTTAAGCACATGAGATGTTCTTAGGATTGTTGTAATTTAAATTCTGGGAAAGGTTCTGCAGCAAATAACAAAAGGACGATTTCTGAATACTTGTAGAAGAAAATTATGATAATTAGGAGCTATCAAGGATTCACTAAGTTAGGTTATGACAGATTCATTTCATTTTCTTCTACGACTGGCATAGCAATCTAAACGTCATGAAGGGAAGAATTTTTTACCTGTTTTTTTTCATTGCCGAGTTCTCAATATTTTCAATCTGTTTTCAGCATAGAAGGTGTTCAGTAAATATCTGTTGAATGACTATCAGAGAAATAAGGTTGATTTGGTTCGTTTCAGTTTTATTAAAAGAAAAGAAGAAGGTTCTCATGCTATCTTTGAAGCAACAGTTGCTGGGTAATAAGACAGTTGCATGAGTTGCTCAGTAGCTGAATAACCACGATAAGCAGCTCGTGAAGATAACAGAAGACTTGGAATCAAATATAGACCTACCTTCAATCCTTGGTTCTTTCACTCAACCTCTGTGATCCCAGGCAGTCATTTCACTTCTCTGAATCACTGTTTCCTCGTCTTCATAATAATACCCACGTTGTAGGGCTGTCATGAGTATCAAATATGGCAATATGAAAGGCCAGCATGAGAGTAGTGTCAAAGGAGAGAAGTAGGAGAATGTCATTGGTGAGTCTCCATTCCGTCCTCGCTAATGTCTTTCCTTCAACAACCAGGATATTTGCTTGAAGTGGATATTGCAACCTGGTATTAGAGTCCGATTCAGAGGGACGTTAGTAGACTGAAAAGATAGTCTAAATCTAATCCTTTCAGGTTCAATATGGAGAAATGTGATGATTTATATCGATTGGTTCAAAGAAAAATTGCAGTGGTGGCGGACAGAGCATGTGCAGCTTGACCTCAGTTTGCAAACAAACCTGGAGACTTCGAAACAATTAGTGTCATGCACCGTATGATGTGGCTGCCAGAGGTAGTTTTAGAAATAGGCATAAAGCATCCAGTGGCGCATGTTGGTGCTCCCGCGAAGTTAAAAATGCTAATAAGTGGACCTTTCTCAGAGATTCTGGTTTCATCGGTGTGGGATACAGCTTTAGCATTGGGATTTTTAACTTCTCCTGTCTCTCCCCACCTCCCCCCAGTGATCCTGATGCGTAGCCAAGTTTGGGAACCCCTGGTCCAGGCTGAAGGAGGTCCTGCTTCATTCTGTTCATTCTGGATTTGCACAGTCTATAAATGTTACTTGCATGGAAAAATGCATGCTGCATGAAGTGGTGAATGCCCCACACACGTCTGGAGTATATTCAGGGGGTGGTGTCGGGGCAAGGAGCACACTGGCAATTGTACTGTTCAGAGGGGAAGGTTGTTTTCTTGGGGAACGATAGGAGAGGTAACAATCCTGGCCATTGCTCACTTGGTCTATCTTAGGAAGCTAGATTTAGTGCCTCTCCCTGGTATTTCAGAGGGTAGACAGGGATCCACTGAGTAGAAGCTTTAGGAGATGGCTGTGGAGAAGGGTGTGCTGACAATAGTACTTTCTAGAAATGGCGGGATTACCAGATTCTGGAGATTGGCAGAGACCTCATAGATTTTATGGTGGTCCATATGGTGGTCCTATGGTGTTTATAGATTTAAAGGCTGGTTGGTGGGTTCAACTACCAGCACATTTTCTTTCACCCTCTACCTCACCTCCTACTCTCTTTCTTCCATCCTGTGCCTCAGCCATGCTGTTCTCATTGCTGTTCTCAGAGGTCCCTCCACTCCTTCTCCAGCGTGTTCTCCATCGCAGGATGGAGATGCCCTTCCTTCTTCCTGAAACACCTTTTCTCCAGATGGCAGTACAATTTACTCTCACCTCCCTCAGGTTTTTGCTCAAATCACAACCTTGACTCTTTATCCCCCTTTCTTTTTCTTTTTTCCCCTTATCACTGTCTGAGCTCACTCTCACACACACATATATTAATTGCATGCCTTCCTCACTGTGTGTGACCTCACGCAGTCCAGGCCTGCTGTCCGAAGTGTGCACTGATATATCCTCCGTGCCAGAATAGTAGTGCGCTTTCAGAGGTGCTCAAGAAATATTTGTTAAATAAACCTTTGGGATCATCTGCTTCTGTAGCATCTCACCAATTGTGTCTTGAATTTTCTATTCTGGCCTGAATAAACTCCTTGCGAAGGAGACCACGTAGTTGGCATCTTTGAAGGATAGATTTGGTAACCTATGTGTAGAATGACCACTCTCAAGCTGTCATTTTTTTCTTCTCCCCTCACATCAGATGGGAATAGCATCTTCTAAAGACAAAACATTATTCACCGATTAGCAGTTTTCAGGCAACTGTTGAATGAAATCCAATGTGGAACGGAAATACGAAACTTTACTGCAGTGTAATTTGTTCCTTCTGAACCACTCTGGATACAGGAAAGGTCAATAATGCAGAGGAAAGCTAGGTTTAATTTCTTTGATGTGTAAAAATTAGTGCTTTGTCATCAATTACAGATTCAGGAGGACAAATCACTGGCACATTAAGTTGTTCTTGCTACATAAATTACAAATCTTGTTACAAAAAAAAAAGTATTAGCATCATCCCTTGTTATTTTAAAAATGCCAACTCTGATAAACAGTCAACCTTGGGCATATATTAAAATGCTTGAGTTGTACAAAAATAAATTCAGCGCTTTAAGATAACACCTCATTTTAATTTCATACACGATTAAATCTATCAATTCAAAGGTCTTTTAACATACAAGTTTTAAAATCACAATAGTAGCCTTTAACTCCCTGTGGAAAAACTTAAACCTCTCTCTGCTTCTTTAATAACTTTCCTTTATTGACAGAAAATTTTAAGAAATCCTCGGTTACTTTGTTTTGTGTTCTTGTGTGTTTTTCTCAAGGAGAAGAGGAAATTAAATTGTGATCCTAAATCCCTTTCATTTTTGGAAGTAGATTTTTCCTTTAGTCTTAGTCCAGAAAGAGGTTGAGAAAGCTTTGTGAATCAAATATTTTATCTCTATCATGGTGAGTTAGTCTAAATTATGGTCCTATATCCAACAAAATCTTTATTCTGGCATTCAGTAGAACTTGTGTTTTTTGTTCTTAGCATAAATAGGACCTCCTCACCGCCATCCAGGGTGACTACGTCTCAGCTCCCTTGTAACTTGGGGACCTTACTTTGCAACTGTAATTTTGAAGAGACATAAGTTCAGGAGATGGCTGTGGTTCTCACTGCCCGACCTAGCCCACCCAGCCCACCTAGCCCACCCAGCCCACCTAGCCCACCTAGCCCACCTAGCCCACCTAGCCCACCCAGCCCACCTAGCCCACCTAGCCCGGGGACCTAGCCTGGGGACCTGGCTTGGAAGGCCTTCTGTAGGAGAACAAGATCACAGCCTTCCCAGGAGGGGAACCTTTCCAGCCTCTTGTCCAGTTCACAGACCTCAGAGGCTCGGACAGCTGGCCATCTGTTCTCATGAGACTCTCCTTTGAGAGAAAATTCTGTCAACAGATATTTTATTGAGAACCTTGTCTGTATCTCAGATTCTGTGCTTGGGGCCAGAGGTGCTGAGGAAAACAGTAGGTTCTGAGAAATTCCTCACTTAAAGAGCTAATGTGCCATGTGCATATTAATTACCTCTTTGAAATGAAGAAAAACTGACCACCATTTCCTGCAGAAAAAATATTATATTCATACATATATGTATATATATTAGTATTTGTTAACTATTTGTTTACTTTTCCTCACCCACTTCCTTCTTTCCCCTCCTGTCTCTCTTCCTTCCTCCTTAGTTCTCCCTCCCTCCCTTCCCTTCATCCATCTTTTCATGCATCTTGATTCTTATTAGCTAAGTACTGTATTGCAGGTGTAAGAATTAGGATCAGAGTCTTTAGAACCCAAAAACCTGTATTTGAATCCTAACTGCCATTTCCTGGTGAGACTGGGGATCGCTACCACCGTCATTATTGTTTAGTGTTTTGACTGTGGATGACAATTGCTTCTGCTACTTGTATTTATTAGTCATTTACCCTATCAGGCACTAAGGGATTTGCATGCATTTTGCATTTAAGCCTGTAACCATCCTATGACATAGATAATCTTATTGTCTCCCTTTTATGGCTGTGGCAAGGGTGCCTTGAGATTTTATATGATGTGTTGCCCAAGGTCACATAGCAAGTAGAGGAACTGGGACTAGCTTTGTAATTCAAACTTCCTGAGACTTGGTTTCATTTTTGTAAAAGGAGGTACTGATTCCTGCTGAGGAAGTTGCTTGGGGTGATTCGGGGAGGCGAACTATTTCATGTCTGCAGCTGGGCACCTGGCACAGGATAACATGGTAAGGGCCCACATGGTGTATGGCTGATTCTGCTCCGCCTTTAGCTGTCTGTCTTTAAGACTGAATCATCTGCTTCCTTCCTCCTGTCTTCTTGGCTATTTCCTAGCCCCCTACTTGAGTTTGGGACTTTGTTCTTTTCATCAGCCTAGAATACCCAGCAGAGTCTGAAGTATGGAGAACTCATGAAATGTTTTGGAGTGATCATGGGGGTAGATGCAGCGTGGGCACGGCTACAAACCTCTTGTAGTGGGCTTGTAGATGCAAGACCTCTGCCTGGTGCTCTCTCCTAAGTTCTCTCTGTAGCTAAGCAGGTGCTGGGTCCAAGCGGGGCTTCTAGGGCAGGCTTCCCCTGTGCACAGAAATCTAGAAGCACCGCAGCTGCAGGACTGGATGTGGAGACTGTGCCTGGGACACGGCATTACTTGCTAGTGTGCACTTCTCTTTCTGTAACTGAATAAAACTCCATGATAGAGAAAATGACCCATTTGACACATAGACGTTGCCTCCTGTAACCCAGGTATAGTTCTTGTTTTACGGGCGTTGGGATTGGAAACTTGGATTTCTAGGGACCTGGAGAGTGATTCTGGATCTTGCTCTGAGTCCTGAGTTGCTGTGTGTCCCAACCCTGAGTCATTCCTCTGACTCACGACGGTTGTCAGAGACAAAGCATCTATCAGTGAATGAAGAGGAAGCTTATTACTGTTATTTGCAAACACTATTTTATTTTTTTTTTTGCTTGAGAATCTATAATGGCAAACTCGGCTACAGTGGAAACTTATTTTCCCAATTAATTTGTTTTTGCTACAGTTTCCTCTTCATTTTTGAGTGTTCTTTGGCTCACATTTCATAAAAGCTTGCCTAATCTGGTAAATTTTATCAGAAGTGTGGGGACAGGGCAAGGCTTCTCAAATTTTTGCCCTGAAACTCAGTGGTTTGGTTATAATTTCTTGGAGATCTATCCTAACTTTGTATTTTTTGGAGAGACTTCAGAGACAGGAAAGAGCGTGTGTTGAGGTTATACATATCACATAAGTAAATTCTCATTGCTTGTAGCTGTTCTTTAGATACATGCATTTTACCTAGAGTAAAAATATTTTAGAAATTTGGTTCATTGTAAGGTATCTCATGCCCTGAGTCATTTATTCCATTTAGTTAGTTTTTGAGTCCTTCTATATGCCAGGTAATAGGGCTACTGAAGCCTTTGTGGAACTTATAATCTGTTGACATAATATAAACAAGTAAGCAGATCATGGTAATTTGGGACGAGCCCTGTGGGAGCACACAGTATAGTGACCTAATGGATTTGGGGGAGGTGCAGGACTTCCTCCTGGAAGAAGTAGGATGTAAGGCAGGTCCTGGGGAAGCAGTGAATGTTAGCCTGGTAAAACTGCGTAGGGGGTTTGGATCAAGGAAATAGCTCATGCAGTTGCCGGGACCTGGGAACGAGCCAAGGCGTTGTTGAGATCTTCTTCCTCTCAGAGATATTTGCAAGAGCAAGAACTTCAGATTGTTTCTGATTCTGACATTTGTGGTTTGAAAAATATTGCAAAAGCTCCCTGGTGAACACTATCCCAGTCTTGATAGGTGCATAGTATGATAGGTCCAGAGTAGCCTTCATCACCAGGCAGTCAGTCCTCTGCCCTTAATTGAGGCACAAACCTGCCGAAGAGTTTATCCCCACTCCATGGCCAGGTTGGCTTTGGAGTGATGAGTACGGATTGGTGTGGCCTGGGACAGAGATACTCTGGGCGGTTGAGACAGGAAGCCCTTGTAAATCAAAGGTTCCAGGACTGCTTCTAGTGAGAAGAAAGAAGTAATGGGTGTGAAATGGAGGAGGAGATATCAAGAATCTCTTTGGTTCTGGAACCCTCTGTGAAAAGAAATATTAGAGGCACATGGATCATAGTCATGGGGCATAATTTGAATAGTTTCCTAAGAAACCTTGAAGTTACAAAGTCATATTACATCAAAAAGTCATGTTTTATGGTGCAAAGAGCCCTGGACTTAGGAAAAGCCCAAAGAGTCTGGGTTCTAGTTCCAAGCACATGCCGTGGGACCAGGGATTTACTAACCTGCAGTGAAGCTACTATTGTCGTGTGCTGTCACCGTGACGTGGATTTGGCCATACTGAGAGCAGCCATTGGCAGTTGGGTACCTTAAAATAATTATTTTAAGAAGCTTCAGCTTCTCCCTGGGCTTGATAGCTTCCTTCTTCCAGTTCTCCCTGGGAATCTGTCTCGCCGTACGTCATTCAGATCACCTTCCATCCATCATTTCAAGTCATAGTTCCTTGCCCAAGTGAGTCCGCAACAAGGATCTGTGACCCTGTTTTTGCCTCTGCTCTTTCCTTTCCCTTCACGTGCTCAGCAGTTCAAAACAAAAGAGTCCTATGCGTTTCTTGTCAGACTTGAATGCAAACTTTGAAGAGATAGGCTTTGTTTCTGTTTGTTCCCTGTAATGAATGATAGATTTTTTTTTCCCCACTTAATTTAACCCAGGGGTAGAAATTATTTGTATAAGTTATTAGTATGAAAATTTTTCGACTCAGGAAATATCACTGCTAGTTCACACTCCTTGCAAATTTTATTATTCAGTTCTTGGTGTGAGCTTTGTGTGGAAAGAATGAACTTGTGTTTTTGGCTCTTTCATGTGAGTGATGAATAGGGGAATGATTGCTCTGTTGCTGGGTGGCCAAGGTTCTCAAATTTCCTTTTTCTCTATTTTTCCCCCCTCGTTTCTGGCCTCCACGAAAGCTCTTTCTCTAAGTGTTAAAAATTAGACATTTGGAATGTCCTTCTGGCAGTATCCAGGCCAGGCCAGAGCTTGTATAAATCCATGTTACTATCTTGCGGTTGATCAATGTACGAACCTGTGCTGTGGTGTGCTCTGGAATATTGCAATAGCCTTCTGTCACCCTGACTCTACTCATTCACGTTTCTAGTCTGTCCTGATTATTGATGCTAGCTAGGATGCTTTTGTTTCTTCAAAACAGTTTGGTTACGTAACTCTCTGGCTCAAATCTCTCCAGCTTTAGGAATTCTTAAACCTGGGTCCATAAATTGCAGTCAGGAAATTGGTGAACTCTGAATTTGGATGCAAAAGTTTAGGTGTAGAAGATCCAGGGGTTTGATCAGAGTCCAAGGTATCCTTCGTCCACTCTTGAGTACTTAAACTCTAATAAGGAACACACCTGGGGATCCCTGGGTGGCGCAGCGGTTTGGCGCCTGCCTTTGGCCCAGGGCGCGATCCTGGAGACCCGGGATCGAATCCCACGTCGGGCTCCCTGCATGGAGCCTGCTTCTCCCTCTGCCTGTGTCTCTGCCTCTCTCTCTCTCTCTCTCTCTCTCTCTCTCTCTCTCTCTCTGTGACTATCATAAATTAAAAAAATAATAATAATAATAAGGAACACACCTGCTTCGCTTTACGTGCAACTTCCAGCCATCATATGATGCTTCCCTTGCATTGACCTAGTCAACATTTTCTGACAATTCTGTTTTTTTTTTTTTTTTTAAAGATTTTATTTATTTATTCATGAGAGACATAGGCAGAGGGAGAAGCAGGCTCCATGCAGGGAGCTCGATGTGGGACTGGATCCAAGACCTGAGCTGAAGGCAGACGCCCAGGCATTGAGTCACCCAGGCATCCTCCTGACCATGCTTTTCTTCCGTACCTCTTTCTTTGATCCTGATGGTCATTCTGCTTGTAATGCCCTTTCCAGATCCTTGACTTTGCCTGGTGGATTTCTATTTGACCCTCAAGTTTTTACTCCAGAGCCATGTTCCCTGGAGAGATTTTATTTCTTTTGCCAGGAACAAAATGTTGCTCTCTCATCTATTTGCCTCCATCGTAACACTCATTCTGTTTCCCCACTAAATTTGAGGACAAGACAGGTATTCTGTTCATCTGTATAGTGCAAAGTACAGCTAAAGGCTCATTAAATATTTGTTGAACAAATGGGCAAAAGGATGGAAGACACATTCTTTCTTTAGATGGAATTAAGACAGACTTACAGACCCTAGTGCTGCGATCAGCTGTGCCTTCCTGCTGATGAATGGCTTATGTAATCAGAACATCAAGTTGCCTGTGCCCTGGATGAGGTTCTTGGTCTCCTACATTAAATAATAGTGTACTGATTCTCTGTTCATCACATCCCAGACAGGTTATAATGGATTCTTTTAAGTTTTATGAAACAAAGGATTCCTGGTGGTAGAGATTGATTTTGGCACTTATAAGCTTCTCACTAAATCTCCAAGGGGAACAAAGGGGCCTAGGTGGGTGGAAAGATTTCTTCTAAATCAGCCTGCTAAAAGGATCTGCATGACAAAATTGCCTTTGTCTCGTCTTAAAATGCACTGTTGCTCACTTGGGTGACTTCGGATAGTATGTATGCAAACCTTCTTTTTTAAAAAGAGAGATCTGGTCTGGTGCTGCGTCCCCTGGATGTTTTGTTCACATTGTGGGCATCTGATGACAGCAGAGAACCACGGTTCACTTCAGACTGCCTAGATGTCTACCTGGCATTATAGCACGGGGAGGTACCTACACAGGTGGTGGCCTTCTGATTTGTGCATCAGGAACCTGGGTTGAGCAGTGGCTACTCATGGGCTGTGGTGGTTCTTGTGATGCTCTTCTGAAGCCTTCTTTTATTTTTCATCTACTGAGAAACAGAGCGCCTACCTGCTGATCCACGAGGCAAAGTCTTTCTTATTTCACAATACATTGGATGCACTCAAAGTTGACTACGCCCAAAGACTTTAAAGGACTTCTAAGTTTGCTGACATGGGATTTAATCTGATATTTGAATCTTATGTCTTCTATGCAAAGAACAACACCTCCCCAACCCCACCCCAACCCCAGTCCCCATGCCTGTACCTGGATGCCAGAACTTTCATAATCAGAAACACGATGCTTTAACGTAGGTCTGGGTCCCTTGTGAAGAATACATTATGCTTTTTAAGCCATGTGTGTATTAGTCTGAATGAGTCTATCCGTGGTTCCTTTCCTGAGATGAGCCATTGATGGAGGCAAGAAAGAGAGCTGGTACAGACATCAGGGGAAAGAGAAGCCCATTAAAGAAGAAAAAGAACAACCCCAGCACCCCCTACTCTCTATCTCTCTCTCACTCACTCACACACATATAAACATACACACACACACACACACACACACACACCAATAGCATTAAGGCCACCAGAAGTAGTACTGTCTATATCACTATTCTTTTTTTTTTTAAAGAATTTTATTTAATTACCTGGGGTGGGGGGAGCACGACCAGGGGGAGGGGCAGAGAGAGGGGGAAAAGCAGACTCCCCTACTGAGCAGCAGGTATGATGTGGGGCTTGACCCCAGGACCCCAGGACCCCAGGACCTAGAGATCGTGACCTGGGCCAAAGGCAGACCCTCAACTGACTGAGCCACCCAGGCGCCCCGCCTGTGTCACTATCCTGAAGACAGTTCCTAATGTGCCATATGCTTCACTAGATTTAGAGAACTTAATTAACACACTCTCGTTCGGTGAGGATGTAATATTACTTAGATAATAGCTTGTGGAAAAGTGGGGTAAATAGTTTGCTAATAAGTTTCAGGCATCCGTGATTTGTACAAGGGAGAGAAATGGATGACAAATGGGGATGAGAAGGGAATGCGAGTTCTATGGGAACCAAAGATTTAAGCTTTGAAAGGAGCTGTTCTGTTTTAAGAGGCACTTCCTCTTCCTCTATGCATCTTGCTCACTTGCCTCCTTCTACTGCTCCGCCCACCCACACACCAGTCACCCAAAATACTCACGAGTGTTTTCCTTGAACATTATTTTTGTATTTAATCCTCATGAAGGTTAATAAAGTCCTCTCTCTCTATGTGGTGTGAAAGCATAACCAATGACTTTATTGGTGCAAATATATTATGGCTGCTTTGACATTTATGTTTTCAGCCCTGATAGATGAATGATTCCGATGAAAGTAAATCAATTGCACCCAGACTGTGAGTATAAAACACAGCACTCTGGGTTTTTTCTTCTTGTCTGGCAGATAGTGGAGGGTGAGAAATAATGAAATTTGACTTAATAACCCGTGTTTCTTCTGAAAAAGAGAATTCACTTTGTTTGGTTTCCTAAAGTACATCTTTCATCAATATTTGGCCTGGCACTTAAGGACAACCCAGGGTCAGAGGTCCCTGGAATGGGGGCCTCTTTCCTTTCAAGGGAGCCTCGGTGGTTTCTCTTGGTCTGTTTGGAATGACTTCTTTTTTCTTCTAGAGGGTTGCACTGAATTAAAAGTTATTACAAATATATTATTAAGCATCTTGTTGGTATCAGCAAATAGAATTTTACCAGAATCCCGGTAATTGGAGATACCAGAGAATAATTCCAGTTCCTGTGTTGGGTTTAACTGATTTTTGTGACAAAAAGAGAACTATTTCTTCATCCTGTAGAAACACAGGTGTTTGGTTTTGTTTTTCTAAAAGCAATTTGAGTTTACAGTGAAATCAAAACCCAGTGCGACTGGAAATATCATTCGTTGGAAACCGGAAATGACAGGGACATTCAGGAAGGGTATCCTTGTTTTCTTTTAAGTCTGGAATGCCCTTGGTTAGACTTCGTCTCCTTCCTCTACATTCAGGAGGGCTTTGGTCCACATCAATCAAAGATAGATGCAGGCTGTAAACATCCAATATGGTGCTGGTGCCCAAGTGTCAGTGATGTCAGCCTTCCCAGGTCCTCCCTGGAAGAATTAATTGCCTTCTCAATTGGGATGCCTAAGAACTTCAGGATCAATCTCTCTTGTGACATTTATCACATAGTATTAAAACTGTTTGTCTATTTGTTTGTCCAGCTTAATTTCTTACTAGACAGTGACGTCCCTGAGGGCAGGGTCTGTATTTACCCATCTTTATATCTTTACCACCAACTTGGTGTCTAGCAGAGAGGGCACTTTGTAAATATTTGCCAAATGAATGAAAACTGTAGGGCATATTTGTAATTTTTATTCTAAATAAATGCAAGTGTGTCGTTGTGTCACGAACAGACCAGTATTTAAATCACACTCACTGGAATATATTTTAGCGTCAGTTTAGTTTGTCACCCGACTATTGACTGGGTGAGTTTCTGACCTATATTTTGAAAATCTCTAGAGGAGAAAATTTCAAAACTTCCTTGTTACTCTTTTTAAAAGTTCATTGAGAGTTGTAACAGCATCTAGTAAAAAGTAGGGTAAATACCCTAAAGACTAGTTTATTTATAGTATTATTTGCTCTCCTGTGACCAGATAGTGTATATCCATCGAGAGTAATGCGAGATTTGCGGCTATGACTGTACAGAAACCTTGGAAAAACTTGTGCTGAACTCCTTTGTAAGGGTTGTGGTTTCTAGAACCTGTGTTCAGGGGGGAGATATCTACAATCTGCAAGTACACATTTGTGGAACATTTAATTTCATTACTTTGTTAACAAAGTGTGTATCTGGAGGTAAACACCAATCAGCCACAATTATGCTTCAGGCCCAAGAGAATTGAGGTTAGAATGTCAAGGCAGAAAGATGCCTATTGTAGCAAAATGCATTTGCTCTAGATGAGGATAGGTTTTTCTAGTTTTTTAAAAAAATATTTTGCTTATTTATTCATGAGAGACACAAAGAGGCAGAGACACAGGCAGAGGGAGAAGCGGGCTCCCTGCAGAGAACCTGATGTGGGACTTGATCCCCGGGACTCTGGGGATCATGACCTGAGACGAAGGCAGATCCTCAACCACTGAGCCACCCAGGGGCCCCAAGGACAGGTTTTTCTATTGAAATGTTGAAAATAGACCATGGCACCAAGGTTTGCCTGCCACTTAAGAAATTTTAAGAACATTATAGTTCGGGAGTACCAAATTTTAAGCAAAATCTTGTGGTTTCATTAATCCTATGACTCAAATCATGACTTCTGTAGGAACAAGCTTCCCGACTAAGGTAGAACTTTCTTCACACACTCACTCATACATTCTCTTTCTTTTCCGTCTTGCATTCATCTGGGAAGTTTAGGGCCCAAGTCTGATTCTTTTTCTCGAACATTTGCATTAACCAGGTTAGTTCATAAGCGACCCCGGCAGGAAAGGTCAGTTTTGAGCGCATGCAGATGAAGCCTCCTTTCAAATTCATTTCTGCGCCACTTTATGTTCAACTCAATCCACTGCCATTTCCTTGTCTCTCTTCTCTGCTCTGGGTCAAACCATGGCAGCATTTTAAAACTCTGTAGGAAGCCAGTCTCAGAACTCTAGAGGAACAATTATGTCAGTCTTGCAAATTATTTTTTAATTATCCATTCCTCAGACATCCCACTTGGTCTACTTCCAGGAAAAATGTTATCTCTGTAAATGAGATGTGCTTTCTATTGTAAGAAAACATAAAATGTGTAGCTCCTTTCGTTTTAGCTGAGAGTAAATTTAGATTCAAATTGTTTGCTGTATATTCGTTTTGTTAAGTTTGAAATGAAGCAGCATAAACAGTGGCATCTGCCTGGAGAAGCTCACAACAGTCAGAGAGAGCCCTGTATGCTGCTGATCATCCTCCGGTGATAAGTGTTGACTCGATATCTGAACAGTTAATAAGGCGGCCTGGAGAAGGGAGCTGCCATCAAATAGGCTTTATCAGATTCAAATTACACTCACCAAGATAATGTTTAATGTGCCTGCTCTGGTTTCATTTAGGGCCGAGAGACTAAATACGTAAACAGACAATTGCCAGACAATATATAAAAGTGGAACTTTGGCCAGTGACCTGCAGCAATCTGCCTAGGAAATTAACCCCTAGCTACGATAAATAGCCCAGGCGGCACCTGCTATAAATTAGACCTTTGGAAGTCAGACTGCTATCTCTAGTAACAATCCAGGAAGCTAAACAGTAACTTCTCTAATAATCAGCCTCAAACAGCCAGGAGTTGATTAACGATTGACCACTTTCCTAATTCTTGTTTCTCCCTCCAACTTAGGACCAACCAGAGGAAGCCACATATGTTCTCCTAATCAGTCACATGCGATACCTTGTTTCTAGGTCACCCACCTCCGGTTACCCAAAGCTCTTCCTTCTTCCCACTATGAAGCTTGGTCCACAGCTCTGTTCACTTCTGAGTCTGCCAAAATGCAAGTGACGGTGGCTGACTCCCTTGCTGTAGTAAGGTCTGAGTAGCCTATGCTTATTCTCATTCGGTCGGTCTTTGCTTATTTCCACTGGGCCTGGTTGGGCAAGGAATGATATTGTCCAGTAGTACTTTTTAATCTTTGCAGATGGGTGATTTCATGTGACTGTTGCTCCTTGGGTGCATTAGAACTTTCTGGCTCTGAGGGGGGCTGTGGTTGGCCTTAGAGAGTTGCATCATGGCCCCCAGTTGCCATTCCGTGTGTGGAAAGGGCAGAGTTATAAAGCACATTACTAAATGTCAGTGCATGCATTACCATCTGATGGTGCACCTCATTCTCGTGGCACCAAGTAGGGAGAAGCAGAGGGCCTCTTTGTCACAGAGATCAATGGCCAATGGCTTTTTTTTTTTTTTTTTTAATGTGAGAATATAAAGGAAAACCTTTTCAAATATTATCCTCAGAAGATTTGGAAATAGGAAATCTGACCTTTGCGGGTCACTAAAGGGCTCGTACTTGCTTATAGATGAGTTGACTTAGAAGCTTCAACTTCCTTATACTCTTATTTGTACTGATAATAGGACCCAATATAACAAGACTGAGAAACACAAGCAAGTTTTTTTTTTTTTTCCCTAATGAAAATTCAATGACATTTCAGCAATGACCTCTTCTCAAACCTTAAGTAGCACATATGAGCACTAAGATGAGAAGCTGGAAAATTGCCTAAGAACAGTTTGAAACCACATCACACCTTCTTTTGTTATTATATTTGGTTTCTTCTGCATTGAGTTCACTATCTGCCTTTGCTCTGTTATTACTGTATTTAAAAATTGCAATTATGGAGCTTTCATAAAATGAAACAAAAGAAGGATACAAAAATATTTAAACATTGTTCCTGGTGAAAGATCTACATTGTTTTAAAATTATCTTTTACTTTTATTGAGTTGAGCTTTTAGGATCCTATGGCAATATACTAGATTCTAAGTATTTTTTAAAATAATTTAATTTTATGTAATTATGATTGGTTAAACCTACTGAATTATATTGATTTATAGAAAAAGCATGAAATGAGCATTATTAAATTTAATAGTTTAGTTTTTGGGTTACCTTGGTTTTTTAAGACTTTAGATTGGCGTGCCTGGGTGGCTCAGTTGGTTAAGTGTGGACTTTTGATTTCTGCTTGGGTCATGATCTCAGGGTCCTGGGATCGATTCCTGCATTGGGCTCCATGCTCAGTGGGAAGTTTGCTTCTCTCCCTCTCCTTTTGCCTCTCCACCTGCTTGTGTGTGCACTCTCTCTCTAAAATAAATAAATAAATAAATATTTATTAAATATTTATTTTAAAACTTTATTTGAGAGGAGAGAGAAAGGGGGAGAGAGAGAGAGCAAGCAGCATGACTGGGGGGGGGGCATGCAGATGGAGAGAGAGAGGGACAAGCAGATCCCCTACTGAGTGGGGACTCCTCCGTGGGTCTCCATCCCAGGACCCTGGGATCATGACCTGAGCCGAAGGTAGACACTTAACTGACTGAGCCACACAGGTGCTCCTGAAAATAAGACTTTAGATATATAAAGCCTTACATATCTATATGCAATATATATTATATATAATATACATCTTCTATATGTAGATATATAATGACTATTAAATGAAGATGCCTATTAGTAACAATGAATTTTCTTCATCTCGGCGATCACAAGAAATACTGTTGGAAAGATCAAAGTCAACTCCGATTTGTGAGTTGGCAATATTTCTGAAATTCACAGGATTATAACAACAATAACAACAAACCAATAACTGCCTTTTATTGAGTGCTCACTATATACTAGGCACTGGTCCTTGGTGCTTTATTCTGTTCACCTTAAGTGGTAGTTTCTTTGTGACGATCATTGTCATAATTCTCTTATAGCTTATTCATGTGCATTTACAATGTAAATTTGATGTCTATCCCCCCACCCCTACTCCATGAGGGGAGTCTGTTTTCCTACTCTGTGAATCTAGGTTAACTCCATGACTTTCTTTGACCAAGAGACTGGTGGAAATGGTGTTTTGCACATTATAAGGCAGGGCTTTGAGCGGCCTCACTGCTTCCTCTCTTACCTTCTTGGAACACAGGGCTAGAGTGAAAGACCATGTAGAGTGGGAGGTCTAGCCGAGTGCTAGGAGAACTTACCTGAGTGAGGCTATATTATTCTGGGTTCTCCAGAGAAACAGAACCAATAGATCTAGATTTATAAGGATATTTATTATAAAGAATTGTCTTATATAGTCATGGGGGCTGGGAGTGCCAGGATCTTTCGTTGGCAAGCTGGAGACTCAGGGGAGCCAATGACAGAGTTTGAGTCCACGTTCAAAGGCCTGAGAACCAGGAGAGCCAAAGGTATAAGTTCCAGTCAGAGTCTGAGTCCAAAGGCAGATGAAGACTGATGTCCCAACTCAAACATAGACAAAGAGAGCAAATTTTCTCTTACTCAGCCTTTTAGTTCTATTTAGGTCTTCGATGCATTGGATCAGATTCACCTACACTGGGGAGGACAGTCTGCCTTATTCAGTCTACCTATTCGAACATTCATCTCATTCAGAAACATCCATACTGACACACCCAGAATGTCTGCCAAATATCTGGGCATTCCCTGGCCCAGTCAAGTTGACACATAGAACTGACAATCACAAAGGCCATCTTGAGCAATCCAGGTCCAGTAGAGCTACCAAATGACTGCAGGGAAGACCCAATTCAAATTGTTGTTCCACTGAATTGTCAACCAAGACAATGGTGGTTTTTAAAATTTGTTTTTATGGTTTTTTAAATTTTAGTTGTGATAAAATACACATAAACTTACCTTTTTAATAATTTTTAAGTGTGGAGTTCAGTGGCATTAAATATATTCGTATTGCTATCCAACCAATTTCCAGAACTTTTCCATCTTGCAAAACTGAAACTCTGTGTGCATTAAAAAAACTCCCCATTTCCCCTTCCCACCAGTCCCTGGCAGCTACCATTCTATTTTCTGTTTCTTTGAGTTTGGCTATTCTCATATAAGTGAAATCATTCAGTATTCATCTTTTTTGTGACTTATTTCACCTATCATAATGTCCCTAAACATTCATCTGTGTTATAGCTTCCTTCCTTTTTAAGGCTGAATAATATTCCATTGTATGTATATTATTATTTTTTTGTTGGTCCGTTTATCTGTCAGGTGTTTGGGTTGCTGTCACCCATTGGCTATTATGAATAATGCTGCGATGAATGTGAACGTACAAATATCCCTTCAAGACCTTGCTTTTAATTCTTTTAGATATATACCCATAAGGGATATTGGTGGATCATATGGCAACTCCATTTTTTAAGTCCTTGTTGTTTTAAGCCATTAATAATGAGATGACTTGTTATATAATGACAGCAGAAACAACTAATCGAATTTTGGCAACACCTAAAGGTAGGTTCTATCATCATTCCCATTTTGTAAGAGATAAATTAGTGTATCTGAGGTTGTGTGGTTGTGTGGTTTATACAGAACAGGACCAGGCTTTGATCTCTGGAAGTCTGGCATCAGAATCCAGCTTTTTAGCATTGGCACAGTGCAGTACTTTACAGAAAAGTATGTTCAGAATTGTTTTATTTATAGTGGTCTACACTGGACAGAGAGAAGCATCAGTAACCAGTAACATTGAAAAGATGACTGTCTATGACTAATGCAGTTCAAGGAAGTGTGCTTTTCCAAAGGTGACAGTATTTATCCATCATATGGTAGTATCTTAGTCTGTTAGGGCTGCTATCCCAAAATACGACAGACGGGGTGGCTTATAAACAACAAAAATTTATTTCTCACTATTTTGGTGGCTGAGAAGACCAAGATCGAAATGCTAGCATGGTTGTGTTCTGGTGAAGCCTTCCTGCCTGGTTCACAGCAGATGCTTTCTTCTTGTGTCTTCACCTGGTGGAAGGGGTAGGGAATCTTTCTGGAGCCTCTTTTATAAGGGAAATAAACCCATTCCTGAGGGCTTTGCTTTAAGGACCTAATTACTTCCCAAAGGCTCCACCTCCCACTACCATCATAGTGGACACTAGGATTTCAGCCCATGAATTTGGAGGGGGACACAAACATTCACAACATAGCACATGGCCTCAGGGCTTGTTTTTGTGTTGTCACCAGGTGGGAATGGTACTGGGACCAACAGAGACCATTCCCTCTATTCTGTGGCTATTTGGTACAGCTGTGCAAGGGGCCAGAAAAAAAGGGACTTACTGGGAGGGGCATGAATGGGCTCTGAATCCCAGGCCACATTCCACTAAGGTGGGACCAAGACTATGCCTTGGCCAAAGTTGGGTTAGACCTAGATGAACCTTTTGTCAGTATGAAATCCAGAAGGATATCTCTACTAGAGGAACTTAAAGCCCTGGGCTTTGGGGCCAGAGCATTTTCTGGTTTTACCACTTAGGAACTATGTGATTTTGTACAGTGCACTTAGACTTGCCGAACCTCTGAGACGCAGGCACGTGAGGAGTGCCTATCTCACAGAATTGTTATAGGATCAGAACAAAGTCTCTAAATGGCCCAGTGTAGTGCCTACTTTGTAGTAAATACTCAACTCATGTTTACTGCTGCTTCACTATACTTGCCCTTCCTCATTCCTTCCTTCCTTGACTTCCTCCTAAATTCCTTTCCAGTAATAATAATATCAATACTGGAACTATTATAATTAAAACCACTACCAGTACTACTAAGTCATACAATGTTAGCACTGGAAGAGTCCCATTAGTTAGATTTGGTGGTATCTACTTTGATTCAATTAAAAATTATACGTAAACTAAAATAGAAAAAAAATTGAGAGAGTTACGAATATAGACAGACTTTTGATTTCCAAAAATTTACCTGCATGTGTATAGGATGCTTGAGACATGGATTAGCAGCAACATTATAAAAGACTTCAAAATTTTAGTTGAGAATAATCTAACATCCATTGGCCAAAGCGAGCACACGTATCAGCCCCCAGAGTGAGGAGTGATGAAGGGCATCCAAGAAATGTGAGCCAAGGCAAGACATGGGTGTGTCTCTTTTTACAATAAAGAATCATAACCTCTGATTTAATCTACCACAAAGGGTCTGAACGGGTATGAATGAACTGTTGTTGGGGACATTTATCATTCTAAATGGGCAGTGCCCATACTTGACATGTTAGTGCCAGTGCGGAGCCTGTTAGTAAAGATATTGAATATCTCTCCTTGTTGCCAAGCATTGTGCTAAGGGCTTCATCTACAGTATAACATTTATTCTTCAACAATGTCCTTATATGACATGCACTTATCAATGGGGGGTGACTTAGTCAGTTAGGGCTGCTCTAACAAATTGCCGTAGACTGGGCAGCTTAGGTGACAGACATTTATTTCTCACAGTTTTGGAGGCTGGTAAGTCCAATATCAAGGTGGAGATCTTAGGATCCACGTCTAAAGATCTGGTGTCTAGTGAGGCCCTTTTCCTTTGTATCCTCAACACGGTGGAGAGAACACTGAAGGAAAGAGCTAGCTCTCTTCCCCTTCTTGTAAGGACACTAATCCCATCATTAGGGTTCCAGCCTCATGCCCTGATTATCTCCCAAAAGGCCCCACCTCCAAATACCATCATATAGGATCTCAACATAATAGGAATTTGGGGAGGATACAAACATTTATTCCATAGCAGGGCAATATCTCCACCAAGGGCAAAAATGAACAAATAATCTTACTTTGTTTATGTGTAAAGCACAGACGTACATAAGAATCTATAGACAGAAATGCAGTATTATCTGTAGTATTATAGTCAATGGGGGGCAATGAGAAAAGATATCTAAAGGGCTTCTTGGGGGTGGCAATAAGTTTTAAAAAGCCTAAGAACTACTGCCATCTGGTATTATTTTTATTAAGTCGATGTTTAAGTGTAGGTTGAGAGATTAAATAATTTGCCCAAGAACACAAAATGATTAGGTGGGAAAGCTCTGACTCATACCCTCTGTGATGCAAAAACATGTGCTTTTTATTCACTACACCACCTTGTCTCCTCGCTGCGTGTTCTGGGGTGGGGGATAGCTCTCTACCCGCTCCAGGTGCTTCTTGCTTCTTTTCCTCCCCAATTCCTCCATGTCCCCGTGGTGGCCTGGGCCCTCCTTCCCCCTCTAGGTTCTGAGCCCCTAACCCACCTCTCCCTTCCCCACCCCCGCCAGTCTCTGGGGTTTAATAGTTAGCTGAGGAATGCTTCCAAAGAAATATTTAGGTTCCTGGGTTGGAGGGGTGGGTATTTGCATTTTAATGCACTAAAAAATAGAAAAAAAATTAAGAGAGTTATGAATATAGACTGACTTTTAACTCCAAAAGTCAGAAGAACCGCCCAAAGGACTGGCTATTTCCCAGTGGGGTGTCGGAGCCTCTTCCAGGCCAAAGGGAAGCAATTTGGAACCCTGTGCTTTGCAGAACCGCACAGCAATTCATGGCAGGAAGGATGACGTCCAGCTCTAACAGAAGCCCTTCGTGCTCTGTGTCTCCATCTGACCTCTTGACTGCAATCTCCTGGGGTTCCCCTGTGGACTGGGCTCTGCGCCCGAGTTCCTCTGTGTAGCAACTCCGAGAAGGTTCAGTCTTAAAGCACATTTTATAGTAAACAGTGGCAGCCAGGACAGATGCTTTGTTGTTGCTTAGAGAGGCGCTGCTTTGCAAGAATTGAATAGGCAGCCTTGGCTTTTTAACCAGGGTATCTAGGATCAATTTATCAGGAATGAGTGGATTCTGTTCTCTTCTTCCCAGAGGGCCCATGGAAGATGAGGAATATGAGCAATAATAGCATATCAGTCAAATTTACATTTAAATGCTTCCTTCACAAGAGCACTCCGGAGGGCCCTACTTAGGTAATCTAACGTCTCGCCCCTCTCTCCAGAACCTAGAAGAGTGGGCTTCAACGTCAAGGAGATGCTAGTGGTTACACCTGACAAAGCAGGGACCTGGCGCTGAGACAGGGTCGCTCACTCAACTGATGGTCTCTGGCTCTTGAGAGAAAAGCAAGAACTGTTCTGAGCCGCTGCTCAGAAGAGAACATGTTACTCCTTGCATTTTCAGTACCCAGACTCACACATGTGAGTGCCAAGTGCTAAAACATACCTGTTTGGGATGCTTGTGAGAAAGCCAGGGTTCTTTTCTTAGGATGATCAGTAAATAGGTGTCTCTCACTTGATATGATAGAGAAATCCCTATGCCACAGATTCCCCATCCTTAAAACGCGGGGCTCATAAAGGATACGTGCCTGTACTAGTTGGCTGGGGCTGCTGTACCAAAACACCACAAAGGAGGTGGCTTCAACAACAAACTTACTGCATCTCAGTTCTGGAGGCTGGAAATCGTAGGTCACAGTGTCAGCAAAGTTGGTTCCCTCCTCCCAGTTTGGTGGCTTTCTGACATTGTGTGGTGTTCTTGGTCTCTGCCTTCGTCTTCACGTGGTATTATCCTCCCTGTGTGCATGTCTGTATCCAAATGTCCTTTTTTGAGGACATCCAGTCACATTGGATTAGGAACCTCTTCTACTCCAATATGACCTCATCATAATGTAGCATGGATTGTTACAGGTAAATATATCTAAGTGTACACCTATTTCCAAGTAAGGTGACCTTTTTAGGTACTGGGGTTTGGAATTTCAACATATGAATTTGGGGAGGGGCACAATTCAACCCATAACACCTCATAGGGTATTGTGTGGATTAAATGAGTATATGAAGGACTATGTGAGAGTTTGCTCTAATTATTATTGGTAAGTAGGCAGCCTAAAGAATAACAATATAGATGATTATGATTACTATTTGAGGACCTACTATGTGCAGGGACTATATTGTTATATTTCTAATCTACACAGAACCTTTCTTCTTTTTCTAAAAAAAAAAAAAAGTTATTTAAATTCAATTAATTAGCATAGAGTATATTATTAGTTTTCAGAGATAGAGTTCAGTGGTTCCTCACTTGGGTATCACACTCAGTGCTCCTTATATCACAACCTCACAGAAACTTTCAAAATAGGTTCTTTATCTCCAGTATCCCCAGTTTACAACTGGGTAAACTGAGGCTAGAGAGATGATGTGATTTTCATGTGCCTGAAGCTTCACAAGTTGTTTATGATTATAAACAAGACTATACACTCAACTTTATTATGAAACACTTGGGATAATGGAAGAAGATCTCAAAAATTTATAACCCCTTTCTTGCCTTTGTATGTAAATGCAGTTTTCTGTGTAGTGTATGGCGTTTGCATAATCAAGGATCTGCCTTTTTTTTTTTTTTTTTTAAGACTGGATGCTCAGCTGTTGCATAAAAACTATTAACTGAACAGACATAAAAAAAGTCATTTTGATATTGTCCGTAGTGGCAGGTTTCTGATTTAGTTAACATTCAGTGGACAGTTCCTGATACTGTGTAAGGAATCTCCAGACCAATAAAATGAGGCTCCTGCTTTCAGAGAGCTCATGGTTGGATTCAGGAATGTGCTGAAGGGCTGGGCCACCGGCCAGGCTTGGAATTGGTTGGGTGAATGCGGCGGGGCTGGGGCCCAGTGAGAAAGGCACAGATTGATGGTTAGTGAGGAGTGTGCAGAGGGACCTACATGGAGTCACTGAATGATTTCACGTATTCTTACTCTGCAGAGAATCTTATTTTCATTGCAAGTACAGCAAAGTGGGGACCCAGTTCAGCTGTGCCCCTGGACTCTTAGGAGGGACCAGTCAGGGCAGCCCGGGTGGCCCAGCGGTTTAGCGCCGCCTTCAGCCCAGTCGTGATCCTGGAGACCCGGGATCGAGTCCCACATCGGGCTCCCTGCATGGAGCCTGCTTCTCCCTCTGCCTGTGTCTCTGCCTCTCTCTCTCTTTGTGTCTCTCATGAATGAATAAATAAAATCTTAAAAAAAAAAAAAGAAGGGACCGGTAAACAAAGCTGAAAGGTTTGAGATCTACTTATCTGTATCAATCAATGCCTGATTTTCTAGAAAAATGGTGGAAGTTAAATGGGTACCATAGGCTTCGAATTTATCAAGCAGTCACAACAAATGGAGGAATGAAACCAGTTGTTTTCTCATGGGGCCATCTGCCATCGGAACTCCTAATCGAATGGAAGGGACATTTAACAGCCAGTCATTCACTAGGACTCCTGACAAAATGAGTATTTTCTGGAGATGGGAATACTGGGTTTGGTGCCATGTGCAAAAGTGAGTGTGGTAGCGTCCTTGCTTTAGAAGAGCCTCCCAATTTCTCTCCTCACTTGCCTGAGTACGAAACACTTCCTGCTCTCAAATGAAATCATTCAATGACTCCATGTAGGTCCCTCTGCACAATCCTCACTAACCATCAATCTGAGCCTTTCTCACTGGGCCCCAGCCCCACCAACAGATGTTGATTAATGATAATGGAATAATATTACTTTGCATTTATAGGATGCTTTTAACTTTTCAACGTGCTTTGCCATACTAGTTTCTTCTGCCTGTCAAACAGGCATGGGTATGGATCAGGCTGGGCCGAGACCAGAAGCGGCCCAGGACTTTCGGGAGCCTGGCGTGGCTGTCACCGTGCTGAGAGCGGGGACCGTCTCTGGTCCTTCGTTCCTAGCTTCTGCCCTTCCCTCTCCGTTTTCTGTGCCGTGCTTCCGTCGTTCTGGTCTTCCTTCTGTTGCCCTGGCATTTTCTACATATCACACTGTGCTCTTTGGAGCAAAGCTATTACAGAAATCTAATAAATAATAAATTTCAGTGCTCAAGACAGATCAATAAAATGCATGATAAGAAGAGGCCATTATGGCAAATGAAAGATGCACCAGAGGAGGCCCACAGCATGAGTCAACCTTCAGCCAGGAGAGGTTGAGCCTCCTGAAACACCAAAGACCAAGCAGGCCATCTCGGGGGATTTCGAAGCCTTTATTTCTTGGTTCATCCACAGATGTTGGCGGAAGGTATGTTCCCTGCTGGGCCCGGCCCTGGGCACCAGATGTGCAGGGACCTTCCACAGGGCCCCACGGTTTAGCCAGGGAGATGGATGAAGCAGCCCTAGCTAATAGGAATGCAGTGCCATTGCCTCTGCACACTATAAACAAAGATCTGTGAGAGCCACAGGGGAGGGGCCGGTACAGAGAGGAGACGGGAGAGGCGTTTATTAAAGTGATGACCCTACACTTCAACTATAAAGGGTGGATAGGATTTTTTGAGGCGATGGAAGAACTGAAATAACTTGAGATAGAATGTTTTCCAAGAGCAGGAAATAGCAGGTGCAGAAGGGCCTGGTTGTACATGTACTGACACGTCCAGGGATTTTTTTAGTCCATACTCTTTATCGAAGCATGTAAAGTCTTTTTTTTTTTTTTTTTTTTAATCCGGAACAGTCTAGATAGCCAGTATTATCTTCCCACTCAGCCCACTTTAATATTTTGGATTCTTACTGTTTAAGAAAACAGAAGGCTGGGGAAGCAAGCAGCGAGCACAAGAGCAAGAAGACTCGGCCCCAAGAGTGTTGGCAGAGCCAGTGGGCCAGTAGTTGAATCCTGGGGAATCTCAGGTTGGCCCCTTGGAAGGAAGAATCTGGAGGGGAGTGCTCTGGCCTTCTTATCTCCCTCGTCACGTGGAGAGAACACATAGAAGAAAGGGCATTTTTACCTCAATGGTGCTTTTCCAACTTCCCGGTTTCCAAAAATGTGGCCCAAATCAGCATCCCTGAACTTGACCTGGCAATAACAACACTCTTCTTCCATGGGGAAGAAGAGGAGAGTATGGAGACAGGAGCCTGAATTCTCCTAGAAGGAAACTTCCACTTCTAACAACAACTTTGTTATAAAACCTGATGCAAGGCTGAGATAAGATGCAAAAAAGGCCCTGTGCTAAAGAAATTGTCCTCTATCAGCACCTTAGTGTTTTCTTCTGGACTCGCCTCTTTTATTTATTTACCTACTCTTTATTTCCACTTCCTAGGCACAAGGTTTGGTCCTCAGCCTCATATCTGCCTTTCCCTATTAAGGTGACTATTGGTAAATTAATTCTGGGTGAAGAGTCTGTATAACTTTGAAGTCAGAGTGGGTTCAAATCGAGGAACTATTACCAGCTTAGCTATATGACACTGGGAAAATTATTTAACCTCTCTAGGTCTTAGTTTCCTTAAATGTAAACAGGAAATAAATTTGTGTCTTTAGATTCGCTGGGAAGATGAAGTCAGGTAACATGTGTGGAAAACATCACGTAGGGCCCTGTCCTCCAGACAAGTCCATAAATGGCAGCTCTCACCAGTTCTTTATTAGGAGGATGGTATACTAGAAAGAGCTTTAGGTTGTGACAGCCTTCTCCAACAATGGTTGGCTCTTTGTCCTTGGGCAACCTACTTCACCTGGACTAGGTTTAGGTTTTTCCTTTGGAAATTGAGAAAATGAGACCCACCTCATTGGATTTGCATGAGGATTAATTGGGGGAAACCTACATAAAATACTTAGTATAGTATTTTACAGAAAATGCTTAAAAATGCCAGCCCCTCCTCATCCAGCCTCATACAAAGTTTCTAACTTGTCTTACTCTTTGCTAGCATTGCGTCTCAGTTTCTGGTGGAATTCCATCGAGTTGGCCATGGTGCACGCAAACTGCTGGCTGTCCACCCAGATCCATTCTCCTGTTTTCCTTTTGTTTGGCCATTTTCTCTCCATTTCCAGCCTTCTTCATCGGTAGGTGTAACCCCTTAACTAAGTGTTTACTAGCGGGAGGTGAGCGGAAGTGATGTGGGCCACTTCCAGGCTTGGCCATTAATTTCCCAAAGCCTTCCTCTGTGCTCTTCTGTCCCCCTTCCAAACAACTGGGATGGGGCTTTCTAGAGTGACCTTGGAAGCCATTCACTTGAGATGCTCTCAGCCTGAGTCCCTGCAGAGTAAACCTTCCACATTTACCCAACACACACACACACACACACACACACACACACACACACACACTGAACTGGAGCATTTGGAAATAAACTATTGTCTTTGAACCGTTTAATTTTGGGTCTTCTGGTGCTGGTTGTTTAGCCTACCTTCACACTCATTTTTTCCCTCCTTCTATCTCCGAATGTCACTGAGACAGCCGGAAGATGTCGAACTGTAAAGCACTTTCAAAAGAGCAGTGAACCTACAAGCGGAACTGGGTTTGAGACTTGGCTTTGCACCTAACAGCTATGTGAGCATTTTATTGACTTATCCAACCCTTCTCCTTCTTACTGAAAAAAAAAAAAAGTGGTGTGATAATCTATGTGACTTTTTTGGACCATTGAACTTCTTGGGTTTCAGATAATTTACTTGCACATTATGTCACAGAACTATCGTAAAAATTAGTTCGGATAATGCGTGTCATAATTTTGAGTCTGTACAGCCCTATAGAGCCCTGCTGTCTAAGATGGTAGCCCCTAGCCATATGTTGCTATATTTTTTAAAAGATTTTATTTATTTATTTGAGAGACAGAGATCGAGAGAGAACATGAACAGAGGGGAGGGGCAGAGGGAGAGGGAGAAGCAAACTTCCTGCTGAGCAGGAAGCCTGATGCGGGGCTCCATCCCAGGACCCTGAGATCATGACCTGAGCTAAAGGGAGACCCTTAATACTGACTAAGCCATCCAGGAGCTCCTTTATGTTACAATTGAACATTTGAATTGTGGTTAATCTGAATTGAGACACTCTATAGGTATAAAATACACATCGGATTTCACAGGCTTCATACAAAAATTGTAAAAAATATTGTCCAAATTACTCAAGAATTTTAATGTTCATTAATGTTGAAATGATAATATTTTGGATTTATTGGGTTAAATATATCATTGAAATGAATTCTTTTTTTTTAACATTTTTTAATGTAGCTGCTAGAAAATGGAAGATTACACACATGGCTCATATTACATTTCTACTGGAGAGTGCTGCTCTAGATATGAAGGCATTATTATTTAGTATCAGTGGACATCCTCTAATACCTCCAAATGTGGGACATGGGTAGTGGGAATTGAGAAGTAAGGTTATTTTTACTTGGAGATAATGGTTCTTTTAGGGCTGTTATTGGGACAAAAAATTTTTATGTGTCTAGGCTGCATGGGTGGAACAGTCAGTTGACTGTCTAACTCTTGGTTTCAGCTCAGTTCCTGCCCTTGGGGTCATGAGATCAAGCCCTGTGTTGGGGTCGATGCTCCTTGCGGAGTCTGCTTGAGATTCTCTCTCCCTCTCCCTCTGCCCCTCCCGCTCTCTCTCTCTCTCTCTCTCAAATAAATAAATCTTAAAATTTTTTTATATGTATAGTCTGTGGTTTATAGAAGTCGTTCAACAATGGTAAGTGCTGTTATTTTCCCACCTTTTCTTTTTATTCAAGAGCAGCTTCCACAGCCAGTGGCTACTGGCTTTGGCTTTTCTCATTAAGGAGAACATTCTTTTGTTTCCTCTTTTAAAAACCCTTCTAAAATGTGTTTGCAATATCAAACTCTGAGGCTGTTTTTGTTCTCCTTTACAGCCTTTTTAATGTCCCCATCTCCCTAAGTGTGTAGTAATAACAGCTCACCTCTCTCTGCATCTCATCTAAGGAAACTGAGAGCAATTAGCTTCATTGGAATTAGGGGAATGGGTTTCAAGTCTAGCAATCCCTATTTTTAAAGCCCTTTGCTTATCTAATGCTTTTCTCTAATCAAATCACTGCCCCTTCATTTTTAAAGGGGTATGTGTGTATGTGTGTGTGTGTGTGTGTGTGCATGTGAGAAACTAAATGGCTATTATCCTAAGCCCAGGCATGTTTTACTTTTCTTTGATTTTGGTTGAAGATCCATAGTGTGGATTGTCTACATGAAGCAAGTGTTTTCCAGAACTGCTCTCTTAGAAGCAAATTCCTATTTTTCTAGCTCCTCTTGTCTTCTCTTCCCATCTCCTCTCCTTCCCCACTATTTACCTTTTTCCCTTCCTTCCCTTCCTTCTCTTCCCCCATCCTCTGCTTTTCCCTTTTCTCTTCCCTCTTCCTCCTTTGTTCACAAAGAGAAAGATGAAAAGAGGATGGCGCAGAAGATTGAGGAACTGTCCCATTTGTGGCCACCTACAAGCTGGAAGTCACTGAGATCAGGTGTAATAATACATTACTCCTCCAAGCACTGACGTATTTTGTATTAACATGGCTCTCTACACACTGTCAAGGCCAGCGTGCCCCTCTTCCTTCCTGGATGGAAGCTGTTTATGTTCTCGGTTGAGAGGGTGACCCTGAGAGATGTACGCGTTCAATTTCTTTTTAAAAAAAAAATAGATCTAGGGACGCCTGGGTGGCTCAGTGGTTGAGTGTCTACCTTCGATTCAGGTCATGATCCCGGAGTCCCAGGATTAAGTCCCACGTCAGGCTTCCTACATGGAGCCTGCTTCTCCCTCTGCCTATGTCTCTGCCTCTCTCTGTGTCTCTCATGAATAAATAAATAAGTAACATCTTTAAAAAAAAAAAGCTTTATTGAGATAGAATTCACTTACCATAAACTTCGATTCTTTTAACATATACAATGCACTCATTTTTAGCATGCTCACAGAGTTGTACAACCAACTCCATTACGTGATTTCTTCAATCCCTCCCGACAAGGACACCTTTGCACTTAGTTGCTATGACCTCTTCTGCTGGCCCCTGGAAACCATCCATCCACTTTTTTCTCTACCAATTTGCAAGATGCTGGACATTTTCTCTAACTGAAATCATGCAGTATGTGGCTTTTTGTGACTGGCCTTCACTTAGCATCATGTTTTTGAGGTTCGCCCATATTGTAGCCTGTGTCAATGTCTCATTCATTTTCTTGCTGGAAGGCATTTCATCCTAGGAGTTTGCATCTTTTGCTCATCCGTCTGTCAGATGTGTTCATCTTTTGGCTGTTATGAACAAGGTTGCTATGAATACTTGTACACAGATTTTTGCGTGGATGTTTGCAATTCTCGTGGGTATGTATCTAGGAGTGGAAGTGCTGATCAACTGGTAACTGTTAAGTTTTGTCACCGAACTGTTTTCAAAAGAGGCTGCATCTGGGATCCCTGGGTGGCGCAGCGGTTTGGCGCCTGCCTTTGGCCCAGGGCGCAATCCTGGAGACTCGGGATCGAGTCCCACATCGGGCTCCCGGTGCATGGAGCCTGCTTCTCCCTCTGCCTATGTCTCTGCCTCTCTCTCTCTCTCTCTCTCTGTGATTATCATAAATAAATAAAAATTTAAAACAAAGAGGCTGCATCTTTCTGTAACCCGACCAGACATGTATGAAGGGATCTAATTCATCTGCATCCTTGCCAGCACTTGTTATTGCCCATCTTTTTTGTGTTAGCGATCTTAGTGAGTGGGTAGTGTGGTCTCATGGTTTTGATTTGCATTTCTTTGATGATTAATAACGTCAAGCACTTTTTCATGTGTTCATTAGCCGCTTGTATGTCCTCTCCTGAGAAAGTCCTACTCAAATTCTTTGCCTGTTTCTAAATTGAATTGTCTTTTTATTGTTGAGCTATGAGAGTGCTTTATATATTCTGTATACAAGTCCCTGATTTATATATGATATGCACATATTTTCTTTCATCTGTAGATTGCCTTTTTGATGGAATCCTTTGAAGCACAAAATTTTTAATTTTGTTGAAGTCTACTTTATCTGCTGTTCCTTTTGTCACTTGTTCTTTGAGTGTCACATCTAAGGAACAGTGGCCTAATTCACAGAAGTTTCTTTCAGGTCTTTAAAGCAGAGATATATAGAAGAGGATGCTTTATGATTTCTAGCCTGCTCTTGTCGGGCCTCAGTGGCTTCCAGGCAAAGTTTTGGCCATGCTATCAAAGAATTGTTCAAATCTTATTTTCATAGCAGGCTGGTGGTGTGAGGAGGGCACAGCTGCTAGGCATTTGGACACTGCAGCAATTGCTTTAATTGGACATTCCTCACCTCTCTGATCTGACTTGTTAATGGCTTTTTAAGTGAGACACACCAGCCAAGTGAATTAGACGACTTGGCAAGTCAATTCCAGCTCACTTGGAAGCGTTAATCCATGGAAAATAAGCAGAGGCCATCAGCCAGGAGTAAACCTGAATCTCATTTGCAGAGGTGAAAGAGAAAGAGCTGTTGTCTGCAATCTCAGGAGCTTCCAAGTACACTTCCAAGGGCTGTCTTATCTAACTGCTCTGTCTCTCAACCACACTTCTTCAGTTCAGCAAATGTTTGTCAGCGCCAGCAAAATAGCCATGAGACACAAGGAAGGTCTGTCATGGTGCCTGCCCTGAGGAGTTTCTACTCAGTGGAAGGGATAGAAAATACACATATAAAAAAAAAAAGAAAAAAAAAAAAAAGAAAAAAAAAAGAAAAAAAAAAAAAGAAAATACACATATGAAATCTTTAGAAATAATTCATTAATAATGTAAGATACTCTCCACCCACTCCTCAGCTTCATGTATTCTGACTTCAGTTGACTATTCTACACACATTTTTCGCTTAGAGAACGGTGAACATCACTAAAAACCAATTAGTTGCCAAATATGATGAACTTTCAAATCTGGGTGTTTACAACCTTGACTTTTCCTCTGGTCTCTACCCTGACTTCCTACCTGCCTTGGGATAGAAGTCTTGGCAGTGCAAGTTCCATACGTTGAAAATAGAACTTCTTGTCTTCCCTCCTTCTCACTTCTTTTAGCCTCACCGACCTGTTCTACTCCTTTAGAAATGGCAAAACCACCTACCCTAGTTACCAAAGTCTCCTATTTTCACCCCATCATCACCAGTTCTAGTCCATTATATTCCTTCCTTTCCTACCCATGGCCTTCGTTCTGATTTTGACTGTCTTTCTGAATATTATTGTATAAAGCTACTCTACCTCTACCCATTTTATCCTCTAATCCTTGGTCTACATTTCTGCCAAAATTATTTTTCAAAGCCTGTTACTTCATCCAGCCAGTCCTTTGTTTAGAGATCTTTGGTGACTCTCCCCTGCCTCGAGAATAATCTAAACTCTCTATACAGCTTATGTAGACCTGTTAATTTTTGCCCTGGCCTCCCTTTCTAGCATTACCCCTCACAGCTCTGGATTCCTCTGTTCTCGGATCACATCATGGGCTTCTCTTGATGACTCTTGATGACTCTCTTTCCTGTGCCTGGAATGTCCTGTCTCTTTCTTTTCTGCTTGGTGAACTCTTACTCAGTTTGGGTTTCCATACCCAAAATGAACACTATAAAATCATCCCGGAGATCCACAGAACCTTGCAGAGCCTTCTGCTATGGTTCTTAACGTATTCTATGATTGTTCACAAACGTTTCTCTCCTGCCAGTCTCTCACTCTTGATTCCTTCAGTGCATTCTCCAATCCTCATTCCCCCCCTTTCTTCCTCTCTATCTCTCTCTGTCTGCAGACTCCACTTATAAACCTGTCAACTGCTCGATAAGCAGCAACTATCTTGCTTCAGAACCTAGCATAGTGCCTCTTTCAAAAAAGATGTTAGGTTAAGGTCCTAATGAATGAATTTGCTGCCCCAAATATGATTAAAACTAAAGGCAAACATGTCCAAATTTCAAATTAGCCCATAGTGTGGTTTACGTGTTTTTCAGGGGCTAATTGTTTGTTTGGATGGTGGAGAGAGGTATGCCAGGGCAATAAGAACCAGAAAGACCAAATGGGAGGAATTTAATGATGCTAAATTGGCGATGGAGGGCCAGGATCCAAGCCTGGAGTGGCTCATCTGGTCCTATACATGGTGCAGTTGCTTCTGTAACTGCTGCACATAGGCCCATGGAGATGGCTCATGGGCTGGGTGGCCCTGCACTGCGACAATTACATGGACACTGGCTTTAGAGTCCGGAGGGATCTGAATCCAGGCTTAGAGATCTCATTAGAGGTGATTGACCTAACTTCTTTGAACCGCAGTAGCACCACTGGGATAGGAAACAAACACTCCCCTCAAGGGTTTCATAGGAATGACTAGGATAATGTGTGTGGTGTTTAGCCAAACCCTTGCATGCGGTTATCAAATGGGAGCTGTTTCATGTGTATGTGTAAAAGGATACGTGTGCATTGTTTAATCTGAAAAAAAAAATGTAAGTGATATTTCTAACACATCTGATCCAGTTCCCTTGAACATGATCCCTTTTCTTAATTTCTTGGACCAGGGACCAGGCTCTCATTCCCAAATGCTACCGATGCTGAGAGAGATGTGTGGTTCGAGCCAGTGAACTGAGATTGTGCAAAGTGAAATTATTCCTAGAATTTATATCCTTGGGGGTATTTAAATAGCAATGTCCAAGGCTGTAAACACAGCTGAGAAATGCTGTTATTGCATTTAAGAATCTCTTTTCTGTAATATTAAGACATTGTGATTTAATTGGTAAGCTGTTCTGTGATCACATTCAATTTAAATGAGGTTTGTGGAGGGGAGGATCATAAGGCAATCTTTCATGGATCAAAGATTGCTGATGAAGTCTACCTTATTGCCATGTGTCAGAAATTAAATCACTGTCTACTGTCATGAACCGATCGATCAGATTCTCTTTCTGTGGGAGGAGATGGAGAAAAGAAGGCTATAAAATAGAATTTTACCACTTGTACATTGTGTAGCTTCTTTACAGTATTGGAAGTGCTCTGGCTCACTGTACTGGAATGTCACCAGCCAGTATTTTCTTTTTTTTTTTTTTTTTTACCAGCCAGTATTTTCATGTGAAACACATGCACATACACTCACTCCCAGAGTGGAAATCTGAAGGAAATGTAATATAGAGAAAAGTTTAATTTTATCTTAAAAAAAAAGCCCTGGGAGTCTTGGGTTCGATGGTTAGGAGTATTTCCACCTTAAACTTCTTTCTTCTGCATTGTTTTCCACCAGTAAATTGGTAACAGAGAATATGCCCTATTCCCTTTCTGAAGAAGGAAGTGGAAAGGAGTGTTTCCGGAATTCCCTGAAGTTCTGGACAAAAATACTGTCCTTGATATCGTTTGGCTCATTTAAAACGGGAGGCCTCTCACTATTAAAGCTCCACATGAACCTGGACTGACACAGAATCAAAGCTTTTTTGAGACCACGACAGAAAGAGATTGATTATGTCAACATACCAGGTCTTAAAAATGTTGTGAAGCGTCAGACTTGGTATATTGCGTGACACTGCTAGACTGTATCTCAGATTTGGTCAAATTACAGAATTTTTTTTTCACTATTCCCTAGTTAAGATGGGCTTCATTGGAGTGTGGTCTCCCATGGAAAATTATTGATGCAATTACAGAAACCCTCATCACCATGGTGACATATGACTCTAAGTTTGGCTGAAAACACAGTAAGGCAAGCAAACCAGGCATCGTTTACTCTTTTAGCGCAGGAGGCCCCTCTTTGCAGAGCATCCTGACATTCTTGGTTGCCAGTACTCTAACAGACGGCATGGGCTGTTGGGGTACAATCTGTTCCCCGCTGGCTTGCGTCTTCCAGAGGGACTCTGTTGGAAGGTTGGTGCGTGCCGCGTAGACCTCGGGATCTTTGAAAGGATTCTCAGTGGCCGATCAGCACTTAAGGGGGAAATGGTGGTAAATGAGGTAGAAGACTTCTGTGCATGAAGTAATGGTCTGGAAGGGGCGAAGTTTGGATTCTCATTCTGTTAATTTTCCTTGTGACCTTGGCAAGTGACTTTATCTCTGTGCTTTTGCAGATGGAAGGAATCATGCAAATGGTCATACGAAACCTTGAAGCCATAAAATGCTGTAGAGATCTAAATATATGCCATCTCGGATGTGATTTTCCTCTGTTCTTAGGACAGTTACTATTTCTAGGCGTAAGTGGATCAGAGGAGAATAGTGCTCTAATGCTCTAAGAAGAAAACGAGTGTTAAGCTGGATATTGGTGTGCTTAGCTGCAATTAAGGAAGCTGCTGTGGAATTAGCTGTCACCCTTTGTCAGGGTGGCAAAGCTGTCTCATGCAGAGATTTGACTTTTCACCCCTGTTTGGTTTGTTAGAAGCCTTTTTTTTTGAGGTAGGAGAAAAAGACAATTATGCTCCTCTTGTGTTGGTTTCCACTTTTGGTAAGCAGTGGGCCGAGTTTACGCTGGATGCGATTTCAAAGACTTGTTTTTGTGACAGATTATTCCCTCCTGACAATGGCAAAATGGTAAGGGAGAAACTGTAGTTGGCTTTTATTTTACCAGGTTCAACCATCTGCAAAGGTTACATTCAGTGCCTAAATTCAATGTCACATAGACACTGGGAATCTCATTATTGTCACAATCTGCCTGGGGATTTCTCGTCTTAAAACCATCCTGAATTTTAAATGAAGCTGTCTGGTCCCATGTGTTGACTATATCCCTGTGTCATGTTATCACCCTCCTCCTCCCTTAGACCCCCTGAGTTATTTGGGCTTGGGAGGAATACAAACTATTTTTAGTGCAGGGTTAGCTTGACCTAAATTATTGCTAAATGATACGTTTTGTAGGAAAAGCAGTGCACACCGAGGCCATCCGTATGCAGATTTTGAATTATCTGCTCTTTTGTTTTATCTATTCTATAGTATAGAAAGAGTCAATTGAACTTCCTGTCTGGAGAGAGATAAACCGAGATGGGGAATGAAATCTTGCAGAGGTTGCAAACTGGCCCTGTAAGGCTGAATTCGGCCCCTGAATGTGTTCGATTTGGTTGTTGCAAATTTAAATTCAGCCGAATTTAAGTGGCTTTCCAGAGCTGTTTGCTACAGTCCCCATTGCTCCCTCCCTGTTTCACTGCTTTGTTGCCTCCTGCCCCCTGAATGAACATGAATTTTCAACCTCTGGTTGAAAGGCTTGTTCCTACCCAGAAGCTGTGTGTTCTTATGCTAAGGACTTGATCTTTTTCTCTTATGTGCCAGGAAATGAAAGCTATACCAGAACAATAGTTGAAAACTGAAAGGCTAGAAAGAAAAGGACAAAAGCAAAAGGCAATAATAGTAGGGAGGGCAGTGCTGTTCAACAGGTGTGATGTGATTGTTCAGGTTGATTAAGTTTATGATTAAGTTCTGCTGCACAAGGTTGTACCTATAGTTAGCAATACTCTATTGTCCACTTAAAACATTGCTGAACGTTCTTACCAAAATATTAAAGAAAAGCGCAAGGGATAATATGTAAAAGTCAGGAAAATAATGGTATAAGGAAATGCAGTAGAAAGCAAGTACATTTACTTCTATGAGAACTTCTATAAAGGAAAAGGAAAAATAAAGTATAATGATACAGGACAAAGATAGAATTAAAGAATTAAAGAAAAACTCTCAATGGTAAAACACATGCACACACACCCCACCCCAGAATCAAGTACAAGTGGGAAATGCTATAAAGGGGTCCCAAGTCTAACTTATTTAACTAGTCAAGAAAAATATATTAGGTATTTGTAATATAAAACTTAGCAAAATTGAATCCAACATTTTAAAGGTAAAAATTAAGGTACTTTAAAATAGTGTAAAGATATATTTCTACTTTGTGTACATTTGACTTGTTATAACAAGAATTAAATTACCTTTGTAATTTAAAAAAGAGAAGAAAAAGGTAATGGTCTTCCCTCCCTCTTTCTGATTCTATTTCTTTGGAAGGGCCATTGTTGAATTGATTGCAAATCCATTCACTTTTTAAAATTGTAGTGATTTTTGAGGGTAATTTTCATGTAGGAGCAGCCCAGCTATTTGTAATATTCTTTAATCATAACAAAAAGACACTGAATCTCAAGTCAGCGAGAGACCCCCATTATAAGTGCAAAGAATAGCAATGGGAAGAAGGGAAAATTCTTGAACAAGTTGCTTCACAGCAGGGTAGGTGTATGTTAAAGTGGTATCATAAGTGGCTTCCCACTGCTTCCATGAGTTTAAATTGTATCGCTCCCCCCCCCCCCAATATAAGTCAACTAAAAAGAATTAATTTGGAGGATACGTGTGGTTACGTTAGAGTTTTGTTTTGTTTTAATAAAATTTAAATGTATCCCCTCTTCTGGTATTTATTATGGATTCACAGGATGGCAGCAGATACCCCAATGGGATTAAGTAATTGGAAGTACATCATGAAGTTCTTTTTTTTTTTTTTTAAGATTTTATTCATTTGTTCATAAGAGGCACAGACAGAGAGAGAGAGAGAGAGAGAGAGAGGCAGAGACACAGGCAGAGGGAGAACCAGGATCCATGCAAGGACCCCAATGTGGGACTCGATCCTGGGACTCCTTTTTTTTTTTTTAAGATTTTATTCATTTGTTCATAAGAGGCACAGACAGAGAGAGAGAGAGAGGCAGAGACACAGGCAGAGGGAGAACCAGGATCCATGCAAGGACCCCAATGTGGGACTCGATCCTGGGACTCCGGTATCGTGACCTGAGCCAAAGGCAGATGCTCAACCACTGAGCCACCCCAGGCGCCCCTACATCATGAAGTTCTGAAAACATAAAATTACTTGGGATTTTTCTTTTTTTTTTTTTTTCCATCTCCAGGAGACTTGAGAAAACAAGTGCTGTGTAAGTTATAAACAGGACACACTGAATAGTGATTTCACAAGAGTAGGGAAAAAAACCCTCGTCGCAAAAGTTAGAATCAGAGTAATCTGAGGCATTCACAATACTTTGAATATCCTGTCCATATTCAGGGCTACTGATTATATTTCTAAAGAAACTTACAAAACCAGATGTCTGGTTAGCAATTCATTCTGATGAATCTCCAAATGTTAGCAATGAGAAAATCTGACAGTTGTCAAAAGCAGCTAGTTATTATGAGTGAGACAGGGAATTTTATTTTTTTTTTCCTCTGCTGCAAGTATAGAACCGTTACAGGGAGGCTTTGCATCATGATGTCATGTTTATAAAGAAGGTTTCAGAGCATATGGTGAAGCCCCCAATTTTTAAAAGTGACAGTTAATTTTCTTGGATGTTGGAAAGGTATTTTAATACCTCTATTACACTATATGGTTTTATTATCACCAATCAAAATGTCTTGATATTCCTTAACTTTAAAAAATTGATTTTATAAGAATTACATCGTCAAGAATGTATATTGCCAAGAATGATGCTGATGTGGCTTATAATAGTGCTTCTGAAGCCTGTGTGCGTCAGAATAACTTATTAAATATATAGTGGCGTGGGTCCTTCCCCGCCCCCGGAGACTCTGATTTAGGAAATCTGGGGTGGAGTGCAGGCATCTGTATGTTCAACAAGACCCTGGTGAGGTTTGAAAGGTACTGGTTTGGGGAGCACCTGATTTAGCTCAAAAAATTTCCAAGTGCCTTTCTTGAGTTGTACGCGTCAGCAGTGGTAGCTCCTTGATATTCCAGGAGATCTCGCCTTCATTCGCTCTTTCATTGCCTCTCTTGAGTCCCTGCTTATGCTCTGTCCCTGTCTTTTTTGGCCTATGCCCACTGTTCACTAACAAAAGCTGGTAGCTTCTAAAATGGGCCACGATTCACAGTTGATACAAACCGAGGAGAAATGCCAGGCCATTCTGCTGAATGATACTGGGGGGAAAGGGTGTGATGGAAGCCTGATGGTGTTATTTTATTTTCTGTCCGGTATCTTTGCACTCTCCAGTGCTTTTCCTTTCATTAAATTGAATCTTAGGCAGAGTCACACCCTGTACAGCAGATGAGCCGCGTGGCTCTGGCTGGCGGCCCTGCCCATTTAGCCTACCTCTGACTCAGGCCCCGTGTTTAGGCCCCTCTCAGGAACCTGAAAGCTGCTGTGACCTTTCAGCTTTACTGTCCCATCTACAAGCAGTAAGCACGTTGCAGTGGCTTTTTCATGTTTAAATTGTCTCATATAACTGATACGTTCTCAAAGTAGAATTGCTCTTTAATTAAAATGATTCACGTGTTATCTAAAGTATTTTTCGTCATAAACCTATCTCCCAACTTTTATAGTGAAACTCAGTTGAAAAGTAAGATGAGGCATGGGGATCCCTGGGTGGCTCAGTGGTTTAGCACCTGCCTTTTGCTCAAGGCGTGATCCCAGGGTCCTGGGATCGAGTCCCGCATCAGGCTCCCTGCTTCTCCCTCTGCCTGTGTCTCTGCTTTTCAATCTCTCTCTCTCTTTCTGTGTCTTTCATGAATGAATGAATAAATAAAATCTTAAAAATAAAAAGATGAGGCGTTAAGTTTCATTTTTTTGGAAGAAGATATTCATTCAATAAATATTTATTAAGCACCTTCTAGATATGATACAATTTAGTTTTAAAAGTAGAGTGTACCCCCTTATAAAACTGTACAGTCTTTAAAATTGGAAGAACAGAAATTCTCATCCAATATTGCTTCTTCAGATCTTTGCTTCCTTGGCTTTTTAAAGAAGTGGGTACCTTTAACATGGATGGGTTTATATTCAGATGATAATTTCAGAGCCATCAGGGCTTCCTGTTGCTGGGGAAGGAAATCAATTTTATTATCATTTGAAGGCTCCCCTGGGACGAAGCAATACAGTCTACAATGTGGACTTTTCAGAGTCAGAGTTTGCTTAAAAAAATAAATTATCTCTGATTTAATTGAATTTCTCTTGAGAGCCTGCTAGTATAAGGTATTGTAGGAGGGCTGGGTGTGCATGGCCTGGTGAGCCGTGGCTTCTGCCCACAGGGGGCTTGCAGTCTAGCTGGAAATAAAGATCTGGCAATAAGAACACACAAGGAACTCAAACGAAAGGGTCAGAGTCTACATACTACAGGATGCATCATGGGATTGAAGAAATAGAAACCTCCAGGTTACACGGCAGACCTGGAAAACCCAGCAAGGTTGTTTTGGACATATTTGTGGACCCTCAAAATGACTTCCTCCGAAATTTTCTAGGGAACCGAGGGCATCGGAGAACTCTAAACTCAATCAAATGTGAGGGGAGTATCTTGTTTCTAGGAGAAAATTTATAGTCTCCCTGCCTTTTCAATCCCGCTTTCCTATCTTAGATGCAATAAGCAAAACCTCATTCAGGAAAATAAAAGATGAATGCATGTTCTGAAAGAATGCAGAATTATGATGCTCAGCTGAAATGGCCATGATTTCTTTTAGGAGATGGAAAAATTAAATATGTAGGTGGGAGGCCTTAGAGGGAAATGCTCTGGGTTACCACGTGCTTGCAACAAATTCAGAAGCAGCTGCAGCCAGCGACACTCCTAATGGCAGGGGACATCCACTGCTCGGTGCAGTGGGGGACCGAGGACCACCGGGGGAGGGAGGGTTATGTGGGAAGAGCTCGGGCACCGAGGAGGGACCGCGTGGGTCTGACCTGCTCACTGCTGCCCCGGAGCCGGACTTTGGCCTCGCAGGACCTGTCACCTGCACTGGCGGGGGCGGGGGGTGGGGGGGGGGGGTGGGGGAGGAAGGGGTGGGGGGTGGGGGAGGGGGGGGCGCGCGCTCCCATAGCACCGGGCCAGTACCTATTAGGGGTCAATTGGGGTCAATACCCCAGGGGTCAATACCTGTTGGCTCACCGCCTCACCCTTCTCTAATCGAAATCAGGTCCCAGATGTCTTGGAGGAGCCCCCACTTTAATACCAGTGGGCCTTTAAGTAGTCTAAAGGAACCCAGGACTCCAGAGATCACATGGGGGAAATTGCAAGTACGGATGCCGTGATCTGTGGGGTTTTGACTGGGTGGCCTCTCTCTATTACTATCTACGTACAGGTGCTGAGTACACAGGCTCTGAAGCGAGGCTTAATTCACTTTGGGCAGTAGCATTTTAACGGTTGATAAGCTTGCATTTATTTGCTGTGGATAATGGAGCCACTAGGGTCGTCCAAAAATCTCTCCAAAATTAAAAATGTTCTCCTTTGTTCATATAGACTTGCTCCGGAGCCTGCAGTGACCCTCCCCAGGGGGAACAGAGGCTGATCCATCTGTCCTCCTTTTCTCACGCTTGCTCTCGTTTTTGCTTTTTTCTTCCTTTATCCAGCTGAAGCACGGAATAACTGGGCTGTGTTCGTTGAGCTAATTACCTCACCTGCTTCAGGGCCTTGGAACCCGAAGACCTGTGGGTGATCTGTGATCATGGCAAGCAGGAGGCTTTGGGGACCATACTTCACATTTGAAATAGTCCCAGTTTGAAAATGTGGGAGGGAAGCCGAGCAGCTAGAGAGTACCATGTGGCTGCCTAATCAGAAAATGTTGAAATGGAAAGATGTTGGAATAGAAAATCAAATGTCATTTATTCATAGGCCTACGCTTTCACAAGTACCTTCCTGGAAGCCTAAGCATATTCTTTGTGGTGGTGGCCTTTTAAATGTCAATCTGCAGAAGGATTTCTGTTTTTAGCAAAGGCTGATCTCTAAGGCAATTAGAAAATAGTTAAAGTAATAATCATTACCGATTGAACACATGCTATGTGCCGGGTACCGTGCTTCACGCTTTCTTTGCATTACCTCATTCCATCAGGACATCCCAGTGAGGTAAGATACTCCCATCCTCATTTTGTAATTGAGGCAAGTGGGGTTTAGAGATAAGTGACTAGTCCAAGGTCACAGGTAGTACCTTGCAGAGATGGGACACGATCCTGGATCTGTCTGACTGCCAACCTTGTGCTCTTAACCACTCTTCTATGCTTCTTCATGCATGTTTCACGGGGGTATAGTTTATACTGAAAGGATATTTCACTTCGCTGATAAATCAGAAGGAGCCTAGAGAAAATTAGGTACAGACTCAGATTATATTTAATGTGTCTCCTGAGTCTGTCTCTTGAGTCCTTCGTTTTCATTTAACAGTCTTTCTTTAAAAAAAAAAAAAAAAAAAGAGAGAGAGAGAGAGAGAGAGAAATTCTTTTTTCAAACTTCACACTATACCGTGAACATCCAACCAGGTTAATACATTTTGGTCTGTCTTTTAGTGGTTGCATTATATGGTTTGGATACACCATAATTTATTACGTCATTCTTTTGTTGGATTAGATACACTATAATTTATACAATTGCTCTTTTATCGATGGGCATTCATGTTATTCCATGGGTGTTTTTTCCAATTAGACACATTTTCCATTTGAAAGTTGCTGCTGTCTGTGTGGCAGCTGCTGTGTGACAACGACTGGGTATTGGCGATGCCTGGATAATCAGGAGACATAACCCAGCGATGAGCACCAAGGTGGTAGAGTCGGCCAGACTCTGCTCCCAGTTCTGGCCTTACCATCCACCTGCTGTGTGACCTTCCATAAGCCATCCAGCCTCTCTATCTCAATTGCTTCCTGTGAGAAATGGGAGAAATAGTGCTGCTCTCAAGGAATGACCCAGAGAACTAATAGAATACTGTGTGGAGTGGGCTTCACACAGAGCTGGGCATGGAGTAGGTGCTACACAACAGGAACAACCGTGTTGCGGGGACCCAGCAAAAACATCCTGTGACTAGTCCTAGTTCTAGGACCGGTTGAGGCCAGGACTGTGTCACTCACCTTGGGCCCCAGTGCGTAACAGAAACTCAATAAATATTTGTTGATCAAAGAGGTTTGAAAAAGTGCTATTATCCTGGGCAATATTTGCCTCTTCTTTCCAATATCTTTATTCTAACAAATTTCTGAACCATATTCAAGGATGTCTGGGATAGAGAAGCTCTGGGGGTTTAAATAATTTTGCCAAGGGAATGTTTTTCACATGGCAAGATGATTGGGTGAAATTTATAGAGATCTTGCCTCATGATTTTCATTTGCCCAAACCATGTGTTTGTGACTCCAGTGTCTGGGCTCTCAACCACTAAACCATATTGCTATAATAATGATGATACGATGATAGCGAACATTTACTGAGCACTTATTTATATGTCAGAAAACTGTGCCCAGCATTCTTTACAAGTATTCCTTAATCATCACAGCAATCCCATGAGGAAGACACCCTCATTGTCTTATCTTATATTTAGGGAAACTGGGACTCTTCGATTTACCACATTTATTCTGGTTGGTGGGACGAGGACTCTAACCCAGCTCTGCCCATGCTAATTTCATACCGTGCTGTTATAATTATAATTATATGTGATTATTATAATATATAGTTATATATTATATAATTTGGCTCAATTTCTTTTTTTTTTTTTTTTTGGCTCAATTTCTATGGGAATTTGTATTTGTAAAGATATGGGGACCTTTACTCTAAGACTTAAAAGAGTAAAGGAGGGATATCTTGAGGGCTAAAAGAGGAGAGTATCAGTTAAAACTACTTATTCGTTTTGATGACTCTTCTGTGTTCATATTTGGATGATTTATTTTTATTTTTTATTTTATTTATTTTTATTTATTTTTTTAAAGATTTTATTTATTTGTTCATGAGAGACACAGAGAGGTAGGCAGAGACAGAGGCAGAGGGAAAAGCAGGCTCCCTGCGGGGAGCCCGATGCAGGACTCGATCCCAGGACCCCGGGGTCACACCCTGAGCCAGAGGCTGATGCTCAACCACTGAGCCACCCAGGTGCCCTGATATTTGGATGATTTAATTAAGTGCATGATGAAAACAGTATTCAAGAGGCTGCTCTGGCTACTTTGCATAGAATAAAGTAGGGGTGGTAAAGGCTAGAATCAAGGAAAGCAGCTCAGTTGTAGCGTTTAGGCATGAGGTCAGGGAATCTGGGATGAGAAGGTGGCAGTGGAAATAGAAACAATCAACAAATGTGATAGACAGTGTAGCAGGACATAGAACAGGCAGTGATTAGACCTTTCTCCAGGAGTGGATTGTGGAGAGTGGGGAGCATGGCTCATCATCCCTCAGAATGTCATCTGTCCCTGGAGGTTGAAACAGTACACCCGAACATTCCCTATGTCCCCTTCCAAAACTTTAGGGAACATTCACGGGTGGCATTTCCCAACCTCTGGGAGTCATCTCTCCCATTTGTCAAGTCCTAGTTGAGGAAGCTCTTCCTTTTACTGAGGCTCACTGGGTACGTGGTTATGCGGTGATCCAAAGGCCATATCTAGGAGGATATTGTCTAAGAGTACCTCAGGCGGGGATTCTCAGGAGCAGTATCTTAGCTCAGTTGCCATGTTTCAGGTCTAATCTTCAATTTTGTAAGAAATTTCGGGTGATACAGTTCAGTCTCTGTCTCAGGAAAACTAAACTGGAAGAACAATGCAGAGGTTATGGTTCTAGTCCTTTGCCGCTGTTAGCTGTGTAGCCTTGGGTAGATTCACTTAATCTCTCTTAGCTTCCGTTTTCCCATATCAGCATGGGATTTTCCTTGTAAGATACCATGCTCATTGAATGTATGTAAAACACTTGAGTAGGTGCTTAGAACAAAGCAAGTGCTCAATAAATATTATAGGTTGATGTTGTCATGATTGATCTGTAAATCGGAGTTAATTTATGTGATATCCCTTTGGTGGGGACGTCAGATCCCAAGTCCCCATATCAAGAACTCTCTGTGCTCCACTTGTTCCCTCTTCTCTCCCTCCTGCTCCCATTCTCTTAATGAAGTTACTGGGAAATGGAAGTGCTCATCAAAAGGTAGCTTAGTGAGCATGAAGCCAACAAAGAAAGGAGGTGATTTAGGCATGTAATCCTGAAGCTCTGGGAAGGTGACAAAGTGTTCATGCCTCACAGTAGCGGTTACCTTTCTGGTCACAGAATTGGTTTAGTTCCTCAGCTCTGGTGTCTGATTTGTTCGGGGACTGCTGGGTAAACAAACACGTTGTGCCCCTTTGAACACCGTGTTTCTCTAATGCTCATCCCTGGCAGTTGACATCCTCTTTCTGTTAATGTTTTAGGATCACTCATTAAGCCAAAGTCAGCGTTGCCCATCTTGTGGCCTGGGAAGTGCTCTTTTTCTGTCTTCCATCCTGTGGCTTTTGTTCACGAGCGGCATACCGTTGCAATACGATTGTTATTTCGTACAGCATACAAAACCCATGGTGCTGGAAGGAACCAGAATGATTACCTCTGTCCCCCTCATTTTACAGATGAGGAAACTTACTTAAGTAATAGTCTGAATTCTATTAGAACACGCAGAGAATGTGTCAGGAGGGAGCTGGGGTTGGCTCTAGGCAGCCACATCAGCATAATAGTAGTAACTTCAATTTTTCTTCATACTGTGCTGAATTCATTTGTTATAATGAACCTATCTATCTCTATATATTATAGTCATCAAATTATCCTCAGTAACTAGATAGGTGTTATTAGTTTAAACCTTTAAGATCCATGAAAATACTTTGGTTCACCAGGCACGTCTGCCATATGCACTTAAGGAGATTCTTCACTGAATGGTAATTGTAGTAACTGCTGCCCTACTCTTGTAATATCTTCTATAAAAATAATAATTTGTGCTTCAAATGTCTCTTTCTGTGAGTTGCTCAAAGTACTTTGCAGGAATCACTTACTTAAATCCATCCTTCGAGTTGGTATGTGGAATAGCTTATAGTGGAGTGGCTCAGTGGCTCCAGCACCAGGAGCTCCTAGAAACCACACCTAAACCTGGTCTTGTTCAGATGTGATCCTTAATCATGACGTTAGAACATCAACATATGTGTTCAAAGCTATTTCATAGTGATTGAATTAAGAGATCTTCATTAAACTCTCCTGAAACAGTAACAGTAATGGGAGATATTGTGACATTCAAACAAGATGGAGATGTCTTTTTTTTTTTACTTTAAAAAAACACCAAACTGGTTATTGATAAAACTACACCCAAGTGATTCTTGGCTCTAAGTCCAATGCTTTTTGTACTAGATTATATTACCTACAGGTGTCTTTTCCTTGATATCATAGGGGTACTTTTAAGGAGTGGTCTCTATCCTTCTGGATTGCAAAAGATAAATTACCTATTCCTCATATGAAGCCCGGTGGCTCTTTCAGGAGCATTAAGAGAACACTTACAGCATCCAAAAGCTAGAAACTCAATGCCATTTTGCTCCAGGAATAATTATACAGGTGATATTTGACTTGGACAACTGCTTTGAAGGGGAAAAAAAACATTTTGGCTAGAGTAAGCACGATTAAAATTTGATATGGCAGCTTTCCGTGAATCATAGGTTCTTGCGCACAACTCAAGTTTTTGAGACTACTTTTGGCTGCATTGGTCTTCCAAGGTTACCTATAGGCAGTCATGGTGGTTATGGGTGGTGATACTGATACAATGTCTTGCCCTAAGCCCGTTATGGCATAATAAGCCAGCATTGCTGATCATTTTAAATCAGGATTGCTAAATTCAGCTCTAACACTTGATTTTGGTGCACAAATATTGCATTGTCCATCCACGTTGCCTGCCTTCCTTCCTTCCTTCCTTCCTTCCTTCCTTCCTTCCTTCCTTCCTTCGATCTTTCTGCCCCTACAACTCTTCACATTGATAGGCTGTAAAAACAAAAGTACCCACAAGTGCAACCGTATTTCCTCTCAGTTCTAACACCCCAAGCATATATTTTCATCAAAATTAAAGTAAAAGAAGACTGAATATAACACACAGAGCATTCTCTTTATCATTGATTGTGGGGCTGGCATTCACTGAACCGACTCCAGTGTGTAAGAGCGAGGGTTTTGGATTCAGGCAGACCTGGGATGGATCCTGGCGCGGCAGCTTACTTGGTTGTGCGACTCGTTCAAATCAGTTTCCTTGTCTATAAAACAAGGAGGATAATACTTGCCTTATAAGATAGATACAAGGATTAAAAGAAAGTGTGGATGAAATCTCAAACTTTGGACCTATATAGAGTGTTTTCCAACCAATGTAAATCTCAGTGTTTCTCAAACCCATTGTATGCATAAGTATCAAGCAGCAGGGCTTATGAAAGCTTCATATTCTTCTGTTTTCTCCCATCCCCTGCTGAAGATTTTGGATGTAGGACTAGGAATCTGGAGTTTCACAGGTAGATGGTCTGAAGATTACAGTTAGAAAAGTCATGCTTGAGGTTCTAGGCAAATGGGCTGTATAACGAGTTCTTCCAACTTTTCTGGGCTATGGTCAACTTCCCTCAATTTTTCAGAGAAAGAAATTGTAACTTTCAAGGGTCACTTCACCCCCTGCAAATAGCTAGTAGTGGAAAAATTGGATGTAGTGGTATTCATTTATTCCTTCACCATGTGTTATCAGGCACGTTCTCTCCAGCAAGAGCCTCCCCTAGCTGCAGGGACCACAGTGGCAGACAAGGCAGGTGTAGAGGCAGATCACCAGGTAAGCACCTCTCTCTCCTGGGAGCCTGGAGCTCTGTTTCCCAGCATATTTCTTTCTCAGTATCAAGATGATCCTATCAAGTAGGTCTATCGATCCTTTCAAGTCCCTCCTGCCAGGAGTCTTGCTCTTGTTCCATAAAGATGTTGGGTCTTGGAAGAAGTTGTCTCAGAGGAAGTAGAGCGTGAAGTCTCCTTTGTTGGGACCAGACCCTGCATTCCTGGCTAAGATCTGATTCACTGTTCTGATCATCACTCATGAGCACAGGCTCTTGTGACAGCAGATACGGCCTCCCACCTATAAAGGCAAGGCGCTCCGATGCCTAGAGGAGGAGAGTCGGTTGCTCGTAGGGCCTTGTCTAACCGCTAGCTAATAGATGTCATCTCCAGTTCTCATCTCCCTTCTATGTCCAGAGTCTAGCTGCCATCTGAGCTTCCTGGTGCCACCCTCCCTGTGAGCATTATAGCCACTAACTCTATACCCCTCTGTTCCACTGTGGGCAGAGACAATCTGGGATATTGAAAAAATCTGACCTCTCATCTTGTTTGCCCCTGGAGCCATGTATTAGATTCTGTGGCCACCTATAATCTCAGGCTCAGCTGCTCTGTAGGATCCGTCACAAATGGCTCAGGGAAGTGATGTCTTTGGGTTGTAACTCATGGAGAGCCATGCTCAGATCTCTTTGAGTGGCAGCAATAGTGAATGGTGAGTGAACTGGGCTGCAAGCCAGCAAACCCAAAGCCCTCCTGCTCCATCCAGCTCCCCAAACTTGGCCAAAGACCACATCTTTCTAGAGAATTCCAGATCTCCTTCCAGCCCAGAATGCCCGCGTGGGGCTGTGCAGCTGCACCCCAGCAGACCCTAAGCCAAGGGTGGGTAGTGGTCTGGTGAATTCAAAGAAAAGACTCAGAGGCAGGGACTTAGGGATGTTCCCTGGGGGAACTTACATCCAGGGAGCCCAGGACCAGCTGACTGGACAAAGCATCCGCTGGTCCGCTGGCGTCTAGGTGCGGCAAGCGTTTACAGTGTAGCGACATAGCCTAGTGACTGTCTGTAGCTTCCTCCTCCCTACAGCCAGGTGCCCAGGAGATCGAGACCTGCCATCCTGGCATTCTTCAAAGGACCTGCTCCAGATTGGCCATTGCTGGAGCCCTTGACCTTGAATCCTAAACAGCATGTTCTTCTACGTGTTCAGTTTGAGGGGAGTATGGAGGCTCCCCATTTTCAAGATGGTGACTAACAAGGACATTCAGGGTCTGCTGCACAAATGAGATGTCCAGAAAGTACCCTACAGGGGCAGTGGCAGACAAGCACCTGTGTTAAGTTCTCTATCCTATATCCTGACCTCTCTGACTTAGGTCCCTGACCCTTTGTCCCCAGTTACCATCTCCAGATTATGCATCCTCAAGGCCTGATCTCTTGGTCATGACCTCTTGCTTGATGGATTCATGGAACTATCATCCATCTTCTTTTTCCAGCATGTAGCGACCTCTCTGGACTCGGTCAGTCGTGCACTTCATGTACGATCTTGCTAAGTCACCTCCTCTTTAGCCTTCCTTCTCATCCTGGCTGAGCTCTGTCCTGCTGCTGGCCGAAGTCGGACGAAGCAGAACTGCATTCTCACTGTATCTTCCTCTCTTTTCCCCACTTTTCTTCTCTACCAGGGAAGAGCAGCTGCATTACTCTCATGCTACTTTCACCACTTTTTCTTCAGGGCCAACCAAGGATAAGATCAAGATTCTGAAGGAAAATGTGTCCGTACTGAGGCTGTCTGAATATGATCTTCATGATTCTCAGATTTAAAAATATATATACAGGGGCACCCGGGTGGCTCAGCGGTTTAGCGTCTGCCTTTGGCTCAGGGCGTGATCCCAGGGTCCTGGGATCGAGTCCCATGTTGGGCTCCCCGCAGGGAGCCTGCTTCTCCCTCTGCCTGTGTCTCTGCCTCTCTCTCTGTGTCTCTCATGAATAAATAAATAAAATCTTAAAGAAAAATTTATTAAAAAATACATATTTTCTGAAGAAAGTAGACTATTATCTTAATTGTCACCCCTGTAAAATTGCTAAGGGTCAGAGGCCCAAGAAATGGCTTTGTTCTGACTATGTGTGATATGCAAATGAAATGAATTCAGGGCCACTGAGACCCTGGCTTTAAAAATCAGCTCTTTGTGAATCGAAAGCAGCCAATATTCCGTAAATCCTCCCTAGATAGGGTTTCTTACAGAAATACTGGCAGTCTCTGTAATGACTGTGACTGCTTTGATATGAGGATGTAGTCGATATCTCATGAAAAAAGATTTCAACTCTCTACCTTCTGCAGTACAGAGAGGAGAGGAAGAAGTACGCGATGTTCTCATGTCCATCTGACTCAGCGACCAAAATGCTTTATAATTTTTTAATTGATTTGTCTGGAGAGAGCCCGTTCCCTGTAGAGCTCACAGATCTCCATTTGTGTAGGGAAGAACACTAGCCTCTCCCCACAGCTGCTTGAAATTCCATTATTGATGTGATAAGCTCTCTTTGTTCCTCATTTTGATACAGATAAGATATCGAACTGAAGAAAATGCACAAAATATATCTTTCTCCGCTAATAAAACGAGAAGTGGTAGTGGTGCTGTTTGTTAATTCAAGATTTGTTTTGCTTTGCCAGATGGATTTGCCGTTAATTTCGCTCAGGCCACACAAAACTCCACCTCAGTGACATACAGAAATGGAGGTGGGATTTTCGAGGAGCTGCCAATATTTGTCTTGATGATGCTGGAAGCAAATTGAAGAGAGAGAGGAAGCAAAAGCAATACACCGCACTGGGCTGCCTTGGGGGGGGGGTTAGTGGGGGGCAGGAGGACGACAGTGACTGTCTCTCTGAGCGCGGCCTTAGGGGCAGCCAGCCCTTCCCCTCAACACCCCCCACACCCAACAACTCAGGAAAGCCACGTGCCAGTCATCTTGACTTGAAGAGAGGAAGAAATTGGGTCCCAGAGTCTCAAAGCTGAGGTACTTATGCACTAAACTCTAAGAGGCATTTCATTTTTAACTAGCTTCGCGTTTCCCGTAGTTTGACAACAACGCAAATCAAGAAAACACTTGAGGAAGAAAAGTAGAGCTGCCGGGAATTGAGGGCAGTGCCTCACAGCTGAGTGACTTCGACGCTCTCTCCTCTTGTTTTGATGTTATTATTTTCCTTTATTTGGCTCTGGGCATTGGGCCCATCTTCCCAGGCCCAACTGAGGGCTCCTTTGTCAGCCCCCTATGCTTCCCAGGCACCCCCCCCCCCAGGTTACTTTTGCACCAGTAGCACACGTCTGGGCACTTTATGATGCGTTGCATTGCTCTCTCATGCTTCATTGCTTCATAGGAATTAGGGGAACCACCATAGAAAGATTGTATTTCACTCAAGGGAGAAAATGTGACTTAGTTTTGGTCTCAGGCCCTAAGCTCTGGTCGGCTGTGGAGACGCTGCGAACTCAATTTGCAGCCCATGTCCAGCTGAGTCTCGACCTGTGTGCTGGACACCGTGGGTCATGACCCTATCCCTGGCTTTATTGCATTGTTTCTTTTCCTCCCTCCCCTTTCTTCTTGTCTGTCTCTTCTGAGCCTCTTTCAATCCTTTCAGGGATTAGGAAGTATAAATAACCTTCTATATGGGAAGCCAGGGGTCATCCACACAGACGCGTCCAGCCTCCCTGCAGGTAATGAAACGCCTCAGCCCAGGGAAGAGGGCATGACCGGTCTCTCTGCACAGCTCGGGGCCCTGACAGCCCCGCTGGAAGGAGAGAGCCTGTGGTTGCCAAATTTGTAGATTTTTCAAGACAAGTCCAATCCAGTCTTGAGTAAATACCACAATTTATGTATACCATGTGTGCATGTATGTATATATATCCCTTCGTACCTCCGCGTCCCTACCCCCCCACCCCCCAATTATTTGGCTGTCATATTTAGCCTGCGCCCTGCTGGTTTGCACTGTGCTTTAAAGTTTTCTTTGGTAGCTGCCCAGTTATAATGGGACTGACTGTCCTAGGTGGCCCTCCTAGGATGGGGCCACGCAGATTTGGTCACCGTTGGCTGACCAGCCAAAGCCTTGAAGGATTCGGAAGGGAATAGCAAGAAGGAAAGTTAGCTGCCGAGTTGTGTCAAGAGCCGGCCCAGGGGCATCCACTGGGTGTCCGGCGTTCAAGACCCAGGAGCTCTCCTTCCTCCAAGACTTGGCTGCTCCAGAGCGTCGTGACTTTGCGGGGAGCCCAGCTCTCCATGTGCCTGCGACCCAGCAAGGCCGAGTTCCTCTCCTTTGGCTTTTTATCAGGCATCAAGCAAGAGGCAGGGCCGTGCTCCCGATGCCCGGCCCCCTCTGAGGTTTTATCTCCAGATTAGGCATGCGGGAGCGTTTACATCGGTGCTCCCCAAATGCCAGTTCCTGAGAAAATTTCTCTGGCCTACATCGCATGCTGTGCGAGAAAAGCAAGTATGTCATAAAGTCAAAATTATTAAACTTACTTTGTGATTATGTGCCTCGCGCTGCCTGTGAGCGGGGTCAGAACATGCAGCCGAGGAGGTCCTTTCAGAAATACATTTGCTTGACAAAATAAAAAGTTGGCAACCTGGTGTTGGATCCTCCCCGCTCTCTCTCTATTTCTTTATTTCTAGATTGCGTTGCTCTCTGAGACCAAAGTCTATGAGCCAACTTGAGCCACACCCTCAGTTGATGGAAGGTGCAGAGAGGGAGTGAAGGGTGGCAACAGCGAGGGTGCCGGGGGCAGGAGGAGTGACAGGGGTCACCTTTGCAACCCCAGCATGTCCTCGTTCCGCCCACACTTGAGATTTACCCAAAAGCTATTGCAAGCAGCTAAGGGTTGGGAATATTTTTAGGGGAGATGGGAGGAAGGAGGGCTTGAGCAGGGGATTTGACCTTTGCTAGTCTTTGAAAGAGGATGTATTGCTCTTGAGAAGCAAAGGATCTTGCTGTCCGCATGCCTTGAATTTAGCAAACAGACCTGGAGATGGCCCCGAGGGATGATGGGCTCAAAGAACATGGATGATATCATGGAACTTTGACCTATTTCATATGAGCATCGCCGAGCCTGCTTTTTTGGGGACTGGCTGCCTTGTTTGTTTTATAAATTAATCCTTCTATTGATTCCTTACTTGATGGCTGTGGAAAAAGAAGTCTCCGTCCTGTTTGAACTCCTGTCTTTGTGGGCGACTGTTAATAAAGGACCGGCCTGCTTATCACATGAAAGTCTCCCTAACCCTCATTGATTTGGCAAGTGACTTCCCTGCTGAGATTTTTCCAAGCTGCCGAGTAGGTGTAAAGTGGTGTGCTGTAACGGTAAAGGTGAGAAGACAGGATCCTAGCTCCATTTCAAAATGACACTTAACTGAGGCTACTTCTTGGAACCAGAAGAACTTATTCCAGGAGATAGATTATTCTTGGATTCCTGATTATTCACAATATTTACTGAGTATCCCCTGTGTGCCTGCTTCTACTGCAGGCACTGGGGCTCTAGCATCCACTCAGCAAAACAGATACAAATGCCTGTCCTCAGTGCTGTGACACTCTAGTTGTCAAAGGAGACCAAGAGCAAACCCAACCCCCAACTTAGAAGCACATTACGGGCAGCCCAGGTGGCTCAGCAGTTTAGCTCCACCTTCAGCCCAGGGCCTGATCCTGGAGACCAGGGATCAAGTCCCACATCAGGCCTCCTGCGTGGAGCCTGCTTCCCTCTCTGCCTGTGTCTCTGCCCACCACCCCCGTTTCTCATGAATGAATAAATAAATAATCTTTAAAAAAAAAAAAAAAAAGAAAGAAGCACATTACGTAGTGTGTGAGAAGGGATCAATTGTATGTGGAAAATGAAGCCAGGTAAGGGCGCTCAGGAGCATGGGGAATGGATGGGGTTGCTATTTGAAACAGGGTGGTCAGCGTAGGTATCCCTAATTAGGTGACATTTGAGTAATGACTTCATTTATATTTTAGAAAGACTACTCTGGCTATTTCTACTGGGAAATGACCACTGAGAAGCTGGGCTGGAACCCTAGAGACCAGTTAGGAGACCATTGCAATAATCCCAATGAGAGCCGCAGGTGGCTTGGAGCAGGGTGGTCACAATGGAGGCGGTAAGAAGTGGTCAGACTCCAGGGTATTTTGAGGGCACAATGAACATGGATTCCTGATAGATTTATAAACTTGTAACACAGGAAGGGACTTTAGGGATCATTTAGCTCTCCCAAGGCCAGATAGGGAATGTAAGTAAGTGAAACCAGCTGCATGACAGGAGGGGCTTTTGGAAATAGAATGCTATGCTCTGTTGCATTAAAAAAAATTAAAACGCTACGTGAGCCAAACTAAATACATTTGCACAATTGGCCTGTGAACTTCTAAACTGCATCCTCTAATAGTCAAGCCCTTCATTTTACAGATGAGAGATCCAAGGTCATAGGAAGTTCATGGACTTGTCCAAGGTCACGAGAGGCAGAATCAGGATCAGAGCCTCAGGTTTCCTTGTTTGTGGTCCAGTGTTCTTTCATTACATTAGTACTTGAACCATGAATCGCTTTTCAACTTAATGTCGCTTTGAGTGAGAGCACCCGCGGAGTTAGAATGTTCTTTTTAATTTTGTTCCAAGGAAGCAGCTTGATGTAATCATTTTACTATTTCCTTCATCTCTGTCGTCAAGTGTCCTTTTCTTAAACTTCAAGTCTTTCCTGTCCCAGCACCCCCAGAACACCCTTGGGACTGACCGGCCCCATCCGTGTGTGTCCCCAGGAATTGTTGAGCATTGAGAGGACGGGGGTAGCTCAGTGTCCTCACGAGTTTGGGGGGCACTGCGGTGGGGCGATGGGTAACAGACAGAGCCTACCTAAAATGGGAACCAAAGTCTATACTTGGCTTGGGGCAACCTGATGGATGGGTCAGTATTTACATAACAGATAAAAGGGGAAGGTGTGGAGAGATGAAAGCTGTTTGAAAAAAATGTTCAGGGAGTTCAGTTGTGGTCTCTTCCGTGACAAGATGTTCATTACATTTATAAACCTAAAAAAAAAATTATAACTTTTTTTCTATTATAGGAGAAATATATCTTGGTAGATAGAATAATTTAATATATTTGATAAAGAGGGTATTGCCAGGAAAAGAGTGTCGAGAAAATTAGATATCTGGGGAAGCATCAAGTTCTATTTTCATCTCATATCATAGACAGAAATAAAAATCTTGATGGATTGGAATTTAAATGAAAAAAAATCATAAAAAACTCTAAGGTAATTTAGTGAATATTTATCTGGTTCACTGAATAGGGAAGGATTTTGAAGGCTTAACAAGCAAAGAAAAAATAGGGGCAAAAAACCATAACATTTTTCACAAAAACATTAAAACACAACCAGAAAAATGTTTGTAACACATATTTGACAAAAGGTGAATAAACGTAATATAAAAAGTACATCTTGAGGGGAAAAAACCCAAACATCGGTAGATAGTAGAGTTGAGAGGAAGAAGTCACAGTTCACAAAAGAGGAAATAGAAATGGCAAATAAACTTACAGGAAAAGGTATAACCTTCTGGTATCAAAGAAGATGAAAACTAAACTAGACCGAAACACCATTTTCTGTTTGTCAAATTGGCAAAGGTTAAATAACATTTTTAACACTTAACACTTACAAATTAAGATAGACCTGCTTGTGCATTCTTGTACATTAATCCTCCTTTTGAGACTTTATTTAAAAAAAGGAAAAGCTAAAATTTGAGCCAAGATTTACATCATGGCCTGATTTACAAATGAGGAACAATTGGAAACAATCTAAATACCCAGTCAAGATGTGTGAGTAAATTTTGCTAAACTTATATAGTGGAATGATGTTCCTGGAAGTTTACCTTCCCACACACATGGTCCTTGTACCACTTTTGTGCTTTATATACTATGAAGATCTATTGTAAAAAAAAAAAATCTCTGGCCGTTTCCAAGGCCAGTGGCACCTCATTACTTCATTCAGTAGGAACACGTTATATGGCTCAGAAGTGAGAGTCCCATTTATCCCTTTGGAGCATACATAAAATGAGAGAAAGACTAGCCATGAGTACGACATCTGAAGTCAGACACAGTTAATATTGTAGTATATTTCCTTTCTAATCTTTTTTTTTTTAAGATTTTATTTATTCATGAGATAGAGAGAGACAGAGACATAGGCAGAGGGAGAAGCAGGCTCCATGTGGGGAGCCCAATGCAGGACTTGATCCCAGGACCCCAGGATCACGCCCTGGGCCAAAGGCAGACGCTCAACCACTGAGCCACCCAGGTACCCCTCCTTTTAGATCTTTGTAAAACAAAATGATGGAGAGAATTTTCCTTAGTCGTCATCTCCCCCAAAATGAAAAACCCCCTCAAACTCTGCTTAGATTATGTGTGTGCAGTTGTGGGTACATAGCTATTACATATTATGGATTACTGAAGCAAGCTGTATCCTAATTCTCCGGCTCAATGCTAGACTCTGAACCTATTCCAACTCATATTCAATTTTTAAAGTTTTTATAAAGATTTTAATTTACCCACAGCCTTTTAAGAACACACCTGCTATGCAAAGTGAAGTTGGAGGATCCAGCTGTGAAACCTGTCTCAGTGACAACGCCCTGGTGCCGGAGCAGTCTTCACGAGTTTGCCCCCAACCTCCCGTAATTCAGGCTTTTCACTTTGCTCAACCCCATCTCTGATGGGCCTCTTCTCCCATTACTCATCATTCCACATCAGGAATCCACTAGTAAGCAATTCAAAAACCTTGAGGGGAACATGAGTTAAAGCTATTTCTGCAGCCCAAACTTCTTCAATCAATAAGAGAATGTCAGCAGTTCCATAGTCAGAACTTATTAAATTCTAATATTATGCTGATATTATTTTTAAAATGCTAGCCCCAGTCCTCTCTGTCTGATTTCTAATCTCTGAAGGAAACACTAAATGCAAACGTAGGCATTTTAAGGGTCTGGGGGGGTCAAAAGGGGGGTGCTTTTCCAGAGTGCTCGCCTACTGCTTTCTTGACAAACTCGTGTGATTGAACAGTCACCGGTGGAGACTTTCACCAACAGTTTGTTACTGTGACAGCAGAGGCTTTCAAAATTGGGGAATGTCAACCTTTATCTGGTGGTGAGTCCAAACCTGGCGGAAGGCCATTGCTTCACTAGGAAATGGAAAAATGTCACTCTGAGGGGGCAATAAGTGGGGCCTAGCGTTCTGCTTTGTACACAGACTGAGAGGATGACAATATGACGTCCCTGCAGACAGAGGGGCCGGCTGCTTGTGCTATATGGGGACGGTGTTTTCTAAAATGTGTTCAGCAATTCCAGTTTCTCAGCCTGTGATAGATGTTCCTTTAGAAAAGTTCATCGCTTAAATGCATTTAGGGAAAGATTCACTGCAGGGCTTTACTATTCCAAGGTGCATTGTGAATCAGTAAGAACAGGTTGTAGCGTCCAATGTTTCCTAAACCCGCATCACCATGAAACCTTTCCTCACGAGAGAGGCGGGTCTTCTAAAGCTCGCTTCGAGAAATTCTGTGTTGGAGCTCTGCCAACGTAGCAGATTTGAATCTTGGTCTATGAACTCAAATATGCAAGAAATAGCACATTTTAGTCTTTCAAATGTTAATTTCTGATTTTAAAGCCCCATCCCTCGTGGGTGGCAGGAAGTCAAACCTTGACCTTTGTTGGGACTGTGCCAAAGTCAGCGCCGTGCCAAAGTTCTCATCCTTGCTCATTTCTCTGTACTTGAACACTTGTCTGGGGTCCCACATGGTACCTAGGAACCATCCTGAGGTCTTTCCTGAATAATACTGGAGTCTCCACTGCTGGAGATGTGGGTAGATCTTTTTACTTGATGGTTTTCTTGGTATTTAAGAAAATTACCTCTAGTATTTATGGGTTTTTTCCTTAAAGATATTTATTTATTTGAGAGAGAGAGAGAGAGAGAGAGAGAGCATGAGCAAGGGGTGGGGCAGAGGGGGAGGGAGAGAGAGAGAGCTAAGCACAGAGCCCAACACCAGGCTCCATCTCATCATCCTGAGATCGTGACCTGAGCCAAAACCAAGAGTCAAATGCTTAACACCTGAGCCCGCCAGGTGTCCCCCGTATGTATGTTTTTTAATCAACAAGATAATTTACTGACTTCTATATCCAGCTTATCCACTGGCAGTGCAAGCTTTAGGATTCGTTTGATTCAGTAGTTTACCAGTGTCGCCGTGATACCAGTTTGATTTTTCTATATTGTGTTGACTGATAAGAGGTTGATCCTAAGAGCTATTTTTTTTTTTTTTTGGAGGGTGGGAGGAGGAGTAAAGCGATTCTAGACTGTCTATTTGCATACTACATCTTCCAGAAGGAGAGAGAAACAGTTGGCTTGGGATACCTTCTCAGAATATATAGGATTCCTCTCCCATCAACCTTCTGTTAGCTTCTTACTGGTCTTCACTGGATCCCAGAAGTTCATTCAAATTATTTTGAAATATTTTATACGTATAAAACTATATGTAACGTATAGGATATTTGAAGGACAATATATGTAATGCAAACCCATAGAGCTACCACCCAGCTTAAGAGCTAGAGTATTGCCATTCCCTCGGAGGCTAAATTCTAGTCTTCGCTTATGGTGCCTCCCACAGTCACTGAGATAAGGTTTCTTTGCGTTTATTAATATCTTGCTTTTCATGATAATTTTACTCTCTGTCTCTCTTTCTCTCTCTCTCTCTCTCTCTCTCTCTCTCTCTCTTTTCTGGAACAATATATTAGTGTGGTATGATTTTGAATTTTGTAGTACAGATATCATCTGTGTACATTCTTCTACCGCTTGCTTTTTTCATTCCACATCATTAATGGGATTCGTCTGTCGATGGATGTTTTCATTGTGATACAGCATTTCATTGTGTAATTAAAACACGGTTCATTCATCTGCCTGCTGTGGTGGGACCTTTAGTTGGCTTCCGTGTGAGACTGTCATGAATGATGATTCCAGAATCTCTTGTGCGTCCTGGTGCCTGCATGGGAGGAGTTCCCAAGTGTACATATATATTTAAGAATGACATTGCTAACTGGGATCATGCACAGTTTTTTTTTTTTTTTTTTTAAGAGGGAGGTGTGGGCAGAGGGACAGAGAGAATCTTAAGCAGGCTCCACGCCCAGTGCAGAGCCCGACATTGGCCTTAAGCTCATCACCTGAGCCAAAATCAACAGTCAGATGCTTAACTGACTGTACCATCCAGAGGCTCCCATCATGCACAGTTTCTAATATTACTAGATAATGCAAAGTTATTTTCCAAAAGAGAATAAAATTAACTTCAATACAAGCAGAATATGAGATGTGCTGTTATTCTACATCTTTCGCAATATTTGGTGTTGTCAGGAGTTTAGATAATTGCCAAATCGGCCTGTGTGAACTGTGGTTCAATTTACTTTTTCGACACATTAATTAGGTTGAAAAGATTTTTATTTATTTAGCAGTATTTTTATTTCCTTTTTTGTGAAATACCTATTCATGCCTTTTACCCATTTTGCTTTTGGGTGTTTTTTTTCCTCTAAATTGACTTATAGAATTTCTTATCTATTGTGCTTACTAACCTGGTATCGGTTATTTACGTTACAATATCTTCTCCCAGTTTGCAATTTATATTTTCACTTAAAAAATTAATAATAATTAAAAATTAGATGATTAAATATATCAAACTGTTCCTTATGACTTAGAGTTTGAGGTCTTATAAAAATTTCCTACTCCAACTTTATTTTACACACACACACACACACACACACACGTACGTGTACACACTCTAACACACACATACATGTCTTTGGTTGACCTGGCATGAAAGAGAGGTCTATTCCATTTATTTTTTAAATATGCCTATTTATTGTCTCAGCACCATTTATCTTTTCCCAATGAGCCGTAATGATATCTCTGTCACCTCTCATGTTTCCATATATACGTGGACTCATTTCTGGGCTCTCCATCATGTGCCATTGTTTGTCTGCCTTTGTGTCGGCAGCACATTGTCACTAGCTTTAAATCTGATTAGGCAGGTCTCTTCCCACTTCCCAACACCCTGTACCTCATTCTTCAGTGATGTCTTGGCCATTCTTGCTCTTTTGCATAAATTTTATAAGGGCTTGAAAATTTCCAGTATTTTTATTGAATTACATTAAAATTACAGATTTGGGGGAGAATTGACATTTTTATAATTTTATGACTTTGAGTCTTCTATATCTTTACTCCTATCTTTACCAAGTTAGGTCTTTCTGTCTTTAGTTGCTATTATAAATTTTGTCTTCCAATGTCCTATTTTCTAAATATTGTTGGGCTCCCCCCCCCCAAGTGGACTTCAGCGTTTACATAAGGAGGGCCTTTGATATCTGTTCACCTCTACTTTTTAGTAGCTCAAGTCGCCGAGGCAAGGGATGAGAGTTTGCCTACTTGCTTGAAAGGAGAAGGAACAAAAAAAACTAAAGGGAGAACAATACAATTTAAAAGTATTTTAGTGAATTTGCCTGCCACATCTGCATGATCTTTCCAAACCCCACCTTGCAAGGTAGGTGTTCTTTCTCCTATTTCAATGAGAGGGAAACCGAGGTTTAGAGAAGCCAACCGAGTAACTTGCTCAAAGTCAGTTAATGTGTTTACAGCAAAGCCAGGATTTAAAATGAGGAGAGTTTCATTCCAAAATGGTTTTATTCATCACACTGTGCTTTCCCTCAGGCACACAAAAAAAGGATGTTCAGAGTTTTCTAAGCATGGAGTACGATGGCCAGAATGGATCATCCATTGTGCAGCCCAATTATGTGACACCCCACGTACCCGCCCCAAGTTGCCAGAGGTGGGAGAGCACTTCATCCTCCTCCCGGGCCCTGTTGCTCCCTGAGGAGGCCAGCTGGTCCCCGGGAAGAATTTTTGCCCTCATGAGAAAGCAGGTAGCGGAGGTCACCGGCTGCTTCCCCTGGACTGGCTGCCCCTACACGGGGTCAGGCTGGGGAACTGAAACTGTAAAGCAGAGGTCTGTGTGGAGCCTTTGAATATTTTCTTAAACAGCCAGTGATGGAAACCTTCCATAACAGCTCAAGTAAAGGCTGATGGCTGTAAGAGTGTCCTCCGTGGATGGGACTGGAAAGGAATCTCTGCTGCTTGTGGTCCGGCTGCCTGAGCCGGTGGTCTTCGCCCACCATCTGGGATCCTCGTGGTGGGTTCTGCTGCCCGAAGCCTCGGTTGTCATCAATCAACCTGCACCCCCACAGGCCTTCCGGGCTTCGGGGGATTTTGAAACCAAAGAAATGGGAAGGGGGACTCTCTTGGGAGGGTCTTCTTGATGGCCCACCAGCTGGCACCCCCCGGCCACGTAGAGGCCCACGGAGACTGTCCTTGTGGCTGTGGCCTCAGGAGGCCTCAGGAGGCCTAAGGAGGCCGGAGCACAGCAGTCACTGGGTCACTGCTCAGGTGCACCAACCCTGGCGGGGGGGCCCGGCTGGGTCTCTCCAGAATCCAAAGGCCAAGGAGGAAGAATTCCAGAACTTAGTAGAGATCCTCTTCATAGAAGGAGTTAGAGAAACTGAGTAGCAATGAGGGTCACTCAACTGGAGCAGCTCTACGTGCTCTCCTACCATGACAGCTTTTTGAGAAAGTGGGTGCCCAAGAACATTTTTTCCATCTCCCCTCCTCTCTTTCTGGCCTCTCCCTCAGCTCTTCTCTTCTTCTCCTCCTTTCATCTTTCATTCTGTCTTCCATTCCTCCCCCCACCGCCATCGCCTCCACTTCTCTTCCTCTTCCTCTCTCTCGCCTCTGTCTCCTGCTCCCACCATTTCTCTCTCTCTCCTCTGTGTCTCTCTCTTCTCCACGCTACCATTTTTTAGAGGCCAAGTCTGTGATGCCAAAGTAGAAAATTGGAAAAAAAAATGCCAGAACTCCTATTTGTATTTATGTCAACACTTGTATATCTCTGCCTTTTGTGGGAGTCAAGGGAGAATGTGTTCTTAAGAATATGGGGCTAATGGACTCAGGAAAGACTAGAGCCTACTGTCTTCAAGTGTTTGTTTTAGAACTAACTGCATCCTTTCCATTTGGAGGGCATGGAATCTGTTTCTTGTATGGTTCTTTCAGCATTTATTATTTCTGGTAAATAAATTCCTAGTGTGCCATTTTGGGCGCTAATTCTGTAACTATTTGGGTCAGGGGCAAGGACTATGATCTTGTGTTGGCATTTCCCTTGCTGGTGCTTCCATCAAGTTGGAGGCACCATGGGCAGCATTCGGGGCTGTTCTATGGTCTATCACCAAGCATTCTTATAAGAATTAAGTGAAATTATAGGCATGGAATTAGGAAAGAAGTAGCTGCTAGCTGTTACCATCATTGCTAATATTACGTGCATGGTGGGGTACAAAGATTTGGATTCACATTGACCTCCGTTCAAATCCCAGCTCAGTCACTTGGAAATTTGGTGAAGTCTCTTTATTCCATTTGAGCCTCTGTTTTCTTTTCTTTACAGTGGGATCAACGATACCCATTTGGTCACAGAGATGAATGAGAAAACATGACATTACCTAACAAAGAGTAGATGCTCACTGATGATTGCCCTCCTTCTCCCCTCGCATGTCTATTCCTTGGGCCCAGTAGTACATACATACGTGTGTGTGTGTGTGTGTGTGTGTGTGTAGCTATGGATCCGATACTTATCTAATGCTTACTTTGTGCCACGCACTGCTCTAAGGGTTTTATAAACTTGACTCTTTCATATCATAATAGGCCTTGGAGTACTTACCATTATTACAGACTTTACAGATAAGGAAGCTAAAGCACAGAGAGGTTTAATAACTTGCCCAAAGCCACTAACTGATATTTGTGTGAAGACACCTTAATGCAAGTTTTCTATTCTTTTTAATTGAAGATATCATTACCCTGAGATGTTGCCTAGAAATCAACATAGATTTTTCTCTCGAGTCTGCAAATTTTTTCTTAGAGGCCTTAGGAAAAAAAACAAGAACAACATGACATAAGAACACACTTAATTATGAGTTTATTTTCTGTGTTAATGTAGGGAAGGGGTGCGTGGATTTCGCAAAACATGTTCTCATTTGGTTCCAGTCTGAGGAAGCATCAGCTTGCAGCCCGGCTGCGGTTTCCACCACGGAGCTGGCCAGACAGAGAGGCCTGCAGCGTGCCTGGGTGAGCCCGTGCCAGCTGCTCCGGCAGCGTGCTTGGGCCTCATCTGCACAGAGTGTGCGCAGCCTTCAGAGGCACACAGATGGGAATTCAAGTGGGGCCAAGACCACTGGGAAAAGTGTTGGAAAGTGAAACCTGGCCAGCAGACAGCGCCCTTCTGTTTCGCCCGAGCTCTGGAGCCGAGTCCAAAGAGTAATGACTACAAACTGGCTGTGGTTTGGGTTCACTCAGCATCTTGTTCTCATTTTCAAATGTTTGGTCCTTGGGAAGACCCCAAACCTCACTTTGCTACACAATGGTACAGCCTATTTAGGAGTTATCAAGAAAATCTTAATTCGTGCGGCCTAGATTTATCATTATTTAAGATCATTTACACATTTTTTTAGGCACAATTGTCAATAAGGAATGGTCAGAAGGGAGCGCAGATTGAGGACAGAGCAGGTGCCAGGTGCTGTGGTGGGCGCCTCTAGCTGTATTAGCTTAGCTGATAACAGCAGAGAAGCAGAAATGCTTTCGGACAGTGATGGCAAAGGTAGGAAAAGATTAATGGAGAAGGTAGGATGCATGGAAACTGGAACTGGGAGAGGTAGGACATCCTTAAGCCTTTTTGATTTCAGAATCCATACCTGCAAGTCACCTGAAGTGATTAGCAGCGATACATAATCGCCTTGTGTGAGGAGACAAAAATGAAATTACGTGTATTTCTCATCTTTTCTCTCCTTCTGCTGAAGGAGTCTCAGCTTCATTTATTCAACTCCTTTCCTTCCTTTGTCTTGCCCGAGAGACTGGTTATACAGGCTTTTGTGACGGATTTTAGGAGGGAGGGAAGGGAGAAGGAGGCAAGAGGCTTATGGACACCTATATTCCTATGTGTTAAGTGCATTTATACTTTATATATATGTATATATAAAACTTCATAGGAGATAAATACATGAGCACTGTAAAATGAGATCTTCCCATACTTGAGCTCCTGTTATCTGTTTTAAACCCTTTAAGTTTAGTATGAGCGTTTTTCCTTGCCAAAATGTTTCAAACTACAATATCATTTTTAATATTGCCTAAAACTCTATAAAGTCTATGCCAATGCTTGATTTTTAGATATTTAGCTCATTTCCAGTTTTCAGCATTAGGGTGCATTGACGCCTGGAAAAAAAATATATATTTTAAAGATTTTATTTATTTATTCATAAGAGACACACAGAGAGAGGCAGAGACACAGGCAGAGGGAGAAGCAGGCTCCATGCAGGGAGCCCGACGTGGGACTCGATCCCGGGTCTCCAGGATCACACCCTGGGCTGAAGGCGGTGCTAAACCTCTGAGCCACCTGGGCTGCCCTGGAAAAAATATTTTTAAGTGGTACAAATTTCTATTTCTCAAGGAAAAGCTTTACTGTGACTTTTCATAAGTCAGAGGAATCTCTATATTTTCAAAGTAATTTTTTTAAAGCAGTGGAATCCTTCTCTCAACAGTACCTTGTGGAGGACACACTGTGTGGAACCCATAGAAGTGGCTCTTCCTTCTGTGGGTTTGCCTCTTGCTCCCCACAGTGACCCTTAAAGCTTCCACAGTATTCCAGATCACCCCGGGACACCGTGGTAAGACTGCCAGCTACATACTAGCTTTTTAAATTAATTTTTAAAAAAGATTTATTAAAAAAAAGATTTATTTATTTATTTGAGAGAGATGGAGAGAGAGAGCATGTGTGCATGTGATTGGTTGGCAAGGCAGAGGGAGAGGGAGAGAGAAACTCAAGCTGATTCCTGGCTGACACAGGGCTTGATCTCACAACCCTGAGGTCAGACCTGAGCTGAATCCAAGAGCCGATGCTTAACTGACTGCACCACCCAGGCGCCCCTGTTTTTTTTTTTTTTTTTCTATGATGTAATTATCTGCTGATTTTTGCATAGTACTAAAACTGTTTTTTTCCTTTAAAGAAAGAAACAACATTTCTACTTTCTAACTCATAATGAGCTTTGATATGCTACTTCGCCAGCAGAATTAATAAAAAAATTTATTTTAATTTTTAAAACCTATTTATGTGTATTACAATAGAGCCGTTATACTTAAACACGCTCAAACACACTCAGCAATCTGGGGCAGACTCACTGAAGTGTGACGTAGGCCTGCGTAGGGACATGGGATCCATTCAGTGTCCACTGTCCCGTGAATGTAGGGGAAGGCACAAGGGACCAGGATCCTACCACAGCTCCTGGAAATAAAACAGAAAAAGAAAAATCTGCTGTGATTGGAACTACTGTGCTTCTCCATGTCTTGCCCCTTTTGCTCTTCTAGCATCAGATTGGGCTTAAAACCTTGTACATCTTATCATTATTATTTAGTTATTTATTTAAAGCTTTTATTTATTTATTTGACAGAGAGAGAACATAAGCAGAGGGAGAAGCAGACTCCCCAACTGAGCAAGGAGCCCTACGGGGGGGGGGGGGGGGAGCAGATCCCAGGACCCTGGGATCATGACCTGAGCTGAAGGCAGACGTTTAACTGACCGAGCCACCCAGGTGCCCCTTGTCATCACTGTAAACAGTCAGATTATTTTCCTGTGCAACGAAGCTCTGGTTTTCCTAGGACTTCTGAGTTTCCTCCAGGATGCTGAGATGGGGAGGAGTCAGGAGATAGAAATGCAGGCGTCCACCTTTGTGTTTTCATTGCAATTCTTTTGTTTGTACCCTGCAAGGTGAACCTCTCTGAACGTGATCAGAGCTGCTAATAAAGAAATAGGGGACATTTGTTTTTTCCTTCAGATGTTGGGATTCAAAATGTCTGGAAATATCACATGTTGAGCCTAATTCATAGACTCCATGTGACCATGCAAAAGAGAACCTTCATGAATATGTTATTAGGAACCTGATCCCTTTGTCATTCATCCTTTCTGTGTCCTTGCTTGTTGGAAGACGAGAATTCTGTGATTGGTTCAAACCAATGGAAATGTCAGAGAACTGAGTTAGATATGCAGAGGATGTTGAAAGGACAGAAATTTATGCTTTAGAATATTACCATTATTAGATTTATAATTTTAATTTTTTCCTCTAATCTTAAGTAAGGTGAATTGTTGACAGGTTTCTGAGACTAGGAAGGAAACCAGAAGGTAAATGTGTACAGGTAACACAAAAGATCAGAGAGAAAAATCTATTAGCAAATAAAAGCAAATAGGAAGAGGACATCATCATAAACAAAAACTTGACAGAAAGGAAAGGTTTGGGGCCAGAAGCGGTGAAAGGATTGTTTCAAAAGTGAGAAATCTTTTTAAAAAAGCACAGTGAACTATTTTCTATTATACTGGGGCCAAAGGAAGTAGAAAAGTATGATTGAAACAGGTGAGATTTAGTTGTTTTTCAAAACTTTAACAAGCAAAAAAAAGCTTTTTTTTTTTTTTTTTTTTGGTCCAATTAGCAGCATTAAGATAAATTTAATGTGCTGGCTTCCTGGGATTTGTGCCTTCAATTTATAAGCTTTGCTGATAAAGAAGAAAATCAATTTCATTTTATTCTATTTCCCAGGGAGATAGCAGAAAGCTTAGGGATTTTGCCGGGGACTTTTTAATTAGGACTATTATAGAAACAAGTTGAAGAACCAAATATCAAACCTGTAAACTATGTCTTGGGGATAGAGTGTGGATGATGGTTAGGTTTGGAGGCGAATGATTATTCAAGTTTCTCACGTAAAGTTTCTCAGTCTTCATGGGTCAAGGTGATCAAATCCAGTTGCTCCTGCCCCTGCTCCTGCCCTTGTGTCATCCTTTTGTTAGTCCTCCGAGCAGACTATTTCAGGCGTGAGATGCCAAAGTATCCAGAGAGATGATGGTGGATGTGAGTTGAGGACGAGGGAGTCGGATGGCCAGGTACCTTGCTACCCAGACCCAGCTGGCACCCCTGCTAAGAGAGGCAGGAAAGGAGGCAAGGAAGGGAACATCAGAGTCCCACTCGGGGCGTCAGCTGCACCCCAGGGCAGGCGTCTGGTGGACCAGACCTGGCTGCACGGAGCTCCTTTGTGCCTCAGCTAGAGCTAAGGTGGGCAGGAACACCCGCTTGGTTTATCTCTACCTTTATTTCAGTCTTGGCCTTCCAGCGCCTATGCCAAATAAAAGAATATACGGGAACAAGGTAACATTTGCCCCAAAGCCTAGAGCAGAAGGAGACTCTATGAGTTAGCTTCTGCTTTTCTAGGCTGGGAAGGCAAGTCAGTCCCCTCGCTGGAAGGGGGTGCGTGTGGAGAGAGAGAGAGAGGGAGAGGAGAGACTCTAACTACAGGGCACAGTCATTTCAGGGGCCCAGAAAAATGTTTTAAGGCATTTTTTTGAGTCAGGAGGAAAAAAACCGAAGTGTAATAATAATAATGATTGTACAATAATGGATCTGCCCTGGATTATACTTGTATACTTGCCTCTTCACTAATGCAGCCGGAAAATAGGTGTTTATGTTTATCTATAAAAGGAAAGAAGGGGCCCGTGAAGGCAGAAGGGTCCAGGCCCCGTGGCAGTTCTAACGCGGCCCCGGCCAAGCTACCTGGGGGAGGCAGAAGGCGGGCGGGCTCAGAGGCAGCCGGCCTGGGAACAGAGGAAGGCAGGAAGGCCCGGGCAGAGAGGCCAAGTGAGGGCTGGAGGACGCCCCCCCGGAGGGAGAGGCAGGTGCACGCACGGCCCCACGCGGCGCCTGATGGATACGGAGGGGCCAAGAGAATGAGGTAGATACTGGAGAGCCAGGACAGACACACTGGACTAGACAGACAGACACAGACAAAGCTGTCGTGGGGCACATTCTGCTCCAAGGGGACAGCCATCACTTTAGTCTGATTTCGTTTTCCCCAGCCACCCAGGAGCAAGTGTGCCCCAAGAGCTCCCCAGCTCTGCAGGCACCCCCTTGTCCCCAGCCCGGTTCCTCTTGGCCCCGTGCTGCCAGGGACGCGAGAATCCTGAGAAGGACGGTGGTGTCCATCCCCGGTCTTGCCCTTGGGCCTCTTTGCAGGCGAGCTGCGATGCAGGGGTCTCTGTGCTCCCCCAGGAAGTGCCCTGGGCCGGGTCACAGAGGCACAGGGCTCGGGCTCCACCGGAGCGGCTGGGATTTGCAGAATCAAGATTGGGGCAGGACGTGTTGCGGCCCGGGCCTTCCGACGGCCGCCTTGGTTAGGAACGCAGGCAGAGGTTAGGGGCGGGGAGGCGTTATTCTGGTCCCTCTGCAAGCAGAATTCGGACAAGCTGGGACAATTGGAACATGAGGAACTTGTCACTGAATCGAGCACCACACGGTCCCTGTTTGCTTGTATTGTCTCTGGGAAATAGGGTTTAGGGATCGTTTATAAAAGATCCAGTAAGATACACACCCCGTAAAAGGCCTTACAAGGAAGGCCAGTGAAATGAAATGACCTACACTAAAAAAGTGCATATAACTTCAACGCGTTCTGAATTCTGGTCTTTTGGTGTTGCCGGAGATGGTTATAGGAAGAAATCAATAGGAATAAAAGAAGAAGGGGGAAAAAAAGAAGAGAGAAGAAGAGAGAGAGAGAGAGAGAAATTTAAAAAAAAATTTTTTTATTGGAGTTCAATTTGCCAACATACAGCATAACACCCAGTGCTCATCCCGCCAAGTGCCCCCCTCAGTGCCCGTCACCCAGTCACCCCAACCCCCTGCCCACCTCCCTTTCCACCACCCCTTGTCCGTTTCCCAGAGTGAGAGAGAAATTATTAAAGCCGAGCTGAGCTCAGCCTCCCCACCTTTCAGGGCCAGAAAGGAGCAATAGGCAGTGGGCACTTTGGGAGTCGGTGCCAGCCTTGAGGAGACACCGCTCACCTGTCCTTGGTCGTGCAGCGAGTTTCGTAGGTGCAGTGATTTCTTACCTGGCACAGATGATCCCGCGGTGTCTGCGAGCGCAGCCGTAGCCCCTGTCCAGCCCCTTCCGGAGATAATGTCCTAGCGAAGGGAAGAGGGGCAGTCGCAGATTTAGAAGTCTGTTTTCTGTCACTTGTAGGTTATTTTTCTGCCCTTTGTTGACAGCATCAGAGTGTGGGATGATGCGTCAGTCCCATCAAAACTGGAGTGTTGAGGTCCCATTCAGCTGAGGCCTTCCCCATCACCCTGCCGCCCCCCCCCCCCACAGGCTAACTGCAATTACTCTGGATTCATTTTAGTAGGTGTGAGAAGCTCATCTATTTAGAAGATGAATAGTTTATTTAGGATCATCTGGTAGCAGCAGGTTAATTAAAGAGCGCCTCCATCATCGCCGGCCAAAATCACAGGCATTCTAGAAGCAAGCCCCCTTTATGACTGTCATGTGGGAAACGTACCCGATGATGCCCGGAGAGCTGGAGCGTTATTAAAAGTTGTCCATTGGGGTGACTTCGTTCTTCTTCCACATTATGCAGATGTAAACAGCATCTACCGCTTTCTTCTTTCCTGGTTACATGCACTTTTGCAAACAGTAGCGGAGCTAACGACTCTCTGCTACGTGTGCCACGTTTGAGTGTCAGCACGGCCTTTGAATCCTGTCCTTTGCCAACCCCGTTTCATACACGAAGAAACTGAAGCACAGAGTTGTTGAGTAATTTCCCCGAGGCTGCAGAGCTCCTGAGCAGCGGAGCTGAGATGGGCAACCAGCCCGCCGGGGGCCTGGCGCTCTCGCGCCCACCTCCGCTGCCCTCCTCAGAAGTGGTGCAGGACACTACACCTCCAGCTCTCTGTCGGGGGACTTTTGATTTGTTCTTCGACTGATGGGACAAGCTCCTCTGCTCACCAGGATTTGTGGCTGCTGCCTTTCTAGCTATGGGGTGGGGGGGTGGGGGTGGGGGTGGGGGTTTGAGGCTATGATTGTGGCCTAAAAAGCTCCGAGGGAAAGGATAAGGATGGTACAAGATTATTGTGGAAGTGTAGACCTGAAATGTGGATGGATTCTTTTCTTTTCACCAATCTTATATCCAATGAGAAAATTTTTTAAGTCTAGTGGTCCAATTTTTGCTTTCAGAGTGAGCACAACTAGTTCTCCTCCATCCCAGACCTTTTTATAGATGTTTGAGTAAAATAGCAAACCGCATCAGACACTGGCTGCCCCAACATGCCAACCCAGCAGCAACCCACTGTTTTCTGGGTTCTGGAGAAAGTACCTAAAAAGCGTTAAGTCCTGGCCAGTCCTTCCCACCAAAGAATCGCGGGCTTTCAGAGACAGTGGCACTCAGAGCCTTCAAGTCCACCCTTATTGCAAAGAGCCTCAGATGAGCGGGGCACTCATTGAATCCTGAAGCCCAAGTGAGAGAGAAATCCTGTCTGGCTGGGGGGTGGGGTGGGGGTCTCCCAGGAAGGCATGAGGTGTGGGCCTGAGATTGCATTTGAGGTAGCCGCCCAAAACGGGCTGGGCTCGGAAGACTGGAGAGAAGGACATTGCACGTGCAGAGGTGTGTGAGCAAGCCTCTGGAAATGTAAGAGACTGGCAATGGCCAGAGCCAGGGAGAAGAGCACTGTTTTTGGAGTCCTGGGAGATGAGGTTTGATACCAACTGACCCGACTTCCCTACAAGGAGCAGGAAAACAAACATGTGCTTTGCTCCTTGGTGCATGAAGGGATGGAGCTCAAAAATCTGATCTTTGTGTGTGGCATGTGCAATCCGTCTTCACCCTCCAGAGATATACGTCTTGTGCTATTGTGTGTTTGTTTTATAAGGGTTTTACTTCCTTATTTGAAAGAGAGAGCACAAGCAGAGGGAGTGGCAGGCAGAGGGAGGGGAGAGGCAGGCTCCCCACCGAGCGGGGAGCCCGATGTGGATGTGGGGCTCCATCCCAGGGATCACGACCTGAGCCAAGGGCAGGTGCTTAACCGACTGAGCCACCCGGGCGTCCGGTCTTGTATGTTCTCATGTTGTCCAAGAAGCTATGTTTTTAAATGCCGTGAACTCTGATAAAAACAGATTTGGGTTTTTTTTTTCTCCCGCTTGAGTTCTTGAAGCCTGTGTTTACAGGGCCTTATGTTACTTACGCTCTGGGGTGTTACCTTTAATCTCAACTTCTGTTTGCTACAAATACAGAGAAAGGTGACCGTTCCATTCAGGATAAACTCCATTGATCTCTCTCTGTGAGGCAAGATATTTTTCTCAAGCACTTGGGGCACATTTTCTCTCGGAGGCGGCAAGAGCGAGGAGGGAGCGCACGCTGTCTGGGTTGGGAGCCCAGCTCTGATGCTTTGCTGCTGCCGAACCTCAGACACCTGCTCAGGTGTCTCAGCTGCTTCAGGTATGATGCTCTGAGCAGCACCTGGTACACAGTGAAGAATCCTTAGCTTAAATCTGCATTCTCCACAGGGCGACAGCACCCCGAAGAGGGCAAAAATTCATGAATGATGTGATTAGGAAAAATATTGCCCTTTTGGGGGCATGTGCACTCCCCAAATCGACTCTACTTAATTAGACCCAGTGAAACACTGATCAAAAGAATCCAAAAGGAAGTTTAGATGGACTTTCAGGCCTAATAATCGGCGGAGCGTTCAATCAGCAGGCATTTCCCAAGGCCTGTTGTAGGGCTCAGCCTTGGGTCACATGTGCAGAGTGAGGTAAGCAGAGGAAGGAAGCTCCCCTTCCAGCTGGATCTTCTCTTGAAGCCAGTGGTAGGGGGAGAACAGAGCTGAGGAGGGACAGAGTTGCTTTGCCCACTTTGGCCAACGAGCCGATGGTCTGGGTCTGCGTGGCTTGGCCTGGACAGAGGAGACAGCAAAAGCTCCCATCTGCCCCAGGGATGGGAGCTTTGTTTTTTTTTTTTTGGTTTTTTTTTTTTCGTTTTTTTTTCCCAGAGTAGTTTTACACACATTATCTGACAAGCACTGTTTTCCTTTCAAAGGAACTTTAAATGACACATTTAAGAAAAAAATATATTCTTTATAAGAAAATCAATGTATTACAAGTCAGCATAAGAATTCTTTTTTGGGTCTCATTCCCTGCTCCCCTCCACAGGGTTAGCCACCATTAACTGTGTGGCTTTTGTTTTTGCTTTTTAAAGATTTTATTGATGTATTAGAGAGAGAGCAAGCAAGCAGGAGTGAGGAGGAGGGGCAGAGGCAGAGGGAGAAGCAGGCTCCCCACTGAGAGGGAGCCCTACGCAGGGCTCAATCCCAGGACCCCGGGATCACGACCTGAGCCCCCCAGGTGCCCCAACTGCATGTTTTAATACAACACAGTTGTATAAACCTTTTTTTCCTCTTCATTTACACGCAGATAAACCTATTTTTAAAAGTACATATTTTTTAAATTTTTTACATTGATAATAATATACTATATATAATTTCTACCACTAGTTGTTTTTGTCTTTTTCTCTTTCTTTTTTTTTTTTGTAACTCATGATATGTCTAGGAGATTGTTCCCTAATAAAACATGCTGATCTCATTCTGTTAAGCTGCTGCATGCCCATGGGAGGAATATACCGTTATTTACTTACCCATTTCTCCTTCTGGTAGATATTTATGTCATTTCCATATTTTTCTTTTACCACAGCTAGGAATGCCACCTCTTTGGGTATGTGGGTGTATTTCTGTAGCTGCTCTTTGGAGCAAGGATTATCTTACAACAGAGGAAACCAAGACCCTCCAATGGTATGTCTAGTAGCCAGTAGCAGGTCTAGCACCAGAACCCAGGTCTTTTTGTTCCAAATTCAAGTTGGATGAGTTTTCTTCTCCTCCCATCCCACAACTCGCTCACATTGTCCCAGACTGGAGCATGTGCGTTGGGCGGCCTGTTTGCTCAGGGTGGCATTCGAGGGCCTGTCCCAGACGTTGCTGCTTCTTTACTTGCTTTCGATGATAACTCAACTGCCTACCTTTCCTGCGGGAAGGGCATGTTCTGGGGGTGGCCAGTTATGTGGGAATTAAATGGGGGTGGAGGAGATTGCATGGAATGGCCACAGGCTGACCTGTTTACCACGTCGTTGTGCCAAAGCAGGCACAGATTTATCCATCCGTGGCTGAAATTTGAAAGCTCCGGCTGAGAAATGTCAGGATGAAGTAACACTTAAATTATTAAAAAGAAGATCCAAATGAGGATGGGGAATGAAAACCTATGGAGACTGGCTTGTTTTGAGCAGGAAAGCAAGAGATGGATGCTCTAATTGGCCATCATACTTTAACATAAAAAAAGGTTCCTGGGGCCACCTAAAAAGCTTAAATTTCAGAGAACCCTAAGCTTCTCTCTGATAAGATATCTTCAAGATTTTACAATGGCATATTGAAAGGATGTTTTAATTAAAACACCCCAGTACATCGTTGGGGCTGCAGATCGGGTTGGCTGACCGGCCCCTTCTTCCCCAGTGATGCCAGGGGCCAGGCTGCCCGCATTCAGCAGCTGCCCCAGACCAGGGGGCACTCGGCAGCCCTGCCAGGCAGGATTCCAGCCAGAGCAGATCCTGGCAGAGAGCAAGGAGCCCAGCGAGTTCATTATGGCCTTGCTGCCCCGATCCATCCAGACACTCCCCTGGACCCAATTAGCAGATTGGAAATAGCATCCAAGTGTGCTGCAACCACTAAGTTAGAGACGGATAACACACATGAAAGAATCAAGTGGGAAAAGAGCATTTTGGATCCTAAAGGAGCAGGTTGCTTGTCAGAGATGTAACGAACCGAAACAAAATAAGTTGCTGCTCTTAAGCCTTTTTCTAACACTGCTGGGGTTCATTAGCTTGGGGAGAAAGCACTGAAATTGCAAAAGAACAAAAAGAGAGAGAGAGAGAAGAAATACTTATTGTTCCTATGTCCAATTTCTTATTTAATATAACTTAAAAAGGGAGATTTAATAGAAAAGGGAGGGTATCATTAATTTTCGAGTCTGCAAGAAATGAAAATGAAAAATGATCCGCTGATTAGTGATATGCAATTTGTTCCTTGAACGTCTTCAATAATGTGTGAATGTCACATTATATAACACTTATAATGATTAAACCAGAAGATGAAATAAGATAGGATAGATCTTGTGTTCTTCCCTTGACTAGTGGACAACTTATCTCATTAATCTCTCTAGGCTTGCGGCCTTAAATTGAATAAGCAGTGTTATTGGGGGAGATTTATAGCCGCACGACTTAGCAGCCTCACTGAGGAAATCCTACAGTACTATTTTGAGAAACCCCCGAGATGATTCTCAGGATCTGTATTCATTGTAGCCTGTCATAAAACTTTGCCGGAACCAGTAATGAGTAGTGAACCTTCTCGGGAACTTAATATTCTGACAGCAGCGTTGAAAATGGGCAGTTGTTGTGGCCTCATCTCACGAAAAGTTATAGTATTCTTGATCCCAATATAAAATTATTTTGTTAGAAATGTTGGCTTCTGTATAGTAGGAGATTATCTACTGAGAGACCTGGGTCCTGAGGGATGCTCAGGAAAGATTCGTGAGTTTTGGACTTCACAAAGGCAGACCTGGACGGAGCAGGTCTGAAGTGACCTTTGTGATGTATTTGTTGAAAGAATGAATGAATTGGTAACCATGAGTCCTCCTCTCTTCATTTACGCACTCCCTCTGAGTGGAGTCCTGACACTTGGTGCATGTGCTGCTAAGCTGAGCTCATCTTGGGGCACCTGGGGGGCTCAGTGGGTTAAGCGTCTGCCTTCAGCTCAGGTCATGATCCCAGGGTGCTGGGATCGAGCCATGCATCAGGCTCCCTGCTCAGTGGGGAGCCTGCTTCTCTCTCTCCTCTGCCCCTGCCCCCCTTGTCTTCTCTCTCTCTCTCAAATAAATAAATAAATAAATAAATAAATAAATAAATAAATGAAATCTCAAAACAACAACAACAAAAAGATGAGCTCTTATAAGGCAATTTTTTTTATATAAGGCAATTTTTAAAGGAAATGCCCTGCCCCCCCCACCTTGGACTGGTGGCTCAGAAGCCAAGTTGGAAAAGAGGTGGTGTTACATTTAAAGTGTACGGTGTGATGATTTACTACATATACACGTTGTGATATGACTGCCACAACTAGGTTCATTAACACATCTATCACCTCATGTGGTTACTACTTGGTGTGTGTGTGGGGGGCGGGTGAGAACATTTAAGGTCTATTCTCTTAGCAAGTTTCAAGTATAAAATACACTGTTATTCAATAGTCACTATGCTGTGTGTTAGAGCCCCAGAACTTACTCATCCTGTAGCTGATGGCTTGTACCCTTTGGTTAGCATCTCCCCATTTCACCCACCCCTAGCCTCTGGTAACCACCATTCTACTCTCTGAGTTTGACTTCTTTTTTCTTTTTTAGGTTCCACTTAAAGGTGAGATCATACAGCATCTGTATTATGTCACTTAGCATAATGTCCCCTAGATTCAGCTATGTTGTTGCAAATGGCAGGATTTCCTTCTCTCTCACGGCTGAGTAATAACTCCTGTGTGTGTGGGTACATACATACATACTCCATCTCTTTTATCCATCCATCCATTGATGGACATTTAAGAAAAAGACTTGGTTTAACTTAATAATTCACCCAAAGCAAAATGCCTCTTTAAAAGTCATCAGTAAGCCACTTCATGCCCTCTTCCTTCGGAACATCCATTTCTGTGCAAAACCTGTTGAGCTTGAGTCTGTGCCTGTCTCTGTAGCTTCACATCTTGGTTATGCCTGAGACATATTAAATATCCTTGACAAACATTTTGATATATGAAACAAAATTTATTTATATGAAGTCGAAATCCACCTTTCTGAGCTTCTGCTTGGCAGACTTAGCTCTGTCTTTTGCCCAAATAAGAATATACCAACTCCTTCTTCCAGGTGAATATTTTGATTCTTAATCACTCCTTCGGTTTTCTCTGCTCCAGATTAATCCCTAGGTTCCATCAATTAATTATTTTCTTTAGCAGCTGTGCCAATCATTTTGAAACTTCCTGGCCAGCAAAAACCTCAGGTCTTTTTGCTTTTAGGTAGTATCAAGGAAACATTCCCACTCATCTTTTATTGGAGCTAAGGCTTTTTTGAAAACTGAATTTGTAACCTATCCCATTTATCATTGTAAAATTTAATCATACTGGTTTTACTCATTTTTCTACCTTCTTGAGAGTTTTTCATTTGTTGATTTTGTCAGTAGTGTCGTTCCACAATGTTACATCTTTGCAGATTGGACCAACAAAGTTGGTAATGGAAAACCGTGGATACTTTGGTAGATGCCTCTAGGGTCCTCTTTTCCCCATGGGGTGACATTGTGCTATCATTTGGCCCTTTGGTGTGATCGTTAGGCCTACACAAATTTAAACATGGTGCTGAAAGCGACTTTAGAATGTGTTAAATCTATTCATACTCTCTACGGATTTTACATATAAGGAAACCAAATCAATCCAAAAGAGCCCAGAGCTACACAGCTGGTTAGTAGAAAAACCCAGACTAGAACCAAGGCCAAATGATACTGAAGGCAGTTATCCCTTTTTTCTTTATGACAACTTTTTTTTCACAAGCAAATTTTTTTTTTTTTTTTTTGTAGCAGTTTTAAGTTTATAACAACACTGGGCTGAAGGTAGAGATGTTCCATACACTCTGGCCTCCCACATGGATAACCTCCTCCACTATGGACATCTCTCACCCAAATGGCACATTTGCTACAAATGATGAACCTACATTGACACATCATTATCACCCAGAGTCCATAGTTTACATTAGGCTTCATTCTTGGTGTGGTACATTCTATGGGTTTGGACAAAGTTGTAATAACAGATATACACCATTATAGTGACATATGGAGTAGTTTTGCTGCCCTAAAAATCCTCTGTTCTTCACCTATTCATCCCCCTCTTCCCCTAGCTCCTAGCAACCACTGAACTGTTCACTGTCTTCATAGTGTTTTTCCTTTTTCAGAATGTCATATCGTTGCAGTCATATAGTAAGTAGCCTTTCACTTAGCTTCTCTCACTTAGTAATATGCATTTAAGTTTCCTCCATGTCTTCTCATGGCTTGATAGCTCATTTCCTTTCAACGCTGAATATTCCATTGTCTGCATGTACCACAGTTCATTTATCCATTCACCTACTGAAGGGCATCTTGGTTGCTTACAAGGTTTGGCAATTATGAATAAAGTTGATATAGATATCTGTGTGCAGGTTTTGTGTGGACATAAGCTCTCAGATCCTTAGAATAAATATCAAGGAGTGTGACCGCTAGATCATGTGGTAAGGGTATGTTTAGTTTTTTTTTTTTTTTTTTTAAAGATTTTAGGTTTTTTTTTTTAATTTTTATTTATTTATGATAGTCACACAGAGAGAGAGAGAGAGAGGCAGAGACACAGGCAGAGGGAGAAGCAGGCTCCATGCACCGGGAGCCCCATGTGGGATTCGATCCTGGGTCTCCAGGATCGCGCCCTGGGCCAAAGGCAGACGCCAAACCGCTGCGCCACCCAGGGATCCCAGGTATGTTTAGTTTTGTAAGAAACCACTAAACTGTCTTCCACAACTGCCACTCGTTATCTCATTCTCAAATTCAATACAGAAACATTAAATGTCTTGTTGAAGTCCCAACATATTGTGGAAGGTTTCCTAGTCTTTTTTTTTTAATTAACTTTTTAATTGAAATATAGTTGACATACACTGTTACCTTGGTTTCAGGTGTACAACATAGTGATTGGGTTTCCTATTCTTTTATACGAAGGTCACATCACATACTAATGATAATTTGAAAATAAAGCAAAATGATGGTCTTCCCTCTTTCTTATTCTAAGACCATCAGTAAAATTCTTTCCATGTCTAAATATGAATCTTGAAAACGTGTTATGGTGGCATTATCTAAGAACTGGTACACTGTAGATAAAAGTAAGCATGTGTGTGTCCAGGTACGTGGACGTACATTTGCTTTATCCCATAATTAATTTTTTTTTATTTATTTATGATAGTCACAGAGAGAGAGAGAGAGGCAGAGACACAGGCAGAGGGAGAAGCAGGCTCCATGCACCAGGAGCCCGACGTGGGATTCGATCCCGGGTCTCCAGGATCACGCCCTGGGCCAAAGGCAGGCGCTAAACCACTGCGCCGCCCAGGGATCCCTTTATCCCATAATTAAAGAGCCCGGGAAACAGAATGATTTCCTGATCAGTGAAAACTTTTCACAGAAAGGCAAAGTGATCATTTATGTACAACCATTGGGGGGCCGTGGAGCCTTGCTCGGTGCTCACTAAGGGAGCTCTATTTTTGACCAGGGATTATACGTTGTTCAATGGAAAGAAAACAGCTCTTTGTACCTTGCTGGCTGAATTGCTAACCGCTCTTCAACTACAACTTCATTGTTCTCATTGTTCAGTATTTAAATATACATAATGTAATGTCTTGACTATCATTAGTATTTCCAAAGAGCCTTTTTCCTTAAATCTCGAAGACTCCGAACCAAAGAACACTTTTCTCTTAGATGGGTTTTATTTTTGGTTAGAATAGAACTAATCCATAAATTTTTAGAGTCAAAAATCACCGAGTAAAAATTTTCCTTAAAATCTCCTTAGAACTTAACTTTCATAGGAGACAGTGTTCTTAAAAAACCATCTTTAAAATCTGTTGTTTCATCAGAATCGTTTGTAGGGAAAATGTAAACCTCAGTATTATTTAACTGCGGCCCAACAGAGGACTATCATATTGCACTTCTAATCAAAAAATAAATTGAACATAGTGGTAGGCTTACCGAAAGAGAGGGAATTAGATTTGATTAGATTAGCTTTAACCTGCCCAGAATAAAACTGTCTGCGTTTCCTGTTATTTGTCAGTGTTTATAGCTGGGTTCGTCTACAATGCTTTCACTATTATTTCCAGGCGGTAAAAGGCAGTCAAGCAGAAAAGACACTCATAAATGTCAGAAAAGAGTAAGTTTTTTTTTTTTTTTTTTTTTTTTTTTTTTTTGCATTTCAAGGGCTTTGAAGGTCAGGTTCAACCCACTTAAGGAAAGCAGAGTGATGGGTATGTGGTAGCATGTTGCTAGTTGGTGTATTTAGGCATATAATTTATGGGATGTTCATACACTTGCCTATTACTCTAAGCAAGTGAAATATCCTGAGAAGATTCTATTGATTTTATGTGTCTTGTTCACGTGTTAGAAGGTGAAATAAGTTAAATTTTCCTAATTCGTTAGGAGGAAGGGAAGATGTTCAACTTGTCAAAACCAGATCAGGGTATGGAGCACTGCGAGTCTTTCCTTGCTCCTCCTATTATTATTCTATTTTACCTGACAGCTTCCCCACTCCTTTCCAGGAGGAAGAAGAGCTCTGTTAAGGATTTTGCAAACCAGCGCGAGATTTTTCCTCCAGAAGCCTCTATTGAGATGTTTCCTTTTTCTTCATGAGACTTGCATTTTTTTTCCCCCAGCAGAGAGCCTCAGCAATTATAGCTTAAAGCTATTGAAAATAGGTACGTTCTTTGATATCAAAGAGTTTCTGGAGCTTATTGAAGATTTTTCAAACTAAAGAGACCCGAAGGTTGTATTTCAAGATGCTAGTAGCACGGGACTTTGTAGTTAAAAACTCGCAGAATGTTCTACCAAGAGTATTATTCTTTGGAGATGTTGGGCTTCAGTGCTATCGCATTTGGTAGAGGGTAGGGTGTTCGAGTCTGTGCGCGTGTGCCCATGTGTGTTCCCACCTCTGCTAAGCTGAACCTCAGTAGTTGCTCTCCTGATGCAGGAAGAATAGACAGGGGGTCGGGAGCAGGGAGTGGCATAGACATCTAGGAGCACTCAATATTCTCAAATGGAGCGTCAGATGCACAATGCGTATCTCTTTCTTCAGTGCACACTGTTAGCATGAGAAGCGGTAGGTTACTGTCTCCAGATTGGAGGGTCAGGGAGGTAAAGTTTACTTGTCCAGGAGCCAACCCAGGTTTCTTTAATGTCCGCGGTTGGCTCACTAAGGTAGGCTCCGAGAGCTGGAATTAGAGGATGGAGAATAGAAGCTGGACACCAGAGCTAATTCCTTGAGGGCAATTATGCGTGCGTGTTGGGTAGGAGGGAGAAAAAACATTTTCATGCAACAAAATGCTTTGAGAACTGTAGTATCACTAGATGGTAAGAGTTAAGGGGTTGTCTTTTTTTTCCAAAGAAACGTGTTTTGGTCACCGCCATAAGCCCTGGCTTGCTCCTCCTTTCCTGGCCTTCTTTTCATTTGTGATCCTTCTCTTTCTGTCTTGTGTTGTCAGTTTTCACCTGAAAATTCCTATTGCTTGGGGCACCTGCATGGTTCAGTCAGTTAAGCATCCAACTCTTGATTTAGCTCAGGTCACGATCTGGGCTCCGTGCCCCATGGGAAGCCTGCTTGAGATCCTCTCTCTCCCTCCCCCTTTCCCTTTCCCTGCTGCACTCTTTCTCTCAAATATATGAATGAAATCTTTAAAAAATTAATGTTGCTCTTTATATAGAAAATTCATTTCTCTCTCTTTGCTTTTACCCTCCATTTCCAGACCATACCCTATCTTAGAGAGCTTTGTCCATGACGATTATTTTACTAAACAGTGAACCATGAGCGTGTATGCAACAAATGTTCATTGAGCACTATCTGTATATCAAATATTATATGAGGATGATGTATTGGCAATAAAATCAGACACAGTTCTTGCCCTTGTAGAATTTCAACCTTAATGAGAAAGACATTAAGTTATTTTGTGGTGAATACATGCTAGTTTTCTTCTTCATATTTTCTGCCACCATCCGGTTTCTTATTTTAGGAGAACAGACTGAACTCAGACCCCACACGAGCATGGTGTTGATGCTCGGTAAACGTGTGTTGATTTGTAGAAAATATTAAATCTCCTTAGCCCTTGTTTTTCTTGTTCCACAAGCAATTTTTAAAAAAAAAAATGTATTTATTTATTCATGAAAGACACAGAGAGGCAGAGACACAGACAAAGACAGAAGCAGCCTCCCTGTGGGGAGCCCAATGTGGGACTCGATCCCTAGACCAGGAACATGCCCTGAGCCAAAGACAGACACTCAACTGCTGAGCCACCCAGGTGTCCCAAGTAATGTTTTAAAATAAATATTCTTTGAGGAAAACCATCGTCTGTCTATAGGTGACAATCAGCATCAGTCAACATTTGTATGGAACTTTGGTGTTGATGAAGGAAGGGCTTTTTATAAGTGATGTCAGAGTTAAGCCAGATCAATCTGTGAAAAAGGGGCTCTTATAATCTCCATTTTACGGTTTTGAAATCTGTAGATAGGAACTAATCCATTCAATGTGGAGCTGAGATTAGACTATAGTCTATCTTCAAATCATCTTTTCTTTTGACTACCATTGCCTCTTGAAAATGATTAAAACAAAACATCAAGAGATACATAAGCATCTTGAGTTACACTTGTAATAAATACTTTTCACTTGAAAAGCACAAAGGCAAATTATTATATTCATTTTATTTATTGATTCAGCAACATTTCTTAGCACCTAATATGTGCCAAACAATGAGTTTCCAGGACAGGAGGTCCAAGATGTAGCTCTTCCTTTCAAGGCATTGTAATTTATTGGAGTAGAGAGACATATAACTAAATAAGTACAGACCACGAGATAAGATATTCTCGAGGCACAATGCAAAGATCACTAACTTTTTGGACAGTCTGGCTTGAATCTTGACACTAATTACTACTTATTAGCTATTATCCTGGGCACATCATTTATCCCCTTTGGCCAAAAGTTTCCTCATCTGTGAAACCGGATAAAAGTATTAATTAACCTGCATTACAGTTGTAAATACTAGAGGAAATGTGTGTAAAGGGCCCAGTATAATTCTACACACTAGTAGGTGCTCACTTAATGGTACTACAATCATAACATAACTGAGCCAGTACAAATTTTATGTCTATAAAAATTGTGTTTTATATTTATCTTTGTTCTATCTATCTATCTATCTATCTATCTACTCTCTGAGTACTCTCTGACTCCCCAAGAATCAAGGAACTCATTTCCTGATAAGATAGTAGAAAGTCTAGGGGCAATATCTCAGAGGAGGTGAAGTGTTTTGTGTCTACAGGGAGATTTTTTTGTTTTTTTATTTTCCTGAACTGAAATTTTTGGTAGACGGAACTAAAGCAGATACGAAGCCATCAAAAAAGCATGGAACCTTCCAAGAACCTTGAGATGCTTACTACTAGATAAAGTATGAAGTACGAACTTGGGGACAGTGAGGGCTAGGCAGGGCAAATTGTCAGAGGTAAGATCATAAAGGTCTTTTAATAAATCATGTTGAGCCCTTGGACTTTATCTCACCATATAGACAACTTTCTTTCACCTAAATAGAAAATGACAAGCTTGGAATGAAAGTGATGGAAACAACTTATTTTGGTTTGTGGAGTCCTTGATTGCATGGAAAAAAAAAGAGGAAATTTACCAACAACTTAACTGAAGAACTAAGAAATGTATGTATTGAACAAGACTGTTTATGAGGAATGGATAATGGAGAGTTGAGATTTCCAGTGAAATATACCCTTAGGAGGCACCTTAAGCCAAATTCCAGAAGGGACCAGCTGTGCCGAAATGTTATAGGTCTCAGCTCCCTGGGGCAAATTTAGTCCATTACGTGGCAAGTTCTAAAGCAGAACGGAGAGTTCCTGAACCCCAGATAGGACACTTACCGTTTTCCCTGAAAGTCAGCATAAATATTTGATAGTGTCTCCCTTTCTGTGAGGGGCCCCTCTCTCAGTGGGAATGGTATCTAGTATCCTTTAGCAGAGCAGAATTATTTGTTTTCTTAAGCTTTTCTTTATGTCCTGGAGGTGGATTCTAAAAGCTCCTAAAGTATTTTGATTTTGAATTCTCACAAAAGTATTTTTTCTTTCACAGTAATTCAATATAAAAGGCAATAAAAGTGATATATTCAGAAGTATTCAGGACCCGCTATCAGGGCCACATGGGAATAAACTATCTTGCCACTTGCACATCCCACGGGAGAAAAGAATCACAATTCACATATAGGAAATATTTAATGTGTTTGCCTCCGTTTTGCTCATATTGTCTGCTCTGCTGAAAGGCAGATTTCTTGCAGATAAAAGCTGCCCTATCTGGCTGAACTGCTCATCTATTTTGCTCAGGAAGAAAAGCCTTTGTTAAAATCAGAAGCAACACCTGATTTTAAAAATATTGCCTAAAAATAACAAAAATGCAGGAAGATATCAAATTATGCTGAGATTATGGGCCGACTTGGTGCTTTGGGAAATTACCAAACAAATTTGGCAGATATTGTCTTTAAGTGAACAGGCATTAGGTTTCCTAACCATCGCCTTGTGAATTGGTGGCTCAGTGCTGGAGAGTACACTAGGCCATAGTGTACTAGTGGCAGGCCCACAGACGCAGGGTTGAAGGTGGTGAACCATGCCACACCCACTCGGGCTTTCAAGACTGTTCACGGATTACTTGTGTGTTTTCAAGGTTTGTGTACACAAGACTTCTGACTTGGCTGCTTTTGCCAATGAGGAAGCACTGGTGAACAAGGCAGCTAGAGCTTCTGCTTTTCAAGAATTCAAGAACTTTCTAGCAGGGAAAGAGATACTAGGCCAACCCTTGCACCAGTGAACAGTGATATGCAGGGGAGGTTCGGTATATTGTGGGGCAAGCCCTGTAGCAATTGTGCAAGTTCAATCTTTGGGACTTAATTCTGCCAAAACAATACCCACCCAGGCTGGGTCTTGGGCACCAGAGCTGAGATTTTAGTTAAAATATTAAGATCTAGTGCAAGTTAACTCCTGTCAACTGAATGTTGCTAAATTTTGGGAAGTGGCCTCTGTTTCTCCACATCTACTTATTGGTAAGTCTTCCCCCTAGAACTACCTTTGTGAATATTTTTATGATAATGTTTACTGAGTAAATCTGAGTATTTGACTTGTAGAAGCAACAAATCTCCAGAAAGACCTTCATCTTTATGCAGTTGCATATAAGATACAAAACCAGACATTTTCTTAATTTAAGAAATATGCACAGAAAAGAACATTTTCATAGTCTCTTTGCATTGATTTCAGACCTTCAACAAACTAAACTCAATTTTAAAACTCCTCTTGTGAGTGCCAGGGCTTAGTGGGAGTGGTTCAACCAGGTGTTTTAACCTGTCAGTGTCTGTATATGCATGAGACTGAGCCTGATTCTGTTCTATACAACTGGGTGAAACATGGTGGAAGCTTCTTTCCAGATAAGGGTTAAAAAGGAAATAATCTCTTTTGCTGCAACTTTTTCTCAGCAGGTGCAAAATAGCTGCAATCAGGTAGGCTTTGGTAAGTGGCAGCTGCTATCTACCAAGTTGAAAGATCACAAATTCTCACCCCATTTCTATTTCAATTACATAGACACTGGGTTCAATTTGTGGGCTTCTGAAGGCATCCCTAACTCTGTGATAAGAAATGGGCCTTGACCAAGCGTGGGGCCATGTACACAGCCATGCTGCGAGCTTCACTTGTAGTGACACTAGCTCAGGCCAGTCAGGGTCCCTGGGTCATCATTATGGTGTCATTAGCCATGAGAGCCAGCTAAGATCTTGAAGACATTCCATTGTCTGGATGAAGAAATCAGGGCCTAGAAAGGATACCACCCTTACCTGTAGTCATGTTCATTATAGGCTTATCAAGGCATGGCGCTGGCCTCCAGCTGCTACTTGTTTTGTGCTACAGAGGTCAATATACCAGGTCCAATCGATGACTATCACTACTGCCTGGAGCATTGTGTTGCTAGGATTCTGAAGTTGCATCCTGATTCAAGAGGCCATGGTGCTGGGCTTGATGAGCAATGCCTGTCTGCAGAGAATGTGGGGGCCCTGTGTTTTCTGAATTTGATTGGAAGATGGAGGGGGATTGGTAATCAAATAATTGCCTTATGATTTGAAGCATGTTTCAGAACAAAGTGCTCTAGAGTCTTCCTGGAGGGTCAGGACCATTTCATGGGAGATGATGGTTAGATTTGGTCTTGAAGAATAATTAGCAGTCTTCCTCCCAGAGAAAGGAAAGAAGAAGACATTCCATGAAAGGAGAATAGCTTGTGCAGGGCACCTAATATGTGAAGAAACAAAGGAAATTAATGCTCACTCATTGCCTGCTCCGTGCTGGGCTCTGAGCTAGGGTCTTTATGCATTACATCATTATTTAACTTTCACAATAACTCTTAAGATTTTATAGGTGAGGAACATGGGCAAAGACAATTAAAATGCTCAAAGTCATATAGCCAAGTAGGGTGAGATATTAGTTACTGGGGCTCCAAAGGCATGTTAGTGGTAGCTTTTTTAGAGGGACAGGGTAAATGAGGAAGAGTGGATTGGGGAGGAAGGATAGCATTGGTTTGGATTTGGACTATTAAATTTGAGTTGCCTCTGGGACATCTAAATAGAGAAGGCTTATAGGCTGTTGGAAATATGGCACTGACTGATCTGTTTATGATAAAAATATAGATCAAAGACTCACTGGTAACAGACTTTGTATATTTCTAGGCCTCTGCTTAACAGTGGAGATCCTTCTGCCTTTGCTACCATAGCACAGGAGACTATAAGTAATAAACTAATATGCTTTATGTTGCGTGAGCGATTCAGATTACTGCCAATGCAATATTAAACCCAGAATTGATAGGAAAACTGTCTTACTTGGAAATTCAAGTGTTCTTGGCACAGTACAATTTATTAGCACCGTGAGACCTGTGCTCTGGCAAAACTCTACTTGTGTTCAGCAAAGACTTTTGAATAGATGTGTTCCTCTGCCAGGGTCAACTCTGGCCCACAGGAGGACGGTGTCCGCTCCTTAGAGAGATGTGGGGAGCTGCCACAGTTGACACCCATGCATGGAGATGGGGTATGACATGCATATGTGGGCAAGGTCATTGATCCGTGTCCAAACAAAGAGGGCTTTAAAAAAATATATATTTTTTTAACTTGCACATTTTCAGAAAGAAGAAAAAAAAAAAAAAAGGCTTTTATGTTGGTGAATTCTAACGTCCTGGGCAACTCCAGGACTTTTTGTTATTCTTTCTTTGTGGACTTGTGGTTATGGCTCCTTTAGAGTACACAGTAAGGGACAGGTGTTTAAAATAATCCAGGTCCCATTCCTGATTCACTTTGCTCTCCAGGAGGAGGAAGAGGATGAGGATAATGGTGATGACAAAGATTTTGATACCACCATACTTCATTGATTTTAAAATGTTATTCTTCCCACACATCCGAGAGTGAGGTGCGGGGTATACTCAATACCATCTTGCAGCCACTCGCAGCCTGCAATGAAGTTGAATTCTCCCAGATAGGATTTGCATTGTTTCCAACAGTCACCTGGGGATACTACCAACCTGAGACCTTTAAATTGAATTATTTACTGAGAGTTTTCTGGAATCACAACGGTAGTGTGAACTTGTATCAAAAACCTGCATGAGTACCTGCTTGTGGTTCGAATTCTCAGGGGAGATTATTTTTCCTTTCTCTTCTCTTGCTGTGCCTTTCTGAATGGCAGCTTTATTTCTGGAATATTCTAACTTTAAGGAAATAGCATTTTGGTGTCTTAGCTTTTTGCACAGGTCTGTTATTAGACTCCCCATCTTGCTTTCCTTTCCACCATATTTTGAGTAACCGTGTATCTGACAATTGACGGTATCTTATTGTTGATGAAATACTGTTACCAATAAAAGCTAACATTTACTGAGTGCTTTCCCTTTGCCAGGCAGTGCTTTTAGGGTTCTTCATAGGTAGTAACTCATTTAAACCGTTAACAAACATAGTAGGTAGGTACTGTTGTTTCTCCAATTTCAGGTAAGAAAACGGAAGCACAAAAAGGTTAAGAGCAACGTGCCCAAGGTTACATACATCGACTCGTGTAGCGTTACCTGACCACCCTGAGTCTACTGATAGGCTACTGGTGAGAATCTGTTTCATCCGGGTAAAGTACTTGCTGAGGAGTCTGGACAGAGTCACAGGAACTGGGTATCAAAGGGGCTTTAGAGAATGTTGAGATGCCAGCCTGAGAGAGGGAGGGAGGAAATGACAGATGTGACATGAGACTTCTAGGCATCCACACTTCCTTTCCTACTCCACTGGTTATAGGGAGAATCACGCAGGGTGACAGGTCTCAAAGTGTTTTTAAAGATAGATGCTGTACAGTATTAACGTGGCGTAGATTCACAGAAAGATTAAGGGTCTCATCATTGTTTTCAGGGTTGTCATTGTCATCATTATCGTGATGTCTCCGGGCATGACCCCCTCCCTCATGACACCAGGATCACCAGAAGTTATCCTCATCTTCTACTTCTGTGTCCTGAATAACCTTGAAAGTAAAAATTGGATTCTAAGAGACAAATTCATCTCTGTAAGAGTGAAAGATGCCAAGCAGATGTTTATAGAAACTAAAACAAACAAACAAACAAAACACAAAAACCCAAAAACAAAAGGCCAGTGGTCCATAAGGGGGCAGAAAATTAAACAAAGTCACCTGGTCTGGTTGCCTAATTATCTTCATTGTCTCTGGTTAGTTAGCACCTCTCTTCCCTCTCCAGAAAGCCAGGGGTACAGAGAGACAACAACAGGCAGACTGGAAGATATTTGCTCCCCTAAGTTCCAAGAATTTAATGGAAAAAAAAAAAGAGGTCACCTCTTCAGGCTCACCTTCTTCAGGGCAATCTGTCCCAATCTCTGATGTTCTCATCATGAGAACTGGCCCTTGGGATTAAATTTCCCTGTGTCTATCTGCACAGCCACACGGAGAGACGTTGCTCTCTGGGCCCCTCGTTCTACATACTCCATACCAATCTGCAGCTCTATCTTGTGTATCTGAAGAATTTTGATTTCCCTCTGCCCTGTGACAGGACATATGCCGAGGCAGTATGATCAAGATGAAAGGCAAAATGAGATAAGCTGGCTTTATGTAATTTTTCAAAATGAAACAAACTCAGTCAATGTAGCCATGATTGTTTTCATTGGATATTATAGCAGTTCGAAAATCAAATCAGGACAGGAAAAACCTAAGTCCTCTCCTCAAACAATATGGAAAAGATGTGTAGGCGTACAAAATATTTATTGACAGTTTTCATTATGGTTTTAATATAGGTGCTAGAACATTCAGTGTGACCCCTTATCGTGTCACCTGACAGACTCATAGTGCTCATGCTAACTTGAGCTTCTCTATGGTGTTTGCAACTACAGGGGATCCCTTTAGGCAAAAAAAAAAAATCCCTGAAGAAATTTTGGTTACCTGTAATTCCTCTCTAGGACTCTTCTGCAGAGAATAACATATGACAGTGGTGCCCATGAGAATTCTATTGCCTTGGTTTTTGTTTGTCGCATTGGTAATTCTTACTGGACTGTACCTGTTTCTGATGGTGACACATTGACATGGGTTCCAGATTCTTAAAGCAGGTCACCATATTGAAGGCTGTCTGCTAATTAATTTTTTTTTAATGAAACCATCAGCATTATGCTGTTTCGCTGCATCTTCCTTGTGTAGAGGGATTGCAGAATTGTGGAGCTAAGAAAGGAAGACATCTCCATGTTATCCTGTTGGTTCCTAGGAACTGCTGGTAATGGGACTCCTTTCTATTGATTGACAAAGGGCACCTAATATTCTCTAGCAGAAGTGGAAAAGTAATTGCTTTATTTTCCCTGAGTGCTAACCAATGGTACCCTGACGTTGTCTTGTTAGTACTGGGAATAAAGCCAGAATTAAATTTGCCTACAAATTACTGATTTTGAGGTAAATATAATTACCATGCTTCAGATCAGCCACTTAATTTTCCATATGAATTATTTTGTTTATTGACAACATGTATTACAAAATCTACTTAGGGTTAGTACCAGTTTTTAAAATTTCCGAACCAGTCCTCTAAGAGTGTCCCCTTCCGTATGAGTAAAATCAACAGCTGGGTTAATTCATACACTAGATCACAGGCTCTGGAGTCAGAATATCTGAGTTAAATAACTGCGTTTAATGTTTTCTTGCGCTGCGACCTTGGGCAAGTCACTCAGTCTCTCTACATCTCTATTTCTTTGTCTGGAAAATGAGGATTACAGACGTATTTCTCCAACTCATAACACTTGCTAAACATTGTCTTCTATTAAGACTCTGATGACTGTTCATACGTAAATACTCTATCTGGACTTGAATCCTAGTTCCCCTTAGTAGGAAAAGAAAAGCCAGTCGCTAAGAGCAACAATAACAGTTTTTGTCTTGAGAATTTACTGTCTATGAGTGATATCTGATGAAGTGGCCCATGTTGCTCTTGTCATTGTCTTTCCCAGAAGGGTCTTTCCCACCTCCTCATCCACAGACCATACCATGTCCAGAGTGAGCTTCCCAAAACAAATCTGGTCCTGTCTGTCTCTCACACAGACCTCTTGTTTGGATTCTGTGGTGTAAGTCCAGACACCTTGGTGGGATATACAAGACCTTCCAGAGTCAGATCCCCTTCTGCCTCTCTAGAGTGGATCTAGAGAGATCCACTCCTCCTGCCCTCCTCAGAGTCTACTCCCAAACTACATTTCTTTTAGGCCATTACATTTTCTTCCGCAGCTTTATGCATTCTGAGATGCTACTTATTCTCTTATCTTGATCTTGTTTGGCATTCACTACTGTCTTCTTGATGACCTCAGTGAGTCTGTCCCCAGCTCTGTTGCCTAAGGTATGGACTCCACCAATTTAGGTCTGGCCCCCTGTTATTACCTCCCTTGCCTCATCCCCCCTTCCAACAAATGGGTGGTGTTTTCCCTCAGAGTTCACTAGAGTTTAATAAGCAGGATCCAGCGTGTTGATTTAATAGATAAATAAAACAAATGAAGATCTTATCTGTATACTCTGAGCTTTGCTAATTCATCCTTGTACACATGAGAAAAGGCTTTATTGTGTTTTGGGAGAACCACATTTGGAGCTTGGCCAATGGCACAAGGTAGAATTAAATTGATGATACAATTTTGTACATGGGAGAAGAATTTTTATTTGATAAGGTCGCAAATATGTAGTGGGTAGGCACTCGTCAATTTGTGAGGTGTTTGGACACTCATATAAATAACACAATCAACACCAATATTTATTATGGATAAATGACAGCATATGGACAAAAATATATACAGTTTTATCCTGGAAAGCAACGAGTTTAGTAATTAAATAATACTACTTAAATGGAAACATACAGCTTTATACTATTGTTAATTATTTATGAAAAAGAAACCAAAAAAACCTATCAACTCGCTAAATTAAAAAGGTAAAGACTTCATCCTGAGGTTAAAGACCTTAGGTAGAAAGAATAGAAACATACAAACCTTAATATAGCTTGCAAATTTGCTAGGTACAAATATTTGCAATTGTTTTCTCCTTAAATCATGAATTCTCTGTGGGTGTTATTTTGAAATAGGTATTTCTGCTATAAGTCTGATAAATGATATTCCAACTCTAAAGAGCAAGCAACTGGAATGCCACATTTTTGATGCATATTTTTGCAGCACAGAGGGGATTAAATTCTAAATGTCTCAGCTGTTAAAGGCCCCTTCAGACTTGCCCAAAATGAGGAACAAAGAAGGAGAAAGCTTTCCCTAAAGCAATTCATCAGATCTATTTGGGCACAGTGACATTCTCTCAGAGCTTGTGTGGGTAAGTTTCACTGAATAGTTCAAGGGTGTGCAGCTGCTTAGAATATTTGAAAAAAAGATATCTCCAAGTTTTTATCATGCATGCACATGGGCTGGCCAATTCTTACCAACTGGCTAGTGGCCAAAAAGGCTCTGACAATTAGTAGTTATATCATGATAATAACATCTCCCATTTTTGAGTACTCACTGTGTGCCAGCACGATGCATTTTCCACCTGTTGTGTTATTTTAAGACCATACTTCTTTTTTTTTTAAGTAGACTTCATGCTGAACACAGGCTTGAACTCAAGACTCTGATGTTGAGAGTCACAGGCTCTGCTGACTGAGCCAGCCAGATGCCCCTAAAGTTCATACTTCTGATCTTAGATTTAATGACCTATTAAATTCTTTTTTTTAATTAAAAATTTTTTTATTAGATATTGTATTTATTTGTTCATGAGAGACACAGAGAGAGAAGCAGAGACACAGGCAGAGGGAGAAGCAGGCTCCGCACAGGGAGCCCAATGTGAGACTCGATCATGGACCTGAGATCATGCCCTGAACCAAAGGCAGACGCTGAACCGCTGAGCCACCCAGGCGTTCTGAGGAATGATCTATTAAAGTTAATGCCTAGTTTTGCAGTATGAAAACTTTGTCAGATGGAGTCTTATACATTATAAACTTGATGAGTACTTGCTGTTGTTTTTTTCCTACCTAGTTGCTGGTTGTTGGATCTGAGATGCCCCGATTACTTGAGTAAAGGCAGCAATGATCACTTCCATGAACAGATGGGTAGATGTAGAGCATAGAAATAGGTAGAGTCTTCTAATTTGTCGAGTGCTGATGGACTCAAAACAATCTCTAGAACAAGTCACTGATGGAATAAGCTTAAGTGACTGGAAACAAGGCATCGTGGTGTGTTGGATGGCAATCTCAAATATGATGATGTGATTGATGCATTTTCACTTGATTGGAAAGTGAAGAATGTTTTCGTATTACAAAGCATAAGCACTTTTATGCGTTTCTCCTTTCATGATCCTAATGTAAGATGGATGGGACAGATAACTGGATCTGAGTGAATTCATTTGGCCTACTATTTTTTTGTGTTTCGATTTGAACCCTGTCTACTTCCTTACCATCACCTCCCACCGCATACGGTCTATGTACCAAATCATTTGCAGGTTTCTAACCGACTTCAGGCCTTAGTCTATGCTGTTCCCTCTGCCTGGAAAGCCTTTCCCATCTTCACTTGTCTAACTCCTCCTCATTCTTCAGGACTTCTTTTGAATACTGCCCCCCTGCCCCAAACCAGCATTCCTGGAACCATCCCATGCACACCCCTTCCCACTTCCTCTGAGCTGGCCCAGCGCCCTGTGCGTGACCTCCACTACCTCATTTGATGTTTGGCATCACACCCTTCTGTTTACTTTCCAGGTGTCCTAAGGTGTGACTCTAGAGGCGCTGTCTTACGGTCTTTTATGGTTTTATTTCTGCTTCTCAGCACCTCACCAAATCTGTACAGGGCACGGGCTCTTGAGTACATGGGACTTGAAGAAGGAGATACATTCCTGTACATCATACACAGTAGCATGTTGTGACTTCTCCAACGCCCCGGACCCTCTCTCTCTCTCTCTCTCTCTCTCTCACACACACACACACACACACACAGTCTCATTGCATTCTGCTAGACTTCCAGGAGCCTCATCCACAGTTTGCATTGTGATCGCCGAAGCTCAAGGTCATGCTTTGGCAGGAATGACTGCCAGGCGGAGGCGGATGCCCATCCGTGTTGCATAGTGTCGTCCTCGCTGTCTCCAGTGCAGAACGTGCTGGAACTCCAGCATTTTCTGGTGAAATTTCAGGGGGGCAGGATATCAGCCCTCTGAGAATGCTTTCATGTTCAACGAGAGTGCTGAAACGTAAAGAAAGGCAGAGGCTCCGGTCGAGGCAAGCCTGAGCCATGAAAGGAACACCTCTGTCCCCCGCAGAATACGATTCCGGGTCGAGCACAGGGGTGTCCGTGGGGCTTCCATTCTCCATTTGCTCCCGTCATCCTCTCTGGGCTCATTATTTGGTTCCCTTTGATAAAACACGGGAGGCAGACGTGGATTACTAGGGAGCAGACTTTGACAACTGTGATTTCATTTCAGTTTGAAGCCTCTCTCCACAAACGGTTGATTTATTTTCCTCTCGTGTATGCATTATGTGTGGCTGTGTAAGATCAGGGAATTCAGAAAGGCCCTCTGTGCCTTTGTCCCCAAGCCCCCAGCCATGCAACGCAGTGCAGGTACCAGGAGGGCCAGAGAGCCCTGCTGATCTCTGGAATAGACAAAGGCACGGATCCCATCTGAGTCTCCTTCAAAGAAAACTGCTGCTTTGCAACAAGCTCCCGGATGGCGATAAAAAAGGTTCTTACCTGTTTACTTAATGGGTGACTGGCCTCTTTGCTTTTATTTAGCCATCTGTTCTGGTCTGTGTCCCTTTAAACTTGTAAGATCCATCACCTCATTTAAGCTGTTACCTTGACACATTGCAATGTTGTGGACATAATGATTCCACAGAGGAGCAAATTAAAACAGTTTTTCATGATTAGAAGGTTAAATGAGGTAAGGCGGTGGGAGTTAGTGGTGAGATAAGGGGTTTTGAGGAAGCAGAACTCAAGGGACTTTCAGGTGATTGAGAAATGAGGCTGGCTTGACGGAGGGATGGGGCCTTTACAGATGATGGGGGCTGAGCAAGAGCAACGACTTCCTTTGGGGTCTCTGGCTTCTGGGGGCTTATTCCACTGTCCTTGTAGAGACTGGGATCATGGCCCAGGAGGGGACAGGGGCTGGCTTTGGGTTCCTTTTTTCCTTTGGGATGTTCTGTGAAGAGCAAAAAGAAGCCTATTTCACCAGGCAGTGGTGAGCTGGAAACACAACAATGACGCATACGCACTCGTGCTGGGAACGTTATCTGGCCTCCTTTAAGTTTGAAGAAGAATCAAGGGCCAAGACCAGCTTCACGGAGGAATATCTCCTTGCACCTTCACCCTGGACTCGAAGGCAGGGTTGTTTCTGACACCTGCCCTCTGCTCCACTCTTTCTTCTTGCTCTAGACTTGACCTTCCACCTGCCCCCCGGATGGCTCCATTCAGATGACCCGCCATCTGGATGAAAACGAGGACTTAGAAAGCCCAGGGTTTTATCCTCTTAATCTTTTATATCAGTTCTTGCTCTGACTGCTCTGGTTTCTCCTGATAGGACCAGTATTCTTGCAGTTACCTGTCTAGACTCAAACTCTCTGGCATCTCCGAATTTTCCATCGGCACCTCGGTCCCATCAGGAGCCACGCTCTCTGCCTACCTCCTAAACTGAGTTTCTCACATCGTTTTCTACCTTCGTGCCCCTCACCACTGCTCTGGTGTCCACCCCTCATTCCTTCTGTCCCAGCAAGGTGGAGTAGCGTCCTAACTAGTTGCTGCCTAGCTTTAGTTTCTCCTGCTCTAAAACATCTAAAGCACTGACGTTTGATGGTAACAGTCACCTTTAAAAAAATTAAACAATCGAACAAACAAAACCCCCTTTGGTTTTCCGTCACCTAGCAAACTCCTTAGACTCCTCAGCGTGGTGCTGCAGGCGGCCTCCATACAGTTACCATTTGCGTTTCCAGCTTTTTCTCCTCCTCTGTGCCCCAGGAAGACAAAGTGCTGTGTAGCTATGAGTAACCCCATGTTTCTTGCTGCCTTGGGGTGTTCCCTCTACCTAGAAAGCGTCACTCACACATCTCTACCGATTAAAACTCATGCATTTTATCCAGCCCCATCTCAACAGCATCTCTGCTTTCCCCCACCCCAGTCAGCTGCAGTTGCTCCTGCGCTTGTTCCATGGCAACACATTTACAGGAATGTTCTTACGCTGCTTGGCATAGATTTTTTTTTTTGTCCCGCTCATATTCTTAGCTTTTTGAGTCTTACCTTTTGCATGTTCTATAGCACAGGCGAAGTTTCCTGCGTGTCATGCGTGCTGGATAAAGAAACAAAGTAGTTGTTGATAGAGTGTCTACAAGGACGTGAAAAATCCATCCACTTATTTGTTCATTTGTTGATTCGCTCAAATGTTTCTTGGGCGCCTACAACTGTGTTAAGGACCTGGGGTTCAGAGAGATCATTATGACAGTACGTGCGCCTTCTCCAGGACATCACGATTAGATGGAGGAAAAGTCACGTAAATAATTATACGATGAAATATGTGCAACAATAGATGTGCCTGCGAGGTATGAGAGCGGCAGGACTACTTGTTTCTAGTAGGGCAGATAGGTTGGGGTGAAGGGATGATGGTGGAAGGGGCCTGAGCAGTTAGGAAGGGCTTCCTGTAGTTGGGAATGTGTGGTTTGCATTTTGAAAATGGAAGAGAAGTTGTTGAGGAATACAGGGAAGCGAGGAAGTGTAGGGATAGAAGGAAAGGCGATGTAAGAGAGCTGCCCTGCTTGCTCTCAGAGGCTCACCAAAGCGACCCGGTCACCAAATGATTACATTCTGTCTCCAAGTGAAATATCCTCAAGGGCACAGTCCTTTGATCCCTTTGAAAGAAAAAGCGAGAGAAATAAAGAAACCTCCCTCTGTGACTACTTTTGGTTGAAAGTCATTCATTTGTTCATTCATTCACTCATTCTTCTTCTTCTTCTTCTTTATTTTTTTTTTTAATGTTTTTGTAGCGAAAGTCAATGATTGCAGTGAGCTTCATAGCCGCGTTCCTCTTCCTGCTGGTTGTACGCCTTGTAAATGAAGTGAATTTCCCACTGCTGCTAAACTGCTTTGGACAGCCTGGCACAAAATGGATCCCATTCTCCTACACATATAGGCGGCCCCTTCGAACTCACTATGGCTACATAAATGTGAGGACACAAGAGGTAAGACCTCAGAGGGTTTCCTAGGATTCGTGAGTATCCAAGGTAACAGGCTCCCAATCACTGAACTTACTCTCTCTACCCCTACAGGCTTCTTTGGGTCCCTGGCATTTTCTGTTTTCTCATTCTTAGACATTTACTGACACATGCCTAAAGTCTGCTGACCCCGCTACACCAAATCCTCTGATTCACTAGCTTCATGTGGAGTTGAGGAGGCAATTACTTGTTTTCCTGGTGGTTTGTGGCATAACATACATATCTTTCTATTTCAAAACTCTGATCAGCAGTTACCAGCTGGAGAACTGGCTGGCTTTATTTCCTGGAGGTCAACTGGTTGGGGACAGCTCTTTGTAGAACTGCAGAGAAGCATTTATTTTCTTTAAAACTCTGTAATCCTTAGACCTGGAGCTAGAAAGGCCAAGCTGATTTTAAAATTCTCCATGGCTGCAGAGATAATGGGATTTAAAGAGTCTCCAAATTTAAAGGGGTTAAAATCATTTAAGTCCCTTAATCACTGAACCTCTAAATCTTCGTAGCCATTTGGTAGTACAGGAGAGGATGGAGGCACATGGACAACTGGAAAGTATGCTACAATGTGCTAATAGCATGTTTGCAAGCAAGGATTTGTATCGTGGAGGGAAGTAAAAAATAATGAACCTCCCAAAATGTGTGAAGTGTCAAGAAGTGGTTAATTCAATTGTTTTCACTATTTGTTTCTATAGGGTGGGATAAATGCGAGATTAATATTTATAGATGTGAAGTCCAAAGGCTAGTTGGAGTTGTTGGTGACAAGGGTGCAAGTCACCTCACTGGGAAGAGTTTTGGATCAGATCCCATTGAAAGGCCATGTTGTAGAGATACTAGAGAGGAGACTTAGGTACAAAAAACTAGCTGCTCCTGTCCCGAGAGCTATTCTTTTTTTTTTTTTTTTTTTTCTTTTTCTGAGAGCTATTCTTAGTATCCAGGGAAGATTACTGAAAGCTGGCTTGGCCCATCCCCTTTTGTAAGCAATATTAGTCATTGCTTCTGGTTAATTTGGTTTTTTTGAAAATTCTTTTCTGTATCTGTAGGATTTACAGCCTTTTTATTAGACCTTTATAGTAAAAAGAAAAAATGCACCATTAATAACTGGTAAATTCTTAGGAGACTTGCTTGATGTTTATCCTTTCAATGGTTTTAAATTAATTTTTTAAAAAGTGCCCATTGCTTGCATTTGTTCAGTGTCCTAATAAATTGATTACCTGTATAAAGATGGATCTCTTAGAGAATCGTTTGTGTCACTCTCATCTTCTGTTACTTTCATTTTTGGCTGTTACTGAATATTCTGTAACTGCTGGATTGTGTCGATCATCTCACAAGTGCCTGTTACAGGTAGAAAATGAAACGTGAGTAAAATGTCTCATGAATTACTCTCGTGAGTGAAATCCCACCAAATATTAAAGATCCTGTCATTTATCTAAATATTAATGGATTGGATCTTGGAGCAGTACTGGAAAACTGACCTGAAGATGCAGTTCTTTAATTAAAGTCACATCAACCAGGCTACCTTTGAAATTCTGTTGGTATAGTGTTTTTTTTTTTTTAATTTTTATTTATTTATGATAGTCACAGAGAGAGAGAGAGAGAGAGAGAGAGGGGCAGAGACATAGGCAGAGGGAGAAGCAGGCTCCATGCACCGGGAGCCTGATGTGGGATTCGATCCCCGGTCTCCAGGATCGTGCCCTGGGCCAAAGGCAGGCGGCAAACCGCTGCGCCACCCAAGGATCCCGGTATAGTTTTTAATATAGTGAATTTATCAGATGATACTGATCATTATTTTGCTCCCACAGAGGGTCCATCTTGGGAGGAAGCATGATTCCTGGAAAGAGTTTTTAAGCTTTGGAGGCTCACAGGCATGGGTTGCGTGCCAGTTCTGACATGTAGAAAGTAAGGACAGCAACAGTATCTGTCAAAATTATTATAAATACCAGATGGGCAAAAAATTAGGAAGCTGACTATAGCAAGTGTTGGTGAGGATATAGAACAATAGGATTTTGTTTTTGAGAGAGAGAGAGAGAGAGGGGCAGAGGGAGAGGGAGCAAGAGAATCTTCAGCATATTCCACGCTCAATGCAGAGTCTGACGTGGGGCTCGATCTCACAACCCTGAGATCATGACCTGAGCTGAAATCAAGAGTTGGATGCTTAACTGACTGAGCCACCCTGGTGCCCCTAGAACAATAGAGATTCTTATACACTAGTATGGGCAATATAAATTGGAACAACCATTTTAGAAAAAAAATAGCTTCCTCTTATCGAGTGGAGTTGAAGATCTGCAATACACCACGCCCCAGAATTTCCAGTCATTGAAATACTGGAGACGTTCATGAGCACACGCACCAGGAGGCTTATGTGGCAGCATTATTCAAAATAGCTAGAACCTGGAAGCAACCCAAGTGTCTGTCAGAAGGAGAATGGATTAAAATTGTGCTACATACCCTGAAATACCCTACAGCCATGAAAATGAAGAAACTGCTATGCATGACACTATGGATGAATCTTACATAAACAATTTTGAGCCAAAGATGCAAGAATAATAAAATGCAGAGTGTGATTCTGTTTATAGATCACAGGAAACAGCAAAACTAAATGATGTTGCTTAGGGACATATATCGGAGATAAAACTACAAAGAAAAAAAGAATAAGAAAATTATCGTCGTAGAAGTGAGGAGAGAGTTTGTTATCAGGGTGGGTTTCTGGATATGTGCAGTATCCTGTCTCTTGATCCAGTTGGAAGTTACATGGGTGTTCACATCCTGAGTATTTATTAAGCACACGTTCATGTTTCACTTCTGTGCACGTCTATATCATAATAAAAAAAATTTAAAAATATATCCTGAGCCCAGGTAGGGTATTTCCTGACCAGGAATCATTACAAAGCATTTCACCTAATTTAACAGCAGGAAGTAATTAAAAAGAGGCAGCGGGGCATTAAGCAACCTAAAACAAACTAGAAATATTTGAAATAGGCAATTTTACCAAATGCAAAGACTAACAGATATACAGGTAACTTATTCCTCTAGTCTCTGCATGACTGAGAATTTCCATACTGTAACATGAGTGCAGGTGATGAGCGGGAAATTTTGCATGGAAGTTGAAAAACAATATAATAATATCCAAAGAGAAGGATGGATTTTCCTCAAACAGTTTTAGGATAAATTGAGAGGAAAAGCAAAATTTGGTGGCTCTTTACCTCCCTTTTCATTGATTTCATCTTTCCTTCTCAAGAGTTCCACCCCATTCTCACCCCCATGTCTGCGCTTCTCTCTTACTCCCAAATGCTCTGTGCGCTGGCCCTCACCAGATAATTGGCTTCAGATGTAATCCTTGCCAGAGACGGTTGCATTTAAATAAGGCTTGCATTAAATAAGGGAAGAAAAAAATCTTCAAGAACCAAAGTAATGTAGCTTAAATGATAGGTGGTAGACTTTATGTTATGAGGCAAACAGCTTCAAGAGTGACCCTCAAACCTCGCTTCAAGGATGGCCACACACTCCTATGTTCCTATTCTCTCCAATTTAATCAGGAGAAGAGTCAATAGCCATGGCTTAGCTGAGTCAAGTGGTCACCAAGCTGATGTGTTTATTTTAATATCTTGGTCCTTGAGGTTTTCTCAAGTTTCTCAGAAGAAAGCACAAGCTTCCTAGAAACCACCAGACTTCCAGGAATTTTTTGAGCATGTAGGCATGCCAGCAATGATTTCCAGACCTAGAACATCTGCAAACGTGATCATTGCCGATGATGGCTTTATTGCCTGTTGCGTTAGCTGGACCAGACGTTGCCGCCACTGAATAAAGGTTTGGTGAGCAAAAATGTTTACCAGAGAGGATCTCTCTCCGCTACTGTCTAAAACAAAGTGGGGGTGGGAGGGGGGCAGAATTAGGTTGAAGATATAGTGGACTTTGGGGAGAGCTGGGTTGCTTGGGAGCAAAATCTGATTCTCTGGTTCCTGTTAAAAATGAGATGAGCTCTGGTCCCTTTGGCTCGGCTCAAGTGGAAGTATAGGCAGTCTTATGAATCTACGGCAGTCTGTCTTGAAGACCTCACAGATGGTAAATTATACTCTGTTCAAGCTTGGCTTGATTTTATCAATACCCTGTTCTTGAATGACCTATTCTCAAGGGAAGTGCCCAAAGTAAAAGTACAAGGAATACAAGAAAGATTAAACAGGTGGACTTGCTTATATTTTAGATTGTTAGAGTATTTTTTTTCCCCTGGTTCAGACCCATAAAAAGGACTATGTTTTGAAAACTATGGAGACTTATTCTAGAGGATTTAAATTGAAAGAATTAAAATACCCTTCCCACCAAAGCATGGACATTCTAAAAATCAAATAATGGGTGGTTGGCTCCCATTCTTTACCCTGTGGCCCTTCTCTTTCTTAACCAGTATAGGCTAAAGTCCTTATCTTTGGGGAAGGAGCAGTCTTGAGAGGCAGGGAAGTAAAATGAGTATCCGTGAACTGGGTAAGTGCTGAAGTCCTGAAAGTCCCTGCTGGCCTCAGAACCTGGAATTCCTCATCAGTACTTCTGTTTGATCTGACATCAACCATAAGGTAGTACCAAACTGAAGTGTGGACCTAGGGAGATTTAACTTTTTCAGTTGGCCTTGTACTCCCCCTGCACTCCACCCCGCTTTAATTCCTGACCCCCTAGCTGCTCAGATTTGCCCGCCAATGTCTTTACTGTGTTCATAATGCAACTCTCCATTTTACTAGGACGCATCTGGGGGAGCCCACCTATAGCATTATGGCAGAGTTACTGTATTCTCATTTGACCTTGGACATGGTAAAAAGCACATGACACCCAATGTGTTTCAAAAAAAACAAAAAAACAAAAAACCCTACCAATGCTTGGCAGTAACCCATGAACTCTGCTTTCTCCTTAATGCAAATGTTAATGATTTGTTTTAAAATTAAGGAATTGTGCCAGATGGGGAAGGCGTAAAAGGCTAACTACTGTAGGGCTTGGTTCAGGTAGCCATTGTCTCTCCCTGTTTGAAATCATGGATGATTTTGAGGAAAGGGAAGGAAATGAACTGCAGGCTAGATTCTGTTTGCTTTCTAGACCATGGAATTAGTCACTGTGTTGTCTTTTTTGTTGGGTGACCTGGTGTGAAGACACTGCTCAGAGCAAGGAACCTGCAACTTATTTGCATTAACTACTTAGATAAGAGAATCAGGCTCTGGCGATCAATAGGATGCCCAGCCAGATCTTCCTGGGGATCAGTGGGGGTGACAGATGTCTTCCTCACATCTGATAAAAGAATATAACATGCTAGAGCCGCAGAAGATTTCTGGTGTTTGTGGAAGAGTGCCCTTTCAGCTGGTACCCAAAGATGTGCTAAGTGAAGAGACACAGGATTTCTGGAACATAGCAGTCAAGTTGTAGGGCTGCATATTGATTTGCTTAACAATTTAATGAGGCCGAAATATGCCTCTTTTAAAAATGAGAACATTTTAAAGCCTCAAGTAGACTAAATAAGAATACTTAGGATCAGTTGCTGTGACAGACAGGCCGTACTAGCCTAATTAAAGATGTGCATAACATATTGATGTTGCAATAGAATTTCCTGAATTGTGGTTATAGCAACAATTAAGGAACAGAGCTGACTTTCTTGGCAATAAAAGCACACACTCCACAAATTCAAATAAATGTACACATGTAACTAAAACTGACATGAATAGGTTTTCTATATTTGGGAATATAGGCTTTGGGCTTTACATAAGTATATTGAGAACAATTATATGCAAATGAATGTTCCAGAAGTTTAAATCTGATCAATTTAATTGTTAATTAAATTCTGAATATTCGCATTAGTGTAATCGTAAAGCAAAAGGAATTTCAACTATTAAATTGTTATAGAAAAGGAAACAACTAAATTAACATATCGTAAAGATTACTTATTTGGCATGTGCATATTGGATGCATCATTTTTAAGATAATTTATCTTTTCCCTAAGTACGAGGGCATATATTTATTGAGTGGAGAGGAGGTGATATGTTTCTCAGTGGGATCGTGAGATAGCAACTCCCAAGCAGTGGCTGCATCTCCAGGCTGTCTATGCTCCAGGACTGCATGAGGCGGGCCAGACAGAGCTGCGGGCTGGAATAACTCCAGGAAGCTTTTGTGGGAGAGGTGAGACATGTGTGTAGGAGAAGGATTTGGATGGGATGGAGAGAGGAGAGAAAGTTAGTTGGGGAAAAGAGCGGGAGCCAAAGTTCTGAATAGACACTGCCCATTTTCTTTCCACTCTTAACACTCCCAAGAGGCCAAGTGCATGACATCAAAAGTCAAGGTGGATTTCTGCTGGCCATGCTGGTCACCGCCAGTGCCTCCCACTCCCTTGATCCATTTCTTACCTCTTTCTGGTTCTGTCAGCCTTGTTGCTAATCTCTTGCCTCCTCATTTTGTTTGGCTGGTTACCCCAAGTCTTGGAGTGCTCTTACTCTGGTCCTACTCTCCCAAAAACTACATGTGGGGTCACATCTAATAATGCTTCTCTCTGTGAACCCCCAACATAGACATGGAGTCCCGTGCCCCGGGGATCCCACAGGCACTGCTATAGGCCTTCATGATCCTCTGACTTTGCAGAGAAGGAAATCAGACACCTGCGGGGGGAATAAGTAGGCCAACCTGCCTGGAATGCAACTTACTCTTGGGAATAGAAGGTAAACTGTGCATTCATTGAGTAATGGTGATGTAGGATGTGAATGGGATCCCTGAAAAGGGAACAACCATGTGTATACTTAGCAAAACAGTAATATATACATAAATACACATTCATGAACCAATATATATAAACATGTAGGAAATACATACATACATATATATACTTTCATGGATGCAATTTCATGAAATTGAAATTGCTCCCATGCTCACAGGACAATTTATATTTTCTTAAATATGCACATACTATATATGCATGTATACTATATTACATAATAAAATCATTAAAATATATGATTAGCCAGTTAGGTGTATGTGGTGTCTCTTAATGCTTGTCTCCTCTCTGCCACCTCCTTATTACAGAAATAGTCCCTCCTTTCTGATGACAAGGGTGAGCAGAAAATTCAGGCCAGTGATTGGCCAATCAAGTGATTGGTCAAAAGATGGACACATGGCTCAAGAGAAACCGTTTAGAACTCTTCCCAGATTTTATTGTTTTTCTGGGTAATGCTATGCTCTTTTCTTTGGTCTTAGAGCCATTGAGATGTGATTCTCTGGGTGGCAGTGGCTGTGTTCCCTGGAAAGAACAAGACCAAGGCCCTGAGAGAAGCAGAAATAGTTGCAGAGCTAAAGTGAGGGCCTGAACAAATGCTCTGGTGCTGAGACCAGCCATTCCTGAAGCCAGTCTGCCTTCCTCTGTGGTTTGGGCACATAAGCTAATAAATCCCTCCTTTTTACATGTGCTACTTTGAACTATGTTTTGGTCACTTGCAACCAGGGTCTTAGCTGATACATACATTATATGTTGTAGGTGTTTTGTAAGAACAACAACCAAACATTTTGAAACTCATCTTTAAACAAGGGGCTGCCTGCAGAATGAGAGGAGCTATTTCTCCAAATCCATACTTCATACCTGCTGGGAGGCTGTGCACGAGGAGACATGTCTGTCCATCCATTGGTCAGATCAAGTGTCCACAGAGATGCACACTGTGTATCTTCTTGCTCAGGGATATATATTTAAGAACCTAGCTTGTTCTTTTGAGGGAGTAAAGTGAAGGTCACAATGTCCCAAGGTCATCAGCCTGAAAAATGGCCAGACGAGACTGATTACTTACTGACTTTCTAGTCTTACTCAACTGATAAATCATATAGTTTTATTATAATTATTCAGATGAAATCTTCCCTATTGCTATGAGGCATCATCAGTCAAAATAGATTGATTTTCACTTTACAAATCACATTTGTTATTGATGAAAGATCCATTATTATCATAGTTTTCAATGTAGTAATTGGTTCCCTAGGAAGATACAGGGAATTTTATTCATCACAGAACCTTAGGTAGATAAATACCCATTTGCCAGCTGCCATGTTAACACACTTGAAAGGGGCCTCTCAGAAATTGAAATTTATTTGTGACAAGCAAAGAAAGACAAAACAGAGCACCCATGCATGAGCCCCTTGATTTGAGAGTTGAAAAAGATGACTGTACTACGGCCCCAATGATACGAGCTTGGGTTCACCTTTCCTCAAGTTCCAGCTAATAGTCAACAGAATGACTAGCACAAAACCATTTATCAAGTGGCAGTTAGTATTAACTATGAATATTAGTCAATCCCCAAATACTTAATACGTGCTTGTTCAGTTCCAGATCATGTGCTAGGGATCAGCAAGAAACCTCACTTTCCAGAAAAACTAAAATTGGGATTCACCAAGAAAGAGAATGAGAAAGACCCAGTTACAAGTGTCCTGGAACAATACCACCTAAAGGGCATTGACATTCAGCACCACAGGTTTATTCCACTGCTGTTAAGAGTAGAGAACATTCAAGTAATTTCATTAAAAAAATATATATATATATATATTTTTTTTATTTAAATTCAATGAATTAACATATAATCTATTATTGGTTGCAGACGTAGAGTTCTGTGGTTCATCAGCCTTATATAATACCCAGTGCTCATTACATCACGTGCACTCCTTAATGTCCACCCAGTTACTCCATCCCCCGTTCCCCTGCCCCACTCCCCTCCAACGACCTTCAGTTTTTTTCCTATAATCAAGAGTCTCTTATGGTTTGTCTTCCTCCTCTGACTCTGTCTTCTTTTATTTTTTCCTCTCTTCCCTTTCAATCCTCTGTTTTGTTTTTTAAATCCCACATACGAGTGAGATCACATTAACAATTGTACTGAATGTCTGGAAGATCATTTTTCACTAAGTAGATGGCATCAAGTCGTGATTTCTCTAGCCTAATGATTTTCCAGAGTAGGCTTACAAAGGCTTACTTACAAAAGAAAAATATTTATTAAAGAATTTTCATTTCTAAAGTAATTCTATAGCCCCTATATCAAATAGTCTCCTACAGGGAGATGGTGTATCTGGTTCATTAAGCAATCTGGCTTAAAGGAAAAATTTGAAGTATCTAATAAACAGATGATTGATATAAAAGAAAATGAAATTAAGAGTTCTGGCAATATCTGTCTAAGAGAACCCAACAGGCCTCTTGCTGTAACACCAGGTTCTGCTGGATAAAATAGGACACCTTATTTAATGCCCAGCTGACCTTGCCAGGAAGCAGGGAAATCTTTAGACACCCGGAAGTGAGAAGGAATGGAAAGAAGTAAGCATGAATGCTGACGGTGTGGTTTCCTGGGGTTTTATTAGACAATAAGAACCTACCCCTCCCTATTCCCCATTCCTCACAGGGCCCTAAAGCTGGGCTTTTACAAGCTCTCCCCTAGTGAGAGAAGAGGCTAGGGGAAAAACCTAAAAACTGGCACAGAGGGCAGATAAGGAGGCTTACTTTTATCTTTGGTCTTTGGATAACAAAAACTTATCTCTGGAAATTCAAAATGCTAGACCTCTACCCTGGTGGTCTTACAGTTTGAATTTTACTACTTGCATTTCTAGGAAACCTGCAAGATGAGAAATCAACCCCAAATTTGGTGCCCAGCTAGTGATAAACTGGGGCTAAAGAGACTACAACTCCTCTGGAGGGTGTTCCCACAACTCAGACACAAGGGAGTCTTCAAATGCACCATTAAATATGACAATACCCAAGGAAGCAGTCTGTTTATTGTGATTATTTGCATGCTTTGCTGTAGAAGATATCACTGTTGATTACCCTGTGTTTCCCTGTACTTAGTTGTGGTGTTTCATCGTATCCTGTGCGTCTGTTCTCTCATCCTCCTCAATGGAAGAATTAATTCCAAAATATACGTGGTTCAAGGCATTTGGGAGAAGGGATTGTAGACCTGTGTACTTAAGCACTTCACGTGCCTTTATTTCTTTTAGTCCGTACAGACTATATGCTGTTTTACTGATTTAATTAATAAGCACCCAAATTGGTGATTCTGTGCCGGTGACTTTAGTTGTCCTGTGAGGGAAAAGGCAGAGACTGAGATTGCACTGGCCAGCAGATTTCATTAAATGGTTTCATGAGGGTTCGTCAGTTTGGTCAGAAAGGTCATTGGCTCACACTTGCTGAATACACGGCATGCTGTGCCCCATGGTAGGCTCTGGAACTGTAAAGATAGAAACACTTTTTTTGTTGAAAAGTACAGAGCAATTATTCATAATGTTAGGTGGTGATAAGCGAGATGGAGTAGTATATGTGGAGGATGGTTTCACCTCTTGAAATGTAGACCGAGAAAGGTTTGGAGACAGTGGCTCAAGATATTAAGCATAGTGGTCTTTGTCTAGATGGTATTTTAGGTGAACCTTCTCTTAAACATGCTTTCCAGTTTTTCTACAATGAACGAGTAGTGTGTTTATTATTTAAAAAAATTACTAGAATTAAGCACTTTATTTTTAAAGCAATATCTATCTGAAACATTTCAGAGCTGTTTCCATCATCGACAAAAAATAGAATTTAAAATAGCTAAATAAATACTTGCTTGGAGTATCTTAAAAGTGAGTCTTCTCACACTCCTTACGTGTGGGTTGCTTATAGTGACTTCCTTCCAAAAAGTACAATATAGAAAGAGGAAAAAATAGTAATTTTATAGTAAGAAACCTGGCAAATACTACCTCAGCCAAGTGAACAAGGTCAACATCAATAGTGATAAATCATGTTGGTAGTATATACCCTTGGTGTGATGCCATGAAATGACATTTTGCTTCTATGTTTTTCTCCCAAACCCATAACTCCTGTGTACTCATGAGAAAAGCCCCAGACAAATATAAGTTGAGCACCATTCCCTCAAAAACAAGGGAAGTTTTAAGAAGCTGCCAAAGCCAAGAGGCTCCTAAGGAGACATGACTACTAACTGTAATATGGTATCCTGGTTGCATTCTTGGAACAGAATAAGGATATTAGGTCAAAACTAAGGAGATCTCAATAAAGTGTGGACCTTAGTTAATAATAACTTATCAATATTGGTTCATTGAGTATAATAAATGTATCCTAGTGTCAGATCATGATAAGAGGGCAAACTGGATATGGGGTATTTGGGAACTCTCTGTATTGTCTTCTCAATTTTTATGTGACTCTAATACTCTTCTAAAATAAGTTTATTTTTTAAAATGGCATTAGATTTTAGACCTGTGTATCTGGAAGCTTGGAATCGCCATTAACTGAGATGAAGAAGAACAGAACAGGTGCTTCAAAATAATTTGAAATCTATATGAGTCCAGCTCCACAGCAAGGGATTAGTATAATTCAAATGAATTGTGAACACAGCATTGTCTTAATTTTCTATGCTGAATACAATAAGTACTGTTGGAAAAAAGTGACTGTTCCAGAGGTAATTCCTGTAGTCCTCAGAAATCTTACAAAATTCAGATTCTTCCAAGATTCCTCCAAGAACACATTGGAAGCCAATCAGAGCTTTTAAATTCCTGGTAGTTGTCTTCATGCACTTAAGCAATTTCCTCTGTTGTTAATACAACCTGTTTTTTGGCAATGCAAATGATTTGTACAATTCCTAGAAAGATACAAGTAAATTATTTCTTGGTGGTTCTGTATGGTATTGCATTTTGCCAATAACTTTCTTTTTTTTTTTCATTTTTTAAAGATTTTATCATTTGTTTTAGAAAGGGAGAGAGTGTATGCAAACTGGGAGGGAGGGGGAGTGGGAAAGAATCTCAAGTCAGCTCTGCACTGAGTGCCAAGCTCCATATCACAACCCTAATATCATGACCTGAGCAGAAACAAGAGTCGGACACAACCGACTGAGCCACCTATGTTTCCCTTGCCAATAACTTTCTAATCAGGCTCAATAATGTTTATTGGGGGCAGCCCGGGTGGCTCAGCGGTTTGGCGCCTGCCTTCAGCCCAGGGCACGATCCTGGAGACCCAGGATCAAGTCCCATATCAGGCTCCCTGCGTGCAGCCTGCGTCTCCCTCTGCCTGTGTCTCTGCCTCTCTCTCTCTCTCTCTCCCTTTCTGTGTGTCTCATGAATTAAAAAAAAAAAAAAAAAAAAATCTTAAAAAAAATAAATAATGTTTATTGGATTGAGGACACATATATCTTTCCCAAAGCTCACATAACAGTAGTAATAATAATGATGATGATGATAAACCAACACGTACAGTGCTTGCTCTGTGCCAGACACCATTCAAAGTGCTTTACACGTACTGATTTATTTAAACCTCGTAATTCTAATAATTCGGTATTATTCTCATCCCATTTTGCAAATGAGGAAACAGAGGCTCTGAGAGGATAAGTAACTTGTCAAAGGTTTTCCATTGTCTGGAAGTGGAGTTGCTGGGATTTGTATCCTGGCTCCAGAGCCTCTGTTCTTCGCCACCACACATACTGCCTCTTATAATAAGAGCTAACATTTATATAGAGTAATCACATCTCTGCTGCAGAAAAGATGTTAACTTGAGGATGAGGATTTTTCTTCCTCAAAAAATGCCTCTTTCACATTTCTTATATATGCCAGAGGTAAGATAAATGCTCCTGAAGCACTGTAATAACTTCAAAATGTTCTGTATAGGTAATATCCCCCACGTTTCAGTATGTAGAAGGACTGTGCACCTATCATATATTGTTTTCTGGTCTTTGTTGTTTCTCCCAAAATCCTTGAGACAGAAGTAGTTTCATTTAAATATCTTCTTATGCCTTAGTTTTCTATTTAGTCTTTCTCGAAATGCAGACACAGTTACGTAGTTATGATTGTGCTATACATAAAGTTTGTGTATATTTTTTTACACTGCTAACCATTTATCACTACATTATTCTATAAATCCTTTTTCCCTTTGTTTTGGGAAGCCCATTATATATTTGTCTTGCATTTGTTTGTTGTACTGAACTCTCTCCTATAAGTCCCAGTCAAGTTTTAGAAGTTTCCCTTGGATTGTTTCCATTTGCAATCTCAGTGTTTTTAAATCATCTTTTTCTCACTTCTTTTCAATATTTTATTGCATGAACTAGAGTTTACCAACCAATGGTAAATAGTAGCGCCTAAAGAGATTTTTAAAAAGAGTGCTTCTACTGTTTGATCACTCAGTATCAAATTGACCTGACTTGATTGTCTTTGCTATATTAAGGAAGACTCCAATTGCTTCTAAAATTATTTTCTAAAATCCTATCTAATGTGTTGAATTTTGCCAAATGACTTTTTGGGCATCTATTGAAATGACTACGATTTTTCTCTTGAAACTTATCAAGATGGTGCTTTCTTGTTTTGAAACACCTTTACCAATTAATTTCTTTTTTCTTTTTTTCATAGTGTATGCATTAGTATGAATTCTTCAGAGAAACAGAACCAACGGGAAGTGTGTGTGTGTGTGTGTGTGTGTGTGTGTGTGTGTGTGTGTAGAGAGAGAGAGAGGGAGAGAGAGAGATTTGTTTTAAGGAATTGGCTCACATGTTTGTGGAGGCCTGGTGAGTCCGAAATATGATGGGGTAGCAGTCTTGAGTTGCAGTTTGAGTCTAGAGACAGTCTGCTGAGAGAATTCCTTTTCATTTGGAGGAGGTAAACCTTTGTTCTAGTAGACCTTCAACTGATTGGATAAGGCCCACCCACATTATGGAAGATAATCTGCTTTACTCAAAAATCCAGCTTAAATGTTAATCTCATCAAAAAAACAAGTTCACAGACACATCCAGAATAATGTTTCACCAAGCACCTAGCCATCAGGGCTCAGTAAGTTAACATATAAAATTCAGTATAACAGTATGTAAGGCTTTTAAGGAATCAATGCATTTAAAAATATCTGACAATGTGAATTCTGTTAAATTATTCTCCTGTGTTGTAGATGAGGAAATTGAGACTAAGCAAGGTTATGTGACTTGTTCCAAGTCACGCTTGCTCATGGTGGCAGGGCTGAGTCTTGAAATGTGGACTCCAGAGCACTAGGGTTAGTCATATGATGAAGAGCATCCAAGGTGTTGACATGTTATTCTCCACGCTGGCCCCCTGCTTCCTTTGTTCAGGGTTCAACTGCCTGCCTCTCTCATATACGACTTGATCTTGCTTGCTTTTGTTGTTTGGATGCCGAGGATGGGAGTGGAGATTTTTACTGACTGCTGTGAGCTGGTGTAAATTGATGATCTTGTAGACAAGTGAAGCTCTCCTGACTTTTTACTCTATTGTCCTGGTAGGCATCACAAACCACAACACCACCGTCTTTGCTATCTTGCTGATGAGCCGACCTCATGCTTCTTTCCTTACATTTTTCAAATGACACCGTGCTGTTTTGTAAGTTATTTAAGCCCCGTTTCAAAAGCAGTATGGTTGATAACCATGTTTCATCCCTGGCTGCATGGAGCCTTTTATTTTATTTATTTTATTTTATTTTTTTAATTTTTATTTATTCATGATAGGCACACAGAGAGAGAGAGAGAGGCAGAGACACAGGCAGAGGGAGAAGCAGGCTCCATGCACCGGGAGCCTGACGTGGGATTTGATCCTGGATCTCCAGGATCCCGCCCTGGGCCAAAGGCAGGCGCCAAACCGCTGCGCCACCCAGGGATCCCTGCACGGAGCCTTTTAACCCTGTGTTGTTGCAGTAACAGGAGCTTTCAGACAGGATGTGTTCGGGACAGACTTTCAGAGCGAAAATGTTGACGTTCCCAAATTAAAGAGCTCATGGTCTACGGTAATATCTTCTCTTGATTTAAAATTAGGTGGAAATTGGTATAGTTTGTCAGAAATCCACTGAGGATGAAAATGAGGCACAGTTTCAGGTGCTAAGCTATATGCCAGATAGCCCTTGTGTTTCTTTCTTGGACATCTACTTCAAAGAGGCAGATTTGTTTTTGATATCCGTGGGAGCATGAATATGAGCTGATCCCAGATGCCCTCATCATCTCCAGAATTATTTATTTGTTTGTTTGCTTATTTATTTATTTATTAAGTGCATGGGTCTGTGGTCAATGTGCTTATTTGTTTCTTGAAACCAGCATGATCATTATAATTCTCCTTTTCATTAAGGAAGCCACTCTCGGCCTGTTGTTATCACCTCTTAGGGGTTGGGAACGGAGTCACCTAACATGAGGTCATTCATCTCTTCAGCGAGTGGTGTGCCCGCGTTACAAATTCTTATGCTGACAAAAACACAGGAATCATGGCAATAGAATAATATTCACCACCTGAGCCACCTTGACATTTTCCTGCTAGTAGGAAGCTTTCTTTTTTCTCTTTTGCTTTTAACTCAGAAGAATGCATCCTAAATTCTGGTGGCTACATAATCATGCCCATGAACTTTCTCTTTTCAGGGCAACCTGCCCCCATAACTTTTTTTTTTTTTTTTTTCTGGAAGTGATGCTAAGTATGCAGAAAGTCAATTAGGAGATTTCACTTAGGATTCCTTTGCTTAACTGTTTCTCAAAGCCTATGTGGCATAACCACTAGAAAAAGATGTTAGGGGAAGAATAGCATATTCTATATTGGTCCTTCGAGTTCTCACCTTTGTGCCTTAGTTCAAACGGGAAGGCCTCTAACTGCCATCTCTGTGTGTGGAAAATCTACCCATCCCTCAAAGCCCTGTCCAAAGGCTGTTTCCTCCAGGGCCAATTTGCCTGATTCCCCTTAGAGGTCACAGCTCCTTCCTATGAACCCCCTCAGCACTTTCTGTTGTAACTAGTATTGACAAACACATGTATCATTCTTCTTGCCTTACAAAGCTTATGAACATGTTATCCCATTTAGTAAATAATCTTGTGTACGTGACGTAGTCTCTGTTTGAGTTAGAAACATTAAGCAAATGAAGCACGGAGAAGTTAAGTACTTTGTTAGGATGCCACATGGCTGGCCTCTGCCTTCTGACGTTAAATCTCTTCCTTCACTAGTTACATCCTTTTGGTCTCAAATTACTGTCATCATCCTAGCTAACCCTACAGAGCCCCTCTTTTCACCAGGCATTCTTCTGGGTGGTTATATGACGCAGAAATAAGACCTAACACCTCCTCGCCGGATCCTTAGTCTTCAAAGCCACCCTATGCGATAGATGTCATTATCATCCCACTCTTTGCAGATGACTACTCCAGGGGACAGATACTCAAGAGCAGATAACTGCAGGAAGTTTCTAGGAGCATCACAGTCTCCACATCACAAACGTGGTGTCTTGTCAGCGAGAATGCTGTGGAAACTCACAGTTGTCTGAGACCACATGTCAGCCCCCAAAGAAAGATTGTCCATCCCCTCTGAATTTCCATTCTTGCAGGAGTGCATTCCATAGACAGAATATAAATGCCATCAAGGACTGTAGTGATCCAGAAGTCTGGGAAATGTAGCTGTTCTTTATTCAGGCTTCTCTCTGCAGGGTAGGGGAAGAGCACAGAAGAAGGTAAACATAGATACTGAGCACTAGTAGACGATACCTAGCATAGCCATGAGGATGAAGATGTGAGGCTCTTGGCCATTCCTTCAGAAGAAGACCCTGCTAAGATGGTCATCAAAAGTTGTCATCAGATTTATAGTGGTTTCACCCGACCAGTGCGGGGGAGATGAACAACCACATACCTGTTGTAGAGAAGGGTTTCTGGTTAGTGAGTAGTGAGAGAGGAGTGGATGTTTTCTATGGCTTATGAGGAGAAGCTTCTTCTATCTTTAATGGAAAATTATTATTTTTTAAAGGATTTTATTTATTTATTCATGAGAGACATACAGAGAGAGGCAGAGACACAGGCAGAAGGAGAAGCAGGCTCCCTGCAGGGAGCATCATATGGGACTCGATCCCAGGACCCTGGGATCATGACCTGAACTAAGCCATGGAGCCACCCAGGCTCCTCCTTTAATGGAAATTAATTGGGCAAACAAATGCCAGAGGGCTATATTCAGATGTGTTCCTACCTGCAGTCACTCAGTGGATGTGCAACCATCCAAAGGCTTCTTTAATCTTTCAGCTAAGTGATGATCGAATAGAACCTTTGTTCCCTTTTCCCCCCCGCTCACATGCCTCCTTCATTAGTATTACTTCTTGTTCATAACAGTCATCTCCTATTGTTCTGCAACTTACGTATTTAAATGCTGGATAGATTCCTATCAATTCCTCCTCTCACCAGTTGTTTCACCAGTTGCTTGCAGGCTCCCACACTAGTAACTGTCTTTAGCATGAAAATGTCCCATCACCTCAGTTCCCCAGGAGCCCCAGCTGATTAGGGCAGGCTTTGCACTGATGAGTATGTGTCTCAGGGGGCCTTGTTTGAAGAAGTGTCAGAGAATCCTTTTATAGGGGAACAAATACAAATGCACAAGTAGATCATTTGTTTTACCAAAAAGGGTGGTAACTTAAGAATTACTAGCTAATAATCACCCTACTCGTCTGTGTACTGTGTCTTTTCCAATTAGTCCCTCTTTTTTAGGAAGAAGCCTGCCTAGAACATCTCATGGATTTTTCTCTCACAAATGTGCTTTCGTGAAGTTTCCTGGAAGATTGATTGGAACACAAGGATTTCAGTTCATGGCGTCCTGTTAATCAGCTCAGATTTGTTAAAGTCATTAGTGTTATAAATTTCCTTGTACTCACAATTTTCCTCACCTGGAGTTAATTCTGTGGCGGCACTTTAGTGTGGAAAGAGTACCTTCCACCAACTCAGTGTTTTTAACGGAGCTTCCTCGATTTAATAACAGTGGAGCTCCCCAGAAGGAAAACAAGGGATTTGGTTCAGATGTCTTGTGGGAACAGAACCCACCAGAATGTTCTGTGGGGTGTGGGGGGTACTCATCACTAATCTGCCAACAACTGGAGTCTGTATCCCATCAATTCCTCTTCACTGAAGCCGTGAGGTGTGGCGTACTTCTTTATCCAGTCATTTCTCTTTTTCTTGCTTCCTAATGCCTGAAGGAGACACAAGAACATTTGGGAAAGTTGGTACTCGGCAAATTGTAAGGTTGATTTTCCCACGTTGGTCCCCATAGTATTCAGATTGAGATAAGGTACTTAACTTCACTGGGCTCTGAGTTGCCTTCTATAGAACAGAGTCGATACCAATTCTTGGAAAGAAACAAGACCATGATGAGCCAGGCTTTCGCCATGTGTAGGCTCTGCTAAGTGTTTCAGGGCTCACGGCATTCTTGAGGTACCGGATAAGGTGGTTTCGAGGTTAGAGCCTGCCTTGTGAATCCATGTTGAGTCCTTAAGACCGCTGGGTCTACAGACTCTGACAGCTGCCCACCCCTGGGTTTATCTCTCTCTGCACCCTCCTCATGGTGCTCATGCTTTGGCCATGCTGAATCACGTTGACTCCCAAAATACACAGTATATTTCATAGCTTTCTGAATTTTCAAGTGCCTGCCCCTCCCCTCGTTTACCTGGTGAGCTATGCAGCTTCCAGACCTTTTCTGATAGCCTCCTCTCTCATGGTATGCTTGTCTTCCTTGTGCAGCCTCAACATATTTCTATCAGAGCCTCTATAAGCGTTTATTACCAGTACTTGTGTGCAGAGCTGACGTCTGTTCTATAACCGTATGCCACTTAGAGGTAGGATCCTCTTTATATCTTGAGTCCCTTTCATTTTCTTCCCACCGGTATTAGGGCCTCCACTCAGAGAGAAGCACATCTAAAAATATTTCATAATGTGTGAATTTCAGTGTAGTATTTATTTCAACCCGAACAGAAAAACAGATTGATTTTATCCAGAGATGTGATTCTCCTCAGACACAGCATATTCAATGGGTGGAAATGCTCAGCAAGATTTGTATTTTATAAAAATCACAGGAAGGAAGATCAGCGACTGGAAAGTATGAAGGCAGATTTGAGCTCAATACAAGTAATAACTTTCTGGACTTCAAAACTTCAAAGTTGGAAGGTGCTGCTGTCTTGTCAAATAATGGGGTCTCATGACTGGAAGTATTCATCCCAAGACTCACAGGGATGCTGTCAAATATATAGTCTTATGTTGTTTTGGAAATAGGTACTTGGCAGGATCCTTTCTGATCTTAAGAGTCTATTTTCATCTGTATAATTCAGTTTAAATATCATTAAGTTTTCATAATTTCCAATTATGGAGTTGATATCCATCAATTTATCTCAACCTTCATTACAATTTTTTTTATTAATCTAAGTCAATGAAACAATTATCTTCTGCCTCAATCCCCAGTGAATCCTCTCTGTCCTTGTTTATCTATGTTTCGTTTTGCTCCTTGTCTATAAATATGTGGTAAAAATCCTAAGACTTTTAAAAGATCTGGCAATTTAAATCAACCAATACTTGAATGATGGGCCAGATGCAATAGGACATCCAGAGAAGATATAAGGATGATTAGGGTAGCTAGCATTTATCGAGTGCTTGCTGGCATTTTACAAATATCAACACATTCGTTATTTGCCAGCAATACTATGTGGTGGGTAGTGTTTCCCCATTTTATAGATAAGAATCCTGGGACACAGGGAAGTTCATTAATTTGTCCAAGATCATAGAGCTACTAGATGGAAGAAACCCAGTAATCTGATCTAAAATCTGAACCTGTAACTTTAAGAATTATTTTTTAAATTAAAGATGTTACTTATTTATTCAAGAGACCCAGAGAGAGGGGCAGAGACACAGGCAGAGGGAGAAGCAGGCTCCCTGTGGGGAGCCCAATGAGGGACTCAATCCTGGAACCCCGGGATCATGTCCTGAGCCAGAGGCAGACACTCATCCACTGAGCCACCCAGGTGCCCCAAGCATTACTGACTCTTGATGAATAAATTTAATAAGAGATTATCTCTTACCTTCAAAGATGATTTCACTTGGTAGAATTACATGTGTTTACTATACACTGGACACGGGAGTCTTGCTTTTACTTATTCTGAAGATCTCTTCTTTGGAGTTTCTCTTGGTTTTTATCGCTTTATACTATTCTGGCATTGGCCAACCAAATCCGTGCTTATTTGGTCTGTACCACTTATGATTTTCTAAACTTGCTATCTAACTATATATATCTTTAGTCTGACCTCCAAGGAATGTGATTCTGTCTCCATGATCATGTGAATTATTCTCCCCTGAGACTTCTCCCTTTATATTTTGCTCTTGTGGGAACCACAGGGTTTGCAATAATCCAATGACAGACCGATTTCTTCTATCAGCACATCTTAGGCTTTGTAGAGTATAATTTAGAGAAGCCATTTTCAAATTTTAGCATTCACCTGAAGGATTAGGTAAAGCACCGTGCTGTGCCCCAGGCCCAGGGTCTCAGATTCAGTTGCTCTAAGGTCAGTTTCGAGAGTTTGCGTTTGGAACGTATCCTCAGGGAACGCTGCTGCTTCTGGTACTGGAACCCTCAGCTTTGAGATGTTAGGCTTTTTGGAGACTAGGTGGGGCACGATAGCATAGGTATGTTTAGGAGGCTTCACGTGTGATTCTAATGCACGCCGGGAGTTACACATAGTCACGGCATCGCTCTAGCTCTTTCAAAATGCTTGAGTCAATGCCATTCAGTCCTCTACCGACTTTCTTGGTTTGGCCCAAACACTCTCTGCATTTTTCACTCCTTGGGGACCTGTCTTGCACCTACTTGCTTCAGAAGGTCCTTGGGAGCAGAACTCTGCCTAATGCCTGTCTCAGTAAAGACCAAGCAAGTGACGAATCGAGGTTTTAAAATACCTCCTTTTCCCAGTTCTGTTCTCCAATTGCCACGCGTGACACAGCACGTGGTGGATGCTCCAGGAATGTGTGTTAGATGAACGACTATCTCTTACAGTAATAGCCTTTTTCCACCAGGCTAGGTTGACCGACCATCTATCTATCTCTAACCTGGCTGGAATAAGAACTTGCTTCTGATAACATTATTGGTTTTATTAACCCAAAAGAGCCATGTAAAATTGTTTTCCTCTTTTTTGCCTGCTGTTTTGCAGTTTTTCCAATTTGGGCTCAGCCAGCAGTGCCACAGCTGGATGGGCTGCATAGATGTTAATAAGGCCTCCAATTTCGGCGAAGGGTAAGAAGCAGGTCTGGAGGGCAGGGTCACACTCTCGGAAGTCGGCCTGACACGAGGCAGAGCTGAAGGTGCTGGAGCGCACTGAGCAGGCTGCAAGGAGGCGGCCGTTCCTGGCCGTGGGTTTCCTTGGAGCGCCGTTAGCTCACCGGGAAGAACACAGGTAGATTGCTTTGGTGTGAGGGAGGTGAGGCTGTGCTCAGTTATCTTGCATTTTTTGGCATCATTTCAACTACTTGTTGGAATAATGGAACTTTGATCTAAAACACGTTCCAAATAAATAAATAAATAAATAAATAAATAAATAAATAAATAAAATTAAACATGTTCCTTAGTATCTTATTTTCTTAGCATGGCCAGGCACGGAATATTTCCTGTTTTCCGTAATGATCGTCATGCAGCACCCTTGAATTTACTAGGTAAGTGAACCCCCAGGACGGTAGCGTAGAGAGCTCCAGTTCTACGCAGCTAGTGTGCCTGTGGTCTTCAGCATCCGTGATGGAATCTCTGCATGTTGGGCAGGGGACAACAGTCACGTTTTTATTTGCTCTCCATTAGAAATGCATGAGATAATCATTGGGATCTTAACCTCTACATAGGTGAGGAAACTAAGTCATTACCAGTGTCACTGATTTGTCCCAAATAAAACAGGGGCGAGTGGTGAGGTCCCGGACGACGTCTTGGGTTGTCGCACCTCTGGCTCAATGCCTGATATGTGACACTGCGCTGCCCGGGACCTTTCTGAGGAGGAGCTCTTCTTATGCCCACTTGTCTGATGAGAGAAAATATGAGGCAGGGGAGAGAAAGGTGACTTGGCCAAGGTCAAAGGGCAAGGCTATGCAGTGGTGCGGACAAGGGTGAGGATCTAAGCAGAAATGCACCCTCCCGGCCATACCCAGGGGATCCCGGGCCCCCCATCCCTCCCCTCCTCATCTGGCCCAGGCTGCTGCGTGTTTGTGAACAGCAGCTGCAATATCAAGTAGCCAGGGCTTCCTCCGATGAGCTGATGCGTCGCCAGAGTGGAAACGAGCGGGCCTCACTCGACAGGCCAGCAGAGGCATCTGCCTTTGCCTCGCAGCCCCAATTATTCAAATCTGCCCGCAGCTGGAGGAGTGACGGCCTGGGCAGAGGCCAGCCTCTGATCTCCAGACTCCGCTTGCCCCCAGATCGGTCCCCTCCTGTTGCTTAGGCAGAGCCGGGCTGAGGCCCCTGGACACCGTGCACAGTCACTCTGCAGTCCCCGAGCACCCTCTGGCTGCTGTGTCAGCAACTGGATGCTCGCCCGGGCTCTGCAGGACTCTGGAGTGTGGAGCCCGCTGGCCTGCAGGCAAGAGAGCTGCCAGATGTGCGTGCTAATAAATGGCAAGAGCTACTGTGCAATTATCGTGGTACAGAAATAAGTCGGGAAATTATCTCTCCCACTGGGTTTGGAATCCAGAGTAACCGAGGCAGCAAACTTCTCTTTGTGTGTGAAGTAGAACTAGTTACCGTGGCTTCCATCCAGGGCTGTGCTCCTCCTGGAATGAGGCCCGTTTCAGCAGTCTGCGGGGCAAGGGGCTTAAGAGCAGGTTGTCCAGCACAGGATACCTGCAGGCCACCAGCACTTGGGCGCTGGTTAGAAACGTGGCATCAGGAGCGCCTGAGTGGCTCAGTGGGTTGAGCGTCTGACTCTTGATTTCGGCTCAGATCAGATCATTAATCTCAGGGCCATGGGGTCGAGCTCCTTATCGGGCTCCTCGCAGCTGGGAGCCTGTTGGAGATTCTCTGTCTCCCCCTCCCTCTTCTCCTCTGCCCCCTGCACACACACACACATGCTCTCTCTCTCTCTCTCTCAAATAAATAAATAAATAAATAAATAAATAAATAAATAAATAAATCTTAAAAAAAAGAAGAAGAAATAAATGAGGAATCAGGGCCCATGCCAGACCTACTGAATCAAAATCTGAATTTTACTAAGATCTCCAGAGGTTTTGCTTGCAACGCAGCTTCTTTGTTTGAGAAGGTGTGACCCCAATGCTGTTGAGCCCGGGGAGAGCCTGAGGGGCCCGTGAGACCCTGGGGGGCTGTGACACTTCCTATGTAGTTTTGTAGCATGGCTTGGTCACATCGAACGGAGTGTTACCTCCAGTACTGAGGGCGCAGTGATATTAGCCCCGCTGTCCTTTCTGGCCCGTAGTGACATTTGCAGAGGCCTGCGTGAAGCGGTACGTGTCCAGACAAGGAATTACCGGTTGCATGAGATTTCTCCCAGAAGTCCTTGAGCTACGTGGCCCCCGCAGACCAGCCTCTTACCACAGTGCACCTTATCTTCAGAAAAGCCCAAGCGGTGCTGTGTGGGGGAGCTAATGGAGGAGCAGCATACTGAAAATGATGTTGTGGCTATTAACATTTTTATGGGTGGACTGCTTTGCAAAGCTGAGGGAAAGTATTATTCTTCCAGGATTAATATATTTAACAAAAAGTCTGCCAGGAGAGGAGGCTTTTGCTGATAAATATAATTCTGCTGTTGATTTATCTAGTAATGGAGACTTGAAATTACAGGAATCAATGTGTATGTGAAAGCCATTGTCATTTGGTTAATTATGTTTTGCCAGCAGTGTGGGGAAGCACTTTATACTCGGTGCAGCCAAATGTGTTCCAGCCAGAATCCTGCATTATAAGTGATGGGCCTAAGTGTAGACGAAGACAAAGACACCTATAATTCCAGACTCCTGGACGTGTGAGGCACCCGTCTCCCCTGGCACTGGGGCTGCGGCATTTTGAGCTGCTCCCTCTAGGGCAGTGGTTCTCAACTGAGGCGATTTGCTTTTACTCCCTCCCCCACCCATGGGACATTTATGAATATCTGGAGGCATTTTGGTTGTCATAACCAGGAGAGAGGAGGTTTGGGGAGAGGCCGGGGTGACACCGATGCTGAATGTCCTGCGGCGGATGGGACATCACTCACTCTCATCCCCAACAACGAAGTATCTGGCCCCAACCATAGTAGCACTGAGGTTGAGAAATTCTACTCCTTTGTCTCCGATTCTGACCCAGAGAATTGGGACCAACTTCATATCCTGTTTGTCAACAGATAAAGCGAGCGAGTCTCCGGGCATCGCGGTCGTCGAGGATTATCTGCCAGGATAGGCACCTAGGATGGAGTCAGGAGGAGATGCAGGAAGAGAGGCCGAATGGTCCCCAGGCCACGACCAGCTCTGTCATCGGTAGTGATGCTGTTAGCAGGTTGTCTCAGCTTTCCTCTTCCTCCTTTGTGATGAGGCAGCCACTGTTTGGAAAGCCCAACCGACCCCGTCGTCCCAGCGTTGCTATATACCGACAGAGTGACCCTGAATGCGGTGGGCAGAGCAATGGCCCCCAAAGACATCCCCATCCCAATTGCTGTGAATGTGTTACCTTCCCCGGCAAAGAGGACTTGCAGATGTGATGAGGTCAAGGATCTTGAGATGAGATTATCATGGATGACCTAAGTGGGCCCAGGGTGATCACCGGGATCCTTACAGGTGAAAGACACACAAGAGAGTCGGAGTCAGAGAGTCGAGGTTCTGTGCCGCAAGGTTTGAAGATGAAGTAAAGTTGGAAGATGGGCATGAGGCGAGGAAGGCAGGCCGTCCGCAGGAGCTGGAAAGGCAAGGCAGGGGATGCTCTCCTACAGCCTCCGGAAGGAGCGTGGCCCGGCGGATGCCTCCATGTTAGCCCGGGAAGCCCCGGCGTTTGGCCTCCTGATCTTTGTGACTGAAAGATAATGAGTTGGTGTTGTTTTAAGCCTCAGAGCTTGTGGTAATTTGTCATAGCGGCGACAGTAAGCTAAGTATGTTGAGTCACTTTCCTCTTGATGTCCTGCTGTGAAATAAGGCTTGATCCACTGGAGAACGGGCCTCATTCCAAAAATGAATAAATAACCTGGGCCTCACCCTTCCACAGTTACTAACCGATGACGTGTTACGTGCCAGGCAGTCTTCTGAGCGCTTGGGGTGGAGCAGCGAACCACACAGACCAACCACTGCTCCAACCTAGTGACAGGAGACCAATAAACAACCAAAAATATGTGGAGGCGTCAGACATAGTGAGGTGATAAGTGCCCTAAAGGGAAATTGAAGCAGGTAAAGAAGCCGGAGCCATGGCTGTTTCTTAGGAGACGTGCAGCGAAGGATTGGTGATAAGGTGACGTTCAGCAGAAGCCTCAAGGAAGTGAGGGAGACAGCCATGCAGGTGTCGGAGGGAAGATCGTTCTCGGCAGAGGGCAAGGCAAGAACACATGCCCTGGACACATGCTTGCTTCAGGGATTCAAAGGAAAGGGAAGGAGCCAGTGTGGGTGATGATGATAATTACCTCACAGGGCTGTTGTGAGGATTCCTGGCAAAGTATATGAAACCCCTTGGTGAACTTCAAAGCACTTTGCGAATATTACTTATTATCATTGCTATGGCCCGTCTGAATGTATGTGTGGGGCTGCCAAGGGACCCAGAGGGTGACCTTCGTTTTCTTTCTGGACGAAAGTAAGGAGGAAACAGCTTGTGGCCCAAAATTCTGGGAATTGTGCACAGAGGCCCAGGAAGAGGAGCATTTTCCCAGCATGGAGATGCTGGCGAGAGTATGTGTGCCCCTGAGATTGGCAAACCTTTATGGGGGGGGGGGGTGTGGACGGGGCCGATGGATGGGAGATCATTGCCACTGTGGCCAGCCTCACCTCTGATACCTTTCCACCGGGAGGATACTCCCCATGAGCCACCCGGGGCCTGGAAGCAGTCTACTTGTCTCTCATGAAGGCGCACAGCCACTCTGGGAAAGAGCTCGTTGAGGAATTTAGAGACCTTGAACCCTACCTGGCCAGGGACCAGCGAGAAGCACTTAGGATAGCTCCTGACAGCCCAGCCTTGCTGGCAACTAATCCCCCAGGAGGAATCAAGCTCTGCCAAAGGATGAAATTGAAATATTTGAAATATAATCTGCACACTTCTTTTTCCAAGGCAGGTGGTGATATGTTCTAGTTTTTATAAAAGGCTGAGAACATTAAAATGCTGACATGCTGCGCAAGGCTTTGGAAGTAAGACTCTCCTCGGCAACTATGGGGGGGACTGGAGGAGGCTCAGGGCGTGAAGCACCCAGAAGGTCCCCGGAGTCTAGAGACCTGCGTGCCTTCCCATTTACGTCTTAGGTTTAGGGGACTTTCCAGTGCATTTTGCATCTCTAATCTCATAATGACCACGGCAAGGTCATAGACGATGCCTGTGTATTTCATCCTTCTTTATGCTGAATAATCCACTTGTAGCTGAGAGGCATTTCCGTCATTATTTGATTATCCTGTTAGATTTTTTTCCCCCTAAATGAGTTTCTCTAAGCTGTCTTTCCCTACTTTTTGATAGATAAATGGGGCATCTTCAGAATTGAAGGATTAATGTGAGTGCTTTATCATCGGCGGAGGGAAGCTTTCTCTTCTGAGACACACAGTAGCAAAAGCAGAGTGGACATCTTCAGCCTTACCACTCTTCCCGTGAAAGAGCCTCATTTATAAAACTTAGGCCTCAAGATCAGTTTGCTCTGCGGTCTGGAGGGACCTTGAGAGGAGAGGTAAAGGAAGGCTAAGCAAGATGAGCAACTCCAAGTCGGAAGACATGAAAATAAAAAGAGGGGCAGGTCTGTGTGTGCTCTGAGTTCTGAGAGAGTCGAATCTGTATCCTCGAATGCTTGGGAAAACAGTCCAGACCGGACAGAAACCAGGCGTGCAGCCAGGATGAGCAGCGAGAGAAACTCCGAGGAACCGTGGCCTGTCAACTGCTGGTCTGCAGGCAGCTCCCCCTGTCCTCCAGGTCAGAACAAATGCCTACCTCGCTCCTCCTTTCTTCTCCTCCACATCGAAAGCGAGACCCTGTGGACTACAGAGAAGTGAGGACCAAACACATCCCTCTCGCTTTGAAGGGCTTGATATTCTTCGCCTTTTAGTTTCTGAAGGCCTCAAGAGTGTGCTAATGCCACGGAAGAGCAGGATTCCCTTGCATTATAGGCTCAATGTGCTGGTGAAAAGTAATGGCGAGGCAAGTTGGTACAGAGGAATTAAGGCAATCTGAGAATTGCTTCAAGTGGCGTACTCATTCATTTATTTCCCAAAGGGCTGCGGTACCTACTAGATGACGGGCACTGAGCTAAGCACCGGTCATGGGACAGGTGTGGGACAAGGCCTTGTCCTGGGCCTCCCGGAAGTCAGAATATAAATGGCAGCGGAGACAACATGCAAGGGAACAAATGTGCAGTTTGCTTGATAGGTTGCTGGGAGTGGTATGAAAGGCCAGGCATGATACCCGGGTAGAGGTCAGGGGCCGCAGGTACAGGATGACGGAAGCAACTTCCAGCAGTCAGGGACGGCCTTCCTGAGATGTCATCCAAGAAGGAGCCATTCCTGGTTTCTAGAGACCAGGAATGGAAACAGTGCTCACTCTGGCTACGCTGGGAAGACGGGAAGGCCTGTGCTTACAAAAGGGGCTTGTCATACCCTTTGATTTCACATGTATGTGGAGTTGAAGAAACAAAGCAGACTTAACTGTGGAGAACGAACTTGATGGTTCTCAGAGGGGAGGTGGTGAGTGGGTGGGTGGGTGAAGCAGGTGCTGGGGATTAGGAGTACGCTTAACGGGATGGGCACTGAGGAACGTATAGGATGGCTGCATTGCTCTCTTGTACTCCTTGAGCGAATAGAACATCATACATTAATTACACCTAAACTAAAAATAGAATTTCTTTTTTTAAAAGGGGATTTTTTTTTTATTTTATTTATTCATGAGAGACAGAGAGGCAGAGACACAGGCAGAGGGAGAAGCAGGCTCCATGCAGGGAGCCTGACGTGGGACTCGAAGGATCTCCAGGATCCTTCGCCCTGGGCTGAAGGCAGGCGCTCAACTGCTGAGCCACCCAGGCTGCCCTAAAAAGGGGATTTTGCTTTACAAAGTCACATGGTCTACCAGTAGCCTTTCAACATATGCTTCTAAGGAGACTACTGGGCCCCCCTTCCCAACCACCCCGCCTTCTGCTCTCTTTTCCCTTCGTACTCTTCCCCAGCATTATTTTTTCTCCCTAGCTATTACTAATATCTGACATACTTTCTAATTTACTGACCTGGTTTATTGTCTGTCTTCCCCACCAGAGTGGGAGCTCTATAAGGACCCGCATTTTGTCTGTTTTATTCATGACGACTGTGTCTCCAATGCCTAGAAGAATAACTAGGTGTTCAAAGAATACTGTTTCCACTACGCTGAGCTATTTCTTTTTGCCCCTAGAGAGGAGTATGGCATAGAAGAAAGATCAACAATTTTGAAAACTGCCAGATCTGGAATAATATGCTATGCTTCACAGGGTTGTTATGAGATTTGAATGAGAGAACGTACATAAAGAATGAGTGCCACGCTGGCATGTGAGAGCTGAACAAACACTGTTCTCTCACGGTTCCCCATCTCTCTTTCTCTCAGCATGCTCACCGAGGGGGAGAGCTACAAACCATGTGAAGTAGGAGAAGGTGATATCTAGTGTGTCTTCACTGCCTTGGTGGGGGTCCTCCTAGACTCCTCTGGCCTCTCTTCCAGCCTCCCTCCATCACACAGGGCACCCAGCTCTAGCCTTCCACCATGTCCCATCCAGTCCAACCTGTCTGTCTGGCCTGACCCTCGGGATCCTTGCCTCTGGGGTACAAGGAACAGATGGTGACTCATAGCCAGTTGGTGCTGAGCCCCTCGTGACCGTTGCTGTGCCAGGAGCAGGCCCGCCTCCCTTGCCGTGGATGGGTAAGAGCAGGCAAAGCCAGCAGACACCCTCACCCTCACTGTTGGCCTCTACCTGTCCCATTTCCATACTCACAAACCAACCTCAAGAAAATGAGGTTGTTGAATCCTTTTCCTCAAGGAAAGCAGGTGGATGCGAGAGGCATAGAGGGAGCACAGAGTATGAGGTAAGGGGTGAAGGAGGAGAAAGGGGATAAGAGAATGAATGGTAGAGCCAAGGAGAAAAGAGGCCATAGGTAACCAAGCCTGTTAGATGCTGACGACTCTCACACCCACAGAAAAGATGTTAACAGCAAGGTCTGTGAAAATCCTAGCAGGGAAGCATCTTTACCTTGGAATACTCTCTCTAAGGACAGAAGTAGTAACACAATCACATGTATTAAACACAACGCTACGAGTTTACCTACATTATCTCCTCTGCTGGATCCTTTCAAATGAAGGCAGATCCTAGCATCCAGAAGTCTTCAGTCATGCCCCATCCTACTCACAGTAAAACAGAAATCCACGTAGGACCACTCCTCAACCTCACCCCTTAGTCGGATCCACTTCCCACCCCCATCTCTGAAAGTATTTCCTCCCCCTCTCTCCCTTGCTCCTTCCATCCCATCAACATACGCCTCCTTGCTCTTCTCCACCCAACTCATTACCTGCCTTAGGGTCCTTGCACTGGATCTTATTTTCCCTAGAACAGTCTTCTTCCAGATGGCTTTCTGACTGTCTTCCTTGCTTCCTGTGGGGCTCTTCTTCCTTTACTGGCTAAGCAGATTTTCCCCTGACAACTCTCTATTGCCATCGCTTCCTTCTGCTCCCCATCCTCCTCACCTTGCTTTAATTTTTCCTATACTACTTGTCCTCACCTGGCATATAATATTATTTTAGTTGTTTCTCTTTTGACTCTAGACTATGAGTACAGGAACTGTGTCAGCTTTCTTGTTGATTCATGATAGATTCATGATTATTATGTTCTCGCAGTAACCCTAGAAGGTGGATAGCTGCCTTTTATCCTCTGTAGTGAAAAATAGAAGAATTGAGCTTACATCAGGTAAGTGAATTTTCCACCATCATCACAGATAGAAGGCCTAATTGAAAGCCAGGCTTCAAATAGACATCTGCAGGGGTATAGGGCCAATACCCTAACCACTATGCTAGCTGGTTCCCCAGGGGCTTCCCACACTGTAAGGACTCCTGTCCCAAGGGATGTTTTAGCACAGTACCTGGTTCATGGTAAGAGTTCAGTAAGCATTCAAGATATTACTATCATCATAATAATTATGGAGTTAACTTACCGTATATATGCGGAGAGGCTTTGTTTAAAATGTTCTCAAAAAAAAAAAATGTTCTCTGTTCGCACATTATTTTTTAAGAAAGAACATCTAAAATTTAGAAATAAGGCAAAAGATGACTGCATATCCTTTCACTGTCATACCAGAACATGTTTTCGTGAAGGTTGTCTGACTTTGTTGGACCACATAATTTTGTATGGCTTATTATTTACCATTGATTACAAACCAGACTCCCTAAAATTGATGTTAACGTGTATAAAACTAGTAAGATGCAAATCATTACTGTCCAATAGAGAAGCAAATGAGTTCTAAACAGCAGAGACGGTAACTCTAAATGTTCAGGTTTTATTGCTTTCTAAACCATTAGGCCATTTTGGATATATATATCTTAGAAATGTTATTTCGGCAATTTTCCCCATCCACCCCTCCATCTATCTATCTGCCTGTCTGCCTATCTACCTACCGACCTGTCTACCTATTTACTTACGCGTCACTTCCTTGTATTCTCTTTCAAATCAGCTTTGTTGTCTTGCTGATTCCTTCATTAATGATTTCAATATATTTTGACACATGCTTCTTATGTATTTGTATGACAATAATTATGGTTTTCATTTTGTCACATATATTCCAATAGAATAGCTACTAGAATAGAGCAGAATGTTATTATGGTATGATATGGTCTCCTAGTAAGGAATCGGTGTACCTAAGATTGAAATCCTGGTGTACCCTAATAACTATCTAGGTCCTATGCAGCCATCCGTGTTAAAATTGTCTACTTATGATAAGGTTTATCTTACTTTTGCTTAGTGGATACGAGAATACCATAATACCATCAAGTTCTTGCTCTGCCACTTATTAGCTCTGTGATTGTGATGAATAATTTTGTGTCAACTTAACTGGACCATGGGAGGGAAAAAAAAAAAAACTGGACCATGGGATATCCAGATGTTTGGTTTTATTTATTTAAATTTATTTAAATATTATTTCTTGTGTTTCTGGATGAGATCAACATTTGAATCAGTATATCTAGTAAAGCAAATTTGCCCTCTCCAGCGGAGGTGGGCCTCATCCAATCTGTTAAAGGCCTGAAGAGAATAAAAGCCTGAGTAGGGAAGAATTTTTTTCTATCTTCAAGCTAGAACATTGGTCTTCTCCTGCCTTTTGACTTGGTCTTGGACTGGAAGTTATACCATCAGCTGTCTGGGGTCTCTAGCTTATTAAATGTAGATTTTGGACTTCTCAATCTCCATAGTCGTGTGAGCCAATTCCTTATAATAAATCTATCTCTCCCTATATATCTATATGTAACAACCCAACAGAAACTATCTGTCTCTCCATATCCATCCATCCATCCAACCATCCATCCACTCACCCATCCATCTCTGTTTCTCCAGAAAACTCAGACTAAAATGGGGATATTGGACAGGTTGCTTAACCATACCAACAAAATGGGGCCATAGGAGTACATCTTATATCAGAAGGTACTTTTAGGAGTAAATGCAGTGATATATGTCAAGTGCTTAGTGTGATGTCTGGTTTGGTGTTTAACAAGTATTTGTTCTTATGACTTCTGTTTGATTTTCATTTTAGGAAGTTATGTAAAGGAAAAGAAACTTCACAAATCTATCAACAGATGTTAATTGTAATAATCTCTGCAAACTATAGCAGTATTTGTATCATAAGACAACGTTTTTCCTGGGCTTCCTAGAAGCTTATCAACCAGAAGCTCTGGAAACCAGTGTTTACCATGAAGGATATTGTATGCTTAGAGAGCCCTACAAATTAAAATAGCCCATTTTGAGTGCGTTTGAAAAATGGCCTCCGTTATTTATTTCCTGACTTTCTACACTGTGTTACAGATAGAGATAACTTATTATTTAGCACTGACTGTCTACTGTGTAGTTTTATTGTCTTGTATACTTTCTAACCCTATTGATTTACCCTGAAAGTCTAATTTAGTGTGAGAGACCACTTGTGATTTTTGTGCAATTCAGAATGTGGAAGTATCTTTCCCAGCAACCTGTACATTCTGATTTCCTTTGCACATGAGAGTTGATGTGGAAAAGGCAGCTGAGCAGAGGTTGGCAACCTTTCAGAAGTGCTACGTCGAGTGTCCACTTATTCGCTCTAATTTAAGGGTTTCCATGCCAGGAAGAACCTCCTCTCTTCCAAACCACTGGAGACTGAGAACTTCCAAGGCAGAGTGAGGCTAGACAAATTGAAATTATCATTTAATGATAGATTTTCTCTTTCTTTTTTCTTTCCTGGGAAACAAGAACTTTGCAAAACCAGATGCCAATTTTATGCAATCCAGGCAGAAATGGTCATATATGTGATAAAGTGGTGGGTGGACAAGATTGGAGTTCTGAAATTGAAGTTTTTCATGCAGTATTTGTTCTCATATGCAAGCACAATGAGAGACACACATTCTGCATTCATTTGATAATCCATTCAATCAGTAATGAGCCCCTGACTTTACATATACAATACTTAATTTGTTTTTGAAGAATAAATAAAAGATTGTATTTAACATACCCAACACAGTGCCTGGCTCATAGTAAGTATTTTGTAACAAGAACCATTAGTTTTAATCTTCTCTTTAAATATTTTACAAAAGTAATAATGTACATAGTAAAGAATCTAATAGTGCAGAAGAGCTCACATAAAAAGCAGCAATTCCCCACGCTGCTTCTGTTCTTTCCCAGTCATAGTCTCCAGAGCCTTGACTTTTAAACCGATTCAGCTTTTCCAATAGTTGCCTAAATAGCATTAAATAATCCAGGCACCGGGGTGATGCATCCTCCATGTACTCTCACGGGGACAGCGGAGATTCGCCTTCATCAAGGCAAAGTTCCCTCTTACCCTAATTCAAGTGGAGGTCTTACAAGTGCCCACAATTGTTGAAGGCATGACCTGTTGTCCAGGGGGATGCATTTAGGTGGGGGAGTCCACAGTTGGGGAGCTTATCTTTCAGATCTGTGTGTACCTCTGTCTGGACCTCGATGGGAGTAACTTCCCCTTCAGTCTCGCCAGGATGCCTTCCTTTCCCTTTACTGGGTTGGCCCTTCCCTTCTCTCACATTTTCTCCAAGTCCAACCTCATTCAGTCTCTGCAAGAAGAAAAACTCTGTAAACCTTTTAGTCTGGCTCTTAGAATCTCTGTTTTCCTCGTGGTATAGCCTGGGGGTAAGTGTGGAAGCTCTTAGGGGTACAAAGGAGGCAACTAATTGGAGGGAAATGCACGGGGCACAAGTAGATTAACATTTTGAGATAGAACCATCCTGCCCTTTCCTTATTTTACTGTTCTTTGATTTATCAACATTAGACATGATCTATTTTTCCCATCTATAAAGAGGGAAAATTTAGTTCATTCTTTTTCCCTACTTTTTTTCTCTTTCCCATCCCAAAGTCTAAGGGTTATGTTAGTATTTTGCATCTTCTGTTTTCTTTTTCATTTTATTTTATTTTACTATTTTTTAAAGATTTTTAATTTATTTATTCATGAGAGACACACACACACACACACAGAGAGAGAGAGAGAGAGAGGCAGAGGGAGAAGCAGGCTCCCTGCAGGGAGCCCGAAGTGGGACTCGATCCCGGGTCTCTGGGACCACGTCCTGGGCTAAAGGCAGACGCTCAACTGCTGAGCCACTCAGGTGTCCCTTCATTTTGAACAATATATTATTTTTTTGTTCCATCATCTTTAGGCAGCCTCTCTTGTCTATCCACCAAGGTAAGCGTGCATGCCCTACTCTTCTTTCCTCTTTTGCCTTGTTGAGGTTGCTAGTGTTCTGTTCCAGAATCACATTTAAAATTTCCAAGTTTTTATAGTTTGATTATAAAAGTTGAAGAGCAATACAGAATTTATGTCCTAGTGTTAATTAGCATAATTTGAAAATGGACTGTATATTGGAAAATGCTGTCTTGCTATTAAATTTCCTCAATTTGGCAATTCCATTTTGCTTACAGAGAGACTATCATTATACTTACAACATACATGCCGAGAGACCACAGCATGCTCCCACAGAGGTCTGCAAAACAGCACACAGGAGATTTGGAGGACCTTGAGGTCTACAATGTATTTTCAAATAGTTTAGCAAAAAATAGGTGTATATAGAAAGATCGATGGAGAGAGAGCTAAGGTAAATGTGGCAAGATGTTAACAGCTGGTGGTTCTATGTGCAGGGGATATACATGTTTCAGTATATGTACTGTAACTTAACTGTTAACTTTTCTGTTGGTTTAAATTCTAAAAAAAAAATTAAGAAAAAAAAAGTCCATTTCAAAGTCTAGAATTTTGAACAAGTTTAAAACAGATGAATATAACCATGCTTATATCTCCCTCCCAAGATTTACCAAGGACTGAATTCAAAATGGACTGTTTAAGCTTCAGTTACTTTAAGGTATAACTACGAGAGAGTTAGTAATTTTAAGAAGAAAACATGAAAAGGTCCATTGAGTGACACATTTTAGAAGCATTAATTTGAATCAGATTTCTTCTGCTCAAGTGCAATTAATAGTCTAACAAAAGAATCATCAGTAAGATGGGTAAACGTGTGAATCATGTCTTAGATTTTTAAACTAAGACAGGTTGAAAATAAACACATTTCCCAGCTTCTTAGATAAGCTTTCTATTATACCAACTCTGTGGCATGGATTAAAATGATGATAGTGGATTAAAAGTATTGTTTTATCTCACCTAAAATGGGAAACATTAGTGTCATGAAGCCGTTTAGTACTTACAGTATTATAAGGCTGGCAGTTGTGAGGCAAACCCTGAGCTACTGAGGTTTTCCTGAGCATTATTATTCTGATACATGATCATACTATTTTAAACACCACATCTCAATTTTCTGACAAATTTTTTACTTTTATAGTTCTAAGAATTTGCAGCATCACATTCTTCTCTAATTCCTTGCTTATGTGACTAAGAAAAGTGTTAAATTTGAGAGTCCAGAGTGTAATGTAGTGTTGAGAAGTAAGGTGGATTTTGTTCTGGATCATGCATACTAATCAGTTTGTGAAGAGAGATTAATTTGCTATGACTTCTTTTGCATGTGCATGCCTATATGCATATGTGAGATTGGTTAGCTATTCACTATTGCTATAGTTTTCTTTTTTGTGTATTGATTTTGTCCAGTTTGGGTCATTAAGCATATATTAGCTTTATAAGATGAGTTACATAACTTTCTTTTTGTTCAACTTGAGAACAGATTATGTAGCATATTCTTATGTGTCTTTGGAAGGTTTCAAATAATTGTTTTCTAAGGAAATGCATATTGTAAGTTTCTTTTGAGACATATTTCATTGTTAACATTTTCATTTTCTTTCCTGATTCTCTATAGCTTTATTTTTTTAAGTTTTAATTTTAATCCAGTTAGTCAACATAGTGTGATATTAGTTTCAGGCGTACAATATAGTGATCCAGCACTTCAATACAACACTCAGTGCTCTTCACAACAAGTGCCCTCCTTAAGCCTCATCACCTATTTAACCCATCCCTCCACCAGCCTCCCCTCTGGTAACCATCAGATTGTTCCCTATAGTTAAGAATGTGTTTCTTGGTTTGTCTCTCTCTCTTTTTTCCCCTTTGCTCATTTGTTTTGTTTCTTAAATTCTACATATGAGTAAAATATATGGTATTTGTCTTTCTCTGTCTGACTTATTTCACTTAGCATAATACCCTCTAATTCCATCCATGTCATTGCAAATGGCAAGATTTCATTCTTTTTGATGGCCAAGCCATATTCCTGTGTGTATGCATATATATATATATATGCATATACATATATGTAGATAGATAGATAGATAGATAGATAGATAGATAGATAGATGTAGTATGTATGTGTATACACCACATCTTCTTTATCCATTCATCAATCAATGAATACTTGGTCCATTTCCATAACTTGGCTATTGTAGATAATGCTGCTATAAACATCAGCATGCACATATCCCTTTGAGTTAGTATTTTTGTATTCTTCGGATAAATAATCAGCAGTAAGATTGCTGATCACAGAGGAGTTCTATTTTTACTCTTTTGAGGAACCTCCATACTGTTTTCCATGGTGGCTACACTAGTTCACATTCCCACCAACAGTACACTAATGTCTTTTTTCTCCACATCCTTGCCAATACCTGTTTTTTGTTGTGTTTTTCATTTTAGCCATTCTGACAGGTATAAGGTGATATCTCATTGTAATTTTGATTTACATTTCCCTAATGATGAGTGATGATTAGCATCTCCTCATATGTCTGTTGGCCATCTAGATGCCCTCTTTGGAGAAATGTCTGTTCATGTTTTCTGCCCATCTTTAAATTGGATTGTTTTTTGGTGTGTGTGTTGAGTTTTAGAAGTTCTTTATGTATTTTGTATACTAGCCCTTTATTTATTGTGTCATTTGCAAATATCTTCTCCCATTCCATAGGTTGCCTTTTAGTTTTGTTGATTGTTTCCTTCACTGTGTAGAATCTTTTTATTTTGATGAAGTACTAATAGAAAACCCAGAAATAAACCCACAACTATATAGTCAACGAATCTTCAACAAAGTGGGAAAGAATATCCGATGGGGAAAGGACAATCTGTTCAACAAATGATGTTGGGAAAACTGGACAGCAACATGAAAAAGAAAAAAATTAGACTACTTTCTTACACCAGACACAAAAATAAATTCAAAATGGATTAAAGACCTAAATATGAGACCTGAAATTGTAAAAATCCTTTAAGAGAGCACAGACAGTAACCTCTTTGAAATTGGCCATAGCAACTTTTTTCTAGATCTGTCTCCCAAGGCAAGGGAAACAAGCAAAAATACAATGTTTTAAAATCCTTGGTCCATTTAAAAAATTTATATTCTCCCAGAAAATTCTCTTTTTGCATAGATTTTCAAATTTCTAAGTATAAAGTATATGTAGTGTTCTATGATACATTTTAAATCATTGTATCTGTGTGTTTATATCCTTTTTGACTTCTAATTTGCTTTGTGTTTTCTGTTTTCTTAGATTTTCCATATTTGACCATTTTGCTCATTTTTTACAAACTAACTCTTATTTGTCCATTTTAGAGTTAATTTATTGTCAATTTTATCTTTATGTTTTTTTCTGAGTTTTATAATGGGTTGGAGGGTCACACATCCTAGTTTGTCTGGGACATTTTGGTGTATGCCTATTGTCCCATTATAATACCAACGCACCCTCTTTCCTCTCAAAAATGTATCAGTTGGGTAATAAATTATAATGATAAATCTAACGATGGGTGAATTATACAATTTCCCCTAAATGCATCTTTAACCACAGCCCATAATCAGAATGTGAGTATCCTCAACCGGAGTGATGTTGCATTCACAGGGGGATGAAAATTGATTCGCGGGTGAGGCAAAAGTTCTTTGATATTTTAATGGTTTGGGGCCACTTAAAGGGGTACATTACGTAGAATAGATATACAGTCTCTCCGTGTTGTTAAAATTTCACAGGAGTGGCAGTGCAATTAGGAAACAAGCTCCTTGAAGGTGTAATGATGAAATAAAGATGGAGAAACACTATTAGACTACTGTTTGAATACTGCCATTCATTGTTTTGTTACTTTTTTTTTTTTTTTTTTTTTTTGCTTAATAGTTATTCAGGTATTTTAGAATTTGAAAATTGTAGTTCTGTTTAAACAATAGGTTATTGTTTCAACACTGAGACGCCCTTGTGGACATTTGTGACGGCGTTGTCATCACAGTTGTCTCGTTCATGTCCTTGGCTAACTTCACCTCTCAACCACCTTTGACCCTGCTGACTACTGTTTTCTTACAGCCTGAATATTACCAGCCTCATAGGAGTCGGTAAACTGACAGTGAATTGATCAGAAATGGGTGCAACTCTTGGCTTCCCTCTTCCTTACTGGCCGTTTTCAGACTTGTTTGATTGCTTTGTCACCTCCAGCTGACTTCTAATTGCCAGAGTGCAAAGAGCTTGAGCCTGGGTCCTCTTTTCTTCCCTGTATCTTATTCCTCCATGATCTTATCCGATTCCATTGCTTTAAATCCTCTTATATAAATTTATGCCTCCAGCCTGGGTGACTACCATGAGTTTCTAACTTAAGTAACCCATTGCCTGCTTGACACTTCATGTGGTTGTGTAAGAGTCATCCCAATTCTGTACATGTTCAAAATAGAGTTTTCTCTTCACACTTAGGTTTTATTTCTCCTCATCCCTGTAAGTGACAATGACATCCATTCAGTTTCTCAAGCCAAAAACCTAAGAGGCATCCTAAGAATTAACCACCTGCCTTCCTCCACATGCCATCCTTCAGCAGTGGTATCTCCAAACCTGTCCGCTTCTCTCGAATTTCCCTGTTACTCTCTAACGCAAGACACCACTGACTTTCACCCAGACTGGTCTCCTGTCTCCACTCTCCTCCTCCAGCCTCCACCACACCCACCCATCCTCCAGAGCTGCCAAAAGGACTTTTTAAAAATATAGATCAGACTACTTGGCTCCCCTCCTGAAAATCTCTATTGGCCTTTAATCGCAGTCGGAATAAATGCCAAGCTCCTTATTGTGGCCAGTAAGGAACCTTGCCCACATCCTCCCTCCAGCCACACTGGCCTCCCTCTGATCCCAGAATGTGCCTCCCAGGTTTCTGCCATGGAATTGCTTGCTGTTTCTTCTACCTCGCTACTCTTCAGTTTCCAGTCTTCATGTAGTTGGTCACTGGTTTCTGAAAAATCTCAACTCACTTGTCACTTCCTCAGAGAGGCTTTCCTTTCTGGCACCATAATTCAAACTGGCCTTTCTCCAATAGCTATGAGGTTATCATGTCCAGTTTTACTCCGTTTTGTTTTTGTTTTTGTTTTGAACCAGATTGACTATTGCAGAAATTTGGCCACAGTTCCAACGGGGTGGCCCCATCTGATTTTGAGCTGGGGTTTCCTGCCCAGGGGCAGGTGAGGTAGTAAAGAGTAGAAGGAGAGAGGGCTTCCAGGTGTAGGCTTCAGTGCTGTTGCGTTGATGCTGGAGGCCAGACGGCAGGTGAGGCCTGTCACTTCAGGCTCTGCATTCAGGCCTTCACCATACCTTCATCCATTGCCATGGAGAAACCCTTAAGCCAAGCAATTGCAAAGAGTGGCAACAAAGAATCATGTTGTAATAAATTTCTCACCTCCCCAAAGGCCCCATGGGAGCTGCACTTTGCCTTCCTTGTTGTGGGCTCGTACCCACTTGCCAGTCACAGTGACATTGACACTCAGACAGACTTGGACCCCTTTGGACTTCACAGCCTCTGCTACTCCACAAACCCTAGCAAGTGGGTGTGGCCCTGCCAGGTTCATTTTCCCTTTATGCAGCACCCACATCAGAAGGCATCTCCCATCTTGATGGCACTGGTGGCTGCAAAGGCACTGCTGAAACTACTCTATCCTTCTCTTTCTTCCAGTAGCCATCCTGCTTCTGCTGCTATCACTGCCACAGACTCATAGTAGCTGCCAGGATTAGCATCCTGTCCCATCCTGGTCACCTTTGCCACCTCCCTGGGCTTCCCTTGTCTGGCCCTGAGGCTTTGACTAGCCTACCTTCCCTGTGGGCCATCCCTTGTCCTCTACAGGGGTGTTAGAGTTGCTCTTTTTTTTAAAAAAAAAAAAAGATTTTATTTATATATTCATGGAAGACACAGAGAGAGAGACAGAGAGACAGAGACACAGGCAGAGGGAGAAGCAGGCTCCCTGTAAGGAGCCTGACGTGGGACTCGATCCTGGGTCTCCAGGATCACATCCTGGGTTGAAGGCAGCGCTAAACGCTGAGCCACCCAGGTTGCCCCTAGAGTTGATCTTATTTTGGGATATGGCTCTTTCTTTCTTGTTGCTGCTCCACTGCTATCTTGTCAGCTCCAGAAAAGAAAGGACCTTGTTCTCCATTCACAGTGCATCCTCAATAGCAAGAGCCATAACATGTCCTACGTTAGGTATTTGAGTGCGTATCTTACATAATAGACTTTTGACTGAATTCTCGTAGATCCAAATGATGACCCTTAAATCATTAAATGCTATGAGTATGCTGTATTCAGAACTTTTTGTTGATTGGTTGGTTGGTTGGTTTTAAAATCAAATCCGCCTTTATGTTTTGAAAATGTTATGAGGGGGACCTGAGTGGCTCAGTTGATTAAGCACCTGACCCCTGGTTTCAGCTCAGGTCATGATCTCATGGCGGTGAGATCAGCCCTGCATGGGATTCGGTGTGGAGTCTGCTTCTGATTCTGTCTCCCGCCCCCTCTGTACCACCCCCCCCACCCCAGCACACGTGCTTTGTCTCCTCTAAAATAAATAAATAATTTAAAAAAGAGAAAATGTTATGGAATATGATAAGGTATGTGCCTATGCAAATGAATATATAGGGAAGCAGTTCCTGTTTTATCCTTTCAAATGACTAGTTATGCTTTGCCACTATCGCTCAAGAAAGTCTATGAATATTGGTTTGGGGAATGTAACCAGTACTGAGAATTTTACATTTATCTGTATTTGGCTATCAAATTGGTTATCTACCCCTTGCATTCTGCTGTTTTTCTTTTCTATTATGGTCCCTTAAAACAAAACAAAGAAAAACAAAACAAAACTGTTTTGATAAGCTCTTACTGAGATAGGAAAGGAACTTTTAAAAGGAAGAAAATACTGAATGTTTTGAAATAATTTTTGGATACTTAGGTAGACTATATTGGTTAAACAGAATTTAAGGAATATCTATGAATTCAATTTAATTTAATATACTTAGCATCTCATCAGAGTGATTAGAACTGCCTACACTTTGGTTGTTTCCTAAATAATCAAATGGATTCTTTTTTTTTTTTTTAACTCAAAATGAATTGGATTGATATAAAATCTCCCCCCATTAATTCTTGCATTAGAGATGAATACTGCCAGGATTTCTTTTAAAAAAAAAATGACCCATGAGCTTATTGCCAAGCAGCTTAGAACAGTGATAGTTTTTTTTTAAAAGAAGTCTTGTATTTATTTTCTCTAGTTGGAGAATAATATACATTGCAAAGAAATAAAATAGAAATTATATGTATTCCAAAGAAAATTTCCATTTTAGTATATTTTCTTTCGGTCCTTTTTCTGATATATAATCTTTCTCTCTTCCACTTTGAGATATGCATTGTGATTTCCCTTTGTGATAAAGAGGATAAATCTGCTGGCTCATTTCCCTTTATAGACTGCCACCTTCTCCACAAACCAAGAAAAAGCGGATTCCGGATTTCGCTTGGTTTGCAGCAATTTATGCTGGAAGAATTATAAAATGTAGAATCTGTAATCCTGAATTTGGCCAACTCTGTATCAGAAAAAATAACTTCCACCACAGCCAGACAGGAACTTTACGTATCATTCAGAGAGCCAATGCTTTTGATACATATTTTATGATCACAGCTGAGGCTTTTCCAAGCTCAGAGTGCCATATCATTCATTCACTCTTTAAAACTACAAGATTATTTTTGGCTCTTTGTGTTGGCACGTAAGACTTCCCATTACTGATCTGCATGAACCATTTATCAAGTCAAGGGTTTAATCTATCAAAGTCAGAATTCCTTTGTTCTGCTTCTCTCTGTCTCGCCTTCCCATATGGTACTATCTTGTATGTGTATACTGTTGGCTTAAAGAAGGTTATTTGAATGCGAGGATTTATCATATTTCTCTGCTTTTTCAAAATAATATATTACAGAGTAAAGTGATGTTTTATAGGGAATTATAATTATACTGTTAATCAGTTTTTAGAACATTAATCTCCAAACCTGTTCCTTCACTAGTATTCCTGATTCTGTCCTTGCCAGTAACCCCTACTTTTCCTGCTTATTCAGCCTGAAAATCTGAATTATCTTTGATCCCTTTCTCTCCTCTTTCCTAAGCATTTACAGAATTGTCAAATCCTTTAGATTCTATCTCCTGGATATGTCTTGAGTCTACCCTTCATCACCTTTGTTTACTGGACTCTTGATGCTGTCCATTGTCTTCTAAGAAGCAAGACGAGTTTGTTCAGGGTGCTTTTGTTGGGATCCAGATATAAAGACCAAAATAAAGCAGTTCAATCAGTAACACTGAGTGCCTGGTTTGTGCCAAACCCTGTTTGTACTCCAGAGATCCAGAAGTGAACAATAGAGTAAGGGGATTTTTGGCCTCATGGAGCTTACATTCTAGTAGGGGAATGGAGGAGAGTGACCCCAAAATTAAATAAATAAATAAATAAATAAATAAATAAATAAATAAATAACAGAAGTAACATAATCTGAGTATGTTGGATGTTGTTAAGTGCTATGAAGAAAAAGTAAGGCAACGAAGGGACATAGGGAGAGCTGAGATGGACAGGGAAGGTATAGGTAGATATAGAGCAGGTCATGGAGATGATAATGAAAATTAATTAAAACTTGAGCAGTATCATGAACAAAAGGAATACCGAAAAAGGCATCCTAATTCTATAAACTATAATTGAATCTCCTGGTAGTGTTGCCAAATCATAGCGATAATCTACGCCTGAGCATAATGCAATGAGAGCTATTATAAGAGCCACCAAGCTCTTCTCTCTCTCTCTCTCTCTCTGAGCATCCCTGTCCCAGGTCACTACTTTTGGTGAAATCTTATGGAGATCTAAATATAATTGTATGGAAGGAAGGAAGGAAGGAAGGAAGGAAGGAAGGAAGGAAGGAAGGCAGGCAATAGGGCAATATGGAAAGAAGGGAGGAAGAAAGGAAGGGAAGAAAAAAAAGAAGGGAGGAATTGTGCACAGGGTACCCAAGATGGCACTTCCAGGAGCCAGAATGAGACATAAATGGGGGGAATTCTGGGTGCTTAGCAGCTGAGCATCTGCCTTCAGTTCAGGGCATGATCCTGGAATACCAGAATCGAATCCCACATCGGGCTCCCTATGGGAGGCCTGCTTCTCCCTCTGCCTGTGTCTCCGCTTCTCTCTCTTTATGTCTCATGAATATACAAAAATCTTAAAATTTTTAGAAAAGAGATATAAATGGGAATAGTGAATAATATTTAGCAAATTCTTACTGCCAATAGGAAAAAAGTCTAAAATCTTTAGTGTAATATTCACGGCCCTCCACCATCTAGTCTTCCAACATTTTTCCTTCACACTCCCAACACCAGCCTTCTGATTTCTTTTCTTGCTGCCTTTATTTTATTTTATTTTGTTATTTTATTTCTAGCTGGAAGGTTTTTCTCTACAATCTCTTTGATGCCTACATTCTATCCACTCTACTGGACTCAGCTCAGATGTGTCCTTCTCCAGAAAAACTTAATGGAAATAATCACCTCCTCTTCTGAATGTTAATAATAAACTCCATTTTGGTGCTTTGGTATTTACTTATGTCTCAGTGTCCCTCCACATTTCTGTTAAAGCTCTTTGAGAGTAAGCTTCTAGGGAGAAGGACAGTTCCAAGAGATAAAACATGAGATAAATTAGGGTACAGGTTATAGTTTAGTAAACCATGTTAAGACATGTTAGGCTTTATCATGGGGGCGGTACAGAGCCATTAGATCATTTGAAAAGGAAATGATAGGATCTCATATTTTGTAAGTGTTTTGGGTTGAGTTGCATCCCCCCTTTCCTTCGCTGAAATCCTAACCCCAGTACTTTAGAATGACACCTTATTTGGAAATAGGATCTTTGTAATTAGTTAAGATGAGATAATCCTGATGTAGGATGAGTCCCTACTTTAGTATGACTTGTGTCCTTATTCTAAAATATGCTGTGTAAAGAGAAAAACATGCTCACAGAATGTCATGTGAAAATTGGAGTTGTGTTGTCATGGCCAAGGAGCTATCAGAAGTTAGGGGAGAGGCTTGGAGCAGATCCTCTGCTAGTATCTGCAGAGGGAGCTGGGCTTGATAACCACCCTGAGATCGACATGAAGATCTGAGACTCCCAGCCTCCAGCACTGTAAGACAGGACATTTCTGGTGTTTAAGCGCCTCGGTGTGTGGTGCTTTGTTATAGCAGACTGAGCAAATTCACGTAGTAAGGCCCAGCCTGGCTGCAGTGTGGAGAATGGTTCAGAAATGCACAAAACTGGGTCCCGGGAGGTGATTTAGGGCTATTAAAATAAGAGAGGATAGTGACTTTGGGAAAGATGAGTGAGCTAAACTGAAAGTAGAATCAGCTAGGATGGGTGAATGGTTAGACTTGGAGAGGTGAGAGGAGGAGGATAGGCCTGAGCAATGATAGAGGATTTCAAGTCCCATTCATTGGCTGGTGATTCCCAAATACACATCTTTTAGCTGGAACTTCCCTTTCGAATCTTCCAGATTCTCATATCCAAATGCGACATCGGCTCCTCTCGAATTTTCCACGCCTACTTTGATGAATGTCTAAATAAATGAATGAATGAATTACTATTAATAAGAGTTGCCAAAAAAATAAATAAATAAGAGTTGCCATGTTGATGAAAGAGAAGACGTGCTTTCATTTTACCTAAGAAAGAAGCGTTAGTTAACGAGAATTCCCCACAATGGAATGTACATGGGAGGTAGATTTTTTTTCTCATATCATTAAGCAGAGTCTAAATGACCATAAGTCTATGGCTCTCATCTAATTTTTCCTCTCCTTTGCATTCCTACTGCACCACCCCCCCTTTTTATAGCTCTTAAATTCTAATTTTATAAAGGTCTAGCTATCTTCCTCATTTTGTGGTAAGATCTCTAGAGCAAACACTATGCTTTCTTCATCCTGCCGGTACCTGGAGCCTAACACTAAGCTATATAACTTAATAACTAGTGCTCTGTTGAGAATGAACAGCTTTGAGCCCCGATTTCAAATATTCTCTACTCCAGCTATTTCTTTCAATAGTTTAGTAATAAATATACCTGTCTGTTTCCTTGCTTAATAACGAAAATACAAAATGTGGAGGTGAAATATTTCTGGTGGCTAATCAATGTTCCTGTTATCAATTATCCATGCTGGATTACATTACACATTAATTTCATTGCATGCTCCATGGTATACAGTATGTATATTGTGCAAAGGCGTAATTGCTTGTGTTCATACATAATAAGTAGGTTGGGGAATTGGTCTGATGGTATATCTTGGTTATTAATAGTGATTGTCAAGTGTACATTTCAAGTTTAGAACCTCATTGGCCTTCTGGGAGTCGGCATCTCAATTTCAAGGAAAATTTAAGCCTTTCCTTTCATGTACTCCTGTTCATTTAATCCTGTCAAAATAGGAGATTTTGTGTCTAAAAAAAAGAGCTAGAGGCTAATTAAAGGGCTCATGGCAAGGGTTTCATGGCCCTCTGATTTCTCTGCAAATGAGCAATGAATTAAATGTAAATGAGTCAGAAACATGACTTACTTTTTTTTAAAATTATGGAAAAAATATATAACATAAAGTTTACTATTTTAACCATTTTTTTAAGTGTGCAGTTCAGTAGTATTAAGTACATTCATATTATTGTGCAACAGATCTCCAAGACTTTTGCATCTTGCAAAACTGAAACTCTATACCTACTGAACAACTCCCCAAGCTCCTTTTCCTCAGCTCCTGGAAGTCACCATTCTGCCTTCCAAATCTATGAATTTGACTACATTAGATACCTCATATAGGTGAAATCCTAGAGAATTGGCTTTTTGTAACTTTTTGACTTAACATAGTGTTCTCAACATTCATCCACATTGTAGCATATGACAGGATTTTCTTCCTTGTTAAGATGGAATAATACCCCACTGTATGTATAGACCACATTTTGTTTATCCATTCACCTGTCAGTGGACACTTAGGTGCTTCCACTTCTTGGCTCTTATGATTTTTTTAAACTAAATGTATTTGAAAATATAGGGGATCCCTGGGTGGCTCCGCGGTTTAGCGCCTGCCCTCGGCCCCCGGCGTGATCCTGGAGTCCCAGGATTGAGTCCCACATCAGGTTCCCTGCAGGGAGCCTGCTTCTCCCTCTGCTGTGACTCTGCCTCTCTCTCTCTCTCTCCCCATGTCTCTCATGAATAAATAAATTAAATCTTTAAAAATATATATATAAAGTTCTTAGATCAGATCTATTTTTAATTTCTCCCTATAAAGTGAAGGAAGAGTATTTTAACATGCTAAAAAGTTCTCAAACCTCTTTGTTACTCAAGCCTTCTTATTGTAGGTTGTTATTCTCTGACAATAATGGTACCAAATATTTCTTTAGGCAGAATGATATTGCAAAACTCAGCATGAGGAACAATTTAAAACTCTAAAAACAGATATTGGATGTTTGGGCAGTTAGGTGGATACATGATGGAAATGAGTGACTTTGGGCTTTCTGAAGGATCAAGGACACTTTGGACAGAATTATTAAGACAAACTCATCTTTTTACAAAACTCTTTGAAAATTATATTCCTTTCCATACTTACTGAAGTTGAAGCTATTATTTTTGCTTTAACACTATAGTGAATAGACTTTTTGGCGATATCTTAAATAATTACAGCACCTAAGAGCAAGAGCCGCAGAGGTCTGTGCTAGTGAAAATCAATGTGTCACCCACATAATTAAGATCTTTTCAAGAAAGAATTCACAAGAGCTTTGAGTAGTATGTATGTAAAAATAGGTCGTAGAATTCTTTTTAAAATAATGACAAGCATAGTCTTCCCATTCTTCAACATTCTGCTCATTGATAAACTAACAGAGCCATTCATGCTGTCTTTAATTTTCCTAAAGATCAGGTTCATTAGTCTAATTCGTGGTTATCATTCTTGTGTCAACGGCATGGATATACATATCTATAAATCTCATCTTTTACTTTTCCTCTCTTCTTTACTCTCTCCCTCAAGTCCTTATATTATCCATAATCCCTGACAAAACATATGTGTTAGTTGTAAAATTAGAGAACTGCTAGCATCAGAAAAAGCTATTGCTTTACTACCTCAGACTGAGTCCCTCCCTTCTCACATTGAATGGTTTCCTTATTTTCACAACTAATGTCTTAAATTCTTTTTCTTGAAGCTCACTCTTAATCCATTTCAGAATTTCTTTCCCCATGCCACATTTTCCCTTTAAATCAATCTGTGCATGAAATTAGTTTTTAACCCAGCTTAATTGTGTCCACCTTTTTTTGGCTTTCAAAGCAGGCCAGAAATGTGTGAATTCAAGTTCATGATCTTTTAAAAACCTAATCTGATTGACCCCTCCAAAATTCTTTTTCCTTTGATGTTTAACTTAGCTTTTTTTTTTTTTTTTTTAAGATTTTATTTTATTTATTCATGAGAGACACAGAGAGAGAGGCAGAGACACAGGCAGAGGGAGAAGCAGGCTCCATGCAGGGAACCCGACACGGGACTCGATCCCGGGACCCCAGGATCACGCCCTGGGCTGAAGGCAGGTGGTAAACCACTGAGCCACCCAGGCGTCCCTAATTTAGCTTCTAAAATGAAGTGTCGGCCAAGTATATTTTTGGACATTTGAGAGTAGGTCCTCAGTGCAAAAAAAAAATGTGCAGTTCTAGTTGATTCATGCATTTATTGAAACATCACCTATGAGGTTTTTTTCCCCATGGATGATCTACTTACCAAAATAATTAAGTGATAAGAATAAGGATAAATATAAGTATACAGAGTTGCGACATGACTGCCGTGTGCCATCATCTTTCCCATTTCGGAAACCTTATTCGGTTGAGAAGGTTTCGGTCTTTGCCTGTTTGGCCTGATTTCTTCTACATAGTCATGGGTATGAAATGACAAAACAGAAAGCTCCCATCCAGCAAGGATCACCTGGGTGTCATAATTTGAAATCAATCAAATTGATTGATGGCTTTCTTCTGGAAGGAAGCCCCCTCCCATCTCCCTGGTCTGGCAGAAAATACAAGTCTTGAAAACAGAAAACAATAGTGGAGAAATAAGACCATGGCTAGGCATAAGATTTGGAAGCCAGAACTCTGCAGGGAAGATTAGAATAAACAAACTCCACAGAAATGCAGCTGGTTAAATCTCTTATGGAGGAGAGATTGAGAAGCCGTTCCAGTAGGTAGTGGCAGTTCTGGTGTAAGGACGTGACCGTTCCAGGCGGTCAGACAGGGTAGGCCTCTGACTCAGAGAGTCAGGGGCCTGCCTCATCTGGACCAAGAAACTGAACGAGACACAAACTGCACGAGAAAAGAGAAGGTTCTCTGAGTGACAGCTGGCTGATTCTTCAGTGTGAAGAAAATAGAGGTTGATACGAGAAACACTGGGCTCATTTCTCCTGTAATTATGCTTGTTAACGAAAGAGTGAACGATGCGTATAAATTTTCATCCTGTGGTATTGATTCCATCATTGTTAAAATTCCCAAATTTTCCTTTTCGTTTCTACATTAAGTAAACCCATGCTGAGGACCCACAGATATTTCAGGCACTGACCTAAAATGGTGAAACGGACAGGGCTTTGCCTTCGCGGATGTGACAGGGATGGGGCAGGTGGCAGGAAAGAAAGGGTCACTGGGCGGTACGCACAGTGCATTATGGGAACAGGCTGTGGGATATTTATCTGAAGCTTTGTGGGCAAAGAAATGGCCCATCCCAAACTAGGATGGGGGATGTTCCCCGGGAGAATGCTGACCCCTTTGCCAGGTGCCCTCTCCGATCTAGTCCACGGCTCAGCAAATTTTTTTTTTTCCATAAAGGCCCAGATAGGAACTATCTTAAGCTATGCAGACCAGAAGTGAAATAGTGCCATTGCAGCCTGATGCCAGCTACAGGCGAATGCAAACAAATGGTCATGGCTGTGTTCCAGCAAAACTCGATTTGCAAAAAAGCAGGCCATACTTTGCTGACCCCTGCTTACAGAAGTTCCCTAAGGCAAGCATCGGGACCCTTGCACCTACTGTTGCCATGGCTTGGAATGCTCCCCGTCCTGGTCTCTGCCTGGCTAGGACTTAGTCATTCTTCAGCTCTCAGCACGGAGGTCACTCCTCAGGGAAGAAGCCCTCACCAGTGCCCCAAATTCAGGTTGTGTGCCCCTCACATGCCCCCACAGCATTGACTGGTTTCTAGCTGCCTGGGGACGTGTGTCTCTCACCACTCCGGAGGGCAGGTCGTGCAAGGGCAGAAACCTGCTGGCTTGGTCTTACCATCACGTTCCCCACCACCTAACACGCAGGGCCTGGGACAGAGGAGGGGCTCCTTAAGTATCTGTTTAATGCTCAGTGAATGAAAAGATTTATCCTTTCCCTGACTTTTTAGGATGGTAAGCTTAGCAGGGAAAATTTATTTATGACTTTATGGTTTATGAGCCATGTTGCCCTCACCGTATTGTAACAAAGCCAAAGTTTCACCATTACCTGGTTCCAGGAGCATTCAGAAGGCTGCGATAATCCATGGTTTTCATCCTTCCTTAGCTAAGTGCCATCTGAGACCACAACCACTGAAGGGTTTGTTCCTAGCCCCCCCGCCTCCTACTGCTCTGCTGACATGAAGGACGGTGTCCCTCTGTCCCCATCGGTGTCTTACCCTCTTTTCAGAGACAGACCCAGCACCGTGCTGTCTCCAGTGTTATACAGAATTTTTAGTAAAATATCTCCTTCCTTTTTAATACGGCTCATTATCTCCCCAGAACTAAATAGGTCTCTTTGATTTATGAGACTAGTCTGGAGTCAGATCTGTTGTGATCAGAATAACTCTTCCCTCCACTAAGACCAGGGCTTTGTTCCTGGGTCCAAATTGTGGGGCTCAGCATTTGGGAAGAATTATTTCCCAGGAAGCCCCTCTGTCCCTTACAGGCACGCACTTCGAGAGGCCTGCCTCCCAATCTGTCAACGTGCCTAGACATCACTTTGAATCCCAGCCAGAGAAAGCTGGGACTGTGGCCACAGAAGAATCTCTCTCTCTCTCTCTCTCTCTCTCTATCTTTTTCCCCCTCTTTTCCTTGCAGGAAGAACAACTAATAACAAATACTTACATGGAGCTCACCATGCACCAGGCATTTACTATCTGTAAGCTATTTATAGATAGTAACTTATTGAACCTTCCTGGCAACTTTATTGCAGTATCTTTATTTTAGCAAGGGAAAAACAGTAGTGCAGAGGAAGGAACCACCTTGCCCAAAGTCACAGGGAGAGCAATGGTGAAGCCGGGAAATGAATTTGGACAATCTGATTCTGAGTGGTTGCATTAAACCATTTCAGTGAGGCTGGGATCACTGACCTCCCCTCCCCACCCCTGTAGCATGTCTAGCCTCCCTTCTATCCACTTCTCTCTTAGAATTTCAGATAATAGGAGTGAAGTGGGGAAGGAAACAAGTGAGAGCGGGTGGCTTGCAGCGGAGGCTGAGACTGGAGTGAAATGTCCAGAAGCCACTTTAGACATTAACCAATATTATCTCTCCAACAGGCAGACAATTCCCAATCCAGGATCTTGTGAGCCTTGAAAATCATGATGGAAATGAAAATGCCCTTGAATGGCTATGAGGCTTTCTCTTTTCAAAGAGATAGCTTGGAACGCTGAAAAGATGTTCTTATTTGCCATTTTTCACTGAGTCTGAAGTAGAATTTTGGCCATAAGGTATTTTCCCTAAAATTGAAATCAATTTGTGAAATGATGTAGAGATTGTAATGCCTGTTGCTATTTTTCTGGTGACAATGCATCAGAGACCCAGCATGAGAAATGTGGTCGCCTTTTTGGACTAGGTACCCATTCATCTCTAGAATGGTGACACATGAAATGATTCTCACCATACCATGTTGCAAATAAAGATTAGTAAATTGGGAATAATAAACCTAATGAACTCCTTTGTGATACAGGAACTGGCCACTGTGGGCCTGAAGATATGAAATCCTAAATGCTTTGTGAAAACTGTCTTTATCCTACACTTGATTAAATTAGCATAAACACACAACTTATCCACTTTTCAAGGTAAAAATCTTCCTTCTCCTATTTCCATCTTCAATGGTCAATTCTCACTTGAAAAGATCATTCTTTTTATGGGAGTATCCCCAGATTAAAACATCCTATTTCTTCATAAAGTCATAGGCATTAAAATTTTTTTTTACAAGGTTACCAAAAGTGACTTGTTCAGGGGCACCTGAAGTCAATATAGCTATAAATTGAGAAATCAGATTCTCTGTCCTCTATTTTTCTAAAATTATTGTGGATGAGATGAGCATTACTTTTTTGGCTCCAGAAACTGATTTATATAGAGAAAAGACAGTTCTGGGCCAGTTTTTTCCCCTTATTGATAATGTCAGTATTTAAACTGTGTAATGACTTCATTCACCCAGGCATCTATCCATCCATCCACTCATCCGTCCATCCATCCATCCATCAATACAATTTAAAATTTCAATCACCCTGACCTATTTTATTTCCCTTCTCTGTTTTATTTTTCCTCATTGTACTTGGAATCATCTACTATTCTACAGAGCTTACTTATTTTGTTTATTGTCTCTCCCATACTTTAGAATGTAAATTCTTCTCAGTCAGAAAGGCTAGCCAACTCTGTTCATAGCATATCCCCAGAACTTAGAATAGTACCTGACAATAAGCGGTAATAAATGTGAGGACTGTTGAGTAAATTTTTATTAGACAAATATTTATTTAGCATCTAGTGCTCTTCAAAGTACTGGACTGGCAGCCAAAAAGGATCTAAGATGAAACAGATATGGATCTCACTCTCAAGGAGATTCCAGGCTAATAAAGCCATTACTAAAACATGTCCCTTAAAACAGCATCATTATACAGGGAAAATTACTTGTTTCCATATGAGAAATGAATCAGAAGTACTATTTATACTTCTCCCTGAGAGAAAGGCTTCCCTGAAGAAGTGACATATGAAAGAGAAATTGAACAAGGGAAAGGATTTGGAAATGGGGAGTTGGAGTGGAAAGGCATTCCAGAAAAAAAAAAAAAAAGTGATAGCTGGAATTAAGAAGTAAATTAAGAAGTAGAGGTGGGAAATACAAGATCTATGGGAGGCAGAAAGGCAAGTGGTTCAGGTCAGAGGAAACTTGGAGACCAGACAGGGATATGCTATGAACATCTATCTGGGAGAGCATAGAGCATCTATCTGGGAAGAGTGATTGGACCAAATTACAGAGAATTTTGACGTCACTTGCTGGCAGTGGTTAAGTTCCAGATTCTCTTTCTCTGATATCTGAACCCTTCCATGTTCCCTACATTATAACTTCTTAGAGACAATATGTTGAGCTCTATGTTTTGGGTTTCAAATCTGCAACTTGGCCAACTTCGTTTCTAGAGCCTGGAAGGAATCTTGCATGAAATGCAGATTTGGTCTTTGCTCTGCACTTTGTAGGTCAACAAGCACAGTTACTTGACAGTAATCACAGGGCTTCGCAAGGATGTTGTTCTTGAAAAAATTATCTACTATATTAGCCACAAACAAGCCTTCGCCACTGAGCATCTCCACCGTCCCTTCCTGCTTTTCAGTGGGGAGCTATGGATTGTCTGCTGTTTCCAGAGATTTCTGGGAAGCTGATCTGGAGCATGGATTTCCACCTTCACCAGTGTTTCAGCCCTAGGGCGGTATAATAACAGATAGTATTTTCTACTCCTAGTATCATTTAGGGAGGACACAAAAAAGTGTTTTTATCTTGGCATGTGAGCCTGTCGAGTGTGTCCTCGTTTCATAAGTGTACTTTGGCACCAGGAAGCAGAGACAGCAGCTTTCAAGTGATAGGAGAAGCAGGCTGATTAAGAGCTCTGCATGGGCAGACGGTGGTAAAGCTGCTTGCATAGTCCTTGTCTAACAGTTGGGGGTTTTAATGGAAAATTTTCCAGTTTTGGATCTTTTGGTAGAATTTATAATTCCCCTGCCCCTGATTCCTTTTCCTGGAAGTCCCTTCTCTCTCAGTTACCGTCACCACTGTCTTACCTTTCCCGGTACTCAGCGTTGAAACTTCAGTGCCATTGGGGAAAGACAGGTAATAGCATGATTCATTTTAAATAAATTTAAGTAATTTATTTTAAAAAATTACAAAAAATAATAATATGAATTTATTTACATTAGCACCCAAGGACAGAGCTAATTTCTATGACACGGATATTTGTTCTGTCCATTCATTTCCATTATTGTTGCCTTCTATCCCTTGAATCAATTATGGAATGAGAATAGCAGCAAATGTTAATCCATGAGTTGGTGATCTGAGTGTTGCCAATTCTCACACTGTGCCGAATGTCGCAAAGCTGTCTCTTCACAAGGCGATCAAAGTCATTTTCCCAGTGACTTCCCTGATCGTACCAGCCAGACACACTCCTTGTCTCTGCTACCTTTCGACAATAATAAAAAATTGTAATAGGAGTGACACCATACTTGTTTTGCGCCATGCTTGTGGCTCTAATGACTATGACTTTGAAGTGTTATTGTTCTGTTGAACGAGCTCAGTTTTGTGGTTGGCCCAATGTGGGTTCAAATGAGGACTCCATCACCTACTTGATGGCCTAAGGCATGTCATTTGAACTGCTTGGCCTGCTTGCTCCCCTATAAGATGGAAGTAATAATAACAAATACCTTTCTGGGTTGTTGTAGGAAATAAATAATATATGTAGGGCGCATAGGATAAGACCTAGTAAGTAGGTGCCAGTGGAAGCTATTATCATTGTTTTATTTTTTTATTTTTAAAAAGATTTATTTATTTATTTATTTATTTATTTATTTATTTGAGAGATGGAGATGGAAGGAGAGGGAGAGGAGAATCCCCAAGCAGACTCTCCACTGAGCATGGAGCCCAATGAAGGGTTCAATCTCACAACCCTGAGGTCATGACCTATGCTGATATCAAGAGTCAGACGCTTAACTGACTGAGCCACCCAGGTGCCCCTGTTGTTTTATTGTAGTAAAATGAAAAATTCTGCAGGACAGAAGTTGCATCTTCTACACCCTTGAAGTATAGTGTTTTTGATGAGCAGATGTGTGTGGGGTGGGGGTAACGTGTGAGCATTGAAAAATGGAGCCTTTCCTTGCCTTTTCCCATCATGTTAGTAGATTTTCTTTAGTATCCTGCCTCTGGTAATGAGGAAAGGAAGAAGGCAATTTGCACATTTATGTTTCACGAAAATCATTTTTCATCTCTGGGCCATGGGTATCTCTTTGCAAAGATGCAATCTGCGATAGCTCAACATTTGCTTTGTTTTCCAAAATCAAGCCAAGAGAAACAAATGTAAGTTTGACGTGCAAAGAGCTCTTACAAGAAAGAGGGGGTCCTATAAGTGTTTCCTTCCCCCCACCGCCCCCCTGCAAAAGCATTCCAGAACCTGAAAATGCATTTCCTCGCCCAGCATTCTTTTCTCCTGGTGCCTGGCAAAGATTACATTAAGACATGAGGACACACTCCAGGGTGCCGGCGCCTGCATTTGGGGGGCCTCAGCTGAATGTCTGAGTTCTTTCTCCTGTGATTCACGTAGCCTGTGGTTTGACTACCGCTAGGTTAGAGGGAAGGAAAGCTCACACATTTTCCAGGGAGCCAAGGTAAAAGAGAACTCTTTTGTCAAGGTAATAATAACACTTAGCACTTATATAGGGCTTTTTATCTTCAAAGGGCTTTCCAAACATTAGCTAATTAAGAAATCTGTGCAATGTGCAGCAGCTGTTGAAAAAATAAATGTGATGCTTGGGTGTATTAAAAAAGGGAGCAGAAACATGAGGACATCCTATATCAAGCAGCTGGGGTGCTCTGTCTAAATTGTTTGCTTCACCTGGTGGAATAGATCAGACGTTAAAATAGTCCTGCCGTGCAGAGTAATCATGGTTAGGGTGAGGGCGGAGCTGGCACATGATGGAATATTGCAAGGGCTACAGAATATTTGCCTGAAGAGGGAAAGCCAAAGAAAAGCTTCATCACCTAACTTTTATTAAACTTTCATAATCACAGACAACGCAACACTAATGAAACAGACATCTGACGCGTAGACACAGATGATCTAAGAAAAACCATTGGCAAGAACAGGCATTCATTCAAGTTTACTCAACGGAGGTAGAGAGAGCACGTACTAGACGTTAGAGACATACGTTTTAAAATTACCTGGAATAATTTAAGAATGATGATACATGTCTCACGGAATGTCATTTATGTATAGCACCTTGATTTTACATCAGTGCTGAGACACACGCACACACACACACACACACACACATTCAGTTCCCTCAGCACTTTTTTTTTGTCCTTGTTGACTCACTGGCAGAAATAAGCTAACACACCAGTGTATGAGCTGGGCTATGACCGGTTGTGGAGACAAAATAACCCAAAGTGCTTTTGTTGTTGTTGTCGTGGCTTTCTGCAACAGGCACTGGGAAGTGGCCGGCTTCTCTTTTCTTTTTTTTTTTTTTTTAATTTTTTATTGGTGTTCAATTTACTAACATACAGAATAACCCCCAGTGCCCATCACCCATTCACTCCCACCCCCCGCCCTCCTCCCCTTCTACCACCCCTAATTCGTTTCCCAGAGTTAGCAGTCTTTACGTTCTGTCTCCCTTTCTGATATTTCCCACACATTTCTTCTCCCTTCCCTTATATTCCCTTTCACTATTATTTATATTCCCCAAATGAATGAGAACATATAATGTTTGTCCTTCTCCGACTGACTTACTTCACTCAGCATAATACCCTCCAGGTCCATCCACGTTGAAGCAAATGGTGGGTATTTGTCATTTCTAATGGCTGAGGAATATTCCATTGTATACATAAACCACATCTTCTTTATCCATTCATCTTTCTTGGACACCGAGGCTCCTTCCACAGTTTGGCTATCGTGGCTATTGCTGCTATAAACATCGGGGTGCAGGTGTCCCGGCGTTTCACTGCATCTGTATCTTTGGGGTAAATCCCCAATAGTGCAATTGCTGGGTCGTAGGGCAGGTCTATTTTTAACTCTTTGAGGAACCTCCACACAGTTTTCCAGAGTGGCTGCACCAGTTCACATTCCCACCAACAGTGTAAGAGGGTTCCCTTTTCTCCGCATCCCCTCCAACATTTGTGGTTTCCTGCCTTGTTAATTTGCCCCATTCTCACCAGTGTGAGGTGGTATCTCATTGTGGTTTTGATTTGTATTTCCCTGATGGCAAGTGATGCAGAGCATTTTCTCATATGCATGTTGGCCATGTCTATGTCTTCCTCTGTGAGATTTCTGTTCATGTCTTTTGCCCATTTCATGATTGGATTGTTTGTTTCTTTGGTGTTGAGTTTAATAAGTTCTTTATAGATCTTGGAAACTAGCCCTTTATCTGATATGTCATTTGCAAATATCTTCTCCCATTCTGTAGGTTGTCTTTTAGTTTTGTTGACTGTATCCTTTTCCTCTTTGTTTTTTTAATAGCAAAATTCACGAATTTATACCTGCCATTCTGTCTAACGTGCCTCTTTGGGAGTTCACAAATTGCACAGAGATGAGGGGAGGTGGTCCATGAAGAAAAAAGGGGGAGGGAGCATACAATGTCAAAATATAAGTGTCTGCTCCCCGTTATTGTAAACAGCACACTATTTATACATGTTTATACACCCTCGAGGCATATTAGAACACCACACTTCCATTGTACTCGAGGAGGAAGGGTAATTATAGTTTTGATTGAGCTGCTTGTCAAACTGGGGTTGTAAGAAGAGTTATTTCATTCATTCAAGGAGGACGAGTCATGGCAGACATGGCGGGGAGGTAAATAAGAAGAGATTGTTGTAGGTAATTGAGAGAGAACTAAGAGGGAACATCCTCATAAAGTGCAGGAAAATGTCTTTGGGAAACTATGAATAAGGTTCAACCTTGCTAAGGTAAACTTAGAAGCCTAAAAATAGAGTAAAATAACAATGAGAAGCTGAGTGATGCAAAGCCAGGGACATGGTCATGGAGATAAATAAGCCTCTGGTCAGCATCTCTTAAGTTCAGAGCACAGTACCCTGTGAAGTGACTGGAGGCTCTAGGCCTGGCTCCCAGAAATCCAGGACCAAGAGTTGTTTTTTGAGGGTGTATGTATGGGATCACGGTTGGATATGGTCAGAAAAGAATCAAATCAGTGATCACTGGCCCGCCCCGGAGCATTGTCTATAATAGACACTATTTGGAAATAAACTACATGTCTGTTATTTGTTGGATTATGTTTCTCTGTGAAGAAAGGATTGATTAAGTAGATCAGGATTCATTCATGGGTTGAAATACCGTGAAACTCTTAAAACAAGGAGCTTGAGGCACCTGGGTGGCTCAGTAGTTGAGCGTCTGCCTTTGGCTTAGGTCGTGATCCCAGGGTCCTGGGATCGAGTCCCACATCAGGCTCCCTGCGTGGAGCCTGCTTCTCCCTCTGCCTGTGTCTCTGCCTCTCTGTCTCTCATGAAGAAATAAAATCTTAAAAAAATAAAATAAAAAATAAAACAAGGAGCTCTACCACTGCTAAAACTCAAAGATAAATTGATAAACAGACTCTTAACTATAGAGAACACTGATGATTACTAGAGGGGAGATTGACAGGGGGTTGGGAGTATGGGGGCTGATAAGTGAGGGAGATTAAGGAGTGACTTCTTGTGATGAGCACTGGGTGATGTATGGAAGTTGTTGAATCATGATATTGTAAACTGAAACTGGTATTACACTGTTAACTCATTGGAATTTAAATAAGAATTTAAAAAGAAAAGATAAATTGACAAAGCAATGTTGGGGAAAAGCGTGTATGGTGTTAAAATTTGTGTAAAAACTATAAACCCATATGTGTATATGCACTCACCTGCATTTCTATGTGGAGAGACTATAGATTATCTCTGGCAGGACATGTAAGAAAAGAGCCATGATGGTTATTCCTGGAGAAGAGAGTGGAGGGATGCCGAGATAGAAGATGAGACTTCCTTCTCAATGTATATTTCCTTCTTAATTTTTTAAAAATTTTTATTTGAGATAGTCGTAGATTCATATTAGTTGTAAGAAATAATACAGATAGGCTCTGTATACCCTTCACCCAGTTTCCTTCAGTGGTAACATCTTGCAAAACTATAGATTAGTTGAAATTGATGTAAACACTGAACTTACTCAGATTTCACTGGTTTTACATGCAATTGTGTGTGTGCGTGTTTAGTTTTATGCAGTTTTATCATATGTGTACGTTTAGATATAGAACAATTCCACCATAAAGATCTCACGCTACTGTTTTATAACCATACCCACCTCCCTCCCTTACTCTCCTTCCTTACCCTTGGCAACCACTAATCTGTTCTCTGTATCTATCATTTTGTCATTTTAAGAATGTTGCATAAATGGAATCAAGTAACCTTTTGTTTTTTTTTTTTTTTTTTTTTTTTTTTTTCAAGTAACCTTTTGATATTGCCTTTTTAAATTCAGTATAATTTCCTTGAGATTCATCTAAATTGTTGCACGTATCTATTCTTATAGACAGCATATTGTTGGATTGTTGTTTTTATCCACTCTGCAGAGATCTCTGACTTCTAATTGGTGTTTTTAGACCATTTATATGCAAGGAAATTATTGGTATGTTAGAGATTAAGTCTACCATATTATTGATTCCTGTTTGTTTATTCCATTTCCCATCTCTATGTTTCTCTTTTCTTATCTTCCTGAGAGTTACTTGAACATTTTTTTAGGATTCTATATTTATTTGTTAACAGTGTCTCTGAAGTATATCACTTTGTATAGTATTTTTAGTGGTTGCTCTGGGTATTATAATATGAGTATACAAATTAGTCAAATCTACTAGCATTGTATTCTTCTTCTTATTTTTTTTTTTACCTGTTGGGTTACTTTTATTACCTATAAGTTCATTTTTTAAAAAAACAAGTAAAACTAGGAAATCAAAATGTCCTCCCCCAATCACACTCACTCAAAACAATGAAACAAGAACTTCCCTGTGTATGGTCATCAGACTGTAGATAGGAAAAATGAAGATCAAAGCACTTCAGAAGAAATAGCCCAAAGAAATCTTGAAGAGGAAGAAAGCACTAAATCAAATGTTTCCAGGGATTGCTTCAGAAATTGAAAATTGGAAGCTTGTCCAGGACCTCTGAAGTATAGAGTAGAGAAAGCCACACTGTTGAATATCCAGGTCTTGGGTTTTTATAAACCTGCCACTCACACATACCACCTGGGGGAACTCATTCCATTGCTTAAACTCTCTAAGTCCCAACTATAGAGAAAGTCAATAATGGAACTAACTTCATAGAATTTTTGTGAGAATTTGCTGAAAGATTATATATAAAGTTCTTAGTGTTGTGTCTAGCACATGGCAAAAACTCAAACAAATACTTGCTCTTAGATAACTGAACTTTCTCCTGAGTGCCTACCTGGGCCCAGGGGTTGCCAAGGTATGATGTCATGGTGGCATTCCTCAAGGTGAGAAGATAATGTCCCTTTGCCATGCCCCTTTGTTGGTACTGCTCACTCCTTTGCCTGCATGGATGGCACCATCTTGCTATTTTTTCTGATTTTACATATAACCATGTTTAGAGTAAAAAGAGCTTATTCCAGGCCTTTTGGCTCATTTCCCTACCCTTGGACTCATGGTCTTAGTATTTGGTGGTAGTTGAATATAAAAAATGAGGAGCAATAAATAAATAAATAAATAAATAAATAAATAAATACAGATTCAGAGGTTCTTACCTTTGGAGGATGAGAGAGGAAGACGTCAGAAGTGGTAGCATTGTCCCTAGCAATAAGATACATGATCAGTCTTTTCTAGCTTTAATGCTTCCTTGTTGACAGATCTTTGGATAGAAATGCAAAGACTGCATAATGTTTACATATTTTATATAGGACCCAGAATATATGTAAATGACACTTACAGTTGCTTTTTTTAGTGCTTTCTGTAGTACAAAAAAATCATCCAGGTCTGTTGGATGGCACTTCACAAAATCAGAATGGTCCTTTAGACTCCTCTAACCATACAGAGAGCACTTCCTTGGAATGGTCTTTCATTTTATTTCTTTCATTTCTCACTTAATACGTAACTTTCATGGTGCAAAGACCTGGCTCTATTTTCAGAGCAGCAGAAAGATTATCATCAGACCTAAGAATATTTTCCTCTCCTTGTCCCTCTTCCCTGATCCTTTGTCTAAAAAAATTGAAATTCACTTTGTGCATATATTTTCTTTCAGGGCTCATTTTCCATGCATCTTGCCAATATCCCTAACCCCATCTCACCCTTCACCAGACCCTGCTAAATCTCCCACCACAAGTTATATTCCCAAATTAGAAGTTTGGCCCCTTCTCCCATTCTACTGAGCAAACTGCAAAGAGATTAAGACTAAGGGCAGTTTAGAGTCAACAAGAGCTCAAAAAACTTGCAGCTGGTGGTACCATCTGTGCCTGTCAAACTGTGGCCAAGTAGCTTTCCATGGTGGGGAAGGACAGAGAATCTGATAATGGCTTTGGTTTGAGGTTACTGAGACGTGAGTCTGCCCTAGAGGAAGATTAGGAGAGCCAGTAGGCAGCTTGTGCTCTTTGTAATATGTGGCTCATCTCCCAGAAAAACAGGCTTCTTCTGGGAAAGGGTCAAATTTGACATCTGAGACCTTAGAGTGGCCTCCTGCGTGTGTCCTTTCTTTCCTAGCTCATCTTCAGAATTCATTGTGTGCCAGGTGGCCAACATGGCATAAGGGAGCAGTAGAGTCATGAAAGGGAATTAGAAAAACTCATAGAACTTACAAAAACTTCTCCATCACAGGCTTTTGGTGATGCAGAAACAGGAAGATGGTAGAGAGTAGCAGCTGGGGAGCAAGGGGGAGGATTCCTGCTGGCTGCATCCCCGGCTCTGCTTTTTTGGGGAGAATCTGAGTATTAGAAGAAGCAGAGAGATAAGAAAAAACTATGGCAGGTAGGCCACATCAATCTGTGTTAAGAAAAATGAATGAGAGGAGATGAGGGGCAAGGAGTGTGTCAAATTAGCCACATGGGCTGAGGTGAGGGAGAGACTTCCAAGAGAAGAGGAGAAGGGAAGAAAGAGACTTCCAGGAAGTGTTCTTAAATGGGCAAGAAACGAACAGCTACTTCACAAAAAAGGATCATGAAATGGATAATAAATAAGTGAAAGAATGCTCAACGACATCACTATTCAGTGTAATGCAAATTAAAACTGCAAGGAGATAAAACTATTGCCAGAATGGCTAAACCAAAAATGATGACAAAACCAAGTGTTGGCAAGGATAGGCAGGAATTGGACCTCTGTTATGCTGCTGATGTGAGTGCAATTAGTACAGCCTCCATGGCCAACTGTTTATTACTGTCTATTAAAATTAAACATACGTATATCCTATAACCTGGCAATTCTACTTATAGGTATATACTCAAATAAAATGAGTATATGTGAGCACTGAACGTCATGCCCATAGGTATTTATAGCAGCTTTATTCGTAATAGCCACATGTGGAAATAATAAAAATGTCCATCGATACAGAATGGATAAACAAATTATCTTTTTATATCATGGAGCACTATATAGCACTGAAAAAGAATGCGATGTGGCAAGTCCCACAAAATGATAACAAAATATATCAGATGTTAAAAGCTACATACTGTGTGATTTCATTTATATGAAGTTCAAAAGCAGACCAGGTTAGGGTATTTGTGTGTGTGTGTGTATATATATATATATATATATATATAAAGAAGGTAGTATTGGGAAAGGCTGTGAGGGGTTCTCTGTAATATTCTATCTCATGGACTTTGGGGGATGGTTACATACTCATGGCCAATTTGAATTAATCCATTAAGCTGTAAATTTATTATTTCTACCTTTTTAAATTGTATACTTCAATTTAAAGGTTTATTAAAAAGAGGGAGGAGAATTGGATTATGAATTAGATGTCTATCATATATTTTTGATAAACCAAAGTATGATTGGAATTGTCTTACAATTGTTGTGTTTGGGATCCCTGGGTGGCTAGGCGGTTTAGCGCCTGCCTTTGGCCCAGGGCTTGATCCTGGAATCCCAGGATTGGTTCCCACGTTGGGCTCCCTGCATGGAGCCTGCTTCTCCCTCTGCCTGTGTCTCTGCCTCTCGCTCTCTGTATCTCATGAATAAATAAATAAAATCTAAAATAAAATAAAATAAAATAAAATAAAATAAAATAAAATATAAATAAAATAAAATAAAATAAAATAATAAAATAAAATAAAATAAAATAAATTGTTGTGTTTGTTCGACTATTCCTTTTAATGTGACACCATGCCTAAACCATAACACATGGGACACAGAAGGCTTACCTTTCTATATAATGTTTGCTTGCTCATCTTTTCTCTTTCCTTCTTCCTTCCTAGTCTTTCTGTGTTCTCTTCCAGCAACAAATAATCTAAGATTGGCATTTAGCCCATCCTGAGTCAGACTTGTCTTTGATTGTCTGCTACTTCATCTGATGTTTGTTTATTCTGGGTGATAAACAGGCCTGGTACCTTGGCTATGATGTGTATTTAGGTTGTTATGGAGGGAATATAATGATAATTTGGATTCTGGTGAGCACAAAAGAGTGGAGTGTTGTGTAAACATCACCAGAAATTTGGATTGACCCAAACTTTTCTCTAGTAGGACCTAAAGGAGGTAAAAATACTAGACAATGTTTTCCAAATTATTGTGTTAATGTTTAAGTCTTATTTTGTTCTATGAGATGCAGTATCCAGAAATTGTCCCTATGGTAGTAGTTTTTAAGCTGGATTCCTCAGAGCTTTTAGGCTCCAAGACTATATATAACTCAGGAGTATCTATCTATCCATCTATCTGGATGATTGAGATAATGGTGAGTAAAACACATAGCTTTGGATATATTTACTTGGGATCTACATCAGGTTTGGCTTGAAAATAGCTTGGACTGTTAAAAAAAAAAAAAAGATAATCGCTTCTTTAGAGGACTGTTAATATGATGATAAAAGATTACCAGACACAGGGAAAGTCTGGAGTATAAGACCACGTAACCTAAGGGCAATATCTATGTACTTGTAATGTCAGGGGCAAGTATTAGAATAAAGAGCATTTAGAATTGGGAGTTTGGAGTAAGGACTCCAAGGGTCATTACCCTAAAAAATGCCCCTGAGCTAGAAGTTAACTAATGTGTAGGAATAAAAATGTTAGCAAATATTTGTTGAATATTTATTATTATTTAGTAATGTTAGCTATTTTTTATACATTATGTAATCCTCACAAGAGCACACTGCTTGCAGACATAATGGAGTAGCTGCTTTCAGACTAACTCTCCGACTAAGAACCTGGATAAATTGCTGCTTAAAGGTATCAGAATGCACCTAAGGAGACTAGAATTTAAGAAATCAAGACAGCTGAGAAAAGGAAATACATTGAGGTGAGCATGACCTTCTCTGCGGCCTTTTTTCTTTGATACATTTGCAATACAAAAAAAGGAGCATAGAGGCCAAACAAACGTAGTGGCCTAAATCTTACAGGAATTTCAGTGGAATTGGAAGACAAAAATTCATATACAGGAATACCAAGAAAGCCAAGGTATGAAGGACCAAGATCCCAGAGAAAAGGGAACTGGAGATAGCTGAGCCAGCATTCTGTGTACAACAATCCCTGAAGAGTCCTGTGGGCTCCCCACTGTGCATGAGAGAAGCCAAGAAGAATCCATCAGTTAAGAGGCCAAATGTCTAAGCAGGGATTTAAGCAATCCCATGTAACTGAAAAGGCAGAAATTGTGGTTCAGAGCCTCCCAAGCAAGAAGAGACCTGGTAAAAATGACAGACTCTCAACTGAGACTCAGAAGAGCTACACTGTAATACTAAGGGCAAACTGGAAATAGACTATTCTGTACTGGATCAAGATGATGAGTCTATGCTCTAACTTCCAAAGGAAAACAATATCCTCCATGTAGGAAGAACTTAAATAATTATTTCACTTAATATGTACTAACAGTCAATAGAAAATTACCTGGCATGTCAGGAAACAGGACCAGATATCTGAATTTCAAGAGAAAATAGAAATAGACTATAGGTAATTGGAATATTGAGATTATCAGACAGATTTTTAAATAACTATAGTTAATATGTTTAAGAAAATGGATGTACAAATTGATTACTTCCAAACAGGAGTCTATAAACAGGGGTCTAATAGAAATCCTAAACTGAAAAACATAAACTAAGGATGCAAGAGATGTGTTTAATAGCTCCTTACAGTTGGTAGAAGAGAAGATTAGTAAAGCTGAGGGTGTTAGTAAACCATAACAGATTGAAACATAGAGAATAAAAGGATGAAAGATGATAGAAAGATAGGTAGATGATAGATAGATGATAGATGATAGATAGATAGAGATAGATAGATAGAGATAAATTAATGAGCATAACAGACATATGAGACCAGTGGAAAAAATCTAACATGGTGCTTCTCAAAGTATGATACTGAGATCACTTCTACTGGTCCCTGACAAGATAAGTAAAGAAAGAGTATTTATAAATATTTATAGCAACTGATTTAGACACAAAATCTTTAATGTATTTTATGACAGAATTGGTCTGCAAGAGATTATAAATAAAAGGAGAATGTATTCATCATAAATAGTTGGAGAAATACTGGTGTGACATATGTATCCTTGGAGTTCCCGAAGTCAGGCAGAGGAAGAATGTGGCAGAGGTAACATTTGAAACTGTTTTGGCTGAGGATTTTTTAAAACTGATGAAGACCTCAAGGAACAACTTCATGCAGCTCCATGGACCCTAAGAAGCATAAATACAAATAAAACTGTACTGAAATACATCAGAATGAAGCTAGTGAACCTAAGACAGAATAAAATATCTTGAAGACTGTCAGGAAAGAAAACCTTCAAAGGAGCAATAGTGAGCTTGAAAATGTCTTTTCAACAGAAATGGTGGATTCAGAAGTCTGGGATGGCATCTTTAAGGTGCTGAAAGCAAATGATAGTAATCAGCCTGATAACCTAATTTTCTTCAAAGTAGAGATGAAATAGGTATTTGTGGACAAACAAGAACAGAATTTGTTGATAACAGGCTCACACTAAATAGTAGAGGGAACTGTTTAGGTAAAAGGACACGATCTTATATGGAAGGACAGAAATGAAAGAAGGAATGAAGAGCAAGAAAATCTTTAAAGTGAAAGTAAATATAGATGGACCTTGTGCAAAATAAAAATAATAATGTCTAGTGAAATTAAAATACACGGCAATAATACGCAAAATGAAGAAGCAAGGTAAAGTGTTAAAGTGTTGTAAGAGCCTTGCAACATTTGGGAATTGGTGAAAATATTAAATCATATACTTTGATAAGTCAAGGAAAAAATAATGTAATTTGCAGAGAAACAACTAAAATAAATAATGCAAGAATGTAGAAATAACAGACTAATAAAAAAGGAAAAATTAAAAAAATACTTGATTAGTTTTTAAAGACTAATATATAAGAACAAAGAACAAATGGAAAGGAGAAACAAGAATGTGGCAGATTTAAATGCAGATGTAGCCATAGTTATATTAAATATAAATGGTCTAAATATTCCCATTAAAAGATACACTATATAAAAATACTATTATGCTACCTGAATATACACACTCTTAAATATCAGAACAGAAAAGTTGGAAAATAAAAGAATGGAAAAAGATGTGCCCTGTAGACCCTAATCAAAAGGAAGCTGATGTAGTTATACTGATATCGGACATTTTAAGATAATAAGGAATGAAGTTATGCTAAAACTGAAAAAGTCATGTCAATAGTAACAAAATGGGTAATTTGACAGCAATAGCCAATAATATAAAAGATACGCACTTAAGTCAAAACAGTTAAAGCAAAAACTGGCAAAACTAGGAAGAACAGGAGACACTCTCACGATCATAGTTGGATATTTTAATAGCTCTCTATTTTATTTTTTAAAAGATTTTATTCATTTGACATACACAAAGAGAGAGAGAGAGGATGCAAGCAGGGAGGAGGGGCAGAGGGAGAGGGAGAAACAGACACCCCACCATGAGCAGGGAGCCCAAAGCAGGGCTCGATCTCAGGACTCTGGGATCATGACCTGAGCCAAAGGCAGAGCTTAACTGACTGAGCCCCGGGGCGGGGGGGGGGGGGGGGGCACTACTCTATCTCTCTCTATAATTGTTAGCATTAGCAGATAAAAATAGGAGTAAGGATAGAGTAGATTCAAACAACATAGTTAAAAAACTGGAGCTAAATGACCTGTATCTATGCATCCAAAAGCTGCAGACTACACATTCTTTTCAAATAAACATGAAACATTTAACAAATTTCATTGTATACTAGTCACTAGAGTAAGTCTTTAAAAAAATTCAGGTGGATTGAAATCGCATGTAGTATTTCTTCTGATCACAATGGAATTAGGCTATAAATCAATAACAAAAAGATGAGAACATATACTTTACCCTATGACCCAGTAGTTCTGTTCCTGGAAACCTAATACAAATGAGTACATTTGGCAGGAAAAGAAATACACAATACTGATCATAAAAAAAAAAAAAAACAAAACCTCAAGATAGAATGTAGAAGTGAGGAACCCCTCACTCACTCACCCCTTTTTTTGGGTGAGGAAAGGAGGGCAAACATTACAAACAGGGAAATTTCTTGGGTTCAAGTTTTATATTGTCCATGAACTTTCCTTGACTGAGTAAATTTACTTTTAAACTCCATTGCATCCTCATCGATTATTTATTATGGAAATAAATATGCCAGTTAATTGTGTTATTTAATTGTCTCAGATCTTTTTGCTCCCCCAGCATGTGGAGCACATAGGGCAGCATGATGTAATGGTTAAAGACACAGCCCTGGAGATGGACTACTAGATTTAAATTCCAGTCTAACATTTGGATAAGTCGTTTAAATTCACTGAGTCTTGGTTTCTTCACTGTAATGAGAGGTGATGGCAACACCTATGTCATAATGTTGTTTTGGGAATTCAACGAGTCCATAATTACTTAAAACCATGGCTGGTACAAAAGGAAACACTCCATAAATGATTGTGATTATTATTGTAACGATCTTGGGGGATTGGACCACTCCTTATATTTGTTTTTAATCCCTCTAATACCTGGAACTATACTGAGCAATCAAGAAGATGGGATTTCTGGAAAGCTGGAGGCAAAGATATTTTGAGAACTGACTGTTTTCTCTCCATGGTTGAGGATGAGCTTACAGTGATGACAATTTTGGCTCATGAAGCAGAAGCTTAAATAGAGCTGCATAAATTAGTGTGTTAAGAATAAGATGGGAGAAAAATTGTTTTCTCAACACTGGCGGCACCCTACAACCCAGTGTCAAGAGCCGCGTTGTGCTCTGCTGGGGAACCAGAGGATGAGTGCCAAGACATGTGAACTCAGTCCTTTCCCTGTGCAGTCACCTTGCTTCCACTGCCGTCTTCATTCCTGGCTAAGCAGGCTGGGAACTTGGAGCAAGGTTACATGTGTGTGGTTTTTGGCAAATGTGCAAACTACCCAAACTCTGAAAGCCTATAACGTTAAGTCTTACTACTACCAATAAAGTTCGTGGGTTGAATCGAATCGAATTGTACAGATTAGAAATGAAGTCTAGCTTGAGAGGTGACTAAGAACCAGAATAGCTTAGTTGTTTAACTCCTAGATTTCAGAGTCAGATGGACTTGAGTTTCTTTGATGTTCTTTTACCAGATGTGTGTATTTTCACAGAACATTTAACTTCTCAGGGCCTCAGTTTCTTTGTTTGTAATATGTGGTCCATAATTATAAGAACTTCATAGGACTGATAGAAAGATTAAAATAAGATATGTGCCTAATACATGTATTAAGCGCTCAGTAAATCATAGCAATTATTGTTATTACATGTTATTTATAATTTTAAATTTCTCTCTGCCAAGAGGCTCAAACCTGGCTGAACTGAATTGTAAAAATTAGGTGTAAGCTTTTCAAATGTGTCCCTTCCTTATTTTTTAAAATCCAACCTGTTTTTTTTGTTTGTTTGTTTGTTTGTTTGTTTTTTTCTCTTGGCAACCCTTGAGAGTTTGGACAGGGGTAGGTGCTATTATCTGCAATTGGCATATAAGAGACCAAGATAAAAAGATAAAGTTGTTTGTCTAGCCATCTCATGACTATTGGTGTTAGCGAAGCACCTAGAACCCAGGCCTCCTCAGTGCTAGCCTTGAGGTTTTTATTCCTTCCTGCTCTGCCTACATTTTTACCTCTGGTAACCAGTGAGAGAATATTCATCACCCCCCAGTAGAGGATTCTTGAAAGGGAGTTATCATCCTAAATTACTAGGGCAACATCTCATCTTTTCAGATGTGGTAGTAAGACGGTCGACCCTGGTCGGTAGAGGTTTCTAAGAGGCCAAAGAGGTTTGGCATTGAAGTTCACGTAGGGACACTCTCTCCTTCTGAATCCAGCATTTCACTCTCTCACCCTAGAGCTCGCCTTAGCCTCTCCCCAGCATAGCCTTTCACCTTGCTGCATGCTCCTTGTTCTGAGGTGGCCTTTTACTGGTCCTCTGACAACAGCCCCCAGATGGTTCTCTCACCCATGGCCACAGAGTTTTGTTGCTCCTCATTTCAAGCCACCGACAGAGACACCAATCATGAGTTTTTATGTTGACACTTAAAGTTTCCTTGAGGAACTGATAGGTCAACAGCTAAGCCATTTAATTTTCATTAAGATTGACTCTGGCACTTGAGGAGGTGATCTTCTTGCCCTTTCAGCACTAGAGTGAGCTTCCTGAGGACAGGGGCCGGGGTCATGGACCAGGTCAGATGCTCGTGACATATTTGCTGAATGAACAAACGTCTGATGTGGGTAACTCAGAAACCACTCCCATTTTAATTACCTACCTTTTACATAATGCATTTCTCAAATTACATTAAGTTAGGTTAGGTTTAGATTCTGTTTGAATTTGGGGGGTTTGGGTTAACCAGGAAGGCTGTAGAATTACTTTGTGTTACTGGCTGGATTTTAAAGTTCCTGGCTCCTTAGAGTAGTGTCTCCTGGTCATAAACACTACAAATGTACCTGCTTTTGAAGGTTGGTTTTAGAATAAATGAATGAAAAACAGCTACTATTTTGTCTTAGTGATATTTCAGCACTAAGTTACTTAGGAAATTTCAGATGTAAGGTTTCCTGTTGATTAAGGGCATAGGATATTCTTAAAATTGGCTTTTTGATCTTCAGTACTGCTTTCCACTCCCAATGCCAGATCATATGGAATAGATTTACTCTGATTAGTTGGATCTGATCTTCCGTAATAGGACGTCCAGCTTGCCTCTTCTGACCCCCTAAAGAACCCGACCAACCAACCAACAAAATAGCATTGACCAAACCAACTCAACAACAGCAAAGTGGAAGCCAGCCTGCACTGGACATTGAGGTGAATCTCTGGGAGAGTCTCCACTGGAAATTGCGAGCTTCTTCAGCTCCCTGGGCCTGTGTGATGCTATGTGGGGAGCAGAGGAAGGTTTTCTTCTGCTTCCCTTCTGTGCCAGGGCAGCTGGAAAAGCTTTTTAATCTACTTTATTTCAAATAGTTGCAAGCAAAGAAAAAATATCATGGGAATACCCACACTTGGGCAGATAACAGCCTTACTCTTTCTTTATATCCCACTTATGAATCCATAGGAAGGAAGGGTAGAAAGAGTCTTTGGACGGTCAGCTATCCATGCACAGTGGTTTGATGCTGAGCCCTTTTCACATGTACTCAGAATAAAAATGAAACCCTACTACTTGTTTTGCCCATTAGATAGCATTATCTCCATGGAACACCAATTCATATCTCTTTGTGCTGTGTGTGGTTCTCACATATGGGATTTTAATAACCTCCATGCTGTGCTATGAATTTATAAGCAGGGCCAATGGAGGAAGAGCACCACAGGACTTTATTTTTTCATTATTACTCTTTTGAAAAACAAGGTCTGCCTCATTTCTGTAGGGTTCTTCTGGCAGCACTGGCAATGTTGCAGCTAGTGGTGTAGTTGTTACTGTGGAAAGGAATGAGCTCTTTATTCCTTTCCTACTTATTTTTTCTAGACTCCCTTTCTCACCCCCATCCCTCCTCTAGCCTCCTCCATAATATCCTCTGGCATCGTACTTGCAGCTTCAGTGAGCTAATCATACAGAAACAGGTCCTGTTCTTCGGCTCTCTGGTTCATCTTACATTCTGATTTTTTCCCCCTGCACATCCTTTTAAATGTGCCACATTTGTCCTCTGTACAATCCGGCGTGTCCAAGAACCTGTTGAGTGTGGTGGCCAGGCAAGCAGGCTCTGCAAACAGCTAGTCCTGAATGTCAATGCTGGCTTTTCTCTCTGATCCTCAGAGAAGTTATTAGGATTTTGTTAACTCGCTTATAAAATGGCAATGATGTGGTGGTTATTGGGTATTTACCTATGAATTATTTTGTACGGTATTTCACAAAGCATTAATAGAAGTTGCCATTATTGTTATTATTCATTCGGCAGATACTTGCTGATCACCTACTAGATGTCAGACACAATTATGGATGCTGGAGTTAAATGCAGAACAAAATAAATTCCTGGCTTTTATATAACTTACCACCAAGTTGTTAAATAACCACTAAAATTGCAATTCAAAGTTATGCTTTGTATCCTTTTCCGGTGACCCTTAAAATCTGCCTTTCACTTTTCTCAGTTAAACATAGGTGTTAAAAATGATTTTATCCTCTTGTATGTAGGCGAATATCCTACAGTAATTTTATTCTTCACTCGCCTTGTTTTATAACATCTCTTCCATTTTCATGTTGTACCCATTTCGACTGACCTGCTTAAATGAGAAAAGTCCCGTGATCCTGGCTTCTCCAGCAATCATAACCTTTTCAGTACAAATTTGAGTCTGTTTTAGAGTCCATCCCTCTAACTCAGTGTGATAATTTTATCTGAAATTTCATATCAGACCTCTTGCATATCAAAGTAAAATGTAGGTTAAGAAAGCAATCTTTTGAAAAGTTCAGGAGAAGAAAGAACTCAAGGGGGTAAATCCTGACATGTCTATTCTTGGGCAGTCTGTCCAGCAGGCCCCTGACTAGGGATCTGCTTAGCACTGAATTTTGACACATATACTCACATGTGCACCTGTACACACAGACGTATATTTATGTGGTTTAGACAGTGACTACAGTGAGTGTATTTTATGCTATTTCTTGGTTCAATAGGAGATTGATAAACTCTATGTCCCAAAGGTACCAGAGGTCTCTGTCTTCTTGGAGATTCCTCTGAATTCACTGAATTTAACAAAATTTAAGATTTATGCTCTGAAAAAATATAAGATGTTGTGTGAATAAAGTAGCGTCCTACTTGACATTGATATTGGGTAATGGTGCCAAAACTGCTCTATGAGTGAACATCACAGCTAAGTCTTCACCAGTGCAGTATCTACAGTACATCTGAAACTACTTTTATGCATTTAAAAATATTTATTAACATCCGCTTTGAGCCAGGCAACTCGTTAGGGTTGTTGACACAGTGGCAAACAGAATGTTCTCTTTCTCCAAGAAACATAGGGACCAATGGGATAGGCTGACAATAAATGAGTAAATGGAGTAAGAAGTATACCATTGTAATTACACTAAGTGCCTCGGAAGGTACACTGCTGTGTGCTATAAAGGGGCCTAATGAGGAGGATTTACCTTCAGCTTGAACGAGTGGTCAGGGAAAGACTTCTTTGAGAAGCTGACATTTCAGCTAGGTCCTACTGATTGTGAAATGGCAGGACCAGTAGAGGATAAAGGATTCCAGGAAAAAAGAGACCACGTTCCAAGTCCTGAGGCTGTGGCAAGAACATGACATGGTCAAGAAACAAATTAAGTTTGCTCGCTGGCTGTGATTGAGAGGGCCCGAGTCCAGGAAGGGTTTGGAGTTTATTCTACATACAGTGGGAACCTTGTTGATTTGGGGTTAACAGAAGTAACAAAGCAATCTCCTTAAGGGTTCTAATGGCAAGGAATGCCAGGGGGCAGCGTTTTACTTCGTGTAGTTAGTGTTTTGATTCACTTGCTTTTATGGACCTATAGCTTTGTGAGAGTAGATGTGAATTCCAGAGCCTACAATCTCCATGTTTATTTTGAATGCTAATTACCACAAATATGTTTTTAATTGGCAACTGTGTATCTTAGACACACTTCATTACACTTAACCTTTGAGATCAGTTTTAATTCACCCTCTTAAAAAAATACTTTTCTATTAAGAAAGTATGGCACACATCAACATTTTAATTACTTTCCTCTGGAAGATTTTTGTATTGGACAGAGTTTTATCTGTCAAGGAGGAAATGAAAAAAATGATCCTACTTTGAGAAAATAATGCACAATGAGATCAAGTGCCAAACATCCTAATGCATTTGTTTACGAGATGATTTAGTATTCCGCTTTCACAGAATACTGTTTATACACTCAGCCTTGCTTTTTGGTACCGGTACCATTTATTAAGAATGTATACAATTTAATTTTTCATAATAGCCAACAATTTAAAGCAGCTGGATATTTGCTTTTTCCCCCTTTCAATGATCTGCTATCACTTCCTATCATTCTGTCATAGTGACCTTTAATCCAGCCTCTCCAGACAAACTCAGTTTTATGTATGATTCTTGTTTTAATGGGTTTTGATAGATTTCTCTGTGCTCACTTATTTATAGAATGATTTATTATTTATGTTGGTTGCATGGTGATTTTATTTCTGAGTTTTGTTTTGTTTTGGGGGAGCCACCCTGTATTCTAACAAATACTTCTTCATTGGGTACACATGAGCTTCATAGGCAAGTCTTTGCAAATAAAGTCCCTGGTTCTTCCTACGCACTATCTGCATCTATTAATGTCTTTAATCTCTGAAGTTTTTTGTTTGTTTGTTTGTTTGTTTTGCTTTTGAAAGAAACTTACTGAATCAAATCTGAGCCACTGGGAGGGACTTTGGTGTTAACTGAAGAGATGGCTTTAGACATGGTTGCCTCTCTCTGGCATCTACATTATTGATACAGTATTAAGTACCAAACTTCTATAATACTAGTATCCTTCAAATTCTAAAACTTAGCTAAGATTTATTAAGGATTCCGCTACTGATAATCAACCTTTTAGCTAATGGAGCATATATTGATTTTTTTGCACAGAGGATAGTTCCCTCCCAAAGGCTTTTGCCTCCAAACACTTAAGTGTTGCTTTGTGGATTTGGCAGGCCTCAGAGGAGCCTGGCTGCTGGGAACTGAAATGCTCTGAGCTTGCCAACCCAAAACCACTGTGTTTCTCACAGCTCTCCAGTGCCAAAAGTCTGTGTGCCAAGGAAACAGAAACCTGTCTAGAAAATAAACTGTATTCTCTTGACTTTTCCTGTAGGAAGACTGGAAGTTAACCTGTAAGTTGTTTTGTGGTTAAAAATGATTTAGGATGTTACACTGGAAGTTTAATGCTACAGTTTTATATATAGAAAACAAACTGGTGCATGTTGTGCTTCCCAACTCATTTTGCTCCCAATTATCAAAATGTCTATTTTTTTTTTCCGCTAGGGATCAGTGTAATTGGTTGCACTAGTGACAGTGGTGGTGGTGAGCTAAGGCAGCCCCTTTGTGTCATAGGCCTCAGGTGTGAGTGTGTGTTTTGAGTGTGGGACGGAGATGGAGCTTATTCCAGCTGGTTGGTGTATAAAAGGAATGTGGGTTATGTGGCTAGGTAGTGTTGAGATCAGTAGGAGTTTACTTGCTAACAGAACTTTTTGTAGGATTTCATATTCTTCAGAAACAAGTTGCAAAGCTATTACGAGTATATATATATATATATATATATATATATATATATATATATATTTCATAGCGTGAATGTAGCCAAATTTCATTAGAGCTGTATCCTAATTACTTATTAGAATTCTTTCATTTCTTTTAGATCTGAGCTTCTCAACCTCAGCACTATTGACATTTTAGGCTGATTAATTCTTTGGGGACGGTTGGCTTTACTGTTCATTGTAGGATCTTTAGCAGCATTCTTGGCACCTATCCACTAGATGCCAGTAGTACCAACCAAAGATGTCTCCAGACATTGCCAAATATCCCCTACGGGACAAAATTCTTCCCAGTTGAGAGTCACTGTTTTAGACTCAGGTATTTGGAAAAATAATCAATCATATATATGAACTTATTAAGTGTGGAGTTTTTCAAAATTGTTTTTAAAGACTGGATTCCCCCATCTTACCTCATTATTTTCAATACATTCAATTTCAAAAGCTGTTGCCCAATGCTAGCAGAGTCTGAATAGATAGAAAGTAAACATCTTCCTTGTTATTAGATAAGATGTCCAGCAATGAAAATCCCTGGATTTAAAAAGCTTGTTAAGATGTATTATGTCAGATGAAAGTGCTATTTTAATAACTCATTGTTATTCTTAGCATGGACCTTTTATTTTAGAAAAATGGATAATTAGCATTTTGGCTTATCACTTTCTCTCCATGAATACAAATAATTTGATAGGCAGACAACCAAGAGAGACTTCATTAAATAATGGGTCTAATCAGCCCAGGACTAGAGTAAATTAGGGGTTAGACTTCCAGCTTGAGAGTTGGAACTCAGGGTTTGGTGGCCATGTCAGCTCATTCATCCAGGATATTTTTGTTGACCGACCTACTGTTGCAGTCAAAAACCAATTGGTCAATTGGTTAGAAATAAGAGTCAAAACTCAACTTGGGAAGCCATAGGCTACCCTGCATTTAACTCGCAGCTGGAAAACTGCAAGAACACATTCAAAGCTTAACTACCAGTCCTATGGTGTTTGGACTTACCAGCTCCAATTTCGAGATAATGGCCCATTATTAACGTGGACGTATTAGATAGTTTTCCAGGGGAACAAAATATCAGTTTGGAACCATTCCCCTTTGCATACATTATACGCTTTCCTGCCATCTGTGGTGATCCATACTCTGCATAAAACCTTACTAGTTTTCCAAAGAGGACTACAAATAGCCCTTTATTTTTTGAGAACAGGCTTCCTAACACCCAGCCAGGAAATCTATTTTGAAATTAATTTTCTTTCTACAATTTTGAGTGTAATCTATCCTTTTGTTTCTAAGAAACAAAGCCCAATGCCGTGTTTGATTTGGAACGTTCTCTGTGTCACTCGGAGGAGACAGATAGAACCATGAGAGGGATTTTCCTACCCTTGGTTGTCTTTTGAAGCTTGCAGAGCCTTCTTAAGAAAGGATCGTGATTGTTACTTAACATTTCCTCCATGGGGCAGAGGGAGAACTTAGATCTGAGGAATTATTCTCATCATGAGATGGAGGAATGGTTTCCTTCACAGCGCATGCTCTCCATTCACAATCCAGCCGACATGGAAGCCTTCACTCTGTTTGTCCAGAAGCTGCATCTTATGTTTCCTTAGTACCACCTCTCTACCGAGCAGACTTGGGGAGGAAACAAAATGAAGGCAGCAAGTGTCTGATGCTTCTGAAACATATGTCACTTCATTACTAGCATCTTGTAAGAAAGATAACAGAGCAAAAGCCAAAACAGAGAGATTTTACTAGGCCGGAAGGGACTCTGCTTGTTAAGATGTATGATACAACGCAGAAAATAAAAAGACCTCATTTCCTCTTGAAAAAGGGGGGAATTGTGCCTTTATTTGTCAGATGCATGGTTTGTTACTGATACATCTCTACTAACCCCCGAGAAGGGTTGATTCTGGTAACTAGAGAGTCTTTAGGGGGCTGAGTGAGTGACAGTCTTGAGGGTATGAGCTTGGAAGAACCTGGAGAAATACTCTGCTTTGTGAAGAAGTGCAGAGAAAGAGAAGTCTCGGGAGTATCACTAAGTAGAAATAAAGATCCGAGAGGGGAGAGCCCTCTTTCGTATCCCCAAGCTGTCTTCAGCTAAATTTGTCTTGCCCGCCAATGACTGTAGAGGGATGAACAGTAATGTTGAGTTCTATTCAAGGTTGCCATGTGGGCAAATACAGTGGTTGCTCATGGATGACTAATCAATGAATTGTAGAGCTTAAAAAACAGAGTCACCAAGTTGAGAAATGTTTGCAAAAGCACCCAGCTAGAAAATGACAGAGAGAGATTTGAACACAAGTCTGATGATGAAGCCAGCACATACCTGTGTTCTACTGTGCTTCTAGAAGCTGGTACTCTTATCATTTTCTTTAACACCTTTAAGTTTTTCAGATGAGATAAAAGTGGAATATGATGAAATGTTGGAGGTTGCTGGTTTTGAAATGACTGTATTTTGTATTTTTATATATGAAAATTTATATATGAAGCTGTCAAAGTCCTGGTGTTCATAGTTTTTATTTTAAATTATGCTTTCATTATTTAATCTGTATTGGAAAATATGATTTATGGGCAAATATATGCTTTTGGCACTGAAAAGATAGAGAAATGGTACAGCCATGGGATAGTAAACTTCTTGTCTCCTCTAATAAGAAATGGAGCATTTCGTTGGAACAAGCCCCATTTATTTTTGAAGTGTTACCTATTCTTTGCAGAGAATTAGTACTTGTTTGTTTATAGCAGTTACACACACAGACACACACACACACAGAGGCAGACCATTTTCATAAAAATTAGAACTCAAAAAATTATTTGGCTCCTCACTTCCCCACGTCGCAAATGGAATTCTATGGAACAGGGTCATTTATTGTTATGGTCAGGCCGGTATATTCCATAACATATTCATACATAATTCATTAGCTTGTTAATTAGGCCCTATGTTTCAATATGCGGCAACAGACAGGAGCCCAGGTAGGGGCAGCAGAGGTGTGAGGCGGACCTGTGTCACGGCTACAGTGCACAGCCAGGACTTCTCCAGGTTCCCATTTCCTTCTTCTAAGGAAAGAAAAGGGCACCCATTCTTTTCCTAGCCTGTCAGTAAGCCAATTCAGTACATGAAACAAAAATAAAAATTTGTTTACATTTTCGGATTGCCTGTGCTTTCACGTTTTATGGCAATTGATCTGTTTTAACTTCAGGGCCTGATTTGTTTCCAGCTTCAAAATAGGTAATGTTGCTACAATATTCAGTGCTTGCGATGCTCAAATTGTCCTTCATCAAAATAATCCCATGGAGAGTTCTAAAATCCAGTTGCGTAGGCCTTGAAGAAGACTTCCAGAAAGTCTGAAATCTGCTCTAAAAACTGTTGCCACCATAATTTCCGATAAGGCATTTTGACTCATGCATCCTGTGAATATTTATTGTTGTCTCTTGATCTTCTGAAACCTGAGTGAGGTCCTTAGTTTGTCTAGTTTCCACAATCTTGGGTCCTCGAAGGGTGGTAATTTTCAGTTTTAGCTAATTGCTATGCTTTACATGGTCACAGGGAGTGAACATTTTAGAAAGCCACTTCATTAAAGCATTAAAATACCGTGGGCTCAGTAATTTCATTTACTGGGTCAATAACCCATGATATCTAGAAGAAGATTTAAAATAGTTTAAAAATAATTATTCAAACAAGAAAGGAATTTCAAGCTATAATTACCACTGTAATAAAGGAAAAAGAGACTCCAAAGCAAGTATAAACATTATATTTAAATCCTAATATCGGATTCCTATAACTCAAAGGGTTTATTTAGCTTGTCCAATAGTAGATCACAAGATCTCAGACCTGAAATAAACCTTAGCAAGCATCTAGTCTGGATGTAGAGATTGACATATTTTTTTCCCCTTAAAAACCATTTATAATTCCGTATCTGGACTGACAGCCTATGTGTTCATTTTTCTTAGAGTATTCACAAGTTCCGTATTCAGTTTTTACCCCTAGATATTTTGCATTTTAGTTGCTATTGCACATTAGATATTTTTCTGTTGTAATTCTGTTTTCCCCTGATGTACTCTGGATAGTAATTTTGTATATCCATGTTGCAGCTGGCTACCATTTTAAATTTTTCTTATTCTAATCGTTTTCTCTGGTTCGTTGTGTTTGCAAGGAAGACTAGCATATCATCTGCAAATAATGATGATTTTCCCCATGTGTTCCAGTATTAATACTTCCCCCAACCCTGCTTCTGGGCTTCAGTTATTATAGTGAGTAGAACTTCCAGAATAACATAAAATAATTGTGGCATTAGTAGGCATTCGTATCCTGTTTCCAGCCCTAACAAGACCATATCTAGTACAGAGTTCCCAAACTGTGTTCCAAATCATTATTCCATAGGATGTTAATCAGTCTCCTACTAAAAAAAAATAATAAGAAGAAGAAGAAACAACCAAAAAAGGCAGGTAAGGTTTCCAAATATTTTTCTGAAACTCCAAATTAAACAAAAGGAGACAAATTTCTTTAGTGAATGACTTTTCATAGCCTTAGTAATTTTTTTATATCATAGCTGTTAGGTGTTTTTTTAAGTTTTATTTATTTCAATAATCTCTACACCCAACATGGGGCTCAAACTCATGACCCCCAAGATCAAGAGCTTCATGCTCTTCCGACTGAGTGAATCAGGGGCTCCAGCCTTTGGTATCCATTATGCACTGGCAATCTGTCAGAGGCGGAGAAATGTATGTGACATTTGTCAATGTATTTTTTTTCTCAGCACCCCATTTCTGAAGAACACTTAACGTACATTACTGGGCATCGTTAACTATGACGTTGGCTATGATTTCAGAATGAAATGTTAAGAAAATATCCTACTCTTGGCTCACTACGAGTATCGTATAAGCAGGATCTTCTACTCTATGTTCCTTTGTGTCTCACTTTTGCTTGACATGTTTTAAGATTCATATATGTTGTTCGTTTGTTTTCAATGCTGGAGAGTATTTTGCACAAGAGTGTTGATGAATATTTGTGTTATTTGCAATTTGAGAGTGTTATAAACAATGCTGCTCTGAGTATTCTTGTACACGAATCCTGGTAGGAGTGCATTTTTATAAAGCTATATAGCAGGGAGTAGAATTCTTGGGGTTTAGTGTGTGTGTGTGTGTGTGTGCATGTGCATGTGTGTATGTGTGTTTTCAAGTATGCAGGAGAATGCTGTAGTTTTCCAAAGTGTTTATGTAAGGCTCACACTCCTACTAGTTGTTGTTTGAGACTTCCAGTCACTATACATTCTTTTTAATACTTGGTTTTATCAGACATTTTAATTTTCAGGCAACCTGGGAGAGATGCAATAACATCTCATTGTTTTAATTTGCATTTTTCTGATTACTAACGATAAGCACCTTTTCTGATGCTTATTTGCCATTTGAATTTCCTCTATTATGTCATGGCTGAATCTTTTGCCCATCTTGGTGTTGCTTTGGCTGTCTGCTATCTTTTATTATTGCTTTATAAGGATTTGTTATATATTCCTATATTGACTCTTTTTAGGATACATATATGTATATATATGCGCATATATACACATACACACACACCTCACGGGGTGGAGGGAAGAGAAAGAGAGAGAGATAGACACACACAGACACACACGTGTAGCCTGCCTGTTTACTCTCTTAATGTTGTCTTTTGAAAGATAGCCATTCTTAAATTTAATATAGTTTATTTCATCCATCTTTTCCTTTATTGTTAGTACTTTTGTATCTTAAGAACAATTTTTCCTACTATGATGTTATAAAACTTTTCTCCTACATTTTTTCTAATAGAGCTTTGCTATCTTTCAGTTACAAGTTTCCAATTCACTTGCATATAATTAAGAATCTAGATTTACTTTTTTAAAAATTCAGTTCTTCCAACTCCCCTTTTTTAAAAGCCTGATTCTTCTTTTCTCCATGACTCTGCTTGGCACTTTGATCCCATTATTTGGGGTCTTTATTGTTTTGCATTTGTCCATCCTTGTGCCAGTGCCATCTTGTTCTTCATCAAGGGCTTTCTAGCTTTTCTGGCCCTCTGCATTTCATATGCATGTTACAATCAGCTTATAAAATTTGACAAAGTAAATCCTGTAATATTTTGGAATTTTGGTTGGGATTACTTTGAATCTATAGATCAATTTGAAGACAGTTTACATCTTTACATCATTAAGTTTTCTATTCTATGTACATGTTATAGCTCTTCATTTATAGAGGGTTTTTTTTAACATTTATCATTAAAGGTGTTATTTTCTCTACAGAGGTCTTTCACATCTTTTACCAGATTTATTCCTAGATATTTTTATTGCTTTTTTTTATTGCTGATGCAGTTATAAATGATATACTTTTGTCAATTTTCACTGTTGCCAATACACTTGAAATACAATTAGTTTGTATCTAGCAAAATACTAACGGAATAAAAATTGTAACAAAGTATATGTGCATTCTTTTATCTTGTCATGTCATCTTTGAGTAATTATATTTTTGTTTCTTCTTTTCCAATCCTTATCCTTTCTTTTCCTTTCTTTTTTTTTTTTTCCTGCCTTGCTGCACTGGTTAGGACCTCAGTATCATATTGCATAACAATGGTGATAGTGGAAATCATTTCTTTATTCCCAGTTTATTTACAAGTAAATGTGGATTCCAGTGTTGACTGTAGAATTTTTGTTTTGTTTTCATTTGTGAATGTTGTAAATTATATTGAAATATTTTTCTCCCCAACTTTTTTATTCTGAAAAATTTTGTATGAGTTGTAAGTTTCATTGAATACCATTTTTACTTGAAATAACAGCCCACAGACAAATTGTGAATATTTAGATTTAGGTATTTGGCAGACATTTCTTTAAAAATGAATGAAATGAACCTGTCACTTCAAGAAAATAACAGACAGCATATTTTACTAATGACAAAAATTGAGCTTTCAAGTCAAAATTGGCATTTTGGAAATCTTGTATTTGTCACCATCAGCTTTATGGTTTCTTAAAACTTAAAGGCTTTTCTGATGAGGTCAGTGATAATATCAATGAATGTGTTTGAAATATATATTGGAAAATTTGAACACTTCAAATATCTACATAACTTACTGTGCTAATATTTTTCAAAGACCAGTATGTCATGTTACAAAATTATTCATGCACAGTGTCAAAGACCCATGAAAGGTTTAAGATAGACCAATGGATTCTAATGCAATACTAGAAAATTTTATTGATATGGTTTCAGGTTCCATATTGCAAAAAAAAATTAAGAAATTGCGACTTGTCAAATTTTGGTATAGATTCAAAGAAAAATACCTGTAGTCATCTCCTTTTCCCTACTACGTACCTTTGTGAAGCTTGATTATTTTCTTCTGCTTCAACCAAAAATATACATTGCAATAGATTGAAAGCTGAAACAGATATGAGAATCTAGCTATCATATATATATATACACATATATATACACACATGTATATATGATATATACATACATACATACATACATACATACAAGGAAATATTACCCAGCCATCAGAAAGGACAAATACCCACCATTTGCTTTGACATGGGTGGAACTGGAGAGTATGATGCTGAGTGAAGTAAATCAATAGGAGAAAGACAATCATCATATGGTTTCACTTATATGTGGAATATAAAAAATAGTGAAAGGGATTATAAGGGAAAGGAGAGGAACTGATTGGGAAATTTAGAGAGGTAGATAAACCATGAGAGACTCCTAACTCTGGGAAATGAACAAAGGATAGTGGAAGGGGAGGCAAGCGGCGGGAGGGAATGCCTGGGTGACGGGCACTGAGAGGGGCACTGGACGGGATGAACACTGGGTGTTATACTATATGTTGACAAATCGAACTCCAATAAAAAAAAATTAAACAAAAAAAGAGAGAATTCAGCTATCTTCAATTAAGCTAGATACTAAAAAAATTTGCAAAAATGTGATATAAATAATGCTACTCTTTTCACTATTTTTGTGAAAAATAGTACTTTTCAGGAAAAAAAGTGTTATGTTAACATGAAATGGGCATATTATTGTTATTTTTAAGTGAATTGATATTTTTAGGTATTCTCATTTTCAGTTTTGAATATGGTAAATATTGATATATATTCAGTTAATCTAAATAAACTATCCTTGGAATTCTCAATGATTTTAACAGTATAAATGGCACCTGAGACCAAAACATTTGAGAACTACTGCCCTAGGAACAGTACCAGACGCCCTAAGCTTATGAAAGTATAATGTTATTTGGCACATTTACCCTCTTCCCATGACAATGGAAGAACCTGAAAATATCTTACGTCCATTTATCCCCTCCCAAATTATATGGAAGGGGTTATCTTATAGTCATTTTAATTCTAGAATTTTTTTCATTGTTTTGGTGTTTAAGAAGTTTCACTCTGCAATGTTTAGCTGTAGATTTTTTTTTTTTTTCCCTGAGTCATCAGCTTAGCCTTTAGAATGTGTGGATTCTTATAAATTGTGGAACATTCTCAGCCATTGTCTTCTGTTCTCTCTTTCCTCTTCTCTGGTATTTCAAATAAATATATGTTAGGCCTTATCAGTGTGCTCTCTGGGTCTATTATCCATTTTTTTTAATCTCATGTTTTATTCTGAACATTTGCTTTTATCTTCTTTTTAAAATTCTTTTTAAAAGATTCTATTTATTTGAGAGAGAGAAAGAGAACATGAGCAAGGGAAGGGGGCCAAAGGGAGAGGGGAAGTAGACTCCCTGCTGAGCAGCAAGCCCTACTCAGGGCTCAATCCCAGGACCAAGATCATGACCTGAACCCAAGGCAGATGCTTAAAAGACTGATCCACCCCAGTGCTCCTTGCTTTTATCTTCTAATTCACTAATTCTCTTTAGCTTTGTCTAATTCGTTATTAAATACATTCATTGAGTTCATTTCATGTATTATATTTACCAGTTCTAGAACTTCTAAGTGGTTCTTTTTTTACATATACTCTATCATTTCATAGAGTTTTCATTTCCCTGTCAACATTTCATTTGGTTTTATCTCTTTGAATGTAGTAAACATAGATTGTTTTAGGCTGTACCCTGTAATTCCATATGTGTAGCTCCTATGGGACTCTTTTTGTTTTCTCTATTGATGCTTTGTCTTTTCATATGTCTGGGTTTTCTTTTTTTTAATTTTTATTTATTTATGATAGTCACAGAGAGAGAAATAGAGAGAGGCAGAGACATAGGCAGAGGGAGAAGCAGGCTCCATGCACAGGGAGCCCGATGTGGGATTCGATCCCGGGTCTCCAGGATCGCGCCCTGGGCCAAAGGCAGGCGCCAAACCGCTGCGCCACCCAGGGATCCCGTGTCTGGGTTTTTAGATTGTGTGTTGGACATTGTGTTTGAAATTTTATTTGTAGCAATAATTTGAGGCCTGGTATGCTATTATCTTCCTCCAGAGAAAATTTTTCTTTGCTTTTTCCAGGTATCTAAGGTTATTAGAAGTTCAGGACTACATAATGTAATTTTCTGAAATTGAAGTTTTCAGAGCCAACCAATCAGCATGAAAGAAGATAACAGGTTTTGCTAGACTGGTTTATTTCAAACTTACTTTTAGCATACATCTTAGGAGTCTGAGTCCAAAGTAAATGTTGATTTACCCTTTTTGGGCTGTGGATTCCAATTTCTGCCAGAAGCAGAACTCAGCTATTTATTCCGGAGCCACAAATGCCTCCAGGGAAGAAGCAGCTTTAGTGTTGGTCTACCTCCCCAAGTTCTAGACTTCTCCAGGTTGGCAATTCCTCACTATCTTATTAAGTCTTGGATGATCTCAAACAGATTGCTCTTATCTTTTTTTCCAGCTCTTTTTAGTTTTCTGCCATGGAAAGTTGGTCCGAATTTTGTAAGTTAATTTATTGAAGCAGATATTCTCATGCTAGTACTTTTTAACAATTATGAATTTGAATATCCTTCATACTTTGATTTTGCATTTCCAAGCTAGAAGGAATGACTTATACTATAGTTTATTTCCTGAAGCCTGAGCCAGTTGAAAGCCTACATAAGCCACATTTTTCTCCTTATTCCTAAAATAAGCATAATCTTAGGATTTGCAGTATAAGCATATCTCTCCCTGTCTCCAGTGAATAAACCTAACCCCACTAAGACAGTCATGTTGCCTTGTCTCTTCCATTTGCTCATTTTTGCCATCATTTCCTTCCTTCCACTGTTAGCCTGGAATCCATGTTACTAGTGTTCATAATTATTTCTCAACTATGAACTTTCAGTACATCACTTATCACCATCTCCAACCCTGGATCAAGCTGGCTAGCTTCTTCATTCCTGCCTCTGTGCTCCTGAACAGCACTAGAAAGAATGTTTAATCTTGCAGCACACTCATCAAAAATCTATTATTTCTAAATTCTGGCTGTGGCACTACTGGCAATCCTTTTGATTCTTGCTCAAAATATTCTCTTCCTCAAAAGTCCATCCCTCTCCTGAAGTCTGTTAATCTTACCTCTAAGTATTCCATCTCTCAATAATTGACCCTTACTTACTTTTTAGAAATGCAAGCGAACCCTGAATGAACTTTACTTGCTGTCCTCTCTTGTGAGGTTTCTCCTCTCGTGCTTAATTCTTTTTTTCCTGTCTCAGAGGAAGAAGTGTCTCTGTCTTTTCAAAGGATAACCATTCAACCATACTCCTACATTACTGACTTCTATCTTCCCAAGGTTTTCACTCCATTCATGGGCCCTTCTCTTGTATTTGCAGTCACTCCACCTTCACCAACCCCTTCCTCTCAAAGCATCCTTCAGCTTAGAAAAAGAAACTAAAAAAAAAAAAAAAAAGAAAGAAACTAGATGTGAGAATGAATGTTCAATTTGTCACTAGCTTTCGATGCTGGCAGAAATTCTACGTGACAATTAAGAAAATTTATAAGGTAACATGATTTTCTTCCTTACATCCAAAGCAAATTTTAGCCAGAACATAGAGAAAACCTCTATTGCTATATAATTAACATGACTTTGTGGGAAATAAAAGCTCTCATGCTTGGTACCGCAAGCACACTTCCAATATCGTCTCCATTTGCTCTTCATAACCTCTGACTTCTTGGGTTGATTTCAGTTGTAAGCACTGCTCACCAATCTAGTAGTATTCAAGGCTGTCATTGCCAAGATTTACTACCCCAGGATCTTCTCCATGAAGTACCCCTGGGATCCACCTTTACCATTTTGTTTTTCATCTCTTTAATCAGGCATTATGGTCTCCTCATTTATCGTTGCTAATTCCTCTAGGACAATATTTCTCAAAGCTAGGTATTCATTGGAATCATCTGCAGAACTTGAAAAAAAAAAAAAAACAAGTATAGACACCGTCTTTAGTTTTCCGATTTGATTGGTCAGGGGTGGAATATAGGCCTTATAATTTTTTAAAAGCTCTCCTAGTCATTGTTGAATTTAGTTGAGAACTATGTCCTTAATTGAGTGACATATTAAGATACCAGTACTATAGCATGAACCGATGTTCTTTCTTAATTTTTTACATGACATGGTGGGTAGAATGTTAGCACTACATCCCGAGCTCGTCTTCCTGAAAGGAAAATAATCTAGAGGGAAATTGGTTGCAAAATTAGTCAAATTTTATGTCCTTCTAGTGATAGTGAAGTATAAATTATTTCAATTATTCCAGTCCATAGGAGAAAACTCTTGGTTTGAGAAGACTCGATTTTCGCCTTCCAGTCCAGAGAATGCAAGCTGTTTTCCTTTGGCATGCCTACATGATTATACAGATCCATTCCCCTCAAGGAACTTCCAAATAAAAAGAACACATCATATACGGCAACTGAGAAACATAGCTTTATGTTGCCTGTTTTAGAATTATTTCTTGACATTAACATTTTTATGTACCCCCATATTAAGTTTTATGCTTAGATGTAATGCCACCAGGTAGGAATCAAGGTAAATGCCATATCCCAAATCCACAGAGAATCAGAGCCAAACTGTGGGTTATCAAATCTGTCTTTTTATGTGCTGGTACTCATAGTGTGTGATTTATATACACTGCTTTTGAAAGCTGCATTAACAGAGATGCTGGTTTGTAGAGAGAGAGGGGCAAGGAAGTACATTTACAGGCTGGCTTGGTTGCACTGTGCTGATTTCTCTCTAGAACAGTCTTCACAATTCTTTGCTCACAGTTAGAGGTCTGCTGAAAGTGACTCGGTGTAGATGAAAACAGCTTGCTTAATCATTCCTGAAACACGGGAAAAATTAAAATACATTTTTTTCTTTGTCAAGCAATAAAAACAATGCCAGATTGTTAATGCCTCTTTTGTACCTTTCACTTGAAAGACCTCAAAAGAACATCAAGGAGAATAAAGGCAAAATCTATTCCCCAATGGCATCATTATACATGTTGAAGCCTCTAAAACTAAAACTCTAAAGACATTCATGAAGAGGAGAGGAGGAAATGACAGCAAACTGAAGAGTGCATCTCTGGAGCTTTGTTCAACTTGCTTTGTTCAGATTCATTCAAATTGGATGATGAAAAGCAAAGATCCCATTTGTTTCAATATTAAAGTAGTAAATTAGTGAGTGGTGAGTTGCTAATTGTCCTGTAAAGCATTTAGGGTGCCAGGAGTGCCCCATGGCCAATATTTTAAATTGCATTCTTATGGTTGAAATGAAAGCAACCATTAGAGTAGTGTAAAACAATGTTCTTAATAATTTAAGCTAGTTCGATTCCAACATGATTTTCATTCTGAAATATTTATCGAAGCTCCTGTTTTTATTTGAGATGAGCAAGTTTTGTTTTAGACTTCAAGACATCAAATAGAAATTCATATTCTGTGTGGGGCTAAGCTCGGGGAAAGAGATTAGCACTTTCCGGTGTTAGGTGTCATCCCTGGCTGTGTCTGCTTCCTTCCGGGGGCAGAATTAGCAGGTTTGGTTAAATTTTACTTGAGTTTTTGGTGACCTTTTCTAATCCACACTGTTTCATAATTTAATGTCTTGACCTTCGTTTTCCATAGAGCCACCTTAGTGATAAATGCAGAGATTTAATAACTAGAACTAGTTGACAGGTGACCTTTCGTCCATGGCCATTTCTCTTTGCTGGGGAAGCCACACTGTTTTTGCAAGTTTTAATTTGCAGATTTTAATTATCTATTCTATAGGCTCTAATTATCTTGTCTATAAGCTTATTCACAGAGAAAAAAAAAGTAAAGGTTAAATATTTCATTCTTCTTGCTGATTAAAATGTAAAGTGCTTGGCAGTTGTCCCAATATATCATTCAAAAAAGACATGGCAATATGTCAGTTTCTTACCCAAAGAAGAGAGAGGGGGAATTTTCCAGAGCAGTTGGTGAGGAGCAGGATGAAAAAAGTGGCTAGGAGAGTGAGCGGTCTCATGAGCTGGATGAGGCTAACCACGTGTGTGTGCGTGCACGTGTGTGTGTATATGTGTGTGTAAGCTTGGAGCAGAGAAACAGAAGAGTTCTTTGTATGTGTACTAATCTGAGGAGAAAAGTGACTGAAAAATAACAAAAGATAAACTTGTTGATAAACTCATGCCAATCAGAGTGGGTAATGTGTTCATTTGGGTTCTTTCTTTTTCTTTCTTTCTTTCTTTCTTTCTTTCTTTCTTTCTTTCTTTCTTTCTTTCTTTCTTTCTTTTCTTTCTTTCTTTCTTTCTTTCTTTCTTTCTTTCTTTCTTTCTTCTTTCTTTCTTTTTCTTTTTTAGGCCAGGAAAGGATCAATTGGGCATATCATGGTAAAAATTGGTTTCTAGGGCTCATATAAATAATATTTAAACACAGGAAAATAAAGCTAATTATTAAAATGCCACAGATTCTTCAAAAGCGGTAAAGAATAGCCAACCTTTCTCCCACCCTTCCCCATAGGATCAGGAGTAAAGGATCTTCTTGAGTTTCCTGGGCTTTCATTCTTCAGCATTTTTGCAAACAAGATTCATATTCATGCTAAGCACTTAAGCTTGTAATAGAATACAAATATAATTTGCCATGGCTGTAAAAGGACCTATAGTTAGGGATATAGTATCCCAATCAGCCAGTGTTCTGGAATCTTCATAAGTACAGAGAGGAAAAATAACTCATGACTTAGAGAATGGCTTGGCGATCTTGAGCTAACTTTGAATCCCAAGGACTTGTTTGAGGTTTTTTTTTTAAGATTTTATTTATTTATTCATGAGAGAGACAGATAGAAGAAGGGACAAAGGCAGAGGGAGAAGCAGGCTCCCCAAAGAGAGCATGATGTAGAACTCGATCCCAGGACTTTGGGATCACGCCCTGAGCCAAAGGCAGATACTCAACCACTGAGCCACCCTGGCGCCCCCAAGGACTTGCTTTTATAGATAATTTACCTCAAGGAGGTTTTCATGCAGGGGGAGATACTACCTTTAGCCACGGAGATCAGCTTCTGAAAACATCACCTGCCATGGCCTTTTTTCCTTCAGACATGGACTGTAATCACTTAATGCTTCCGAAAGAGATACAACTCGCTGCTGTTATGAAAAAGTTTTGAAAAACAAATTAAGTAAAGATATGGAGGACCATTCGAGGCTAATAAAATTGATCATGATTAGTTTATATTCAACTGATGTTTCAGCCAGATTCCAAATCAAAAGTAATACGAATAAATTTTCTACATAATTTCTTATGCCATGCTAATACCATTGCCAGAGAAGAGAGGTTAATTCTGCTCATGTACAAACCCTAATATTCCTGAGGAATTCCTTTCATCAATTGAGAAACCTTGTCCTCTTTTGGTGAAATTCTTGGCCACCAAGATGTTTAAAAGCATTAATTTGCAATTTAATATAAATAATTTTAATAGTGAAGGAGATTTTGAGATGTTTTCCTAAATGTATATTAGAAATAGTGCAAAGTAATAATAAATATTTCTTTAATATCTCTCCCTTCTTAGTGCTGAGAGTGTATTTTTATGAAAGATAACATATGCTTCTTTTAACCTGAAAGATGTCTAGTTCTCACTGGGTATAATATTCATCTCAATTTCCTCAACTCTGTAATAGGAAATAAAAACAATCCAACTTATGAAGAATTTATTATGAGGATGAATGGAATAATGTAATAAACTGCTTGGCAGGATGAATGGCCTATGATAGGTGTTCAATCAAGTTTCTATCAATAAGTATAATACACTTTGCTTAGATGTCTTTCTCACTCTGTTTCTTCCCTTCCTCCCCCTCGCATCCTTTCCCTGTGCCCCAGACAGGAGTCAAGTCCTTTTTTCTTGTAACGAAGCAAATGTCATGATTCATTTTAGCAGAGAAAGGGCTTGTTTTTCAAGGCAATCCCTTAGGCCTTTAAAATAGTGTATGAATTGACCCTAGTTAATCATCAAACTCTGCTATGCCTCAGAGCTGTGTACTGAGATTAAAAGCTCACACTGATTAGAATTCTAAAATTATTTTATCCTTCTTGGTGCCTTTCACAGAATAAGTACTAAGTAAAAATTACTTAGATGCCGCCAGATTCTTAACTTTCCCCAAGCCCAGTGTTCATAGCCAGATATGCAGATAGAGAATTTATATACTTGTGCAAGGGAGAAATACCCAAATCAGATATAGTGATCTTACCATTAAAAAAGAAATCCGGGTGACTCAGTGGTTTAGTGCCGCCTTCACCCCAAGGGCATGATCCTGGAGACCCAGGATCGAGTCCTACGTGGGGCTCCCTCCGTGGAGCCTGCTTCTTCCTCTGTCTGTGTCTCAGCCTCTCTCTCTCTCACTCTCTCTCTGGCTCTCATGAATAAATACATAAAATCTTTTAAAAAATCAACATTTTAGGCTTTAAATAAAAGGATGTGTTTGGGGGCATCTAGGTGGCTCAGCTGGTTAAGTGCCAGCCTTCATCTCAGGTCATGATCCCGGGGTCCTGGGATGGAGTCCCACATCAGGCTCCCTGCTCAGTGGGGAGTCTGCTTCTCCTTCTGCCCCTCCCCCACTTGTATTCTCTCTCCCCCTCTCTCTCTCTCTAAAATAAATAAAATCTTTATTTTTTATTATTTTTTTAAAGATTTTATTTATTTGACAGAGAGAGCACAAGCATGGGGAGCAGCAGAGGGAGAGGGAGAAGCAGGCTTTCTGCTCAACAGGGAGGGAGCCCGACACAGGGCTCAATCCCAGACCCCAGCATCATGACCTGAGCCGAAGACAGATGTTTAATCCACTGAGCCACCCAGGTGCCCCAATAAATAAAATGTTATTTTTTTAAAAAAAAGGACTTGTTTGATATTTGTGGGCTCTCTTTTAACAGGGACACAGTTGCCCAAACACAGTTGGCTGAATATTTGTAGCGATCTCAGTTGATAGACACCTCGCAAGCCCAACCAAAACATTTGGTTTGATGATGCTTTGAGTGTACATGAGAAAAAGATGAAGAGGTCAAGTTTGTTTTTAATGAAAAGAAACAAAAAGTAAAGGACAAGTCAACTAAAAAGGGGAATTCCAAATTAAGATAGAGTTTGATAAAGTGGAGCTGACTAAATCTTTCCAAAGGTCTCAGAAAATCCAGGGCCTCATTCTGGGAAGAAACTGCTTACCGAGGCAGAACCGAGCGAGTGGAGACATATGGAATACATTTTCGAGCAAGGGCCCCAAGTCAAATAATATAAACGAGTCCAAGAAACAGCAGTACATTTTAACAAAGAAAGTTGAGATCACAAGATGCAGGGATAAAGCTAATAAAAGGAACTGAGATAACCAGATAAGAGTGACTCTTGGGTCAAACCGTCCATCCGTGCCTAGGTATTTCTTTCTTTTTTATCATGGCTTACTGTAGTTTGAAGTGTCTTCAAACATATAAATGAGTCCCTTGGGCCTTAGCAAGCTCTTGGTGTTACCTGAGGCTTCTGATTATGATTAGGAATGTTCTATGCATCCAGCCCGGCTCTCCTAGCATGCTAGAAAATGGTCCCTGCGACCAGGTGGCAGGTGGAGCAGTCACTGTGTGCAACCGTGTCTCCTGGTACCTCGTTTAGGACGACATCAGGCAGCGAGGCAGGATGGTGGCCAAGCAGGAGAGGTACGTGGAAGGCTCTTCCAACTCTGGCCATGGTGACAATATATAGAAGAAAGGGGCGATTTAAAGATCACCACCTATTCCCCAAACCATTACGTTCCTAGCACTGTGCCCCTTTACATATTTGTTACATAAACGAGAGGCTGTGGTTGCCAACGTTTGCCTTCAAGTTGTTAGTCAGCTGCTGACCTCATAATCTGCACAGCTGCGGCATTCTGATATGTTGTCGTGAAACAGATTGTGATGTCTTAATTGATCACTTTCAGAGGTTACAATTGTCAAGTGAAACCAGTTTGCTGATTCTTATTAAATTAAGGCTTGTTATAGCACAACCAGCTAATTCACTCAACGACTAGGAAATCTGATGCAGATTTGTAGATTAGAGCACATCCGAGGCTCTATCTCTTTTTTTTTTTTTTTTATTTGTGGAGGCCATACCCAAAAATGCTTTTATTATACAGTGAAGCAACTTCTTGGAACAGAAAATGGAATGTAACCTCCCTGTACCATATGCAACTTGGTGATAAGTTGGAGTGTGCCATATGACACACACAGTTTAAATCAGGCATTGATTTGCATGACTCTAAGTGGGTTTGGAGGACTTAGCTAAGTGTAATGTATGTTGGCCCTGCTGCAAATCGTTCGGCAAGAAGAATATCGTGTTCTTCCTTATTGCCCTGAAAAACCGTAGGCTCCTAGATGCGTGAAGGTCTTAGATCACTATCCCATCCCAAGAGGCATCCTCTTACACCCCCATCTGACCACCAAGGAAGTCTTCACTATGGCATCACCCCATATCCAAGTGCCCTAATATGCTCACGCACCTCGAGCCGACCTATTCTGACCTGCTGTTCAGAAATCTTATTGTAGCAGGGGTGATGGACAGTCCTTTTGATAGTGGAGTTTTAAGTCACTTCATAAATGGTGACACCTCAGGGGCACGTCCAGTCCATACCTGAGCCTATGTTGTTTAATGTCCGGCCCTGTTCAAACCCTGCATGATTCTAACAGCTCAATAACTCTCTTTTTATATGGGGGGGGGGGGGGAGACACCTCATAAGTGGACTTTTGTTTACTTAACAAGTCAAGTTTTTTCAAAATTCTTCTTTTTAACATTGAACGGGAACGTTTGTCCATCTAGCATATTTCACAGGTGCGCAATAAAAACTAAATGAAGTAAAGCTAGATTAGCCTAGTAACTGCTAGCATCCAAAATGCAGTTGGAAAAACAAGGATGTTGATTAAAGCAATTTTTATAACAGAAAAAAATCAGATAATAGCCAAATGCCCAGCAGAAGGCAAGTAGGTACATTATGGTATGTCCACATAATGGAATATTGAATCAGCATTAAAAGTATCTCTAAGAGAGGTGCCTGGGTGGCTCAGTTGGTTAAGTGTCTGACTCTTGGTTTTGGTTCAGGTCACGATCTCCTGGGTCCTGGGATTGAGCCCCACCTTGCACTCTGGGCTCAGGGGGAGTCTGCTTAAAGATTTTCTTCTCATTAAGCCCCTCTTCTATAAAACAGATAAATAAAACTTTAAAAAATACATCTCTAAGGACTGTTTGCATGGCACAGGAAATTTTAATGATGTGAAATTAATTGGAAAACCAAGGTTGCTAAATTTTGTAAATAGTTACTTCTCAACCTGTCTAATATATCTAGAAGGAGGAAAATACCATGAAATATTGTTGTCAAATGGTGGAAATAGGGAGAGTTTTAATTTTTTAGTCTATTTTTTTCAAGTTTTCCGCAATGAGCTCATATTGCTTCAATAATCAGGGTTGGGGGGGAGTGGTTTAAAGCAGTTTGAGTGGTTTTGTTATAACATTAGCTGTGGGAGGTCCGTGTTCAAGGCATTTCTAATCTAACAGAGCTGGAAATGAGCTTGTTTTCCTCTGCTGATCCTGCTCTTCCTAAAGGTTTTGCCTTCTCATTTAAAGCCAGGTCCAGTCTTCCAGTTGCTTAGACTAAAAATTTGAAGTTTTCCATAATTCCTCCCTGTATCTCAGGTCCCATAGTCCATCTTACTAGTCAGCCCAACAGGCTTTTTACCTTCTGAATTTGTTCAGCGCGTGGGCAGCATCTTGCTACCTCTTCTGCTACCCAACCATCATCTCTTGTCATGATTGTGGCAGTAGTCTGTTTGGGTTTCTACCCATTTCCCTTTTGTCAGTTTTCCCCACAGCAGCCAATGCTGTTAAAACATAACACAGATCAGCCACTTCCCTATTCAGAGCCTTCCGAAGGTCCCTGAGTAAAAGAGCCTATGAGATGTCTCTCTGGTCATCTCTCTGACTCCAGTACCCACTGGCTCTCCTCAATCAATGCTCTCCCAGGTCACACTGTGCTCCCTGTGTTCCTCTCCTACCATGGCATGTTTGCAGTGGCTTTTGGTTTTGCTTTGCAGAAATATGCACCCACGCCCCCCCCCCACCCTCCGCCCCGCCCCAAGTCCCCATTGCCAGCCCTCTTAGTTTCTTCAAGTCTTCCCTCAAATACCATTCCCCGCTCCTCCCAGGCCTTCTCTGATCACTCCACCAACACACACACCCATGCACACACATGCTTCCTTACCTCCTTCCTTGCTTTAATTTTCTCTGTTTAACACCTATCTTCATCTAACATTATTATATACTATGCTGATTTATTAATTTCCTTTTCCCCCCTCAGTGGAATGTAAGATCTATGAGGTCAGGGGTTTTTGCTTAAAACTTTCACAGCTGAATAATCCCCAACCCCAAGAATATGGCGCATTATTGTTGCTCAAACTACTTTGGATTCCTCCCATTGATAGGAAAGACATCTTGCTACAGTTGGGTGGTAATTATACAAGTGACTTTTCTGAGGTACCTTACTTCTCCATTTACCCACCTAAATTGAACCTGTTTGTATATTGATAGGTTTCTTTCAGATTGTGTTTCTCTTTCATCTAAATCAACAGTTCTCAACAAATTTGGGAAAGGCTATGTCTTCCCTAATACTAAGTTCAGTGTTCAGGCTCTTAATCAATTATTTTAATTCGATTGCTCTCATCTCCTAACTAAACCACTATATCCTGGGCTCCTATAGTAATCCAAGGACTTCTGGGAAATGGGATTAAAATGAAAAAGACAGACATTGATTCTTACAGAGTTTACTCTATAGTAGAAAGACACAATTAAACAATAAAATACAACATAACTAATAAAATGAGAGCAGTACCCAGTGTGAGAAGAACCAATGACCAATAGTCACAATAAAAATAGAGGATTGAATGTCAGATACAAAATGTGAAATTTCATAGAAGGAAGATGAGAAAGATATATATCAACAGAGTTCATCACTCCTTTATCTCTGTTTTAAAAGCTGGGGTGGCTTTTATCATGTAGGAGGAAAGTGGCAAAAGGAATTTATTTGGTTCTCCTGGGAGGAAGGAATGCAGGGAATAATGGAAAGAGCAATGGGTTTAGAGTTACCAGATCTAGATTTCAATCTATCATCTGCAAGTTGTGAGAGCTGGTGCTTAGCCTCTGTGAGTCTCTGTTACCTTATCGGTTTAAGACAAGAGGGAGGTGGTTAGACCAGCACTAGAGATTATCTCTGCACATCCCTTCCCGGAGTTCTTAAAAGAAGCCTTTCCATATCCATCTAAAATAGACATAAACACAAAGGCCAGTTAACATGGTGACACAGGGAATTTTTTAAGGATTTTTATAAAATTTTTGCCAGCCTGAGACTTGTCTTAGATAGTTCTTGTCTGAAAAAGATTTTCAGAACCTTGTGATTTGCTGAATTTTTCATAGTTTCATCAACTGCTACATATCTATTCATACATATAAGTAAAATACGGAATTGATGCCTGGATATATTCCCTTTGCATTTCTTTTTTTAGCCACCATCCTTATTAAAGATATCAAATCTTCCCCTATTGCCTTATTTCATTTGAAATTATGGTTTTGAATGAAAAGTCATTATTTAGAGTGGAAAATAAATGACTATTTTTTTCTATTTAATTTTAGACGAACACAAGGGGATAGAAATTAAAATTATTTCTTTTTTTTAAGATTTTATTTATTTATTCATGAGAGAGAGAGAGAGGCAGAGACACAGGCAGAGGGAGAAGCGGCTCTGTGCAGGGAGCCCGATGTGGGACTGGATCCCAGTACCCCGGAATCACGCCTTGGGCTGAAGGCAGGCCTTAAACCGCTGAGCCACCCAGGGATCCCCAATTATTTCTTAAAGTCTATATTCACTTTTTAAATGGGAGCATGTCCTAGCTTGAAAACCTGTGGTAGCTACTGTAGGATTGGTCCATATATTTCAAAAAATCCCGCATTCAGCTGCTACATGCAATATGTAATGTCTGGATTTCATTTTCTCAGAGGAACTTGTTTAAATAGCTGGAATTCACTAATTTACATGTCTCTCCCCCATCTTATTTCTCTGTTTTTCAGCCTTTGCAACTGGACTGTGACCTTTGCGCCATAGTGTCAAACTCAGGTCAGATGGTTGGCCAGAAGGTGGGGAATGAGATAGATCAGTCATCCTGCATTTGGAGAATGAACAATGCCCCCACCAAGGGCTATGAAGAAGATGTGGGCCGCATGACAATGATTCGAGTTGTGTCCCATACCAGCGTTCCTCTTTTGCTAAAAAACCCTGACTATTTTTTCAAGGAAGCAAATGCTACTATTTATGTCATTTGGGGCCCTTTCCGCAACATGAGGAAAGATGGCAATGGCATCGTTTACAACATGCTGAAAAAGACTGTTGACATCTACCCGAATGCCCAAATTTACGTGACTACAGAGAAGCGCATGAGTTACTGTGATGGCATTTTTAAGAAGGAAACTGGGAAAGACAGGTGAGTCCGCTGAGAGGCAGTCTCGTTGTCTTTTATGCTAGCTCCTTGCTGAGTTCTTTTGCCAGCTATCAAATGAACAGAGTTATTTTTCAAATTGATTGTTTTATGTTTTTTGACTATTATGATTACTTGACGAGCCAGCAACTAGGCCCCATTTATTCCACCTACACTACCTTCTGTTCTCTCCCTTTTGATTGGCTTCAGGATCCAAAAAATACTGGATGCTTCCCCAAGATATCTTTAGATTTGTTCTTATTTAGCTCAATTTGCTATTGGTTAAATTGGATGTTAGCCGAAAGGAAGTCTACACATTTCTGTTTTGAAACAGAAATGTTAAGGAACTTTAGGACCTCAACTCCTTTGGAAGTTATGGTAAAAATTTACCTGAGACTACAAAACTCAACAGGCTATTGATTCTCTAATAAGGCTGTGTAGCTTCTTGCATGCAAATAGGCCCTAAAATCGTGAGCACCATAACTTTGTATCTAACAGATATGTTGGTCTGTTCAGAATACCATATTGAAATTATGCATTACTGAAAATCATTAACAGTGTATTCTTGAAGAGAAATGAGGTATAAATACCATTCACTCAATTATCCAACAAACCAATTTGCATTTTTCATTACATTCTTTTTTTTTTTTTTTTGCTCCGTAGCCTTCTATAAACCACCCTTCCCACTTCCTTTTCTTGAGGCCCGCTCACCTCATTTTTCTCCTACTCCTTACATCTCCTATTTCCTCTCTCTGCTCCCTCTTATCCTCTTCATTCTCCCCTATGAATCTACTACCTACCATTTTTTCTTTCTTTTTAGAAAGATAACCAGTATATGGAAGAGAAGTAGATTATTAGTTCATATTTCCAGTTCTTTTTTTTTTTTTTTATATTTCCAGTTCTGATAAAGAACTGCTGAAGGAAAATATTGAAACTAAATTGCAAAGGTTTTAAGTAATGTGTAAATGGTACTAATTCATATAATACCATGGATAAATTGAGCATTGGCTGTAATTCCAATATTAACAATCAGATTTCCTCAAAATGTATGTCTTTCACTCTTCAATATCATCAAACCTAAAATTTTAACTACATTGGGGTATATGCTTGTGGGGGGAACATTTCTGATATCCGTGGGTGTAATTTGTGTGCTGATAATTATTTTAAAATTTTATCCGGACTAACTCTCCTATTGATAATATAGGCTGAATGTACCATTTTCTAATTCTGATTACTCAAAAAGCACAGCATCTAAGGAAATGCAAGACAGGAATCACCATAATGCTGGCCCTTTCCACAGTTAGAGTTCACAAGAAGAATCCCAATGGTTAGATTTGGATCAGTGTGTCATAAGCTGTCCAAAGAGATAGGCAGGAGAGATAAAGGAGTAGGCATGTAGCACAATTCTATATAAATATGACCATCTCAAAGGAAGGATTTGAAAATTTCTGGTCTCTCATTAGCCCAGAGCAATGCAATTAATTAGATATATTTGGTATTTCATTAGTCATAGTCAGCCCTCAGGGTATCCCCCAGTCATGCCTCTATGCCCTAGAATCATTTGGGGCTATCAGAGAAGAGCTCAGCATGCCGTATGCTCCTGTGTATTTATATCATGTTGGCTTTTGCTGTGAGCTTTCAATGAGACAGCACACTGTCACAGATGTGTGGATTGTATAGCAAGAATCAGGAGAGAATAGCTTTGGAGGATTCATTTTCCTACTGGCTATGATGAGGAAAGCTGTTTGTATGGTGAGGAAAAGCTTTCTTGATAAAATTAATTTGCAGGTATCATTCAGTTGGTAAAGTTACCAAAATAAAAGTAGAAGGGAAAAAAGCCAAATAGATTTTATAATGCTTCCTTCTGTTTTTCTCACCGAGTCTATTCATGTCTGCTTGCATCATGGAGTGCTGCAACCAAACTGAAAAAGACAAACTGTGCTAGTGTTTTAGAAATGAACAGAATGGATGGTTTTGGTAAAATCTGGTTGGATGACAAAAGGTTGTCCAAATGACCTCAAATGACTTGTTATCTGCTCTGTGATTTAGGTTTGTATCCTAACTTCAGCTGTGTGGATTTTATTGTCAAAGGATTTCCCATAGTGATCTAACATTCATTGCCAAATTTCAAAGAAGAATATTTTTTAACTTTTTATAAAGGAAAATGTCAAAATTATAAAGTAGAGAAAGTAGTGGTGTAATGAACCTCTGTATACTCACTATTTGGGATGAATAATTATTAACTCATGGCCAATATTGTTTCATCCATATCCCTATACATTTTCTCCCTCCCCAAGAGTTATTTTTTTCCCAAGAGTTATTTTGAAGCAAATGCCAGACAACGTATTATTTCATTCATTAACATTTTAGCATGTATCTCTAGAAGATAAAGATTCTTAAAAATAAACACAATGTCATTGTCCTACATAAAACTCAGCAATATTTCTTTAATAACATTTTATTGTTTTCAAATTTCTCCAATAACCCTTTTAATATCTTAAAATTTTAATTCGAATTAGGATTAGCATTAAGAACCACACATTGCTCAAATCAGGATTAATGTGAGGTGTATACATTACAATTAATGGATACGTCTTCATATTTCTCTTAACCTGTATCTTTCCTTCCTCTATATTATTGAAAAGAAAACTAGTGATTTGGCCAATAGAGTATTCCATAATCTAATTGTCCTAATTGTACCCCCTGATGTTTTCCGTTCATTGATATTTCTTATTGAGGCTTTATTGGATTCAGGTCATATTGCTTCTTACCAAGACCATTCGGTGATACTTCTATCAGCAGGAATACTGTCTAGTTTTCTCTTTTTATGTTAGTAATCATTAATGATCATTGTCTAGATCCAATAATTCATTAGAGATTGCAAAATAGTGATATTTCATCATTTTTTCATTTATATCAGCTGAAACTTTATAAGCAGAAACTTACCGTCATTAACTATTTTTTTTTAACCAGAGATAAAGATAGTACCAATCCTTTTTTCTTTATCAAGTCTAAGGCACTGGTTTCCTAGCATCCTCCAAAAGTGACCAGTAAGTTTATTATTATTAATATTTACATATTGACATATTTAACCATATTTGAAATATTTCAACCTATTAGAATTATGCCTTTATGCTCAAAGTGTCCTATTTGTGCTATTGGACCCTCTTCAAATTAGTTTTAGAGTTCTTTTGATGTTGCCTTTAGTAACTTTGGATAGCATCTTTGATTCCTGTTGTTATAGGATGACTTAGGCTCTTCTTGTACATAGTCTGATGCAAACCTGGGATCCAGACATTTCTCCAAAGATCTTCGCTCCTATTAGTATTTAAGACAGCATAATCTTGGTGCTACAGGTGCTCATTTCTACTAGGTTTGTCTTTGTTTCCTGGTCCTTTCACTGGACACAGCTAGTATAGAAATCATATATACTCTATATTTTGTTCAAAGGTAAAATCATTATGAGTTTGAACTGAAACTTCCAGTTCAGATTCAAGGCTACCAAGTTTTAATTTTACCTCATGTATCTTACAGGTGTTTCTCCTTTTTGCCATATTGGCAATCACAAGTCTAGAGTTTTATCCCACAGCGTACACACAACAATCTTAGAATGACATCACAACCAGCAATATTATTACTGTCAGCATTTTAAGATTATTTTACATCAAAGAAGACATTTTAATGGCAAGCATTCATGTGGGTCCACACTCACAACGGGTGTGTTGGTTGTATCCTAACAGAAATTTTAAATATTTTTCTCCTGGGGCACCTGGGTGGCTCAGTTGGTTAAGCATCCAACTCTTGATTTCAGCTCAGGTCATGATCTCAAGGTTGTGAGATCAAGCTCCATGTGGGGCTCCATGCTCAGGGAGGAGTCTGCTTGGGATTCTTCTTTTTCTCCTCCTAATTCTCTCTGCCCCCTCCCTACTCATGCACTCTCTCTGTCTCTCAAATAAATATTTTAATAAGATATTTAATAAGTGAATATTTTAAATATTTTAATAAATCATGAAATTAATAAATAATTACACACACACACACACACACACATACATATATACATACTTTTTTTTTTCTCCTAAGGGAATAGGAGTATTTCTGGTGGATATACCATTGGTGACATGAGTAAGTAAGGAAAAAAGGACATCCATTTAATTTGACTTTTGCTACTTTGATTGATTTGCCTGAACTTACTAGAACTTTTTAGCAAGTGTTAGTTTTCATCATCAGGTTTTTAATGAAGAAGTTATGTCACCATTATGATGTATTATTTATAGAATTAAAAAAATTGTGTCTCTAGTAGTTCCAATGAACCATGGTAGGAAAATAACTATATGAACTTTTCTCAAATGAGCTCCTAGGTTACATCTTCAAACTGTCAAAATCCTTTTAAGAAGTATAAACCCCTCTCCCATTTAAGGCGAGCACCTTTTCATTTTTTCCAGTGCTTTTCATTGTCTTAAGGAATTCTTCATTGAGGAAGCTTGAAGTAGTAAAAGAAATGTATGTAGTGTTAAATTTCCTAGAATGAACTTAGATCAACTCATAAGCATATTGGAATACTTTTTCAAACCAAATGAAATTTAATTTGCTTTCTTATCAGTTACTGACTAAAATTATTTGGCTTGCCAATTAGAAAGAGTGACCTTGTAGGAACGGCTGAGAGAACAAGAAGAGAAGACAGTTTGTCCTTTCTCCCTTCATCCTCTGGGGCCCAGTTTTCTCTGGAATTTTAGGTCTTTGGACAGCAGCACCTTTATATTTTCACTTAACCAGATATTTTTCTGGGAAATAACCTTCAACAAACCAGAAAGCATTGGAATGAAAGGTCTTATATTCAAAATAATCTGGACCAAAATGGATCTTTCCTCCCCGCCCTTTGAATGATTGGTATGCATAAATAATATTAGCCCAGTGACATTTACACATTTGCATTAATACATCTTAAGACTGAAATACCCTGGAGGTGATATAGGGCTGACAGTGGCACATGGCACCACACTCAACATCTGAAGAATGTGATTAGGTGCCTGGCCAGGTACCGAAGCAAGATGAATGTGAATTCTCCTAGAGAAGCAACAGAGAGCCAATGTGAGATATTCTTCTTACCTATAGGCAGGTGGGCGGTTGCAGCTTGCCTCCCACTTTAGAAATACATTGGCAAATGCAAGCACATTATTTAATTAAGTAATAATTGAGAAAGCTATAGACCCCATTAAAAACGCAAAGCTAATTTAAGGCTGATAAAGGGCCCTGAGCTGCCCTAAATAGGTCTTAATTAGCTGGCACCAATGTGGCTCCGCCTTCAGGGATGGATGAAATTAATGAAAGCTAGCAGCAAATAGATCAATGTTTCAAGATGTTACTGCCTCAGGTACAGAGGATGAGAAGGGAGGGAGTTCCTTTTAAGGGTCATTTAGGAAATTGGGTGCACAAAAGTCACTTTCAGAAGACACTGTCAACATGGCAAACTGATTCATAAATATCAAGATGGCTGCATGTTTAATATTTGCCAGCATGCTCCATCCATTCCCCCTCCATGCTAAGGAGGGAAAAAGAAATCAGTGAAGCGTCATTTCTCACTGCCTTCTGTTGGAGACAGGTTTGTCATCTGGCATGTTTTTAAGTACAGCCTGGGTTTTGCTATTTCAGCTTGGCCATTTTGAAAGTTTCTTATGCTGCCATGTGATCGACTTTAAGGATTAAGTTGGCTCATGTCCCGTAGGTTTGCAAATCCTTTATGGTTTCTAGAGTTAGAAGAAGTTTCAAGCCTCCTCAGCCTGAGAATTTGGGAACTCTCTGGGAGGCCCCTCTGTTGGGTTACAAGGCAGATAAGCTGCCTCAACAAAAGGACGGCAGCAAGGCACAGGGGCAAAAACCCAACCAAAATAGAACAAAACTCTGCACCAGAGTCAGCCTCAAGGCACATTTTGAAATGCGCCTAACTTACCCAAACTAGGACTATTATTCTATCTGGACCCTGCAAACAGAGATGTTTAGTTCTTTGGAACTCAGAATAGAGGCAGAACTCTAGGAAATCCTGGAACAACAGAAAATAGTTAAAGTGGAGAAATTCTTGGGTTGAAAGGCAGGACAGAGTATTAAAAACAGTGTTTTCCTTTTCCTTTTTTTTTTTTTTTTCCCTATTTGAAGATGGTCTTTGCAAATATGGCATCTCAGCACTTTTTCAAGAGCAACGTTGACACACCTCTGTTAAAATGAATTAATGTTCCCATCCCAGCTGATATATTTGGCAGGAACAAGAAGTTCACATAGCCGTCATGGGCAGACCCATAGGACTCCTGAGTCAAAAAGCATACTGAGGCATCTAGGGCTGAGTTTTCATGCTAACAAGCACTGGGAAACAAGGGACTTCGTTTTTTCCCATTATTCATGATGGCATCGAATGACCTACATTCGGCCTTCCTCTATAATACACACGGGCTGGAAATTAAAAACTCAATAAAAAAGAGGGAAGAATCTATTTTAATAATGGGAGAAGGGAAGGGATGTCTATAATTTATCAAGCTATCAGTACCAACCTGCCACGTGCTTAAAAACATACACATGTGTGCACGCACACCCACCGGGTTAAAGACCATGATGCATTTGACAGGACAGCTTAGTTGAGGATTAATAGAAGAGAAACCCAGCTAAGATTCAGTGACCACATTTTTAAAAGGAAAGCTGTTCTGACTACTGGTAGTTGTAGAAATCAAGACTTGGAACCAGTCTACCTCGGGAAATAAGTCCTCCTGGGCCTTAGGATATGAGTTGACAGCCTAGCTAGATGCATAGCTAGATTATACTGTATAGAAAGAAGTCCCGACAGACACTTAACGCTGAATGACAGACACTTATGCTGAACGTTCCCTCAGCATGAAGGCTTTTGAAGGCCACAAAGAGTGTGAAACTCAAAGACAAATAGGCCTTAAATTAGAAGCCTCATTAGAATATATCTACACTTTTAAACTTTGCAAAGGCTTTGAAGATTTTTAACTTCTGTCTGTTTGTTCATTTACAGTCAGGGGATGCATCTCTTAAACTGGTTTACTTCCTTCCTTCCTTCTGTATTTTGGATTTTTGCTCTCCTTTTGATTTTTAATTTCAGCCATCCCCATCTCTCTTCAAGGTGAGGATAAAATCAAGAAAATGAAGAATGGTTTATACACTTGCCCATAAGAAAACGTATGAACCAGGAGCAGTCTCTTTCCTTTCTCCTCAATGGTTGCATGGCCTTGACTTCTAAGTCAAAGTTGGTTGTTTTGAGACTTTTCATGCTCTATTGGATCCATCTGGATTACTAGATTTTTAATTGCTCAGACAACCATTTCAAAGGAATGATCGTATCTGAGATGTTGTAGGGGCTCTACAAGTGTCTGCTGAAATTGAATTTTTTGCTTCTCTGAAAACAAAAATGAGAGACCTCTTATCGGGTATGGTATTATTGACCTTCTAAATGGACTTCCCTCCTTGGCTCTTTGTCTCACTAAAGAATGGGTCTTCTAGATCAATACAATACTTTTCTTTCTCTCTTTCTTTTTTAACATAGTACTTTTGAACTTTAAGGTGCATATAGTCACCTGCTGATTCAGGTGAGAATGGAGGCTGATAATTTACATTTTGAACAAGTTTCCAGGCCAGGCCACTACTGTTAACCTGCAGATCTTGCTTCCAATTGTGCTACTTTGGATCACTTTGATTGAAGGGACAAGACAACATTACATTGTTCCTTGAGCCAGGGAAATACGTAGGTGAAGGATAGCTATTTTCCCAGATAGCTTGGTAAGCTGCTTATAGCTGAATCCCAGTTTTGTGACTGCTTTGTTCCTGGCCGATTAAGCATGGCGCCCATCTTAAGCTGCACCTTAATCTTAAGAATTCAGCAAGAATTATTTATCTGACCTCATTGGGTTTATTTGTCCATTTCCCTCACTGATGACACACTTCTTAAGGACAGGGACTGTGCACATCTCCATTTTATTCTCCGACCTACCATAGTAGGTGGTTTGCCACCAAAATACCAGAGGAGTTGTTTTCACTCACCTTCTTTCAGCCAAATGGCCCACAAATATTTCAGGCTTCCTTGAAATGACCTCAGCAAATAACTCATTTTCTTTCTTTTGTCATCAGCACTACCACTGGTCCAGGCTGGGGCCTTCTTTGCCCCTCACATGGTAACTGCTAACACAGCCTTGACTCTGTGGCTTGACAGAGATTGTTGCCTCTGCCTACATCATACTTCCTCCCATCACCGTGCACACAAGTGCATCCTTCATGAGCAAATCAAATGTTACCTCTTCCGTGCAGCCTTTTACAGTATCTCTAATTAGAACTTATATTATCTCCTCTGAAAATCCAGAGCATTTGGACTTTAAAAATGGAAGTCACCACTGTTTACCATGCATTATCACCATTAATGTCCGATCTCTTCAGGTAGTCTGTAAACTCTTTGAGGGAATATCAGCTCTTTTAAAGTTGTTTCCCTAGCCCCTGATACGTTTGACTCTAATAGGTATTCAGTAAACATCTGATGGGCAAATGAATAAACAGATGAGCAAATGAGTGAAAAAAATAATATTGGATAGTTTTGTTTTTTTTTTTTTAAGTTTATAAGTCCCGTTGCCACTCGTTGAAATGCTTGTGAATTTCCAAACACTTTCCTTCAGTATATAGGGGTCACTGTAAAACGAATGAGGCAAGTTCTAGGATTGTCTTTTGATAGAAAAGTTTCCACAGTTCTATTCAGACAAACCACCCCTTGCTTTACCTTACCCAAAGGTTGGCAAATCTATTACCTTCTCTAGGGACTTTGTGACTGGGCACTGGGTTTTTAATAAGTCACTGACAGAGCCATTCTTCAAATACAGGTTTCCATTTTAGTTTCATGTCAATGGCAAAGCAGGTTGTGAGACTTCACTCACAATTCCGTTAGCTGTCAGTTGCCTGGTGAAAAAACAGTTGCTAATACCCAAACCCAAGGTTATGCTCTCGGGCTCTAGGAAGCAAATACAACAACCATCCCAGAAGGCAGAGAACAAAAGACCCAAGTAAAGGAGAACTGATCACTACCCAGCTTTATCTTCTAATTATCTCCCATAGAACATTTTTTTTCTTTGATAACAAAGAAAGCGAATTGCCTTCGTGAAAATTCTTTTTACAAACGTCATGATGCACATAAAAGAAAAAAAAAAAAAAAGACAGTAGCAGTATCTTCCAACCCACTGCATAAATGGTTGGTGAATTTGTACATGGATTTAGAGGAAAATTAATGAAAGTGTTTTGACATAATTTAGATCTTGTCACTCTTCCACTCAAAACCTTGGGATAGCTTCCTGTTTCCCTTAGAGTAAAGCCACAAGTTTTTCCAGTGATTTATCATTACTTTCAGGGTGATCTGGTCCCTTGTTGCCTCACTGATTTTCATTTATTAAACTTCCCTCGTGCTCACTCTGCTCCAGGCTCACAGACTTCCTAGCTGCACTTCAAACATAGTAGGCATGCTCCCTCCTTCAGCCTCTGCTTTAGCCTTCTGCTGGACCTCCCTTCCTCCCCACATCATGCATGATTCACTTCATCATCTCCTATCAAGGCTTTGCTCATTCGTCTCCTACTCAATACATCTAACATGATGTCACTTAAGATTGAAATTCCACTTCCCATAACCAACATTCCTACTTGTCCTTACCTTGTTCCAATTCCCGTCCCCCACCCCGTAGCATTGTTTCTCTTCTAACTAACATTCTGTGTAATAAGCTTCTTTTATTTTGTTTGTTGTTTGTCTGACGCTCCCATAAGATATACATTTCTTAAGCCTGGGATGGTTGTCTGTTTTTGTCATTGATAAATCCCAAAACACCTAGGATAGTGTATGGCAGCGAATACACATTTAATTATGTGCTAGATGAATAACCAAGAGAATGGGAAAACAATTAAATAAATAAAAGATTGAGGCAAACTTGCAAAATTTGTCTCAAGGGCCTACCAAAGGAGCTTAAGAAGAAGAAAATACATATGTTCAGAAACTATGCAATTAAGGTAGGAGGAAGGCAATTTGTTGTTCTACAAATGGTTGGTAGGATGATGACTCTCTATTCAAAGTGATCATTATGTCACTCAAGGAATGGTCTGACTTGTTTTTTATTAGTTAGCACATGGTCCAGTTATTTAAACAGAATTGACCAAATTAGCTCATTTCTTTAGTACACAGCAGAATCAGCAATGCTTCGACTCTCACTTGGTTTAGCAGAAAGATGGGTCCTAAATGTGGGCCAACATCAGAATCACCCAGAGGGCTGGTTAAAACAGGTTGGTAGACCCATCCTGAGAGTTTCTTGAGTTGTTGTTTTGAGGGGCAAGGCCATAGATTTTGTGTTTCTAACACATTCCCAGGTAATACCATTGCTGTTCTCCTAGGACAACACTTTGAGAATAACTGTGGTAGGGAAGGACCCTAAGATATCAGGAATTATATTCAATTCTTTTGAAAACATTTGGTCCTATAATCTTTATACTACTAGTGTGGAATTATGTGAACACCTAAAGTTATTTTTATTATGATATTTTTAATGGTGAGAATTTTTTAATCTCCTGGAAAAATCCAACTACAACTCTGTCGTTTTATTTTTCACTTTCTTAAGATCTTGCTCCTCTGTAATCATGCCAGATGGTGCTGCTCATTAGCTTATGAGGAAAGGATGCTTTATCATTCTAGACAGAAAGACAAATCATTCTGTTCTCTGACTTTGAGTCAAGAATCAACATTTGGGTGTATGCTCAACCTACTATTTGCTTTACAATTTTGCTCATTAGGTATTTATTACCCCGACAATATATGAGCTAGTCATTATCCCTCTGTCAAGTATTTCTTTCAAATTATATTCATTTAAAGTTCATATCAGCACTGTTTGACAACTGCCATCCTCACAGCATTACCTCCACTAATATGTAATTTCTCTTTTGCCCAAATTATCTGGGTGAGGTGGTTATCTAGGAAATATATCCATAAAATTAAGATACTGGATAATATTCCATTCTCTGACTTACTATGTTCTAAATGGATAAGTGGGGCAATTGATATTGCTGATTTATGAAAAACAATAAAACTTGAGGGAGAAGTAACATTATGACCAAAATCATTGTATTCTTTTCATTTATTGTACGCTTTTCTCATGAAGAAAGCAGGGTGAGGAAAGCATATGATTTAAAGAAAAGTGCTAAAAAAATAAATAAAATGAAACCTCAGGTATTTTGTGAGGCCCTGGCAAGGTGGGTGGGGACCCTCTTACCATGTGAAGTGGAGAACTAGTTAGAATTCAAGATCTAAAAAAATTAATATGTTTGAGATATTAAATTTTTGAAGGAAAAAATTTATAATTTTCACTAAAATGATAATTAAAATTATTATTAGAGAACTCTTGCAAAGACATATGATAGGCACATGTGTGACAGTTTCCTGGTATGAACAGTTTCTTATCCCCAAGAATGCTTCCCTATTCCATGGCAATATTGAATATGTCAAATTTTCTTGCACTTTGCTGAGTGGAGAGTAGGAAAAAGAGAAGGGAATATAGTCGAAGACTTCTGGGAGGGGTTGCCAATCTGTCTTAATTCTAGTTGACAGTAGATATTTGACCATTGAATACCTACCTTCTTTTTTAAGACCTAAGTCTTTCTTAACTAAGATGCTAATATCCTTGTGATGAAACGAGTATTCCACAGCCCATGTGTATCAGCGTGGAGGGGCAAGAGCTCTGAAAGTAAATGCAAAACAAAACAAGATTGCTGCTTCAAGGTGACCTTTTCACTACCTATTCTGTATTTCTATTGTGTTATGTAGTCCTTAACAAATATAGTCATGTTTACTTAGGAGGGCATTATATCTTTTTCCATGGATGGAGCAAATTTCACTTATGTTTTTTCAGTTATAATTAACTTGCCCTTTCCGTCCTCTTTTGTCTTTACTTTGCTCACAACTCATCTGATAGTTCACCGTCCCACCTTGATCAGAAGATAAGATGCTTCCAAAGACTGAACCATTGGCAACTTTGTCACCTGGAAAGAATTACATAAAATATGTTAAAAACAGAAATGACTGTGTAACTGGTTCATCATATTTTCCTTAGCAGGTGGATTCTTGGTGGGCAGAGAGTGTGTTTCTGGTGGTTTTGCTGCCAAGCACATTGAGGGTGTTCAGCAAATATTAAATAATAAGAAGAATTTCCTAATTAAGATGAACATTTTTCTATATTAAGCAGATGGTGCTCAATAGGAGTAGCCCATTATTTACAAGTATGACACAAGGTGCTGGCAATTGTCTAGGAAACATGGCTCTCACTTCAGATGCTGATTATATGTTAAAGCAAACTTTTGTGACAAACAGCTTGATCAATATTAGTTAATGTTTGTGATAAAAACTGTGAATGGGGTGGACTTTGTGTGTGTATGTCTATAATTCTTCTGTTTTGATTATTAATATTGACTTCAACCATAAGAGTACTTCTTGCTATTTGCCGCAAGGGATGCTTTGGCAAATCAGTGTATGTGTGACTTTATCCCATAGGCTCACCATTTGATTTGCTTGATTTCTAAAGAAATTTTTCTTTCAAGTCCTTTGAGTATCCCTTTATGGTTTCTAAAACTAGATGTGAACACCTCCGTGGTATTTTCAATGCTTATATTAGTAGCTGAAACCTCAGTGGAACTAAGGAGAGTTAATTAGGCATTCCCAAAATACACATCATTTTATGATTTTGCAGATCACCCCGATGGAAATAACAGTCTAATTTCGTCAAGTCATGTAAATTATAGTGAGAGGGATGATGAGAGTAGGCAATTCTCAGTTCTTTGGAGAAGTTAATTTTGTTGTCAGCACACACACATCTCCAAAAATCACAAACCACAGGCAGAACTTTCTAGCACAAGTGAGATTTGGTGATCATATACTATTTCCATTTCTAACGTCTGCCTTCTATAAAGGGTCTATGCAAATAGGGGCTTTCAAGGATGTAAAACTGGCAGCTTCCTCTACTAGGAGCTTCGGGAGCAGCTGCCATGCTTTCTCATAAAGGATTGAAAACATCCTGTTTACTAACATACACCCACACGCCCTCACCCACTACACTCACATCAAGCCATTCTGTTCCGGCAGAGTTTTTATTTTGGTTTGAGATAGGCAGCGCAGACATGCTCAAGTCTTTTACAAACATTTCATTCATTCTTTGAGCACGTATTCCCCGGGTGCTAACTAAGTGTCAGACATTGCCCTAGACATGAGGAATACACCAATATTTGAAACCTACTCTCTAGTTTTATTGGGAGCTCATCAGAGATTCAGGCATGTGTTGGCAGGTTCTTTGCATCCGGTCTCACCTCCTTATTTTTAATATTTATAAATCATGCTCATCAGGCTGTCAGTAGGTAGGAAATGAAAGTAGCTGCGAAGCCCTGCCAAGACAGAACAAATCCCAGAGCGAGCTAAAAATATGTTGACCACAAGGATGTGCGGCAAACCAAGATGTGTTCTCGAAGCAGCAAAAATTACTGTTGTGCCAAAGTCCAAGCTTTACCTCGTTGTCAGACAATCAGTGGGCTAGAGATTTCACCTGCGCTCTCCACAAGCCCTGTTAAGAAATAATGACCGTGTGCTTTCTACAAGCCTGGAGTCTGCCCAGAGCATGAGCTCATAAATATGTTAGCTGAAGTAGGGCTTATGATAATATAGAAGATGAATCATCTTCCTATTTTGAAAAGCATGCATTCTAGAACTCCGTACATCTTAGAGTCCTCCCAGAGACCTCTATGTTTTTTTTTTCCTCTCTCATTGTCTTTAGGTCTTGATTCAAATGTTGCCTCACCAGAGAGAGGCCTTCCTTGAAGATATTGTCAGCTTGCCCCCCGCCCCCACGACCTGCTCACTGATCTTTATTGTCCTTTCAGTCACGTACCATGGCCTGACACATCATGCGTTTGCTCTTGTCCATCTTACCCCACCCCCACCCCACCTGACTATAGGCTTAGGAGGACTGCATATTACCCAGGGCTGAATCTCTGCCCCCTCAAGTAGCACCTGGCACATAAGTGACATTCACTCCCCAATTGCTGAAATGGATGGCATGAGTCTATTTGGAGTTGTTAGTTTTGTGATTCAAGAAGTGTCATTGGTCAAGAACTTTTAGGGTTGAACTGGAACTTAGAAATCTCTATCCTACTCTGTCCCAACATTTTTTCATGCCAACATTCCTTTGTTCAATATTACCCCTGTGGGCTTTATGCTTTGAAAAATATGGTCCACAAAGAAACAAATTTGTTAAGTAGTATTCATTTTCTTCCATCTACGAAAATTTGAAATAAATATAACTGTCATCCAGAATTCCGATAACCAAAGGTGATCTAGTTCCAGCCAAAAAATAAAAAAAGTGAATATGTCAATAAGACTTTTAATTGGATATATCAGTGACATTTGACATTTCAAAATTTTATACATGGCTCAATAATCTCTATTGCCACTTTCGTGGTCGCCTTGAGCAGAGATGCCATTGAGAAAATTTCAAAACGAGCCCAACATGCATCTCATGGATGGGAAACATAAGACCAACTAGATTTAATGACTTTCCCAAGGTCACACCTCTTGTCGTAGTGGAGCTTCAAATCCAAAGGCCTTCTGAATCCTACACTAGTGCCATGTTCACTGGCCCACGTGGTTTCCTCACCATTGAACTGAGCACCAGCTGCAGCAGTGTTTCCTCAAATGTGTTCTGTGGACCACCTATTTCAGAGTCTTCTGGAATGTAAAATAAAAACAGCTCCTCGCCCCTATAGATTAATATCTCTGGGAATAGAACCTGGGGCTCTGCATTTTAATCAGTTCCTCAAGTGTGTCTTGTATCTTACCAGTGTTTTGAGGACAAGCTGCCTATTGTGTGCCAGGA